>NC_067425.1:6822605-8157605 GCF_009764475.1 Pristis pectinata | reverse complement strand
GAAAGTAAACACTGGTACTGGCTCTCTTTTCTTATGGCCTTGCAAAATAGTGATTGGTCTGTTTATTCTCCAAGATTCTTTACGCCGACTGGACTCCATCTTCCAAGAAGTAAGTGGCTTCACTATCCTTAGTGCTGGAATGTATTACCTGCCATTTACGTATTGAACATTATTTGTCAATTATTTTCCCATTGTGCAAGTTTATTAATGTCCTGTCATAATTTTCTGCAGTCCTCAGTGTCGTTTATCCACCCTCGCTCCTTCTCCTCCCTCCAAAAAAAACAAAATTTGGTATTAATATCTAAATTTGCGGATATGATTCCAAAGTTTAGATTATTAAATGTAAGTTGTCAACAGCAGTGGTCCCAGCACTGACCTTATGGGACCACTCCCCATCTGCTCCCATTGTGAACAGCTTCCCTTTACTCCCACTCTCTAGGTACCATCCTGAAGCCAATGAACAATCCATCCTCTACACCATTCTTTTTAAGTCTATTACAGGGTAGCTTATATTGAAGTTCCTTTGGAAAATCTGGATTACTTATACCATTACCCTTGTCAACTCTCTTGTAAGCACTTCAGAAATTCAATAGGGTTGGCGAAGCAAGATATATTCTTTTGAAATTTATTATTATGCTTATCTTCTCTAGATGGTTGTCCATTCCCTTCTTTATGGATTGATTCCATTCTTTTACCTACCACCAGTTTAAACTGACTCGTCTATAATTCCCAGAATATAATCTGTTCCCCATCCTTACCTGTAGGTGTTACTTTTGTTGTCCTCTGGTGCTGCACCTTTTTCTCATGAATTACTAATCATGTGTAGCAAAGCCTTTGCCACCTTTTCTTCTTATAAAATGTGTGGATGTAATCCATCTGGACCAGGGTGTTTAGCCTCCTCGTGCTTAGTTAGCTTAATTAATCTATCTGGTTTTCCTATTTGGAATGCACATTTCAAAACTCATCATTCAGTGTCATGTCTATACTCGGTTTCTCATGCCTGATGACTGTATAAATCATGAGGTTCACATCATGCATACTTCCTCTCATATGGACTTTCACAAGCATGGAGGCACACTCCACATATACACATCACATGGGTATGCAGTCTCGTGCACATTTGCACATATGCTTGCACACTCATGCCTTCAGACACACGTTCACACTTCCATGTTCGCTGACACTTTCACATGCACAAATGTTTTCATGCACAGTTTCACAAGCACACACAGATGCTGACCGTCACATGAACATACTCTTCCCTGTCCATATGTGCACACTTTCACAGCCACAAGAGTTTAAACAATCATACCCTTGCACATTTTCTATGCACATCTCACTCTCTCTCGCTTTCTCTCGCTCTCTCTCGCGCTCTCTCTCGCGCTCTCTCTCGCGCTCTCTCTCGCGCTCTCTCTCGCGCTCTCTCTCGCGCTCTCTCTCGCGCTCTCTCTCGCGCTCTCTCTCGCTCTCTCTCTCGCTCTCTCTCGCGCTCTCTCTCGCGCTCTCTCTCGCGCTCTCTCTCGCGCTCTCTCTCGCGCTCTCTCTCTCGCTCTCTCTCACTCTCTCTCTCACTCTCTCTCTCACTCTCTCTCACTCTCTCTCACTCTCTCTCACTCTCTCTCTCTCTCACTCTCTCTCTCTCTCACTCTCTCTCTCACTCTCTCTCTCACTCTCTCTCTCACTCTCTCTCTCACTCTCTCTCTCACTCTCTCTCTCACTCTCTCTCACTCTCTCTCTCACTCTCTCTCACACACACTCCCTCTCTCTCTCCCCCCATCTCACAATCACTCTCTCACACACTCGCACACACTAGTTGTAATTACATCTTTTAGATAGTGCTACTTTGAGCAGCCATCAGATAGTTAATCAGTCTGATGTTATTCTTGCTACGAGTTGAAGTGTTTCTGTGTGAGTGTGCAGTCAGCAGTGCTGACATAATGGCCCACGGAGGCAGTGTTGGTGATTGTGTCATTGATGACCGTAGAGGCCAAGTCAAGAACCCAAAAGGAATTGGCTCAATGGAAAAAAAAGACATCTCTTTTTCCTCCTGACCCTGACTAGCCCCACCTCGTTCTGGAAATAAGGTGGTTGTAGTTATAGAAGTACTATTGCCTGGTTTGCTTTGATGCCACTTGAAAACAGAATGACAGGTTAAAAATAGCAGATGGTCTCCTTTGTATAAATAGCACCATGCAAATGCTCTTGCTCTCTTGTGACTCATTGTGCAGCCTTCCTCCTATTGGGTGATGTGAGTTTTGCAAAGACCTACCACCTGAATAAATTAAACTGCCCCAGTAAATTATTTTAAGCTTCCTTCAAGGGCACACGTTTATTTAGACTACCGCCCATGGACAGTACGTCACTGCTGTTGGCTAGGTGCTGTTCCACTGCACCAGCTTTGCATGTGCACGGCTTTCATCTTGTATTACACAAGGCAAGGACCCAATCTGTTCTGACAGTAAACATTACACAGAGTGCTGCCTCTTTGCTTTGTCAGGCTTCAATGTTCAAGCAAGGAAGAAGAAACTTCTCTGCTCATTTTAATTCCTGAATTTTACTCTGTCCCCATTCCGCCTCTACTGGACCTGATCAACTCCTGTTCTGTGAAGGTTGGGCCTGTTGCGTGATACAGAGAGAGAGGCATGTGGTGCTTTGACGCTAGTCCCACACACCTAATGAACGTTGTAAAGCAATATCAGCATTGCTCAGTTGGTATTACTGCTGTCTGGGTTAGAAGGTAGAGCCTTCCACAAAGTTCCAGAACACTTAATAGCCAATGAGTTACTTCAGTGGTGCAGTCACTGTGGTAATAAATAAAATGTGACAGCCAAGTTGCACCCAGCAAGCTCCAAAAAACAGCAGTGGTAATGACCAGACAGGCTGTTAGTGATATTCTTTGAGGGATAATTGCTAGCCAGGACACCAGTGAAGGCTTCTGCCCTTTTTTTCAAAGTAGTACCATTGGCTTTTTGCATCCAGCTGAGGCAGCAGATGCACCTCGGATTATGTCATTCCAAAGACTATATCTCTGAAGGCGCAGAATTCACTGGAGTGTCAGCCTTGATTTTTCTGCTTGATTGTGTCGGTACAGACGTGGTGGGCCGAAGGGCCTGTTCCTGTGCTGTTTTATGTTCTGTATCTCTGGGGCAGACTTGAACCCACGACCTAGACACGAGATTCTGCAGATGCTGGAATCTGGAGCAACACACACACACACACAAAAACTGCTGGAGGAACTCAGCAGGTCAGTTGAAGGGTCTTGACCTGAAATGTTGACTGTTTATTTCCCTCCCTAGATGCTGCCTGCCCTGCTGAGTTCCTCCAGCACCTTTTGTGTGTGTTGAACCCACAACCTCCCGACTTGAAGCATCTTGTGCAGAGAGCTACACCTCAGAATGTCAGAGATGCAATTTGCACTTACAGGTTGAAATTTTCAGTTTTAATCAATAAAAGCTGAAAAGGAAACATTCTTGAGACAGATTTTAATTTTTCATTGTTGACAATATCTTTTAATATCAACCATGCATTTGAGAATGTGGATATTGTGCATAGACTGCCAACAGTATTTGTCTGTGAACACACACTTGGGTAGGTCAGTGACATTGACATTGGCATTGGTATTGGTTTATTATTGTCACTTGTGCCAAGAGACAGTGGAAAAACCTGTCTTGCGTACCGTTCATACAGATCAATTCATTACACAGTGCAGGTACATTGAGTTAATACACAGTGCATTGAGGTAGTACAGGTAAAAAAAACAATAACGGAGTACAGAGTAAAGTGTGACAGCTACAGGGAAGTGCATTGCAGGTAGACAATAAGGTGCAAGGTCACAACAAGGTAGATTGTGAGGTCAAGAGTCCATCTCAACGTATATAAGGGAACCGTTCAAGTCTTATTACAGTGGGATAGAAGCTGCCCCTGAGCCTGGTGGTACGTGCCCTCAGGCTCCTGTATCTTCTGCCTGCTGGGAGAGGAGAGAAGAGAGAATGACTCGGGTGGGTGGGGTCTTTGATTATGCTGGCTGCTTCACCAAGGCAGCAAGAGGTATAGACACAGTCCATGGAGGGGAGGCTGGTTTCCGTGACGTTCTATGACTGGTTAGCTTGGCTGGTTGTTGGGGGTTGTGGATGAGGAGGAACCCAGAGCAGTAAAAATTCAAGCAGTGATTGATGACTTTGAATGTTCTTATCAACCTGTCATGGGAAGAGTTTCAGAATCAGATTTATTACCACTGACTAAAATGATGTGAAATTTGTTGTTTTTTTGCAGTAGCAGTACAGTTCAAAGACATGGAATTACTATAAATTACAAAAATAAATAAATAGTGCAAAAAGAAGGAACCATGAGGTAGTGTTCATGGGTTCATGGACCGTTCAGAAATCTGATGGCAGAGGTGAAGAAGCTGTTCCTGAGTCATTGAGTGTGGGTCTTCAGGCTCCTGTACCTCCTCCCTGATGGTAGTAACGAGAAGATGGTGTGTCCCAGGTGGTGAGGGTCCTTCGTGATGGATAGAAGATAGCGAATAGAGGAAAAAAAGTTCTGGATGTGTCTGTAAAGAAATGCAATGTCCCCACTGACTCCTGGGAACCTCTGGCCCACAACCACCCAAAGTGGGGAAGGAGCATTCAGAGTAGTATTGAGAACCTAAAGTCCATGTTCCTGATGCACATAGAGGCTCCTTTGTAAGTTGCTCCTAACCTCTCCACCTGCCTGCCCCATCTGTAGCTGGGTCTGCGGTTCCAACTGCTTCATCAGCCACAAAAGCCAGTAGAAGCAAGACTCATCTATCAAAATTCAAATTCCAAGTTTATTGTTGTTACATAGGGTATAAGTTCCATGAAAATGAGTTTTTTGCAGCAGCAGCACAGTACGTTGCAAGACGAGAACAAACATAAGTTAACATAAACTTAAACTAACATAAATTATACATAACTTGCATGTGTGCCAAATAAAGAACAAAATAAACATAACGACATTAGTGCAAGAGGATGGCTGAAGGACGGTGTAAGAAGTTATCGTGAAATATAGAAACTGAAAATTCACGCATTTGCCGAAAGGTTTTTACTTAAACTGCCTGTACCTGATTTCTGTGCCCCAGAGGTAATTGGGAAGGCACCCCCAACCAGAACTAAAAATAAAAAAACTGATAAATTCAACCCCTACTTATTCTCAATGCATTTAATAACTTGGTCCGGCGCTGCAGAGCAGTGCTGAAGGTTTGCTAAATGGAGGCATAATTCCTGCACTTCAGAATAAAACTCAAAATTCACTTGTAACCAAATATTTCCTTCAGCCAAGAGGTGAGTCACTGTCCTCGATTGTTTTCCTGTATTCCTGCTTTTGGCACATTGGCTGGTTAGAAGATTTCCTGTAAACATTAAGCCATTTGCAGGTCCTCACCTTATAAACACTAACCTATTCCACCCCCAACCTTCACTGTGAGCTTTTTAACACTATCATGTTCCTGTTCCCCTTTGAGTAATGAGACATTTCTAGGAACCGGAACCCTCGTAGCTATTTAATAAACATGAGGTTTCCACTGGGCCCCTGTAAAATGTTGACACATTCTTAGGCATCACCTCTAAATGTTGACCTTTCCTTAAATGACGGTGCGGTCAAACCATTCTTGAAATGTAGACGGTATTATTTTTCCCCCAGTAAGTGCTAATGTCCACAAATGCAGAAAAAACACAGAAATCTGTTGAAGCTCACCAGCTATTTTCAGAAGGTTTGGCCCATTTTGGAAACCTAAACTGCAAAATCAGTAGTCAAGAGTAATAAGTAATGTACACCATAATCCTGGATAAAATCTTCTTACGTCAAAAGCCGTAGGTTAGTGGTGAAGACTACTAGACTAGGTTAGAGCCTGTATTTATTAAGTGTGCTGAGCATTTGTTATTGCTGTTCACTTCATTTCATTCCTTCTTTTGTTCATTTTTTCCATCTTTTCTGTGATATTTTGATCCACTGCAGCTTATTTCGGTTGTATCTTTTTCCCGGGGCAGATTATTGTTCACAGAAATGGGATTTCTCCTCGCTCACCTTAATCTCACCACCAAATGAGTCTCAACTTCACCTTCCAGACCTGTACCCCTCTCTGTTCCAAGTGCACATATTGTGAGAATTCTGTTCTCCAGGGCCTCAGACGAGAACTCCTCTCTAGTCAGAATTGTCCATGGTCTTGTGCTTTGGTCTTGTGTCTGAGATTTGTTTCATTTGTAGCCTGAAATGGTCGAAACAGGGAAGAGACCCTCATCGCATTTATTTGAGAAGAATTTGGGCCCAGAAAAGAGGTTTGCTTTGGCATTTATCTTCCAACTTTCATATCACTGATTCACACAAGAGCATTCACTGTTCTATCCAGATGGACGTGATGTCTACCCAAGGCCTCAGCTTGACTTCACTGCAAAGCTGAGGTGTGTGTTCTCCTGCTTGTTCTATCTGATGGGGCTGGAGAACACTGAGTTAATTAAAGGACTGTCTATGCAATCCTTAAGCTTTAATCATCTCGCCATTTCCGCCAGCACTGTTTAAGGAGGTGGATTAGAGCTGAACTTCAAAGCTGGTATTCGTTTGATGTGTTTTGAATGAAGCATCTGCTGAATACTGGATGTTCAGATATTGAGATGCTCGAAGATGGCTGCTTGCCCGACTCACCATATCTCCAATTTGCTGCATATTTCATGATTCAGTTTTGAGGATATGTGTTCAGGATTTTTCTTAAGTTTGGTAATCATCTGCCACTGGTAATCATCTGGAAGATATGATGTGGTCTGTGACCTGGAGGCAAGGGTCAAGGAGAAACTTAACAATTGCATCCTCACAGTTTTGACCTCCTTGACAATGAGAATTGTGACTGAGATTAGCTGACAATGTAACCTTGGTGAGGTGCTGTGGTCAGTGCACACTGCAGGCCACAGTGGGAAGATCCACTGTGGAGACTGATGACCCATCTAACTACTCTGTCCTGGAAAGGATGTTGAGTGTTTTCTTTTGGCTGCTGTGCCATTCAGAAGGAGCGGCAAGTATCTTGTCCTGGTCTTGAAGCTCACAGGTGATTCAGAGAGATTGAGGGGCTCTGTTGGAAAGTCACTCACTGCAGAGAAGGCTCAACCACTGACCTGCTCAGTTGGCAAGGTGCTAGTATGTTAAACTCCTGGGCACAGTGCCCCCTTCCTTAGTGACGGTGATGCCATGGAAGTCTAAGGAGACAGAGTTGTTTGTGTGAGAGATGACAAATGTTTGGTGCCACTTGTCAGCCCAAACATGGATGTTGTCCAAGTCCCCAGTTTAGGCTGGTAGGAGCTGCTTTATTATCAGAAGCTTGCAAGCCAGCGTCTCCGTGTTTATTCCTACCAGCACCGAAGTGCTACCAACTGTTGCCAGAGTCTTTGTCAGGAGGAAACCAACTTTACACAGAGCTTTGGCTGGTGATGAGCAGAACTGAGGTTTATTATTTACGTTTGTTAATTTAAGAAAGAGGTCTTTACGATGTCGAAGGGGTTCAATATGATGGGCATTGTGAAGGTATCTGCTTGGAGAGAAATCTGAAACTAAGCTGTAAACCTAAGACAGTTGGGGAATGGGGAACTTAAATCCAGTGGGGAACTTGGGAGTAATGAGCTTGTGGAACTGGCTGCTGTGGGGAGAGTGGTTGATGTGAATAGCCGTGATTCTTTTGAAGGAAAGCTGGATTAGATACACAGCAAACCTTCATTTGTGAAGTACCTTTCATTTCTCTTCTGGGAGATGGCAAAGGGATGTTGAAGAACTTGTCTGGTCATTATCACGATATAGGAAGTGCAGCAGCAATTAGCGCATATACTAATGACCAATTTTTCTGCATATGACGTAGGTTGAGGGACAGACATTAGCTGGGACACCAAGGCTGCTGTTTATTGAAATAATGCCCACAGCATCTTTTGTGTCCAACCGAGAGGTCTGATGTCTCGCCCGAAAGCACGTGCTTGGAAGAGGGCAGCACTCCCTCGCATCCCGGAGAATGGGCCGAGACTTTAGCGTTGAAGTCTCACGATGGGGGAAGAGAAAAGAGGAGACACAAGAGACTGCCGACGCTGGAGTCTGGAGCAACACATAATCTGTTGGAGGAACTCAGTGGGTCGAGCAGCATCTGTGGGATGAAAGAAATGGTCAAGGTTTTGGGTTGAAACCCTACATCAGTCCTGCCATCAGTCCAGATGTTGCTCAACCCACTGAGTTCCTCCAGCAGATTGTTTGTTGCAAAAGAAAATAGGATTTGTAAATGGGTTTGAGCTTCATATGGAACATTGGTGCCAGCAGTGACCAGTTGGGCCAAATGACTTTTCTGTGCTGTGCATGAGGTACATCTCTAAAGTTTACAGGAGAGCCTGAGGGTGTTGTAACCTCTCCTGTGAAGAGGGGAATACCACCTCCTGGTGGTGAAAGGTTGCAGAGTGTGCAGTTGGTTTTCTCCAGGTAAGGCAGTGCCTGGCAGGGAACAATATGTGGGCCTGTATTTGACAGTAAACATCACAGTAGAGAGAGTTCTCCTCCCTGTTAGCATCGAATGGCTTGGTTGTCAGGGTGGGAGCAATTAAGAGCTGCCACATGATGCTTTGGTGCTGACATCATTGTGTTTTCATGTTACACTTACAGTTTTCCAACACAGGTGTGGATAAACTTTCCTACTTCATATTGAGTTGAAATATTTTGTATGCTGTAATTTGCCATTGGAAAATTTGGGACAAAATCCTGCAGTGGGACCTTCAATCTGTTTAGGACTTGGAAGGTCTTCCTTATGATGTCATTGCTGTATCTGTCATAAAACACTTGACGCCAAGCTACTTCCAGTGATAACGGGTTTCAAAACACATCTTAAAGTAGGTGGTGGAGATTCAGGGAGGGAACTCCTGATCTTAGAGAGCTGGCAGCTGAAGGCACAGTTATTACTGATTGAGCAGTATAAATTGGAGATGGAAATGAGGCCTGAACTGGAGGAGTGTAGAGGACTTGGAGGTGAGAAAGCTGGAGGGAGTAACTGATAGAAGAGATTGTGAGGGGCGAGACCAGAAAGGGATTAGAGCATGGGAGTTTTAAAACCAAGGAACACCAGGAGACACTCATCTGGGAGATGTAGAGGAAGATGATAGGATCTGTGTGTAAACCGTTGATGCTGGTAGCTGATCTCATTCAATTCCATGCATCTGTAAGATTTCCAAAGCACCCACGTGGAAAAAGGCATGTGCTTGTGTTTCAGGTAAGGATTGGATAAGCGACTGTGAAGCCCACCACAGTTGAGTGGCCTTGTGAAGCTACTTGAGCTTGCACGTGAAGAATGACCACTCTGCCTTAGCACTGGAGGGATCTGCAGCCCTGGGAAAAGGCAAAAGGCCAAGAAGGGAATAAGAGGCACATTTGGTTGAGAAATCTTTGCCGATACACTGAAAGGCCTGAACTTCAAACATAACCTACTGGAGGAAGCAACAAACCACCCTCTGGAGGAACTCAGCAGGTCGAGCAGCATCTGTGGGGGTAAAGGAATTGTGGACATTTCAGGTCAAAACCCTGCATCAGGACTGACCTCATTGAGTTCTGATGCAGGGGTTCAGCCCGAAATGACAACAGTTCCTTTCCCCGCACACAGATGCTGCTCGACCCGCTGAGTTCCCTCACCAGATTGTATGTTGCTCCAGATTCCAGCGTCGGCAGCCTTGTGTTGCAACTTGTAGGAAGTACTTAGATGTAATTCAGCTTGGTAAAGCCCCACATTACAACAGTGTTTCTCCACTCTTCATGTTGACATCATTGGCGACAAAGTACTTCGGAGAACCTTGAAGTTGTGATAAGTGCTGAGTTGGGGTGACAACTGCGGATGGTTGTATTCCTGTAGGTTTCACCACATGACTGCCTGCCTCCAACCAGTTATCTCCATTGATCAGCCGTGTGGCACTCCACCTACCTACACTTCATTACCAAATTGGATGATTCACAACTGGTGGTTAAGCAGCCAATGTTAGATATCTTTAATGTATATGACCAAAGTAATCATTGACTTAAACATTGTATTTATCGACAAAACTGTGTTGTCCAATTAGGTAAATATGAGGTGCAGGATATGTGAATCACACAGAATAGTCAATTAAATAGAAAACCATCCGTTTAAAGAGTGGTAGAAACAAACTGTAGCAACTTATCCCAGTAAAAGCAATGACTTTTCCAGAAAAATACAGGGAGTGAAGGATAGTTCCACATAAATTCTGCACGGAAAATTAATCTCAATCGCTTATAGCAGGGTGTAGAGTCACAGAATTGTACAGCCATCCCTCTATGTCGGCCGTCATGCCTTTCTCTACTAATCCCACTTGCCTGCATTAATTCCATATCCTCCTATGCCCTGCTCATCCAAGCACCTGTCCAGATGCCCCTTAAATGCTGTTGTTGTTCCTGCCTCCACCACCTCGTCTGGCAGCTCATTCCAGATGCCAACTCATCTTTGTGAAAAATGTCCCCCTCAGGTCCCCTTTAAGTTTCTCCCTCTCACCTTAAACCTCTCCCTCTAGTTTTAGACACCTCTACCATGGGAAACGGACTCTGGCTTTCTAGCTTTTATAATTTTATATACCTCTATCATTCCGTATCTCAGCCTCCTTTGCTCCAGGGAAACAGTCCCAGCCTATCCAATCTCTCCTTATAACTCAAGCCCTCCAATCCAGGCAATATCTTTGTGAACCCTTTCTGCACCCTCTCTTGCTTAATCACATCTTTCCTGCAGTGTGGTGACCAGAAGTATACGCAGTCCTCCCAAGTGTGGCCTCACCAATGTTTTGTACAGCTCTATTGTGATGATCCAATTCTTGTACTCAGTGCCTCAGCCAATGAAGGCAAGCGTGGCTTATGCCTTCTTCCCCACCCTGTCTACCTGTGTTGTCACTTTCAGGGAATTATATACTTGTACCCCAAGGTCTATCTGTTCGAAAAACCCTTCCCAGGGGCCCTGCCATTCGCTGTGTATGTCCTGTGTATTAGCTTCCCAAAATGTGTCACTTTGCATTTGCCCGAGTTAAATCCCTTCGCTTCGTCCGCTGGAACAGCCAGGATTTCCCGGTTCCCACACTGACATGTCTGTCCACAGCCTCCTCTACTGCCAAGCTGAGGCTAAACACAGATCAGAGGAACAGCACCTTGTGTTCTGTCTTGGGAGTCTCCAACCTGATGGCATCAACATCGATTTCTCTAACTTCTGGTAACCCTGTCCCCCCACCCACCTTTTTGTTTTCCCTTATTCCTCTGGCCCCTTTACCCCTTCTCTTTCCCCTCACAACCTGCCCATCAGCCGCACCTTCCTCCCTCTTGTTCCCCACCTCCTTCCCTTTATTCCATGGTCCACTGTCCTCTCCTGTCAGATTCCATCTTCTTCAGCCCTTTGCCTCTTCCACCGATCACCTCCCAGCTTCTCACATCATTCCCACTCCCCCCCCGCCCACTTACCTACCTTCCCCCCCTCACCTGGATTCACCCATCACCTGCCAGCTCGTGCTCCTCCCCCTCCCCCCACCCTTTTATTCTGGTTTCTGCCCTCTTTCTTTCCAGTCCCGATGAAGGATCTTGGCCTAAAACATCGGCTGTTCATTTCCCTCCATAGATGCTGCCTGACCCGTTGACTTCCTCCAGCATTTTGTGTGGGATGCTCCACATTTCCAGCATCTGCAGGCTCTCTTGTGTTACCATTTCCTTGCCCACTTTCCCAGTTGATCAATATCCTATTGTAACCTTAGACTACCTTCTGCACTATCCACTATACCACCAATTTTGGTGTCATCTGCAAACTTAAACATGCCATCTATAATACCAAGCTCAGTTGATCCAGGAGTTACCCAGTCATCTCCATTGAGCCTGACTATAATGTTGTCACTACATGCAGCCAAAAAACTATACACATTTCTTTTTTGTTACTGATGTTTTTACCCCAGGCTTACTAACTGCAATTACCTGGAGATTAGTTTTAACTCCCAGAGGTACCCTGAGATTGGTATCTATGGTATTTTAAAGCATGGGCTCATGACCTCACAATCTACCTTGTTATGACCTTGCACCTTATTGTCTGCCTGCACTTCTCTGTAGCTGTGACACTTTACTCTGCATTCTGTATTGTTTTACCCTGTACTACCTCAGTGCACTGTGTAATGAATGGATCTGTACGAATGGTATGCAAGACAAGTTTTTCACTGTACCTCGGTACAAGTGACAATAGTAAACCAATTCCAATTCCAAAAGCAACTTCTTTCTTTGATGGAAGTACCATTGGTATTTACCTAGTTTGGATCATTGACCCGACTCAAGTTATTTTAGTCTTTGATCATTCGAGGAAGGGTCAATAGTGCTCCTTTCAAAGGGGACACTGTGGCCCCAGTTTACTCTGTGTGATATTGAGTAGAACTGGGGTGTTGAACATTTATCACCTTCATTGTCTGTGAGTGTCAGAGACAGAACTTCACCTCCGTGCCAGACGTGATGTAGTTAGATTTGGGCTGAAGTCTGCTTCTGAAAATTGGTTTCATTGATTTTGGAACCAAATTTCGGAAACAGAGCTCAGCACATATATGTTAGTACAGCAGATGTTTAGTATAGAAATGATACCTCAAAACCAGGGCATTGCTGGATTTAGTTTTGGTGTGGAAGTTAGCAAAGGCTGGGCAGAGTTAGGGTTGAATGAAAAGGCAACAAATTCCATTGTAACCTTGGAAAAACTCTGGAAAAGGGAACCATGCAAGCCAAAGTGTGCAAAAATGCATGGAGACACAAGAGAGCCTGCAGATGCTGGAAATCTGGAGCCACGCACGCACAATGCTGGAGGAACTCAGAGGGTCAGGCAGCATCTATGGAGAGAAATGAACAGTCGACGTTTTGGTCGAGACCCTGCATCGGGACTGGAAAGAAAAAGAGGGCAGAAACCAGAATAAAGGGGTGGGGGGAGGGTGAGAAGCACGAGCTGGCTGGCGATAGGTGAATCCAGGTGAGAGGGGGGAAGGTCGGTAAGTGGGCGGGGGGGGGGGAGTGGGAATGATGTGAGAAGCTGGGAGGAGATCGGTGGAAGAGGCAAAGGGCTGAAGGAGATGGAATCTGACAGGAGAGGACAGTGGACCATGGAATAAAGGGAAGGAGGTGGGGAACAAGAGGGAGGAAGGTGCGGCTGATGGGCAGGTTGTGAGGGGAAAGAGAAGGGGTAAAGGGGCCAGAGGAATAAGGGAAAACAAAAAGGTGGGTGGGGGGACAGGGTTACCAGAAGTTAGAGAAATCGATGTTGATGCCATCAGGTTGGAGGACTCCCAAGACAGAATACAGGTGCTGTTCCTCTCGACTGTGCTTAGCCTCAGCTTGGCAGTAGAGGAGGCCGTGGACAGACATGTCAGTGTGGGAATGGGAATTGGAATTAAAAATGCATGGTTCTGTCTTGTCGATTACTTGAGCGTTTCCAGGAAATTCTCACCCTGCTCTGGAAAATCCGTGTGCAAGCTGATCATCCTAACTCAGCTCAGAAAGGGGCAGAGGCGGTATGATTCAGAGAAATCCCTTCACTCTGGGAGCGTTGCAGGAATATGCAGGCCTTTACTGCAGCAAACAGGAGAGACAGGACAGACTTGCATTTCTATAACATCTTTCTGACTTGACATGACGTGGCATGATCTAAAGTCCTTTACAGTCAGTGAAATATGGAGTCATTCATACAGCACGGAAGCTGGCGCTTTGGCCCACTGAGTCCATGCTGGCTGTGAAGTACTTGGTGATGTTTAGTTGCTCCAGTAAAGCTGAAGATGCAACATCCAGTTTGCACACACATAACTTCCAGCAGTGTGATGAGTATGCTTTAGAAATGTTGAGTGAGGGATAAGTGTTGGCCAGAATATCAAGGGTTAACCACCCTCCCCCCACCCTCCCAAATTCCTCTTCAGAATAACCCCTATGGTATCTTTCACACCCACCTGATAGGGAGTTTACATAGAACACAGAACACTGCAGCACAGTAGAGGCCCCTCGGCCCACAATGTTGTGCCGACATTTTATCCTGCTCTAAGATCTATCTAACCCTTCCCTCCCACATAGCCCCCTATTTTTCTATCATTCGTGTGTCTATCTAAGAGTCTCTTAAATGTCCCTAATGTATCTGCCCCCACAACCTCTGCCGGCAGTGTGTTTCATGCACCCGCCACTCTCTGTGTAAAAAGAAACTTACCCCTGACATCCCCCTTATGTTCCTCCAATCACCTTAAAATTATGTCCCTCGTGTTGGCCATTGTTTCCCCGGGAAAAAGTCTCTGACTGTCCACTCGACCTATGCCTCTTATCATCTTGTACACCTCTATCAAATCACCTCTCATCCTCCTTCTGTCCAAAGAGAAAAACCCTAGCTCACTCAACCTGTCCTCATAAGACATGCTCTCCAATCCAGGCAGCATCCTGGTAAACCTCCTCCGCACCCTCTCTGAAGCTTCCACATCCTTCCTATAATGAGGCAACCAGAATGATGTGAATGTGGAGCGAATAACCTGGGATTAGTGTAAATGGATGCTTGATGGTCATCATGGACTTGGTGGGCCAAAAGGCCCTGCTTCTGTGCTCTATCACTCTGATGCCATGACTCTTGTGTGTTCAGGTTTGGGGGTGAGATGTGCGTCTACCATTCAGATGAGTATGTCAGAGCTGATATGTGTGTCAGGGGCCATTGAACTGACTAAAGGAACACAAGAAAGCAGGAGTGGGCCACCGGGCTTCACAAGCCTGCCCCTCCATCCAATGTGATCCTGGCTGACCTACACTGGCCTTAACTCCTCTTCTGTGGCAGTTCCCCATACCCCCTGGAAGCATGTACCACCAAGCTCAAGGACAGCTTCTATCCCGCTATTATAAGACTATTGAATGGTTCCCTAGTGTGATAAGATGGGCTCTTGACCTCACAATCTACCTCGTTGTGACCTTGCAACCTACTGTCTACCTGCACTGCACCTTCTCCGTACTGTAACACCTTATTCTGCACTCTGTTATTACCTTGTACTACCTCAATGCACTGTGTAATGAATTGATCTGTATGGACAGTATGCAAGACAAGTTTTTCACTGTACCTCGGTGCAAGTGACAATAATAAACTAATTTACCAATTCCTCGATCTTTCAACTATTTATTTATCTCCACCTTTAATATATCCAGTGATTTGGCTACCACCACGGCGCGGGGGACAGAGAATTCCAGAGATTCACTACCCTCTGAGAGAAGACATTTTTCTTACACACCTCAGTTTTACATAACCGACCCCTTATTATGTAGCTAGGTCTACTTGTTTGAAGATTAATTAAACGATTTAAGCACAAGTTGTTCAGTAGAACAACTGTTGATTATAGTCTTGAATGTCCTTGTAATGAGCTCAAAACCTGAGAGAAGATATGGGAGAACCACAAGGAGCGTAAGAGGAAGGTCTCACCTGGTGATCAGATTGTTGTCCCTCCCACTGCTCATTACTACCCAGAGGCACCAATCAAAGCTAATCAACATACAAAGAGCAAGAGAAATTTTCCACCAGTAAAGCAGGTTGTGTATTCAGTAGCACAGCACTCTGGGGAGGTCCCCAGAGCACCATAAAACATCATTATGCAAAAACTGTTACTGTATTAAGTATGTTTGTAAATGGTATTTAAATCTATTCCTAACAATACACAATTTATGCAAGCGACCAATTGACTAAATGCTGCTCTTGCTAAGTAGGAGGGGACAATTGCCCTGTGGTGAGAGAGCAAATCTTTCCCACCCACACTTGGTTTGAGCAGTTTGATGTGTTTGTTTAATGTTGCCTTTCGCTGGAAATGTGATGAGTGAGGAGAGGCCTTGGGAGTAGTTTACCAGGGCTTCATTTGAAAGCCTGGTGGGGAATTACAGGCAGACCATCAACAACATTGCCACGTGGCATTAGTTCAGTCACCAGCTCACCCACATAATTGGCATCTAACCAGCTTATGGTGTTTGTCAGAAGTGAGTAGACCATAAGCTATAGGAGCAGAGTTAGGCCATTTGGCCCATCGAGTCTGCTCCACCATTCGATCATGCCTGATATTTTTTCCCTCAACCCCATTCTCGTGCCTTAACCCCACAACCCTTAACCCCCTTACCAAACAAGAACCTATCAATCTCTGCCTTAAATACACCCAATGACTTGCCCTCCGTGACAACAAGTTGCACAGATTCACCACCTTACCAAATTACCAAAAGCTCTTAAACTTTTGGAGTGTTTCAAAATGTTTTATAAAACAAATGTAAATTAATTGCTATTACAGGCAGTCCCCATGTTCCGTTCCTGAGAACTGTTCATAACCCAAACTGTTTGTACGTCAGGAATGAACAATAACAGTGTGTGGGGGAGGGTCACAGAAGCAGCTGTGACGGGAGACCGAGCAGGCGCGGGAAGGGTGGCCGCCAGCCGGCCGCACTGACTCGGTGAGTGAGTGAGTCTGCTCAGTGCTCCCGGCTCTGCTCAGCTCCACCCAGCCCCCAAATTGTTGTGGTTCAGGGGTGTGGGGAGAGAAGGCAGGTGGAAATGCCCCGTTCCCAGCCGGCAGAAGATGCCTGCAGCCTGCAAATCCGTCCCCATCCATCCCGCCGATCTCCCAGACACTCTGTCATATGCACAAGGTATCCATAAATTGGGTGTTCGTAAACTGGGGAGAACCTGTAACAAAGGACAAACTGCTGGAGGAACTCAGCCGGTCAGGCAGCATCTGCAAAGGGAAATGGACAGTCGACGTTTCGGGTTGAGACCCTTCCTGTCACTCCTCTGTATTGTCACCAGTGAAGCACTTGTTCCATGCCACGTTCAGCCACAGGTGATGAGCGGCCACAGCCTTGGATTCCATCATTGTTCAAGGAGTTCGGTGTTGGAGCACAGCTGGGAAAATAACCACAGAGAGTCTCTGGAATTTGGGGCTTCTGTGAAAATGCAGAGGTTGTCATCAGTACCGCCCCGGGGGTTTGTGATCTTGCTGGAGCTCTCTCAAGCCTTTGGTGGTGGGGCACCATGAAGGTGTGACCTGGGTGAGGTGAGGACCTGTGGTCACCCTGTGAAGATGTCACCTAAGGACGTTGCCGCATCCTCAGACAAAAGGTGGCGGAGGGGAGGAACTCAGAAGAAATATAGAATGGGCAAGGGAGGGAACAGAGAATGGGCGAGTCAGCCCCCACCCACACGTCAATGCCTTCTACACCACCATTCACAGCCTCTTCACTGCTCACGTTTCAGCACCGTTTCTGAAGCGATTGGAGAGAAGCTGTGGGGGAAAAAAATGCAGGATTTTGCATGTGGCAACACTCTGACCTTGGTGTTAAGTGAACCTGAATTCCAGTGAAATTGGGCATCAGGTTTCAGCTCGTGGAAGTCTTCCTGTGCACAGTTGTGCTTTTTTTTAGAAACCAATCCTTCAAACATCTTCCTGAAGCTAATGGTGTGAGAGTTGCCTGCAGACCATCAGTCATAGAATACCTTCCTCGTGCCTCCTGTTGTTTTTAAACAGGTGTTTAAAGTTGACACCATCAAGAGACAAAATCTCATTAAATCTAATTTTTGATTTATGCCATGCCAGACTCTTTGTGCAGAATTTCCTTTCTCTGGCATTATTCTCTGCCTCTCTTCCACTTGATTTTCAAATGCCCTATTGGCTGCTGTTTTCTACCCTTCCTTCACTCTGTTGTCCGTCCTCCAAGGTTGCCCCCCCTTGCCCACTCATCCCTCCCCCAAGTATTCAACTCCACATCTGCTGTCTGCCCCCTCCCTTGCCCATTCACCTTTCTCCTGAGGTTCCACCTCCTCGCCTGTTCTCAGTTACCTCCCTCGCCCATTTGTCTTTCCCCTAAGTTCCCTCCCACCTCTTGCAGAGATATCCGAATGCATCACTCTCTCTGTAGCTTCATTCTCCCATTGTCAGTGCCAGGCGAAGGCGTGCTGACAAGTGGATGGGTTGTTTCCTGAACTATAAATCTCTCTTACTCTCTGCTCTGGGGTTAGTGTTCAGGGGATGTTAGTGTGCTGCTTTCTCTCACCTTGTTTTGTTCAATAATAAATGTCCTCAGTTGCAGGCAGCAAAGGCAGGTGCGAGAGAGAGAGAGTTTCAAAACTGTGATAAACGGGTCAAAACTGAGAAAAGCTGCAGCGTTCCCAGATTGGCTGCCGCTACTTCCCAGGAATTCTGCCTCCTCTATTACTAGTTCTCTGCAAAGGGATAGAACTACTTAAAGTAATTGTTTTCTCTGCAAAGGGATAGAACTACTTAAAGTAATTGTTGTTAAGTGCAGGCCCGTAGTTCTCAAAACAGCTCAGAGCACTTTGACCTTAGTTGTAAGTCCCCGTGAAGAGGCAAGTCATCCGTAGAACAGCAGGCGCTGAGTACCCAAGTAGTCCAGGAGTCTGCTGCTTGCTTGTCCGATCTGCCCACCTGATCAAGCGAGGCTGTCTCCATCTTTGATCTTTGCTCAACACTGCGCCCTACATTGTAACGTTGGCACCATCCATTTGGGCAAAGCTCTTCCGCAAGGGATTGATTGCTTCACTGGGTGATCTGAAGGGCAGCAGGTGAGCTGTCCAAAGAGTCATGGAGAGAAACAAGTCCTTCAGCTCACCGAGTCCACACCGACCATCAACCACCCATTTACGCTAGTGTTTCATCAGTCCCATTTTTTATTTTCCCCACATTCTCAGCAACTCTCCCCAGGTTCTAACCCCTCACTTGTACATGAGGCAATTTGTAACGGCCAAAATAACCTGCCATCTGCACGTCTTTGGGATGTGGGAGGAAACCGGAGCACCCGGAGGAAACCCACGTGGTTGCAGGAGAATGTGCAGACTCCACGCAGGCAGCACCAGAGGTCAGGATTGAACCTGGGCCGCCGGCACTGTGACGCAGCAGCACTACCCGCTGCGTCACTGCTTCGCTCCAATGGTTTTCATGTTCTATGTGTCGCGTTGCATTCTCATCCTGCCCAGTGTGGGTCAGCAGCCAAAGTCTCAGGGAGGAAGTTTGAAAGCTGCTGTTGAACAAGTACAGTGGGCTGTTTAGGGGCCTTTGGGGACAGTGATTAAAATGCCCACACAAGGCTGTAGTCTGTAAACTGGTCAGCTTTATTGTTGTGGGGAGTGTGTTGGTGTTCCCAGCGGGACTGTGGACCCAGCTATGGTACCTTCCCCTTGGATATGGAGCCATACCAGAGGTGGCAGGAGACTCTGAAGAAGGGGCATCCACTTGTGCAAAGCCTTGCCACCCTGAAGCACTTGACATCCAGAGACCTATTTTCTGAAGCACAAGCCGCTTTGTAAAGTAAGAAGAGCAGCAACCAGCTTGGCCAGAGAGGTCCCACAGATAAAACTTGATAAAATGGCACATCGTCTTTTTTCCCCACCGAGTCCCGATGAAGGGTCTCAACCCAAAATGTCGACTGTTTATTTCCCTCCAGAGATGCTGCCTGACCTGCTGAGTTCCTCCAGCATTTTGTGTGTGTTGCTCCAGATTCCAGCATCTGCAGAATCTCTTGTGTCTTTGTCCTTTTTTTAAATTTACTGTTAGTTGGGGCATATAAATTAGCCAGGGCACAGAAAGAGATGTTTGCTGTTGTCTTGGCCTCTTCCACAGCGTTGTTTTTTCAATCATTACACCCTGACAACCATGTTAGCAGCTCCCAAGGCCTCAGCATTGGAATTCCTTCTCCCCCCCCATCTGCCATTTGCCTCCTTCTTGAGGTCCACCTTCACGACTTTTGATCAACCAGTTTTGATTGACAACACACCTAAGACCTGCAAGCAAAAAACAAACTACTGGAGGAACAGGGATGGGGTGGTCAGGCAGTGTCGGTGGAGGCAGAGGGATGGTCAACATTTCAGGTTGACCTATCCCTCTGCCCCCACAGATGCTGCCTGACCTGCTGAGTTCCTCCAGCTGTGTGTTTTTTGCTCCAGATTCCAGTGTCTGCAGTGTCCATATGACTGAAAGGTGCTTTTTTAAAATCCATGTTGCTGCATTTTACCATTGGTTGAGATGTTCTTCACATTTGCAGTTTTAGCCTAGACTTAAGCAAGTCAGAGTTTGAACCTGTCATATTTTCTCCTCTCCGAATGCAGGGATATTCTGCTAGATTTAAGCTCCAGTGGTTTTGTTCGTGAGGTTCTTGAATAGGATGTGATTTCAGAGGTGACCAGCAGGGGGATTTTGTTTTGATCAACTTTGCTTGGTCTTTTCAACGAGGCCAAACACCAGCTTGAAAGAAAAATTGACATTTGTATTGCTTTAGCACCTTTTCAGGATATCCGAAAGAACTTTACAGCCAATTAAGTATTGGTTTATTATTGTCACTTGTACCCAGGTACAGTGAAAAACTTGTCTTGCATACCGTTTGTACAGATCAATTCATTACACAGTGCATTGAGGTAGTACAGGGTAAAAACAATAACAGAATACAGAGTAAAGTGTCACAGCTACATTGCAGGTAGACAATAAGGTGCAAGGTCATGATTGTGAGGTCAAGGGTCCATCTCATTGTATAAGGGAACCGTTCAATAGTCTTATCACCGTGGGATAGAAGCTGTCCTTGAGCCTGGTGGTATGTGCCCTCAGGCTAATTTTGAAGTATAGTCACTTCCAAAAAAGGAAATACAAGCAGCCAAACTGCGCACAACAAACTCCCACGAACATGAATGAGGTAAATGACCAGGTATGTTTGTGTGAAGTTGTGAGATCATCATTGACCAGCACCTCACATTCCGCATTGGGAGTCTCCAACCTGACGGCATCAACATCAATTGCTCTAACTTCTGGTAACCTCTCCCCTCTATCCCCATTCTTTTTCTTTATCCCACTGGCCCCCTTTTCACCCCATCTCTTTCCCTTCTCCTGCCCTCTCCATCTGCCCGTCACCCACACACTCCTCCCATTGGTTCCCCTCCCCACCTTCTTCTCTTTATTCCATGGCCCACTGTCCTCTCCTATCAGATTCCATCTTCAGCCTCTGTTACTTCCACCTCTCACCTCCCAGCTTCTTACATCATTCCCACTCTACCCCCTCCCTCACCTGCCTATCACCCCCCCCCCCACCTGGATCCACCTATCACCCACCCCCCTTACCTGCATCCACCTATCACCCACCCCCTTACCTGCATCCACCTATCACCCACCCCCCTTACCTGCATCCACCTATCACCCACCCCCCTTACCTGCATCCACCTATCACCCACCCCCCTTACCTGCATCCACCTATCACCCACCAGCTCTTGCTCCACCCCTGCTACCCACCTTGTTATTGAACCATAGAACCATACAGCACAAAACAGGCCCTTCGGCCCACCACGTTGTGCCGTCCATCAAACCACCCTCACACTATCTAACCCTTTCCTCCCACATATCCCTCTATCTCACATTCCTCCATATGCCTATCCAACAAACTCTTGAACCTGTCCAATGTATCTGCCTCCACCACCACCCCAGGCAGTGCATTCCATGCACCAACCACTCTGGGTGAAAAACCTCCCCCTGACATCTCCCCTGAACCTCCCACCCATAACCTTAAAGCCATGCCCTCTCGTCTTGAGCATTGGTGCCCTGGGAAGGAGGCGCTGACTGTCTACTCTATCTATTCCTCTCAATATTTTATATACCTATCCTGGCTATCTCCCCTCTTTCCAGTCCTGATGAAGGGTCACGACCCGAAACGTCGACTGTCCATTTCCTTCCATAGATGCTGCCTGACCCGCTGAGTTCCTCCAGCGCCTTCGAGTGTTGCTCACTATTGATCAGGATACTTCCCCTTCTCCTTCAAGTCTATTATATCCGGCCGGTCCTTGGATTTGTGTCTCATTCCCTCAGCATCTTATTGGAGCTTAAGAATTTTGTGCTGAAACTTCTGGCCTGGGACTCGAATCCACTGCCATATGGATCAAGAGGCAGAAATGGTGTGTTGGTGTGTTGTTGGGAGTGGGCGGTGTGTCCACACGAGCAGCTGTCGCGTCTGGTTCAGCAGCTGCACTGGCAGAACTCGGAGTCTGTCAGCAGGGAGACTGAGTGGCACCAACTGTGCACACCCAGGGTGGACACAGATCATGTTAGCAGGGCTCCTGACTCTGGATAATAAATATTAACAAATAAACTTCCCATCACGCCAATTTTAGAAAAGTGGTAATCTCTCTGATTTTATAAGGAGAGGGTAGTGTAACCCAGAGGGATTATTGCAGGAGACAGATGTGCAGACAGGCGCGCACACACAGGCACGTGCGCGCACACACTCAGGCACGCACGCACGTAGGGATGCCACAGACAGGGACGCACGCAGACATGTACAGGGACGCATGCAGATACACGCAGACGCGCGCATAGGCACGCACGCAGACACACACAGGCGCACACACGCAGGGACGCAAGCAGACGTGCAGACACAGGCATGCATGCAGACAGGCACAAACGCAGGGACGCACAGGCACGCACGCAGACACGCACAGGCACGCACGCAGACACGCACAGGCACGTGCACGGACACACACATGCACGCAGATACAAATAGGCAGACGTTGATACACAACCACAGACCATTCTCTTGCAGATGGGTACAAACGGAGAGGCACGCTGTCGGGCTGACAGGTGCAGAAGCATACGTGGACCAGCAGAGAAACATGCCCTGACTCTCCTCGATCTTTCCTCAACCCCTGTATTCCAGGAATCAGATTGGTGATCCTTTATCGCACTGCCCTTAATGCAAGTATCCTTCCTTAACTAAGGAGACCTGAGCTGTGCCCAGTGGTCCAGGTGTGGTCTCACTACAGCCCTGCACTGTCGCAGCAAGACTTCTTACTCTTGTACTCCCTCATTCTTGCAATAAAGGCCAGCGTTCCATTGATTCCTTAATTAAATCCTGTATCTGCCTGCTAATGTTTGGTGCACAATGACACCCAGATTTCTCCATTATACCATTCAAACAATACTGCTCTTTTCCTACCAAGGTGTACGATCTAACATGTCCCCTTATTTTATTTCACCTGCCATCTTTTTGTGTACTTCCTTCCAGTCTACATTTGTACGTGTGCCTTCACAAACTTTTTTTGTACTCCTGACAGCTCTCTTTAAAAGCTACCTTTGTGTTACTCGGAATATTTCAGTATTTGTCTCTGTATCTTTCTGTTTGTGTATATAGACCTCTCAAACAGTATTTTCTTTCTGTTTTGTGTGTGTGTTAGTGAAAGTGTCTTTCAGTATTTTCAGAAGTGATTGAATATTTGATGAAAATTATGTGTCTGTATATGTGTGCGTTAGTATATGGGTGTTACAGTATCTCTATGTATGTTGATGACTGTACCTGTGTCAGTCTTTGTGTCCTGATGCGTTGGTGTGTGTGGATGAATGCATGTGTCTGTTAATGCATGTGCATTTTGGTTGGACTGAGTCCACTTTCTATAGAGACTGTGTTGTGTCAAGGCTCTTTTTCAGCATGTGGCTCGGCAGGAAGGGGTAATAAGGATTAAGGGCAAAATAATAACTCACACATCGGGTTGGACTTGTGCTGCGCTGAAGTGCCAAGCTCAGAAGGAGCAGACGTGAGGGAGATGGAGGGGAGGTGTATGCTCCCAGACTGCTGTCTGTGAGTAAAAAATCAGGAGCAAAATATAGTTGTGGAGTCCTTCAGCAGGGAAGCAGGCCCTTTGGCCCAAAATGTCCATTCTGACTGTGGTACCCACCAAGCTAGTCCCTTTTGACCGTGTGTGACCCATATCCCTCTAAACCTTTCCTATCCACGTACTTATCCAAATGTCTTTTAAATGTTGTTATTCATGGAGGAAGGTCTGTAATGGGCTTGTTTGTCTGTGTCTACTAAATTTACAATGGACAGTTTCCCCAATCAAATGGGCAATATTCCTGTTCAACTAGTGTGTAAGAAGCAGCTTCCAATCGATCTTTATCCCAGGTGACATCATCAACCCACTCAGTCCAACGAAAACTCTCGTCCGTTCCTTGCCTTCAGCCTCCTTGATGTTCCCAGACCAGAATTATCCTCATGCCAACAGCTTTCTATGTTGATTGATGATCACTGCAGACCTATCAGTGCAGGCGTTGAACTCGTTTATATAGTAATATCTGCTGCTGATTTTAACAATTCCATCTTGATTAATAGCTATTGATTAACGTATTAGGAAACTGTGTGGAACGGCACTGGGCTGGCCTGGCCTGAGGAGCGGGGTGTAGAAAGTGTTAATGAACCAAAAGCAAAGACGTGCACTGTGTCTGTGTGATAGGGGCTTAATCTCCCAGTTGGGTCAGTTCTGGCAGTGTGAGGAAGCAGTGAAAGTTGTTGCTGGTGCTTCAGTAATCTGTGCTGCTGATGTTCCAGGAAATTTTCTAATTTCAATTTTTTTTAAGACATTACTTCCCTTCAGGCAGTGACTGCTTTTGCTCTTGCTGTTGCTGTCTGTGCAGGGACACTCAAATCATCACCACCTTGGGCAGTCCATCGGGGTTGAGGACGACTTGCTTTCAGCCCTGCATGTGTGCACACATAAGCGACCACACACACACACACACACACACACACACACACACACACACACACATGCCTCGATGGTTAAAACTGTTCACATGTAAAAGAAACTAATGGGGAAGAGGGGCAGGGTCTGCATAAAGTTGGGAAGCCTCAGCGCGTCAGTCATTGCCTAGAACGATGGGAGACGGGGATTGGTGTAGAAAGGTAGCAAAGTATCTAGCAAGTGCTGTAGGACAATGTTGATTGTCTAGCTTACAGCCCACAAAAATAGAGCTTTCCCTTTTCATTGGCTTTAAAAAAAAAGTACTTGAGGGCCAGGATATCTTGCATTGTTCGAGCACCTAATTAAAAATTCCTGGATGCTTTTTTGAATTAGTAATCCTGATGTGCTGGCTGGAAGTCTCATCTTCTGAGAATTGTAAATAGATGAGATTGGGCCTGCTGTGATAGAATTGGAATTATACAGTGCAAGAGAAGGCTGTTTGGCCTAAGAGTGCCTGGAAGAGCTATCTAACCAGACTGCCATTAACCCCTCAAGTTTACTCTGAATCAATATCATATAGATTCTCCACTCAAGTATGGGTGCAGTAGAATAGTGATCCATTTACTGACCAGGACTGTTGCCTGAGAGATACAAGTTCAAATCCCATCATGGTAGTAGACAGATAAATCCAGAAGGAAAAGCCACCACTGGTATTGGTGATCCATAAAACTACCAAATTGGAATTGTATCCACTATTGTCCTTCAGGAAAAAAAGTCTCCCGTTTGTATCAGTTTTGAGCCGAGGTGGCATAAGATGGAAAATAAACGTTGGCGTGAGCGGTAATGTCCACATTCCATAAACAACTAAAACTAAGTGCAATTTTCTGGCCAATCCCCATATGTCGATTCTGTGTGTCAAAAACTCAAATGGATTCCACGCATCCACATCCCTTCAGGCTAGAGAACTGAACTACTTGCTGCCCTCTGAATAAAGACATTTCTCCTTGCTACTAAATAGCTGCTTCCTGTTCCCCCCTACTTCTTGACTATGTAGAAGAAACGTTCCCTGTTACTTCCGCCTACGTCCTTTCATTAACTGCAGTTAACGAATATCTTAGCAGTCTGAGACTTCAGCAGTCCATCCAGCATCAGTTGTCATCTGTGGAAGAGAGTTAAAACTTTGTTCATTCTTAGTGTTTGGAATTGTTTTTCTAACTTTATTCCTGCCTCTAATTTTTGCCCTTACCATTGGAAATGGTTTCTTTTATCTCCCCAATCAGTTTCCACTAGTCGTTTGAATTGTTTGCTTAAGAGGCATTTATCCAATTCCCCTTTTCAAAGTGACTGTTGAATCTGCTTCCACTGTCCTAACAGGCAGAGCGTTCTAGCTCACAACTTCCTAGGTAAATAAAAATTCTTCTCATCTTCCTCTGGTGCTTAGCCAGTCACATCAAATCTTTATCCTCTGGTTACCAACCCCTCTGCTGCTAGAAATAGACTCTCATCATTTGCACTATCCACTTACCAAACGACACACAGCTGAGGTTTATTCTGCTTTATTTCCTTTGGTGTGTCAGTTAATTCAAGGCAGAGGTGGTGTGAAGGGGTAGGCAGTAGGGAATGTGTGATCCAGGGTATGGATGAAAATATCTCCCTTTTCCTTTCTCCCTAACCACCCCCCCCCACGACCCCCTCCTCCTCCCTGCCCCCCGCCGATGCTCTCCTCCTCCCTCCTCCTCTCTCCTCCCAACCCCCTCCTCCTCTCTCCTCCCAACCCCCTCCTCCTCTCTCCTCCCGCCCCCCCCTCCCCTCTCCCCCCTTCCCCCTCTCTCCTCTTGCCCCCACTTCTCCCACCCCCCTCCTCCTCTCTCCTCCCCTGCCCCATTCCCCCTCTCCCTGTGCACATCACACATAACTGCCTCCAAACCCACAGACACAACTCCACACTTGCTCACAGGTGTGCGTGCACACTCGTGCATGCACTGGTACTCACCCGTGCTGAAGCTTCAGATCGCAGGTACACAGACATGTGCAGGTGGATGTGCTCCAACCTGTGTAGGTGGGGATACACTGTGAAAACCAGGACCTCACCAGGCTGCTCTGTGATTCTGCCACTGAACCTGCAATGCACAAACCTTGGACTTGTACCCAACGAAAATTCACATGGCATCGTGGCAGCTTGAGACCTTGAGTACACTGAGCTGGACTATAGCCTCAGAACCTCATGGCCCTTTCACTGCTTATTGGTATCAAAGGCCTTTCAGCTGTTTTCATACATCTGTGATTAACAGGAGCATTTACAGAGTTCTAAAGGATTAAAAAATAGTTTGAAAATTAAATTATTTATTTTCACACACGTTTCTCATGATCTTCTTTGACCTTGGGATGTCCTTAAGTTGTTCATAGCCAATGGCGTGGTTGTCAGAGGAAGTTGCTATTATACTGCCAGAAACTTGGCGGCCAATTCTACACACAGCAAGCACGTGTGAGATAAACACCAGATAATCTTCCAGGGATATTATCAGGGTTTTATCTTCCAGGGTTATTGATTAAGGAATAAATATTTGCTGGGATGCTAGGTATAATTCCCTGGCTTTCTATCCATGGAATTAGACGGTGCCAATTGGGTTCCTCAACTTATATGTCTTCTGAGAGAGCAGTACAGGTTGTTTCTCTGACTGTGCAGCACTTCCTCTGTACTGCACAGGTTGTTCCTCTGACAATGCTGCACTCCCTCTGTACCTAACATTGTGTTCCTCTAAAAGTGCAGCACTCCCTCTGTACTGCACAGGTTGTTCCTCTGACAATGCAGCACTCCCTCAATACCGAACAGTGTGTTCCTCTGACAGTGCAGCACTCCCTCGGTACGGCATAGGGTGGGTCATCCTGGATCTTTGGGATGGGTCCATTTAATGGATTTGAACCCAAAACCTTCCAACTTGAAAAGGCAAGCACGCTGGTCAATGAGACCTCCCTCCATTGCCGATTTTATTTTTTGGGTTAAGTGAAAGGAGGCACGAGTCTGGCCAATTCCTCGCCTGAACTGAGGTCTTCAACAGGCTGAAGAGTGTCTGCACATTGAAATGGGGGAGGGAGAGCTGGGAATCCAGGGGAACGGATCCCATTGATGACGAGAGCAGCAATCAATTTGACCTCCAATTGATGGCAGCTTCTGACAGGAAGAATGATCTGTGGCTAATTTCTTTTATATAAGGTTGCATGAAGGCTTTGTTTAAACTTCCTGCACAGCTGCACTGAAACCAAGCTCGACAATGACTCCGTCAGACGCGGGCCTGAGTAATCTTTTATCTCTGCATCTGCTCGGCCATCACAAATTGCTGTCATGTGCAGAGGTGTTTTGGCAATGGTCACCATGGAAACGTTATTTAATTATGACAAGTAATTACTGACGGACATGGAGATGCTTTTTTTCTCAGAGGGGGAAGGGTCTTTCCTGTTTTTTTTCCCCTTTTCAGAATTCATGGGAAGGGTTGGGGGGTGGTGGGGAGAGGAATTTGCTCTTTCATCTTGTGGACTCTGGTTGGGCCTTGAAGTGATGGTCACAAATTAAACCAAACTATTCTCCCCCCACCTTCCCCTCAGGGTCTACCACTTGACTGATTTCATTGTTGGGATAGGTTGGCGTGACATTTACGCTCCCTCACTGATGGGGTTAATCCTATACATTGGCAATTCAACTTTGTGGGCCGGCTCAACTCTCAAACTGCAGGTTGTTCTTATTATTCACCTTGCATTTCGCTCCTTGTTTTCTGTTCTCCTCCTCGTCCTCTGCTCTTCTGTCATTGCTACCTCCCATTCCTTGCTCTGCATCCTCCTCGTCCTTTGCCATTGTCTTCTACCTGCTCTCCTCTGTCGCCATCTGTCTTGTAGAGCCAGCCTGGGCTTGATTAACTCTGAACGTTGTGCTTGCTGCTAGTGTCTGGGACACCAGTACTGTGTCTGTCCCCATTATCTACTGGTGTCCATTCTGCATGCTGAAAGTGGTTCAGATTTCAGATTAATTTATTGTCATAAGCACCAGGGTGCAATGACATTCCTTGCTCGTGTGAAGTTCACAGAGTAAACAGTGTACGTGGTAATAATAAATACAATGAATACAGCGAGCACAAAATGGTGCAAAGTATAGTATTGCAAACTGAGATGCTAAAGTGACAAAGCGGAAGATGTAGAATTCAGGGTTTGAGAACGTGGCAGCTCCACTGGGAAGGGGATGTGACGGGGGTGATTGGTTTAGGAGTCTGATTGCAGCAGGGAAGAAGCTGTTCTTGAGTCTGGATGTCCAGGCTTTCAAGCTCCTGTATCTCCTCCCAGAACGTAGAAGAGGGATAAGGGAGTGGCCAGGGTTGGCGGGCATCCTCGACGATACTGTTAGCCTTCCCGATGCAGTGTATCGTGCAGTGTAAGTGCAAGTGTGGAATTAATGGACCCCTGCCTTTCCCTCCTCGCCCCATTCGACATTTCATATTTTCTTAGAACATTGAAGGAGGCCTTTTGGCCCATTCATTCTATGCCAGCTCTCCTGCAGTCCTATCAATCCATTTCCCTCACATTTCCTTGCCCATTAACTCCTCCCGATTCCTCTGCCTCCCACCTACACCAGTGGTGATTCACTGTCGCCAGTGAACTGACCTACCCAACAAGTCTTTGAGATGAGGGAAGATCCAGAGGAAAGCCACTCAGTCGCATGGAGAACATGCAAGTTCCACGTAGACAGCCCCTGAGGTCAGAATTGAACCTGGGACCTTGGAGCTGTGAGGCAGCCACACTACCTGCAGTGCTACTGTGCCACCTACATTCTATTGCCACTTCTTCTGTGTGTTCGTTACGCACCTTGTATTTCATGGTGCTTTGAGCTTCAGGGTTCACTGCTGCTCGCATGCAGTGCTTGATGTCTGTGGTCATGTACATGCCTGTCTGGTTAACTTGCTGCTTTGTTTTGCTTTCTTCATCATCTCGTTTTATAACTCTGGCCTCAAACCACTTCCTTTAGTTGGTTGTGACACAATGCCAATGAGGGCTGTTTCCTGGTGATGGAGGGACAGTTCATTACATGTTGCATTCCTGCAATAAACCTTGTGGTTAACGACACCAAGTGGGCTGCCTTAGACCTGTGAGGATTGTTGACTGGACAGTCTGGTTTCCCCCTTCCCCGCTGTTTCTCAAGTAGGTAGAAAAATTGAGACTTGCATTTTGGTAGTGCCATGCTCTTTCACTTTAAGATAATCTGTATTATAAGTATAGACTGAAGGGTAAATATTGGCCGTGACAGTCCCTCAGTACTGCATTTGAACATCAACCTGGATTTTTTATGTTTAAGGTTTTGCAGTAGGATTTGAGCCACAATTTTCAGGCTTAGAGGTGAGAATGCTATCTATTGAGGGACAATTGGCATTCAAGGAAGGTTCACAGGGTAAAGGAAAACCAAGGACCTTCTCCGTAGAGTGTGCTGTACAAAAATAGGTCCACAGGTCCCTTCTGGTGCTGATGATCCAAACCTCCTCTATCGTGTGTTGAAAGTGTTAGTCATGCCTGGAAGGTGATTTTGATGGGGGATGAAGGCTATGGGGAATTACATCTCTTGGCTTCACACAATCACTTCTCCATCCCACAGCCTGATTGGTGGTACCAGCTGATGCCCAGAAGGGCCACAGATTTGCATTGCTGGGCCTTGGTGATGTATCCTAGCGATAGGCAACTATTGGCCGCTATGCGGAATAGAGGGCCAGGCACCAGTCTTTTTGGCTTCTCGAGCCCGCACCACCAGAGTGAGGTCATGGTTGATGTAATGGAGCTTCTTCCACGAGTCGCTTCTTGCTCCAAGAGTGATTTATGCTGGGTGATGATGCCATTGTCAGCCAATCACAAGCCTTGCCTGCCCTCCTCCCATCCAACAATGCCCCAATTGTGTCAGTGCTGCTGTTGAACATTCCAAGCTCTGGCTCAGCAGTTTGTTTGTTTAATTAATGTTCAGCCATTTGTAACTTGATATAATGCACATTTGCAATTGAATAAAACGATTTTTGTAAGCGTAGAGTATTGTAACTGTCCTTAAACATATTATAGAATAGATTTTGGCTGGAGTATTTAAACTGGTGAGGCAGAATTTATGATGTGGAGTGTGCATCAAATGAGAACTTTTCTTGCCTTTATTAAACCTGCATTTTTGTAGTGCCTTTCACCACCTCAGGATGTCTCGTGCTTTGCAGCCACTGTAGGAAAAGTAACAGCCCATTTGTGCACAGTGCACTCTCACAACAGCAGTGAGATAATGATCAGGCAGCCTGGTTTAGTGATGTTGAGTGAGGGATTGGTATTGGCCTTGGACACTGGGAAAACTTCCTTGTACTTATTTGAGATCTTATGAGCATACTTAGGGGAGCAGATAGCATCATAAAGGCATGCAGCACGGAGACAGGCCCTTTGGCCCAACTGGTCCATGCTGACCAAGATGCCCCCTTCCAAGCCAGTCCCACTTGCCAGCGTTTGGCCCATAACCTTCTAAACCTTTCCTATCCCTGTATCGGTCCAACTGTCTTTTAAAAGTTGTTAATATACCTGCCTCAACCACTTCCTCTGGCAGTTCGTTCCATGTATACTATGTGTTTAAAAAAAAAATTGCCCCTCAAGTTCCTACTAAATCTTTCCCCTCTCACCTTAAACTTATGCCCTCTAGTTCTTGGTTCCCCAACCCTGGGAAGAAGACTGAATGCATTCACCCTCTCTATGCCCATCAGATAGGGTGTCTGTTTAACATCTCACCCTAAAGCATTGGAATTCTGTCCATCGAACTCGCGCCGGCTGTTTGAAAGAGCTCAGCGCCTCATCTCACCCCACGGAATAGAAAGTTGCGACATGAAAATATTCCCTTCCTCTTTCCCATTTTATCTTGCAGATTAAACTGGAATACCATTTGAAAGGGGAAGGTGGGTGAACAATTGGAAAGGGAGATTAGAAGAGTGACTGTGGTGTTATGGGTGGGATGTTGGGATAGAAAGGACAGCTCTTCTCTCTGCTAGCTCGTCCACCTGGGCGTGTTTCTCTGAGTGAGTGTGCACTATGAGGCTGCCCAACTGTGAATGAATTTTCAGAAGTGATAGGGGTTGGGATCCAGGATAGTAACTGGAGGACTTCTGGCCTAGTTTTCCCTCAGCATTGCAGATAACAGGCAGATGGAGCTTTCTTGTTGATACCATGGTGCCAAGCGTTGGATGTGAGGCAGTGGTTTTATTTGTGGTCACTTGCACCTTGACATCGGGAGAGAGGGTGCTTTGTTGAAAAGGTTAAGAGTTGCATTGGCACAACCTTGAGAAAAGCTCAGGTGCATTTTAACACTGCTGTCGTGAGGGACGTGCTGTGCAAGTCACCTTTGAAGGCTGTCTGAAGGGAGGATAAAATACAGAAAGCGTCAACAATTACGGGTCAAGAGGCAAGAGATCAGGGCATTGATGTTGGCCAAAATTGCACAGTATGAGCGGGTGGGAAGCAAGGGAATGGGACCAATTGAGTTGCTCTCACAAGGTGCTGACATCAGCTCAATGGGCTGAATGGCTTCTACTGCTGTGCCGTGTTTGTTGGGCAGGAGAGAATGGCTGCCTGTGTCCCATCCTTCAGTCAGTAGAAGATGATGGCCCCAGTGCCACAGCGGTGGCTTCATGGTTGCACTCGTCGGTGCCACTAGGCCTTCAGTGGGAGCGGGCTTCTGGCTGGAAACCCGAGTCCTATTCCCTGCAGCAGTTTTTTAAAGAAATCCTGCGGCAGGGGGAAAGCATTGCTGAGATATGAAAAGACCCACAGAGAGGGCCTGTGTTCCAATCCCACTTCAGTGCAGAACCCTACTGTGTGTGTTTACATCACTGTGAGAATTGAATCAAATATTGCTGAGTGACCCTGCCCTGCTGCATTATGCGTTATTACTTTGTAAACGGCCAGATTAACAGATGAATTACACTGTGTAATTAGCCTGTGAACTTTGTTTCAAAACAAGCCGTAGCTCTCTATTTACTGCTGATATCGTGGGTTTCTCAGAATGTTCCTATGCGCTATTGATATTTTTCTATTATTAAGCTGACTTTGTCAATTTTTAAAGTGCATCTGTGTGTGCGTGTGTGTGTGTGTGTATATCAGGGTGTTCATGCATGTGTACCTTTATGTGCATGTGTTCATGCATGTGCGCATGTATGCACATGACTTTGTATTTATGTATATTTATGTGTTGTGTGTGTGAATGCATATCTACATTTATGCACTGCGTGTCTTAATGTGTGTGTAATCTTGTGCGAGTGTGTGGTTATTTGTACGTGCAGGTGTGTTTCTGTGAAGTTGTGTGTTTGTGTGTGCTTGAGTGTGAGAGTTCATGGCTATTTGTGAGTGTACATGCCGGTTTATTTGCGTGTGTGTGTGTGTGTGTGTGTGTGTGTGTGTGTATCTCACTTGTGCATTTATGTGTGCCGGGCAGGTTAACAACCTGATTCTCTTTTATGATCAGCTAATGACATAAGTAAAATGCTGACTGGTTTCAAGGTAATGGAAGCAACATCTGATGGAGGAGAACTTGGCCTAATTTGTGTGCTGGCTCTGCCCAGTATTGAAAGAGTGTTTACACCAATTATCCACACACAGTGGTTAAGCTGAGAAAAAAAGGTTTGCATTAGAATGAAGAGCAGGGGAGGCAAAATGCATCATCCATCACAATTAATGCCACACAGCAGCAAGATAATGGAAAGAGATGGGGAGCGAGTCTGTGCATGGAGGGTGGGGGGAATTGTTGGTCAGCTCCTATTAAGTAAGCAATATTCAGGCTGTGGAATATTACTCACCGCAGGCTCCTGACACCATCCAATATTGCCACAAGCTATTCACATTAAATATATCACATACGGCCAGTTGGAATCTGAGAGCTACTTTAATGGAGAGCAGTGTGTATCTTTTTTCTTAATTTCAGAGTTTCTCTGCTCTTTACTCTGAAGGTGTTGGCTGGAACTGCACTTAAGCCTACATTCTTCAGGAACTATTCTCAGCTGAGGGGAGGGCCACGCTGTTGGAGAAGGGATGCTAAGGGAGTGCCGCACTGTCGGGGGGACGGAGCTCACTGTGGAAGAGGTGGCACTGTCGGAGAGGCAGAGCTGCACTGCAGGAGAGGGGACGCTGAGGGAGGGCCGCACTGTCGGAGATACCAACCTTAGGGTGGGACCTTAAATCTAGGCTCTGGCTACCAGGTTAGGTAGGTATAAATAAAGATGCATTGACACGACTTGTAAAATGAACAGGGCAGCTCTGAAAGTAGTGCCACAGATAGGGTGGTGAAGAAGGCAGATGGCACACTGCCTACGTTGGTCAGGGCATTGAGTACAAGAATTGGAAAGTCATGCCAACCGGTACCTGGATAGGAAAGGTTTAGAGGGATATGGGCAAAATGCGGGCAAATGGGACTGGCTCAGGTAGGTACCTTGGTCGCCATGGATGAGTTGGATTGAAGGGCCTGTTGCTGTACTGTATGATTTTGACTCTTGTTTCCTGGTCATTGTTTACCCACAGTCAGTTGGTACTCGGTAATGGCACGGTAGTGTAGCGGTTAGCGCGATGCTATTACAGTGCTAGCGATCGGGGTTCGATTCCCGTCGCTGTCTGTAAGGAGTTTGTACGTTCTCCCGTGTCTGCGTGGGTTTCCTCCGGGAGCTCTGGTTTCCTCCCACATTCCAAAGACGTACGGGTAGGTTAATTTGGGTTTAAAAAATGGGCGGCGCGGACTCGTTGGGCCCGAAGGGCCTGTTACCACGCTGTAAATAAAATTTTTTTAAAAATTTAATTTTAAAAAATAATTTTGCTTTTTGTGGAAGCTTACTGTGTGCAAGTTGAGTGCCACACTACATATTACTACAGAGATACTCAAAGACAATTTGTGTCTCCTGAGGTTATTACAGTTTCTATGTAAATTCAAGATTTTTCTTGTGTTAAAGCAAACACCCAGAGCCATCACCTATATGTGACAAAGACATAAGCATGTGGTGGGCCAGAGTACTGACACCCTTCTGGCTCTTGACTGTCTTGTTGATGTCTGAGCCTGACTTGACAGTTTCCCTTCACACCCAAGCTCGGTTGCTATCAGCTGCAACTCCTCGCAAAAAGACCCGGAGGTCTCTGTGCAATTAGGGCGATGATATTTTCTGATTGCTTGCGATCTCAGCAGGGCAAGTCTTCGCAAATTGTTCAGCTTCCCTCACGTCCCAGCCTTCCCTCGTAGTCCATTGGCAGCCTGTAATTACATTCTGCCTTTCATGTAGAAAACTTGCCTGCAGGCAACCTTCATGTCGTGATGGTGGGGAGTGGGGTGTGCAGGGGACGGGGACACAAGAGACCGCAGAGGCTGGAATCTGGAGCAAAAAAAAACACTGGAGGAACTCAGCGGGTCAGGCAGCGTCTGTGGAGGCAGAGGCAAGGTCGAAGTTTTGGCATCAGGGCTGAGTGTAGAGGGAAGGTGGGGAGATGGGGTTGACAGAAAGGGTGGTGTTTACCTCTTAGGACTTGCACTGAATCTTCAGCAGAGCAGTGGACCCTTCTGTCTAACTGGTCTGTCTACCCAAGTCTTCCCACCCATTGGTTAGACCACAGCTGGAGCACTGGTCACCACACTATAGGGTGGATGTGATTGCACTGGAGAGAGAGCAGAGGGGGATTCACTAGCATGTTGCCTGGACTGGAATGTTTCAGTTATGAGGAGAGACTGGATAGGCTGGGTTTATTTTCCTTGGAACAGAGAGGGCTGGGGGGTGGGGGGGTACCTGATTAATGCATACAAGATTATGAATGGCGTAGAAAAATAGCGAGAAACTTTTCCTCTTAGCAGAGGTGTCTAAAATCAGAGGATGTAGGTTTAAGGTAAGAGGTAGAAGATTTGGAGGGGATCTGAGGAAGAATTTTTTCTCCCAGAGGGAATGCACTGCCTGAAGGGGGTGATGGAGGCAGGGACTCTCGACAACATTTTAAGAAATATCTGGACAAGCACTTGGATCATCTTGGTATGGAAGGCTATGGACAGGTGCTGGTAACTGGGATTAATATTGATGGTCCTGATGCAGGGCTGTGACCCAAAGCATTGACGATTCCTCCCCCCCCCACAGATGCTGCTCAACCTGCTGAGTTCCTCCAGCAGATTGTTTGTTGCTCCAGGTTCCAGCGTCTGCAGTCTCTCGTGCTTCCTTAGTATTGATGGTAATTGCTGGTCAGCATGGATGTGGCAGCTGTGTGACACTTTGGCTGTAAGACTTTTCCCACTCTGCTTTATCTAATCACAGCTACATTATCTGGTTCCTAAGTTCAAGTTCCACTCCAGACACTTGAGCACAAAAACTCAGGCCAATTCTGCCGTGTGGCACTGAGGGAGTGTCACCCTGCCAGTGGTGCCACCTTTCAAATGTGGCACCATTGCTCATCTTCGATGAACAGTGAAGGTCCCATGGTACAGTATTCCCTCAGGCCAATGGTTATCCCTCAGGTGAGAAAGCAGATTATCTGGTTATTATCACATTGATGCTCATGGGATCATGCTGTGCCCAAATTGCTTGCAGCGTTACCGCCGAGACTGTGCTTTACAAGTAGTTCAGTTTGCATAAAGTGCTTTGAGAACCCAGAAGGCATGTAAGTGAGGTAAGCGCGTATTTCCATGTTTCCAACTGGCTGGCACGGTAGTGTAGCGGTTAGCGTGACGCTGTTACAGCGCCAGCGATCCAGGTTCAATTCCGGCCTCTGTCTGTAAGGAGTTTGTATGTTCTCCCTGTGTCTGCGTGGGTTTCCTCCGGGTGCTCCAGTTTCCTCCCACATTCCAAAGACGTATGGGTTAGGAAGTTGCGGGCATGCTATGTTGGCACCGGAAGCGTGGCGACACTTGCGGGCTGCCCCCAGAACACTCTACGCAAAAAGATACGTTTCACTGTGTGTTTCGATGTACACGTGACTAATAAAGATATTTCATCTTATCTTTTGAAACTCCCCTCCGCCAACCTTGCCCCACACTCCAAGCTCCAGCATTGCCGGTGCAAACCCCAGGTGGCACTTAACAAAGGTGAGAAGGGAAAGGTTTATTGGGGGATTGAGGGGCAGGTTTTTCACACAGACGGTGGTGGGTGTGTGGAACAGGCTGCCAGAGGAGGTGGTAGAGCTGGGTACAGTTACAGCATTCAAAAGACATTTGGACAGGGACATGGATAGGAAAGGTTTAGAGGGGCATGAAACACAGGTAAATGGGATTAGCTTAGATAGGAGTCTTGGTTGGCATGGATGAGTTGGGCCGAAGGGCCTGTTCCTGTGCTGTATTACTCTATGACCAGTAAGCAAACATTTCTACCTCTAAATGCTTAAATAGTTATACCTATATTTTTGTATATCTTGGTCGGCATGGACGAAGGGTCTGATTCCATGTTGTATAACTCTATGAATCTATTAATCAAGCCAAGCCTTTTCCACTTAGTCTGGTTAGTTCCTTGAGCCTGTGTGGTCTTCACACCACTTATCCTGCCCCTTCCTCTGCTCATGCACCAAAGTCACAGCCGTTGTTGACAGGTGGTTGGGGGGAGAGGAGGAGAGAGCAGCGGATTCACTGAAGGGGTTAATTGCCATCCTACTGTTGCTGCTGAATCTTGGGAACAGGTCCATGGGAATGTTTGCATCAAGCCAGCCTGAGAGTTTCTGAATTGAAATCATTGCAAGGAATTCTAAAAATAAACAGCAAGAGGCGACTGGTGGTGCAATTACTGCATGTGACGCATCCACTGCCCTGCAGCACTTTCTGGTCTCCCTTGTGTTTGGGAATTGGCAAGAAGCACAGCTCAGGGGAGAGGGAGGTTTGAGGAGGGGGTGGATGTGGTGGTGTTGGGGGTGGAGGAGGAAGGAAGCTGCAGATCAAGGTACAAGACAGAGCCCTTCCATCTCATGACAGTGAAGGAGGTTGGAGTCGCCACTGCCATTTATCTGGATGTCTTGCTGGAGAAACCAGCCACCCCTTGGGAGGTGGAAGGAAAGGTAACCTCCTCTCTGCCCCCTATACTGCCCTCACTGCGACTTCCTTGTGAACGGCCCCGAGAAGGACTCAGTACTGAGGAACTTCCTGGGCCCCCCCCACCACAGAACAATTAGTATCTTTCCCTGTCTCCCTGGGTTTGATTGTACTGTGTAATTAGTGACCTGCTGACACCATCCACTGGAATCCTAGCTTGTCGTGTGTTGTGCTCTGTTGGCTGAAGCCTGACTCGCACCGTCTTGCTCGTCCACTGGCCTGAAGCTCAGTGATCTACATTAGCTCCCGGTTGATCAGTGCCTTCAATTTAAAATTCCCAAACTTATTTTCAGAATCCCCCTAACACCTCTGAGGTCGATACTCCTCCAGTTCTGGCCTAAGTATGATTGCTCCACCATTGGTGTCCATGCCTTCAGCTTCCAGTTTCTTCCTTAATCCTCTGCCCTCTTTCTCTTTAACATTTGTTGGTTCTCCGTTCTAATATCTCCTCAAGAGGATTGATATCTTTGTTGGGTAAAGCTACTCCTGCCAAACACCTTGCTGGGTTAAAATCACTGTAGGAATGCAAGTTGTTGCCTCTGTTCCTTGATTCACCCTATCTTCCCTGAGAGCATGGATTTTTCTTCCACTGTTTGCCGGCCAGACTGAAAGTTCCTTATGCCCAAGCCATCGTAATCATGGTCTGCCGTCCAATGACTTGAGGGCAAGTTGGCTTGGCCCTTTTCTTGCCCCTGTCTGGAAAACTGCAACAGCAGGGAAGAAGGAACTTGCCTTGATGTAATGCAGTCCCCAGACACCACACTTTGTAGCCAATGAATCACTTTAGTAGCATACTGGAGACAATTTACAAACAGCAAACTCTTGTAAATAGCACTCTATTGATACTTGGTAGTGTGTTTTTTAAATGATGTTGATTGAGGGATAAATATTGGGCAGGATATTGAGATAAGTACATTGTTCTTTGTAATAAGGCACAGTGTCTTAACTATACCCAGGATAGCCTTGGTTTAGGGATTCCTCTGAGAGTGCAGCAGTCCCTCTGTGCTGGAGACACAAGACCCTGCAGGTGCTGGAATCTGGAGCAAGAACCAAACTGCTGGAGGAACTCAGCAGGGCAGGCAGCATCTGTGGAGGGAAATAGACAGTTGACCTTTTTGGGTCGATTCCTTTCATCTAGACTCATCATTTGTCCAGATGAAGGGTCTCGACCCAAGACATCGACTATCCAAATCCCTCTACAGATGCTGCCTGACCTCCAGCAGTTTGTTTTTCAGTCCCTCTGCACTGTTCTGCTCTATTGATTTTCTTTTGTGCACTCCTGTTACACCCTTCAACCTTCAGGCAGCCTTTGAAAGAGACATATTTTGAGTAAGGTTCCGTGGTCCTGCATTTGGCCCATGGTTGGAAAAGAGTCCTGGGCCTGTGAAACTTTGAACTCCACCAGAAAGCCACAAATAACCAACTTTGATGAGAATAAAACTCAGCCGTGACATGGGAGTTATTTTTGGCCATTGTTTGGGACGACCCGTGAGCCTCAAGAACGCTTCCTCTCTCCAGTTTACTGCGATGTCTGAGGATGTGCAAAGTTTCCTTTAATGGCTACCATTAAAACTCGTTTCTCCTCCCCCCACCAGATTTTGAACCACTCTTTCTCTTTGTGCTTTGTGATGCCCAACAATTGGTGTCTGACTTCCATCAGCAAAGATCTGTTGCACTGGATTCTCATTCCTTGTGCCCCTGGTGTCCAGAGTTGGACAGATGTTAACCCTTACTCTGCTGACTAAAGGCTCCACAGACTTAAAGCACTGTGTTGATTACGGATTCTGGTTACATCTCTGTATCTCTTGTCCTTGAAGGTACTCCTTTTGTTTTTACTGACGTGAAAATGCTGTCCGTCCCATGATCTAAATTAGTTGGGGACACATGGGCAACACTGTAAAGCAGTGCAGAATAAATTCAGAGATATTAATTGAGTACCTAAGCAAAACTGGCAAATGGATGTCAGTACAGGTGAATGTCATCGTCCTTAGACCAAAAAAAAACAGATGGAACAGGATATATTCTGAACTATGCTGGAAAACTAAAAGCAAAGGATGTCCAAAAAAAAGTATGGGGTGATCATGAACAGAAAGTGATCAGGAGGGTTCATGGAATGCTGGTTGTTATATCTGGAAGACTGTAGTACAAGTCAGTGACGTGATGTTGCAGCTATTAAAAGCCCTGTTTGGATCACACCTGGAACAGATCTGGAGGAAGTGCAATTTCGGTTTATGGATTCATTGAGTTATACCATGAGACCATAAGATATAGGAGCAGAATCAGGCCATTCGGCCCATCGTGTCTGCTTCACCATTCAATCATGGCTGATGTTTTTTCAACCCCATTTCTCCTGCCTTCTCCCTGTAACCCTTAAACTCCTCACCAATCAAGAACCTATCAATTTCTGTCTTAAATACAGCCAATGACTTGGCCTCCACAGCCCTCTGTGGCAACGAATTTCACAAATTCACCACCCTCTGGCTGAAAAAATTCCTTCTCATCTCAGTTTTAAAGGGACGCCCCTTTATTCTGAGGCTGTGCCCTCGGATCCTAGACTCTCCTACTGATGGAAACATTCTCTCCACATCCACTCTATCCAGGCTGTTCAGTATCCGGTAGGTTTCAATGAGATCCCCCCTCATCCTTCTGAACTCTATCAAGTACAGGTGGAATACAGTACAGAAACAGGCCATTTGGCCCAACTTGTCTATGCTGACCAAGATGCCTACCTGAGCTAGTTCCGCTTGCCTGCATTTGGCCCACATCCCTCAAAACCTTTTCTGTCATGTGCCTGTCCAAATGTTCTTTTAAATATTGTAATTGTACCCGCCCCTACCACTTCCTCTGGCAGCTTGTTCCACATACCCACTGCCCTATGTGTGAAAAACATGACCCTCAGATCCCTTTTAAATCTTTCCCCTCTCACCCTAAACCTCTGCCCTCTAGTTTTGGACTTTCCTAAGTTTGGAAAAAGACCGTGACCATCTATCCTTTCCCTGTCCCTCATAATTTTATAAGGTCACCCCTCAGCCTCCTTTGCTCCAGGGAAAACAATCCCAGCCTATCCAATCTCTCCTTATAACTGAAGACCTCCAATCCAGGCAACATCCTTGTGAATCTTTTCTGTGCCCTATCTAATCTAATTGCATCTTTCCTATCGCAGAACAATCCCTCCGCTCCAGGAACTAAATTACAAATGGAGATTACGCAAATTGGAGCTGTATTCCCTGGACTGTTGAGTCTGAGGGGTGATGTGAAGTTTTCGAGATGCTGAGAGGAATTGATTTGGAAGAGAGATTGAAGCTACCACTGCTGGTTGGACAGTCCAGACCTGGGGTGATGGGTGCAGCAATTGGAGTGCTGTTCACATTTTACCAGAATAGCACCTGTTATTGAAGGCAGGAGACACTTCTGCACACAATGATGATATAGAAGTTAGGAAGTTCCCTCCACAATCAGTAGGGATTGATTTTAGATCTGAAGTTTTTGTAAGATAGGCATATAGGGTGAAGATATCTAAATGGAGTTAGGATAAAGATCATCCCTGATCTCATTAAGTGGTATAATAAACTACAGGAGAACTATGGGGATTGGGCAGGATGGTGGGATTAAGGTTGAAGCTTAGATGTGCCATGATTGAGTGGCAGAGCCAGCTTGAGGCAGAGTTACCTTCTGCTCCTGTTCTGTCTAGTTATAGTCTTTTCTTGCCTCCATGATCTCATTCAAAGATTCAAAGTTCCTACCCTGCATCCCTGCCCCCCAAATCTGCACCAGTAACTTGGTTTGGAGACTGCCCCAGGTTTGTACCATTCTAGTGCGGAGCAGAGATTCCTGTGACATCACTATAAAGGTTATTATCAATCCCCCCCACTTGTCCTAACCTCTCCGCCAAATCCCCCTTTCACTCTCTTCCTTTCTCTCTTTAACCTGTCAATTCTTTTCATCATCATTAAAGCCTCTAATTATCCAAGGCTCAATCAACTGAACATATTGAGCCTGGGATCCTCATTTCATGCGAGCCACTGTCTTTAGTTTCATTAGCGTGATGCTCAGGTTGGGCTGGTGGTTAGGAGAAGCAGCATACAGTCCAGTGAAATCATTTGGGTAAATATTTATCCTCAGGACCTTCTATCTTTCAATCAAGTCCATTCTCACTTTTCAGAACTCCAGCAGATACAAGCCTAACCTGTCTAATGTTTCCTCATAACAACACACCTATTCCAGGGATTAGTTTAGTAAACCTTCTCTGAACAGTTGCCAAAGCATTAACATCCTTCCTTAAATAAGGAGACCAATAGTCATCACCTTAGGCACTTCCTCGGGGTCAAAGATGACTTGCTTTCACTCTGGTTTGTTGGGCTTAGAGATCACTGATGAGGCTATTGTGGGAACCTACGGGCTCTTCTACAGAGGGGGCAGGAGATGCCTGGTGGGTGAGCAGTCGCTGAGATGATATGTTCCTTCCATTGCTTACTCTGAACTTCTGTATCCTCCCGATTGGGGGGAAAAAAATACAAGATGCTGGAGGGACTCAGCAAGCCAGGCAGTATCCATGGAGAAAAACAGGTGGTCAATGTTTTGGGTCAAGACCCTTCTTCAGGACTGAAGATAAGAAAAGGGGAAGCCCATTATATCGGGGGGTGGGGAGAAGCAGAGCAGTGATAGGTGGACAAAAGAGGGGAGGCAGGTTGGGCACACAGTGGTGATAGGTAGATGCAGGTAAGAGATAGTGATAGGCAGGTGCAAGGGAGGAGAGGAGAGCTCTGTCTGTAACTGCAATCTGTATCTCCCCGTTGCAAGTCACTTCAACTCCCCCTCCGATTCCATCACTGATATGTCAGTGCTTGGCCTCCTCCACTGCCAGGAGAATTCCTAATGCAAACTGGAGGAACAGCTCCTCATTTTCCGTGTTGGGACCTTACAGCCTAATGGCATGAACATCAAGTTCTCCCACTTCGTAAACCAAACCCCCCACCTCCCCACCATGCCTCTTTTCTTCCCTTTCCAGGCCTATCTCTCTTTCTTCTCCTCGCCTATTGTTTTTCTCTCTTACCCCCCCCCCCCCACCCCCCCAAGGGGCACCTGCCTCCCTACCTTTGACCCATCCCCCGGTGGATCTGTTCTCCCCTCCTCCCCCACACCTGCCTATCACTGTCTCTTACCTGCACCTATCTATCACCACCTTGTGCCCACCCCGCTTCCCGTCTTTTGTCCACCTATCACTGCTCTGTTTTTCCCTCCTATATATTGGGCTTCCCCTTTTCCTATCATCAGTCTTGAAGGAGGGTCCTGACCCTGGCCTGCTGAGTTCCTCCAGCATCTTGTTTTTTTCATCTAGGTGCCAGCATCTGCAGTCCTCTTCTGTTTCCTCCCAGTGCGTGCACTCGAGGTTCTTAATGCAGACCGTCCCCAGGTTAAGAACTCCTGACTTATGTACAAACAAGCTTCCGTAATAGAACATAGAACACTACAGCACAGTACAGGCCCTTCGGCCCACAATGTTGTGCCGACATTTTATCCTGCTCTAAGATCTATCTAACCCTTCCCTCCCACATAGCCCCCTATTTTTCTATCATTCATGTGTCTATCTAAGAGTCGCTTAAATGTCCCTAATGTATCAGCCCCCACAACCTCTGCCGGCAGTGCGTTCCATGCACCCACCACTCTCTGTGTAAAAAAAACTTACCCCTGACATCCCCTTTATACCTTCCTCCAATCACATTAAAATTATGTCCAACTATGAAGTTCATGCTGAAACCCTGGAAAACATTCTCTCATGTTCTGGGAGCCACCTCTCAGCAAGATCAGCCAACAATGACAAAATTTTCCACTGCGTTCAATGCACCTGCACAGGCTTTGGTTGAAAAATGAAAGGGGGATTTAAAAGTTAAAACCTCAGATGTGGCACAAAACACATGGTCTACCAGACAGCAGTGCTCCTTGCCCTCCAATTTGCTTCTGAAATCTGGGTGACCCTACAGCAGGTGCCTCAAGGCATTGGAAAAATGCCACCAGCACTGTCTCTGTAAAAGCTTCCAAATACTCTAGAAGGAGAAGTAAATCAATGTCAGTGTCCTATCCTGAGCCAATTTCCCCAAATTGGAGACCCCAGTTACATTCAGTCAGTTCTGTTGGGTGGGCTACATCATTTGCATACCTGACACAGACATTGTATTCCAAGCTCTGTCAGGGCAAGAGGTTTTCAAGGAAACTATTCAAGGATGTGCTCATCCGCACCCTCCTGGAAGCCCCTGCCCCCGAACCACTCAAAGTGGAGAGGAGCATTTTGAGGTGGCTTTGAGAACCTTGAGTCCATGCATTGGGAGCATGCAGAAGCCCAGGCGAAGCAGCAGAAGGAACAGACCACCTCATAAACCACCCAGCTGCCCTATCAAGTTCCTTCTATCCCATCTGTGGAAGAGACTGCGGTTCCCATATTGACCTTCCTCGCCACTTCAAACCCACAGAGTGGAATGGAAGCAAGTCATCCTTGATCCCTGGGACCACTTGAAGCACAGTCTTTTACTCTCATCCTCCAAGCATTCCATGGATTGTTTACACTGTGCAAACGTGAACTGCTTCATCCAAAACCAGTAACCCGTCCTGAGCAAGATTATAGTCCTTAATCCACTCCAAGTAGGGGATGCTTAAACCACACCAGCTCTGTTACAGGGAGAGAGGCTCACTGCATTTGTTTGGTGGTGGGAACAGGAGCAAACCCCGATTTTGGTTTGTGTTATCGATGGAGGGGTGGGTTGCCATGATCACTGTCGTAGACTGGGTTCCGTGCGTAGCTTCCCCTTAGTACTGAAAGCCCAAGCCCCCTTAAAGAAGCTTGGAAGAGGCAATTTTGATTTGAAATGTGATCATTTAACCTCTCCTGATCCAGACCCTCCAAGGAATATCAAAACAGGCCGATAGCCTTTGGGTATCTGTGCAGTACTGATTATTTCCTTGTCTAAGAATAATAAGGTTCCCTGATGTGACTGACATTTTGCAATCATCTGGCTGAGCAGCTGGATATACTCTTACTATAGATGATGATGCTTTTAGTTCAGAAATCCCTGTATGATTATTAACAGAGAATACTTAAATGGTAGAAATACTGGTTATGTTGGTGGGTATCTGAAAGAAAAGGGATGGGGTTAAACTCACAGAGAGTTGGTACGCTGTCAGAGGGGCCAACTATTGGGTGAGCCAGCAAGCTGAGGTGGATTTACAAGATCTGATGGTGTTATAGTCATAGAGTTGTACAGCACAGAAACAGGCCCTTCGGCCCACCGTGCATATGCCGACCCTTTTGCCCATCTACACTAATTCCATTTGTGCATTAGGACCATATCCTTCTATGCCTTGCCTATTTAAGTATGTCTAAATAAATGCCTCTTAAATGTCGCGATTGCATCTGATTTCACCACCTCCTCTGGCAGCATGTTCCAGATATCGACCAATCTCTGCGTTTTTAAAAAAAAACAACCCCTCATATCCCTTTAAAACTCCTTCCTCTCAGCCTTGTATCTATGCCCTCTCGTTTTTAATGCTATTTAAAGAGGAGCAGAGTTCTCCACATGCTGGATAACTCTATGACTATGACACTGTCAGAGGGATAAGTTCTGGTCAATGTTCATTCGTCAGTAAACATCACTCAAGCCCTAAAATGTTGGTGCCTGTGGGATCTTGCTGTGTTCAGAATGGCTGCTGTACTTCCCCCATTGCAACAGTGACTAACCTTCAGAATGGACCTCATTGGCCATATGGTGCTGTGAGGCAACCTGAAGTTGAAAGGTGCTGCAGAGAAGCCTGGTCAAACCCAATGCCAGGCTCTTGGAGGGGCAGGGGATGGTGGGTCCTGAATCTGTCACATGTGCAGGGCAGTGGGTCCTGCATTGCTTTTACTTCCTGTCCCCCTGAAGTCAACAGGGAATGATAAAGGATGTGAAGTAAAGCCTCAGCCTACACCCCTACTACGGGTTACATGTCTGCCAAGATAAGATGTCAAGAACCCTGATGTCCAGCTCCGTTCCTTTTCCCCCTCAAATCTCTTCCTGCTAAACAAGTACAAATTTCTGTCTGATGCTGTTTAGTATTTTCAGCATCATCTGCTTGACTGCCCAATTTTTGTTGAAAATCAAATACTGCAGATGCTGGAAATCAGAAGCATTGAGAATTTTGTCCCATTTTGTTTGTCCTGACATCTTTGGGGTCTGGAGGCCAGAAACCCTGTGCGAGCTTTGGCCTGCAGAGGTAAAGGTTTCCTGGAAGTCTAATGATAACATGTACTACCGCACATTGGGATTAGAGCTGGTGCAATTTAAGGATCACTCCTTGGAATGGGTTAAAGATTCAATCCGTGATAAGGGTGGATTACAGGTTTTATGTTTGCAGTTTGTGATTAGAAGGTACACTGTGTAAACTATCCATGGACTCTGTGTTTGTGCACTTATTCTATATTCAGTGTGTGTGTGTGTGTGTGTCTGTATGCATTTGTATAACACCTTTTAAGGTTGTAAAGAGCCCAGCTCCCTTCCTGGAAGTGTTATCAAACAAAATTTGATAATGACTCATGCAAGATTTTTGGACAGATGAGGTCTGTTTTAGGGTCTTAAAGAGGTGAGAGAAATGGAGTTGGAGAGGTTTATAGAGGAAATTCCATACCTTTGTGCCAGGTACCTGAAGTTAATGGCTGCTAATGGTGGATTTATGTCAACTGAGAATTTACAAGAGACCAGAATTAGAGGTGTAAAAGGATAAAATGGGGATCAAGGTCATTGGAGGATTTGAAAATCTGGTTTAGACTTTTAAAGTGAGTGTTTGTGCAGGTGTGAATTTCTGTGCATGTGTGACGTGTTTGTGCAAGCCTCTGTGTGTGTGTGTGTGTGTCCGTGTGGTTATGTGGCCTTATCATTGAGATTCTTGGAATGTTGAAACACTTGGATGTTGAAGGGGTGTGTGTGCACGTGCAGGGAGGCTCTAAGGCCACTCACAGATCCAGGTGTTGGTTTCAGGCATTGCACTTTCATGAGTGTTGCCTTGGTTGAAAGGGGAAAAATCTGTTGCATGCCATTTGAGACTTCTCCCATCCTCATCTGACATCCTTGAGATAAACAAATAGAGCACTAGTCACACTGAAGAGCATAAAAGTTGCAGGCTAATCACTCGGCCTGCTCTTTTTATGGTCATTGAGGTGAGAAGATTTGCAGTCTTTGGAAGTCAAGCATGTTGGCATTCTCAACATGCAGTGCTGGTATTAAGCACTCTCAGGAGATATAGGACGAGATAGTATCATTACCCTGCAATTATGTGTGAATTAGGAAAAAAATGTTTGTGTTACAAGGTTTAGTGCTGTTGAGTGGAATCCTTCCATTGTTGGGGGCTAGTGTTACTGTGTATCCCAAAATTAGATTTAGCTGAGTTAAATCTTTTCCTACAATATAACTCAGCCATAGCCCGGTGTGGGATTTTATTCCACATTGTGAAATCTCTTTGGGAGAGATTGCCAATTGGACCAGGATTAGGATGCAGGGCCTTGATCAGAGAAGCTGGGGAGAGATTATTTATGTTGATGTCACAGGCCCAGCACAGCCAATGCAAGCAAGCACAGAGGACTGACCCATGAGGTAGGCTTCCGTAGTGAAGGACCGGCGTTGAACTGCCAGCTTTCAAGGCTAATGTTTAACCTCTGACATGCATTTGCCCCCTAAAAATTGTGGCAGTTCGTGCTGTGTACTGAGAGTTCTTCACCCACTAGGGCTGGGTTCAGACTGACTTAATTTGAGTTTCAACCCGTCAGTTGGAGAATGAGAGAACGATGTGGACTAGATGGGTATCCAGACACCAGTGTCGAAGGGTTGGTGCCCAGCATACGGTGGTTGCAGTGTGTGCTATCTACAAAATGCAGGCCGCAACTCACTGAAGCCTTTGTCAACAGCACCACCCAAACCCACGACCTCTACCCACCAGAAGGACAAAGGAAACAAATACTTAGGAAGGCCACTGCCTTCAAGTCACGCACCATCAACACTTGGAAATGTGAAACCACAAATTAGGGGTGGCAATAGGCCATCCAGGCCCTTGAGCCTGTTCTGCCATTTAATAAGGTAGTGGCTGATCTGATTGTAACCTTGACTCTGCATGCCTGCCTACCTATGATATCCTTTCACCCCCCAGCTTATCAAAGACCTATGTACCTCAGCCTTCAAAATATTTAAAGACTCTGCTTCCATCACTCTTGGGTGAAGAGAGTTGACGAAACTCACAACCTGCAGAGAAAAAAAGTGGCTAACCTTTGTCCTAATTGGACAACCCTTTTAAACAGCGATCCCCTAGTTCTAGATTTTCCCACAAGAGGAAGAATCCTCTCCACAGCCACCTTGTCAAGATTCCCAAGGATCTTGTGATTTAATCAGGTCCCATCTCATTCTTTGAACTCCTATATATCCAGTTCTTCATCATTGCCAGGTCTCTCCTGAAACTCACCTCTGTGTGTGGGTGTGTGCTGTGAGTACGGCCCCCTCTGTGTACCACCACTACCCCTATATATAGGTGCACTGTGCACCTGGCTTTTCCCTGTGTGTGTGGGTGCACTGGCTCTGTGCTGTGTTGGTGTAGAGAGAGCCAGTGATTTCTGTGCCCAGTGTTTCGAGATACACTGGCTCCCCTCCAGGTGTACTTGGAAGAATCCCTCTAATTGGAGTCCAGAGACTTGCCGCTGTTTTGAATCTCCAGCGCTCACAGCAGATGTGCTTTTGCTCATTCAATTCTCCTGTGGGCTCTTGAGTGCACATATAAGAAAAGTAATATTTTTACATGCCAAAAGGAAAGCTCTTAAAATAAGATCAAGTCAATAGAGAGATTTAATCATAGAACCGTGCAGAAGAAATAAGCGCTTGTTTGGAAATTGATAACTAGAAATTGATTTTTTTTTGCTCCCTTTTGGTGTTAAACAGGCCAGATATGGCACTGATGCCCGTGTGGATCTCCCAAAACACTTTGCAAAATTGGACAAAAATGTGTTAAAAGCAACACCATGGTGCTTTGCCCACTGAACCAGGCTTGTGCGGTTCGTGACGGGAGCTGCATTGGTCACTGGGTAAGCAGTCAAACCTTAGAGCATCCCTCCACGGCAGCCGTGGAAGAGGATGCTGAGGGAAGGTGCAGAGGAGGGGTGAGCAGCAACCTCCCGTGGTGTGACTCACCTCCACTGAGCTCAATGCACGGGTCGAGCCCCATTCTGCGGGTGCTCCCCATGCCGCTATGTGGTATGGGCTGATCGATGGGATGTTCATCAAAGGAGCTCACAATGATGCTTCTGTACGTGTGCTGAACAGTGAGAAATGAATCCGGCAGAGGCTGCTAGTTAATCATTGAGGTCACACTTGGGACCTTTTAATTCACTTCTTTACCCATCTACTGAGAGGTTTGCTCCTTGTTTTATGTGCCTAATAAATGAAGGTTGTACCTTGAGCACCACTTTGCTTCATTAATCTGGGAAGGGTGGCAGTGCGTGTGATGTCATCATTAGCTGCATGATGATGTCAGCTGTGTTAGGCACAAGTGCCTGGGCCACTTTCCCAATGGGCATGTGTTGACTGGAAATGGATGCCAGTGTGTTCTTGCCTACAACTTACACATAAAAATTGTGCACAAATGGGTTATCTTCCTTGGCATGCATATTCAGTTTGTGGTGCTATGTCGAGGAAAGCACGTTTGTGATTTAAGTGAAGCAGTGGTCAGTGCTGCCCATCGAAGCCAAGGAGCAGGGCATGCAACGAACCTCTCATAGTTCCAGTACCTGCCCAGTCCTGATCTCAGTACTCAGCACTGTTCAACCCATCTAATAACATGAGGTCCTTGCCACTGCACACACACCCTGATATCGGTGATGTTCACCTCTCATGGGCCCATTTCTTGCTTTGTACTCACAGGATGATCTTTATGTTGCCGCTAGGCTTGCTTGGTCATCCAGGTACAATCGGGGACCTCTTGCCCCTTGGGTTAGGTTGTGGGTTCAAGCCCTATCCCAGGGATTTGAGAATACCATCTAGGCCAACACTTTGCAGTATTGGGGAAGTCGGAAGCTAAAGATAAGATTTCTTTATTAGTCACATGTACATCGAAACACAGTGAAATACATCTTTTTGCGTAGAGTGTTCTGGGGGCAGCCCGCAAGTGTCGCCACACTTCCGGCGCCAACATAGCACGCCCACAACTTCCTAGCCCGTATGTCTTTAGAATGTGGGAGGAAACCCACGCAGACACGGGGAGAACATACAAACTCTTTACAGACAGTGGCTGGATTTGAACCCAGGTTGCTGGCACTGTAAAGCGTTATGCTAACCGCTACACTATCGTGCCTGCCCATGCTACACTACATGCTAAACTGAGGTCCTCTCTACTTGGGCTTTGAAAAAATGCCACAGTGCTACTCAAGGAGAAGCAGTGGAGTTGTCTGGGCTTCCCTCAACCTAATTAACCTCATTTGATGTTCACTTCATGGTTAGGTAGTCTTGTGGCAACACATGTCTCTGGGTAATCCATTGGATTGAAAGCTTTGAAACTTTTTATTTATTTGTTCCTGGGGTGTCAATGCCGATGGAAGACCAGCGTTTATTATCCATCGTTGTGACTTGCCCCAGAACACCATGGCCTGTTAGTTCATTTCAGAGGCTAAGTACTGTGGTCTGGAGACACACATGCCAGACTGAGAAAGGATGGCAACTTTAATGAGTGCTATCCTAATTCCATGGTCACCATTACATAATGAGCTACGTATTCTAGGCCTAGTTAAATGTAAGTAAAGACTTAAAAAATATAGGTATAAATATTTGAGCATTAATGGGTAGAAATGTTTGCTTGCTGGTCATAGAGTCATGCAGCATGGAAACAGGCCCTTTGGCCCAACTCATCCATGCTAACCATAGAACACTACAGCACAGAAAACAGGCCATTCGGCCCTTCTAGTCTGTGCCGAAATTTTATTCCGCTAGTCCCATTTACCTGCACCCAGTCCATAACCCTCCAGACCTCTCCTATCCATGTATCTATCCAATTTAGTCTTAAAACTTAAGAGTGAGCCCACATTTACCACATCAGATGGCAGCTTGTTCCACACACCCACCACTCTTTGAGTGAAGAAGTTTCCCCTAATGTTTCCCCTAAACCTTACCCCTTTCACCCTAAAGCCACATCCTCTCGTACTTATCTCTCCTAATCTAGGTGGAAAGAGCCTACTTGCATTAACTCTGTCTATACCCCTCATAATTTTGTAAACCTCTATCAAGTCTCCCCTCATTCTTCTACGCTCCAAGTCCTAACCTGTTCAATCTTTCCCTGTAGCTTAACTCCTGAAGACCCGGCAACATTCTAGTAAATCTTCCCTGCACTCTTTCAATCTTACTGATATCCTTCCTATAGTTAGGTGACTGAGATGCTTATCTAAGCTGGTGCCACATGCCCACGTGTGGCCCATATCCCTCTAACCCTTCCTTGTCCATGTACCTATCCAAATGTCTTTTAAATGTTGTTATTGTACCTGCCTCAACCACTTCCTCTGGCAGCTTATCTGTTCTGACGAAGGGTCCCAGACCTGAAACGTTAACCCTTTTTCTCTCTCTTCAGATGCTGCCTGACCTGTTGCGTGTTTACAGCATTCCAGCATCTACAGTTGTTCTGATCTTTTTTTTCTTGTCAGGGTTTGCTCCAAGAGTAATGTCTTCTTTCTTAGGATGGCTTTACTGCCTCCCTGAATCATCTCATTTAGAGCAGAATCTGAATTAATTTGTGAAAATATTGATGGTGCAACGTGTTCTTTTGCTGAGCGGAGCTGAGCTGTTATTGGGAAGAACAGGATGAAGACTCTTCCATTACTGCCGTTTGTAGACACTGCCTTTTTTTCTGTTGAAGTTAAGGAGACTGTGACCTGTTTGTATGTGACCTGGTATTTTGTTAAAGCCTGGATTAAAGCGATAACAAAAGTTTTGTCCGGGGAATGTTTGGTTACAGCTGAGGCGGCTTTTGTGTGACCACAATGGCCACAGTTAATGTGTGCGGCAAAGGCTTGTGCAGTAATTAGGTGAAGCTGAACAGAAAGGGACTTTGTCTGCTGTCTGAATGTAAAGGAGGTATTGTGGTGCGTAATCCTTTCTTAAATCAGATCATTCTCATGCTGTGTGGAGATACTGCATAGGTTAAGCTGCGGTTACTGGGAGCTGATCTCCATCTAAGTACAAAACAGCTAGGGAGCCGGCAGCCCCCAAAATCCCCAGTTAGATTTCAATTCATAGATGCTACAGAGGAGTAATACTTGCTCGGTGAACACATCCTTCCTTGTACTAAGTTCTGCTGGCATTTCAGCTACTAAGCTTACTGACCTACATTGCTCCTCAGTCTGGCAATAGTTTGATTTTAAAGTTGTTGTCCTTTATTTAGAAATTCTGCACGGTAGTGTAGCGGTTAGCGTAATGCTATTACAGCGCCAGTGACCCGGGTTCAATTCCGGCTGCTGTCTGTAAGGAGTTTGTACGTTCTCCCCGTGTCTGCGTGGGTTTCCTCTGGGTGCTCCAGTTTCCTCCCACGTTCCAAAGACGTACGGGTTAGGAAGTTGTGGGCATGCTATGTTGGCGCCAGAAGCGTGGCGACACTTGCGGGCTGCCCCCAGAACATTCTACGCAAAAGATGCATTTCATTGTGTGTTTCGATGTACATGTATGTGACTAAATAAAGACATCTTCACTCTGTAACTCTTCCTCAGCCCTACGCCCCTCCTACAATCTCCTGGCTCCCCTAAATCTGACCTCTTATTTGCACTTGATTGTCACTGCCTTTACATTAAGGTAGTGGCTCTCACCAAGCCTGTGACCTTTCTGATCCAAAGCAAGGTACTGTGCTTGCTGAAACTCTTGACATATAAACACCAAATGCTGGAAATCCCCAGCATCTGTGGAGAGTGAAATGGAGCTGACATTTCCGGTTGATGACCTTCCATCAGAATCTTTCTGTTCTGCCTGGCTCAATTTCAAACGTGATCCTTGAGCTCTTTAAATTACCTACTCTTTTTGGGTAGGCAATCTGGATTAAAGTCAGCACAACCAGATTTCCAATGCTGACTGTCCATTTCCCTCCACAGATGCTGCCTGACCTGCCAAGTTCCTTTAGCATCTTGTGTGTTGCTCCAGGTTCCAGCGTCTGCAGTCTCTTGTGTCTCCATAACTAGATTTCAGCCAGGCTCACAGCGGTCTTGCTTACGACCGGCTGTACATTGGTGGCTAGTGTGTTGACCATGATTCGTTGATGGATTAGATTAATTTCTGCCCACTTAGCCAGGAAGCTGATACTGAAACCTTTCAGGATGTGTCCATTCTGCTGACCTTCAGGCCTTTAGTGTACAGAGGTAATTAGAGGCTGCAACCTGTCTGCTGAGTGGCTCCTGGCTTGCGTGCATAGCCCTGAATTCAGATACAAGTGTCCCGCAGCTAATGGCAGTATAATAAATTACCCGAGGCCAACAGGTCAACCCAAAGGATCCCCTGACGAAACATCCCTGATGCTCCCCATACCCAAAACTGGCGTGGGGGCGGAATTTCTGCATTTTAGTAGGATGTGGATAGCTCTCGGAAAGAGTGTGGGTTACTCCATCCAGATGTTCAGGTTTCACTGCATTTAAATGCTCATTAAATACATCATTGCTTCCATCAAAAAGAGAGGAAGGAGCACTCAGGGTAACTCGCACGTTGGTCTCTGCCGCTGACCTGCTCTTCCTTTACACAAGGTGAAAGGTTGAACTACATTGTGAGTGAAAGATCTTAAATCAACACTATTATATCACTCATCCTCCTGAATCAAACAATGAAGTGCAGTCTTTTTTCAAGGATGTGTTGAACATGAAAACTCCAAGCTCATGAAAACTAGAGGATTGGAATCCCCACTGGATTAGGGTAGAAAGGACATTGTGGGTCAGGATCCCGAGTGTTGGTGTACTATTGACAATGGCTTTGTTCTGTGACTTTCCTTCTGCTGTTCTGCAGGACAGCCCCCTGCCAGAAGTTGCCCACCTTGGACAGTGGTGGCAGGGACAAGGGAGCACTGGGGTTCCCCAGACCCACTGCAGCTCCCCGTTCCCCTGACTTGGCCACCTGCTGGCCATTCCTTCCTAGTTATGGGCTGAATCTTGGAAGATGGCTTTGGCGACATCTTCCCTACGGGAATTGCAATTGTTCAGGAGGACTATTTACAACCAGAGGGGACAGGAGTAACAGCCTTATCATCAGAATTAATATTGTAAGTGTCCCACCACCTTTGATGCCATCCAGAAGATCAATCCACCTGGTTTCATTCTCCAGCTGTTTGTCTCTTCAAATGTTTCTCTTTACAGATATTCCCCTTCAAACACTGGGATTGATTTTGCTTATCCTGTGCTTTCTGGAGAGTTATTCATGTCCAGATATCTTCTGCATTAAAGATATTCTACTGACCCTTTTTTTTCAACCTTCTGATGACTAACATAATGCTCTTTAGCTGCTGACTCATTCCTCTCAATTTTTTTATTTTTTCTTTGGAATCTGGACATCACTAACAAGGCCAGCATTTGTTCCCCATCCCTAATTGCCCCTGAGTAGATGTGATGAGCTGCCTTCTTGCAATACATTGGTTGGTTTCATTATTGTCACATGTACTAAGATGCAGTGAAAAGCTTTTGTTTTCTGAGCCATCCAGACAGATCGTTCCGTACATTACTACATCGAGATTATGAAAAGAAAACAGTATGTAGAATAGAGTGTTGCAGTGACAGAGAAACTGCAGTGCAGGTAAACATGTAAAGTGCAAGGACCATAATGAGGTAGATTGGGAGGTTGCTCTTGGGAGCCAGACTGCGAGACCTGTAAGTGGATTTGGGAGCACATGGTTAGTAATTCCCATAGTCTTAGAATTGAGATTTAGAAGAGTAGAACGATTATAATAAATGTAATGAGTGGGTATGTTCAAGACAATTCACAAAGAAACACCACACTACGGCACCATCTTGTGTGCTGTGTGATAGTCCCTGTAGTAATGCTGTAGGCCCTCTGGTGAAGCCCTCCTCGTTGGGGAAGGAGTTCCAGGATTTGAATCCAGTGACGATGAAGGACCAGTAATACATTTCCAAATTAGAACAATGTGCGACTCGGAGGGGGACTGAAGGTGGTGGCTTTTCCGAAGGCTTGTTGCCCTCTGTGGTAAAGGTAATGAATTCAGGAGATACTGTAGCTGGGGCAGGTAACTGCTGTGCACTTTAAATGGTACGCACAGGTTATTGGTGAGTAAGTCCGACTTTATAATCCTGTCAATGACACCTTCCATCATTTTGCTGATGATTGAGGGTAGGCTGATTGGGTGGTAATTAGCCTGATTGGATTTGTCTTGCTTTTTGTGAACAGGACAAATCTGGGCAATTTTCCACAGTGCTGGGTAGGTGCCAGTGCTGTTAGTGTATTGGAACAGGTTGGCTAACTGCACAATTAGTTCTGGAAGGCAGGTCTTCAGTACTACAGCTAGGATGTTGTCTGGCTCTATTGTCTCAGCTGTAACCAGTGCTCTCAGCTGTTTCTGTATCACGGGGAGTGAATTGAGTTGGCTGAAGCCACTTCTGTTGTGGTGAGGATCTCAGGAGGAAGCTGAGATGATCATCTACACGGCACTCCTGTCTGAAACTGGTTGCTAATGCTTCAGCTTTAACAGTCTTTAACAGTCACGTGATGGGCCCCTTCGTTCATGAAGATGGGAACATTCTTGGAACCGCCACCTTCTGTTAGATGTGTAATTGTCCACCAACGTCACCATTTTGGACTGCAGAGCTTCAATCTGATCTGTTGGTTGTTAAATCCGTTTACCTCTGTCTATTGCATGCTGCTTTGGCTGTTCAGCACACGTGTAGTTTGTGTTGCAGCTTCACTAGCCTGGGCAGCTGATCAGTTTTAGGTGCATATGGTGCTGCTTACAGCATACACTTCTGCACTCCTCATTGAACCAAGGTTAAATCCCTGGCTTGACAGTAAAAGTGCAGTGAGAGTCATGTGGGGCTATAGGGTTACAGGTTGTTGTGGTATACATTTCTGCTGCTGAAGATGGTCCTCGTGGATGCCCCATTTATCTGTTCTGTATCCCATTCAGCTCTATTGTAATGGCATACAGAATGATGGAGAGTGCCCTCTGTGTGAAGGCAGAACTGCCTCCACAAGGACAGTGTGGTGGTTGTGTCCCCCAATGAACAGGTGCATCTGCCGCAGGTAGATTGGTGAAGAGGAGGTCAAGTAGATTTTATCCCGTGTGTTGGTTTCTTTGCTACCTGCTGCAGGCACAGTCTGGTAGCTACTTCTTGGTGATGGACGTTAAAGTTCAGATTACTTTCTGTGCCCTTGTGACTTTCAGTGCTTCTTCCAGGTGTATGGAGGAGCACTGATTCATCAGCTGAGTAATCAGAAGCAGCTTTCTTTGTTTGAAATACTGCTATGAGCCTTCGTGGGGTATGGAGTCAATGTTGAGGTCTCCCAAGGCTGCTGTTCCCTCTCGTCTGTGTGCCAGTGCATCGCCACCTGTGGAGGGTCTGACCTGCTGACCATTAACCAGATTGGATTTGTCACATAAGAGGCTGGTACATAAATTAGGAGCCCATTGTGTTGGAAGAAGTACGTTGGCATGGATCAAAAGCTATCTGTAAATTAAGAAAACAGTTGGAATAATTGGGTCCTTTTCAGGCTGGGGTGTAACCAGAGGAGTATCTCATCGATTGATTCTTGGTCCTCAGTTGTTTACTACTTGCATTGATGACCTAGAGGAGGGAACAAGATGTAAAGTTTCCAAGTTTGCTGGTGATATGAAAATAGCTGGAAGGGCATATTGTGACGCGGACTTTGTGATTCTTCAATGGGATGTAGATAGATCGAGTGATTGGCAAATGGAGTCTAATGTGGGAAGTGCGGGGTCATGTACTTCCATAAGAGGAATCAAAAGGTGGATGATTATCTAAATGGAGAGAGACTGCAAATGAGTAAAGTTCAGAGGGATGTAGGTGTTCTAGTGCAGGAATCACAAAAAGCTAGCAGACAGGTTCAACAGGAAGGCATAACAGCATGTTGGCCTTTATTGCAAAGGGGTTGGAGTTTAATGTTGGGAAGGTTTTGTTACAATTGCACTGGGTGTTGGTGAGGCCACACCTGGAATACGCTACACAGTTTCAGTCCCCTTACCTAAAAAATGATATAGTAACATTGGAGACAGTCCAGAGGAGATTCCCTAGGCTGATTCTTGGGATGGGAGGGTTGTCCTATCAAGAGAGGCTGGACAGTTTGGGTCTGTATTCCTTGGAGTTAAGAAGAATGAGGGGTGACCTTATTCAAACATATCAGATTGTAAGGGGGGTGACAGGGTAGATGGTGAGATGTCTTTACTAGAGGAAGAGTCACACACAAGGGGATTAAGCTGTAAAATAAGGGGCCAGTCATTTACAACTGAGGTGCATGGAGATTCCTTCTCTCAGAGGGTGGTGAATCTCTAGAATTCTCTGCCCCTGAGGGTATGTAGGCCATTGCGTTAAATATATTTAAGGTGGAGATAGATAAATATTTGAAAGATTGAGGAATTGAGGGTTATGGAGAACTGGCCCAGAAGAGGTGGTGAGGCCAGTGTAGGTCAGCCGTGATCTCATTGAATGGAGGGGCAGGCTTGAGAGGTTGAGTGCCTTATTCCTGCTCCTATTTTCTTGTGTTCTTGTGCTGAAGTTCCTGGAGTGGGACTTTGAACCTCCAATCTTCTGACCCAGGCAGACAGAGATTAGATCAAGAAGAACTGGGTGTGAAGCTTAACTCCTTCGCTGACCAGTTGAGTTGAATGCCTAATGTCATGCTGTAAATTTGCTGGTTTTGCTCATGCCTCTACCCTTAACCTCCCCTGTCACTGGGGCACAGGCCTGTCTGTACATGTCTCCTTGACGCCATGAACTCTAATCTCCGAGGGTTTTGCTTCAGAGTTCCTTGTCTAATTTTTCCCCCATCTGCTCCCCAGGGTTCGGTTTCTGGGAGGGCCCTCACCCCTCCCACCCCTCACTTGCCCTCACCCCTCCCATCTCCTTACTGCACTCTTGCTAGATTTTGTTGCATATTGCTGCTATCAGTCCTGTTTGATGTCTCAGCAGCCAGGTACTAATGATAGTTTTGTATCTGGACTGTCCTGTTTCAATTGAAGGCAAGAGAGGGCCTATCTCTGGGCAAAGAAATAAAGACAACCTGCTCCTTTACGGCACCCTTCATGGCCTCAAGTCCTTTAAACTTGAAGTCTTCGAAATATGTAATCACTGCTGTAACCTAGGAGTATGACAGCCTACGCACACACGGCAAGGTGTTAATGTTTTTAGTGATGCTGATTGAGAGAGAAATATTGGCGAGAACACCTGGAGAGCTCCGCTGGTGCTCCTAGAACAGAAACCAGCCCATTTGATTGGTGCTCCATACACCACCCTAAACGTTCCGTTCTTCTGTCACCTGTTGCTGCAGCCTGCAGTCTACAGAATGCACTGCAGCAACTTGGGCTTCCCCTCAAATCTCTGAACTCTTCCAGCCAGAACTCCAAGGGCAGCAGGCAGATGGGAACTGTTCCTTTCTGCACTCTATGCTAACTTGGGAAAAATGTCCCTGTCTCTTCAATGTTACTTGGACAAAATCCTGGAACCCCTTATGCACAAGGTCTAAGATGATAACTCACCTTCTCGAGGGTAATCGGACATGGGGAATAAATACCAGCCTGACCCACATCCCCGGAGAGAAGTAAAATAAACCCTAATTTCTTATTCCTCATCTGCTTTCATAGATTCCCATTAAAATGCATCCATGCAATTTGCTTCAGTCTGGCAGCCTGTTCCGTATTCTTACTCCCTGAATAAAGAGGTTTCTCTTGAATTTCCTGCGTTTTCTGATCCCTGCTTCCGCTTTTTCTTTTTCTCATTCTCTTTCTTTCTCCTTTCCTTGCTCTCAATTTTCCAGACACCTGTGCTTTGTTGCCCTCTAACCTCGAGTGAAAACCGACTTTCTGTATCTAATCTCTTTGAAGCCTTTGAATTGTAGGCTTGGGTTTGGATAGAACATCGAACACTACAGCACAGTACAGGCCCTTCGGCCTACAATGTTGCGCTGATGTTTTATCTTGTTGCTTAGGATAAACTCTGTTGTTTAGGATAAACTCTGTTGCTTAGGCACCGAGTGTTCAAGGGGCCATCCAGATGTGGAGGGCATTGCAGCTGAGGTCAGCCCTAATTTCATGCAACATTCCACGCTTCTGCACCTTGCAGTTTTGGTCTCTAATAGTTATTGGGGGTAGGGGCCCTGGCTGATGCCCCACTGTAATCTAAAATCAATTATAACCACACAAAAGCAAAGGAAAGATCAAATTTATCTATTAATCTGACAATCAATTTATTGAGAATAGAACATAGAACACTACAGCACAGTACAGGCCCTTCGGCCCACAATGTTGTGCTGACATTTTATCCTGCTCTAAGATCTATCTAATCCTTCCCTCCCACATAGCCCCCTACTTCTCTATCATTCATGTGTCTATCTAAGAATCTCTTAAATGTCTCTAATGTATCTGTCCCCACAACCTCTGCCGGCAGTGCGTTCCACGCACCCACCACTCTCTGTGTAAAAAAAACTTACCCCTGACATCCCCCTTATATCTTCTTCCAATCACCTTAAAATTATGTCCCCTCATGTTAGCCATTGTTGCCCTGGGAAAAAGTCTCTGACTGTCCACTCGATCTATGCCTCTTATCATCTTGTACACCTCTATCAAGTCACATCTCATCTTCCTCCTCTCCAAAGAGAAAAGACCTAGCTAGCCCTAGCCCTAATTAATTTACTTTTTAAAAGTTGCAATCCATGACTGCACGTCTTGTGCGAAGTGGTTCTAATTAATTGGATATCTCCATTCTTACAATTGAGCCATCTGATCCAGGGCTTGGGTGTTGGCCCTGGTGCTGTGGTTCAGCACTGCCGTGGTCTTTCATGAATTGGGTTAGAAGGTGCCACCACACATTCCAGGTGGGTTGGGGGTAAACCCTAACTTGCTGCTGCCCTCTGGTCCCCTCTGTCATGACCTTAATCCCCAGCTCTCCTGTCTCAAGCCCTCAACTATCCCTCTCTCTGCTTTTCTCCTCATCTCACATTCCTGCCTCTAACTCCTCCTCTCCACTCTCCCTTTCCATCCTTCCCCATTTTCTACTTCACCTCTTCAAATTCCTCCCCATTCGCCTTTTTAAGGACTTTGTTCACAGGCTGCAGTGGGACCACAAATCCACTCTTGGGTCAAACTGTTTGAGGACCCCGGTGACTGGTGAATGCCTCGTAACTGGATGATAGCATTTTAGGTTCTAAAGCATGGAACCAGCACAACTGTGTCGTGTGCAGGAACTACAGAGTTGTTGCAGGAAAATCTGTTGATTTATTTCTGCTTTCTTTTATCACCAGCTTTGGGATATAGTGTTTGATGAGATTGTTTTATGATTCCTCTCTGTTTCTGCTATTGGGGGGAATAAATCTTCCTCAAAGCCGCCTGGAATCATTTCCTACAGAATCAAATAGTGTGACCTGCCATGATGATCCTTTCAATCCGTACATCATGGGAAGATAAACCACCAGCTAAGCCCTTCACTGGACCCTTTGACCCATGCATACCTCCTCAGTGGATGTTGTCAACAGGGGCTGGTATTTGATTGGAGCTACAGGAGTGAGCGAGGGGTCCTCATAGGATTCGTCTGTTGTTTTCTAGTTGGTAGCTTCGCTTTCCTGGCTTATGGCTGAGCCACCTGATCCTAGGGCTTTGGTGTTGGCCCTGGTGCTGCCCTCTGGTCACGTGGACAGATGAAGAAAATGAAGGCTGTGGAAGAGGCTGGGGTCTGTAGAGCACAGGGATCGCCAAGGTGTGTGGGGCACGTGGAGGATGCAGGGATAGGAGGAAGATTGAGGCCACGGGGGATTTGAAAGCAAGGATGATTGTTTTAAATTGCTGCTGTTAAAAAGAGCCAGTGTAGATCAATGTGCACAGGAGGGAGGGATTAACCTGCCATGCTGTGGTAAGTACACAGAGTTACGGAGGAGCTTCAGTGACGGGGAAGAGGATGCGAGACTGCCCAGGAGAGCATTGGAACCTGAGCTTTAAAATCACAAAAGCATTGGTAAGGGTTTCGTAGATGGCCTGCAGCAGAGGTGGAGATGTGTAACATTACAGCAACTATAGGCTGCCCTGATGATTGAAGAGAAACCCAGTTCAGGATCTGGTTCTGTTTTGGCTAGGGTACAGATATCAGTAGCGGCTGACTGAAGCTCATGGGTTAAGTGTGAATGTTGAGCTCTCAGTTGAAGCAGAGGTCGTCACCTTTAGGAAACGAAGGGAAAAGCTGAGGGGGTAAATGGAAAATTCCTCCTGATTCTACTATTTCAGAATGGAGATATCCAATTAATTAGGAGCAGCAGTGTGTCTGTGCTGAAGAAAGATTGATAGAGTCAAGGGAGTGATTTGGGAGTTGAGTAAGCTGTGCTTTGGCAGTTCTGATGTGGCTGCTCAGTACAGATGCTTTCGATCAGCTGTTTCGAAGAGCACCTTTTCAGCCGTGACATAGGATTAGGCTCGTGTTTATCCAAGTGGGATTGTCAGTTATTGACTGGCATACTAAAAACTCCTCTTTAATTCTCAGTCGGAGTATTCAGAGGATTCGAGCACCTGGCTGGGTTTGGAGCAGGGCATGGTAGGAAGTGTCTGGCCAGACTCGACTCCTGCTGTTGACTGAATATTTAGGTTGCCCTGACCAGCAGCAGGAGTCCTTTTGATTGGTTGGGGAAGGAGCAGAATGTAAACCATTGACTTAAATGTTCATTATTGTTTAATTCTCTCAATTACTTGCCTGGTTGGTGGGAGGGAAGTTCTTGTCGATGATTATTCTATAGCCCATCCAGCCATTGAAATTCTGTTTCAAATGTCACATTACAGACACAGCCATTTGGTTCATCTGGTTCATGCCAGTGCTTGTGTCCTCGTGATCCTTCTCCTACCCAGCTTCACCCAAGCCCAACAAAATATCCTTTTCTTCTTTCATCCCCTGCATTTATAGGTATTAATGCTCTTTGCCTTGACCATTCCCTGATCCCAGCTTCCATGTTCTAGCCATTTGGCAATTTTCCATGGAATTTCCTTTGGGATTTTTATTGTTCTGATGCACATTTATGCCCCTGGTTCTGGTCTGATCTCCCTTGCGAGTGGAAACTCCTGCTTCTTTACCTCAGCAAGCGCTCCCGTGATTTTAACGGACTCCATCTGTTGTACTATTTTAGTAAATCTTTGCTGCACCTCTGTAATTTTTTTTTATATGATGTTAAGTCCCAGAACGTTGACGTTTCCTAGGTGACTAACCTGCTGCAGACCCGGTGCATCATAGCCAATGTCTGTTCATGTCTCCGACTCTGGGCAATGAGGGCTTTATAGTGGGCCCTGATTCCTTTTGAAATGGGGTTGATCAGTCCGTGATCTCTCACCTCCTCCAGCCCTATCCCATCACCTTCCTCCAAGACCGCGACCTGTTCCTCCTCTGTCACTCACGTAAACAGTGGGTTGTACGAGCGTACCTCGTGGACTTCGCTTTGTCTGCCCACAATCCTGTTGCTCCCTCAGAGGGGTGAGTGGCAGGAGGCACAAGGAAATGAGAGGTGGAGGAGGGGAGAGAGAGAAGGAAGTAGAGAGAAGTTGAGTTGGGACTGGTATGGTTGTGAGTCAGTGGTCAACTGAACCACCTGATGCAGTGGTCACTCTGCAATGGGTTGTGAGTGGTGCCTGAAAGCACTGACATTGCAGACTATTCCCTCCGTCTGGTGTCTGTTAAACCCTGGCACAACTTCAGGCGATGTGCAGGTCAGCTTTCTTTTCACAGGCTTGATTGAGTCCAATTGATGAGAGTTCTGTTGAGGTCAGGCAATTACTGCTGGGACGCATACAGTCATTAAAACGTTTAGTCACATCTTTCATCAGCAGAGCCGCGAGGGCTTTGTGAGGCGGTGGGCCGGAAACAATGGCGTTTATTCGAGGTTGGGGGAACTCGCGTGAAAAATTAACCCTCTCCTGCACGCTGCGTTGGAGCTGGGAAGAGAGACCAGTTCTAAGAGCACTCTTGTGGGAAGAGATGTTAAGTTACTGAGCAGTGCAATCGATCAATACCCGAACTCCAAATCCAACCAAGTGAACAAATAAAAGTCGTCTTCAATATGTTCCTTTATTCCTTTCTCCTTTCTGTACTTAACCAGTCCGCCTCAAATTCCCACCTCAGTGTTCTCCCTGGTGACCTTTTTAATGAAAGATGTTTATTCTATTTTTCCTTGTGGATTTATTAGTGACCATTTTATGCCTAGGCTTTGATGTCTTGTTTCTCCTCTACAACAATCCCTTCAAATTGAAACCAGGTGGCACCACAGTCTTCCCTGTCTTATGTAAAAGAGCCTTTGCCTGCACCTACTTTTCTAATGGTTGTAATTTCTTATCCACTTTTTTTTCTTTAGTTCTTTTTATAATGTGGAGGCCAGAACTCTGCACATCACTTCAAGAGTGGTCTGGCTAACGTTCTGTATCACTCGGAGGAAGTATCACTCGGAGAAAGTAGAAGGTTGGCAAGGGAGCTGGGCAATGTCACAGTAGTGCGATAAAGTAGGTTGAAGTATGTTGTTGGGGTAAGTGGAGCTTTGCTCCATGTTTAGCCCTCCTGCACCCGACCTGGAAGTATAATTCAGTCGCTGCCTTGCATCTTATACTTTGACTTCAGATTCAGATTAGTTTATTGTTGTATACACCAGGGTGCAACAAAATTCCTTGCTCACCTGAAGTTCACAGAGTGAACAGTATACATAGTAATAATAAGTACAGCAAAAAGGGCAAAAACAATGGAGCAAAGGGCAAAACACTGTAGTAGTGGAGTATAGTAAGTGTATAGTAAGAGGAATAGATAGAGTGGACAGCCAGCGCCTCTTTCCCAGGGCACCAATGCTCAATCCAAGAGGACATGTCTTTAATGTAATGGGTGGGAAGTTCAAGGGAGATATCAGAGGAAGGTTTTTTACCCAGAGAGTGGTTGGGGCATGGAATGCGCTGCCTGGGGCGGTGGTGGGGGCGGGTACATTGGTCAAGTTCAAGAGATTGCTAGTTAAGCATATGGAGTAATTTAAAATAGAGGGATATGTGGGAGGAAGGGGTTAGATAGTCTAAGGCGAGGTTTAAAGGTCGGCACAACATTGTGGGCCGAAGAGCCTGTAAAGTTCTGTACTGTTCTATGATTAGTGCAAACTGAGGTAGTGTGAAAAGAAATGCTACAGCGACAATAATGGTTTTTGGGAACATTACACAATCTAGAATTTTGGAAGATTTTAACCAGAGCATCCATTATCTTCATGGCCAGTTCTATTAAAACTCTAGGCTGTATGTCATCAGGTTCTGAGGATTTATCAGTTTTCTTCTCAGGTAGTTTTTTTCTCTGCCATTTATCATTTCCCCGTTGTAAACTCTCCTGGCTCCGTTTATAAATGACCCACATTTGCCCTCAGTCTTTTTTGTACAAACCAATAGAAGCTCTCAGTCAATTTGTAACTTTCTCACATTTTCTATTTTTCTAACTTTCTATTTTCCCTTTTTTTCATTATTTGGGTTATTTGCTAAATTTGGAAATGCTTACATTACTGCTTTTTTTCCAGGCAACTTTGTAAGCCTTTTGTTAGATTTAATAATAGTAATAATTTAATAAAAATTCTGTATTTTTTTCCTATGATCCATGGTTAGACTGCATCTCCTGTTGTGTTGTTTTACCTTAAAGGATAGTGTATTTGCTGCAAATCATTTAATATTCTTTATATGCTAGCTATTGCCTGTCCACTGTCATGCCTTTTGATGTAGTGACTGCAATGCATTAGGTAGACAGCACACACGACCAACTGCAGTGTGCTGGTGATGGAGGGACTGAATGTTTAGGTTGGTGGAAGGGTTGCCAGTCACCTGGGCTGCAAGGTCCTGGACAGTGTCGATCTTCTTGAGTGTTGTTATACCTTCACTCATCCAGGCAAGTGAAGAGAGTATTCAGTAAACTCCTAACTTGCGCTGTGAAGACAGTGGAAAGGCTTTAGGGTGTTTAGTGGTGAATACTCTGTCCCTGCTGCAGGATACTTTGTCTCTAGCCTGTTTTTGTAGCCACAGTATTTATTTGGCTGGTCCAGTTGAATTTCTCACCAATGCCGACCTGTATTGATGGTAGGGAATGTGGCAATGTCATTGAATGACAAGAGTTACTAGACTGCCTTTAATTGGAGATGGTCTGGCACACACATGGTGCAAATATTATTAGCCACCTGTCAGCCCATTCCTAAGTTTTACCTAGGCCTTGCTACATGCAGGTAGGTGCTGCTTCACTCACTGAGGAGTCATGAATTTATTAGCAAACGTCCTCATTTAAGAACTTGTGATTGAAGGGAAATCATCAGTGAAGCAGCTGAAGATATTTGGGTCCAGGACATGGGGAAGTATTGAAGTGATGTCCTGGCGCTTGGGTGATTGTCCTCCAATAACCATAACCATCTCCTTGGCGTGACTCCAAATGTCGGAGTGTTACCCCTTCGATGTCCATTGACTTCAGTTCCATCAGGACACTTGATGCCACACTTAGTCAAGTGCTGTCTTGACCAAAGGGTAGTGATGCTCACCTCACCTCTGAAGCCCAGCTCTTGGATCCTTGTTTGGACCGAGGCCTGGGAGTGGTGTAGGTCTGGCAAAGCTCAGACTGGGAGCTGCATTGATAAACTTATTGGTGCGAAAGTGCTGCTTGATAGCACTGCAAAGACACCTTCCACCACTTTGCTGATTGAGAGCACACTGAATGGGCATTAATTCACTGGTTTTGTCCTTGTCAAGCGGGGTGTCCCTGAAAAAAAATTACTTTTTAGACAGTGCAACATTAAATGAGCCTATTGCTGAATATTGAATGAGAGAAGGGTTTAATTAAAATGAATTTTTGATCCCATTGAATCAACATCAGATCCTTGAATGAATGTGAATGTGAAAGATTCAACAATATTAATAGAAGGTCAGGGAAATTTTTCCCCAGTGTTGTGGGACTCCACTTCTCCTTACCTCAATCAACAATACTAAAGCAGGTGATCTGCTCATTATGTTTCTATTTATGGATGTTTCCTGTACGTTTCCTACATTATATCACATTAAAGTACTTTAATGGTTGTGAAGCGCATTTTGGACATCTGTTTAAGTGTGTCCAATCAAACTATTATGGTGGAGGCAGCTGTCCATTTCCCCATTAGCGAAAGTGCTGGAGGACTGCTGTCTTAAATTGACAGCACACTACCTCTGTGGAAGCTTCGCAAGCTTCGGAGGATGTCTGGAAACACTTCGATGGGAGGACGATGCAGACACGGTTGGGTTGCAGGTGTGCGCCTGGGATTAAGCACTTGGCAATCCATTATTGCCAAGGTCGGTCAACAGTGAGATGCAGTGTTTTGAGATAAAATAAGATCCAGGTTGCAAACCACTGAAGTGAAAAGAAATTGAGTTGTTATTTCACACTGAAGCTCACAGTAAGAATTGGATTTTCTTTTTGCATTAAGAAGTATCCAATGTCATTTTATACTAGAGGCCGGTAGCTGTACAATAGTCGGATTTGTTGTGTGTTATTATTAACACACTTATTAGCACAATTATTGTTGTGTGTTAGCAACATACTCTCCTTCCCCTCCACAGAACTTCCCCTCCATGCCCACGTTGTTTCCGGCCACGCCCAGGTTTCATTGGTGACCTTTGCTCTTGTCTCTCAGTTGACCAGTCCTCATTTGGGTCTAGACCATGAGTGTGACCCAAGCCCATCTTTCCTGTAGGGTGTGCTGGATGTTGATCAGAGTGATTGCACTACCTTCACACACCTCTGTCACTGTCCTCCCTCAGTCTTTGCCCTCAGCTGAGACCCCAATTTGAGCTACAGAATGGGTCAACCAATTAGCACCTTCCCATCATGCTCAGTTGCATGATTGTCATAGCAGTTGTCAACTGAGCCATCCAGGCGATTCCCTACAATTTCCAGTGGTCGGATTAGAATCCGTCAGAAGACAGGCAGGGCTGCCTTGAGAAGATTGTACTAAATCCCATCAAGGATCTAATGTTGTCTCAATGGGATCAAAAATTCATTTTAATTAAACCCTTTGTGCTGGTGTCTTGGATACCAAGTTTAAAACTTTAAGTGCATTCTTTTGTTTTGTTGATTAATTTTTGATCTTTGTATTATTGGTGCTGTGGAACAATGAACTTGTTTGCCAGTTCATGGAACAGACTGGATTGGAAACAGCAGTGTTCCTACGGTCACAAATACACAATAGTTTGTCTTGAATCTGGGGGATAGATAAGGGGAAGTTTCTTTATTTGGAATGTAGAATGTGGTTTGATTGGTATCTTTCATAAACCAGACACGCTAACGTTGAGGCAAATTGGGAGACATTGAGGCAGATTGGTTTCAAAAGAAAACTTGACGTATATGAGAGAAGAGGAAAGGAAGAGATGTGAAAGGCTGAGAAGATGTAGTAGAAACGGACAAAGACTCTAAGAACGTAAACGCAAGCAGAGACCATTCAGGCCAAATGACCCACTTCCCTTCTGTGTGTTTTGTTCCATTTCTTCGTCACTTTCCACCTTTGTCCCAGACGGATCTACTTATTCCTTTGGCAAATCTGGTTAGTAGACGTGTGGAGGTGCAGGGCTGCCCAGGTCAGGAGAACTTTGTGGTGTTGTTAGGGTCTTGAGACTTTAGATGGGATTTGCACCATTCTGGTTTCCACAACTGCCTGTTTGATGGATACTTTGATTGAGTCACAGAATCACAAAACTGTCGCTGCTCAAAAGGAGGCAGTTTGGTTCACTGAGCTAATGTTGGCTTAGAGTTATAGATATGGGCCCTTTGGCCCACCATGTCTATCCATACTAATCCCACTTGCCTGCATTAATTCCATAACCCTCTATGCCCTGCTCATTTAAGTATCTGTGCAGACGCCTCTTAAATGTGGTTACAGTTCCTGCCTCTACCACCTCGTCTCGCAGCTCATTCCAGATACCAACTACTCTGTGTGGAAAAATTTACTCTTCAGAACCTCCTCCCTCTCACCTTAAGTCTATGCCCTCTTAAACATGCTCTGGCTATCTCCCCTGTCTCTGCCTCTCATAATTTTATATACCTCTGTCATGTCACTGTCCTTTGCTCCAGGGAAAATAGACCCAGCCTATCCAATCTCTCATGACTCAAGCCCTCCAATCCAGGTAATATCCTTGTGAACCCTTTCTGCACCCTCTCTGGCTTAATCACATCTTTCCTATAGTGTGGTGACCAGAACTGTACACAATACTCCAAGTGCGTTCTAACCAACAGTGGCCTGACGTATGTCTTGTGGTTATCTAGGTGCTCTAAAGCAGAGTGGAGAGCCAGTGAGATTGCATCTGCTGTTGACCTGTTGTGGCAGTATGCAAATTGCAGTGGGTCCAGGTCCTTGCTCAGGCAGGAGTCAATTCTAGCCATGACCAACCTGTCAAAGCACTTTGTCACAGTAGATGTGAGTGCTACTGGGCGATAGTCATTGAGGCAGCTCACCCTGCTCTTCCTGGGCACTGGAATGATTACTGCCCTTTTGAAGCAGGTGGGAACCTCAGACCACAGCAGTGAGAGGTTGAAGATGTCCTTGAACACTCCAGCCAGTTGGTCGGCACAGGTTTTCAGTACCCAGTCAGGTACACTGTCAGGGCCTGACGCCTTGTGAGGGTTCACCCTCTTGAAGGATGTTCTGACATCGGTCTCCGAGACAGAGATCACAGGGTCGGACAGAGATCACAGGGTCGGACAGAGATCACAGGGTCTCTGTGACCCTTGTGACCCAGCATCGATCCCTGCAGTGCACCACCAGTACAGGCCTCCAGTCTAAAAGCCAACCCTCCACTACCACCCTCTGACTCTTACTACCAAGCCAGTTTTGTAACCGGTTGGATCCCTTGTGTTCTAACCTTCTGACCAGCCTACCATGCAGGACCTTGTCAAAGGCCTTGCTGAGGTCCATGTAGACAACATCTACTGCCCTCACCTCATCAATCCTCTTAATCATCTCTTCAAAAGCCTCCATCAAATTCACGAGACATTCCAACTGTAAATAAATCCTGTCTCTCAGAATCCCTTCCAGTAACTTCCCCACCAGTAATGTTAAAGGTCACCAGCCTGTAGTTCCTTGGCTTATCCCAACTGCCCTTCTAAAGGCATGACATTAGCCATTCTCCAGTCTTCCAGTACCTCGCCTGTGGCTAACAAAGATACAACAGCTACCAGGGTCTCAGCAATCTCCTCCCTTGCTTCCCATAACATACTAGGATATACCTGGACAGGTATATCTGAAGCAGGTGGGAACCTCAGACCGCAGCATTATCCACATTTTATGCTTTTCAAGACTTCCAACATGTCTTCCTTCATCATATTGATATACTCCAGGATATCACTGTCCTCTCCCCTGAACTCACTGGCTTCTATGTCCTTCTCCATAGTAAATACAGGACAAGAAGTATTTATTTAAGACCTCACTCATTTCCTGATCCTTAAGAAGAGCTACTCTCTCCCTAGCTACCCTTTTATTCTTAATATATTTAGAGAATCTTCTAGGGTTATCTGATCTACCAGGGATATCTCATGACCCCTTTTAATTTCCTCCTTAACTCTACTCCTACATCCCTTGGACTCCTCAAGGGATTTACTTGATCCCAGTTGCCGATACCTGACACATGTCTCCTACTTTTTCCCTGGTCAGACCCTCAATATTTCTCGTCATCCAAGGTTCCCCAATCTTGCCCGCCTTGCCCTCCACTCTAACAGGAACACACTGGCCCTGAACTCTTCCTATTTCACTTTTAAAGCCAGACGTTCCTTTACCTGCAACCTCTCTCAATCAGCTTTTGAGAGTTGTGTGTAATGAATATTTTCCCCTCACAATCTTCCTTTGGTAGATTTGGTAAAACCTGTATCCCCTGGTCCTTGAACCCAACTTCTGTTGGAAACAACTTCCCTCTCTTACCCCGGCTAACTACACAAGTTATGATTTTGCCCGCCTCATGAGATTTTCTCTCAGCCTCCTTTATTCCAAGGATTGCTTTGAGTTTTTCCCCCGCTTAATTTTCTAAGTGTTAATCTAACCTGAACTCCTTTATGTATTGCAGGTAGAGGATGCCATGCTGATGTTTGATAAGACAACAAACAGGCATAGAGGTAAGAGAGATCTTCAGTATAACCCTTGGTTAAGGTGAGCCCATACCCACTCCTGCAATCAGCTGCCTTCTTCAGTCTCATGGGGTGGCTGCCAACCTTGGTGTGAATCAGTTCAGTGCCAAGATAACAGGGCACTAGTACCACTAGCTTAGGGGCATTATTTCACACACCGTATATCTGAAACTAACTCAAATATTGCCGAAGGGATGTTAAAGAGCTAGAACATAGAACAGTACAGACCTTTCGGCCCACTATGTTATGCTGAACTAATTAAATTAGTAATCAAGTGCCCAACTGAACTAACCCCTTTTGCCTACACAATGTCCATATCCCTCTATTTCCTGCACATGTACCTACCTAAGAGCCTCTTGAACGCCTCTATCGTATCTGCCTCCACCACCACCCCTGGCAGCGCATTCCAGGCACCCTCCACTCTCTGTGTGGTAAAAAAAAAACTTGCCCCGTACATCTTCTTTGAACTTACCCCCTCTCACCTTAAATGCATGCCCTCTGGTATGAGACATTTCAACCCTGGGAAAAAGATATTGGCTGTCTACTCTATCTATGCCTCTCATAAACCTCAATCAGATCTCCCCTCAGCCTCTGCTGCTCCGGAGAAAGCAACCCAAGTTTGTCCAACCTCTGCAGGAGGTAGGAGGCATGTGTCAGGTATAGGCAGCTTGGGATCAAGCAAGTCCCTTCAGGAGTATAAGGGATGTAGGATTGCAGTCGGGGCAGATAGATCAGGAGGACCAAGAGTCGGTGGGGGATGTTGTTCAGAATTAGCTTAGGTACCCACTGGAGAGACCAGGCAGTCACCACGTGGTGGGTTCCGGTCAGCCGCATGGAACATTGACAGATTATAAAAGATGCTACCCACTAATACCATTTAAATAATCTGCTACATTAAAACCATTTGAAGTTGCTATAAGAAACACATTTCATATTCCAGCTCATCAGAGGCAGTATTAGAGCAGCTAAACCTCATAAGAACCAGGATCCAGGTTGCCTGTATTTTGTGATATTGATGGACTGTTGACATAGTTTTCTATCTTTCGATTTGTTTTGTATTATGTGTCTCATGTAATCGTGCACGGGTTCACTGAGCTGATTGCTACCTCCTGCATTGTACCATTCAATGATATAATTGGTATTGGTTTATCATTGTCATGAGTACTGAAATACAATGAAAAACTTTTGTTTGCGTGCCATCCAGGCAGATCATGCCATACGTCAAGGTAGTAAAAAGAAAAGCAGAAGCAGAATATACTGTTACAGCTACAGAGAAAGTGCAGTGCAGGTAAAGAGTTAAAGTGCAAGGGCCACGACGAGGTAGATTGGGAGGTCAGGATTTCATCTTTTTGCACATTTCTGGTGCTTTCAAGAGACTGATATCAGCAGGATAGAAGCTGTCCTTGAGTCTGGTGGTACGTGCTTTCAAGCTTTTGTACCTTCTGCCTGACAGGAGAGGGGAGAGGAGAGAACGACCAGGGTGGGTGGGGTCCTTGATCATGTTGGCTGATTGGCCATCCTTACAATGCAGCAGTAGTCAGCAGGCTACATGTCCTGCTACTGCACTTTCCCAGTGAGGCAAGAGCTGCACTGAGTAAAGCTAACGGGATCAAAATACAACTGGATGTCTCCGAGGAAGGAGATGGGGAATTATGGTGAATTGATAGAGCTGTAGTCACTATCAAAGAGATGGTCTTGTTGGGCCTGCTGTCTCTGATTGTTTTGTTACTCCTGCTACGTCTCCCACTGAGCGCAGTGCAGAGAATCACACTGGATTTGAACAGTTTGAACCAGTTGTTGCCCCAAAGGGTGTTTTATCATCAGAAATGACATGGTGCTACTGCCTGTGTTTCTTGCTCCTTCAGCATCATTCTTGGTCAGGACATCTCGAATGAAAAACTTTATTTTAAAAAAAAGAATTGATGCAATATTTTACAAGGGTCTCTTTGTCATTCTCTTGCTCCAGTGAGCTGTTGATATTCAGTCAACGAGCATATTGAAGACCGAGCTTGAGAGAGATTTAGGTATGTGTGATTGGACAAGAAAATTGAGTTAGGGCTTAGAAGATCCTATCAAATGGCAGGGGGGCATGAGGGGTTGTGTGGTCAACTCCCGCTTGCATCACCTGTGCAGTGCAGAAAAAAACGTCAAACATACGGCCACTGTTAGGTAAGGGATATCAAAGAATATGGAGCAAAAGTCAGGAAAATGGGGTTGAGATGGGGATAATTCAATAGGATGGGCAGAGCTGGCCTGAAGGGAGCTTATTAGGACTGGAAGTTGTGACCTTCAGACCAAGTGGACCAGTGCGGTTTCCATTGCCGTTGGTGTTTCGCTCCTGCACAATGTTCCTTGTGCTCGAGTACCTGGGGGTTGTGTTTAGCACAACCACAACTCCTTTGTCAGTCTGCTCCTCCAGTCTGCAGTTGACGGGGACTAGACAGCTCCCATTGCTAGCAGATCTCCAGTGCCAGTGCTTGCCGTCAGCATATGCGAAAATGTGACATCAGAAATGTGACAGGAACCAAGAGTGACATTTGGAGCCATATTTGTAAAATAGTTTAATTTGCTCTCCTTGCTTCTAAAATGGATCTCCGAGGAGTCAGCAACAGAAACAGCATGTTAGAAAGCAAGACTGACAATTCAGCTGATTGAAATGTAGATTAGAGATTGTTTTGCATTTAAACAATATCATTTATTTTTAGAATATGTTTGATAGCATAAAAGCGGAACAGACCGAAATAATTTTGATATTCTTTCTACAAAGGAAAACCTCACTTGAAGCGCAGGCTGTAATCAGCATACTGTTATTAAATATGGCTTATGCAGAAGAATTGAGCAGTCAGGAACATGTGTTAGCAGTAATAGATGTGGGGAATAATGCATCCAGGATGAATCTGTGTCCACTTTATGGAGTCATACAGTCATACAGCATGGAAACAGGCCCTTCAGCCCAACTGGTTCATGCCTATCAAGATTCCTGTCTAAGCTAGTCCCATTTGCCCGCATTTGGCCCATATCCCTCTAGACCTTTCCTATCCATGTACCTGTCCAAGTGCCTTTTTAAATGTTCTTAATGTACCTGCCTCAACGACTTCCTCTGGCAGCTCGTTCCATATACTGACCGCCCTCTGGGTGAAAAAGTTGCCCCTCAGGTTCCTATTAAGTTTCTCCCCTCTCACCTTAAACCCATGCCCTCTAGTTCTTGATTCCCCAGCCTTGGGGAAGAGACTGTGTGCATTCACCCTATCTATGCCCCTCATGATTTTATACACCTCTGTAAGATCACCCCTCATTCTCCTACAGTCCAGTGAAAAAAGTCCCAACCTGCTCAACCTCCCTCCATAACTCAGTCCCTCAAGTCCCAGCAACATCCTTGTACAGTGGCATGCAAAAGTTTGGGCACCCCTGATCAAAATTTCTGTTACTGTGAATAGCTAAGCGAGTAAAAGATGACCTGATTTCCAAAGGGCATAAAGTTAAAGATGACACATTTCTTTAACATTTTAAGCAAGATTACTTTTTTATTTCCATCTTTTACAGTTTCAAAATAACAAAAAAGGAAAAGGGCCCGAAGCAAAAGTTTGGGCACCCTGCACGGTCAGTACTTAGTAACACCCACTTTGGCAAGTATCACAGCTTGTAAATGCTTTCTGTAGCCAACTAGGAGTCTTTCAATTCTTCTTTGGGGGATTTTCACCCATTCTTCCTTGCAAAAGGCTTCTAGTTCTGTGAGATCCTTGGGCCATCTTGCATGCACTGCTCTTGAGGTCTATCCACAGATCTTTGATGATGTTTAGATCGGAGGACTGTGAGAGCCATGGCAAAACCTTCAGCTTGTGCCTCTTGAGGTAGTCCATGTGGATTTTGAGGTGCGTTTAGGATCGTCACCTTCTTGTAGAAGCCATCCTCTTTTCATCTTCAGCTTTTTTACAGATGGTGTGATGTTTGCTTCCAGAATTTGCTGGTATTTAATTGAATTCATTCTTCCCTCTACCAGTGAAATGTTCCCTGTGCCACTGGCTGCAACACAAGCCCAAAGCATTATCGATCCACCCCTGTGCTTAACAGTTGGAGAGGTGTTCTTTTCATGAAATTCTGCACCCTTTTTTCTCCAAACATACCTTTGCTCATTGCGGCCAAAAAGTTCTATTTTAACTTCATCAGTCCACAGGACTTGTTTCCAAAATGCATCAGGCTTGTTTAGATGTTCCTTTGCAAACTTCTGACGCTGAATTTTGTGGTGAGGATGCAGGAAAGTTTGGAGAAAAAAGGGGGCAGGATTTCATGAAAAGAACACCTCTCCAACTGTTAAGCACAGGGGTGGATCGATCATGCTTTGGGCTTGTGTTGCAGCCAGTGGCACAGGGAACATTTCACTGGTAGAGGGAAGAATGAATTCAATTAAATACCAGCAAATTCTGGAAGCAAACATCACACCATCTGTAAAAAAGCTGAAGATGAAAAGAGGATGGCTTCTACAAGAGGGTGACGATCCTAAATGCACCTCAAAATCCACATGGACTACCTCAAGAGGCACAAGCTGAAGGTTTTGCCATGGCTCTCACAGTCCTCCGATCTAAACATCATCAAAGATCTGTGGATAGACCTCAAGAGCAGTGCATGCAAGATGGCCCAAGGATCTCACAGAACTAGAAGCCTTTTGCAAGGAAGAATGGGTGAAAATCCCCCAAAGAAGAATTGAAAGACTCCTAGTTGGCTACAGAAAGCATTTACAAGCTGTGATACTTGCCAAAGTGGGTGTTACTAAGTACTGACCATGCAGGGTGCCCAAACTTTTGCTTCGGGCCCTTTTCCTTTTTTGTTATTTTGAAACTGTAAAAGATGGAAATAAAAAAGTAATCTTGCTTAAAATGTTAAAGAGATGTGTCATCTTTAACCTTATACCTTTTGGAAATCAGGTCATCTTTTACTCGCTTAGCTATTCACAGTAACAGAAATTTTGGCCAAGGGTGCCCAAACTTTTGCATGCCACTGTATATTTCCTTTGCACTCTTTGCAGTTTAACGGCATCTTTCCTATAGCAGGTTGACTAAGAATGAACACAATATTCCAAATGCAGCCTCACCAATGTCTTATACAACTGCAACGTCCCAATTTCTACACTCAATGCCCTGACTGATGAAGGCCAGCGTGCCAAACGCCACCTTCAGCACCCTGTCAACCTTCAATGCCATTTTCAGAGAAAGTTCATTTTAACTCGACAAAATCCACTGCAGTGTGAGCCCAACATCCTGAGCTGCCAGAAGGCTTAAGAGAGTCACTGAACTGAGATTGTTGATGAAAAAAGAATTGTCATTCCAAACCTTCCCAATCCCAGCGTCAACAAATGAACTGGCGCACAGAAGTGCAGCTAATGTTACGGAGGACGTGAAAGATGGAGAGGTTCTGAACTGCTAGGAAAGAAGGTGATCATTGTTCAATGTAATAAATGCAGCACCCAATTTGTGCTTGACACTTCCATAAATAACAACGCGATAATGCCTTGGTAATTTATTTTTTTGGTCGCTTGAGGGATGACTATTGTCCAGGTTACCTGGTATAACTCCTCTGCTCTTCCTGAATGAAGAGGTTCAACAGGGCAGACCTGGAGAAAATGTTTTCCCTTGTAGGAGGTTTCAAACCTAAGTTCCATTCATCTAAGATAACTGCTACTAAAGATTTTAGGCAAAACTTATATGTCCAGATAGTCTTTAGAGCTCATCACTTGTTGCAGATAGTATGTTAGAAGATCTCCTCTCAGAATTCCTTGGGACTGAGCAGTCTCTGATGTACTAATGTATTTGGTTTACACATACTAATATTTGTCTGTCCCTAATAACGGTTTAATGATGTAAATTTTAAATATCCTTTTGTATGTAGTGCTATAGCTTTATATGTAAATATGTGGTACATAAAACATTGTTCATTTACTGTGTTTACTGCCTGGGATCTGGCTGTGCAGGGAATGCTGATGATCCCTAGAAACTCGTCCATTTTATTCACCCTGAATGGACCGCAGTTTGGATTTTCGATGGATATTTCATACGACACAGAAGGAAGCTGTTTGGCCCATTAACTCTGTGCCAGCTCTCAGAGCAATCCCATCCCTCCCATTCTTTCTTGTATTTCCTGGTAACCTATTCTCTCTTACTTGCTCATCAATTCTCCTGGCACCTACACTGGGGGCAATTCACAGTGGCCAACTAACCTACCAATGCCTCCTTGGGATGTTGGAGGAAACTGCAGTACATTTAGGGGGAAACTAGGTCAGGGCAAGCACAAGAAGGAGAAAGGACCAGATAGGTTGAAGTGAAGTAAGGTTGGAGGAGGCTTGGAGCATAAAGGCTGGTGTGGACCTGTTGGGCTGAATGGCCAGTTTGTGTACAGCACATTCTGCGCAAGTCCACATTTTCATTGGTCACCTAACGCGGAGCATGCGTGCATCGATTGATCTGTGTGAGGCCGGTGACGGAAAACAGCACATTTACAAATCAGGACTGACACTACAGATGATCTAAATGTAGATGAGCAATTGTTTTGCATTTAAATAATAAAGTTTATTTTTAGATAGTGAGGCGGCTCAGGAGGAAAGAATTGGCAGAAATCATTTTAATATATCTGGCAAAAACACTCGCTTTCAACATGCTGGGAAGATTATAATAGATTCATATTTTAAAACATAAATGAAAATGTACTTTATTGCTATTGAATATAAAGTTACAAATTAAATAGAACAGTGGCCCCAGAAGATTCAAAGCTGTTTCTGTCAAATTGCATGTTTGCTGAAATGTTCGTCTGCTATTATTCACTGCTTCAGAACAGATTTCTTGGAGCTAAATTTAGAATTGCTCCCTCTTTGTCTGTTGTCTGTTTAAAAGACTACTCTTATTTGCAGTGTATCTGTGTCCTCCAAATAGAACCTTACGTCTCAAAGTGAGGGTTTTTAAGTTTGTATGACAAATTTCCTTTATTTTTAGACAGCTTCCCCCGAAGGTGCATTTGCTCTCTCAGGGTTCTCTCCTGATAGAGAATCTCTGTGGCCCAAAGATACTCAGCACACTTTGCTACACATGCTTTCTCGTGACATCCCTCTCCCAATCCGGGCAGCATACTAGCCTTCTTCCATACCCCTTGCCCTCAGCCCTCTGCATCCTCCATGTATAAGGTACTTGCTGAAAGAGAAAGGCCATGCAGGTTTCAGTCCTTGGTTTGACAGGAATACATTTGGCATTGTTGTTGCACTATTGGCCCATAGATAAGGAAGGGTGGACCAATGATTTGGAGACGCATGTTCACATCCCACTAGGGGTATTTAAAATGGGTAAATTAAATAAATAAATTGGTATTGGTTTAATATTGTCACGTGTACCAAGATATTGTGACAAACTTAGTTTTGCGTACTATCCACACAGATCATTTCAAAACATAAGTACTTTGAGGTAGTACAAGAGAAAGCAATAACAGAATGCAGAATGTAGTGTTACCGTTACAGAGAAAGTGCAGTGCAGGTAGACAATAAGTTGCAAGGGCCATGACGAGGTAGATTGTGAGTCATGAGTTCATTTTTAACATTCAAGAGGTCCGTTCAAGAATCTTGTAACAGCGGGATAGAAGTTGTCCTTGAGCTTGGTTGTACATGTTTTCAAGCTTTTATATCTTTTGCCCAATGGAAGTTGGGAGACGAGAGAATATCTCGGGTGGGAGGGGTCTTTGATTATGCTGGCTGTTTTTCCAAGGCAGCAAGAAGTGTATCTATAAGTAAAAATAATTTCTTGTTGGGCATGATCATGAAGCCACTGGATTGTCCTTCTGGAAAAAAAAGCCCTTCTAATTTATACGGGCCATCTGGAAAGGAAATAGGTTGCCTTTATCCTTTGAGACAGACTGCAGTAATATGGTTAATGCATAACTCCTTTCCAAAATAACGAGGCAAGCAACTCAGTCTAAGGGCAGTTAGGTTGGGTAATAAATGCCAGCCTTACCACAGATGCTCACATCCTATGATTGAATAAAAAGTATTTTGCTAATATGCAATCAAATTCATTCAAATGTTTTTAAAAATACTTCAAAGCAGCGATGAACTGCAATAAAAAATACACACAGAGCGAGGTATTTTTCCACCTGTAGATACTACACCTTGAATGAATATTGGGTGCTGGAACCTGTGCACTCGTTAACTGCCAAGGACTTTATTTTTTATAAAGAAAATCATTTAGAGTTATTAAACTGGCCAATGATCTCCTGAGTAACTGAAGGCGTTTATGACAGCTTGGCTGGAAAGGGAAAAGCCGGAGGAGGAGTAATGTAATCAATTTTCATTTGCATAATGCCTTTCGCAACAAGCACGTCATCGTGTTTCTCCACAGTCACTGAAGTACTTTTGAAATGTTGAAGGTCCAGCAGTGGATTTGCACACAGCAAGCTCCCAACAACAGCAATATGAAACCTGACAAACTCCTTTACTTTGAAGTGATAATGATTGAGGGATGAATATTGAGTAGATATCAGGATGAATTCCCCTGCTGTTCAAAACAATGCCCACAGGAACCATTGCATCTCACGTGAATATTGGCACCTCAGACAATGCAGCACTTACTCGTTACTGCGCTGGAATTTTTGTTATTTGTCAGAATGTGGACATCCGAAAAGGGCAACAATTGTGATAAGACTATTGAACGGCTCCCTTATACGATGAGATGGACTCTGACCTCACGATCTACCTTGTTGTGACCTTGCACCTTATTGCACTGCACTTTCTCTGCAGCTGTGACACTTTACTCTGTACTGTTGCTGTTTTTTACCTGTACTACATCAATGCACTCTGTACTGACTCAATGTAACTGCACTGTGTAGTGAATTGACCTGTACGATCGGTTTGTAAGACGAGCTTTTCACTGCACCTCGGTACAAGTGACAATAATAAACCAATCCCAATTATTGCCCCTCCCGAATTGTCCTTCGGAAGATGGTGGTGAGCTGCCTTCTTGAAATGCTACAATCTTTATGGTGAAAGCACTCTCACAGTGCTATAGTATGGGGAGTTCCAGGATTTAGACCCAGCATATACTTCCAAGTCAGGATGGTGTGAGACCTGGAGGGGAGCCTGCAGGTGGTGGTGATCCCATGCACCTGCTGCCCTTGTCCTCCTTTGTGGGAAAGGTCATGGATTCAGGAGGTGCTGTTAGACTAGTCTAGATAAATAACTCTTGTGCATTACACTGCCATGGTTAGCTGATGGTGGAGGGAATGAATATTTCGGGTGCTGGTTAAGCGGGTTGCTTTGTCTCTGGTCATTGGTGATCCCTGGGGGTTTGTGGTCTTGTGGATGGTAATGCCATTAAGTTAGGTGTTTAGGTGGTTAGATGTAAGGTTAGGTGGTTAGACGCTCTCTCTGATGGAGATGCTCATTGCCTGACATTTTTATGATGCAAGTATTATTTGCTCCATCAGCCCCTGCCTGAATGTTGTCTAGGTCTTACTTGCCTGCAGGCATGGACTGCCTCGCTCGCTGATGAGTTGCGAATGGAATTGATCATGGTGCAGTCGTCAGTGAACGTCCCACTTCTCTCTGACCTCATGAGGGGAGGAAGGTCATTGAAGCAGCTGAAGATGGTTGGGCCTTGAACACTGTCCTGATATCTGGGGCTTAGATGATTGACTTCCGACAACCACAACCATCTTCCTTTATGTGAAGCATGACTCCGACGACTGGAGTGTTTCCCCCTTGATGCCCATTGACCTGTTTTTCTTGGCGTTTTGCTCTCACACTTCATCAAGTGCTACCTAAATTTTGTAGTCAAGTGTCTGGAGTGTGACTTGAACCCATGACCTACTGACCCCAAGGCAAGAGTGTTGCCCACTGAGCGATAGGTGATCCTGAACACGTGGTTACAGTTGACGGTACTGCACGCTACAAGATGCTGCAATAATTAGTTGGGAAGTTCAAAGCTCGGGAGACACAGAGGACGTGACTAATGGAGGAAATAATTCCACTGCCTTACTTTTTTTTAAAAAAAAAGGCGTTTTCAAAGTGGGTTGTGGCATTTCATCACTGAGGAAAAATACACATCCCAAGGTGTCAAAAAGTGCAATATATTTGACCCCTATAAAAATGCATGAAATTCCTATTGACTCTTGCATGTGAGTGATCAAATCAAATGTAACCATCCCAGGTCTTAGTACCCTGGGACACAGTAAAATCCCAGAGCTAAATCAGAGCAAAGTAAATCACAACTTTATTGACAGAAGCAGGGAATTTTCTAATGACCTTTGTAAGTGCCCAGTACTGTGTACCCAACTGCTGGCCTGTCTGGCCAGTTGAAGACAACGTACAGAGGCGGCTGTGTCTCTAGTCCTGCTTCAAAGTCAAAAAGTCGAGTTTATTGTCAGATGCATAAGTCCATGTGTGCACAGGTGCAATGAAAATCTTGCAGCAGCATCACAGGCACAGAGCATCAGGTAAGCAGCATTCACAAGAAAAACATAAATTATACCCGATTTTTAAAGAAAGAACACAATTAGAACAAAAAAAACACGGTCCAAAGTGATCAAAATGGTCATTGTGTTGTAGCGATTAGGGTTGTGCCGGTTGGTTCAAGAACCAAATGATGAAGGGAAGTAGCTGTTCTTGAACGTACGAATTCAAGAATGAACACTTCGAATCGTGGATTGAATTTGTTTAACTCTGATTCTCACCCACTTGAATCCTCTTCAATTTGACGTGTGCTGCGAGATAACAACAGTGGAACTATTTCTTGAGCCAGTTAGACCTTTATCCCCATTGCCTGTCAATTGTATATAACTCAACTGGATCAGGCACGTAAACACTGTGGCTACAAGAGCAGTACCCTGGGGAGTAACTCACCTCCTGACACCACAAAGCTTTCCACCAAGTTAGGTCTGTGATGGAGTAGAGTCCACTTGTGTGAGTGAGCACAGCTTCAACAACACTCGAGAAGCTCGACACCATTTACACAGAGAGCGGTTGATATCTGGAGCACACTGGTGGAATCGAGTACAACCAAGAGGCATTTACATAGACACTTAAATTGACAAGCCACAGAAGTATACCATCCTGATGCGGGAAAGTAGGATCAGTGTTGACGGGTAAAAGGGGCGGCATAGACATGATGGGCCGAAGGGTCTACTTCTGTGCTGAACGACTCTGCGGCTCTGTGACCTAAAGACGTGTGGGTTGCTCGGTTAAATAGCCGCTGTAAATTGCCACTAGTGTGCAGATGAGTGGGGGCAGTTGATGAGAATGTGGGGAGAATGAGGAAAAGAAAGGGTTTAATGTAGAATTAGTGTAAATGGGTGGTTGATGGTTGGGTGTGGACATCGTAGGCTGACTGCCTGTTTCCGTGCGATATCTCTCGATGCCTCTATCTACTTTGCTTAACAAAAGTGGATCAATCCCGGATTTAAACATGACCATCGATCCAGCAGCAGTTGCCATTTGCAGCAGGGAGTTTCAGACTTGTCCTATTACATGTAGAAATGTTTCCACTGATTATCTGGTGTCCCTGCTCCTGCTCGTACTGCTAATAACTCAGCAAAGAACAGCACTTTTTTCTGAGTGTGCTCTTTCGTCTCCAGTTTGTCTCCTTACACAATGGTTCCCATTCACTAGTTGCCTTTCAGCGCTGTTGCGCCTCCCTGTTTATTTAACCCCACTCTATTGTTGCTGTAATTACTCTGCTTTTTTTTTGTTCTGTTTAGTAATTGTATAAAAGGCGACCATGTTAATGTTTCTGACGTCACTGCTGTGCATGCATTCTGTGGGGTGAAAGACTTGGTTCAGAGGCCTGGGTGTTTGTTGTTATAGGGAAGGAATTTGTTCACCGATCAGTGGTGCAAAATGTGCAGAATTGTATTGGCTGTGCAGAACAGTGTGCAGACACCTCTATTCTATACACTTCTCTCTACGTCAAACAGTTCAGTTCCATTTGGCTCTTTGTGCTTGTACACTCTCCGAATTGTCCCATTCCCCACCGTCTCCTCCCTGGAGCCCTGTGGTTTTTTGTTTTCTTTCAAATATTTATCCATTTCCCTTCTGAACGTGACTATTTCCAGCACTCAGGAGCACCTCGCTTGTTTCCTTTCATTGCAGAGTCATACAGCACTGAAACAGGCCCTTCCGCCCACTGAGTCTCTCAAACACCCAATTACACTAATTCTATGGTAATTCCCATCAACTCTACCCAAATTCTACCACTCGCCCTCACACTTGGGGTAACAGAGTGGACAGTTAACCTACCCTCCCCCCCCCCCCCATGTGTGGAAGGAATCCCATGGGGTAAACATTGCAAACTTCACACAGTGCCAGAAGTCAAGGTTGGACCTGGGTCACTGGTGGTGTGAGGCAGCAGCTCTGCTCACTGTGACATTGTGCCACCCTTGTTGTCTCCTGTTGTTTTTTTGCTGATCACTTTTAATCTCTGCTATCAGACTAGCAACCCACCAGCGAGTGGAAACAATTCTTCTTGTTTACTCTAGACATGTCTATAACCTTGAGCGCCTCTGTTGAATCTCCCGTTAACCATCTCTGCTGTAGGTTGAACAGCCCTAGTTTCTCCAGTTCCTCATCACTGGTCTTCACTCGTATCTGAGAGCGTCTGTGAAGCTAGCAGTGCCCGAGGCTGAGCCAAACTGGTGATCCTCAACTGCATCCACCAAGTGGACCAGGACTGGACAATGGAATTTACTTCCTCAAAGCAACAAACAATCTACTGGAGGAACTCAGCGGGTCGAGCAGCATCTGTGAGAGGTGGGGGTGGGGGGGGGGGTGGGGGGGAAGGAATTGTTGACATGTCAGGTCAAAACCCTGCGTCAGGACGTCTCTTGTTTGTTGCTCCAGCTTCCAGCATCTGTAGTCTCTTGTACCTCCATTTTACTTCCTCAAAAACTACCAACCTCCCAGACTGGGGTGCTGCCTTTGGATAATATTGCAGCCTTGCCTCGTCGCTGCAGTGGAGTGTCGGCCTACATTTTGATCTTTGAAGTGGGATTCATGCCTACATTCTGATGGGGTCTACAGACAGAAGCTGTTTTCTCTGCTGAAGTCCAGATGATGAAGGGATTATTGTCAATTTTGTGGCAGGGGCTACTCTCAGGAAACACTTCTTTACAGGAACGGTAGTAGAATTCCGGACCTCTATTCTCACCTAGCAGCCCCACCCATAAATAAAATCTGGCTGAGAGTCGATGGAAAATTACAGAGTTAAAGTTGATAGATTTATATTGGGCAAGAGTTTGAATGGTCACGAAGCTGTGAAGTTACGAGCTATTTCAGCCACAATCTAATTGAATGGTGGGACAGCTGAGAAGCTGAAATATTTGCTCCGGTCAATAGCGTGGCTGTTGTAATGCCTATTTAACATTATGAAAGGGAATTCTGCAGCGTTCTGGGATGAAATCAAAGGTATTTGTTTGAAGAGTGTTCTGAAAACAGTCGCAAATCGTAAATAGCTGAAATACTTGATTATCTCCCATTGTGCTGCACAGTGCCAAGTGACGTTTGATCAACTGGGAGACTGCCACTTACGTGACCATATTTTGGGGCTGATCAGTACAGCTCTGCTGTGGATTCTGGTGTTTGCTGCAAAATGATCAGCTCAGGCTTAATGGCAGCTGCTCTGGGCTACTTGTCCATTCGATCCTCCAGGATGTTTTTTGGCAAGGTGTAGTGTGTCGAGCTGTCTCTGAACTTGGCATTTCCTCCACAGTGTTCATATCTAGTTCTAGGGATGATTTAGTCCTCTTTCAAAGGGGGATTACGGGTCTGTCCATTTTCAAGATCTTGTGCTTATTTAACTGAGCTAGTGATGCATTTCTCTTAAAGTTGGATTGTCAGCAAAAATTCTTTAATTTGTGCTCAAAGAAGGTCAGCTCAACGAGACTTCCAATACCAGTTGTAGTAATTGCTCAACACGCAGGAACAAGGCAGGGACTGTAGAAGATAAAGTTTATCTTCAATCCTTCAGTGGACAGGCACCCATCAGTTGAAGGTCTCTCCTCCTCTTATAAGTTTCTCCTTTAAATAAATATTGGGTGTCCTGGGTCAATATTTATATGTTGGTAAATTGGCAAATTGGTTTATTATTGTCACATGTACTGAGGTCCAGTGAAAAATGTTTTCATCAGCGAACAGTACAAGGGAAAAGCAATAACAGAATGCAGAATAAAGTGTTACAGTTACAGAGAAAGTGCAGTGCAGGCAGACAATAAGGTGCAAGGTCATAACGAGGTAGATTGTGAGATCAAGAGTCCTTCTTATCGTACTAGGGGATCGTTCAGTAGTCTTTTGACAGCGGGATAGAAGCTGTCCTTGAGCCTGGTGGGACATGCTTCAGGCTTTTGTATCTTCTGCTCAATGGGAGGGGGGAGAAGAGAGAATGTCCGGGGTGGGTGGCGTCTTTGATTATGTTGGCTGCTTTACAGAGGCAGCGAGAAGTGTAGACAGACTCCATGGAGGGCAGGCTGGTTTCTGTGATGTGCTGAGCTGTGTCTGTAACTCTCTGCAGTTTCTTGCAGTCTCAGGCAGAGCAGTTGCCATACCAAGCCGTGGTGCATGTGGATAGGGTGCTTTCTATGGAGCAGCTATTAAAATTGGTTAGGGTCAAAGGGGACATGCAAATGTTTATTCCCTACAAGGCAACAGTGACGATACTCCAAAACTGCTTCTCTGACAATAATCCAGCTTTGGTTAAGTGAATGTTTATAGGAAATGCCTGATCTTTGCTTTAAATGGGCAACTCCTTATTTTTAAACAGTGACCCCTCGATCTGGGTTCTCCCACAAGAAGCAGCGTCCTCTCTGCATTCACCCACGATCACATAAGCATTGCCAGACTTGGAGTGTAATGCTGTACCTCCAACCTTCTCCCTTCCTTCCAACAGGGCTAGTCAGTTAATTACTGCGTTACTTAATTAACTGGATATATTGCATCGGCCTTGAAAGGAAAGCACAGATAAATCACAGTGGTATCCATTGCAATCTCTTGGAATTTGTGATGACACATGTCCATCCACTTGATGTGTGGCCACTGACTGTGGAGCACATTGAGGAAGAATGCACTGGGGACACAGTTCAGTGCAAACTTGTCGTCAGACTCTTGCACACTTTCAGTATCATAAATTAAAAAAAGACAGTTTCAAAGATAACTTTGCTGATGTCAGATTAGCACAGTAACACAGTGGTTGCTGAAAGAGTGTCTAGATGCTTGGAGTATTCAGCTGTCAACAAGTTCAACTCCGACAGAATTTAAACACAAACCATTAAATAAATCTGGTTTAATATCAGTAGTGATGACCGTGAAGCTCTTGGGTTGTTATAAAAACCCAGCTTGGCTGGAAGGAAGCCTCTGGTTGCACACAAGGAGCATGGCCCTGTGTCATTGTCACACGGCATGGAAACAGGCCCTTTGGCCCAACTGGTCCGTGCTGACCAAGATGCCCATCCAAGCTAGTCCCATTTGCCAGCACTTGGCCCGTAACCTTCCAAACCTTTCCTACCCATGCAGCTGTCCAACCTTCTTTTAAAAGTTGTTACTGTACCTGCCTCCAACCACTTTCTCTGGCTGCTCATTCCACATGCATGCCACCTTCTGTCCATCTCACCATAAACCTGTGCCCTCTAGTTCCTGATTTCCCCAACCCTGGGAAAAGGACTGAGTGCCTTCACCCTATCTATGCCCCTCATAACTTTATACACCCCTATAAGGTCACCTGTCTCCCACGCACCAAGGAGAAAAGTCCTCGTCTGTCCAAGCTCTCCCTATAACTCTCCACTCCAGCAGATCTTATGGGCTGCAGATTTATTGCAAAGCGGCTTAAGTCTCTGATGCAGCCTGCTACAATCTTCAGTGACCCAGAGTTATGACTGTCACCAGCAGCTGACAACATGTTCCAGAGATTTGCTGCCCCGTGCTTTCGAATTCCATAAGGACATCAATCTACCTCTGACAGCATCTTTAGAGACAGTCCCTTGATCTCCTGGATTGATCAAGATGCACCTTGTGGCGTGAGGACACAATAAGTGCCAGGTTTAACCTTCCCTGTCTGTGCTTCTGAGCTCACTTGGCCAGGTTGGGGATTTTCCAGTTGGGCTCAGTGCCCTGGATAATGAGGTGGGATGTGTTTGGGAGCAGGAGGATGGAATCAGCGACTCTTGCACAGGCTTGGTTCCCTCTTGGAATTCAAATAGTCTGACCACAGCTAACGTGACCACTGGCTCTAGCAAGCAATGTGATATTGAAAATAGCGGTTTCATGAGGATTTGTTCCCCATATAGGATGACTGGAGATAATTTAATTGGTTAGAGAGCTGGCCACAAGTGTAATTGGATGACTAGTTTTGCTCTATAAAGAAGCAATTGCTTGGAAGAAATGAGGGTTCCATAACAGAGTGGTAAAGTTGCAAACAATTCAAAGGCCTTGATCTGGAGATATACGTTTGAATGTGGCCATACCCAGTTGGGGAATTTAACTTCATTTGATTAATCAAAAGAATTCAAAACGTGACTTCGCTGTGAACACTTGGCTACCAGAGGCCAGTTATCCCCTTGGTAACTGTTCTGATACCTCCAGAGTTGTGGACACAGCTCAGCACATCACACAAATCAGCCTTCCCTCCACGGACTCTGTCTACACTTCTTGCTGCCTCGGTAAAGCAGCCAGCATAATCAAAGACCCCACCCACCCGGGACATTCTCTCTTCTCACCTCTCCCATTGGGCAGAAGATACAAAAGCTTGAAAGCATGTACCACCAGGACAGCTTCTATCCCGCAGCTATAAGACTATTGAATGGTTCCCTAGTGTGATCAGGTGGACTCTTGACCTCACAATCTACCTCATTATGGCCCCAGCACCTTATTGTCTGCCTGCACTGCACTTTCTCTGTAACTGTAACACTTTATTCTGCATTTCTGTTATTGTTTTCCCTTGTACTACCTCGATGCACTGATGTGATAACGCGATCCATATGGATGGCATGCAAAACAAAGTTTTTCACTGTACCTCAGTACGTATGACAATAATAAACCAATTTACCACTTATTCAACACCTCTCATGTCTCTTCACAGTGCCAGACTAGAGTCAAGCTCAACAGGGTCTATGTTCTGTGTATGTAAAAGAATTCTGGAACAAAAAGCTGGTATTCATAATGACGACCACTGAACAACTAGATTGTCATAAAACTCCATCTGGTTTGCTAATATCCTTCAGGGAACGGAACCTGCATCTCACACAGTCTGGCCCATGTCTGACTCCAGACCTTAACCCTCTGAAATAGCCACTTGGGGCAATAAATACTAGCTTTGCTCACACCTTGCGATAAACTATAAAGAGAAGACTTATCTCACCGAGCAGTGGGTTAACTCCATACACTTGCACACAAAACGCACGCACAAATATCCTTCTTGTTACAACATAATGTTTCACAGGCACAGCTTAAGAGGCACTGGAGCGATACAGAATTCAGATGGCTTTGCATGAAAGGAAAAAAAATGTATCTAAATGGAGATTGAAAAATTGATGGGATAGATCTCATTATTGCGACACTTAGCAGTGCAATCAAAGGTTTGGTCTGTTTGTTCCCTCCACCTCGTTGGGAGTGCGACCTGAGAATCAGTCAGGTGTATAAATAGACTTGGGTAGCAAAGGACTGTGGGTGGGCTTAATTGGCTGCTGAACGCACAGCAGCTGTGCCAGATAGGTGAGACCAGCTGTTGGGACAACTCTTCTCACTGTGTGCGTGTGTGTGGAAATGGGTTTGATAAATAATGAATTACTGGAAATAACCAGCTGCTGCTAGGGTCACAGGGAGCTCCCTGAGGATACGAGCCTGAGGGAAGGTTACAATGGCCAGTGTTGATCAGTGGGATCTGTTGAGACAACAGTGTGTGGGGGGAGGAGGTAGGCAAAATGACCTTTGAATTTCTTAACCCCATAAACAGGCAGAGTGCAGCAAAAGATTTAAAGGTTTGAGAGAAGCCGAGAGATTTTGTCAGTGCTGATGCGACGGTGGTGGGGTTGCTGCCCTGCAGCTGAGAAATTTACTGTCATACAACAAGAAGAAAAACTCTCAGCCATATTGTGCGCAGTTGGCACAAAGTACAACAGAGATGGATAATGCAAGGTGGGCTCTCTGACACAGGAAACATTGAGGAAGTGCAGTAATCAAAAAGCAAAAAAAAAATGACTGCAGAGCTGGAAATCTGAAATAAAAACAGAAGGTGTTGGAAATACTCAGCAGGTCAGGCAGCTTCTGCAGAGAGAAAAACAGGCATTCTCTGCAGTGCTTTGACCAATATCTATTCCTCACCCAATGACATGGGTTATTATAACATTTTTGCTTGGGGGAATTTGTTGATTAGAATCTGGCTCCCACTTTTTTTTGTGGCCGTAACAACACTTCAGAGGGTTTTGTGCTTTGGCTGAAAAATATTTCAGGATGATCTGAGGGTGTGAAAGTGCTATAGAAATGCACACTTTTCCAACAGCTATTTATACCAATTGAGGTGTCGAGACTTAAGGAAGAGTCAAAAGCATTAGGAATAAGACGAGTATACCATATGGCCCTCAACTCTGCTACATTATTGAATACGATCATGGTCGATCTGATCTTGGTCTCAACTCCACACTTCTACCTGTCCCACACAATTCTTGACCTTATCCATTGACAAAAATATCTGCCAATCTTGGCCTGAATGTGTTCAATGACTTGATCTCTATTGTTGCCCTCGAAGGGAATTCCAAAAGTTCACAACCCTGTCAGAAGATCTTCCTCCTCTTCTCCATCGTAAGTCCTTGGACCATAGCCCCTTGTTCTAAGTTCCCTGACCAATCTCTTGGCATCTCCCCTCTCTCCCTGAAAAAACTCCCTCTTTGTCTTCTCTGCTAGATGGTATTTAGTATTGGTTTATTGTTGCATGTACTGAGATACAGTGAAAAGCTTTTGTTTGTGTGCCATCCAGACAGATCATGCCATACAGAAGTCCATTGAGATAATGCAAAAGGAAAAAAAAAGTAAAATATAATGTTAAAGTTACAGAAAGTGCAGTGCAGGTAGACAAATAAAGTGCAAGGCCCATGATGAGGTAGATTGGGAGACCAAAAGTTCACCTTTGAGTGTATGAGAAGTCCACTCAAGAGTCTGACAACAGCAGGATAGAAGCTGTTCTTGAGCCTGGAGATACGTGCTCTCGGACGTTTGTATCTTCTGCCCAACGGGAGGGGTGAGAAAAGACAATGACCAGGGTAGGAGGGGGCTCTTGATTATGTTGGCTGCTTTCCCTAGGCAATGGGAGTCAATGGAGTGAGAGCAAGTTGGGGGTGTCTGAACTACCCCTCTTCCCATGTCTGCAGTCTCACTGGAGGTGTCCTTTCTGTCCCTTTCCCTGTGTCCTATTCTCCCTCTGACTTGTGCCCACCCCTTCCATCTCCCTCTGGGCTTCACTTACGAGGAGAAATCCTTCCCCGGTTCCATTAACAGTAGGCACACTGATCCACCACGCCAGTGCCGATGAGTGACCATCACCTCTGCGCAGCTTGGTGAGGCAGAGCTGGTGAGGGGAGGAGGGAACGCTGCCTCCAAAGTGCATGGTGGAGGAGGACGTGGCGAGGGACCAGCTGCTGTTTCACCTGACGCATTTACTCCCATTTGCATTTTGATTGAATGTCCAAATAGTGCAGGGAGTGAGCGAGCGATATTATTGTAATGAGGAGTTAGCAGATAAGAGGAACAACACAGTACAGAGTCATTGCAATGAGCCTCATCTCATTTTAATTACCCTGACAACACTCGCTCTCAGAACCAGACGATTAAATGATGGTTTCAGCAGAAACGCTTACACTGTTTTGTTCTCCCTTCCAAGAAAGGGGGAGAAAAAATTACCAGTGCCAAGATTTCTATATAAATATATTAATAAAATAGGTAATAAACTTGTTATAATATAAATGGTCTATTATCATAATCTTCTTTAAAATGGTTATTACCATGTCATGATATGATTTTTTTTAAAAAGCGAATTGAGTTTGACAGTTTGTGAGCAGAATGACAGGCTTGTTATTTTTTTCTTTGTTGTAGTTCTTTTCTTTAAGTGAGCTTCTTCCTGGTCCCTCTGTGCCAGAAACTACCTGTGCCTCGATACCACAGGTATGGATGGGTAGATGGTGTGCACAGGATTAGCTTGGGTGCTCCCCTCTCTCCTGCCTGACTGAACTTTGCCAGTTTCTTTCACTTCACTATTGATGGCCGTCCTTTCAACTGTGGATACCTTAACCTGTGGAGTACCATCCCTAAACGTCAACTGTCCATTTCCCTCCACAGACGCTGCCTGACCTGCTGAGTTCCTCCAGCATCTTGTTCAGTGCTCCGTGGCTCACGCCTTTACAGGTGTAGACTTTTTATTATCCTCAACTCCCATCGTCACGGGTCTATTTCTTTTATTTGCAGCTTGATCTTTCCTCTGGAGGGGTAGCTCAGACCCTCGTGCTTCTGATTATCTGTGTCTGAATTTCTCCTCCAACACCTGCAGCTGGAGGACGGTAATTAATAGGCTGGAAGTTATTTTGAGCAGTGTCAGTACTTCTGTCAGGATAATAAGTGATGATCTTCACTGGCTGTCAGACCCCAGGGAGGACCCTTCCATCTTGTTATCTTGTCTGGCAGGATGCTGTGTGTGTGCAGACCTGTCCGCCTCCCTCCCACATGATGGGAGTCATGCCCCTTGCCTCAGCTAGCCTCCCTCAATCCAAAAACTTGAAGTCCCCAAACTCTGGCTCCCAGTTGAGCAGTGGGTTCATTTCCAAATCCCCCCCTCTTGTTTCCAAATCCCCCCATTATCATGGAGTTGTATGGCACAGAACCAGGCTCTCCAGCCCGCCATTAGATACCTATGCATACTGATCCCATTGACCAGCTCCGCGACTCCTGTGCCTTGGCGATCCAAGTGCTCGTCCAGATGCTGTTTCCATGTTGTGGGAGCACTTGCCTCCCTCGCCTTCTCGAGCAGTGCGTTCCAGCTGATCTCTCTCACCTCCTCCCCTTCTGCAAAGCTCCAAGATATCAATGCCCTGCCCGTTAACTCATACCTGAGTTATATCATTCCACCATTGTCGCCTTCGGTCTGGATTGGTGGCAAGTCTGGCACTTGGTTGACGGGCCTGCTCCGTAACAACAGTCCTGTCCTTGGACTGACAGCGGTCCTTATCCCAACCGTGGAGCCTCTTGGTGAAGGGATAGTAGGTTGCCTTCATCTTCCTCAGCAGCTCTAAAGGGTAGACAATAGACAATAGGAGCAGAAGTAGACCATTCGGCCCTTCGAGTCTGCACCGCCATTTTGAGATCACGGCTGATAGGAGAGGAGGCGCACAGCAATTGGTGAGTTGGCTGCAGAGAGACCACTGCACTGAGCTCTGCCTCTGTTTGAAGCTGGTGTTGTGGAAGCTGGAAGCTGGTGGTGGGGTGTAAAGGGGGACCTCTGCTTTTAAAGGGAAAGGAGACATTCTAAGTCACAGCTGCCCGACCGTCAACTTGTGAGGAGTCTCATTAAAAGAGAAGTCAGATAAGCAAGACCAGTGAGGTTGGAACAGCTTCTCAAGGATATCAACTGGCAACATGTTGATGCATCTTAAATGTAAATCACATCAGTTCTTAAAAGTATTGGTCAGATATATTGGGTTGGGACATGCAAGCAATGGTATCTTTTAGCTCTCTGCTATGAAGCCTGTCCCCACACAACTGTGTTACTTAATATATAACATTGAATACAATCTCCACTGCGTCTGGAGGCTGAATTCACCTGCACTGGATCTTTAAAGGATGTGCAGGCTGTGCATCCTCCCCTGTGTCTGGGGTACACATAGAACATAGGACAGTACAGCACAGTACAGGCCCTTCTGCCCACGATGTTGTGCCGACCTATTATCCACATTCAATCTATCCCCCTCTCTACTTCACCTCCCATAACCCTCTATTCTTCTTTCTATGCCAATCTAATAGTCTCTTAAATGACTGTATTGTAACGACCCCTACCACCACCCCTGGCGGTGCATCCCAGGCACCCACCACTCTCTGTGTAAAAAAAACCTACCTCCGACATCTCCCCTGAACCTTCCTCCACACACCTTAAATGGGTGACCTCTAGTATTGGCCATTGCCACCCTGGGGAAAAGGTGCTGGCTGTCCACTCCGTCTGTGCCTCTCATAATCTTTAAACCTCTATCAAGTTGCCTCTCATCCTCCATTGCTCCAAAGAGAAAAGCCCTAACTCACTCAACCTATCCTCATAAAACATGTTCTCTAATCCAGACAGCATCCTTGTAAATCTCCTCTGCACCCTCTCCAAAGCTTCCACGTCCTTTCTATAATGTGGTGACCAGAACTGAACACAATACTCCAAAGTGTGGTCTAACCAGAGTTTTATAGAGCTGCAACATTACCTCTCGGCTAATGCAGGCCAACACACTATATGCCTTCTTAACCACCCTATTAACTTGTGCGGCAGCTTTGAGGGATCCGTGTGCTTGGACCCCAAGATCTCTCTGTTCCTCCACACTGCTAAGAGTCCTGCCATTAACCTTGTACTCTGCCTCCAAGTTCATTCTTCCAAAATGTATCACTTCACACTTCTCGAGATTGAATTCCATCTGCCACTTCTCCGCCCAACTCTGTATCCTGTCTATATCCTGTTGCAACCTAAGACAACCTTCTGCACTATCCGCAACACCTCCATCGACGACACGGTAGCATAGTGGTTAGCACAATGCTTTACAGCGCCAGTGATCCAGGTTCAAGTCGGCCACTGTCTGTAAGGAGTTTGTATGTTCTCCCCGTGTCCGCGTGGGTTTCCTCCGGGTGCTCCGGTTTCCTCCCACATTCCAAAGTCGTACAGGTTAAGAAGTTATGGGCATGCTATGTTGGCGCCAGAAGCGTGCAAGCGTGGCAACACTTGCGGGCTGCCCCCCAAAAATCACTACGCAAAAGATGTATTTCACTGTGTGTTTCGATGTACATGTGACTAATAAAGATCTTATCTTATCCTTGGTGTCATCTGCAAACTTACCAACCCACACTTCTTCATCCAAGTCATTTGTAAAAATCACAAAGAGCAGGGGTTCCAGAACAGATCCCTGCAGAACACCACTAGTCACCGACCTCCAAGCCAAATACTCCCCTTCTACAACCACCCTCTGCCTTCTTTGGGCAAGCCAATTCTGAATCCACACAGCCAATTCTCCATGGATCACATAGCCTCATGACTTTCTGGACGAGCCTACCATGGGGAACCTTGTCAAACGCCTTGCTAAAATCCATATATACCCCACTTCCACTGCACTGTCTTCATCAATTTGTTTTGTCACTTCTTCAAAAAAAAACTCTATTAGTCTCGTAAGGCAAGACCTGCCCTTCACAAAGCCATGTTGACTTTCCCTAATAAGACTATGCTTCTCCAAATGCTCATAAATCCTGTCCCTAAGAATCCTCTCCAATAGCTTGCCCACCACTGACGTAAAACTCACTGGTCTATAATTCCCAGGGTTATCCCTTTTACCTTTCTTGAACAATGGAACAATGTTTGCCATACTCCAATCCTCCGGTACCACTCCTGTGGCCAGGGAAGACGCAAAGATCATCGTTAATGCCCCAGCAATCTCATCCCTCACTTCCCATAGCAACCTGCGGTATATCCAATCTGACCCCGGGGACTTATCTGTCTTAATGCTTTTTAGTAGCTCCAACACTGCTTTCTTAACCTCGACATGCTCTACAACACATTTGCCTGTTCTACGCTAACCTCACATTCGTCTAAGTCCCTCTTCCTGGTGAACACTAAAGCAAAGTATTCATTCAGGACCTCCCCTACCTCCTTTGCCTCCAGACACATTTTTCTCCCCTTATCCCTGAGCGGTCCTACCCTCCTCTTGCCCAAGTGACCACTGTTCTCTATGTGACTCCCATGCTCTCAGCTCAGGACCTCGCTGGTGGTACCATGTCCTGGGATGTTCACGGTGTCAATTGGTGGTGTTGCTGGTGAACTCAGCTTTGGTTTGAACTTTCAGAAACGTCCCAAGCGCGTGAGCAGATGTCATTGAGTGACATTGCAGCTGATCACTGCCCACCAATTTACCAGCAGTATGTAACTGAGAGCATTCCCAGCTCAAGAGTTTCGACCTCCATGCAGACCAGCTCCAGCACTGCTGACGTCTTCAACCGTGTCTTAGTTAGTCTGCCACACACTTCCCTTGTTCTACCTCTTAAATTTGAGGCTATTAAATACTCCACCTGTGTCCTGACTTGGACTCTATATTCCCCCATCACTCCTGTGTTCACGGTACATTGCCTCCCATTTCATTGATGTCTTGATTTTAAAATTCTCATTCTTGATTTCAAATCCTTCCACGATTAAGCACGTCATGTCTCTGTGATCTCCCCCAGCTCCATGCCCATCTAAGACCTCTTCTCTCCTTCAGTTCTGGCTGATTGGTCTTCCCCAGTTTGAATTGCACCACTTTTGGCAGCCTTAGCTTCAGCTGCCATGGCCCAACCTAAACTCCAGAATTGTCCCAGGCAGAATCACTATGTTCAAGGCTGAGGTGGATTTTGGAATCAGAGGAGAATGAATGGTTCTGGAGTTTGAGCACGGACAGTGGACTCGAGGCCCTGTAAGACCGACTCCTGCTTCTATTTCTTATGTTAATTATCTACTCAGTTTTGTTGGATTGGAACTTAAACCTATAACATTCTGACTCTGGTAATTTAGCTTACCATCATCTAATGCAGTGTAGATGTTCTAGGAGGAAATCCAAATGAGAATAACCAAATTGGTAAATTAATTGGCAGCGGTAAATTGTCCGTAGTGTGTAGGTGAATCGTAGAATCTGAGGGGAGTTGATGACAAGGTGGGGAGAATAAAATGGAAATTAATGTAAACGGGTGCTTGATGATCAGCATAGACTTCGTGGGCTGAAGGGCCTGATTCCGTGCTGTACAATTCTATGAAAATGCCTAGATATGTCTTAAATTTAACAAGCACCTTGTTACATCCATTATAGATGTCCTGTGTCCTTTTCACAAGGACATCTCTGAACCTGCCGAGTTTTACATCTCATGGGGTTACCAATATTTCATTTCTTATTTAAGCTACATTCAGCTTCCCAAACTGCCAGCGTGAGACACGTGAACCTCTGGATTATTAGGCCAAGACCTGGGATCATTGGCCCAATATCATAACCACCATTACATCTGAACACATTCTGCTGGGTGACTCAAGGCAGTACTCACTGTCAGAGATGTCACCTTCAGCTAAATTAAATTGTCTGGATGTTCCAGTGGTTCTAATCAATTCTGAAGATCCCCAGAGAAGTGTTCAGAAGGAGAGAGGTAGTTCTGATGCCCTTACCAACACTTGGCCACCAATCAACCACAACGAGTTGCATTTATGCATCACATTTAATACACTAAAATGTTCCAAGGTGCCCCACTGCATTATCAAACAGAATCTAGCTGAGATATTTATTAGTCACATGTACACCGAAACACACAGTGAAATGCATCTTTTTGCGTTACTGAGAATGTGCTGGGGGCAGCCTGCAAGTGTCGCCACTCTTCTGGCACCAACACAGCATGCCCACAGCTCCTAACCCGTACGCCTTCGGAATGTGGGAGGAAATTGGAGCACCCGGAGGAAACCCACGCAGACACTGGGAGAACGTACAAACTCCTTACAGGCAGCGGCGGGTGACATAGGCGATCAAAGAGAGAGGCATTGAGGAGCTCCTTACGGGAGCAGTAGAGGCATGTGGAGGGTGTTCTAGAGCTTGGCTGTTGAAGGAGGGCCATTCATTATGGAGAGGCCAAAATGAGGAGAATACAAGAGACCAGGACTCCGAGTCATACGGCACAGAAACAGCCCACTGAGTCTGCGTTGGCCATCAACCACCCATTTACACTAATCTTATTATATAGGGGGCTATATAGAGGGAAAAATAGGGAGCTATGTGGGAGGGAAGGGTTAGGTAGATCTTAGAGCAGGATAAAATGTCGGCACAACATTGCGGGCTGAAGGGCCTGTACTGTGCTATAGTGTTCTATGTTCTAATCTTACATCAATCCCATTTTATTTTCCGCTCATTCTCATCATCTCCACTGCCCACCTCTAAGATTCTGCCACTCACCTACCCACAAGGGGCAACTTGCAGTGGCCAAGTAATCTACTAATTGAGATGTGGGGGGAAAACTGGAGCACCCAGAGGAAACCCACGCGATCACAGGGAGAACTTTCAAACTCCACACATGAACCCGGGTCTCTGGTGTGGGGAGGACATGGCTCTACCAGCTGCACTACTGGGTTGTTGGTGACTCCCTAGTGCCACAAATAATTAGAAAGGCAATGAAATGTCGGTCTTCATTGTGGGAGTACTGACTACGAGAGCGAGGAAGCCTTGTTGAGACCACACGTCCATTACTATGTACCTCTTTGGTCTCCTTATTTCAGGAAGGGGACACTGCAGCCAAGGTTCACTAATTGATTCTTGGGACGAGGGCTTGTTCTTTGAGGAATGACAGAGGAGATTAGGTCAACCCACAGTGATTTCAGAAGGTTGTGGGGCCAGGGGAGGTCATGGAGACAGGAGGAATGAAGCTGAGTAATAAACCAGGGCACATTGACCATTGCCTTTCTCAGATAACAGCCATTGAACTTCAATGTGGGGAAAGCAGTCCTGTAAAAGATGTGGCAACGTGCTTGGTATACGTGGGGCTGATGGTAGCATTTTCCAGTTCCCCCTGAAGTGAGAGTTATTTTGTTGAATAATGTGAGAGAGTGCACACTGTTTGAACACAGGCCTGCTTATTCTCTTTGGATTCCCACATAGCACTTCCACACCATGTTGGATATGGTCGATATCAATCACTTCTGAAATGAGCTTAAACCACCAGTCAGAAGGTTCTCAGTTCCTGTCCAGGAACTCGAGCACATGAACTGGTGGAATACCGTGCAAGTGCTACATTATCACAGGTGCTGTTTTTCAGACGAGCTGGTAAATTGTGGGCCCATCTCCCCCTGCCAGGTACACATAAAAGGTGCCATGGCACCACTTCATTGAAAAGCAGGGACTTTACTTCGATGCTCTTGCTGCTCCTTATTAATTAACATCACTCGAACAGATTAATTTGTTGCTTGTGGGAACCTGATGGTAATTTAGTTGCTGCGTTTCCTATATGACAACGGATTACTATGCAGAAGTACTTTATAGGCTGTTTAGTGCATTGGGAAAGAATGACAGGCCTTATCTTCTACTGATTGTTTAAAGATGGTAGCAAGTTGTTGAAGTCAGTCCAAGTTGCACAGTGGCTTTGCCTCATTTCATGAAGGGTCAAACCAGATGATTAATAGAGATCTGTTGGGTGTCTTGCACACTGATTACAGTTAATTGAAATAATAAGACTCTCGGTTGTGGAGAAGCTCCTTAGCCAATCATTCACACAAAAGACTCTGTGGGCTTATGGTGCTGAAGGTCCATCAGGCTGAGTAGACTTTTTCCACCCCTTCAGTGACCTGACATACTCTTGCATAGGTGCTGTCCTGATGCTTCTGCCAAATAAGTGTTTCTGACCAAGTTCGAGTGGATACTTGCACCTGTGAGTTAGGGGGACAGCAAATTGTACTCAAGTTTGTCATCGTTGCAGAGGACAGGCTGGACAGGGGGGCTTTGTTCTCTGTCTGTTGTTGATTGTACGTTTGGAAGGTGTGTCAAGGTACAGAGTTGAGCCATCTGTGATAATGGGGACACATCTATGCCAGGGCTGCCCTGGTTAATGTGGTTTTCTGCTTGAGGACACTCAGTGATTGTTTCCAGCAATTGGGACGGTGTAGAGATTGGATGTTAGTGGCGGGGACGGGGGGCTGACTGGTGACTGATTCCCATAATCTGAGAAGTTAAAACACTGTTTATATGTGAATGAAGCTGTGCTGATAGTACCCCAGCTTGGATTCATGAGTTCACATCAGGATGGTATCCTAGAATGGAGAAGGATATGGGGAGGACCAACTGGGCAGAAAACAGATCCAGCAGTGAGACCAAAGAGCTTCAGGTTTTCCAACTTTTTTCTGAAGATGGGGAAGGAGGGCACACTCCTTCCCGATTCCTGTGAGGAGGAAGTGGGCAAATGGTTCATTGCTGCCTGCAATTAAGGGGTGTCCACTGTGAGGGGTTTGCAGGGATGGTGACACAGCTCCCTCTAAGTTGATAGCAACTTTCCACCAGAATCTCTGAGCCCTCTACGTCACACAGTACAGAAGAATAAACACAAAAACTGATTCAAACACAGAGCCAACATAAATGAAAATCATTCTAAAACTAGGGAAGGAAGTGCTTGCATCCTCTGGGTACTATTACAGATTTTCTGTCATAAACCCAGGGTTCTCAGTACCGGTGTCGAGGTTAATGGAATAAATTTCCTCAGTGGTTGCTTGTGGAGATTTGCCTCATTGGCTTAAATCTATTGAACTGGAGAGGGTCTCACAGAAGGTAAGCTCAGCAGTCATTATAAGCACAAAGGGAAAAAAATACTACAGTTGAGAAAGGTTTGAGTTCCTGGTAACCTCGGTGTCCAAGTTGATAGTTCAGTGAATTAGTTTTGGATGTTGGTGGTCCACGTCAACCACCATGACCCCTGACCTGCTGAGTATTTCCAGTATTTTCTATTTTTATACCATGATCTCTGACACAAGTCCACTCTCCTGAAATTTTCCTGATGGAGGGGGAAGAATTTATTTTTGGTCATCAGCATCAGTAAATTATGGAATGCTGTCCTCCTGTTGTACTCCCTGTTGGGAGTATGAGGTACTCGAGGGCTACCCGTAACCAACAACCTATTCATTGCGGCCAGTTTACAGATGGATTCCTGCACTAAATCCACATGGCTTGGCTGGGTAAGGATTTTGCCACCTTGGCTACTTGGTAGTTAGAGTATGGTTTATCTCTGACTGACCGAATGGGATTTTGGGTGAGAGGGGAAAGATTTAAAGGGCAACTTTTTCACGCAGTGTGTGGTGAGTATGTGGGATGAGCCTGCCAGAGGAAGTGATTGAGGAAGGTACAATGGGATCATTTAAGATGACTTGGATCGGTGCATGGAGGGGCGGGGCTTGGAGGGATATGGGCCAAACGCAGGAAATTGTGACGAGCTGGCGGGCACTGTGGCCGGCATGGACTGGTTGGGCCAAGGGCCTGTATCTGTGCTGCATTGTTCTATGACTTGATGATAGTATCACTGAACTTGTATCTGCTGGTCTTAACTAATGACGAGAGACGTGAGCATTCAAATCCTATCAGAACAGCTGGGTACTTCAATTTCAATTCATTAAATAAATTCTGGAATAGAAAAAGCCGGTCGCAGTAATGGTGATTGGAATTACTGGATTGTTGTCCAAAGACAATTGCTAATAATTCCAGGGAAGGAACGCTGGTGTCTTGCCCAGTACAGCCTTTCTGTGAATCCAGACGTGGAGCAGTGGTGATTGAATCGTAACTGGGCTCTGAAATGGTTTATCAGAGTCTTAAGTCAGTCCTCTCAGTTGCAGACTGAGTCCCTTTTGGACATAAGTGATCCCCTGCCTCTATTTTGAAGAGAAATAAGGGGGTGTCCTATGGTCGTTGTTTCTCCCTCAGTTAATATCACTTAGTCAGATTGTCTGATCATTATCATATTGCTATTTGTGGGATCCTTCTGTGCATAATTTGGCTGCCATGTTTCCTACATTACAATGGTGATCACACTTAAGGAGCAGTTCGTTTGGAATGATAAGATAAGATTTCTTTATTAGTCACATGTACATCGAAACACACAGTGAAAATCAACTTCTGCGTAGAGTGTTCCGGGGGCAGCCCGCAAGTGTCGCCACGCTTCTGGCGCCAACATAGCATGCCCACAACTTCCTAACCCGTACGTCTTTGGAATGTCTGAGGAAACCCTCGCAGTCACGGGGAGAACGTACAAACTCCTTACAAACAGTGGCCAGAATTGAACCCGGGTTGCTGGCGCTGTAATAGCGTTATGCTAACCACTACACTACCGTGCCTGCAAGGCTATGACCCAAAGCCACGTTTAGTAGGTTCATGTCCATAAGTCTTTCTCCCTTTTCCTTCACCAACTTGTGTGGTAGTAGAGACCATAGTTTGGAGTTTTGATGCAGGTTTCCCTAGCTGGGAGTCTGAACCTCTCAAGGCCAAGTAGGATTGTCCAGGAGGTGACCAGGGCAGTTATCTTGGGAAGTTTGGCAGGTGATTTCTGGAATCAGGATGCTAATAAAATTCCAATAAAAAAGTGAGGAACATTTGGGGAGGATGGTGGTAGGTAGGAGAAAGGAATAAATAATTGTTTATGCTATTACCCTTACAAAAAAAATGTGCATAAATATTGAATCTTGTCCAGAATTGAGGGAGTTGGATGGTTTTTCATGGTAAATGTACAGGTTGGAAGCACTAACTACATATATGCATCTCCTTCATGTTCAACCTCAATGAAGTCAGTCATCTGTGTGTGGTGAGTACAACCAATGGCCAATACCCTGACCACGTTCAGCACTGGCAACCAAAGATAAATTTATTCCCTCCTCTAGGTCTCCGATATCACTTTGTGGCTCCGAAGAGCAATTAGTCAGCTCCACCAGGCAGGGAGTGCATCATCCCAATGTTGCTTGCTTCCATCTCCAGCTTGAGCAACATGAATGCTTAAAAATTTGGGAAGGGTACCATCACTCTCTGGCTGCAGATTTCTTGTGGTGCTGCTGGATGAATGAGCTGAAATGCTTTCTGTAAACTGTTGTTGTGTACATGAGGGCTGCATGTAGTTTGTACACAGCAAGCTCCCAGGTGGAGCAGGAGATCAGAGAGAACCCTGCTGCTCTTTGAATTAATGGCCATGGTATCTCTTGCTTCTGGCTCAGTGGGCATACTGGGCCTTGGGTAACATCTCATCAAAACAGAGCTAGAGTGTGGGTCTAGATCCTGGGCACAACTCTCTGAAAAAGGACTTGAGCCTCAAATGCAGATTCAGAGTGCCCCCCATTAGACCACAGCTGACATCCATAAAGAAATCATGAGTAATAAAAGATTTGTTATAACGTCTCTGATAACACTGAATTATTGCAGGCATTATATGTGCTCAAGATCAGTCTATCAATGACTCTGTTTCATCCATTGCATGTTGATCTTCTCTGATATTAAACTTCCCTTTTGAACGTAAGAAGTAGGAAAGACTTGAGGGGTTTCCCTCCTCCATCCCACTGCTATTCTGCATGGAATAAGCCTGAGTGAGATTTTAAAAAAAGAATCATCTTTTATTACTGCAGGAGCTTCTTCACCCACAGAGGATCTTGCTTTTTGTTTTGATAGATCTTGGAAGTTCACTAATGAATATTTCCTTGGAACAGAGAGGATTAAGGAGATGACCTGAGCTAGGAGATGTTTTAAGACCATGAAGAGTTTCAATGAGGGAAAATGATGCCTGACGGCTTCCATTGGTCAGCTAGGCAAGGAGTGCAGCATGCATACAGGTATTCAGAAGGGTAGGTCCTTCACAGGGAACGTGGGATCTTCCGACACAAGCTATTGTTGGCACAGGCTCTATGAAGTCTTCCAGTGTGGGAATTGGAGAGTTAATAAACTGAATACTGAATGGTACAGAGAGTGGGATTAGATTCGTTTGTGTCATGCAGAGAGAAGTGTGGTCCAGTGATTTTGGACTGAATGCTCTGTGCCTGTGGTACGACAATTTCCATGATTGCGTATCAATGGTTGGGTTCAGTTTTTCAGGAAGCCTTTGTGATATTCACTAAAGAAATCTTCATGTGTCCTTCTTGAGTTTGAGCTTTTGGCCTGTCCAATCACTTCTCTGTAAAAAGCTTATCTGAGTGTTATTACAGTAATCAATTTACTGATTACCCCTGCTTTGACTGACTAACTGTGCCAACGCCGTTGCAAATGAATTCTGAACCATTTACTAGAATCAGCAGCAGAAAACTACAGGTTGTAGCTCTGTGGTCCTTGTCCAGATCAGAGTGTTCCTGCATCTCCCTCATTTCTCCAAGTCTGTGAAGTATTTGAACAGGTGTGGACCATACACTGGACCAAATGTAAAGTATCTGCAGCTGTGAAGCTGGACATCCAGCCTGCTGATCCTTTGTGCTCCCCGGCCCTCAGCATTTCTGTCTGTTCCTCTTTCCCTGTTTATCCAGCTTCCCCCTAAATCCGTCTATACCACACAGCTCGGCCACTGTTCCGCATTCTCGTATCTTTGGTGTCCTCGGCCGGAATTATATGGGAATATCGTGAAGTCGCAGTCATAGTGTCAAACAGCACAGAGGCAGGCCCTTCAGTTCACTCTTCAGTCTATGCTGACCATCAAATACACATCTAACTAATCCCATTTTCATCCAGCTAATCCCATTTACCAGCACTGGTCAATAGCCTTCTATGATACCAGTGCTCATCCAGATATTTCTCAAATTCTGTGAGAGTACCTGCCTTGCCCATCCCCTCAGACATTGCGTTTCAGACACCAACCACCCTTCTAGGTGAAATATTTCTTCTTTGTCTCCCCTCTAAACCTCTTATTCCCGACCCTAAACCGATGCCCTTCAGTTGTAGACACCTCTGCTTTGGGAGAAGTTGCCTACTAATTATCCTATCAATGCCCTTCATCGTTTTGTATACCTCATTCAGGTTCCCCCACAGTCTCCTCTGCTGTAAGGAAAACTAAGCCAGCCTAAGTTCCATCCCAGACAACATTCTGGAGAATCTCCTCTGCACCCTCTCCAGTGCGATCACTGGAGTGTGTTGACCAGAATTGTACACACTACTCCAGCTGTCGCCAATGTTTTATAAAATTGGACCATAACCTTCCTGATCTTGTATTTTATGCCCTGGATAATGAGGGAAATTATCTCGTATGGCTTCCTAACCATCTTATTTACCTGTATAGTTACCTTCAGAGATCATTGGATTTGTACACCACCAAGAGCTTCTGTTCCTCAATACTCTCCAGGGCCCTACTATTCATTGTGCACTTCCTGCACTTATTAATCCTCCCAAAATGCATCACCCCACACTTACCAGGATTAAACCCCATCTGCCCTTGCCCTGCCCATCTTACCAACGGATCAATATCGTCATTAGTCTAAGACTGCCAAACAGTGCACATCGAATACTTAGCGTAGAATCTTGGAGTAGAAAGCTGTTTGGCCCTTTGAACCTGTGCCGATTCTTCTTAAAAGTCCTCCAATTAACCTCACTGGTCTTCTGCTACTCCCCAGTCCTGCAAATGTCCTCCCTTTTAAATATTTATTCAATTTTCAACTGACTCCAGTTTCCATTCAGGCAGAGTTTCCAGGTTATAGCTCACCATCAAAAACAAAAAATGCTCTGTGTGGACATTGAATTATGTCTGTACTTCTGTGTCTAATTATCTTGGACCTTCTAATCCATGCCGTATGCACACCCCAGGTGAAAAGTAGTGGGAGGCTGGTGAGCATGACGAGCATCTTTCTTGCTATGTCACTTTGACAGACTTGTACCCAGGTTATGGACATCCCTACATCAGACCATAAGACTTAGGTGCAGAATTAGGCCATTTGGCCCATCGAGTCTGCTCCACCATTCAATCCTGGCTGATTTTTCTGCCTTCTCCCCATAACCCTTAACCCCCTTACCAACCAATAGCCAACCCTGTAACCCTTAACCCCCTTACCAATCAATCTCTGCCTTAAATACACCCAATGACTTGGTCTCTACAGCCCTCCGTGGCAACGAATTCCACAGATTCACCACCCTCTGGCTTAAGAATTCCCTCCTCATCTCAGTTTTAAAGGGACGTCCCTTTATTCTGAAGCTGTGCCCTCAGATCCTAGACTCTCTTACATATGGACGAGCTCCCAGAATATTATTAAATTCAAAATTCTGACGTACGTACATATGTTCGAACCTACGAACACCAGAACCAGCTTCCTCTCTCTCCACCTTCAGTAATTGTTCTTTCTATTCAGTTTTATGTGCTCTTGATGCCATTCATTACAATACCCTGGAGGTGCAGTTCCCGTATCGAGTGATTTTTGTGTATTTGCCGACCTATGGATGAAATCGTCTTGTAGACGTTTGTAAAAGTGGAACCCGTTGGTTTTGGGAGGACAAGCCTGTATCCTGAAGTGCGATGACTCAGTCACACCTACGGCTGCCACTAGGTGGAGTGAGCTCCAGAAACTGCTCGTGTGTGAAAACTGTCCATGGTCACTTCAGCCAAACGTGTGACAATGGAGCATTTGTGCTTCGGGAATTTGTTTTCATTGACCAGAATAAAACAGAGTATATCTGAAGTATGGTGGATAGCCACGCTTGTGCTGCTCATTTAGCAGAGGAGACAGTGGACAGATCTCACACCCCCTTCTCTTCCTGTATCTCCACGGACACCACTTCAGTGAGGGAAATTCACTCAGACCTGCCTTTCCTAGAGCGTCTCCATGGGAGATCCACTAGCCAAAAGGGTTCTGTGTAATACTATAATAGGAGCCCCTGCTTTGAGACTGCAGTGTCTGTTGGCATTCAAAGTACGAGGATTAATCTTATCAGCTTAAGGTGTTGGCATTTGCGATTGAGCCATTGGTACCATTACACCAAAGACAAAGAAATGCCTTTATTGAATCTATGATAAGCCATACCAGCCGAGGGCAGTGAGTGCTGGACACGTAAAGTTGTTACCTCACAGCTCCAACAACCTAGGTTCGATCCTGATCTCCGGTACTGTCTGTGTGGATCACCCGTTCTCCCTGTGAAGGTGTGGGTTTCCCTCGGTGCTCTGGTTTCCTCCCACTGTTAATTACCCCTTAATGGCAAAATAATCACGGGGATGTTGATGGGCGTGAGCAAGCATAAGTTACAGAGGTACAGGAAAATGAGATGGGATTGCTCCTGAGAGCTAGCATGGACCTGATAGGCCTAATGGCCTCTTCTTGTTACAAGCATAAGATATCACTGATCACACCCTTTCCCCAGGGTAACCAGAATTTCTGCATTCCAAGATTGTTCCCAATTTAGGAATTAACTGCAGAAGCGTTCAGTTTTGAGTACGTAGTTGGTAGCCCTGTTTCCCAGAGGGTGAGATCAACAGAAGATGAAGCAATCCATGAGGAGTCTCTGCTTTTGCCCTCCAGCCTTTCTCAACTGTTGGCTGTGTCACAAAGAACATCCACACCACCCGCCAGACACACCAGACCAAAGTGGACCTCCGAATCTGGCTAAGCTGTAGGTTACCGGCCTCCTCGAGCCCTTACTTTTCATGGCCCAGTAAATAAGCCTGTGTAAGTGAGGGGTTAACGCCAAGATTTAACACCAGCCTCGGGAAGCCGATGCTTCTGAGTGTCTGTGTTGCTAGATTTTCTCCAAAAAACCCCCCAGCTAATAATTGATAAAAACACAAAGTAGCCCCAACAAAAAAAACACTTATTCAGCAAATAGCCTGCCAAGCATCATGTGTATCAGTGAGTCGTGATTACACTGATTGGCTGCTGCTCTCCTCAGATAAGACCATTGATTGCTGCATTTTGATGTGCCTCTCGGTAATGGCCTCGAAAGCTTCCAGAGGCTGGAATAAAAGCAAGGTTGGTAGGGCCAGATGGAGAGGTATTTCTTTTCTTAGGCTGCCTTGACTGTAATATGCTCTGACAGCTGCCTTCAGTTAATATAAGCAGTCGCGAGACATTTCTGGAAGAATAATGGATTAAGGTATTGTATCTTGGGTTTTATATTTGTGCTACCTAAATTGGGCCTTTTTATGTTGTCCTGCACAAACTGACTCGATTAAAAGAATCCAACTTCTGTTCAGTGCTGGTTTGAGCCTTTAACCCATTGGCATAAGTTTGTTGAATGTTCCTGGGTGACTTCCAGGATACCCATCAGTAAACAAGAGTCTCAGCTGAGTGAGTCATAAAGTTGGACAGCACAGAAACAGGCCCTTCAGCCCACCACATCCATGCCAACCTTTTTGCCCGCATACACCAATCCCATTTACCCACATTAGGACCGTATCCTTCTATGCTTCGCCTATTTAAGATAAGACGAGATTTCTTTATTGGTCACATGTACATCGAAACACACAGTGAAATGCATCTTTTGTGCAGAGTGTTCTGGGGACAGCCCGCAAGTGTCGCCACGCTTCCAGCGCCAACATAGCATGCCCACAACTTCCTAACCCGTACGTCTTTGGAATGTGGGAGGAAAACCGGAAGCACCCGGAGGAAACACACGCAGACACGGGGAGAACGTACAAACTCCTTACAGACAGCGGCGGCAATTGAACCCAGATCGCTGGCGCTGTAATAGCATTGTGCTAACTGCTGCACTGCCATGCCATTTTTGTTGAAGTGTCTGTCAAAATGCTTCTTTACACGTAGTAGTTGTTAAGCCAAATTAGGTGCTCCAGTTTGGTCTAGGCATGGCGAGTGAGTGGGCCCAGAGGTGGCTGCTCCCTATCTACCTGTGTTGCAGCCTCTGGTTGAGAAAGGGTGGGTCCAAAGGTGGGGACTCTTCGCAGAGGCTCAGCTGCTTTCTGGAATGAGCTTTAGCTTCTGTTCATTTAACCCTTTGGGAAATAGTGTTACTGTTAATCAGCACAAAATTGGAAGTTTCAGCGGTTAGTCTCTAAACTGGAAACTCCAGACTAATCCTGGTGAACCGGGTTAGTGTGGGGAAGGTGTGGTCAGTGACATCATACATTGTGTAGAAGCTTCTTTATTCCACTACCGGTTTCTGGGGATCTCTCTGCTTGGCCTTCAGTGACTGTTGGCAAAAGGCTTACAGTTTTATCAAAAGATCTGTGTGTGCTCTTCATCCACTACTTTGATTTATGTAGTGCCTTAAACATGGCACAAGGCCCTTGAGGTGAAAATTGTCATTGAGTGACTTGAGATATTAGAGTAAAAGTTTGATCAAAATGGCAGGTTTTGAGAGGTGTGTAAAAGGAGGAAAAGGTGGGTTAAGGAGGTTTTGGGTGGGGGGGGGGTTACTTACTACCCACCAAAGATATCTTGGAGGGTAGTAAGTCTGCAGAGATGGTGGGGCAGGGAAGTACGGTGGGGTTTGAAGGGGTAGGATATGGAGGGATTTCAAAGCAAGGACAAGAATTTTCAAACTTGAATGTGAATCAAAGTTTGGGGTACATTTATTCCATCCCTGTGATTCAGCAATGTATTAAATTTAATGATGAGGTGAAATACTGGGTAACTTGCTCTTAGATTCTGGTGGTTGAAGGGAAATGCTGGCTATAACCTTCAGACATCTCCACTCCCCTTCTCAGGAACCTCACCGTGCAAATGCAGAAGATGCAACACTTGGCCTTTTTAAACTTCGCTCCTTCCCACCACTGAGAGATCCAAACCCTTCTTACACGTGAAGCAGAGATTGATTAATAGAACAGTACAGCACAGGAACTGGCCCTTCCGCCCAAGATGTCTGTGCTGAACAGGCTACCAAATTAAACTAAATCTACTACCTAAGAGGGCAGTCATGGCCTCGGTCTAACATCCCATTCAGAAGGTGACATCGGAGTTCAGCTCTCCCTCATACCGCACTCAGTCTCAATCTGGATTACTACTACTCAGGTCTCTGGCTTGGGACTTGAACCCACAACTTTCTGATTCAGAGTTCCAATTAAGCTTCCAATTCGATGTCCTGCATTTCGTGCTCATGATGTGGTATCCTGTATACTGCAGAAACCAAATGCAAATTGGGTGACTGCTTTGATAAACACCTCTGTTCAGTTCTTAAGGCTGACCCTGAGCTTCCAGTGGCCTATTGCTTCAACTCTCCATTTCACTTTCACTCTGACCTCTCTACATTTGGCCTCTTGCACTGTTGCATGAAGCTCGAGGGACTGCATCTGGTCTTCCAAACTACAGCCCTCGGGGCTTGAGACTGAATTCAACAATTCCAGATAACCAGACTCTCCTGGTTCACATCAGAACTGGCCAGTTCTGAGATAAATTCATCAACCTGGAGTATCAATTCCATTTTTCTCTCTCCACAGATACTGCCTGACCTGCCGATTGTTTCCAGCAATTTTATTTTCGGTGTTTTGTATCTTGCACTTCCAGTGTTCCCCCTCTTTTATCCCCCTCTCCTCCTCTATTTCTGTTCATTTTCTCCTATTTACACCTCCTTCAGACAGATCAGCTATGATTTGTTATCCTTCCTTGATCTCTCTCTGTCGGCAACACCACTAACGTCATTCTATCTCTGATGATCCCCGTCCAATTGTTCTCTCCTGCCTGCCCACTTCTCTGCAGCTTAACATATGTTTGATTGCTAACTTTCTTCTATTCTGTTGGAAGCTCATTGACCTGAAATGTTAACGCTCTTTATCTCTCCACAGATGCTGCCTGACTTGCTGAACATTTTCAATTATTATAAAGAAAGAGCTTGTAGCTAGACGGTGCCCATGGTAACTTGAAACATAAGCACTTAAGGGCTGATCTGCTTTGAAGTGCATTTACTGTTGCCATGTAGCATGGCAGCCCATTTGTGCACGGCAAGCTCCCATGATCAGCATAGTTATACTGACCCTGATGATGAATGCAGGATTAGTGTTGTTCAGAGCTAGAGGTGAGTTGTTAGTTGTGAATGGAGCATAAATGGTTGCTTGCTACTGCACCGTCATTACTGATCCGTGAATGGCAACTAAGTCTTGAGCCAGCCTGGACCGGAATTCCCCCTCTATACTTCTCTGCCTCCCTCTTTCCTTCTTTAACATGCTCATTAAAACCTGTCAAATGTGTTGTTGCTCCTATGCAGCTCCTTGAGGTGTTTCACTACATTACAGGGACTGTGGAAGTGCACACTGTTGTTGTGGGGAAGATGAGGTCATTCACTTTGAATCAGAGTGTTTCCACGTACAGAGGCTGGGAGCAGTGCATGAGCAGAAAGATTTAAGGGCCTGTGTGCAGGGATCACTTAATGGATGGGTACAGAAATAATTTCAAGGACTAATGGAATGTTAGCCTTCATCTTGGAGGACCTGTGATGTAAGGAGGTGGGAGTTAAACTGCTGTTATATAAAGTTTTGGCTACACTGCATCTGGAATGCTGTGTTCAGTTCTGTGCACTGCACGATGTGTTGGCCTTGGAATGATAGCAATGGAGGACTAGTGTAGACTTGGCTTGGATTCCCTCAAGTATAGAAGTTTGTGCTGTGACTGGTGTGTTTAATGTGCTTGGAGGACTTAAACTAGATCAAGGAAAAATGATTTCCTGTGGTGGGATGAATCCAGAACAGAAGGGCAAAACCTTAGAATTAGAGCCAGGCCTTTCAGAAGTATTGTTAGTACCTTCAGGGAGACTGCACTTCATACACTTCATCTCTTCAGTGGAGTGAACTGGAGGGTTTTTTTTATTGGTCATTGACTCCGTTGCCTTGGAAACTATGTTTGATGCTGGTGTATTACCCTGCCTTGGCATGGGAAGGCACAGCTTGTATAGTAGACGGGCAAATGGGTTGGAGGGAGAGATGCAACACAAACCGATCACGTCCCACCATGGAGCTCCTGCACAGCCCGCCTCTTCTGACCTGCTCCTGGGGAAGAACAACCCACTGTGACTATATAACTGCTTCATTCAGCAAGACAACCACAAGTACAAGGAAGCAAACACCCAGTGGTGTGATCCTGGCTGTGAGCACACCAAGGCAATTGTCAACTGTGGCTTAGCAGATGGTACTTTCCCTCTGTCTCGAATGATTGTGGTTCGAATCCCAGTCCAGGGGCTGGAACACACATATCTAGTCTGCCTCTTCATTGCAGTAGTGAGAGAGCGCTGTATTGTTGGAGGTACCAGCTCTCAGCCAAAGTCTGAAACAGAGTCCCTTTTTGAATATCCTTAAAGCAACATTACAAAACTAGATTGAGTGGTCACTATTGCTTTGCTGTTTGAGGGAACTTGCTGCGTACCAATTGACAGTTCCCCTTCATACACTGGAGCATTAGCTACTCTTCAGAAAGCACTTAATTGGCTGTAAAGTACTTTGGGACATTCTGAGAGTGATGTGAAAGGCGCTAGAGGAAAGCAAGTCTTCCTTTCAACGTCGGAGTAACACATGCAACAGATGATCCTGCAAAACGGATGTGGTTCCTCATCATCTCCATCCCTTCTTGACATCCTGAACAACCACTGGAAAAAAAACAGGCTCCTCCGGTTCCATCTGTGTTTGGAACCTGAGAATTACGTTCCAATAGTAAAAGCTACACTCCGATACTGCACCAACTCTCAGAGGTTGCCAGGGTAAAATCCTGGCTGATTGCAGCACCCCAACCACTGGCTCATTTTTCCGGAGGGAGCTACAGAGATGGGTATTGGTTTATTATTGTCACTTGCACCGAGGTACAGTGAAAAACTTGTCTTGCATACCGCTCGTACAGATCAATTCATTACGCAGTGCAGATACATTGAGTTAGTACAGAGTGCATTGAGGTAGTACCGGTAAAAAAAACAATAACAGAATACAGAGTAAAGTATCACAGCTACAGGGAAGTGCATGGCAGGTAGACAATAAGGTGCAAGGTCACAACAAGGTAGATTGTGAGGTCAAGAGTTCCCACATAACCCACATGTATATTGCACCCTATGTGTGCACAGGTGATGAGACGCCAGTACAGGGAAGGCATCAGAATTTCTGGGATCACGGTGAAGTAGTGATCGGTTCTCTATGCTATATAGAGCCATAGAGAGAGTCATAGAGTAATATGACATGGAAACAGGCCCTTCAGCCCAATTCCTCCATGCTGACCATGGTGCCCACCTAAGCTACTCCCATTTGCCTATGTTTGGCCCATATCCCTGTTAGTAAAGGAAAGGTACAGAGGCGCTGGAGAAGGAGCAGAGATCTGCAAGGTTGGAGGGAAGTCCTGAAGCAGAGTTTCGACCCGAAACATCAACAATTCCTTTCCTCCCACAGCCGCTGCTCAACCCGCAGAGTTCTTCCAGCAGATTGCTTCTTGCTGAAGATCCGCAAGGGTCATAACTGTCAGGAAAGATTTGGGTGCTTGCTTCAGGAAAGAATAGGCATGAACTAGAAGGCAGCTCTTAAAATTAGCAAGAATTTCAATGGGGTAGATGTAGAGAAGGTATTGTCCATAACCATCATGCTGTAAGTGAGGAACTTGAGAGAAACCTCTTTACCCAGAGAATAAATCCCAAAAGAGGAGAATAACATGGATGGATTTGAGTAGAAGCTGGGTAAGCAGACGAGGAAGTAAAGAACAGAGGGATCTGCTGATAGGGTTTTATGCAGTAAGGAGGGTGCAGGCTCGAGTAGAGATTATATTCTGGTTTAGACCTGTTGGGCTGAATGGTTTAACTATACTGTAAATCTGGTGGAAAAACCAGCTAATCCTAGTGCGGTACATGGCAGGGTGCCGAGGGCCCTGAATTCCTTTGCTATCTTCTAATTGTTTTGGTAGTTGAGTGGAGCTGACTGTGTAGCTCTAGCTGGATTCACAGGCAACGTAACAACCCAGCTCCACAGCCGCTGGCCAGCAATGGAAGCTACTGTTCTCCACTGCAGGCTTGTCCACGTGGTCCCAGCTCTGCCACTGGGCTCTGCGGACACACCCCTAGTGCCTGAGATGCTGAAGTGACCTCCTTTAGCCAGTCCCACGGGGACGTGACTCCGGTGGGGGAAGAGAGGCTGGTTTCCCCAGCCCTGCTGCGGATGGTTTGGAATCAGGAGGATTGGTGCCAAGAGGTGAGGTGTGGCCACAGAGGGGCACTCCATCCTGTGCAAGGTGTTACACCAGCAAGTCACGGCCTTTATCGCCAGGAGAGTGGTCACCACATACCATTGGTCACTCCGCAATGGTTTAACGTTTTTCAAACACAGGCTTTCAAAAGTATATGTGAATATTCTTAAACTAGCACCAGACTCCATCTAGTGGCCTGTGGGTGTGCAGTGACATTGTAGTGTTTGATAAAGTTGGATTTTCAGCCGTGTTTATGCCATGTGTGTTTGGGCCATTATATGATGTATAGGACATTCTGAGAGGCAGATTATAGACGAGAGGCAGCCCCATTAATCCTCCTCTCTTTTTACCTTGCCTCTCTCACCAGGGCTTGTGTCTCCCCCAGTGGAAAAGTGCAGCATGTGCTGCTGTTTATCCAGACTCACTGAGTTACCTGCTCTGTGCCAGGGGAAGTGTGATGGGATAGGGAGTCACGGGGCCAGCAGCCACGGGGATGAATGGGCGGGTTCAGAAGTCGTCACGGACCACCCGTCTCTTATCCATACAGCTCCTCTCCCCGCCTCACCCTGTGCTCAGTCATCACCAGATAAGGGCAGCTGCGATGGCTCCTTGTGGTGCTGTGCCTAGTTTAAGGGATGGTTACTCACCAAGTTTGCCGGAGGAGCCAGCAGCTTGAGGTTAAAGCTGGGTGGAGGAGTGGGGGTGGGAGACCGTGGAAGAAATCCTGCAAGAACCTCCCTGAAATAACAAGGGGTTCTACTTCAAAATATCATCTACTGCATTTGAACCAGTGCTAGACATGGATTGCCATCACCTTTGGCCTTGGTCTGACCATGTCAGATAAGGTAGAGGGTTAAGGGAGGGTATTGATTCCGGAATGGATGCAACACCAGAACAACGTAACGCGTTTAATATTAAAGACAGTCGGCATTGTTGAGGCCTGTGTGGGAGATTGAATGGTGACCTGATAGCGGTGTTTAATGGGAAAATGTTGACACTCCAGGTGGAATAAAGCAAGAGCCAGATGGCCTCTCTATCCCACATACCTTTTTGAAAGAAGATCTTGCAGTTCTGTAGCACCTTTCACAAGCTTGGGCCATTGCTTCACAATCAATGAAGAAGCTTTGAAGAATAACGTAAGAAGTATTTAACCAGCCAAGTAATAGTTTCTCATGTGGCTGCATGTCAAAAGTTGTAGGGCAACAGTTCTGCCTAGTGCCTTGGGTTGTTATGTATCATTAAGGATGCTAGTTAAATGCAGGCTGTTGTTGTAGAGCTTGCTGCGCTGGCCATGAAAAATAGAGCCGTGCTGTTGAAAGAAATCAAACTGGCAGCACTGTGGCTGCTTTATTTTCTTTATCTGAGTGGTGTTGATCTTTTCACCTCTCTTCCAATCGTTGTTTATCATCTTGACAGAATAGGTGCAATCTGGTACCATTAGAGCTTTCAGTCAAAACTGTGCATGTGAGAAACTCTGGAGTCCTCCCTTCTCGACACAACATAGCTTGCAGCCGGGTGAGATCTTTGAAAATTCTGCTTTCTTCTGCATTAAAGCTTTTGCATTCGCAGGTTTCCCGTCCCAACTTTGATCATCGTTGACCTTGACATCAGTCCCTTGGACAGTCTTGCTACCGGTGTCGTCTTGTTACATTGTGGCATCCCTGTTTGGATGCTCCTTGATTAGGGAGGTAACGTAGCTGTGACTTCCACTCTCTGGAACGGAGGTACATCTGATGTCTGCTGGAGATCTGGGATAGGCCCTGGTGCCAGGGTCAAGTTAACAGGCGAGTGGTTCAAAGGCTTGGACTCCCATTCCAAAGTCCCAAGTTCAAATCCCACCATGACAGCTGTGGAATTTAAATGTTAGTTAATAATATGACATTTGGGGTGGAAATATAATAATCTGAAATTTAGGGCAGGGAAAAAACTATCCTAATCATAAAAACTCATCTGGTTCATAAATGTCCTTCAATGCAGGAATTGTGCCATCCTCACCCAAACTGACCTACATGACTCAGGCTGGCCAGACTCCCCCATGTGGTTGATCCTGGAACGGCCAAGCAAGCTTCCGAGTTCAAGGGCAATCGGGGATGGTCAATTATGCTGGCTGGCAATACCCAGATCTCCCAAAATTTTTAAATTCTGCTTTTGCTGCCCAAAATGGACGTGATTGGGTAATTCCCCCATCGCCCATACCTGGAAAGTGGATTGACTTAAAGTACCTGTGTTTGACTGATTCGTTGGTATAGACATTGCCCACTCTGCATTCTGCTAAAGAAAAAAGTTAAGGAGCGAAGGCTCTGAACTTCCACTCACAAGTTTTATTTGCTGTAGTTCATTAAATAGATTCTGTAAGCTGGTGTAATTCATGTGGACTCCTTAGATCTATGTTGTCGTTCCTCGAGACTCAATATTTAAGTAACCTATGTAGACAGCTGTAATTTGTGGAGATCTTTTAGACTTTGTAGACTTTGCTCTAGTTTGTGGATGCCTTTTAAATAGACCTTGTAGACTGCTACACTTCATGGAGACTTTTCATATCGATTTTGTAGACTAATTTAGTTTATGGAGACTTCATAGATTGCTTACAGCCTCTGTAGACTATGTATGTAGCCTCTGTAGACTATGTAAGTAGCTTCTGTAGATTGCTGTAACTCAGAAATACTTTTTAAATAGACTCTGTAGGCTGCTGTAGTTCATGGGGATGATTTAGCTAAGGCTGTGTAGACCGTTTGCCATATTTTGCGGAGACTCTAAGTAGCCCATGTAGACTGTTGTAATTTGTGGAGACCTTCCAGATTCTATATTTGCTATAACTTGTCGAGGCTTTTTAAATAGACTCAGTGGACACTTGTAGTTCATAGAGACCAAGTTTATTGCAGATTGCTGTACTTTACCAATATGCTCTGTAAATAGACAAATTTTCTGTAAATTAAGCATTTGCTGTAAGTCCTGTGCCACCTGCAACTCATTGCCTGACAGTGTGCCAGTACACACTCTGGTTTTTAATATGTGATAAATACAACTACTGTTTATCTGTTAATAAACACTACCCTACCTTACTTACCTTTTAAATAACAATCTTCCCTTTGGTGTATTGTCCTCCAGCCTGTTACCATTGAAGTGTGTTGCGATACCTTAGTGAGCAATTTAACAAAATGCCTAGGTTTACCTTAAACTAAAAACAGAAAATGCTGGAAACACTCAGTAGATTAGGTAGCATCTGTGGAGAGAGAAACAGAGAGTGGTTCAGGTCGAAGATTCTTGATTAGAACTGCTAAAGAGAGAAAACTTTCTTCTGAGTTACAAATAGGTGGGGGAGGTATCGATAGGACAAAGGGAATATCTGTGATACGTGAGGCCTGGGTTGCTGCGGTGATAAGCTGTTGGTGAAGCCAGCTGGCTGATAGGTTAATGGGGGTAGGTCTCGCACTATAACTCTCATTAACCTATCAGATGGCTTCACCAAGACATCTTATCGCCACTGCAACCCTGGCCTCACCCTTTGTCCTATCTCCCTCTTCACTTTGCTTCAACTTAGAACTAACTTGTTTTCTCATTTTCCCCGTTCTGTTGAAGAGTCTTCAACCTGAAATGTTAACTCGGTTTCTCTTCCCACAGATGCTGCCTGATATGCTGAGTGTTTCCAGCGTTTTCTGTATTTAATTAAGATTGCCGTCATTTGCCATTCTTTTTTCGATTTTCATCTAAGTTTACTGTATCCGTTGGAATTGGAAGATTGACAATTACAGTACTCGATGTACTTGAGAGAAAACTAGATAGGCACAGGTGAAAGAAATAGAAGGATATGTTATGGGTGAGGGGAAGGGTGGGGGGGCGTCAGAGTTGGATTTTGAGGTGCATAAACACTAGAACTGTCCATTGGCCCAGATGTTGTACTTTTTATATAACTGTGCATGTGTCTTTTTCCTTTTCTTAGTGATCTCTTGTAATGGAGATTTGTTAATGAAATAATTCGAATGCCATTGCTAACTGTCTGTGAGACGGACTCCTGTTAACACAAGCAGCTTTATATGGATGGCAGTGCCTACTTAACAGCAGACTCTGCACTTCACTGAAACATAACACACTGAGAAGCTTGACGGGGTGGAATTTGAGAGGTTGTTATCCTTGGCTGGAGATTCTGGAACTGGGGGTCAAAGTCTCAGGATAAGGGGTCAGCCAAGTGAACCGAGACACGGAGATTTGTTTTCACTCCAGGGTTATGAACCTTTGGAATTTCTTACCCCAAGGAGCTGTGGACGCTCCGTCGACTGTGTCTGATCAATTATTGACCAAAGTGATACAGGGATTGAGTGGGGAAGTGGAACGGCGGTACAGGCTTGGTCACGATCTCATTGAACGGCAGAGTAGTTTGAGGCATGTTCCTTCTCCTCCTCCTCGTGGAATGATGTTGATCAGTTTTCAGCAACTCCGCTGTGTCAGATGCCTGCCTTTTACTTAACGTCGTCTGCTTAATTTGCAGAGATATTTGAATATTGCCTTCCTTCACTTGGTCACAGCAGGCCCCAGATGATGATCTGATACAAGAGCAAGCTATTCTGACCCTCCCTCTTAAAATCGTGAAGGCCTCCATGTCACTGGCTTCCCATTGCCAGTGTTTCTATTGGAATTGTTCTCCTGTCTTTCCGCCATTGAGGATAAAATGGGATTAGTGTAAGTGGGTGAATAATGGTTGGCATGGACTCGATGGACTGAAGGGCCAGTTTCCATGCTGCATCACTCTGTACTCTGTATTTTCCTTTATGAAGAGTTGCAGCAGGGTGTGATCAGCAAGGTACACCCTCCAAAGCTCCTGACCATGCAGTATGGTGAGTCTTGACATGGTGAAGCCTGCCTGTAAAGTAGACTTCCTTGTTTGTTTGCGAGGGGAATTGACGGCAAAAGTAGAGAGCTTGTGTTCAGTTGTAGAGGCATTGGTGAAACCACATCTGTACAGTCCTGGTTCTCTTATTTAAGGAAGGATGTAAATGCATTAGAGGCAGGTCAGAGAAAGCCTACCAGAATGATACCTGGAATGGTAGGTTGTCTTATGAGGAAAGATTGGATGGGTTAGGTTTGCTTCTACTGAAATGTAAAAAAGCGAGAGAGGAGTTGATTAAAACATACAAGATGTTGAGGGGATGGATGTGGGAGAATTGTGGGATAGTCAAGAACTTGAGGTCACTATCTAAAAATAAGGGGACACCCATTTATGACAGAGGCAAATGTTTTTCTCTCTGAGGGCCGTGAGTCTTTGGAACTCTTTTCCTCAAAGGGCAGTGGAAGCAGAGTCTGGATATTTTCAAGGGAGAGAGAGGTTTTTGATAAGCACGGAGGTGAAAGATTATGGGAGGGAGATGGGAACGTTGTTACAGTCCGTTCATATTAAATGACAGAGTGGGCAGGAAGGACCCCTTCCTGCTCCTTATTTGTATGTTTATAGAGTCCTAGAGTAACACAGCACGGAAACAGGCCATTCAGCCCAACTCATCCATGCCAACCCGGTTGTCCATTTATGTTAGTCCCATTTGCTCACATCCCTCTAAACCTTTCCTATCCACGTACCTCTTAACTGTTGTTTTTGTATCTGCCTCAACCGCTTCCTTTGGCAGCTCATTCCATGTACGTACCACCCTCTGCATGAAGAAGTTACCCCTCGGGTCCCTTTTAAATCTTTCCCCTCTCACACTAAACCTGTGCCCTCTAGTTTTTGATTCCCTTTCCCTGGGAAAAGAACTGTGTGCATTCCCCCTATCTATGCCCCTCATGACTTTCTGCACCCCTGAAAGACCACCCCTCAGTCTCCGACGCTGAAGTTACGCTGTGAAATTGGTGACCCAATCATGGATGAAAAAGCGAGCAGAGATGAAGGTTCAAAACTGTGCTGTCAAGTGAGACTCCTGTGCTCAGTGAGGGAGGTGCTGTCACTGAATGTGCACAAGGTGCTTGTTTGTCTGGTTTAACTTCTGCTTGTAATCAGCACACAAGGGCCGCCAGCTGGAGAATGCTGATACATTGTCAGTTGTGACTCAGTGTGTGGCATTCTCACCCCTGAGTCATAAAGTCATACAGCACGGAAACAGGCCCTTCGGCCCAACTGGTCCATGCTGTCCGAGATTCCCATCAAAGCTAGTCCCACTTGGCCCATATCCCTCTGAACCTTTCCTATCCATGTTCCTGTCCAAGTACCTTTTAAATGTTGTTAGTGTAGCTGCCTCAACCCCTTCCTCTGGCAGCTTGTTCCATATACTGACCACCCTCTGGGTGAAAATGTTGCCCCTCAGGTTCCTATTAAATCTTTCCCTCTCACCCTAAACCTATGCCCTCTAGTTCTTGATTCCCTGACCCTGGGAAACAGGCTGTGCACATTCACCCTATCTATGCCCCTCATAATTTTATACATAATTTTAACAGAGGTTCCAGGTTCAAGCCCTACATGGGGGGGGTGTCTTGGCACAAAATTCCAGGCTGACCCTACCTACAACCTTCAGGTTCTTGAACTGACCAACACACGAGTAATCCTACCTCCACAGCAGAACACTATGGACCACCTCTTGCACTACCGTGGTCTTGTCTCTGATTGTAATTTTCTTTGCACTGATGTCTTGTTTTGCACAATCTTTTCTTCACTGTCTTGGGTAATTTATGTTGTCTGTACCCACGTGCCTATGATGTTGCTGCAAGGAAGTTTTTCATTGTACCGGTACCTCACCGTACTTGTGCACATTGACAAGAAACTCGACTTGACTGAGGGAATGCACCACTGTGGGAACTGTCTTTTGGATAGGATGTCAAGCTGCTCTTTCGAGCGGATGTAGAAGGTCCTCCTTCACTGTTATGAAGAGAAGCAGGATATTCTCCCCAGCGTCCCAGGCCAGTCTCCCAGTCGATATCACAAGGTTACCTGGTCACAAACTTTTTTTTGTTCTCTTTGGTGACTTCATTTCAAATGTCGTGCCTGCAGTGATTTCTCAGATATCCTTAGATGGTCAAGGGCACTACCTAAATGCAAGTTCTTCTTTTAGAGTCATAGAGTAATACAGCATGGAAACAGGCCCTTTGGCCCAACTTGTCCATGCTGACCACGGTGCCCACCTAAACTAATCCCATTTGCCTGCGTTTTACCCATATCCCCCTAAACCTTTCCTATCCATGTACTTATTCAAACGTCGTTTAAATGTTGTTATTGTACCACCTCAACTACTTTCTCTGGCAGTTCTTTCAGTGTACGCACCACCCTCTGCTTGAAGAAGTTGTCCCTTAGGTCCCTTTCAAACCTTTCCCCTTTCTAGTGTAGTGGTTAGCGTAACCCTATTACAGCACCAGTGACCCAGGTTCAATTCTGGCTGCTGTCTCTAAGGAGCTTGTACGTTCTCCCCTTCTCCCCGTGACTGCTTGGGTTTCCTCCGGGTGCTCCGGTTTCCTCCCACGTTCCAAAGATGTACAGGTTAGGAAGTTGTGGGCATGCTATATTGGCGCCAGAAGCGTGGCAACACTTGCGGGCTGCCCCCAGAACACTCTATGCAAAAGATGCATTTCACTGTGGGTTTCAAGGTACGTGTGACTAATAAAGATACCTTACTTTATCTTATCTATGCTCTCTAGTTTATGGTTCCCTTTCCCTGTGAAAAAGACTATACATTCACCCTTTCTATACCCTTCATGATTTTATACACCTCCATAACGTCACCCCTCAGTCTCCTATGTTCCAAGGAATAAGGGTCTATCCTGCTCAGACTCCCAAGTCCTGGCAGCATTCTTGTAAACCTTTTATTTGCATTCTTTCCAACTTTTCATTCCTTGTTCTTGATTCCACAACTTGATCCCATCTTCTCAACTCCCTTCTGCGGTTGGTGGGCCTGACACCCAGATGTTGATTCCTTGCTCTGCTCTTTAAGCACATAAGGCAGCCAAGACTGACTGTGACTCAGGAATATGGTTTGGGATTGGTGGGGGGAGGTGGTGGGAGGAACCAATCTTTGAGGACATTGCATGGATTGCAGTTGGGAAAAGGCATGATGTTACTCATTGGTCTTGCCTTAATGTTGAGAAATTTCATGCTTGACTCTTGCCCTGAGGTGGTAGTGCTTCACTTTAATTCAAACTGGCGTTTTGTCAGTAAGTCAGAGGAAGAGAAAGTAGAAGATCTAAAATTAAGAGTCTGCTGGAAGTATTTTTCAAATGTTTATTGAAAAGTGGAGAGGCTGCTTTGCTGTGAGATATTTCAGCGTGTGTGGATGTGATGTTGACAGATCCCTCAACAACAACTTGTAACATGAAGCACCATTAACCTCGTAAAATGTCCCATTGAGCTTCAGGGGAGCGTAGTTGCAGAAATATCTTGACTTGGAACCACACAAACACTCGGAAGTGCGATCCAGGCTGAAACTCCAGTGCTACATTGAGGTAGTACAGCATTGTCAGGGTGCAGTCTTTCAGTCCAGTCATTAAACCATAGGACCCGTTGCTCCTCTTACGTGGATATAGAATCATACCAGGACAGAAACATTGGGCCAAATGGCCTCCCCCTTTGCTGTAAATTTTCTATGATTCTTTGGCCTGGAGTGCAGGAGGGAGGAGTTGTCTGCAAGTATTTATTCCTCAATCAACATTGAAACGGTGCACCTGCTCAGTATTGCAGTGCTGTTTGTGGGATCTTAGATAGAGTTCATAGAGTTATACAGCCACAGAAGCAGGCCCTTTGGCCCAACTGGTCCATACTGACCAAGATGCCCCTTCCAAGTTAGTCCCATTTGCCAGCGTTTGGCCCATAGCCTAAACCTTTCCAATCCATGTACCTGTCCAACTGTCTTCCTTGCTGTGCACGGATTGCCTTCTCTTTAACAGTGAGCAAACTTTACGATACAAGAGACTGTAGATGCTTGGATCTGGAGCAAAAAAAATGTTGCTGGAGGAACTTAGCGGATCAGGAAGCATCTGTGGAGGCAAAGAGATGGTTGACATTCTGGGTTGAGACCCTGCATCAGGACATTCATCAATCTGCCTCCACAGATGCTGCTTGACACACTGAGTTCCTCCAGCAGCTTGTTTTTTGCTCAAATTTTTCTTGGTTGGACTGCAGCATGCTAGGTTGGCACCGGAAGCATGGCGACACTTGCGGGTTGCCCCCAGAACACTCTATGCGAAAGCAGTGTGTTTTGATGTACATGTGGCTGATAAAGAAATCTTGTCTTGTCTTGAGGAAGTCCAGAAGCTGTGAACGGCGCAAACCATTTCTTGTTAAGTTGTGGCCCAGTAAGTTCTTAGATTGTCACAGCAGGGTAGGAAGGTGGTTAGAAAAGAATTATTGCCCGTGCTCTATTAAGGGCTTCAGAGGATGAGTGGAGTGTTAGCCTGGTGGTGGAGGCTCAGCTTCATCATGAACAGGTGCTGTGTTGGGTAACTTCTGCCTAGGGACACGAGCAATGAAATGTTAATGGGTTGGCTCTCACTGAGAGCCACGGGCTCCCTCCCTCACTCCTGCCCCCTGCTGGAAGAGCGTGCAGGCCTGGCTGCCCATACAGAATAGGTGCAATAATGCCTGTGATACCCTACACAATTGGTCAGACACAATTGGTCAGACTAGCCATGGGTTCACTACCAGAGCTAGCAGCGAAGATGGAGATGAGATGCCAGTGGGCGGCTGGCACAGTTAAGGGCAGCGCAGTGGTGCAGCTGAGATAGTCTCACAGCGCCATCATCGAGGTTCAATCGTGACCTCCGGTGTTGTCTGTGTAGAATTGACATGTTTTACCTGTGGTCATGTAGGTTTCCTCGCACATCCCAAAAACCTGTGGGTCGATAGGTTAATTGGCCACAATAAATCGCCCCAAGTGTGCAGGTGGGTAATGGAAATGTTGGAAGAATAAATGGGTTAGTGTGGGATTAGTGTTAAAATGGATGGTTGATGGTCAGGTAGACCCGCTGAAGGACTTGTTTGTCTGCTGTACCTCCCTCTGACTCTATAGCTCATACTTGATGCTCCCAGCAGAGAAAGAACATAGAACAAGCCCTCTGCCCCACAATGTCTGCGCAGAACGTGATGCAGAATTAAACTAAATCTCTTCTGGTCTGCAGATGATCCACATCCCTCCATTCCCTGCGTATTCATGTGTTTATCTAACAGCTTCTTAAACACCACTGTCGTATCTGCTTCCAGCACCACCCCTGGCAGCTCGTTCCAGGCACCCACCACTCTCTGTGTAAAAAAAACCTGCCCCACACATCTCCTTTAAACTTTCCCCCTCTCGCCTTAAATGCATGTCCTCTAGTACTTGACATTTCTACCCTGGGAGAAAGATTCTACCCGTCTATGATGAGTATAGATGAGTTAGCTCAGTCCACACTGGGAATTTGTCAATCATAGTCAGCCGTACGACAAAGTGCTGGGCCGCGTCTTGGAGACATAACCTGTCACAAGGCACAGGGGTTGTGTGTGGGGGGGGGTTGCTTTCACGAGCCACAGCTGGGCCCTTTACTGTCACTTTAAGTGTGAAGAGCCATCCTATCTGATTTACACAGGGCAGTAATATAATGTGATTCCTTGCATATATAGAGACTCCTGGGAGCCTGTCACCCTGCAGAGATGATTGTGATTGTGCCTGATAGAGTAATAAAATGTCAGTCTTCATCACTGGTGACAGGCGTGCAGGAAATCCAAGTCAGCACAGCCATTCGCACTTAATTATATATTAAAGGTGCAGCGGGGCCGATTGCTAATCAACTTAAGCGGACTGCTAGCTCACTACCAGCTCCTGGGGTTCAGAGAGGTTACAGCTTGGAATAAAAATGCACTGTTTGGTTGTTTGAATGTAACATCAGCAGAAGAGAGAGAGAGTGTGTGTGTGAGAGAGAGTGTGCTTGAGTGTGAGTGCGTGTGGGAGTGTGCATGCGAGTGTGGGAGAGAATGTGCGTGTCTATAAAAGTGCGTGACTGAGTGTGTGTGAGATACTGTGTGTGAGAGGGAGACTGTGTGTGAGAGAGTGAGAGACTGTGTTTGTGTGTGAGAGACTGTGTGTGTTTGTGTGTGTGAGAGAAAGACTGTGTGAGAGAAAGGGTGCGAGAGTGCATGCATGAGTGTGTGAGAGAGAGACTGTGTGTGTGAGACTGTGTTTATGTGTGTGAGAGAGACTGTGTGTGTGTTTGTGAGAAAAAGGGTGTGAGAGTGTGTGTGTGTGTGAGAGGAAGAGAGTGTGTGTGAGAGAGAATACCTCTTGTTGTTGTTGCTGTAATTTTGCCCTTGAGTGTGTTGTTTCTGAGAGCAACTCTGTATATTCTTCTCCCTTCTCATTGGCAGAGAAGTGTCAGTGTTCGTTGTCATCTCAATACCTCTCAAATGTGTTTTGTTCAGAAGATTTGGAGCACTGTGAAGCGAGGGAATACCCTGGAATCCCTGGTTGCTGTGGTGATGGGCCTTGAATGACAGGTGGTCTTGTGCTTGGAGTGGGGAGATCAGAAGAAGCACAGGGCAGGGACTGCTGTGCATTTATGTAGCACCTGTTCTACAGCAAGTGCTTCCCAGGACTGTGAGGGAGATAGGACACCAGGCCAAAGGAGATATTAGCAGGGCTCAGTAAGGTGTGTCGTCAGTGAGAAGTGAAAGAGAGCAGTCTTCAGGTGCTTGCCAAGGCTTGGTTCATAGAATCGTGGTCATTTACAGAAGATTGTTCTGCCTATACTGCTTGTGGCAGCTGGGAGTATAAAATCCAGCTTCCCATCTCTCACTTTCTGTAACCCAGTAGGTCACTGCTCCCGAAAGGGATCACCCGGCTACTTTTTAAGTGTGCGGAGGGTTTCATCTGCCACTGACATTTGAGGCATGGCGTTCCCTGGCACCCCGACATGAAAAGTTTCTCCTCTGTTCCCTCTCTAATCCTCTGCCTATCATTCTAATCTCTTGGTCTTCAGCATTTCATCTAAGGGGAACAAGTACTTGCTATCCACTCTGTCCGGGTTCCTCCTTCGATCACACCTCCCAAATCCATGATTTTGATCATGACCACCATTGCCTGCAGTTTGTCCTCCAAGGTGCATAGCATCCTGAACGCTCCTTCATCATTGCCAGGTCTCAGTCCTGGAATGTCCTCCCCAACAGCATGGTAGGGACACCTTCACCAGAAGGACTGGAGCAGTTTAAGAAAGTGGCTCGTCACCACCATTAGTGAACATAGACCTTGCCAGTGACATCTAAATCCCACGAGTCAATGAAGGGGAAGGGAAAGGACAGTTTCTGAAGGAAAGCCAAAGGTTAGTACAGAAGGGTCCTCCGCATCTGCCTGTAAAGTGAGGTTTTATTCTCTTTCTCTCTTCTCGCTCCCTTAGCCCCATCCTCGAACTATCTTGTGTTCCACCAGCGTGCCGAATCACGTCGTAGCCCAGAGTCATTTCACGTTAAACTGGTGGAAGTTCTCAGCGGGTCGAGCAGCACCTGTGGAGAGGGCCGTCTCGGGTCGATGGCCACTCAGCAGAACTGAGAAATCGAACAAGTTGTGGAGAGAGCAAAGGGAATGTCTGGGATCGGGTGGAGACCAAGAGGGACTGAGTGATGCAAGGCTTGGGCCATTTCGAGCTGCTTTCCCCTTGCTTACTCACCTTAGACCTCCACCATTCCAAGACATTAGGGATTTACAAGCACCCTCACTCTGCGTTATTCCCTAGCTGAGTTCAGCGTTGGGCCTGCCATACAGGGAGACCATTGGCCCATTGTGGACTCGTCAGGGTTAAACCCAGCTTGATTCAAATAGATGAGCATCACAGACTCAGCCCCATAAGCAAGGACAAGGGGGATCAGCTAGTAACTTTGTGAATGCTGTCATTGCTGTTTAGAGGATAGCAGTAGAACGCCCACAAGTTATATTGAGCTGGCTGGACTCCTAACCAGGTTCCACCCTGATGTGTTTTTTTTAAACGGTAACAGAATCTGAGGAATTCACACGTCGAAGGAAATTACAGATCACCATTTAACTATCTTTTAAAACAGAGTTAGCATTTTCTTAGGAAACACCAAGGCTATTATTATTGACGCGCATGAGTTAAAATCAAGAAGCAACGTCAAGAGATCACTGAGGTATCATTAACTTGATGACAGCGCATTAGGAGCTAACATCTTTAAAGCCTCCAACGTTTTGATAATTGAAAAGATATTTGAGAGCATTCCAAGCATTCAGCTCGATTCTGCCTGGTCTCTCAGGCAGAATTTAGGGCCTGCAAAGCCACGGGTGGCTATCGACGATTGGCAGCTTTGGTGGGGGGGACAGGAGAGCTTTCGAAAAGCCTTAATAGTCCCAAAGAGTCTGAGCCTGAGCCAAGCACAAAAATAAATCCAGAACAACTCCACATTGAAGCCAAGCTCATCGCTGTTGATTTGCAGGTCCAAAGAGTCTCCCTCCCTTACTCAGTGCAGCTCCCATTGCATTGGCCAGCGGCAGTAGATCCCCCAGGGACCCATCTTGTCCTTCTGCAGTGAAAGGTCTGTTAATCTAAGCAACCTATTCGCAAGCTCGGATCTCTTTGTCCCTTTGGGTTTTTACAGGAATTAAAGATTCATCCAGTGATGAGAAAAAACCCTTTGGGACTTCAAAAATAAATGTATTTTCCCAAAAAGCTGTAGGGAAGGAGGGAGCCAAAAAATGGCCATTTGTGCTGTAAAGGTCTTTCACTTCCTGTTAAACTTGGAACAATGATGCACTGCAGTGATGGACGTGTCCCTGCCCAATTAGGAAGGTGGGGATGGGGGATGGGGGGTGGGGGCAGGTCGTGTTGGTGGATTTGGGAGGGTCATGTGACAGTACCTCCAGGAATCCATCCAATCAGAATGTGCAGCACTACCATCTCATCTGGAATGCTTTCCCTATAAGTGATTTCACCTCATGCCGTCTACAGTTCCGTCCACTCCCAGCCCTACACAACATAAGATATCTTTATTAGTCACATGTACATCGGAACACACAGTGAGATGCATCTTTTGTGTAGAGTGTTCTGGGGGCAGCCCGCAAGTGTCGCCACACTTCCGGCGCCAACATAGCATGCCCACAACTTCCTAACCCGTACGTCTTTGGAATGTGGGAGGAAACCGGAGCACCCGGAGGAAACCCACGCAGACACGGGGAGAACGTACAAACTCCTTACAGACAGCGGCCGGAATTGAAACCAGGTTGTTGGCGCTGTAAAGTGTTATGCTAACCGCTACACTACTGTGTCCCTCCAGTTCTTGCGCTGGCCTCAATCAGGCTGTGGGTTCAAGTCTCACTCCTGAGACTGGAGCATAATATCCAGGCAGACCCTACAATGCCAGGAGAAAGGGAGTGCAGCATTGTCAGAGTTATCATCAGAGAGATACAACAAGGAAACAGGCCCTTCAGCCCATCCAGTTTGTACCAACTATCATGTACCCACTTACACTAATCTCACATTAATCCCACTGTGTTCTCCCCACATTCCCCCAGATCCTACCCCTCACCTACACCCAAGGGGCAATTTGCAGCAACCACTTAACCTACCCACCCGCACGTCTTTGGGAGGTGGGAGGAAACTGGTGCGAGCGGAGGAAACCCACCCAGTCACAGGGAGAACGTGCAAACTCCACATGGACAGCACCCGGCTGTCTGGCGCTGTGAGGCAGCGGCTCTGCTGGCTATGCCACTGTGCTGTCAGCGTCCTTCAGATGTTAAACCAAAGATTCCACTGGACTATTTTGATGAAGAGCAAGGAAGTTCTGCCCCGGTTCCAAGCTGATATTTATCCCTCTATCAAAATCATGGAAACAGATTATTTGATCATGATCTAATTTTGTTTGGTGGAAGCTTGCTGTGCACTGATTGATGGTCACAATTCCCACCTAACAGCAGAGACCAAACCTTCAATGACTGTAAGCCCCTTTGGGATGTCCTGAAAGGGACGTGAAAGGTGCCATAGAAATGTATGTCTTTCTTCCTTGCTGGGAACCTGGTTCCAGAACCTGTGGCTCCTTCAGCTACCAGCTCATGGACATAGAACATTAGAACAGTACAGCACAATACAGGCCCTTCAGCCCACCATGTTGTGCCAACCTTTAAACCACACCTAAGACTAACTAACCCTTTCCTCCCACATATCCCCCTATTTTAAATTCCTCCATATGCTTATCTAACAATCTCTTGAACTTGACCAACATATCAGCCTCCACCACCACCCCAGGCAGCGCATTCCACGCACTAACCACTCTCTGGGTGGAAAAACCTCCCTCTGACATCTCCCTTGAACTTCCCACCCATTACCTTAAAGCCATGCCCTCTTGTATTGAGCGTTGGTGCCCTGGGAAGGAGGCGCTGGGTGTCCACTCTATGGAACTCAGTCCATTTTGCCACTTGCCTTGCTTTGTAAGCCCTCTTTCAGGCTAATAATCATGCGACACAGAAGCATGTCATTCAACCCATTATACCTCCTGGCTCTTTAAAACACTTATGGATTTACTCTCAATCCCTGCCCTTGCAATATAACTCAGTAATTACTCCCTTTTCAGTTATAGGTAGTTTTGGTATTGGCTTATTATTGTTACATGTACCGAGATACAGTGGAAAAATTTGTTTTGCGTGCAATCCATACAGATCATTCCAAATCATAAGTACATCGTAGAAGTACAAGGGAAAAGCGATTGCAGCATAAAGTGTTACAGTTACAGAGAAAGTGCAGTGCAGGCAGATAATAAGGTGCAAGGCCATAAGGAGGTAGGTTGTGAGGTCCAGAGTCAATCTTTTTGTGCAAGGGGACCAAGCGTAATGTTATTACAGCGGCAGTGACCCGGGTTCAATTCTGGCCGCTGTCTGTAAGGAGTTTGTACGTTCTCCCTGTGTCTGCGTGGGTTTCCTCCGAGGTGCTCCAGTTTCCTCCCACATTCCAAAGACATACAGGTTAGGAAATTGTGGGCATGCTATGTTGGCGCCGGAAGCGTAGCAACACTTGAGGGCTGCCCCCAGAACACTCTACGCAAAAGATGCATTTCACTATGTGTTTCGATGTACATGTGATTAAAAGATATCTTATCAATACTCTTATAACAGCAGGATAGAAGCTGCTCTTGAGCCTGGTGGTGCGTGTTTTCAACCTTTTGTATCTTCTGCCCGATGGGAGGAGGGAGAAGAGAGAATGTCCGGGGTGGGTGCGGTTTTTGATTATGTTGGCTGCTTTTCTGAGGCAGCGAGAAGTGTAGACAGAGTTCATGGAGGGGAGGCTGGTTTCTGTGATGTGCTGAGCTGTGTCCACAACTCTCTGCAGTTTCTTGCAGTCTTGGGCAGAGCAGTTGCCGTACCAAGCCATGTTGTATCTGGATAGGATATGTAGTTTTGCTATAAAGTAATAGTTACATTCCTAAGAAACCTCACGTTGTAGAAAGTAGATTTGTAGCAGAACAAGCTGCAGTTGCCTTCAAACCACAGATTTAAACAAGTTTTCCTGATCATGCTATAACCAGTGTGGCCCATGTAATGCAAATAATGTTCCCAAATCCTTCAGTCGTGTGATAACTAATTCACATTATGGAAAGACACCTTATAGCAGAACTACATATATTTACTTTTGAAAGTCACCATTGGTCACCCAGGGAGCATTTTCCAGATCACGACCTGTTTGTTTATAAACAATAAGGCCCTTTTTCCACCGTTATTGCACTTGCATCAGTTTCCTTAACTCTGCCCTCTGATAACTGCCTGTTGTCAGTAGAAAAAAAGGAGTTCTAGGAGAATGAGGCCTGCATTTCCACAGCATCTCTGTGGTCACTTCAGAGTGCCTAATAGTCAAAACGGTCACTGTTTTAAAGTAGAATCATGGCAGCCAGTTTCCCACAACAGGCTCCCACATCCAGCAAGCTGATACTGAGGTACAGGGAGCCCCCAGGTTACGACAGGGTCACATTCCTGAGAAATGTACGTAAGTTGGAAATGAACCGAAACAGTGTGTGGGAGAGGGTCACCGAAACAGCTGTGAGAGGAGAGAGACCAGGCGCGGGATGAGTGGCCGCCAGCTGGCCTCACTGAGTGAGTGAGTGAGTGAGTCTGCTCAGTGCTGCCAGCTCTGCTCAGCTCCACCCAGACCCTGATTGTTGCGGCTCGGTGAGGAGAGAAGGCAGGTGAAAATGCCCCCTTCCCAGCCGGCAGAAGATGCCTGCAGCCCCGCAGCAGCCAGCAAATCCGTCCCGGACTCTCGCCCGTAAGTACAGGATGTCCGTACGTTGAGTGTTCGTAACTGGGGAGGAGCTGTAATCCGTTTCAGTGATACTGATCAGGGGGATAAATACCAGCTCGGATACCTGGGAGACTTCTTGTTCTGCCCTAGGATCTTTTCCCCCTTTGATCTCTTGTGAAAGGCGGTACCTCAGACAATGCAGCACTCCTTCGATACTACACTGGAGTGTCAGCCTAGGCTGTGCATTCAAGCTTCTGCACTATTGGTCTCGTTTCTTGGATGAGATATTAAACTGGGGTCTCGTTTGCTCTGTTAGGTGGAAGTAAAGGATTGCAAGGCACTGTTCCAACATCTCTGAACCAAACTTTCTGGGCATTGCTACTTATGGGATCTTACTGTGTGCACGTTGGCTGCTGTGTTTCACACTGACCACACATCAGTTGCTTGTCACTGGCTGTGAAATGCATTGGGTTGTTCTGAGCCTGTGAGATTATTTGCAGAGCCTTGGAAACATTAAGGCTCATACTCATTCATGCCAGACCCTGCCACAGAGACGCCTTGAGGGGTTTTGATTTCCAGCTGTGGACCACCTCAGCTGTTGGGCGTTTGCATCAGGAAATTATTCCATGTACCTGCGCTCCTTTCCCAGCAGCTTCCCCCTCCAAATGACCAGCTCCAGTATCCCAGTCTCCTGCTCCCATCGGGAAGCCCACTATTGACATCTCCCATTCCCTCGTTCCTGCTGCTCTTCAATTCCCAAGCCCATCCTATGGCACACCCCTCGTTCCCCACTTCTGGCTTTGATCAGGAGCCAGACAAAATATCCCAGCTATTCAATTGGTCCGTCCGGCTCTTCCTCATATCTCTCCTCTGGGTGAGTTGCTCACCTGAATCCCTGATCTGGAACCTCTCCCACATCCTGGTTTCCTCCCTGCCCTCCATCTACAGTGCAAAAGCTGTAAATAACTACATCCCAAAGTTGATTATAGCTTTAGCAAACTGGTACCAATTCCCAGTCTATCGTCAGGAAAGATTGGTGCCATTATGACACTTCACGCTGCCGATTTCAGAGATTTCTAATGACACAGATACATTGGAGCACTTCTCACTCTTGCTCGCTCTCCTGTTGTTACTGTCGTTTTCTCCCTCTCTTTCACCTCTCCCTCTCCTTCTCCGATTCTCTCCCATGCTCTCCCTTGGAACGTGAATCATTTTGACAGCCATTAACCAGCTCTGAGAACCGTTGAAAAGGCTAATAATTAACTTTTGCACCTGAAAAGTGCCGGCCAGCTCATCCTTAACGCAATCCACTGTGAAAATAAAATCTGCATCTGTCTGTCTGCACCTGCCTGTGCTTCCACATCTCCTTTGTGTGTGTGTGTGTGTGTGTGTGTTATTTTTGCCTGCCAGAACATTGAAGAAGCTGCTTCATGCTTAGAAGTAGGGCCTTTCATCCAAACCAGAAATTCAAAGACCCCTCCCTTAGCAAACACTTTTTGTTTTTTCCTCCCTTTCTGTCCCTTTTTTCCATTTATGGCAATGACTACTTCAGAAGCACTTTATTGACTCTTTCAGATGGTGGAAGATGCCATGGAATTGCAGATCCTTTCTCCAGAAATGAAAACCCATTTTCTCTGCATCTGCCCCCTCAAAGCTGCCTTCGTCTTCTCTTCCCCAGCTGCCGTACTGATTGTCTGTGTGTGGCACTTTAAGATGTCCCAACATCATGAATACAGATTGTTGCATTGACTTGTTTTCTCTCTCTCTCTCTCTCTCTCTCTCTCTTTCTCTCTCTCTTTCTCTCTCTCTCTCTCTTGCACTCTCTAGCTCTTGCTCTTTCGTTGAGAGCTTGGGCAGTACTATAAGGAAGCAGCATCACACCAGCCTCTCACCAGAAGCCAATGGTTTGACAGTTCCCATTTTACGCTGTGACCCAGAATCAAAATGACCCTTCTCTTTTTCCTTTCCATCTTTCTCCCCTCTCTCCCCTCTCTCCCCTCTCCCCCTCCCTTCTCTCTCCCCCTCTCTCCCTCTCCTCCTCTCCCTTCTTCCCCCCCCCCCACTCTCTCCCTCCCCCTTTGTGTTCTGTGTTCCTTTCTGCTGCACTGTAAATGTTTCCCTCCCACAGGCAGGTGTGTGTGACAGCAGAAGTGTGTCAATTCTGCCACTTACTTGTTGTGCTAATTAATAAGGGAAAACGCACATTTAAATTAACTCGCAACCATATATATAAAACTAGCATATGTGAGGAGGTTGTGAGGAAAATCATTAATACTTTGTCTGGAACTCATTGTCTTCAGGGGAAACGGAATCAATCAGTGTTTTCAAAAGGGAATAGGACAGACACAGGAACGGATAATTTGCAGGAAAAGCCAGGGAATGAGATTGACAGGATTACTGCACCAGGTGTTAGTACAGACACTATGGGCCAAATGGTCTCCTGTGCCACAACAGTTGTTTGATGCTCTCATACAAAATGAGTACAAAAATCATGCATACACATGAATACACTCATGTAAACACTGTAAAAAAAACACATGGACACACATATAAGACATATACACAAAAGATATATACCAACAATATCCATTCATGCATATATACAGCATGGATATAAAACACACTAAGGTTTAACACATTTGTACTTGTTTGTAAACCAAACCTGTATGGTACACACTGCAAGGGACATCTTTGTCCTCAATCTATTTCGTAAACTATTGCATTCTATCTAGTGCCATTGGCAAGAATTTACTGAGGATGTGACAAGTGAACTGATGCTGCCATTAACGAGGCTGTATCAATAAGAATTGGGCAGGGCAAGCAGGCACCTCCCATCTCTGCCACCTGTCCCCTGCCAGTGGCGTGTTCTAGGACCATGGCTGTGAGTGTCTGTGACAAAGATAAGATATCTTTATTAGTCACATGCACATCGAAACACACAGTGAAATGCATCTTTTGCGTAAGAGTGTTCTGGGGGCAGCCCGCAAGTGTCACCACACTTCCAGTGCCAATGTAGCATGCCCACATTGAACGAGGGATGTTCAGGTGAGAATGTACTCGAGCTGCATCTCTACAGTCTGATAGGTGATGCTAATTTTTACAGATCTCTTTGTGGGGATTAGGTAGCATGAATAGAAGCAATTGCTTTATTTTCTCTGCCTTCCTCAGTTTGGATGCACGGGCTCTACAGTGAGAAGTTGAGGCCTCATTAGTCTCTGTGAGCACCAGATCCTCCAGGACTAGACCCCAGCACTCTATACTCAAAGCACCAGGCAACAAGCCCAAATTTCTCTCTTTCTAAGTTAAATTTCCCTGGCAACAGTGCAGTCAGTCTCTGGCTGTTGACTGCCACTCACGCTGCACTTTCCCTTTCATCAGTCTTATTACTTTCCGACCTCACCCACTGTCACTGGGCCCCTGTGGTCTTGCCCCACTGCATGCTCCACCACTCACAGCGTTGTCAAGGTTACGGCTGCATGACGAAGCCTTTGGATTTGTTCAGGCTGTGCATGGACTCGGCAAACTTTGTTACCACAAGCAGCACTTTGTCCCAGTTCTGTCATTATCTTGTCTTAGTGGGGACAGCTGTGAGTGGGTCGCACATTGCGGGCATGCATAGGCCTCATATGAGGTCTGAGAGGCTAGGATTGAGTGGGAGAGGCCCTGTAGGCCATTCAGCCTCTCATGTCTGTTCAGACATTCACTGACTGCACAACTGACCCTTAATCTAGCTCTGTATACCCACACTTGTCTCATTTCAAGAACAGGAACCTCCCTACCTCAGATTTAAAGTTAACTGATCAAATGACAATTTGCAGAAGTGAGTTTGAAATTTCCGCCATGATCTGCAGGTGGAACTGTTTCCCATTTCAAAGATTCAAAGTCTTGACCCAAAACATCGACTGTCCATTTCCCCCACAGATGCTGCCTGGCCTGCTGAGTTCCTCCATTGTTTTGTGTGTTGCTCCAGATTCCAGCATCTGCAGTCTCTTGTGTCTCCATATTCTGTTTTCCTTTTTACTACCTCGATGTACTTATGTATGGGATGATCTGTCTGGATGGCTCGCAAACAAAAGCTCTTCACTGTATCTCGGTACATGCGACAATGATAAACCAATTCCGATTCGTTTGTTAGATGAGGAGGTTGTGGACATCTCTGGGGCGGAAGGACAAGGGGAAAAATTAGATGGGCACTTTGGAAAGGGATGCAGTTGGAGGCTGAGATGGGGACGTTAAGATGCCAGGCTTGGGGTTAAATTCCCATGACTACTTCTCCGTCTAAATTGTTGTGAAAAGCATGTGACGGTGTGTTAATCACTTCTGCTGCAGGCATAGAAATCAGCCGATGCAGCCAAGGCACCTTGGTGTTGGTGTCTGTCCAGTTACGGCTCATGAACAACTCAGCTGTCCGCTCGCATTGGACTCAAACGCTCAGCGACAGATGGTGTCCTGTCATTCCTGTAGTCACCAAACTGTAAATTAGACCATTGTGGATCCATCATAAGACGGTGGGGCTTAAGGGGCTAGGCTTCTCCCCAGTGAGCCCTGGGCAGTCACACCGGCTTCTCGTGAGGCAGCAGAGCCCCATGATTTAACAGTGGAGGGTGCCAGGTGTGGAACGGGCACAGAGCCTGGTACACAAGCTTTGAGAGTTCTTGGCACGAGACTTCAGTTCCGGCTGGCTTCGCTCCATCCGCTGTGCCAGCCGGGATCTCCCAGTGGCCACTTCAATTCCACTTCCCATTCCCACACCGACGTCCTGTCCACGGTTTCCTCCACTGCCGGGTCACGGCCAAATGCAAATTAGAGGAACACCACCTCATGTCCCGCCTGGGCAGTCTCCAACCTGGTGGCATGAACATTGAATTCTCAGACTTCCAGTAACCGCTCCTCCTCTGTCCCTTTTCCCCCATTTTCCTTTTTTTCCTCTTTCCTCCTGGTCCAACTGGCCCCCATCACCCTATCTCTTTCCCCTCCCCCACCCTCTCCCTCACCATCTGCCCATCATGCACACACTCCTCCCACTGGGTCCCCTCCCCACCTTCCCTTTATCCCATGTCCTCTCCTGTCAGATTCCATCATCTTCAGCCCTTTGTCACTTCTACCTATCACCTCCCGGCTTCTGACGTCATTCCCACTCCCCTCCCTCCCTCCCCCACCTGCCTATCACCACCCCCCCCTCACCTGGATCCACCTAGCACCCACCAGCTCTTGCTCCACCCCTTCCCCTCACCTCTTTATACTGGCTATCTCCCCTCAATCTTTCCAGTCCAGATGAAAGGTCTCGAGCCAAAATGTCGACTGTCCATTTCCCTCCATAGATGCTGCCTGACCCACTGAGTTCCTCCAGTGCTCTCCCCCACTCAGTTCCTTTTCTGTCACCCAGTGACCGGGGTGGGGGCAAGTGGGAAGGATGGTTCGGGGAAAGTGTACAGATGTGAGAGGGTGTGGTGAGCTTCGGGCTGGGTGTGACCTCTGAGCTGAGCTGAGGAGTCCCACCTGATGGGGGACTCGAGCAAGAGAGCATTGCATGGGGCAACGCACAAAGCACTGGAGGAGATCAGCGGGTCAGGCTGCACCTATGGAGGGGAATGGACAGTCGACGTTTCGGGTCGAGACATTTCATGGTTGGTAGGACGTTTGCCTCGTGGGTTTGTAAATTGGTAAATTGGTTTATTATTGTCACGTGTACAGTGAAAAAGTTTGTTTTGCATGCCATCCATACAGATCATTTCATCACGTCAGTACATCGAGGTAGTACAAGGGAAAACAATAACAGAATGCAGAATAAAGTGTTACAGTTACAGAGAAAGTGCAGTGCAGGCAGACAATAAGGTGCAAGTTCATAACAAGGTAGATTGTGAGGTCAAGAGTCCATCTTGTCATACTAGGGGACCATTCAATAGTCTTATAACAGTGGGATAGAAGCTTTCATTGGACCTGCTGGTACGTGCTTTCAGGCTTTTGCATCTTCTGCCCGATGGGAGGGGGTAGAAAAGAGAATGTCCCGGGTGGGTGGGGTCTTTGATTATAGAAACATAGAAAAACTACAGCACAATTCAGGCCCTTCGGCCCACAAAGCTGTGCCGAACATGTCCCTACCCTAGAAATTACTAGGCTTACCCATAGCCCTCTATTTTTCTCAGCTCCTGCTTCATGATGGCTGCTTCACCGAGGCAGCAAGAAGTGTGGACAGAGTCCGTGGAGAGGAGCCTGGCTTTTGAGATGTGCTGAGCTGTGTCCACAACTCTCTGCAGTTTCTTGCCGTCCCGAGCAGAGCAGTTGTTATTACTAAGCCGTGATGCATCCGCATAGGATGCTTTCTATGGTGCATTGATAAAAATTGGTGAGGGTCGATGGGGACATGCCGAATTTCTTTAGCTTCCTGAGGAAGTAGAGGCAATGGTGCACTTTTATGGCCCTGGTATCTACGTGGTTGGACCAGGACAAGCTATTGTGACGAGTGGACTCTCTGGGGCTATTGACCTGGTGGAGGGATGATTCTACAAAAGGGCCTCTTGCAAAACTTGACACCTCGGCTGTATCGAACCAAGGGATTGATCTTATCATGGAGTTTTGGTGAAGGCTGAGCATCAAAGATGAATCATATAATTGTTAAGGGCACAGAAGGAAGCCATTTGGCCTGTCAGGTCTGTTCTAGTTCCTGTCAGTCCCTTTCCCTGTAGCTCTGCAAATTATTTTCGATTCAGCTGTCCAGCTTTTGAAAGTCCTGATCTGATTCTGTTTCCACTGCTCTCAGAGTTTACAGGATAATTTTCTGGTAGCTTTCTCAAGGCTGGCAGACTCTCTGACCTTCTCCCTCCAGGCTGGCTTAGCTGCTGGGCAGGAATTCTGATCACAGCTGACGCAAACCTTCCTGCACAGGTTAGCCTGCTGCATTTGTTTTTCCTTCTGATTTACCCCCTTGGTCCTTCTCCTGTGAGGCTTTTCTTAGCTGATTTTTCACTGCAGCCTCTCTTCCTGTCCTGCTTGGATCTCAGCGTCTGAACCTGAGCCAACCGAGGCTGGAGCTCCTCATCACGGTTCTCAGGATCTAACTACAAAGGATGTGCTACACTCACTGGTGCCTGTCTCAATACAGATTAACACTTCCTGATACAGGGCCCAGATGGCTAGTGCAACCCAACTGTCCCATCCACTTAGCATTATGATGTGCCTGCTGCTAGATTCTGCTTCCAGTTCACTTATGAGCTCTTGCGGTACTCAGCAGGATCCTTTTGAAGCCGAGGTCTCACGAGACCCCCTCTGCGGGCAAGGGCAGTGCTAAAAGATAAAGTGGGCCTGATCGGCTGCTATCAACAGCTACTACCTTGTGTTCAGGATCTCTGGCTGGGTGTTTTGGGGATGTGTGTGTGCGCGTGCGCTGCCAGTGAAGCTTTGAGGTGCTCCAAGTGAAGCAGCTCACTGGGCCTTCTCAGAGACCCGTGAAGGATTGATTCGTGTGTGTGTGACTGCGCACGTGTGTGTGCCACGGCTCCCCTCAGAAAGTGGGTGCTGGCCCAAAGACAGAATCGAGTTGGCTGTGATGCCTCCGTAGTTAAATAGCAAGCTGTCACAACGTACACCAACATACACGGAGAAGCCTGTGATTTTGAAGGCAGCAAGCATTGTGTGTAGAGTTTTCAGGATGGGGTGCAAGAGATTAAACAAAATACCATAGTGCCAAAAAGCCACCTGCTATTTGGTTGAAGGATGTGGATGAGGTAAAAGGAACTGGTGTAATTTTCTGAGACCAGGTCGACCTGGTCTTCCCTGTTCATTATAATCTCTCTCCTACAAACACACAAAAATTCACATTCACTCACAGTCACGTGCTTCGTCTCTGTTGCATTATCTGCACTTTTATACATGCACCAAGTGCTGCATCAGGCACCATCTCTCTTGCACTTAGTCACGCATGCAGTAATGTCTCTGTCTGTTGTTTCTTGGACCCCTGGATCTCTGTGCTGATGCTCTCTGGGTCAGACCAATGCTATAGTCTCACTCCTGCTCATTGAACATTTTGCCAGGACTTGGCCTGCCGGCTGTAAAACACAATAATCTGTGTGTAAATGTTTTCACCCCATCCTTAGTTTAATCCATTGGTTCTCACTCTGACTGAAACCCACTGAGATTCCTTTCCCCACAGCGATTGGATCGGATACCTCAGATAAGAAGATATCTTTATTAGTCACATGTACATCAAAACACAGTGAAATGCATCTTTTGTGTAGAGTGTTCTGGGGGCAGCCCACAAGTGTCGCCACGTTTCTGGCACCAACATAGCATGCCCACAACTTCCTAACCCGTACGTCTTTGGAATGTGGGAGGAAACCGGAACACCCGGAGGAAACCCACGCAGACATGGGGAGAACGTACAAACTCCTTACGGACAGCGGCCGGAATTGAACCCGGGTCGCTGGCACTGTAATAGCGTTACGCTAACCGCTACACTACCGTGCCTGCCCTTGTTGATATCTTGTGGTCGTGGCTGTGCTCTGTCATCTTTTTGCATAGTGTTCTGGGAGCAGCCCGCAAGTGTCGTCATACAGCTGGGCTAAACCCCTTCTCCTCTCCCTCCGTACTCCCTCCCATTTCTCCCCTTCCCTCCTCATCCTCCTTTTGCCCATTCCCCCTTTTACCCTCCTTTCCATTTCCTCCATTCCTTCACCACTCCTCTGCTCTCAATGTACCTCAGCTCGCGTCTTGTGTGCTGCCCCTGCACCTCCTCAGTGTCTCACTCTGGGTCCATAGGAAAGCAGTAGGGGGAGGAGAGCAGCAGTGAAACCGAGCTGGGTTACTGAGGCTGTGGGCAGCTTTGGCTGTTCTGATTGGTCAGTGCGCACACACACACTTGGGGCAGTGCTGTGTTCTGATTATTGGCCAATCACATGCAAGTGGGCAGCACTTTACTGTGTACTGTTATTGTTTTTACCTGTACTACATCAATGCACTCTGTACTAACTCAATGTAACTACACTGTGTAATGAACTGACCTGTATGATCGGTTTGCAAGACAAGATTTTCACTGTACCTCGGTACAAGTGACAATAATCTACCAAGTCAGAAGTTCGTAGGTTCAAGTCCCACTTCAGAGACCTAACCACAAAAATCCAGGCTGACCCTCCAGTGCAGTACTGAGGGAGTGCAGTATTGTTAGACGTGCTCTTTTAGATAAAGACCACTGTTAATTAGGGTTACGGTTTCTTTTTTTTAAGATTTCTTTATTAGTCACATGTACGTAGAGACACACAGTGAAATGCATCTTTTTGCATAGTGTTCTGGGAGCAGCCCGCAAGTGTCGCCACGCTTCCGGTGCCAACATAGCAGGCCCACAACTTCCTAACCCGTACGTCTTTGGAATGTGGGAGGAAACCGGAGCACCCGGAGGATTAATGTCTGTGTCATTAGAACTCGAAGCTGCAACAAAGAAAACTACCACTACACACCCATGGCTCAGCTGCCAGAGGGGGATATGATTAAATTTAGGGGTACAGTCCCCGAGTTGTTGATAACAGGGGCTGGAAGAGGTTACAGAAGTTGGGGGGTCAATAATGACAGGTATTTCAAAACCAGAAAGAGAATTCTAATGTGGAGTTTTTACAGGCATAACACAAGGTCAGTGTGGTCATAATTTTACCCCAGTATCTGAACGTACTCCACCCAGCCATCAGGGAAATGTTGCAAAGGCCTGAAGGAACACAAACATATTCACAGTGCACAAAGCTGATTCATTTCCAATAATGTTCTGTTGATAACAACACACTTTAAAACATAACCTAAGAGGTTAATCTCCATTCTGTCTTTTGCAAGCTGTAATGTGCCCTAAGTGTGTGCAGTTATAATTAAATCTAATTATGCAGTGTGTGGGAAATGCTGTGTAAAAATGCTATGTTTAGCTCGTCTGTTGAGCACTTAGTGAAGCTTAACTGTGGAGCTCGTGATGCATCAGAAGCGAGAGTGTGGACTTTCGCCTGGCATTGCTGGAATCTGAGAGCAGCCTTCGGTGGACTCTGGTTTGGCAGCAGACTGATTACCCAGTCCAGACCACCCCGGCTGCTCTTTAAAGGGGCCACGTCCCCTTTTGTCAGCTTGCCTGGATACTGATTCCCAATGAAATCTCAGGATGTGGGCTTAATTTCCTGTTTGCCATTTTTAGCTGACAGGATAATGTGCTCTCATTAAATTTCTGTCTGTACCATTTTAATGTGTTTGTTAACCCACTTAAAATAAACTTGCTGCTGGGGTGGTGTTAATTCAGAACAGATTGAGGTTAATCCCACTCTTGCCCCACAAGGCAGTAGAGCAGGAATAACCTGGTGGCAGACCAAGATTTTGAGAGCATGAAGTGGTCATAACCTGGCCATTGTACTAACGGAGATATGTCCCTCTCAGCCCAGTGGCTATTACCAGTGGTAAGGTTCACTAGAGAGAGGCTTCACTGCACTGAGTTGAGCAAACGGAGTCTCTCCAAATAAAGAGTCTACAGAGTCTATGAAAAATGAGTGTCCACGCACAGCCATGTAACCAGTCCAATCTATTTCACAAGTGCATTAGTACTACTGAATGTAACAGCTATATTGTTGGTCGTCTCCGATAATGAGAGGAGGCCTCTGTCTGTGTTGAGTGTCTGTTTGCATTACTGTGTTAGTCGGGGACATGGAGATGGAGTGGGACCCTACAACAGAACCTGCAACAGTCTAATTTCACAGAAAAGTCTATTTACTTAATGGATATAGCCTATTTATTCCACACACTGCACCAAACAGTCTACAGAGTCTATTTGAAAAGATTTTCCATAAAACTATAGCTAACTGAGGCAGGGTAGTTGTCTCCCAATAAAAGCAGGGTGATTTTGCCAGTACCAGCTGAGGATGGTGGATAGTTACACAATATAATTGGTGTTGAAATCAATCTTGGACATCAGAATCAGAAGCCACAATTATAGGACAAGGGGGTCAGAGTGTTATAAAACGGGGTGGGTCATTTAGGAGTGAGATGAGGAGAAGCTTCTTCACTCAGAGGATGGTGAATCTCCGGAATTTTTGAACCCAGCGCAGTCATTGATAGCTTTCAGGGATCGATGGTTTTCCAGATATCAGAGGAGTTGGGGGATGTGAGGATAGGGCAGGAGAATTGTGCAGAGGTAAAAGGTCCACTATGAACTTATTGAATGGTGGAGCAGGGTTGAGGGGCTGAATGTCCCACTGCTGCTCTTTCTTCTGTTCTAATAATCACTCACTGTAGCCTGGTCTCCGGGAATGACTGTCATCTCCATGCTTAGCAAGCATGGTGGCTTTAGCTGTGTGTTGCTGTGTCTGGGAACCGCCTGAGCAGGCAGCCCATAGAGGCAAGAGCACAAAGAAAGGTGGACAAGCCAATTACTTCACGCAGAGCCAGCACTACAGAGACATCGGGGCAATTGTTGTCCACTGGTCGTGCATTCTTAACCATCATTATGTGTTAATAGTCCTTGGGAGACTAATTAGTGCTTGTGAGTAGCTGGAGATTAGTGGCTGGGTGCAGGAAATACCTGCCTGATCCCTGGTCCCCAGTGAGGCCAGCAACTTGGGTGGTCCTCATTAACCAGCAACAGCTAACATTCCTTTCCTCTTCTGTTTCTCTTTCAGGATTTGGCTTTGTAACTTTTGAGAATGAAGAAGTTGTTGAAAAAGTCTGTGAAATCCACTTCCACGAAATCAATAATAAAATGGTAAGTAGCTGCGGTTGGGTTTGAAGGAACATCCAGTCACGTATTCCCCACTCCTCTCCTCTCACACCACCAGTCCTGCATACTGTTGAAAGCTGTGACAAGGCATTGTGCAGAATATCCAGGAGGAGCCGCTTGGTGTAGGCTGGGTATTTCATTGTCTGTCTGTCTCTCTCTCTCTCTCTCTCTCTCTCACTCACACACACACACACACACACACACACACACACACACACACACACACACGCCCATATGCCTGCAGAAATTGCCAGCACATACGAAAGTACATGCATGCTAAACTATCTAAAGGCAGACCAGTATATACACACACAAACATATTGCAAAAATACATTTACAAACAAAAATATAAACACATACACATTAAAAAAAATCTCACAGATAATTACATGCACTCAAATCTAGACCAACAAGGCATGGCAAGGAAGGGGAAAGGAGAGGTGACATCCCAAGGCTTTGGAGCGGCAGTGCGCATTTAAGCAGAGGAGTGACATGTCAGAAGCTCAGAACGGGAACATAGATAGGAAAGGTTTAGGGGGATATGGGCCAAATGCAGGCAAATGGGGCTGGTTCGGGTAGGCACCTTTGTTGGCATGGATGAGTTGGGCTGAAGGGCCTGTGTCTGTGCTGCATGACTCTTTGATTCTAACACCCTATCATTATTCACCTGCCGCTTAGTCATCAAGAGTATTTGAAATGCAGGCTAAGGTGAGATCATTGAAATGTCCCGTTTATGAACTAGTTTTTAGCAGTCCCTGGATTACAGCTCAGATCTCCACTTTTAAACTGAGGTGGTGTGTAGTCCTGTGAGGTAGTGCCCTCTCTATTTTTGCTCCGTCATTCAATGGCGAACGATGACCCTTTGTGCAGTTTGTGCATTGGGTTGACAGATCAGCGATGTCCAGAATAGAGCACAGATCAGCATCAAATTAGTCGTAACGGGGACCCCCTTGCTGAGGTTACCAGGGGTGAAAATTGCTGGGTTTAGAACATAGAACAGTACAGCACAGGAACAGGCCCTTCTGCCCACAATGTTGTGCTGAACTAATTAAGCTAATGACATCTAAGCCCTTCTGCCTGCAAATGGTCCATATCCCTCCATTCTCTGCATTTTCATGTGTCTGTCTAAGAGCCTCTTAAACACGTCTGTCAAATCTGCCTCCACCACCTGGGTTTCTGGGTGGTCAAGTTAGAGCAGGAGGTACATAATCTGCACCAGCTCTTGCTGTGGTGGGTTAAGTGGTTGCGGACCTAGTGTGGGGTCATTTGTGACAATGCATCGCATTTATTTACTCTTGATGACCCTGTCTTCTGAACCCCATATATTCCACTAACTTCTCACATTGAGATTTGATGACATAATCCAGACCAGCCCTCTGGTGCAGTACTGTGTGGGAATGCTTTACAGGCTGAGGTACCCAATTTTGAGACTTTAAACGTAGAACATAGAACAGTACAGCACAGGATCAGGCCCTTCAGCCCACAGTGTTGTGCCAAACTAGTTAAGATAATGACACCTAATCCCTTCTGCCTGCACGTGGTCCATATCCCTCCATTCTCTATATTCATGTTCCTGTCTAAACCTCTTTAATGTCTCTGTCATATCCATTGCAAGCACCACCCCTGGCAGCACAATCCAGACACCCATCACTCTGTGTAAAAAAAAACTTGCTCCATACTTCTCCTGATGAAAGGTCTCAGCCCGAAACGTCAACTATTTTTTTCCCTCTCCACGGATGCTGCCTGACCTGCTGAGTTCCTCCAGCACTTTCTGTGCATTGCTCCTGCTTCCAGCATCTGCAGAACTTCTTGTGTCTCCTTTGAACTTTCTCCCTCTCACCTTAAATGCATGTCCTTTTGTATTAACCCAATGTCTTGTCTGCTCTGTCATGTGGAAAGAGCTCATGGCACCATTTTGAGGGTTAGGAGAGTTATCCCAAGTGTCCTGGATTCACTAGTTACCTCTTGGCCATCACCGGTAAACATTTTGAGGTTGGGAAATGTACAATAGAAGAGAAGGTCTTCCTTATGGAACACATTCCTTCACCAACGCACACCCCAAACCTGCATATATCATTCATCACCCTGAACATTCATAGAAATAAAGGTTGAAGAGGGGCCAGAGAAAAGAAGACTGGTTTAATTTGTCAGGGAGACACAAGAGACAGCAGATACTGGAATCTGGAGCCACACACGGGTTCCTCCAGCTTTTTAGAACATAGAACACTACAGCACAGTACAGGCCCTTCAGCCCACAATGTTGTGCCGACATTTTTTCCTGCTCTAAGATCTATCTAACCCTTCCCTCCCACATAGCCCTTCATTTCTCTATCATTCATGTATCTATCTAAGAGTCTCTTAAATGTCCCTAATGTATCTGCCCCCACAACCTCTGCCGGCAGTGCGTTCCATGCACCCACCACTGTCTGTGTAAAAAACTTACCTCTGACATCCCACCTATACCTTCCTCCAATTACCTTAAAATTATGTCCCCTCGTGTGAGCCATTGTCGCCCTGGGAAAAAGTCTCTGACTGTCCACTCGATCCATGCCTCATCATCTTGTACACCTCTATCAAGTCACCTCTCATCCTCCTCCTCTCCAAAGAGAAAAGCCCTAGCTCACTCAACCTATCCTCATAAGACATGCTCTCCAATCCAGGCAGCATCCTGGTAAATCTCCTCTGCACCCTCTCTAAAGCTTCCACATCCTTCCTATAATGAGGCGACCAGAACTGAACACAATACTCCAAGTGTGGTCTAACCAGAGTTCTAGAGAGCTGCAACATCACCTCACAGCTCTTGAATTCAATACCCTGACTAATGAAGGCCAACACTCCATACGCCTTCTTAACAACCCTATTGACCTGCGTGGCAACCTTGAGGGATCTGTGGACGTGGACCCCAAGATCCCTCTGTTCCTCCACACTGCTAAGAGTCCTGCCATTAACCTTATATTCTGTCTTCAAATTCGATCTCCCAAAGTGCATCACTTCACACTTATCTGGCTTGAACTCCATCTGCCACTTCTCAGCCCAGGTCTGTATTCTATCAATAGGGGTCTTGTTAAATCCAGCAAGGAAATTCAGGAGCACCTCTTTATCCAGAGGGAGCTAAGAATGTGCAACCATGTGTACGAGTTGAGGCAAATAGAACAGAGTTTTAAGGGGAATCCAGACAACAAGTTCAGATTTGCAAAGCATTCCAAGCACATCCTTGGATCATGATCAAACAGAAGTTGTACCACTTGAGGAGATATTAAGACAGGTGGCAAACATTTGGGCAGAGAGTTAATTTTTAAGGAGCTTCTTAGAGAAGGTTTAAGGAAGGAGTGCTAATTCACAAGGGATGCTGGTGCCTTTGTTGCCAGCTGTAAACTGGCTGTACCCCAATAGTGATGCAAAATCCCACCGTTTCCTTCAAATACCAAGCGTCCTTTCTTGAAGTTCCATGGGCCGTGTGCAGACCAGAAGCACTCGGTTAGCCCAGAGAATGTGGATAAGGGAGCAGGGAATTGTCACTGATTAACTTGCATCAGGAAACTGCCCATCGACATGCTTGGATTTTACAGGGAAGGCAGTGTGGAATAGGAAGACTGTTGTGGGAGTCTATTTTGCTAGGCCAACAGGCTGAATTATGCTAGCTTTTACTCTGTGGATTTAGCACAATGGCCTGGAAAGCCGCTCTGAATCATGTAACATATCAAACACATAATAATGAGCTTCCAAGAGCACGGCTGAGGGGTGTAGTGTGGAAACTACCTGCTGCACTCACAGTTGCTTCACCCTTGCCAATAATGTGCTGCAGGGAGCCGCAGGCTGAGTTTTTTTCATAATTGCCTCATTGAATTTTAATTTTAACTTGCAATTAAGAAAAAAAAATCACATCAAATGATGTTCCCCTTTAAAAACCATATGGTCACATCCCTTCTGACTAATGTTGAAGAGATTAAGCTCCTATTTCTATTACCTACAGCACTCACCAGAGGCCACAGGCTTGGCAGAGACTAGGCCCAAGGGCTGCAATGTAACAGCAGGCCTCCAGTAAGCCTTGTAGATTCTCCACTGAAGCAACGAGCGGGCACATCAGCTCGCCTTTACTCACACCCTGTTCCCAACCCTCCATGCTCCCCACCCACAACACTATTTGTTCTGGGCAAGAGTATCAAAAATATCCAGGAGGCCACAGTCTGGGCCCAGAGGAACCCCAATACAATCAGAAGAGGGCCCAACACAAACCAAGCAAAGAACAAATTCCCAATCAGCACATTTATTCAAATATTTATTTTTAAACACATTGTCATCTTTTAAAAGAAATGGTTTCAGCACAGAATGATCCCATCTGGTTCACCTTTGAAGACATTTTTCCAGCCCTGCCTCAAGCCAGGTTCAGATCTGATCACAGTGGAGAGGTGATTGGATAGAGGTGTATATGACCATAAAAAGTGAACGTAGGGTGAGATTGTTCCCATTAGCGATATTGCAAGGACCAGGCACAGAGATTTAAAGTGACAAAGAGGAAATAGTTTTTCAGGAAGAAGAAAACTTATTGTTCAAGTGGATGATGAAGGCAGGTACTTTCACAACATTTAAGAAGTATCTGGACAAGCGCTTGAATCGCCAATGCATGGAAGGCTACAAACCAAGTGCTGGTAAATGGGATTAGTGTAGATTTGTAGATTTACTACAATTAGATTTACAGCACTACTAATTGTAGACTGGTAAATGGGATTAGTGTAGATGTATTTGAGGGTCGGCATGAACAGGTTGGGCTGAAGGGCCTGTTTCTCTGCTGTCTGACTCTATGAGAATAGTTAAAGATCCAGAACTCACTGCTGTAGGAGCAGTTGAAATAGTCAGAACTTTCGAAAGGGAATAGACACTTGAAGAGAATAATTTGCAAGGGAAAGAGTGGGGAGATAAAACTGATGAGGTTGTTCTGCAGAATGCACGTGGTGGGCTGGATGGTTTCTTCTGTGTCGTACTAAGTTAATTCCAAGATTGTCTCTCTATCTCCCACAGTCACAATCTCTCTGCGAGTCGCTGACTCACTCTGTCACACGCTCACATTGTCACGGTCTTGCTCCATCAGCTACTCTCGCTTTATTGCTTGCACATGAAATTCAGAAGAACTGGAGGTGCTGGAAATCTAACATAAAAACAGAAAATGCGGGAAGTTCTCAGCAGGTCAGGGCACATCTGTGGGAAGAGAAACAGGTTAGCATTTCAGGTTGACGGGCCTTCATCAGAACGGTTCTGTTTAGACCATAAGACATAGGAGCAGAATTAGGCCATTCGATCATGGCTGATTTTATTCTTCTCTCTCAACCTCATTCTCTTGTCTTCTCCCTGTAACCTTTGACACCCTTACTAATCAAGATCCTGTGAACCTCTGCTTTAAATTTTCCCAAAGACTTGGCCTCCACAGTCGTCTGTGGCAACGAGTTCCACAGATTCACCACCCTCTGGCTAAAGACATTCCTCCTCATCTCTGTTCTAAAGGGACATCCTTCTATTGTGAGGCTGTGCCCTCTGGTCCTAGACTCTCCCACTACTGGAAACATCCTCCACATCTACTCTACCCAGGCTTTTCAAAAATATTCAGTAGGTTTCAATGAGATCCCAGAAAAACCACAGAACCATAGAACAATACAGCACAATACAGGCCCTTCAGCCCACCTTGTTGTGCTGACCTTTAAACCATGCCTAAGACTATCTAACCCCTTCCTCCCACATATCCCTCTATTTTAAAATCCTCCATATGCTTATCTAACAATCCCTTGAACTTGACCCTCCCCATTTTTCCCACAGATCCCGGGGGTTCGTCTTCCTACTGTTGCAGCCCGACCTGCTGAGTAATTCCCGTGTTTTTACTGCTTGCACACCTTGTTTTGCATGCTCAATCTGTGTCACTCTTACACCCTCACTCTGTTGCCTGTTCAGTATTCAAGCATTTCAAGTCATGTGCACTGAGGATTACTGGGTTATATCTGAAGCACTTAATAAGGCCAGTGGCAGATGCAAACATTGTGACTGGTGAATAGATAGTTTGTTTGACCATGATCTGTGTGCATGTCTGCACATCTACAAAAGAGCTTCCAAAGGCTTAAGCTCATCACTCTTCTCTGCCGGTTTAACACAGGAAACACAAAGGCTGTGCCTGAATTTTGGTTCACTTTTCCACATGAGGCCAAGAAAGCTGGCTTTATTGAGTGTGATAAGTGCTGGAATCCTGCATTGTCCCATCTGGAATCAGCCCCCACCCATCGAATCACAGTTGACTGACTCCCTTTCATCTTCCGACCGTCCTCACTTGCTCCGTACTCTGCTGTTACACTGGATCCTCCAAAGTGGAGCAGGGCGAGGTTTTCTCGATCAACTGACTCCATTGTAATCAATGATGTTCATCATTGACGGGACCTTCAAAAAAAAATCACAGTATTGTAATTTCATGGCACCATTCTCCTCCCTTACAATTTGTCCCAACATGTCTTACTGCCAGTGAATGTCGCTGTTAGTGCAGGATTTGCATTGGGTCAATTTGTCCAACTTGACTGAGTTCCTGCAACATTGCCCCAAAGCACAAAGTTCTACTGTTGGAGTTTCTACTTTGCTTAACAGTTCTCCTGGGGGTTCTTCTAGACTTGAAGGGATTTAACCCACTTAATTGGGAGCCCGCCTCATGTCAGAGATATAATGGGAACCCGAGGGGCAACTTTTTTTACCCAGAGGATGGTCAGTGTATGGAACGAGCTGCCAGAGGAAGTGGTTGAGGCAGGTACATTAACAACATTTAAAAGGTACTTGGACACGTACATGGATAGGAAAGATTTAGAGGGTTATGGGTCAAACACGGGCAAATGGGACAAGTTTAGATGGGAATCTAGGTCGGCATGAACAAGTTGGGCCGAAGGGCCTGTTTCCGTGCTGTATGACTCTATGTAGAATCACCATTGCATCGCAACCTGACCACTAGCTCCTGGTCAGAAGAGGAAGGTTTGAAAAGAGGACGACTTGTTTGCTAGCAGTGTAGCAACTTTCATTCCTTGAGGCCACAGTTCTGTTGTAGGAAATGTGGCAACAAGCAAGTTGCACACAGCAAGATCCCACAAATAGAATCTGTTTTAGTGGTGTTGAGGGATCATTATTGCCAGTCTTCAAAATAATACCATGGGACCTTTTGCATCCAGCTGAGATGAGGCTTTGGTTTTTAACATATCCTCTGACAGTGCAGCATTCCCTCCTGAGCATCAGCCTGTGTGTTTTTCTGCTGAAGTTTCTGGAGTGGGATTTGAACCCACAATCTCGAGATTCAGAGGCGAGAGTGCTGCCCACTGAATACTTTCCGCTAGAGAACGCCCAGGTATCAGCACCACAATCCTTCATTCTTAACCAAGCTACGGCATTGAAATTACTGTCAGTGACATCTCAACACACTGCTCCTGCTGAGTACCCTCCTCCCCCCCCAACATCACAATTCCTTTGCAAGCCCATCTTTCATTTTCGCTGTAATGGGAAAACCAATTGCACTGCTATTTGCAATTAAAACATTCCAGGTTCTCTGTCAGTGTAGCATAGCAACTATAATACACAGCTAAATATCTACATAATGAGAGGAACATGCTTGTCCCACTTATTGGGTTTCCATCTGGTAATAGAGCTTCTAGTGCAGATAAGATCAAAGCCTTCATCCAGGAGCTGTTTGCAACAATCTAGTCTGTGTATTTGGCTTGTAAATTCTACAGCACAAAGGTAGTGAGGGACCTGGTTGCTAACAACATCAGATCGTGCTAATGAAATGTCTTTGTCCTGTTTCATTTGGGGTTTTCCATCTGTGACCTCCTTGCAAACTGTAAATGGAAGCTGAAGCAGAGAAAAGGAGATAACAGGATCAATATGTTTAATAAAACTGTTTCTTTCTTTGCCTTGTGAAAGAATAAGAAATAAACCCACCTGTTCCCCTGAATTTTGCTATTCCCTGGCTTAGAAATTGTTTTAACCCAGGAATTGTTCCATGGAGACATTACATCTAAATTTCCCCAAGTGCCCTCTCCCAGGAAGAGGGAACCTCTGGCAGTCTTCGTACTTCGCAGTCTGCTTAACACCAAATCCAGCCAGCGGACTCCCAAAGCGAAGTGGAAACTGTCAGCTAACATCTTGATCCCCTTCAGAACCTGTGTCCCTTTGCCAGTTTGCTTTATCAGTGGGTTCTGTGAAACCTCGTAAAATTTGTACTACAGGACTTTGTGACACGCACTTCAGATTGCTGAAGCAAAGTACAAAAACGCCACAGCTGACAAACTGACGTGTCCAAGATACATTCAGCGCTAATAAGGAAAGTTGCCAAGACGGCCACGAGACTCAGGGATGGTATGTCATTGTGGAGATCTCATTAGCAGACAAACTGTCCCAGAGATGAGAGGTGGGAAGGAATTGGAGGAGGACCTCAGCTCACAGGAGTTCCATTCGAGCAAAACAGGCGGATGATGTACAGCAGGGCTATAAATAAATATTCCTTGTATGAAGGCAAACTGGGCTCCAGAAATGGAGTAGCTGTGCTGGCCATGGCTGGAGAGCTCTTCTTTCATAACTATGAGGAGGAGTGATGGTCATTAGTTCAATACCTTGAGTCTGTGCCATTTACAAGGGGATGAGGAAGCAAAACTGTATCTTTAAAAATGAGCCAGATAAATTGTTTCTGTCTGCCCTTTCAGTCTAATCCTATTTAGTTTTTAAATCATCCCTGAGTGGCAATCGTTGTTAATCGTCCAAAGCCAGAATGTGACACGTGGCTACTGTCCATTAACTATCTCTGTGATCCTTCTTGTTCTGAAGAGAGCAACCCCAGCACCTCTAAATCCTTCCATATTAATTGACAGTCTTTGTGCTTGGCAACTTGTGAAGTTGTTGGGAGGTTCCAGGAATTTGTTTTTATTTCAAAAATAAAGGTGTTCATAAAAAATATTTACGGGAAATCCAATACAATCAGTGCTCGTCTTTCTTGTGTCATCGAATCAAATTCATTCCACCATCAAACCAATTCCTTCTATTTCCAATGTGTCATTAGTCGAATTACAAAAAAAACTGGAAATCTGAAATAAAAACACAAAATGTTGGAAACACTCAGCAGGTCAGGGAGTAGCTGTGGAAGGAGAAATAGTTAACATTTTAGGCCCAAGGTCAGGCAGATAGATCCCAGCACCATAGTCCTGTCAACTCTCTCCAGATTCGATCACTCACCAATGGGTTAGGGGCAGTTTACAGTGCCCAATCACCCTACCAACCTGTATGTTTTTGGGGATGTGGGAGGAAACTGGAACACCTGGAGGAAACACGCAGTTACAGGGAGAACATAAAACTCCACACAGACAGCATCGGGGGTCAGGATGGAACCCTGGTCACTGGAGTTGTAAGTCAGCAGCTGTAATAGATGTCCCACTCTGCCGCCCCAACCTGAAGACTTGGGATGTTACTTTCTGGTCCATCCTTTTCCTTCTGCATAACAAGTTAGAATTATGGTGACTATCTACAAAATGCTGTCCCACTGATGCTCCTAACACAGGCTACATTCCCAAAGATCAGGTCAACTACTGCCCCTTCTGGAGCAGGACTATCTTTGCACTGAATCAAAAACCTCTCCTGGACAAGCTTTAACAATTCTGCTCCCTCCCAGCCTTTCGCTCTAATGTGATCCCAGTTAATATTGGGGAGGTTGAAATCCATTACTACTATTGTCCTATTATTTTGACAGTTCTCTGTGATTTGCCCACGTACCTCCTACATCTCCCACTGACTGTTTGACACGCACAATACAACCCCAGAAAAGCGATCACCCCTTTTTTCTTGCTAAGCTCCATCTATATGGCCTCGTTTGATGAACTTCTAGGATATGCTCATTCCTTACAGAAGTAATGAACTCCTTGACTGATTTTGCAATGCCATTTTATAAGATAAGATCTTATAAAGATATCTTTATTAGTCACATGTACATCAAAACACACAGTGAAATGCATCTTTTGTGGAGAGTGTTCTGTGGGCAGCCCGCAAGTGTCACCACTCTTCCGGCGCCAACATAGCATGCCCACAACTTCCTAACCTGTACGTCTTTGGAATGTGGGAGGAAATCAGAGCACCTGGAGGAAACCCACGCAGACACGGGGAGAACGTACAAGCTCCTTATAGACAACGGCGGGAATTGAACCCGGGCCACTGGCGCTGTAATAGCGTTACACTAACCGCTACACTACCATGCTTGCCCTAAATTTCTTAATTTCTCCACTTCCCTAAAGATTCCATACCCTAGAATGCCGAGTTGCCAGTCCTGCCCATCTTTCAACTACATCTCCATGATAGCAATAATATCATAGTCCTATCTGCTAATCAATGCTTTCAGGTCATCCGCCTAACTTGTCAGACTACTTCCGTTAAAATAGCTGTAGTCCAGCCTCGCATTCCTCCCGTGTGCCTTATGTCTACATTAAGTCTGCCTCCTGGATGGACTTAGTTTTCCTTCTGTGTCCCATTCTCCCCTCAGGATGGTGGACCCATTGTGGTTCAGGTGCATCCCATCCAGATTGTACAAGTCCCAACTTACCCAGAACCAGTCCTGGTGATCCAGAAATCTGAAACTCTCCCTCCTGCACCATCTCTTCAGCGACGCATTCACCCGACCTCTCCTCCTATTCCTACATTCTCTACCACGTGACACCAGAAGTATTCCAGAGACCTAGCCTTGGAGATCCCGCTTTGTAATCTGCTGCCTGGCTCACTAAGTTCATGTAGCATGATCTGAACCCTCTCTTTATTGTGGTTCGCATTGTTATATTAATGTGAACCATGAAGTCTGACCATGCACCCTTTGAGAATGCCCTGCAGCCATTCTGTGATATTCTTGACTCTGGCACCAGATAAGCAACAGCCCATCCTGGATTCACACCTATGACTGCAGAAGCACCTATTTATTCTCTTCACTATCGAGTCTCCTCCCAGTACTGTTCTTTGCCTCCTACTCCTCCCCACTGTCAACCACAGGCACGGTAGTGTAGCGGTTAGCGTAACGCTATTACAGCGACCCGGGTTCAAATCCGGCCACTGTCTGTGAGGAGTTTGTACGTTCTCCCCGTGTGTCTGCGTGGGTTTCCTCCGGGTGCCTGGTTTCCTCCTACATTCCAAAGACGTACGGGTTAGGAAGTTGTGGGCATGCTATGTTGGCGCCGGAAGCGTGGCGATACTTGTGGGCTGCCCCCAGAACACTCGATGCAAAAGGTGCATCTCACTGTGTGTTTTGATGTACACGTGACTAATAAAGATATCTTATGGTCTTGGCTGTGATTCCACTCCTCAGAGGAACATTCACCTCCACTACTTTACAACACAGATCCCAGAGACTGCAGACGCTGGAATCTGGAGCAACAAGCAATCTGCTGGAAGAACTCAGTGGGTCGAGCAGCATATGTGGTGGGGTGGGTGGGGGGGGGAGAGACATGGTCAATGTTTTGGGTTGTCCTGATGCAGGGTTTTGATCTGAAACATCAACAATCCTTTTCCCTCCACAGATGCTGCTCGACCTGCTGAGTTTCTCCAGCAGATTGTTCATTGGTTCTCAAATGAGATGCACTCTGAGGCTTCCATGACTACCTTGCCTCCGTCTCTGTCCCCTTTGTCTTGCATTCCTTCCCTGACTGCATTTCCTTAAGCTGCAGGAATGACCGCCACTGTGCCGTCCACGTAGCTCTCATCCTTACACTGCTCCATGATGCTTCCAACCGGTACTCAAATCCCAAAACCTGGCACTCAGTCTGGTCTGACCCGTAGCCTTTCCTGTAGACGTGGTCATCTAGACTAAAGAGCACCGCACAATTTCCGCATGCTGCGAGACATACGACAGCCAGGACTGCCAAACTTATAATTTAAAACAAAACTACTCTTATTAGAAATGTAGATAAGAATTAAGCTCCCCCCACCCCCCTCCAAATTAATGAATACTAATCACACTAGGGACCCTATTCCAATCCAAATACGGCTAACTCTAATGCAGAGTCCTTGCCTTTACTTTGTCTAATGAACTGCAGCAGCAAAAGTAGTAGAAACACCCACCTGTCACGTTCCCTTTCATATTCTGTCATAAAAGGCTTTGCATTTTTATCTAACGCTTTCCATGAACTGAGGTCAGGAATTTAAGGAAAGGCTAGGACTAAGGAATGTAAGATTACCCGGAGGGGGTTGGATGAAAATAGGTGGGAGGAGGCTCGCTTGGGAGCATGCACACCAGTTACTGTGCTGTACTTTCTGTGTAATTACCTAGGCAGAGTGATATGAAAAATTTGTTTCAGTACATCTACAAAGGAATATTGTGCATTGTGACATTGTCACTGTAGCAACAGGAGATTGACACTTGCTGACTGGTCCCCTACAAGTATTTCCTGTCAGAAACTAACTCCTGTTAAATCCCTGCTTTGTTAAGATGTTCCAGCGTTATGAACAGGATCAGTGCACATTCTGTACAGATGCCGCCTGTGTGCTGCCTTGGATTTAGAGGTCTATAAATAAAGCTTGTTGCAATAAACTTGTCAGATTCTAACTCAAAGCACAAAGCAAGTTGACTCATGAGCTCCCATTACCTGAGCTGTTTGTCAAAAAAACAAACCCAATTTAAATTTGTTTGATGTAATACTTTTCCTCGTTATCTCCTGGTTGTAGTTCCTGAGAAAATATGATTCCATCTCAGAGACTGTAGTTTCTGTTGCCAATCTCAGCCGTCAGATTAGGTGTACCATAGCTCTGTGTGATCCGCCAGTTCTAACCCTTTCACTTCTAGCTGGGAGGCTTGGAGATGACTGGCAGAACCTGTACCACAAAGGGCAGTGGGACTAATTGATTAGCTCCACCAAGAAGCCAGCAAGGGCATGGAAGGACCACCTGTGCTCTCTCTTGTTCTTCTCTTAACCCCTCCACTGCCTTTAAATTGTCAGGCTGTTCACAACTAAATGAGCAGGAATTTTCTCCATCGAAATGTTCATAAAACTGAAGTCACTGACTGGCTCTTCAGCGGATCGATGAACCACTAGGGCTCACCAGACAAGACTGATTTCTCCAGTGTGGTCCCGGGTACTGTCCACAGCTGAGAGACCCTCTCCAGGCATATCTGCATGGCCCAATGCAGATAGAAAAGCAATTCAGAAATGTCCTTTGAAAAAGTTAAAAGCTTAAAAAAAATTGCTCGCATTCTTGAAAACAATTCATGAAATTAAATCGAATGAAGAATTCTAATTACTGTTCCCCTGGCAGCCATTTCTCCGCATTGGGGCTGACCTATTTGCATTTGGGTCTAAGCTGGTGCAGGCTCCGCAGGTAGAGGTCTCACCCTGAGAGCTGGGATCTGAGGAAGCATGCACTACTCTGTTGGACTCCTTTAGGAGTGTCCTGGGGACAGCACATAACTTGAAGGCTTCGTCGTCGGCAAGGTGATGCAAGGTGTCATCAACAGTGTGATCGAGCGACACTCAACAATGGCCAGTTGGGTACTTGCCAGGATCACTTGGCTCCAGATCTCATCACGACCTTGGTCCAAACATGGACCAAAGGGCTGGATTCCAGAGACATGGTGAGAGTGATTATCCTTGAGATCAAGGCATATGACCAAGTGTGGCTTCAAAGAGCCCTGTTAAAACTGAAGTCATTGGACATCCTGTGGATGAAGTCGTACCTCACACATAGGGAGATGGTTGTGGCTGTTGGGTGTCAATCATCCCAGCCCCAGGACATCACTGCTGGTGTTCCACAGGACCATATCCGAGACCCAACCATCTTCAGCTGGTTACCTCGCATCAGAAATTGGTGACTGTGTAAATGTCTTGAAAAGCATAATGCTGGATAAGCTCTCAGGAGCTGATGGGATCTATCCCAGGATACCGAGGGAAGCAAGGAAGGAGATGGCTGGGGCCTTAACAGAGATCTTTGTATCCTCTTTAGCCTTTGACAAGGTGCCAGACAACTGGAAAATAGCCCGTGTTGTTCCTTTGTTTAAGTAAGGCAGTAGGGACAAACTAGGACTGTATAGGCTGGTGAGCCGCACATCAGTGGTAGGGGAATCATTGGAGAAGATTCTTAGGATGAAGATTCACCTGCATTTAGAAAAGCATGGGCTTATTAGGGAAAGTCAGCATGGCTTCATGCGAGGGAATGTCTGTCTCACAAATCTGATTGAGTTTTCTGAGGAAGTGATGAAGGTAGTGGGTGAGGGTAGGGCAGCGGCTGTTGTCTACGTGGGTTTGAGGAAAGCATTTGACAAGGTCCCTCATGGTAGGCTAGTCCAGAAGATAAAGTCACACAGGATCCATGGTGAGTTGGTAAATTGGAAACAAAATTGGCTTGGCCATAGGTAATGGTTGAGGGGCGCTTTTCTGACTGGAGACCTGTGACCAATGGTGTTCCGCAGGTATCAATGTTGGGCCTGTTGTATGTGCCAACCATGATCCCAATTTAAGCTAAAGGCACAGAAGGAGGCCGTTCGGCCCATCAACTGGCTAGGCTGTTTGCTCTAATGCTTGTCTGATTATGTCTTCTGTTTTTCCTTCCCCTTCCCATCCTCCCCTTCCCTCCCTCCGTCCCTCCCCCAACAGGTAGAATGTAAGAAAGCGCAGCCGAAGGAAGTAATGTTCCCCCCTGGAACCCGAGGCCGTGCACGGGGTTTACCTTACACCATGGACGCGTTCATGTTGGGTATGGGAATGCTGGGTAAGGTCACGGCTACGCTTTGTTGTATCTGGGGGCGAGGGGTTGGGCTGTTGACTCTTAAGGTTTCTGAAGGGGTTTAATACGGTCAAATAAACCAACATAGGGCTTGAATAACAGAATTACTGTAGTCTGTGCAAACATCACTGGTTAATCCAAGCAGAATTTCAAAATTAAATGAATTGGATATTTATCCATAGAGGCAGAGGGAACCACTGGTTTATTTGCCTGGATTTCTCTTCCACATCTTGCCTTCCCTTCTCTGTGTGCCCACATGCGCGCGTGCGCGCGGCCACACACGCACGCACGCACGCACGCACACACACACACACACACAGAGTTTTCACCCATTTCTCCAAGGGTCAACTTTAAAGGGCATCAGAGGCTCCTTTGGTGCCTGCACCAAATGTCCCTCTTGTGTGTAATCCAGAATCAGGAGTGCCACTTCGACTACTCAAGCACAGGGGCTTTCGCAACTGTACCTGACACAGCCCCCATCCCACCTCCATTCCCAGATGTATTCCGTCTCTCAACTGCCTGGTCTCGGATGATTTCCCCTCCCCCAATCACTTCTGTAGGCCTTCAGACCGAGACTGCTGTCCAGTTGGAGTTAACAAACTCAGCTCAGCCCAGTTTCACAATTGGCATTGCAATCCTGTGCCCTTAAACTTTTTATAAAAATGCTCCAGTGTTACACCTGAGCAGGAGGGGGGCGATGCAAAAAATGACATTTAAAAGACATTTGGACAAGTACACGGATAGGAAGGTTTAGAGGGATATGGGCCAAATGCAGGCAAATGGAAGTAGCTCAGGTCGGCACAGATGAGTTGGGCTGAAGGGCCTGTTTCCGTTCTGTATGGCTCTATAGCTGCTGGACATTTGCACGCGATGGATTCTATTTATTGGGCACCTTTAATGTAAAAGAAAGGCTCAAGGTATTTCCCAGGAGTGTGACATTTCTAAGATGCACTGGGGCAGAGAGCCTCTTCACAGAGGTAAGTTTTTTTTAAGGAGTGCCTTATCCTTGGAGAGATAGAGATGCCGGGAAGTTTGAGGGGGGAAATTCTAGATCCTAGGTCCTTGACAACTGTACACATCACTTCGTGGCGTAATTCTGGGATTCCCTGGAAGCCGGAATTGAAGGAGTGCAGACATCCAGGGAAGTTGTAAATGATTTCAGAGATCGGGAAGTCTGAGAGACCATGGAGAAAACAAGTGAGAGAACTTCAGAACCAAGGTTTTGTTTAGGTGGGAGAGGGTGTAGGAATGCAAGCACAGGGGTGATGGGTGAGTTAGACAGTAGAGATTATGATCATGTTCGTAGAGAGCAGAACGAGGGAGCCAGCTTCCTCACAGGTCCACACAGTCGGCTGAGATGAGCTCTCCCTTCCTTTCCCGAACCAGGTGTGTTATGATGGAGAGAGCTCCAGGTTTCCACAGGCTCCGCAACAGTCTTCCCAATCATTGTGATTCCAACACATCCCCTGCTTGGCAGGTTCTGCATGGCAGTTAATCCGCCCTGCCCCAGGTACTCCCACCACCCGTTGCCCCAGGACCTTCTCCAATGCTGGACCTGGTCAATTCATTGCTCAGCAAACCCCAACCCCTCCCCACCTACTACCCTGTAAGGAACCGTGAGCATTGGATGCATTTGACTGTTACAAACCCCCTCCGCCGTTCCCCACCCACCCCCCCGCCCAATCATACAGCCCACTCGTCTCCTCCATCAAGTGCGGACACTTGCTTGTCACCAGTGGCCGCGGGAGCGCCAAGTCCACCAACAAGAGTCCACGGTCTCAGGAAGTGAATTGAGAGGGCTGACGAGGGAAAAAAGTAAGTCAGGACTGGCTGCCACTCACAAAGCCGTGGCAATGAAGTGATTCAGTCGTGAGGACAGGTCGCCCAGTCAAAGCTGGGTTCGAAAATAAAGGGCGTGATCTTATTGGGATGTTAAGGGGTTTGATGGGGGAGGGAAAGATAGATAGAAACTGAAGTGGTAACTGGGGAGTCCAGAGCAAGATGGAGTGACCTTAAAATTGGAGCCAAGCTGTTTGAGGATGAGGTCGGGAAGCACGTTAGACAACACAAACTCTCTCCCCACTTTACAAAGCTACCAGCGTTGGGGATCTTACTTAGAATGACACCAACGGAGACCACACTGAATCCCAGGAGAGCAATCCCATCACTCCCGTTCCCCCTCTCCCCATTTCCCTGTCGCCCTGTTTCTCTCCCACCTGCCCATCAACTCCCCTTTGATTCTTCTGCCACTTATAGACACTGAGGAGTAATTTACAGCAGTCAGTTAACCAACCAGCACGTCTTTGGATGTGGGAGGGAACCAGAGCACCCAGACCAATCCCACATGCTCACATAGAGAATGTGAAAACTCCTGACACACAGCACCAGAGGTCAGGGTTGAACCTGGGTCACTGAAGATGCGAGGCAGCCACACTACCTGCTGCACCACTATGCCACCTTTGATTGAAAGTTTCCTAAACTGAGACCAATTCTTTATCGATAATGAAGAGATGAGGGGTGTGGGAGTTAATGCAGTAAATGGGAGTAAACATGCCGATCGGCTGTGATCTAACTGAAGGATAGAACAGACTGAATGGGCAGAGTGGCCTCCTGGTGCTCCTCTGTTCTTACCTGAAATGCTCATTTCGTTGCTCAGGCAGCCCGGCCTCAGAGGAGAAGGTCTGTAAGTTCACATCATTAACTTCATAGTGGTTCCGTCAGGTTTGGCTAGACAGAGTGAGAAAGCAATTTAAGCAGGGTGCAATTTGCTGGGGCTCAGTTATCAGATTTGGAAATGTCTCTGGTTTGAGAACTTGCACAGAGAGGTGAGGGATTTCTAATTACAGATACAAGTTCCGGGGTCCAGTACGTAATAGATATGGGATTCCAAAATAACTTGGAATTACATTGAGAGGAATGGATAAAAAAAATTCTGATATGAATCTAAGCTGTAGAACCATAGAAGTTCACACTTCAGAAGGAAGCCATTCAACCCATCATGTCTGTGCTAGCTGATAAGAAGATAGCTCCCCTTATCACCCTCACAGGTGATTCTACAACCATCTAGGTGAGGCCACTTCATTTGCTCGTCCAGCTGCTTCTTAAACACGACGGGTGTTTTTGTCTCCATCACCCTTTCAGACAGCAAGATCCAGTCCCTCAGCACCCTGTCCATGAAAAAGATACTCCCAAGTCTCCTCTGCAATCCTTTTGCCAATGGCCTTAAATCTGTGCTCCGTCCTGTTCTGCTCTTTCTAACTTTGGCTGAATCTCCCCTCAGCCCTCTATTCCAATGACGACAACCCAACTCTGCTAATCTCTTCTCATAACTAAAAACCGCCACAGCTTCAAGTATCCCTGATATCCTTTCTCGAGCTGTCACGTCCTTCCCTTGGTGTTTCTTTTATTACTTTAGCAGGAGGTGGGCATCACTGGGAAGGCAAGCATTTATTATCCATCCCTAATTGCCCTCGAACTGAATGGCTTGCTCAGCTATTTTAGAGGGTATTTAAGAGTCAACCACGTTGGTGGGTATACAGTCTGGACTGGGTAAGAACAGCAAATTCCCCCTGAAGGAGGTTATTGAACTAGATGGTTTTCTTAGACAATGTAAGAGTTTTGTGGTCGTCGTAACCAATGACTCTCTTAAAGAAGATTATCCGAATTTAAATTCCACACTGCCAAATATGAACTGGTATTGTTGGTGCAGGTTTATGGATTTCTAGCTCACCATGGTACTCAGATATAGGATGAGATTCACCAGCTACCGTCTCTTCCTAACCAACCCCAGACGACACCGATCTGCTTGTGCCTCTCTGAAGAGGGATGGGGATCAGGCTCCTCCAGTCACATCAAGCATCCTTCATATGTGGTTATAATTGGTTGATGGGACTGTTCCGTGAGCCTCCGTGAGCCTTATTCCCCATTGACTTCACGTCCTGCACACTCGTTCCTTTTGTCCACTGCCGTTGCTGTAGGAAGTGCTGGAGACCTTTGAGATGAACTGAACAGTCGCGATGTCAGCGGAAATCATCTTACCAGCAGAAGGCAGAGACGGGATTTAGTGCTGCTGTCTTCAATACTCCCTGCACTACAATCCACCATTTTATAACTAGAAGGAAATGTCCCATTTCTCCTCGCCCTCTCAGCCCCATGGTGGTGAATATCATTGCGCCTCTCCTTGCTGTATACCTGTCAACCTTGTTCAGAACTTCATCAATTCAACACTTTAAATGCCACTTAAAAATGACAACAACATTTAACTTGTTAAAAGGTTAGAGGAGAGTCTCTTTAAAACTACTTCTTGTCTGGGATTGTTCTAAGACCCTCTGACACTGTGAACCTTCAATTGGAGTCCCTTATACAGTCACTTTAATAATGAATTGCTCATCTGTCTCCACGGCTTTGGGGCATTTTGTTCCTCTGTACCTCACTCTTGCCCACCCATCTATTGTTTTTAATATTTCATTTTTTTTCTTCCCTCATCCTTTTCCTTTGTTTTATCTCTTCCCCTCACCCCACATTATCTGTTTCTCTCGCCTCCTCCTTCACCCAATCATTTCCTCAACCCATCTGTTTCTCCTATTCCCTGACTCAGTCCCTTTATCTCATTCTCTCTTTCCGATTGCTGCTTTTCTTGTTTTGTTCTCTCCTCTCTCTCTCCCTCTCTCTCTCTCCCTCTCTCCCTCTCTCCCTCTCCCTCTCTCTCTCTCTCTCTCTCTCCCCTCTTCACCCATCTGCTTTCCCTCTTTTCCTTTACCTCCCTCTCCCAAATTTTCTTGTGCTCGAGCTTTCTTGGCATTTACCCATATTCTGCTATTTCCAGGACCAGGCCAGCCTATTCTTACCTCTCTCCACTATCTTGACGTCACTCAAATGTCTGTTTTAATCATTGGAATTTGATGGAAGTGCATTAATGCTGTGCTAATAATAGCTTTCCATCTTTCTTTTCTCCCGAATTTTATGACCATCTCTCATTCTGTCTCTGTGTACCTGCTGTCTGTTCATTTTCCCATCCCCTCTTTATTTATCTCTTGTTTTTTTGCTCTTCCTCTGTCCTTCACTGCAGGAGGTAGATCTGAAAACAATTTTTATTTTAATTTTTAATGAAAAAATACCAAGTAGACATGCCTAACTGAAAACCTTAAGGAACGTGTGTCAAATACCTCTCCTGCTGTTTTAATGGGGTTAAAATAAATCTCCATCAAAGTAATGGAGAAACGAGTTTGATATAAGCCTGTTAAAACATACATGTAATAAGTCTCCCAATAGAAATATCTGCTACACTGTTAACAGCTTTAGTTGTGAAATAGCCCTCCCTTGAACACTCAGACAGCTTTACCACAGAGCACTAAAACCATTTTTCAAACACAGCATCAGTCTAACTACATCAGGCTGGTAACCAATTTCTTTTATTGACCCAAGTTGTCTAAACGACTTGTTAAATCACAGAAAACAAGACCTTGGCAAAGGGATTTGGGCAGTGAAATATAAAGCTGGAGTAAAATTGAATTGTCTAAATAATGACTTGGATCATTCATTTTAGTTCACAATCAGTCTCTCACCTGCTCACTTGCACGTATACATATATGAAACAGTTCACGCGCGCGCGAGCACGTGTACATACATGCATACACACACGTGCATGCACACGCACATGGTGACCACTCGACACGATCTCTTGCACAGATTCACTCGCACTTAAATTGCACAATTTTTGTACAACTTGAACGTCTGGAAAATGTTAAAGTTGTACAGTTTACTGTAATTCTTATCCAGGATGGGAGCTCATCATTTTTGTTATAATTATGCATCTCACTGGCAAAGCCAGCATGTATTACCCATCCATAGTTGTCCATGAGCCACATCCTTGAATGACTACAGTCCCCTTGTTGAAGTTTCTCCCACGGTGCTGTTGGGTGGGTTTCTGGAACTTAAATTCAGTGAAGATGAAGGAACAGTGATATATTTCCAAGTGACGATGGTGTACAAACCTGCAGGGAAACGTGTGTGCCTGTTCCCCTGCCCTCTTGGTTGCTGGGGACTGAAAACACCGTGTTAGGGCTCAATTAAACTGGCAGGGAGACATTGGGCTTCAGGACTGGGGCAAAGAGCAACAGGATTCGGATGAGGAGGGGAGCATCAGGATGCGGACAGATAGTGAGAGGCAGATCATTAAGCCCAGACTGTTGGCTACTGTGAGCCTCAGTTAGATGGTGCCAATTATTTGCTTTGTCAACACAAACACATTAGCAGTTATGTCGTCTTAATCGCCCTAGTCTGGTGTTTCAGTATGGAACAGAATGAGATGTGATGAAGCTGTGAAACTCTCTTCCTTGTTAAAAGAGTAGACCACAGTTTAAGGCATCATATGGCTAATCTGATCAGTTATAGCACTGAACGTAGCTACATTGACTCAGGGTAGGTAGTGTGACAACATAGTGGTTATTTTACAAGACTGGTAATCCAGAACCAACTATCGGAAACAAGCTCAAATCGCACAACAGCTGGGAAAATTAAGTCCAGTTACTGGAAAGCTAATATCTGTAATGGTGATGTAAAACTACCAGGTTCTTGTAAAAGCTCATCAGGTTCACTAATGTCCTCCTAAGGGGGAATTCTGTCATCCTTATCCATACCAATCACCTTGATTTTCCGTATTTCCTTAGCATAGAGAAGGAGGCCATTTGGCCTATTAGTCCTTACCAGCTCACACAGTCCTTACCATTAGTCCTTACCAGCTCACCCGATCCCCCACTAATTTTCCCTACTATCTTTTCTCTGCACATTCCCATCAACTCCCCCCGAGATTCCACCACTCATCTACACACCAGGGACAATTTACAGCGGCCAATTAACCTACCAAGCCACACATCTTTGGGATGTTGGAGGAAACCAGAGTCCCCGTGGGAAAGCCATGTGATCTCAGGGAGAACGCGCAAACTTCACACCGACATGAACCAGAGGTCAGGATTGACCCTGGATTGCCTAAGCTCTGAGGCAGAAGCTCCATTAGCTGCACCACTGTGCCACCTTTGGAGTTCATGTTGTGGGTGTGGGGTATGAAATGACCCAGTTAGCCACTCAGTTCAGGGACACATAGGACTGAGCAATACATGCTTCACTTGGCAACGATGCCCACTATCTGTGAATGAGAGAAAAAAAACCTTTGACCACACTTGAATATTGGTCCATAGGCTGTGGGGCATCTCGAGGTCAAGAAGGGCACAATGAAAGTGGACACAATGTTCGTTTGAGAAATTCAGGTCAATCTCTGTAAGTAAAGTAATCAGTACAAGCAGTGCCCACAAACACCACGCTCCAGTGTGCACCAATTGGTCTGACTTAAGCCAGAATCATTAGTCATTGTTCATCTACAATGTAGCCTTGGCACATCAGCTGCTAGGATGGTCTGTGCTCTGAGTCACCAGCTATAAGATGGATACGGATTTGCTCTCAGGCGTTCTCTACTGTCTCACGACAGCTTGCAAGTATATACTGGTTTCAATGTTGTGAAACATCCCAAGGCATGATTGGAAAAACCTGACACCAAGCAACATATGCAGATACAAGTACAAATTTAGGAGCTGGGAGTGGGAGTCAACGTGTTCTGCTGTTCCGTTAAATTATGGCTGATCTGAACTGCAACCGCATTCCTCCCTCCTGTAATGACATTTAACTCTCTTCTGCATTATCTATAACCTCTACTTTAAAAATATTCAAACACTTCTTCCACCATAAGTTGAGGAAGAATTCCAAAGAATCATGACCCAACAATAGGAAAAAAATTTCACCCCATCCCTTTATTTTCAAACAGTGATTCCCTAGTTCTAGATTCTCCCACAAGAGGAGACGTACTCTCCACATCCACATGTCAGGATCTCATCCTTTTCCAATCAAGTTACCCCTCTCTTCTGGACTCTAATGTACCCAAGCCTTGACTGTCCAACCTTTCCTCCTCAGGCAATCCACCCAAGTTCAATAAACCTTTTAACTGCTTCTAACATATTAATGTACTAAAATAAGGAAATCACTAGCGTATGTAGTACTGCAGATGCAGTCTCACCAACGATGTCATAGCGTGGAAACGGGCCGTCTGGCTCAACTCCAAGGTGCCTTCCTGAGCTAGTCCCATTTGCCTGCATTTGGCCCATATCCCTCCAAACCTTTCCTATCCATGTACCCACCCAAATGTCCTGTAAACATTATAAGTGTACCTGCCTCTACCACTTCCTCTGGCAGCTTGTTTCATATACCCACCACCCTCTGTGTGAAAAACTTGCCCCTCAGGTCCCCTTTAAACCTTTCCCTCTCACAAACCTGTGTGCTGTAGTTTTAAATTCCCAACCCTGGGAAAAAGACTGCATCCATCCACCTTGCCTATTCCCCTCATGGATAAGGTCACCACTCAGCCTGCTTCGCTCCAGGAAAAACAGCTCCGGCTTATCCAGTCTCTCCTCATAACTCCAGTCTTGGCAACATCCTTGTGAAACTTTTCTGCACCTTCTCTGATTTTTGTACCAATCCCACTCCTCCCCCATCCCTCAAGCAATGGGATAGTAGCATAGGATTTGTCTGCAAGAGAGGGAGAGAGTGTAAAGGGGATTCCAGAGTTTAGGGCTTTGAGATCTGAATGTACAGCCATTGGTGGTGACATGTTTAAAATCAGGGTGACACAAGAGGCCTGCATTGGAAGAACACAGTAATCTTGGAGGGCTGTTCATATTTACCAGAACAATATCTGGGCTCCATAGGTTAAATTACAAGGGGAGATTCTGAAATCTAGATTGTCGGTCCCTGAATTTAATGATTTTCAAGGTATGTTGGGGAACTGTCAGAGAGGAAGAATTTCTGGTGATTGGGAGTAGACATTGGAGCAAGGCTTTTCTTGAGTAAAGTTAAGAAACACTTCTGTACACCAGAGGGTGATTGAAATTTGCAACTCTTCTACCAACAGGAAATGAGGCCAGATTAATTTTTTAAAATTTAAAAAAAAAATTTTATTTACAGCGTGGTAACAGGCCCTTCCGGCCCAGCGAGTCTGCGCCGCTCATTTTAAACCCAATTAACCTACCCGTACATCTTTGCAATGTGGGAGGAAACTGGAGCACCCGGAGGAAACCCACACAGACACAGGAGAACGTACAAACTCCTTACAGACAGTGAAGGGAATTGAACCCCGATCGCTGGCGGTGTAATAGCGTCGCGCTAACCGCTACGCTACCGTGCCACCCTCTGGTATCTTAAACCAGAGATTGATGGTGTTTCTGTTAATCAAATGCATTAAGGGTTTTGGGGGAAGGTGTGTGTGTGTGTGTGTGTGTGTGTGTGTGTGTGTGTGTGTGTGTGTGTGTGTGTGTGTGTGTGTGTGTGTGTGTGTGTGTGTGTGTGTGTGTGTGTACTCTTGGTCTCATTGAGAGTGAGCACTGCGTGTGTGTGTGTGTGTGTGTGTGTGTGTGTGTGTGTGTGTGTGTGTACTCTTGGTCTCATTGAGAGTGAGCACTGCCTCAGTGGCCTGTTCTTTTTTTATATACTCCTGTGATTATTGGGCAGTGTTTCCAGTGACCAGTGTCTGTTCTGCTCCGTTATTTGGAAGCACTGTTCTGTGGTTTGTTGCTAAAGATTGCTGAATTAAGCTTGAAGCACACAGTACGTCTTAAAGAGGACAATGATGAGTCAACATTCAGCACATCCCATTTATCACATGAGCATGCACTTTCCAGTGAGCTGTAGAGCAGGTGCATGGCCCATGAAAGTTGCTGATAAAGATAATGGTTGGAGCACATTATTCCACAGCTCAAGGATAAAGACAGATGTGGCCCATTTGCGCAATGGGTCTGTGCAGCTCTTTGAGGCTTATGGGTGCTTGGGAAGCAGAATCTTCTCTCCTCTTGGGTTACCAACGTACTGGATAAACCAGTGCCCATTCTTATCCTCCATAACTCACTGTAGTTCTAAGAAAACACAGTCAGTTGGAAAGAATTGTCTGGATTTTGCGACCTGGAAATTGGAGTTACAAATAACAGCTTTCACCTCTAGCCAAAGAGGAGTGAATCCATTCACTGTCCTCCCAAATCTGACCTTGTTCTGACACCAAGGTCACCGTCGCCTCATCAGACCAGCCTTGTGAGGGGAAACAGTGGAAGATGAGTTTTTGCACTTGTCGGGCTGTGGATGGCTTACACTGAAGGGGACTTGGATGTTCAGCAGAGAGACGGCTACTCAACCCTTCTACTGGTGCTCTGCATACTTCAGTTACTTTCTTCCTCGTGCCTTTAACCAGCTTGCCTTTCCTCCGATGGCTCGGGCAAGTAAAGGGTTAATTAAAGTTGGGTGCTGAGGTCCCAATAATTAATGACCTTGAGTCAGCTGATTGCTTCAGATCCTCTGTGACGTCAAGTCCAAGGTAAGAATTTGCACTTGGCTCCCTGACCGCACTTCACTGCATTAGCAGTTTGGCGAGTCCCTGATGCCCAATTTATCCAATAGACAGCCCCACCTTCTGTCTGCCATATCACTGTTGTTCAGCACAGTCCAACGTTTACACATCAGGCAGAAAGCCAGAACCTCGCCAATCAGTTCTTTGACCGATTTTGTTGGACGTCACAGACGAGATTTCAGGAACGTTGTCACTCTGGCGGCCAAACCTCGGTCCAGATTTCCTGCAAAGTGCATCTGTAGTAATTTGCCTTGGTGATCACTCCGGCTGCCAATCCCTCACTCCTGAATTCCCCGTCAGATTTCCCTCTGTATATGTTTGCCCAGAAAGTAGATTTCACCCGTTTTTGCGGCAGTTAATAGATGCAGCGTTTTGCCCTATACCAGATCAGGGGACACCAAAAGAAGTCGTGATATTGCAACATCCTGGCTTTGAGAAATCGCTGTTGTGATCTTCTCCAGTTAAGGAGCTCAGAAGTGGCAAACACTCTGTGGCAGCCATAGAGACTGACATGGAGATGAGGGGGAAATTGAGAGGGGTGCAGGAATCGGGGTGGGGAGGTACGAGTGGTGCGTAGAACTAGGTAAGGTCCCTGGAGCCAAAAAACGATTGATCAGGCCATTGCCACACTGATCCTTGATGCCATGACACAGTAGATCACGGCATCTAGTGCTCCAGTCTTTATCAGTGCTGCCTGTGTAAGGGAGTCATTGTGGATAAAAGTGGGCCAGTGGAGACCCTTTAATTCAGGAAAACAGAGAAAACTGCAGGTGAAACAAAACAGAACCATTGGAAGAACTCAGCCAGTCAAGCAGCATCTGGAAAGAGGAACCAGCTCCTGTTTCGGGTCGAAGACCCTTCATCAGAACTGAGACACAAGAGACTGCAGATGCTGGAATCCAGAGCAACACAAAAGGCGCTGGAGGAACTCAGCGGGTCAGGCAGCATCTATGGAGGGAAATGGACAGTCGACGTTTTGGGTCAAGACCCTTCAACAGCACTGGCACATTAGCATATAAATTAGCATAAGAATTGGAAACACCACATTGAAAAATTGACCTGGAGCTTTAAGAAGATTAAATTCCTCTCTCTACTGCTGAAATTGATGCTCCGAATCTGACCTAGACCTTCCCTTGGACCTAATTGGATGCAGCATAGTTATAATAGGCTTGCCAACTCTCCAGTTACGCAGGAGTCTTCAGGAATCAAGGATTGTTGCTGAAGCAAAAAATGGGTGGAAAAATCATAAAGATGTTGCAACAAATTCTTTACCTATTGCTTCTAAAATGGGAAAGGTGGGAAAGTAAAAGCTGTTTGGCTGGCCGGGGAGTTGGAGGAACTTCTGACAAATGTTCTATGTTTTATGTAACACCTGCAGAGATATGTACATTTAGAGTTGACTACCTAGGGTTCCCATAGGCCAAAATTTCAGCTCAGTTAGTTTATATGGCTGCCACAGGGTGCTTATGATCTTGAAATCTGTCAGATTATTATATACAATCCAATAATTTTACTAATCTCCTCCACTTCTGTTACTTGCACCTCAGGAGGAATCTCTTTCTCATGGAGTGGGTCCACTGTGTGTATACTAGAGCGATTCCACAGAGAGTTACGAGGACAAGTTGGAGAGACTTGGGTTGGATTCCTTTGAACTTGGAGATTTGAAGGGTGGGAGGGTGTGGTTGAGGGAGTTGTTGATGCTTTTAAACTGGTGAAGAATTTGAGAGAATTCTTCCATGGGAGGGAGATTCTAGACAGGTAGATACAAATCTTAAACTTGGAACAGGTTAGGGAGTGAAGTCAGGAAGTTCTTCACACAGAAGGTCAAACAACTGTGTGGAATTCTTCCTCTGAGCCTTGTGGATCAATCAAAAGTCTGAGTGTGAAATCCATTGAAATGCAGGTCTCTTGGCCTGGGATCAATCGTGGTCTAGGAAACCTTCTGCTGGTATCCAACTACTGCCCTCCCTCTAATCAGTCAGTGCTCTCCCCCATATTGAACACCGCCTGTAAGAAGTACTTTGGAAATGGTGCTCTGACAAGGATTTCAGAACCATCGATCAGACAGGCTCAGGAGCATCACTACTGACTCCTTGGGCTAGTAGCAGACTAGGTCTGTAGGAGGCAATGGGAGAACCAACCCAGTTTTATGAATTTAATGGTGAAAGAGTCTGGATGGACTGAATGGCCTATGCCTGGCATTGAAGGAACCCTGCTGCCTCTTCCCAATCTGGTTTACCTCTGACTCCAGCCCAATGCAAAGGCACTGAGACACCAAGGGGGCAAGTTGGTATGGCCAAAGTATGCTGCCTTTCAGGTGCGCTCTTGAACTTAGAAAGAACGTCTAGGAGATGTTGTTATGGTTTTAAAGCAAGTCATCCCTCCCCCTTCCACAAATCAGTTTGCAGCTCTTTCCTCTGATCCAGGATTTGTGCTTTCCTGTGCCACATTTCGCTTTGGCCCAGTATGGCAACAGGTGTCGTAACAAGCAGACCTGTCAAGGGGGGCATCAAACAACAAGGGAAATTAAAAGTGGAAAGAGAAAAAAGGTCCGAGATAAATGTAACAAGCTTTTTTAAAAGAAGCCATGAAAAATTAATAACCCATTAAATGAGCATTGAATTATTAATCCACACTATCAAACGCCTGCTTAAACGACACGGTCAGCATCTGTGCCCTTTCTTTTATTTCAGTCCCATTAGGAATTGCTCCGTCAAATCACACTTAACCTTTCAAGCTCTGAATCATCAGGCATCCTACAGAGCAGCTTCCGTCTTGTTCTAAGCACACCCATTGGGCCATGCAGATGACGAACAGTGGTTGGTGCAGGGGTGTGCTCATGCATCCTTCAACCCACCCAGCCTTTCACAGTGCTCAGCTCATCTCATCTTCCCATCCAGTGCTCCCTCAACCTCACTCCACCAGTCATCCACTACTGCCCACCACCATGAACAAGGGGATGGTCAAGTAGAGATGCTGAGGATAAGTGCAAGTGGGCACTACGGACGTACAAGGGAAAGAGTTCTCCGACCATATAACAATTAAACTCCAGATGACCTGGGTCTGCTAAATGTGAAGCCACTTGGTCTTTATCTCTCAGTACATTTACATGCCAGCTTTCAGATGACCTGGTTCACAGTGAGTTGGCCCACAAATTGTTTGCAAGGACATCCTCATCAGTCATAGTGTCAGCTCCCCACGTAGTACCCTTGTCCCTGACTCAGAGGTTGTGGGTTTAGATCCTGCTCCAGACACTGAAGCACAAAATCTGGCCTGGCGCTCTGGTGTGTTGTCAGAGGAAGTGTCTTGAGGGTGAGGTCCCAAAATAGATGTCCCATATAATTTCTCGGATGATGCAATCCAGCATATTTTCAAAGGAAAGGGGAAGGAATGGTATTGGTTTATTATTGCCACGTGTTCCAAGAAACAGTGTAAAGCTTTTGTTTGTGTACCATCATGCCACACATTACATCGAGGTAGTAAAAAGAGAACAGAATGCAGAAATGTAGTGTTGTAGTTACAGTGAAAGTAGACAAATAAAGTGCAAGGGCCATGATGAGGTAGATTGGGAGATCAGGAGTTCACCTTTTAGGAGTTCTTGGTATTAAGGAATAGACAATGGGTTGAACTGCAGAAATGTTCAAACAGCAACCACCAGTGCTGGTCAATGGTTAGCACGGGGAAGTGTTCAAATAGTGCAGAGGTACAATGCATCCTTCAAACCCCTCACCCTTGAACAGCAGCCTTTAGAAGAAAGTTGAACCAAATTAACTTCAACAGCTTCCCTCTCCCTCCCTGTCTGATCTGGTTGGCTTCTCTCCTCTTGCCTTGAATGAATGCTGTTCCAGCAAGTGAGCTGAGTATATGATTGTTATCGCATTGATGTGCACACACCAGCCCCAAGTTCCTATCTTACCCTTAAACTGACACTTTCTTTCTCTTTTTTTTAAATACTGTTTTAAAGGTTACCCAAACTTTGTTGCAACATACGGTCGTGGATACCCAGGATTCACACCAGGCTACAGCTACCAGTTCCCAGGTATGTTGACCCTCGATTCTATCTCAATCACCCACCATCTCTTGGCTCCCCCGCTCCCTCCCACTATCCCATTAACGTACGGATTTCCTTGGGATCCCGTGACATTCCTGCTGCTACCGGTCATTTGTTACACGTGGAAGGTCTTCCTTCAGTTCCAGGTGAGGTTCTCTGCTTTGGAAGAAGCTGCATCAGTATGGTTTGTTGGATCATTTTGCTCCAATATCTCCGGTGGCATTTAGTCTGGTTAATTTTCTCTTTTCAAATCGCCCAATGCCGAACAGTGTTCCGGACCAAGAGAGTGGTGGAGGTATCCTCCTCCCACTCTTATTTCCCCTTCCACAGCCTTTCTCTCCATTGGCCTCAACAATAGCCTTAGACCTCTGCAGTCCTGATCCACTAGAACTCTTACAGCTCTGCTGTGGATCTTACTGTCTTAGAAATCCCAAGTGACAAGGGTACCTTCTTCATCCATTTTCTAACTCAGAGTATTTATTGGCAACACTGTGCCAGAGATGTAGGCATCACAGGATCATGACTTACAACAAACATTCTGTTGTACAGCAAAGAAAGTCAGTTTACTCAGGAAATCTGTTTAAAGGACGGAGAAAACAGAAACTACAGCAACTTTCCCAGGTAAAAGCAGGGTATCTTCTCCAGAAAACTGCAGCGAGTAGAGGATAGTCTCATAAGTAGTGTGCTTAAATATAAACCCTAGTCACCCACAGCAGTATGCCCTCTGCCATTGGGAATTACCCAACCATCTGCTGTCCGCCAGGCTACAGAGTTGTTAGAACACACAAAATTCATTTGTGGGGTGTGGCATTGGCAAGGCTGATTTAGGTTGCCTGGCACTGACTGAAGAGTTGGTGGATCTTCTAGAGCAGAGTTGTAGGTGGGACAGACATTACAGAGCAGATAAAGATGCCCATACTTCCTTTTGCAGAGGATGTCAGAAGAACATTTTATAAGCTGTGATGCATAACCATGAGGGTAATTCTCAAACTTAGGGTAGATTCAGTTAGGAGAAACGTGATCCTTGGACTCCCTATTCCAATGGAATAAAATGTCTCTCATCCAGTCACATTGTGCATAATTCCGATTGGAAAATGGAGCATGCAATCAGCTTCCAATTGCAGTGTTCCCCAATATCTGTTCCTTCAATATACATCACCAAAATAGTCAGTCCACATTGTGCATGTTTTCTGATCGGGTGTTGGTTTGGATTAAATGACTGGAATAGCTTACATTTATCAGTACCTTATGGATATGCTGATGTAGCCAAAATATTTCTTGCTACAGACCAATCTGTTTATTAGGGTTCAGCAGTACAAAAGAGCTAGTTCATTTTGTAGTAAGTGTTCTGCCCAATTTAATCCACCCACCTCAGGTAGGGTCTAGAAGATTGGAGTCAAAGGGGGAAGCTTTATTCACAAGTCACATTTTGATTTGCTGGGTAGATTAATAGTGTTTCTGATAAATGTAAGTTGATGCACATTTTGGAGAATAATTCTCCTATTCCTAGTTACAGTAGATTGTAGAGTTTAGATTTAACTTCACAAAAGCATTAGTGAGAAACTATGGTGTTCTACTAACCCTCTCCATGGAATATCCAGTTAGCTCAAAGGTGAGGTTACTATTGAGGTTGTTGAGATTATTCAGTCAGATCAGTGATAAGGTCACTAAGAATGACTATTTAGGTGAGCAATGAGGTTATTAAGGTATCCAATCAGCTCATCGATTGGATCTGTAATGAGTTTATTACTCAATAATCAATGAACTTGATGTCAATGGCACACACGATATCCAATCAGCACGGTGATGAGGTCACTCAGAATGACTAGTTAGGTAACCAATGAGGTCTTTAAGATATCTATTCAGCTCAGTGATTGGATCCATGATGGTCAGTCAACATAATAAATCAACTTGATGTCAATGGCACATATAATACCTGATCAGCGCAGTGATGGTGTTACTCAAATGATTCAATCAGCATAATTATTGGGTACCCTGAGTGACATCAACTGTGTCAGCAATGAGGTGTCTCTGACTAACTCATCAGCTTGGTGACAAGACCCTATTAACTCTGTGTTGGAGGAGGAATTTGTTCTTGGCTGAGGTAGGGGTTTCACAGTGAATGGCAAGGCCGTGGGGAGTGAGTAGAATGGAGGAACCTTGGAGTTCAAGTACATGGTTCCCCGAGAGTGTAGTCATTGCTAGACAGGGTGGTGAAGAAGGGCATTGACTATAAAAGTTGAGAGGTTACTGGTGAGCCTGCACTTGGGTATATTATATTCAGTTTTGGCCATCCTGCTATGGGAAAGATAGGAACCTGGAAAGATTGCAGAAAAGACAAAAGAATGTTGCCAGGACTTGAGAGACTTGAGTTATAGGGAGAGGTTATACAGACTAGAACTTTATTCCTTGAAGTGTAGGGAAACTGAGAGGTGATCTTACAGTGGTGTACAAAATCATGAGGGGCATAGATAGGGCGAATATACGCAGTCTTTTTCCCAGGGTTGGGGAACCAGGAACTAGAGAGCATAGGTTTAAGGTGAGAGTGGAGAGATTTAATAGGAACTTGAGGGGCAACTTCTTTACACAAAGGGTGGTACATATATGGAATGAATTGCCAGAGGAAGTGGTTGAGTCAAGTACAATAACAACTCTTAAAAGATAGTTGGATGGGTACATGGATTGGAAAGGTTTAGAAGGTTATGGACAAAACACTGACAAATGGGACTAGCTTGGGCCAAAGGGCCTGTTTCTGTGCTGTATGACTCTGAGTGCATATTGAACGTCGCTTTATTGAAGTAATTAAGTTGAATTTTAGAAGTGGGCTGCAGATATACTGCTGTGATGTTGTGCATGTACCTCATGTGACCACGACACATTCCTGCCCCTCTGATTATCCTACAGTTGCTCGAGATGTTGAGGTTGTGAGATTGCAGTGCACCGCCTTGCAGTTTTGTTTGATTCTATGTGTCTTCCATTAACATTTAATAGGAACCGTGTGTCTGGGATGGTCCTCATTATCAGGAGTAATGTTTTACTTTTTTTTGGAGGGGTGAGGTGAAAGTGCTCCATCTGGTCAACAGCTTGATGTTCCCATGGGGCAACATTCAGAGCCATAAGCAGAATGTAGTCCTGGAGGGTTGGCACTGAGGGTCACCTGGCATCTAGCAGTCAACAGACTGACTAGATAGAGCTTGGCACAGGGAGAGTGTTGTTCAGTCAGAGCCAGTCTCTGGCCATGGTGCTTGGAGCAGACAGGAGATCATTCCATTATGGAAGTTCGCCCTTATGGAATTCACAAAGCACTACCCAAAAATGTGAGATACAGTATATAAAATGTGAGAGGGGAGAAAAGTAAATCAACACAATTTTTCTTCAACTTGTTTCTTGATGCATGTGCAGATGACATGGATTTGCATTATGGAAAATTGTGATACAGTTTTCTAGGAATGCACCCCCACACCCCCCCCCCCCCCCCACCCCTGTAATGCTTGGGCTGCTTGTATAGGAAGGGGATGCTTGTACTGGAGAGGATGTAGTGCAGATCCACCAGGATGTTGCTGAGATGGAGCATCTCGGATACGAGGAGAGACTGGACAGGCTGGGTTTGTTTTCCTTGGAGCAGGGAGGCTGGGGGAGAAGGGGGGCTGATAGAGGTATGCAGAGTTGTGATGGGCATAGTTGGTAGGAAACTTTTCCCCTTGGCAGTCCTGTCTAAAACTAGAGGGCATAGATTTAGGGTAAAGGATAAGAATTTAGAGAGGATCTGAGGAAGAATTTCTTTTTCACCCAGAGAGTGGTTGGGATCTTAAGCACACTATCTGAGGGGATGTGGTGGCTGAGGCTCTTAAAACATTTAAAGTATCAAGCTGGGCACTTGAATTGCTAAAGCACAAAGGTTAAGGACCAAATGGGATTAGTACAGATGGTTACTTGATGGTCAGCATAGATGTGGTGGGCTGAAGGGCCTGTTTCTGAGCCGGATGACTCCAGAACTCTGTTTAATATTTGTTCCTTCCAAAGCATGTGGGGATTTTCACTTTACTATTTGCCGCTCACTAGTTCTCTTTCTCAGGTATATTATTCCTTATTTGTGTGTTCCTTTTGGAAATTTCCCCTGGAAATTCAGAGTCAACACATATCAACCATTTTAACCAAATGTTCATAACGTCAGTGGTAAAACACTGCTCTGTTGAAAATCTAAAATAAATGCAGAAAAAGCTGGAAATACTCTGCGGGTCAGGAATGAAAGATTTTTCAGGTTGGGGATCTTGTCGGATGGAGAAGAAGTTGAAGATGCGGCTTAAGATGGGTGAGAAGTGATAGAGGGGAAGGGAGAACAAAAGGGAAGGAATTAAATAGTGCAGGAGCTTGCAAGATTAATCGATGAGGCACATTGGTACAAGGCAAAAATGGAAAAAGTGCAGACACCCAAATGGTATCTCGAGGTGTTAATGGACCAATTGAGCATTTAGTGAAAGTCCTTTGGATTGCAGGTGGTGAGGACGGTTCCCTTCAGTGAGTCCATGAAGGCTGAGAGAAAGGCCAATTAGACTTCTTCCAATAATTGTTTAATGAATAACTACCAATCGAGCGGTATGTGTTTGATGAGCTCCCCTCCTACAAGGTAATAAAGTATTAAAAATAGGAAAGGCATGTTTATGGCACTGGGTAAGCCCATGTCTGGAGTACTGTGCGTAGATTTGGCCACCTTATTTAAGATTGGCTGTCCCAACACTGGAGACAATTCAGTGAAAGATCACTAGGTTGTTTCCTGGGTTTGTCCTATGAAGGAAGGTTGGTCCTATACTCAATGGAGTTTAGAAGAATGAGGGATGATCTTATTGAAATATTTAAGATTTTGAGAGAGCATAACTGGTAGTTGCTGGGAAGATGACTTCCTGGATGGGGGAATCCATAACTAGAGGCCGTACACTCAGAAATGGTTGTTGCCCATTTAAGATAGAGGTAAGAGGAATTCATTCTCTCAGAGGGTTGTAGAATTTTAAAGATTCACCCCAGAGATCCATGGCAGCTGCCATTGACTATATTCAAGGCTGGGGGAGGTTATTGGACCACAGAGGAGTCGAGCATTAAGAGAAACAGACAGAAAGTGGAATCAAGATCAGAGCGACCATGATGTTGTTCGGCAAGCTGAAGGGGTCAGGAGGCTGATCATTCTTCCTATGAACGTGCTGTGACAAACCTGGCAGGAATCACGAGCACTCCAGTCATGAAGCCAAAAGTTCCCCCGTTTGCTGATCCAAACCTCGGCGTTTGTGCGTGGACATAGAACCCTCTCGATTCTGGTTCTTGGGGAAACAGCTGAGTCTTTTTTTTACAGAAAACTTGCTCAAGAGACCTCTTAGTGCGGTCTGGGTGTGTCAAGCTTGCGCTGTGGCTTACACTATGTTGTAAAAACAAATGGAAAACCCAAGCAAGTGTGTTTAGTAAGCAGCTTGAACCAAGTTGTACAAGAAATCAAATGCAGCACTGTTTTCGTGTGGTGGCCAAAACACTGAGGAGCCATATAATGAAGGTGGTCATTCTGTAGTGGCATGTTGAAGTGCGCACTGCAGACACTACTAGCTGCCCACATAAAGTAATGAGGGAATAATTCAGGCTCAAGTGGCATTAATGAGCCATCAGTGCCATCTGTGAGCTAACAATGTTGACCCATCCTGCTGTACAAAGCTTGCACTAGGCAGATCATTCTGTTTGCCTCTGGTGATAACCACACAGTGTGGTAATTGTGAAATGTAATTCTGGATTACACAGGGAGCCTTGTGTCAATATTTGTAATCCCGACAGCTACGCTCTCTCTGGAGAGTTGAGGGCATTCTTTAGCAGCAACCAGTGCACTTAATGCGGAATTGGTCTGCTTGTTTCTTGCAATGGTCTGCACACCTGGCTGTTTTAAAAGAATACGGTTTAATTCAGCTCCCTTTTACTCTTGCACTCAGTATCATTAGCTAATAATACTGGGAGTGTCATTAACTCCCAGTACTCTCTGGCATGGAGTCTTGCAGATTAAAGAATCAGACCTCAGTGAGTTTTGGTTTCCAATTTTCCATCCACTGAAAACTGGAAATACCTCAGTCTCCCCAATTCCAATTCTCTGTATCTGTTGGGAGAAGGTCTGTACAAGCGTTACCAATTCCCAGTGTCTGTGTTAATATCCAGAAATCAAAGAAAATGGGGGGAAAAGAACTAAAGAGTTAACAGTACTGATTATAAACAAAAAAACAAATTGGATCTGGTGATGTTAGCTTCCTTTTTTAAAATGACTCCTGTATTTGATCCCAGTATGTAAGACCACCAGGAGTGGTTAGATGCTTAGCAGGAGTCTATTCAACCCATTGTATCCATGATAACTAAGAGCTATCATACTTAATCTCACTATTGAGCTCTCTGTTCATCATCTTGTAGGACACGCCACTCAAACCACATATCCATGTACTTGTTAAACATGACGAGGGTTTCTGCCTCCGCGGCTGTTTCAGACACCGATTTCCAGTCACACACCACCCTCTGGTGAAGAATTTTTTTTCCCAGCTCTGCCTTTATCTGTACTTCTGTTATTGACTTCTTTGCTAGGAAATAGGCCTTTGATGCCCAGTGCGAGAATATCATTTGCCTCTGCACATTTCATTGACTTCAGTGGAACTGTGCACGTCGAGGTGAGCAAAACTGGGAGCTGATACTCTTGCACATGTTAGCACTTGAGACCGAATCTACCCTACTAAGACAATGCCATTTGGCCCATCTTGGGTATGCTGCTGTCCCAGTACCTCCCATCTTAAAGCATCATGGCTAGTTGGTGCATCCTATCTATTCATAATATAAATATATATAAATCAATATAGAGAGTGGTTGGTGCATGGAATGCGCTGCCTGGGGTGGTGGTGGAGGCTGATACGTTGGTCAAGTTCAAGAGATTCAAGAGATTATCTAAGCATATGGAGGAATTTAAGATAGAGGGATATGTGGGAGGAAGGGGTTAGTTAGTCTTAGGAGTGGTTTGAATGTCGACACAACATGATGGGCCGAAGGGCCTGTTTTGTGCTGTATTGTTCTATGGTTCCTCCCTCTCTCTCCTGTCTGTCCAGCTTCTCCTTAACGTATCAACAGTGTTTGCCTCATCTTCACCCTGTGCTGCTGAGATCCACATTCTAGCCACAATCTGGGTAAAGAGATGTCTCCTCGGTCACTTCGAGTGATTATCTTGGACTAATGACTTTTAGATTTTGGTGTAGGGTAGCATGCTTGCAAACAGGGTGAGGTTACTGTTCTCGACATTGGTCAACTTTATAATGTAATGTGGTACTCTGGAAATCTGAAATAAGCAGAGGATGTCGGGGACCCTCAGCAGGGCAGGCAGCATCTGCAGAGAGTGGGACAGAGTTTCGGAACAATCACCTTTCATCAGAATTATCTTGGCAATTTCAGAAATCATGTCCACAGTTCATGGGTATTGCCTGCCCTGCTGACAATTTCCAAGGTAATTATTAACTTCAGATGTGATTTACAAGGTGAGAATCACTGGGGTTATAGCTTCCATCTGCAGTTTATCGCGTCTGCATTAGGCTTCCTGCCCTAGTGTCGCTTTAAGGTTGTCAGTCAACCACATGGAGCCCTGTGAGCTTGAGGCTGGTGATGCAAAGGGTGCTCACAGAGCTGACTGCAGCATCAAACGGAAACTAATGTGGGGAGAGGGCTGGTAGCTTAGCTCAGTGGCATTGAGAAACTGGTTCTCAAAAAAAACTGTGTGGATGTTTTTATTGCCTTAAGGGAGGGTTATTTTTGGAAATACTTCGGAGTTTGAATTAAAGAAAATGATGGGTTCCTGAAGCTTTTCGATAGAGAAATGTGGATAATGTGGTATGGAAGGTATGTCCAGCACCAGGTTTTAAATCCCCTTTAATTACCATCCTATTGCACTCTTCCACCTATGTTCTAATGGGTGGCTTTATGGATGGACCTTGTGACACTGCCTAGATTATGGCCTTGTCTCATATGGTGGCTCCAAATTGAAGCTTGCACATTTAATATCCTGCCAGTGAGCCTATTCCATGCTCTTCCTAAATCATCACCTTGGGTTCCTCCCGTCACCAGGATAGCTGCCCCTCTTTAGGTTTAGCTCAGGAGCACTCACCACACAAAGCCCAGTGTCTGGAAGGAGCAGATCTATTGACTGGACATGATAGTGCATTGCAATGCTTGAAGCTTAGCTGTATGAGAACTTTTGCCTGCCCTTAGCTTTACGTGTGACGTTGCAAAGGCAGAAACTCTGTATCTAGCGTTGCCATAGCTAGACCAAATGTGTCCATGGTACACGGCATCTTTTATAACCAACAACCATCTCTTCACACACTCCCCTTCCTTTATTGGCTGTTTTTGGTTTCATGCTGATCAAATGAATGAGCATCATTTATATATTGATAAATAATATTTAATTATATTATGAATAATCATTCCACCACTTGTTTCATTAATGAGTTATTTTCTTTTTAATTACAATTTCTTTGGGTTCTTTTCCTTTTGGGGCGATCACGCCATTAATTTCTGTTCTTATTTCACTTTTCAGACTGTTTCCAGATATCACAAGATATTATTTTTATCAACTAATTATTTTTCTGTTGCAAATTAGCGAGGTTTCCAACAGTGTTAATGAGAGTCTGGGTGACTGGCTGTGATTAATTGTTGCCTTTTGCTGTAATTATCACTAATAATAACTGCCTGGGCCCATCACCTCTTTTATATATTTCTATATATACATATATATATTTTTAATTATTTTTAAAGCACATTCCATCAGCTGTCCACCATTTTGCTTCCAGCATGATTTAGTAGCTTCTAATTTAAAAGCTTGCTTTATTTTTTGCTGTATTGTATAAACTGTTGCTTTCTTGTTGCTCCCTTTATTCCATCAGCTGTGGACAGCGTTGACTATTTATTTCCACATTGACTGAGTGACACCTCCCTTCTCACAAGCTTTGTTTTTTTGGAGTAAAACTTATTGCCTTTATAGCAGTCCCTAAAGCAATGTGTCATAATCATTTGAGGGTTTTCCTTTGTTAAGTTAATGGATTAATTCCCCAGCTCTCCATATCCCATAGCGGGCAAGCCCTGCATGGAAATTCACTTATCCAGACCCAGAATGCTCCCATTAGCTGGTGGGAGCAGGTTAGAGGGAGCCAGGCTGGGCAAGTATGGGCATGTGTTTCTCCAGGCTGTAGTAATCATGATACATCTGGGCCTTAGCGTCCTGGACTACTTTTGGTATCATCCCTTCATGGGATGTGGGCTTTGCCAGCAAGACCCAACAAATTTTTCCCACATCCCAAAGTCCTGTGGGTTAGTCGGTTAGTTGGCCACTGTAAATTGCCCTTAACATGTAAGGTGAGTGGTAGAATGAGGGAGAATAAAATGGGATTAGTGCAAATGGGCGTTTGATGGTCAGCGGGGACTTGGTGGGCCGTAGGGCCTGTTTCTGTGCTGTGTGACTTCTGTTTAACATTTCTGAGAGTGAGTGGCTTGCTGGATCAGTTCAGAGGCCACTTAAGAATCAACCATATTGTTATGGTTCCAGTGTCGCATCTCGCCCTGACTAAGTAAGGACGACAGCTGTTTCTGTATACCCCCAAAGAATATTAGTGAATTAGATGGGTTCTTATGGGTGCCCGGATTTGTAGTCATTATTCCTGATCCAATTCGGGTTTATTTAATGAATTGAGTTTAAATTTCGCAGTTGCTATGGTGGAGTATGAACTTGCCTCCCCTGGATCAAAGTCCAGTAAATAACCTATGTGCTTCCATACCCCACAGCATTTAGGGAAAGGTATTAAATGTAGGCAGGAGTTTCAGGCTTGAGCATTATGCAATTTGACTGTGCTGCTAAGTAGCCCACGGCTCAGTATCAAGACCAAAGTAAGCAGAACAGAAAATGCTGAAAATACTCAGCAGGTCAGGCAGCATCTGTGGAAAGAAAATCTATTAAGGTTTCAGGTCAAACACCTTCATTCGAACATTCTGATGAAGGGTCTTCGACCTGAAACATTAACTGCTTCTCTTTCCACAGACGCTGTTTGACCTACTGAGTTTTTTCTCCCCCAAGCATTTTCTGGTTTTATTTCAGATTTCCGGCATCTGCAATTTTTGTTTGATTTCCAAAATGAGTAATGGCCACGAGGACAAATTAATTGGCCCTTTGGAGCTCCACTCCAGCATGAGTCTGTGCCTTCAGGATAAAGGGGGGACTTAAAAGAGGTGGGGAAAAATTGGACCCTTTCTAATGAGGGATTATGCCATAATCTTCAGGGACTTTTTTTTAAAAAGAGGGGAGAAAATGGGCACTACATGAAAAAAATTGTGAGAAGTGTGACGTGAGTAAAAGGATTAATTGTGCATTTAATAAAAGAAGTCTCCCTTTTCTTGGCTGACTGAGGCTGTTTTCTATCACTATTAACGTTAATGGTAAAACTATATGCATCAAAATGGTTCCCTATTGACCCTGTGGGCTCCTGTGGATTGGGGCCAGTAAATGACCAAACATTTTCACAAATGATAGTATTTTTCTTAACTAGTGCAAGCAAGCAGTGAATAGGACTAAAATCATCCACATTCTAAGCAAAATCCAGTTGTTTCATTTGGCTAATTCTTTTGGGACCTAATATTCCAGACCACCTGCTTTTGAGCAACCCACTACATGAATCCAGCTCAAAAAAAGATTGCTTTGCCGAATGGATTTGGTCATAGTTCTAAACTTATAGTGAGATCAGTCCACACAAGCCAGTGAAAGGAAAACTTGCTTCATTTTTTTTTGTTTTTTTGAAGGTCATTTAATTAAGTCACGGAAGCTAAACAAGCTTAAATTATCATGTCACTCTGTTCCTGTTAATTAAACATGCTTGATGTAATTAATTGTGTAGTTTGAAATAGTATTGACAACACTGGCTTTTTACTGTGTATGTTTTACTTTGTAAAGACACTGGTCTCCTTTCTGCTTCAAACTCTGTGGCAGTGGATCCCTGAACACTGATTGCTGTTTTGTTTGAAAACTTTTAATTTTCTGTTATAGATCGAAATGGTCCCGTTCTCATTTATCTGTAAACTTAGTTCATGTGTTCTGTTTTAAATTTTACTTTTTTTAAAAAAAATACTGAGCATATTTTTGCTGTACATAGATAGAAAAATAAAGAGAATTTCCTTCAATAAATCTCATGCAATGTGTGCTGTGTGTGTGTGTGCTCCTCTTTTTACTGCACTTTTGGTTTTTGGACCATTTAACAGGCAGCAGCCACTTTCTTAACAGCCGCCTCCCCCACCCGTCTACCGTCACCTATTCTGTTTCAGCTAGTGTCAGACTAGGGCACAATTGGACTTGCAGTTAATTTGCTGATAATTTTTTTAAAAATGTACTTACACAGTGCCTTTCATGAACTCTGGATGTCCCAGAATGAATGAAGTACTTTTCAGTATTCGTTGTTGTAATATAGGAAAATAGCAGTAAATGTATGCACAGCAAGATCCCACCAACATTTGGCCACTTCCTTTTCAAACGGGACACCAGCTATAATTCCCTTTTCTCAAAATAGTGCCATGGAATTCCACATCAACTGGGAGAATAGTTGGGGGTTGACGACTCGTGGAAGACAGTTCCTCCAACGGTGTGCCACTCCTTCAGTGCTGCTGTTAGGCCTAGCCCACGGTGCTGTGCTCAAACCTCTGGAGTGCGCCTAGAACCTGACTAAGAGGCAGAAGTATGGCCCACTTAAGCCACTGGAGGCCAGAGTTCACCTGAATTTCTCCCAGTGAAGGTAGTGGAGGGGGCGGGTCAAAAAATCACCCAGTGCTCCACCCCTGATTACTGTTGGCGACCTTTTCACTGCCACTCAGCCCAGGGAAGAAATATGGCAGTGTGAGCATCTGTGGATGGCTCGCATAGTTGAATAGCCCTGCGCTGCTTTCAGTGGAATGTCATGCAGGAAGAATGGCCACTCTAGGCCAGACTGTGTCCCAATGCAAGTAAACCCCAACATCAAGGTCAAGATCAGCACAATGTTGACCTTGATGCAATGCATTCAATATAATGTTCCTCATGGAGCAAGAGTGCTGGAGAGGTGTCCTGGTTAGTGAATGGCATCTGGGTGGTTATAGTTCTCCCCAGTCTGAGTTCTAATGTTCCATAGCACATTCTAATACAAGCAGCTATATGAATTAGGAAATACTATGCCTTTGTTGTTTATAGTGAGTCACCTTAATGCTTGATCTGACCACTGCAGGAAGAGGTTCAGTGGGTTAGAGACCCAAAGGATCCATCAGCAGAGAAATGACTCATCAGTTTCTCGGTGGCGTGCATTTTAAAACTGGCAAAGTCTTGTCCTTCCCTCGTTGTTGGTAGTTCTGTGCCCCAGTTTTCCCCCCACCACCTACATACTTCAGAGCACGTGCCCCCTCCGTGTCTCTGAATTCCCTTGCTCTCTTTTGAGAAACTACCTGGCTGTTAAATGGTTAAGTTTCAGCAAAGAACCAATGAGCTTTATTCTTCACGCTAAATTTGACCCAATTCACGCTTCATTTAAAGTTGAAATTTGAAATTTATTCACTAAACAAACACCCTCATCAAACCTTGCATGAATATCACTTGCATGAAATGACATTTGCTTTATTTGGGTTTGATCAATGCTCGTGCATGTGTTTGTGTGTGTCTGATTTTTTTTCCCCCCATTCTTCCCTCACTTGTGCCCATTCCCACACAACAGTCACACACTTTACACATTTATAGGTCTTTGTGCACAGTAGGAATGCACATGAGATCCTTCCTGTTCCTCATCTCCCAACTTTGCAGCAGCTTTCAGGTTCCCTGGCATCTAACAGGCTGGCAACACAGTTGCTTTTACGACTTCTTTGTATTTCACCCATGGGATGCCCAGAGCAGAGGTTTCACAGCTCAAAATGTCTGCACGGAGGTTGTCAGTGTATCACTCTCACGTCTGGTCCTTAACCCCAATGAGTAAACTGGTGATGACACATATTTATACAACTGTAAATAGTGAGGAGAATAATGAAAGCTCCAGGAGGAGGTAGATAAGTGGGCAGGTATGTGGCAGATGCCATTTAACGTAAAGAAGTGTGATGATTTATCTTGGAAGGAGAAATGACATGAAACATTATGGAGTACAAAATGAAGGAGGGTAAATTGATTTGTTATTGTCACATGTACCGAGGTACAGTTAAAAACTTTGTTTTGCATGCCATCCATACAGATCATTTCATCATGTCAGTACATTGAGGTAGTACAAGGGAAAAGCAAGAGAAAAACAGAATGCAGAATTAAGTGTTATAGTTACAGAGAAAGTGCAGTGCAGGCAGACAATAAGGTGCAAGGGCATGCCAAGGTGGATTGTGAGGTCAAGAGTCAATCTTTTCATACAAGGGGACCGTTTAATAGTCTTATGACAGCAGGATAGAAGTTGTCCTTGAGCCTGGTGGTACATGCTTTCAGGCTTTTGTATCTTCTGTCCGGTGGGAGGGGGGAGAAGAGAGAATGTCCAGGGTGGCTGGGTCTTTGATTATGTTGGCTACTTTACTGAGGCAGCGAGAAGTGTGGACAGAGTCCGTGGAAGAGAGGCTGGTTTCTGTGATGCGTTGGGCTGTGTCCACAACCCTCTGCAGTTTCTTGCGGTCCTGGGCAGAGCAGTCGCCATACCAAGCCGTGTGGCAGCTGTGAGATTTTGAGATGTCCCAACACTAGTCATTGAAGGGGCAGGATAAGTGGGAAGACTATTGGCAAAGCTTATAGCAGTGGTGTGCAGCAGCCTCACTTGCAAACACTGGGTAAAATGGAGGCTCTCCTACAATGCCTGACGGTTGTCATGGGCTGTGCCTTTTGAGGAGCTGGGACTCTCCCAGAGATTCCTAAAGATTGCAAACAACCATGTGGCCAGGGCAGCTGATAGACTGATATGTTAACTTTTATGAATTTACTCTGAAAATTACCTGAATATTATTGGAGCCTGTGTATAATACTTGGTTCTCCTGCCTTCCTCCACTGGGATCAGTGACTTTATTACTGGGCACACACAGAAGCAAGGAAGTTGACCTAAAGCTTTGTAAATCACTGGTTCCCAGTTGGAATACTGTGGCCAGTTCTGGACACTGCACTTTTGGAAGTATTGTAAGGTGTTAAAGGTCAGGGGGAGATGAGATGAAAGGGTTGTCCTACCAAAGAGAGGCTAGACAGTTTGGCTCTGTGCTCCTTCGAGTTTAGAAGAATGAGGGGTGACCTTATTTAACCATATAAGATCCTAAGGGGGCTGTTGAGATGTTTCCACCAGTAGTAAGGGAACTTGGCAACGAAATAAGAGGCTGGTCATTTAAGACTAAGGTGTGTAGAAATTTCTGCTGTCAGAGGGTGGTGAATCTCAGGAGTTCTCTGCCCCCAAGGGTTATGGAGGCCAGATCATTAGATATACTTAAGGAGGAACTAGTTAAATATTGGAAAGGTTGTGGAATTGAGGGTTATGGGGAACTGGCACAGAGTAGGAGTTGAATAGGTTTATTATCACTGACTTGTCTGGCGTGTAATTTGTTGTTTTACAGCAGCAGTGCAGTACAGAGCCAGTGCAGATCAGCAAGGATCATATTGATTGGCGGGGCAGGCTTGAGGGGCCGAGTGGTCTGCTCCTGTTTTCTTGTGTATTGGAATGGCTCAGTTATATGGGAATTCAGTAATGCCGTGAGACTGGAGAAGGGGTTGTTCTGCTTAGAAAAGATTAAGGAGAGATTTAATAGAAGTATTTAAAGCTTTCTAAAGTAATATCCAGAGGCGTGGACTATTGATCTGGAGACACAAGTTCAAATCCCACCATGGCATCTGGGGATTTTAAATTAAATAAATCTGTAATAAAACCAAGTATCAATGACGGTGACTAAGAAACTCTGGAAATGCTGCAAAAACCCATCTGGTTCACTACTGCCCTTCAGGGGAGGCCACCTGCTGTCCTTACCTGCTCTGGTCTTTAGGTGACTCCAGACCCACAGTGTTGTGGTTGACTTTCAACAGCCCACTAAAATGGGACAGCGAGGTGTTCGGTTCAAGAACAATCAGCAGCAGGTGATAAATGCAGCCTTTGCAACTGGCAGTCACATCCTGGGATAAATAAGTAATACATTTAGATGTGTATGTAATAAATTGACTTTTTTTGAAGGAGGATTTAGCCCCAGCAGCAATAGGTGAAGGCAGAGTGGGCAGCACAGTGGCGTAGCTGGTAGAGATGCTGCCTCACGGCACCGGAGACCCGGGTTCAATCCTGACCTTGGGTGCTGCCTGTGCGGAGTTTGCACGTTCTCCTTGTTGCCGTGTGGGCGTGGTCCGGGTTTCCTCCCTCATCCCAAAGACATCTGGGTTGGTAGGCAAGTTGGCCACTGTGAATTGCCCTCAGTGTGTAGGTGAGTCTGGGGCCAGTCGATGGGAAAATGGGAAGAATAAATGGGATTAATGTAGGATCAGTGTAAACGGGTGCCTGATGGTTGGCATGGACTCAGGAGGGCTAAAGGGCTTGTTTCTGTGCTGTGTGAATAAATGAGGAGAGTTTCTTCTTGGTGACGGAGTCTCTGACCAGAGGATGCAGATGTAAGTTAAATAGCAAAGGACCAGAGATGAGGTGAGAAATTGCTTTACACGGCGGGCTGTTCCGCTACTCGAAAGGGTAGTGGAAGCGAGATCAATAGTATCACTTGGTGTGCAGGACCACGAGTGGGAGTGATTGGCGAGCTCTACCAAAGACCCAGCAGAGCTATGGTGGGCTGAATAGCCTCATTCCATGCTGTGTTGTCTGTGCCTCAACGGAAGGTGGTCCCGATCCTGCTGAATAAACAGGGGGCCACACGAAATTGGATTCTCGCCCTGCAGAGTAGCAGGAGGTTTCACAGTGTTACAACCCTTGCTCTGTCATAATAGAGGAGCAGCACTGCGTCAAGGGATAAACTGGAAACCATGCTCAGTTTTGCAGCTAACAAGCAGGAGTGTGCAGTTGTGCTCCGAAGGTGACAGCTGTACTGGAGCTTCATAACGTTAGCAAGGCAAAGACAAGTACTTTTCAATCAATGTTCTATACAATGTTTGTTGTGTGGATCTCGAGGACCTGTTGTCCTGTGTTTTCTTTGCGGACTTTGTCACGAGGAGCTGGTGACTGCATGATTGGTGACTACCTGCGGTTTCTGCACCACTGCTTGGTCAGCCTGACCGTTGATGCCTGGCAGTGCTGAGTGCGACCTTACTGCCGTTACAAAAGCGGAGGAGGAGGGAAGACACAAGAGGCTGCGAATGCTGGAATCCAGAGCAAAAAACAAACTGCAGGAGGAACTCAGCGGGTCAGGCAGCATTGGGAAATGGACAGTCGACGTTCCGGGTCCAGACCCTTCATCTGGACCCGAGACCTCAACTCTCCATTTCCCTCCACGGATGCTGCCTGACCTGCCGAGTTCCTCCAGCCGTTTATTTGTTGCTGGAAGGAGGAGGAGATGCTGGTTGGAAAATAAGGAGGCGATCGAACTATGGCTTTGGACAGTGGAGGGTTGCAGTCAGCAGCAGGCCTTTCTTAGTAGTTGCTGCACTTTCCATTCTGGGGTCAGAACAGGTTTCCAATGGATGCTTTCTCAAAGATTCCCATACAATGGTCTCTCTCAATCTTCCCCCATTTAAGTTATTATTACAAAGAATTGAAGAAGGAAGTGTTTGCAGGGCTCTGAGGAAAGAACGGAGCATTGGGACAAAGGGGATAGCACAGACATGATGGGCTTGATGGTCCACTGTGCCGCACTATCCTGTGATTCTAGAGAGAAACAATACTGTTGCAAGTATCTGCTCACTGATTGAATCAGAATCAGATTAATTATCACTGACTTAGATGACATGAAATTTGTTGTTTTGCGGCAGCAGTACAGCGCAACGACATAAAATTACTCGAAATGATAGAACTAAATAAATAGTGCAAAAAGAAGCAATCATGAGGTAGTGTTCATGGACCATTCAGAAATCTGATGGCAGAGGGGAAGAAGCTGTTCCTGAATCATTGAGTGTGGGTCTTCAGGCTCCTGTACCTCCTCCCTGATGGTAGTAACAAGAAGAGGGCATGTCCTGGATGGTGAGTGTCCTTCGCGATGGATGCCGCCTTCTTGAGGCACCGCCTCTTGAAGATGTCCTCAAGTTCAAGTTACTTTATTGTCATTCATCCATGCTAAAAAACACATGGCAGAACGAAATGTCATTTCCCCCCAGACTCACACAACAGAGGACATACATAGAACAGAAGACGTCCAATAAACACAACAAAAAACAAAACAAAATTGTGCAAGTACAATTTAACAGACCTTAGTGATGTGTGAATGGGTGTGACACCCGGCTTCTTACTCTTTCACAGGGTGTAAGGGTCGTTGGCGAGGCCAACATTTAATGCCCGTTCCCAGTCACCCCGTGAGAAGGAGGTGGTGAGCTCCCACCTTGAGGTGCTGCAGCCCTTGTGGTTAGGTTACTGCAACACTGATCTTGTATAGCAGCTTGATGTGGGAGCGGCCACTTAAGTGGACAATTTGGAAGGTGTAGCAGTCACATGCACGCCAGCCCGGTAAGGATAGCAGTGGACCAGATGGCTTTTCACAGTAATCAGTAGCTTTACCTTCACCTTTACTGATGTTACTTTATTAATTCTAGGTAACTTAATTAATTGAATTTAAATTCCCCAGCACTCCAAGGAGTCCAGGTTAGTAATTCTCAGCCTTTTTAGATCAGGCTTGTTATCTTCCTCTAAAAATGGCCACAAAACCATGTGTAACTTCATTGTAAGTACAGAGAGAATGCAGAGGCTTTATGTTTCTGTGTATCCCTGGCTGGCAGTGTTCCAATGTGCAGGACCTTTCTCAACAGGAATCTGGCATCTACTATCAGGTACTAACAGTTGGGATGTCAGATAAGAACAGAGTTGGGTCCAAAGAGCCCCTGTATCCAGATGCTGAGACGTGTCTGAGGATTATCGTGGTCAACAATTGCATTCGGCTTTGTTGCACACTTCTGATGCAAGCTCTCTTTCTGTAAGGTTTTTGGGTCACAAAGAAAGTGTATCTCATCCTTTTTGGATCTTGCATGTTGCCAGTGCTAGTACTTATCAGCTGTCTCCTTCATGCTTGGCTCAATCTTCAGGCATGAGACAGTCACCTTATCTCACGGTCTAACGGTCTGCTTCAGTCTTGGAGCACCTATGCAAAAATAGCTGGCCGCTCACCGTGTCCTTTCTCACTTGAAGACAGAATTTCTCGATGTAATTTCTTGTCAGTGAATGCGTGGTCATCGCTCAACCTCTCCCAGCCAGCACCTCCCTCTTTCTGCACCTTCCTTGAAACTCTCCACTCCTCTAAGCCTGGTCCCTTGCATCTCTCCCTTTACTCTGCTGTGTTAGTTGTACCCTCAGCTGTCTGGGAATGTTCCAATATGCAGGATCTTTTTCAGCAGAGAACTGGCACCTGCTATCAATTACTAGCAATTGGAGGTTGGGTAAAAAGAGAGTTGGGTCTGAAGAGCCCCTGCACAGAATCTAGAATCCGCCTCTTAAACTATTGTCTCTTCATTGTCTCTTAGACACATGAATGACAGAGAAATGGGGGGCTATGTGGGATGGAAGGGTTAGATGGATCTCAGAGCAGGATAAAATGTTGGCACAACATTGTAGGCCGAAGGGCCTGTACTGTGCTGTTGTGTTCTGTGTTCACCTCCACCTCCCCCTCATCAGCCCAAATTAACAAAAGCTGGTACCAACCCAGTGTCTCCAGCGTTTTCTGTTTTAACTCCAACATTGACTTTTTCTGTTTTTTGTTTATTGAGAAATTTGGAAAAGTTCATATTGGAGTTGGATAGAGCACCAGACAAGGATTCAGTTGCAGCTTTCGAAAGGTAAATAGATAAAAACTTGAGACACGAGAGACTGCAGACACTGGAACCTGCAGCAACAAACAAGACGCTGGAGGAACTCAGCGGGTCAGGCAGCATCTGTGGGGGGAAATGGACAGTCGACGTTTCAGGTCGAGCCCCACCATCTGGGGAAACTCCTGCAGGAATCTGGGGAATAAGCAGGGGACTGGAAGGCATAGACTCGATGGGCTGAATGGCCTCCTCCAGTGCTGTACTCATCTGTGAATGAGCTGTGCTAGCTGCTGTGTGAAAACTGTCTGCTTTAATGCTCAACGCTTGATTAGTGAGGAACAATCGCTCCCCCGCGCTGCCTGCAGAGATCCCAGTGATGAACTGGAGAAGGCAGGAGGCTGGGAGGGGGGGTCAGATTCCAATCTGTTTGGCCTGATAATTAGTGGGGAGACAGTGGAGCTGAGATATATGAACGAAAACAACAGTGTACACAGAAGCTGGCCAAATCATTAATGGCATCCAGCTGCAGTCCCTAATGAGGATACTGAAGGAGCGTAACAAATGTGTCGCACCAATGTCACAGATTTTCTAAATGTCACATTAGCATTTTGACACTTCTCCCCTGTTTGCACTGATGCAGTCGGTTCCTTCAGTAAGTTAGGGAGGAACTGGGTTGCTGAGATTGCATGAAGGGGAATTATCGCTTCTCCTCCAAATTGGTAAATTGGTTTGTTATTGTCACATGTACCGAGGTACAGTGAAGAACTTTGTTTTGCATGCCATTCATACAGATCATTTCATCACATCAGTGCATTGAGGTAGTACAAGGGAAAACAATGACAGAATGCAGAATAAAGTGTTACAGTTACAGAGAAAGTGCAGTGCAGGTAGACAATAAGGTGCAAGGCCATAACGAGGTGGGTTGTGAGGTCAAGACTCCGTCTTATCGTACTAGAGAACCGTTCAATAGTCTTATAACAGTGGGGTAGAAACTGTCCTTGAGCCTGGTGGTACGTGCTTTCAGGCTTTTGTATCTTCTACCCAATGGGAGAGGGGAGAAGAGAGAATGTCCCGGGTGGGTGGGGTTTTTGATTATGTTGGCTGCTTTACCAAGGCAGCGAGAAGTGTAGACAGAGTCCATGCGGTGTCTTCTGGGTATGGTGACCTCTGCTCCTGTTTGTCTTTACAGGCTAGGAGTCATAGAGTTGTACAACTGAGAAACAGGCCCTTCAGCCCACCATGTCCATGCTGACCATTGTACATCTGTCCTGGTCCCGTTTACCAGCATTTGGCCCATAGCCTTCTATGTCTTGGGAATTCAAGTGTTTATCTAGATGCTTCTTAAATGTTGTGAGGTTATCTGGCTCCACCACCTTCACATTCCAACCACTCTCTGAGTGAAAAAATTCCCTCACAGATCTCCTCAAAACCTCACCTTATACCTATGCCCTCTTGTTTTGGACACTGCACCAAGGGAAAAGGACTCCTACTATCTACCCTATCTATCCCCCTTATAATTTTGTGTACCTCCGTCAGGTCACCCCTCAGCGTTCTCCAGTCCAGGGGAAACAAGTCCAGCCAGTCCATTCTCTCCTTATACCTGAAATGATCCAATCCAACAAACATCCTGGTGAGTCTCCTCTGCACCTTCTCCAGCACAGCCACAAATGCACAAGCGCAATTCAAGATGCAGGAAAACCAATTGATAGGTGAAAAGTCGACTGGAAATGCTACACTTGAAAATGGGAAATGTTTGGAAGCAGCTTGAGGAGAAACTGCTCGGTGGAGCCAGTCCTGTTATTGAACAGTAGACTGGCCTCTACCTGTTCCCATCTCAAACCTATCACCTGCAGCCATTTATTGCCTCCACCCCTCACCTCCCCAGGGCAGGCACGGTTAGCGTAACGCTTTACAGCGCCAGCGACCCGGTTTCAATTCCGGCCGCTGTCTGTAAGGAGTTTGTACGTTCTCCCCGCATCTGCGTGGGTTTCCTCCGGGTTCTCCGGTTTCCTACCACATTCCAAAGACGTACGGGTTAGGAAGTTGTGGGCATGCTACGTTGGCGCCGGAAACGGGGCGACACTTGTGGGCTGCCCCCAGAACACTCTACGCAAAAGATGCATTTCACTGTGTGTTTCGATGTGCATGTGACTAATAAACATATCTTATCCACCTCTGTCGCTATCTCCACCCTTCCCTCCTCCATCTGCTGATCACCCCTCCTCACCTGGATCCACCTATCGCCTGCCAGATCTTGCTCCACCCCTTCCCCTCACATCTTTATACTGGCTATCTCCCATTTTCTTTCAGTCCAGATGAAGGATCTTGACCCAAAACGTCAACTGTCCGTTTCCCTCCACAGATGCTGCCTGACCCGCTGAATTCCTCCAGATTCTAGCACGTGCAGTCTCTTGTGTCTCCTCTCTCTGTAACGGCAGGTTTCCTTGGAAGTCTCGTTCGCTCCAATCCCTCCCATTTTTTCTTCACCACCCCTAAAAATCAACAGATTTAGAAAACAAACTTTTGTGTCCCTCCCCACACTTCCTCCACCAATGATTTTCTGAAGTTGCTGGTCGCAGTGTTTGAGAGAAGAATCTATAGCTCCCAGAAATCTCAAGGTAACCCTGCAGAGATTATCTCTGCATCTGAACCAACCGTGGCTGGCAAGGTGTGAGACCAACCGACGGGCAAAATTATCGCCCTCCTCCCAATTCATAAAAAGAGTAAGAAAGCAGCTTTATTTTCCATATCTCTACAACATAGAAGGAGGCCATTTGACCCATTGAGTTCCTACTAACTCACAGAGCAATCCTGTTCCTCTGATAATTTCTCTGTAACCTGTTCGCCCCGCATGTCCATTTACTCCCCGACAGAACAGTGGCCAATTAACCTCCCAACTTACGCATCATTGGGCTGGGGGAGGAAAGTAGAGGAAACCCATATGGTCACAGGAACAATGTGCAAACTCCACGAAGACAGGACCAATGGTCAGGATTGAACCTGGGTCATTGGAGGGGTTGAGGCAGCAATCTTCCTACTGCATCACTGTACCTTATTCCTTCTTGGGATGTGGGGGTTGCTGGCAAGACCAATAGTTATTGCCCATGACCAGTGGGAAGGAGGTGGTGAGCTGTGGCCTGCAGCCCTTGAGATGCTGCTTCTGGTGAATGTTAGAACTTGTTTTTGCCTGGTATCAGGAAAATCACATCCATACTATTATTCCGCTGATGAGGTGCACCTATGTGTCCCCTGAAGACCAAAAAGGCTTATTGCTGTAAATATGAATATCACAAGGTCAGCTAGAGGCTAATTGCTTTTACTTGGATCAAGGCATTTGCAGGAAATGATTGGATTTTGATCTCCTGTTTCGGACGTACTGTCAAAAAGTGTGGAACAGTAATTCTCACGTAGAACGCCTGAAATCTGAGAGACACGACTCAACTTTTTCCACAGTCCCTCTCTAGACGAGGGATTGGTAAGGACAGGATTATTATAGCTTGGAAAGTAGTGTGCTGACGTATGTCCCTCTGAAACTAGATGGCCCATGTCTTGATATAGATAACAGGGTCCCATTGGAGGGAAGCCTGCAGAGGAGGAACATTACTGGTAGAAATTCAAAAAACCTCTGAGGTAGGAAGGGATGTACAACATAGTCCAGTTCTGAACTTCAGTCCTATTGAGTTTCTCAGAGTTGAATTTAGGAAGCAGATTTCCGTGTGCACGTGTTACTGAACTGCACAAGTACAGGAGACCCCCGTGTTAGGGGGATTACGTTCCCAGAAGACTGCCCGTAATACGATTTTTCCATAATGCGAAGCCACGTCATCTGCGCATGCGGCAAAAAATGTGAGTTGAAAAAAAAATTGAAGAATAAATTCCACGCGAGCAGATTTTTATTCCGTATCTCAGATTTTTGTTGGTAGCTATCTGTGAATTCCATAAAGGTGAACTTCCATTACCCAAACTGCTGTAACGTGGGGATCACCTGTAGCAGCAAATATCTGACCCAGCCTGATCTTGACTGACAGACAACAGAGACCATGCAGACATTGTGAAACGGGTATATTCTTATAGAGAGGTAAGATGTACAGTATTTCTACAGGATTATTCCGCCTAACGGAGATTGAGTGGAGGAGATAGCAAGGTGGAGTATTTTTTTTAAGTGGCAAGAGATTGAAAGGTGTTGGTGTTCAGAGGGACCTAAGTGTCCTTGTACATGAATCACTACAAGTTAATGTGCAGATTCAGCAAGCAATTAAGGAGGGCAACAGTATGTTGGCCTTTACTGCAAGAAGATTTGAAGAGTAGAGACATTGTACTCCAATTATGTCAGGCTCTGGTGAGACCTCATCTGCAATATTGTGTATGGGTCTGGTATCTCTACCTAAGAAAGGATGTAGTTGTGACGGACGAAGTGCCGTTAAAGCTCACTAGATTTCTGGGATGGCAGGTTTATCGTATGGGGAGAGATTAATCTGACTAGGTCTGTTCTAGAGTTTAGAAGAATGAGAGTAACCTCTTAAACCATACAACATTCTTAAGGAGTATGATAGATAGATGTGGGGATGTTGTTTCCCTAGTTGGACTGGCTCGACCAGAGATCACAGTCTCAAAATAAGGGGTCAGCCTTTCAGGACAGAAATTTCTTCACCCAGAGAGTGGTGAATCTTTGGAATTCACTGCACAAGAGGTCTGTGGAGGCAGAATCACTGAGTACACTTCAGACAGATATATTGTAGATTTTAAGGGAATCAGAGGATCCAGGAAGGTGGCACTGAGTTAAAACATCGGCCGTGATCTTATTGAATGGCGGATATGAGAAGCCAGCTGGAGGACTGTTTCTTATGTTCTTACGAAGAGGAATTGTGGCAGGAGATCACTGTGATGCAGTTGTACACTTTGGAAGCAGAAATAAGCGGGCAGATTATTATCTAGGAGGAGAGAAAATCCAAAGCACGGAAGGACAAAGGGATTTGGGGGTACTCGTGCAGGATACCTTAACCACCAGGTCGGATCAGTGGTAAAGAAAGCGAATGCTATGTTGGCATTCATTTCGAGAGGTATAGTGTATAAAAGTAAGGAAGTGTTGATGAGGCTCTACGGGGCACTAGTGAGGCCTCATTTGGAATATTGTGCGCAGTTTTGGGCCCCACATCTTAGGAAGGACATGCTGACGTTGGAGAGGGTTCAGAGGAGATTTACGAGGATGATTCCAGGAATGAAAGGGCTTACATATGAGGAGCGTTTGTCGGCTCTTGGACTGTACTCACTGGAGTACAGAAGAATGAGAGGGGACCTCATAGCGACATTTAAAATATTGATAGGAAAGGACAGAGTAAATGCGGCTAGGCTGTTTCCCTTGGTGGGTGAGTTAGAATTAGAGGGTACAGTTTCAAAACAGAGATGAGGAAAAATTTCTTTAGCCAGAGGGTGGTGAATTTGTGGAACTCCTTGCCACGTACAGCAGTGAAGGCCAGTTCAAGGAGGAGATAGATAGATATCTAAATAGTCAGGATATCAAGGGATATGGGGATAAGGCCGGAAATTGGGATTAGAATAGGTTTTTTTTTCTTTTTCTTTCCCCCATTCCCCATTTCTCATTTCTATTTCCCTTTCCTTGGAGCAGACTCGATGGGCCGAATGGCCTGCTTCTGCTCCCTTGTCTTGTGATCTTGTGAAATGCAGGCCATCATATCTGATGCAATAAACTACCACATTTGGACAGTGTTGCTTAGGCAGGGCTTGTGAAGCGTAGATTTGGAGGATTTTACCTGTATTGCACAATATGTTATTCCACTGCTGAGCTGAGGCTGTTTCTCCTTAAGTGCACGATGCCCAATTGCTGTTCTAAGCAAGGATTGGATGGCAGTAAACAAGAGTTTAATTGTTCTTCAGGTAGCCAGACAGAATCTCTGCGCAAGCACAACTTTGCAAGGACACACTGAGGCATTGAGCGCGTTCGGTAAAATGGCAGTATAGGACCTTCCTCAGACCACACTAACTGAAGATAATCATTAGCATTCCATAACGTGCACTGTACAGATATACAATATTAAACAATCAATTACAATTTAAAGTTTCTTTATTTTCAGGCCCTGTCAACCTTGACTCCTCTGAGGTTACAAGTCACTTGCACTCCCATGCAAGAAGGAATATTTTTTAAAATCCTTGGTTTCAAATGGATGTTTTTGTTTCTAGTCGGGAAATTAACATGGGAATTTGGAATGCAACATATGAAATGTTGTAGTGATTACATTATTGGGCCAGAAGTCCAGAGACCTTTTTTAAAAAAAATTTATTTACAGCGTGGTAGCAGGCCCTTCCGGCCCAACGAGTCCGTGCCGCCCATTTAAAACCCAATTAACCTAGCCGTACGTCTTTGCAATGTGGGAGGAAACCAGAGCACCCGGAGGAAACCCACGCAGACGCGGGAGAATGTACAAACTCCTTACAGACAGCGATGGGAATCGAACCCCGATCGCTGGCGCTGTAATAGCGTTGCGCTAACCGCTACGCTACCGTGCCGCCCTGGACCAGTGATCAGGAGACATGAGTTCAAATCCCACCACGGCAGCTGGAGAATTTACATTGATTTTACTGAATAAATATTGAATATAAAAAAGGTGTTTCAGTGATGGTGACTGTGGCACTGCAAAACCGTTGTAAAAACCTTTCTGGTTTCACTAATGTCTTTTGGGGAAGGTAACTATCCATCTTTATCTGGTCTGTAAGTGTCTCCCAGCACAAAACTACCCCAGACAGCCACTCAGTTCGAGGGTTATGAGCCAAAACATTTAGCTTGGAAGGCAATGTTTAAAAATGGGCCAGATACCTACCAGCAAGGTATCTTTTATCTAAGTTCCTACCTAAGCTCTGGTATTGCTCCAAGTGAATCAGAATAACACATGTACCAAATTATAAGAAATAACACAACCTTGGTATGGTGTAGCCTTCGAATGTCCAAACATCCGCTAAGTAGGCCCTTGGATCAGTCAGAATTGGTATTGGTTTTGGTTTATTATTGGTATTGGTATTGGTTTATTATTGTCACTTGTACCGAGGTACAGTGAAAAACTTGTCTTGCATAACAATTGTACAGGTCAAATCATTACACAGTGCAGTTACATTGAGTTAGTACAGAGTACATTGAGGTAGTACAGGTAAAAACAATAACAGTACAGAGTCAAGTGTCACAGCTACAAAGAAAGTGCAGTGCAATAAGGTGCAAGGTCACTACAAGGTAGATCGTGAGGTCAGAGTCCATCTCATTGTATAAGGGAACCATTCAATAGTCTTATCACAGAGTCCACCTTTGTTGTTTGGACATGGGCATTGCTGTTCAGCGCCTGTTGTTCGGCAGAAAGAGCCCAGCAATTCAATGATGTTCTCTGTCTTATCAAAGTGGGTCATCTGTTAGCCTGGTGTAGCTTCTTTATGCACACACTTGTGTATCTTTTTTTGTAATTTTTTGGAATGTGTGCATCAGTATCACTTATTGCCCATCCCAAATTGCCCTTGAGAAGCCGGTGGTGAGCCACCGTCTTGAACTACTGAGGTTCTTCTGGTAAACATGCTGTTGAGGAGAGAGTTCCAGGATTTGGCAACAATGATGTATTCAGGGTGCTCTGCAGCTTGGAAGGGAATCACCAAGTGGTGATGTTCACATGTGCCTGAAGTCCATGTCTTTGTTGGTGGTAGAGGTCCAAGGTTCAGGAAATGCTGAAGGAGCAGTGTGGGCAAGTAACTGCAGTGCATTTTGTAGATGGCACACACTGCAGCCATGAGGAGGGACTGAATAATTAGGCCAGTGGATGGAGTGTCAGTCATGGCGTTGAGATTCCTGAGTGTTGTTGGAGCTGCAAGTGGAGGGTGACTTGTGCCCTGCTGATGGTGGAAGGCTGCGTGGTGTCAGGAGATGCTTCACTTTCTGCAGGTATGTAAATATACCGTGTCTGTATATGGGTGAAGCTCAGTGGGTCGGGCAGCATCTGTGGAGGGAAATGGACAGTTGATATTTCGGGTGGAGACCCTTCATCTGGACTGGAAAGAAAGAGGGGAGGTAGACAGTATGAAAAGGTGGGGAGACGGGGTGGAGCATAAACCATGACAGTATCGATTTACACTGTCTATCTCCCTTCTTTCTTTCCAGTCCCAAATTTCCCTTCTCGACTGTCCATTTCCCCTCCATAGATGCTGCCTGACCCTCTGAGTTTTTCCAGCATTTTATGTGTTGCTCCAGATTCCAGCATCTGCAGTCTCGTGTCTCTGTATATAGGTGTGTGCGCGCGTGTATGTGCGCGTGCGCGTATGTGTGCTTGCGTGTGTCTGTATGTGTGCGTGCGTATGTGTGTCTGTGTGCGTGTGTGTATATGCTTACGTGCATTTGTATAAAATTGTATGTGCACGTGTCTGATTATATTCGTGCATATCCACGTATAATAGCATGAAAATATTTTTTAAAATATATATATCGATAACCACATCCAGTATATCTGACAAACATATACATGTAAAGGTGTGTGGATGCTAAGTAAACAGGCACTTAAGTTCACAAAGTTTCTCATTTTATAGATGTTACATTCTAAATTACAGACAGTTCAAGTGACAGGAGCCGAGTTTGACTTCCAGCTGCCCAGTCCCTTCCAGTAGGTCAGTTAGTATGTGTGACCAGGGGATGCTTAGGTGCACTGAATATTTCGCAGGCAGATCACAGTGGGAAGGGGGTGGGGTCAGCCCCATCCAGCAGGATGGTGGAATGAGTGACCTCCGAAGCACAAGCTTTCACCGAGTCCGCTTCAATTTTTTTTAATATTGACCTTCAAGCTGAAAGGCTTTTCAAGGCCATTTTGTTCCGTTGCTGGGGGCAACTGCATCAACACCACACGATGGGCAAACGGCTGGATTCAGATAAACAAGAATCTGCCCGTTGCTGTCCTGCCAGATAAGGATCTCTTACAGATTGGATTGTGAGGCAAAACTAAATGAGGAATGATTGGTTTCCAAGCACATCAGTCCCGGCGTGTCTGCAAGATTGTGACATATAATCAGTGCGTTTTTTTCCCCTCTTTCCAATGATATCATTCTCATTTTGAAATAATCTATAAAAAGCCGTGTGTCTGAGGGAGACTTCATTAACTTCTTATGTCCTGGCACAGGTTAGAATGAGCCAGATAAATAACTCAGCGAGACAGTGCGACAGACCTGAGGCTCCCTTTGACTCGGGAGAGGGACTTGCCTGTCTCGCTGGCTTGTTCACACCATTGGAAAGTCTGACGGTCGCGCCCCCCCCCCCCCACCCTCCCCCTCCCTTTGTCAGCCAGCCTTTGACCCCAAAGAAGAGGTGTTTGGTTGTGTGATTGGTGTTGACGGAGCTGCAGTCTAACAAGCAGTGGGGGAGTGCGGAAGGAGGCCCTATCCCTGGTGGTAACCATATTGATGCAAGCAGGCCTGAGCCCATAAAGCACTGTGGAGTGCCCAGAGATAGTGAAAGGAGCTGCAAACATACGTCTTTCCGTACTCCTCTGGTGAACCTGGGGATGTTTGCAACAACTGGGTCCTGGGCAGCTCAGAACCTGCAGATACCACCCGACATGTTTGACACTCTTCTCCCACTGGGATCGCCAACTCTTATTGGCTGTATTCTTGGACGTTTCAGCGTGAATGGTGAATGCGCACAGTCTTTTTTCCAGTGTCAGGGAATCAAGAACTAGAGGACACAGGTTTAAAGTGAGAGGGCAGAGATTTAATCAGAACCTGAGGGACAATTTTGTCCGTATGTGGAACGAGCTGCCAGAGGAAGTGGTTGAGGCAGATACAACATTTAACAAGCACTTGGACAGCCTCATGGATAGGAAAGGTTTAGAGAGATACGGGCCAAATGCAGGTAAATGGGACTAGATTAGATGAGCATCTTGGTCAGCATGGACCAGTTGGGCTGAAAGGCCTGTTTCTGTGCTGTATGACTCTATGATATTTCCCCTGGCCCCAAGCGTCCATCTCTGATCTCAGGCACCTAACCTTCCCACACCAAGTGGAATCATTCAAGTGGCACAGAAAGAGAGGCCATTCAGCCCATCAAGTCCATCCCAGGCAATAAGAAAAGCCAGCGGACAGACTCTGTGATTGGATGATTAAGGCTGCCAGTCATCCTTCCTTCCCGCCCTCCCCATCTCCAATAGTTCTCATAACTAAATTGAAATGATAGATGGGGGGGGGGGGGGGGGGGGGGCGCAAAAAGAGCATAGGTAGATTGTTTGCATGTCCCTTGTGATTTTTCTGCTGGCTCCCTGCACTGAGCAGTGTTGTGGAGATTACTCTGAAGGTGCAGGAGTCTGTAGCCCATCCCTGTTGTTCTCCTGATGTTAACATGGAATATTTTGTTGAAATCCGACGAGCAAACTGAGTTCATGCAGTGCGATGCCGCTGTGTGTGAGGTGTGGGCACCAGGGAGAGGTGGGGTGGAAGACCAGGGTCAGAGGGGGTCACCTCCCTCTGTCACACTGCGTTATTAAGACGCTTAACCATAGGCTTGTCATGCGGAACAACATAAAAGGCAGAGCGTCAGAGCTCGGTGACCCTTGATGAGAACAAACTGGATTGACGCAATTAGGAAGGGAGCGAGACCAAGAAGAACCTGAGGGAATTATCAACTGGCTGATTTTGTATGGAGGTTTTTTATTCGGTACAGTTATATCACTTAATGGTGTCAAATCCCATTCCGATTTTCTGGGACTTTTGACAGCCCTGTATTAAAGTGTGTGGTGAGATTATAAAGGTACATTTTCACGTGTTATTTGCAAGCTGCTATTGTTTAAGTTTGTCATCAGCTTTTGTTTAAATACTGAATGAGATTTTCCTTCCTTCCAAGTGGGCTTCAGCTTTGAGAGTTTGCGCGTTGTCCGTAGCTATGGCCAGATGCGTCCCGTTCGATGTTGGCCCCGAGGTTCACACTGACCATTTGGGTCCCTCGACCCTGCCACCACTCTGATCACCGCCGCACTCTAACCTCACTGGCCCCCTCACCCGCTGCTGTGTCCTCTGGTGGAGAGGCCACACTACCCAGAACCCGGCTCCTAGCAACAGCCAGTCCCCGCCACGGAGACAAAAATAACCAGAAATGAACTCCCCCGGGCTCGAACTGCAAGGCATCGCAGAAGACTGATTTCCGTCTGGAGGACCATCACTTTAGTTTGTGATCATTTAAGATCAATTTCCCCAGTCTTGCTCATGGCACAGTCATTTCTTATGTAATTACTGCGTGAATGAGCTAACAGTGGCCACAGATCAAGCTGCTTAATATCTAATATAGGCTAATATTAACAAAACCTAATAATCACTAGCTAATGTGGTGGTTTTAATGTCTATTACTTGGGAAATAATCTGTGCTTCATGGTATTCAAATCCAATTTAACAGTGGCGGGGAGTGGGGTGGTGCTTGTGTATACTGTGCACTGTCAGGGAGGCAGGACTGTGGTGTGGTGAGGAGAGCTTCTCGTTCATCTCATCACATCTTCAAGGATGGCTCAGAGAGCGGCTGGTGCTCTGACACCGTAATTGTCCAACAAGATCCCACGGAGATGAACGAGCAGCCTGTTCTGTTGGGGGAGGAGCGCCGATCGAGGTGGAAGCCAACTCTTCATTGAGTGTCGGCCAGCAGAACACACAAGGGTTTGCTGCGTTCCCTCCACCTCAGCACCATTCCCACCACAGCAAACCCCACCCCCCCACCACAGCCAACACCAGCCACTCCTCCACCACAACTATCCCCACCCTAAACCAGTTTCTCTCTGCCCAACATCCTGAGTCTTCCAGCCCTTTACCTGAGTTCCAGATGAGACATTGAATGTCTGGTCACCAACCTTGCTGCTGCTGAGGAAGAGTTCTCCATATTTACCAAATCTAAGCCTACTTCTTTATGAGATCTGGGTCTTGTGGGCAGGACGTACCCAAACTCCATTGGACAGAGTGGTTTGCGAGACCATTCCTTTGGCCTGGCTTCACAAAAGCCAGGCAGGGTGAGGACAGCAGAATCCCTCACTTGACGAGTGAAGCAGTCAGATTTTTTAAAAGGCAGTCCAGTCAATTCACGGTCACTTTTACTGAGAGCAGCCTTTGTCACAAAATTTCTTTAATTACTCAGATTTGTACTCGTGTCTCGAAATGAGTAGTCTACTGTCCCGTAAACGAACCATAAAGGTGCAACCAAATGCCTACACATACTCGCATACCCATAGATGCACGCACATGCTGATATACTCACGTGCAGTCATACACACAACTGCCTGTGTAAACACGTGCTTTACACACGTGTGCTTATTAATGCATACATTCAATTAGTAAATTGGTTTATCATTGTCCAGTAGTGTAGGGGCAGGCACGGTAGTGTAGCGGTTAGCGTAACGCTTTACAGCGGCAGGGACCTGGGTTCAATTCCGGCCACTGTCTGTAAAGAGTTTGTACGTTCTCCCTGTGTCTGCATGGGTTTCCTCCAGGTGCTCCGGTTTCCTCCCACACTCCAAAGACGTACGGGTTAGGAAGTTGTGGGCATGCTATGTTGGTGCCAGAAGCGTGACGACACTTGCCGGCTGCCCCCAGAACACTCTACACAAAAGATGCATTTCACTGTGTGTTTCAATATACATGTGACGAATAAAGATATCTTCTATTGTCGCATGTACCAAGATACAGTGAAAAACTTTGTTTTGCTTGCCATCCATATACAGATCATTTCAGTACAACAGTGCATTGAGGTAGTACAAGGGAAAACAATAACAGAATGCAGAATAAGATGTTACAGAGAAAGTACAGTGCAGGCAGACAATAAGATAAGATAAGATATCTTTATTAGTCACATGTACATCGAAACACACAGTGAAATGCATCTTTTACATAGAGTGTTCTGGGGCAGCGCGCAAGTGTCGCCACGTTTCCGGCGCCAACACAGCATGCCCACAACTTCCTAACCCGTACGTCTTTGGAATGTGGGAGGAAACCGGAGCACCCGGAGGAAACCCACGCAGACACATAGAGAACGTTCAAACTCCTTACAGACAGTGGTTGGAATTGAACCCGGGTCGCTGGCACTGTAAAGCATTACGCTAACCGCTACACTGGTGCAAGGTGCAAGGCCATAACATGGTAGATTGTGAGTGGTTCAGCAGAGATCACTGGATTGGTGACATGGGACCTAGTTTTACTTCCCTCTGGGCTGTAGATGCCGAGACCTGTTGTAAAGCCTCAGTCTCTACACCAGTTGGATGCTCAGCACTCAGCTCAGGGCTCTGGGATACGTGACCATGAGGTGAACCAGCAGGAAAGTGTTGAAACTTCATCGACTCCACCTCAAAACCAAGGTTGGCCCAACCCCGGTTAGGGTCACAGAGTTATACAGCACAGAAACCAACCCCTTGGCCCAACTCATCCATGCCGACCAAGATGGCCAACCTGAGCTAGTCCTGTTTGCTTACATTTGACGCATGTCCCTCTAAACCTTTCCTATCCATATACCTGTCTAAGTGTTATTAAAACGTTGCCTCTACTACTTCCTCTGGCAGCTCGTTCCATATGCGGACTACCCTCTGCGTGAAAATGTTGCCCCAAAGGTCCCCTTGAAATCTTTCACCTCTCACCTTAAACCCCTGCCCTCTCGTTTTGGACTCGTTTTGGGAAAAAGACGGTGACCGTCCACCTTATCCATGCCCCTCATGATTTTATAAACCTCTATAAGGTCATCCCTCAGCCTCCGTTGCTCCAGGGAAAACAGTCCCAGCCCATCCAGTCTCCCCTCATAACGCAATTTGCAGGGATGAAGTATGCAGATGGCACCTGTGTCAGTGCACACTTCAGAGGCCGAGCTCCGTGTCATCATTGAAGTGTACAAAGGAATGGGGCTTACAGTAAACATTCAGAAGGCAAAGGTCCTTGACTAATCTCTCCCCACCTCACAATGCTGTTACACCCCTCCCAATGATCAAGATCCATAATGAGACCCTGGAAAACGTGGAATGCCTCCCATTTCTCGGAGCAAGGGCAGACGTCAGTGACGAAATCCCCACCACCTCCCGTGCTCCTTGGCTGCCTGAAGAAAAGAATGTTCCGAGATCAAGATCTCAAAACCGGGTCTGGGCTCATGGTGATCCCTGGAGACACGAGAGGTCGCAGCAACACACAAACCGCTGGAGGAACTCAGCGGGTCAGGCAGCACCTGTGGAGGCAGAGGGAAGGTCGACATTTCGGGTCAAGACCCTGCATGACCCCTGCACTGCCGTACATTGCTGACACAAGGACTGCTCCAAGCTTTGGAGCAGAACCACTGCATCTGCAAGCTCCTCCAATTCCACTGGCAGCATTGACAAAGCAATGTCCCCAGCACTGAGGCCTGACTTACACAGATTGGGCCTCGACTCATTGTAGTATGGAAGAATGAGAGGTGATCTGATTGAAAGAGATAAGATTCTGAGCGGGCATGAAGAGTGAATGCCGAGGAGATGTCTTCGGTCATGGAAGGGTCCAGACCAGAGGACGTGGTCTCAGAGGAAGGGGGCTGCCCCTTTAAGACTAGGATGAGGAAGAATTTCTTCTCTCAGAGGACGTGAATCTTTGGAACTCCTAGCTATGAGGAACAGTGAGGACAGAGTCCTTGGGTATTTTTAACACTGAGATAGAATTCCAATCTGTAAAGGATCAAAGGGGAGGAAAGGATTTGTGGATCAGCCATGATCCCATTAAATGGCAGAGCTGGTTCCAGGAGATGAGTGGCCAATTAATCTACCAACCTTCATGTAGTCAGGATGTGGGAAGAAATGGAGCACCCAGGGGAAACCCACAAAGTCACGGGTAGAAGGCGCAAACTCCACACAGACAGCACCCGAGGTCGGGATTGAACCCGGGATCTCTGGAGCTGTGAGGCAGCGGCTCTACCAGCTGTGCCACCGCACCGTCCCATCAAGCACCCCCGCCCCTGCCTCACCCGTGTCAGATTCCGCAGGTCTCATATTGGCATCTATACCGTCTCAGAGCTGGAATGGAAACATCGATCTTGACCCCCAGGGACTCCTGGAGATGAAGATTTATCCTTTGAGCACTTTGGTACCAGCAGTCCCTACCAACAAGTAAGATGCTACTGCTCTTAAAGAAAACCCTCGTTTTAAGGACATTTTATTTGGAAACAAAGGTTGCTGATCCGAGAAGATAATGGGGGCTGAAGGTTAAAGACACAGTTAAAAGCAGTGGCCCTTTCCATCAGCCCAGCGGCTGAGACCCGGTGAGTGTCTCTGGCAGGATCAGTGGGAGGCTCTCCATACCGAGCACACTCACTGAACTGAACAACAGGCTCGGTGCAGCTATTTGAAGCTGCAGAGGGGTTCTTTTCAATCCCCACTCAGAAACCTGAACGAGGGCCAGGACTGGAAATGTGACAGTGCCAAAGGCTGCATCTCTCACAGATAGTGAGTGAAGGACACAGTATCCCTATCACAGCCCTGAACAGATTGAGTTCGATCAGTTCTGAGCATTATCCACTGGAAATTGCCTCATTCTCTCACACACAGCTTTTCATCAGTTGCCCTTAAAGGAGCTATTTTGTTGAATCTGAGCCAATTTAAACTCTTTTTTTATCGTTTTTTTTCTCTCTCTCTCTCTCTCTCTCCAGCGCCCCACCCCCAGGGTTCTCCTTTCCAGACCTTTTTCTCCAACATCCTGTTCATTGAGCAGAATCTGTTCTACAAGTCAGTGATGTGTTAGGGGCCCAGCACTGGAGGGGAAGTCGTACTAGAACATCGAGCAGTACAGCACAGGAACAGGCCCTTTGGCCCACGATGCTGTGCCAAACTAATTAAACTAATGACGCCTAATCCCTTCTGCCTGCACGTGGTCCATATCCCTCCATCTCTGCACATTCCACCTCTGTTGTATCTGCCTCCACCACCAACCCTTGCAGCACATTCCAGCCACCCACCACTCTCTGTGTAAAAAAACCTGCCCCACATCTCCTTTGAATTTACCCCCTCTCACCTTAAATGTACAGTATTAGACGTTTCAACCCTGGGAAAAAGATACCGGCTGTCTATCCTATCTATGCCTCTCATAACTTTATAAACCTCTATGAGGTCTCCCCTCAGCCTCCACCGCTCCAGAGAAGACAACCCAAGTTTGTCCAACCTTATAGCACAGGCCCTCTAATCCAGGCAGCATCCTGGTGAACCACTACCGCACCCTTCATGTTTACTCAGGGACAGAAGGAGAGATGGGCTTAAACGTTCTGTGTCTCTGTGTACATACTGTTACGGTAACGGGCCTGGTCTCCGCCTCCAAACCCAGAGAGGCCCCTTGACGAGTGCCATGTCTCGGGCATCGGCGGTCCCAGGAAATGTTTGCAGAAGCCCCGGTTGTTATCCTGTGGTCCGATGGATCCCAAACCTGAACGGTGAGGGAGATGCATCTGCCTTCCACAAGCTCTAAGTGCCTCGCAGACAACTGAGTAACTTCAAGGTTAAGTCAGTGTTTGAATGGAGAAAGCACAGCACCCAACCTGTGCACAGCAAGATCCCACAAACAGCCGTCTGATTATGGTTTCTAGTGATAAATATTGGCCCGGAAAAATGGGGAGAATGGTGCTTGGAATTCTCTGTAGTTGCCCGAGGGGGGAGGTGGTATTCCTCCCTCGTGGCAATGTAGCACTGCGCTACACTAGGAGCTTCAGTCTGGATCGCACCCATCCATAACGCACACCAAATCCCATCACCCCGGTCCAGCAGTGTCATAACTTCTGGGTCTTCATGTTGTTTTAAACTTCTGTTCTTGATTTTCCCTCCCAACCCCTTGTATCCTCCAGCCCAGTGACCCTCATGCACACCTCATTCCTCCTACAACTCTGGCCTTCTATTCACTCCCAGCTTCAGTCATTCCAACATTGGCAACCCTGCCTTCAGGTCGTCAGGGTCTAAGCTCTAGGATTCTCTCCCTAAACCTCTCCAACTCTCACCTCGTGTAAATTCCTCCTTATAACCTACCTCCTTCACTTCTGGTTCCCTGCACCAAATAAACAGCTTGGGGAATATCAGTACAATATAAAGACACGTTGTTGCAGAATTGAACCTGTGTCCTCCTAGTCCGCTGCCGTCTTCTGAGCCACAGCAGAGGAAGGAAGGGTTATCCCAAGTCCCTCACCCCAGTCCCTCAGCTTTGCTTCTCACTGGGGCTCTGCCACCTGAGGAAAAATTCTAGTTAATTGTATACCTCAGAGATCCCTTGGTTCCGCTCCCTCTCCTGGACTTGGACCTCCAACTCATTGGCTGGACCATCAGCTTACTGCCAGGACTTGGTTTCGTACCTGATGGAAGGAGGCTGGATCGGTGGAGTGACCTGCCGATCAGGGAGCCAACCACCTTCCGATTGCCCACTCACTAGTGAGAAGCTGGTGGAACCTGGAATCTCACTGTCTTCAGCTTGCCCAGAGGTCCTGCCATTCCGTGGTGCAGCTCCAATGGGAGTTCTTGCCACCAACTGGAATGTTGAGAGGCTCCTGTCAGTAGCTCAGTCTGTGACTCTGAGGAATTGGGATCAGAGCAGGAGCTAGTAGGGGCAGAGGAATTGGGAGGGAAGGAAAGGGAATCTGGTGAACGTTTCTCATTTAATTGTTTGACCAATATACCAGCTGGCAAGACATAAGCTGGCTCTCAAATTTTTTCATGTTTTTCAATATGTTTCTTGAACATTTCATACTCACAACTGATTAAGATAAGATGGTATCTTTATTAGTCACATGTACATCGAAACACAGTGAAATGCATCTTTTTTTGCGTAGAGTGTTCTGGGGACAGCCCGCAAGTGTCGCCACGCTTCCGGCGCCAGCATAGCATGCCCACAACTTCCTAACCCGTACGTCTTTGGAATGTGGGAGGAAACCGGAGCACCCGGAGGAAACCCACGCAGACACGGGGAGAACGTACAAGCTCCTTACAGACAGTGGTTGGAATTGAACCCAGGTTGCTGACGCTGTAATAACGTTACACTAACCGCTACACTACCGTGCCTGCCCAACACAAACCTCTGGTGATGTTTCTGAGTCATGTGCTTATTTTGGGAGTAGGCAAATAGGTATGAGGGCTGCCTCCATCTCAGAAAAGGACACAGCCAAGAAACATCACCAAAGATCACCTGACAGGCAATTGTGATACAAAGAAAATAATGTCATCACTCTCTGCCCAAGAGACTGCTCATGTGATCTCAATGACTACCAAGTAGCAAGGGGTATAGAAACCAGCCTCCCCTGCATTGACTCTGTCTACACTTCCCAGTGCCTCAGGAAGGCAGCCAACATAATCAAAGACCCCACCCAACCCTGACATTCTCTCTCCTCCCCCTCTTCCATCGGGCAGAAGATACAAAAGTCTGAAAACAGTTGCCACCAGGCTCAAGGACAGCTTCTGTCCTGCTGTTATAAGTCTCTCGAACAGTCCTCTTGTATGATAAGGATGAACTCCTGACCTCACAATCTACCTTGTCATGGCCCTTGCACCTTATTGTCTGCCTGCACTGCACTTTCTCTCTAACTGTAACACTGTATTCTGCATTCTGTTATTGTTTTCCTTTTGTATTACCTCGAAGTACTTATGTATGGAATGATCTGTCTGGATGGCACGCAAACAAAGCTTTTCACTGCATTTCAGTACATGTGGCAATAATAAACCAATTACCAATTAGATGTAGCACAGAAGATGAAGAGAATTTAATGACCAGGACAAGGAGGAACAGGAGTAGTCTTTTCAGCCCCTCCTGTCTGCTCCACCTTTTATTATGCTCTTTCTTGTCCAGTTCCCTTCCCCCTTCCCCATAACCTTTGATTCCCTTACTGATTAGAAATCTATCTATTTTAAATATACATAAGCATTATCCCTACAGCTCTCCTTGGCAAGGAGTTCCAAAGAAATTCTTCATCTGTCTTAAAAGGACGCTCTCTTGTTCTGAGACTGTGTCCTCTGGTTTGAGGTTCTCCCACAAGAGGAAACATTCTTTCACCATTTACCCAGTATAGCTCCCTGTGTATCTCATATGTCTCAATGGGATCACATTCCACTCTTCTGAACTCCCATGAGTAGAGTCCCGTCCTGTTTAACCATTCCTTGTACAGCAGCCTCTCCACGCCCAGGATCACCGCCAATGGAATAGTATCTTTCCTTAAATGGGAAGGGAGGGGGGGGCCAAGATTATTCACGAAACCATGTATCAGAGCTGAGAGGGTCCTGTACACCTCTCGGGAAGGACCGAACAGGTTGGATGTATTTTCTTCAGAAATCTTTAAAATTGTTGGGGGGAGGAGGAGGGTGTAAGAGAAATGGAAATAATGATGTTTTGTTGTCTCCACATCACCTCCCAGCCTCTGTCACTATCTCCACCCCTCCCTCCCCCACCTGACTCCATCTGCCAATCAACCCCTCCTCAGCTGGATCCACCTATCGCTTGCCCCACTCTCCCCCTCCCCTATCGCCATCTCCCCTCTACTCTTTCAGTCCAGAAGGGTCTGGACCCAAAACTTTGGCTATGCCCATCTCACCTGGATCCACCTATCACCCGTCAGCTCTTGCTCCACTCCTCCCCCAACCTTTTTATACAGGCTCTCTCTCCCCTTTCTTTCCAGTTCTGATGAAGGGTCTCGACCCGAAACATCAACTGTCCACTTCCCTCCATAGATGCTGCCTGACCCACTGAGTTCCTCCAGCATTTTGTGTGCATTGCTCCAGATTCCAGCATCCGCAGTCTCTCTTGTGTCTCCACTTGGCTGTTTATTTCCCTCCACCGATGCTGCCTGACCCGCTCAGTTCCTCCAGCATCTTGTTTGTTGCTCCAGGTTCCAGCATCCGTAGCCTCTTGTGTCTCCATGCTTAAAGTGATGCTTGCTGACACCCAGCCTTGAAGGAAGTTCAAGTCTGTGAATCCATGGAGTCCTCTGCCTCAGAGGGCTGTGGAGGCTCAGTGCTTGAGTTTATTTAGGGACACCAAGAAATCTAGATGAGGGGTATAGGAAGAATGGATGAGGCATTGAATTAACCAGGACCTTATTGAATGGCAAGACAGGCAGGAGGGGCTAGGTGGCCTAGTCCACTCCAGCAGTCTCGTTAAAGGCAAAGACATCACACAAGACAAACAGAAGAAAAGGAATACTCTAAGAGAGCTCACATTTTCTAAATGATGACTGTTGTCAGGCGGAATCTGGCTCAGAGAAAAACGTTACAACATATTGAGTGCCTGAAGGGTGGGGAGAGCGGGTTAAAGACCCAGTTAAAGGAAAATGTTTTTGAAAATGGTTGGGCAGAGTTCAACAATAATCAGCCTGATAAAACAAGCCAGCACATTTGCTGCCAAAGACGAAAGAGGAAAGGAACAGAAGAGGTTAAAGCAAGTGAAAGTGGCTGAAAGTAAATTCATTCAGAGAAGATAGGAGATATCTTGGGAAGCGTGGCTGTATAAAATGACTTTGTAATGTGTTCAGCTGAATTCATGAATAGCCTGATTGAAGTTTTTATCCTTTGCTCATTGTAAGGTTCAGCATATGTTGAAGGAATTTCCGATTGGGTATGTGATAGTTTTGAAATCTTTCCTTGATACTCTTACAAATGGCATTCTGCTTCTTGAAAAACAGACCAAAGTCACTTGGTCCTTTTAAGCCGCGGCTGTAATATTTTAATACTTTAGGAGATAAATTCCCCTCCTCCTACCATTACTGGTAGTCTGGCCTCTCTTTGTAGATGTAGAGTGTGGAATGGAGCACAGAAATAAGTCCTTCGGTCTGCCAAGTCCACGCCAGCCACCCAAACTAATCCTGCACGTTTTATTCTCCGCACATTCCCGTCTACTCCACTGCCCCTCGCAGATTCTACCACTCACCTACACACCAGGGGCAATTAAGAGCGGCCAATTAACCCACCAACCCAAACATCTCAGGGGATGTGGTAGGAAACCAGAGCAGCCAGAGGAAAGCCATGCCTTTGCAGGGAGAACGTACAGACTCCACATATACAGCACCAGAGGGTCAGGATTGATCCCGGGTCACTGGAGCTGTGAGGCAGTAGCTCTATTAGCTGTGCCATTGTGTTGCATATATATATATATATATATATATATATATATATATATATGTAGAGGGTGCACAAGTCATTCTGTAGATTGGTCTTTACTTATACAGCACGGTAACAGGCCCTTCTGGCCCAACGAGCCCGCGCCGCCCAGTCACACCCATGTTAACCTACTAAGCCGTACTTTTTGGAATGTGGGAGGAAACCGGAGCACCCAGAGGAAACCCACGCAGTCACGGGGAGAACGTACAAACTCCTTACAGACAGCAGCGGGAATTGAACTTAGGTCGCTGGTGCTGTAATACCATTACGCTAACGCTACACTACTGCCGCCCCACTTGGTCCTTGCTGGGAAGGATCAAATTTTCCTGGGAAAGCTGTTACATGTTGTTTTTAGCACCAACGTCATACATATCCAGATTTATATTTAGCTCTGGTGCCCTCCTCTGAGAATTTTTTTTCAGGCTTCTAAATGGGCCAGGGCCTCATTAAAGATAACTTGGCCGTAATAGGTCCTTTGTCACACACACCAGAGATTTCACCTTCATATTTTAAGACTAGACCTTTGGTCTATTCCACCACAATTTCCGCCATGGGGGCATGGTAACTGAAGGCTTTGCCACTATTGAGGGTAGAAGGTCATTTCATAGGTCAGAGTCAGGGTGCATGCTGGGACCAAGGGCTGGAGAGTCCAATCAAATCAATGGAAAGTAAGAAGGAAAGAAAGTCTGTGGCGTCTTTCAGAATGTCCAACGAGCTTTACAGCCCCTGATGTACTTGGTCACCATTGTAATATAGGAAACCAAGGCAGCTAATTTGAATGCCGCAAGCTCCCACAAACAGCAATGTGATAATGGAGACACAAGATTTGTCAGTGGATAATCTGCCTCCTGAAGTGTAGAGTGAGAGATAAAGACAGGGGAGAGAGGTGTCGGAGATGCACCAAGTGAACTTGAGGGCGGGGTGGAAGTTGGAGGTGAAGTTGATAAAAGTTAAAAGACTTCCACACTGCTGCAGAAAGTGGCATGGACTGCTCCGCATTGCCAATGAGAAGCCAGGCATAGCTGGGGCCCATGCAAGTGCCCAGGGCTACACCTTTGATTTGAAGAAAGTGGGAGGAGCCAAAAGCAAAGTTGCTGAGGGTAAGCACAAATTTTGCCAGATGGTGGAGGGGACCTGCTTCCAGAAGGAAACAGAGAGCCCTGAGGCCTTCCTGATGGGAGATAGAAGTTGTCAGGGCCCGGACTCCATGGTGTTCGGGCCAGGGGACTGAAAGTTGTCGATGTGGTGAAGAGCAGGTGAGGTGTGGGGGGAAAGGACTGGGCAGGATGGGGGACAGGATGGAGTGAGATACAAGGAGATGAGTTTGGCAGGGCAGGAGCAGGCAGAAACAATGGGCCTACCAGGGCAGTTTTGTTTGTGAATCAATGTGATAATGGCCAGATAGCCTGTTTTAGTTTAGTGTAACGCTTTACAGCGCCAGAGACCCGGGTTCAAATCCGGCCACTGTCTGTAAGGAGTTTGTACGTTCTCCCCGTGTCTGCGTGGGTTTCGTCCGGGTGCTCCGGTTTCCTCCCACATTCCAAAGACGTACGGGTTAGGAAGTTGTGGGCATGCTATGTTGGCACCTGAAGCGCCTGCGGGCTGCCCCCAGAACACTACACAAAAAGATGTATTTCACTGTGTGTTTCAATGTACACGTGACTAATAAAGATATCTTAAATGTTGGGTTGGATACAAGCGGTCTGTGTAAAACACATACTGCTCCACATACAATGCATAGATTTGCTAGATTTGCTAGATTCTGCTGGATTTGAAACAGTATGATAGCATCTTTTATATGGAGAGAGTTTGATGTGATGTTTAATCTGAGGAATGGCGCCTCTGGAACTACAGCAGCCCCTTGGTAGTGCACTGGAGGGTCATTAAAGACTTGTGTGTTCACACATGTGGGGCTTGAACCGCAGGCTTCTGACTCGGACATGTGAATGCAGTCCACTGAACCATGACTAACAATGGAGAGAGAGGCTTTAATAGTGGCTCAATGGGTGATAAGGATCAAGGAGAGCTTGCCTTAGAGTTAAGGGTGAATCTGATTATCAGCAGGAAGAAAATTGTTGGATGGAAACACTTAGATTCAGAGTCTATTGGACATAACAAAATTCTTAGTAATATTATTAATTCTGAAGTCAATAATGCATCAGATTAGATGCTGGATTGGAAATGCAAGGTGCCAAATACCATTCGTCAATAAGTGCACAAAATAGCTTTGTGGATTGATTAGTCAACTATTAATCAAGTTGTGATGTTGGCTAATGCTCGTGGGAGCTGCCTGCCTTTAATTGGTGCAGTTAAACATTGCTATGTTTCTAAGAAAATGTTCAATGCAGTCGAATATTTGGGCAAATGTCATAAAACACCACAGCCTCTTGCCCTTTCAGTGGGAATATGTTAAAAAGGAAACGCTTCTTCAAAAGCCAGTGAAGGAGGAATATATTCATGTTCACTGGCCGTAAGTGGAAATGAGGATATCTGCTCGTTTCTGTCACTGGTAGGGACCAATGGCCAATTCTCACCCATCCAGTTGTGATTTAAGGAAAAGTCAATCAGCAGAGATTGGGAGTTGGGGAAACATAACATGGATTCAAATTCTGATTGGGTTTTCTTCATGAATAATCACAATAGTCTCTCAATAGTATGCATTTTACACAATCTGTATGTGTTGTGTTTGTGGAGCAGGATGTGTTTTACACAGACCATATGTGTTGTTATTGGAGCAGTATGTGTTTTACACAGAACAAGGTCTGTTTAACTAGGACCAGTATGTGTTTTGTGTGGAATAGTATGCATTTTAGGTGGAATGGTACATTTTCAGGGGAAGAGCAGTGTTTGTGTGTGGAGCAGTGTGTGTGTTGCACATGGGCTGGTTTGTGTTTAGCTTGGAGCAGTACACCATGCTGTGCATGAAGGCGTGTGTGTTCTGCATGGAGCGATGTGTGTTTTGCATGAATGGTGTGTGTGTTTTGCACAGAGCGATGCTCGATGTGCTGGGAGCAGTCCATATATCGTATATGTCTTCCATGCACTGTAGGGTGTTATACGTGGAGCTGGTTATCACAAAGGACCCTCTCCATCCACAGCTGAAAGAGATGAGGGTGTGAATGTGAAACAGGGTCGGGGACAGGCTGGTCAGTGATGCCCACAGCACACACGTTCTCAATGCATGAGAACTGGCTGCTTGCACACAGTGTCAGAGGACACCTGTGGGAGTAAGTATGTTTGGGGGGGTGAGGGGGAGTGGGGGGAAAAACAAGATAAGCTGGATATGTCTATCCCCTTCTATATCAGTTCAGCATGTCCTGAAGTTCTTCACAGTGTGGGCATTGTTGTAATTGCAGCAGCCAATTTGCACACAGCAACTCCCACGACCTGTAACATGATAATCTGTTGTCATCGGTGTTGATTGAGGAAGGAAACATTGGCCAGGGCACCAGGGACAACTCCCCTGCTCTGCTTTGAAATATGGAGAGGAAAGGGAGCTGGAAATGGCAGTTTTCAAGGGATCTATTCATAAAAAAACAGAGTCTGCTTGTCAGGTGGTGAATGAGCGAGGCAAAGTTCCAGTGCATGTGGGTTCTCAGTGTGAGGAGTGATTCAGACGCACTGTGTGCCAGTGTTCGAGGAGAGTCCTGCACCAGAGCAAGATTTCACCTGTTTACTGAACTCTGACGTATTTTCTCCCCTTCCTGGCAGCACACAAACCCCACAGCTGGGTTGAATGAGTCTAACCTTTAAAGCTGGTAACCTTTCCCAGTCTCTTTGTAGTGAGATCTCCCACACAGGAATAAATAGCAGACAATAAAACTGGATTTAAAGTTCAGATATTTACAAAGAAATCGAGAATTAGCATCTTCTGTTGTTTGCAGCAGTCTTTGGGGAAAGTATTTTATTCTTAGCCATTGAACGTTGTCGACCTCATTGTGCTGGGGCAAGGCAGGCTATTGGTTAAAGGACAATTTTGTGTGACTGTCGTGGGCTGGATTAATGACAGGAAGGGTGACATTCAGAAATCTCTCCACACTGTGCACCTTCTCCACAGGATGTATTGTGGCCAGTTGCTGAGCCTCCTTTCTGTTGGACCTCCCCAACTATCAGTAAGGACAGGGCCAAATACCCCACCCAGAGAGGGACATTTTAAGCTGATTTGTCTCCAGAATTTGACACTGGTGACCAATAGAGGTAGATTTTAAGAAGCGAATTGGAGGAGGGGAGAAGTTTCGAGGGGGAACTCCATAGACACCTGATGGATGATCAGCAGTGAATGTTGGGGAGTACGGGAGTTCAGAACAGGAGGCCTCACACAGTCCATTATCCTCGTTGGAGTTGGCATAAGACTTCTGAGCAAACATTTCCAGTGGTGGGTGCCAGGTCACAGAGCCATTCGACCCAAAGTCAAAGTCAAAGTGGGGTTTACTATCACATGCACAAGTACATGTGTGCATAGATGCAATGAAAAACTTACTTGCAGCAGCATCACAGGCACATAGCATCAGATACACAACATTCACAAGCAAAACATAAATTAAACATAAATTATACACGGTTTTAACAAGAAAGAACACAATTAGAACAAAACAAAAAACAAAGTCCATTTTAGTGCAAAATGGTCATAGTGTTGCTAAACTGTAGTGATTGGGGTTTTGCCGGTTGGTTCAAGAACAGAATGGTTGAAGGGAAGTAGCTGTTCCTGAACCTGGTGGTGTGGGACTTCAGGCTTCTGTACCTCTTGCCCGATGGTAGCTGCGAGAAGATGGCACGGCCCGGATGGCGGGGATCTTTGATGATGGATGTTGCCTTCTTGAGGCAGCGCCTCCTGTAGATACTCCCGATGGTGGGGAGGGATGTGCCCGTGATGTATTGGGCAGAGGCCACTACACTCTGCAGCTTCTTACATTCCTGTGCATTCGAATTACCGTACCAGACCGTGCTGCAACCGGTCGGGATACTTGCAACGGTACCAAACAAACCCAATACCAGAATGGGTTTTCCATGCCTATTGGATATAGTTGAAACTTCGGCTGTTCCTTTCACACTGTGGTTAATGGAAGTGTAACCTAAGGATGCAAAGGCAATCTTTTCCAGTGTAGAGGACATGCAGAGCATGTGGACCAGCAAGAAACTGATACTTGATCCTATCTTGACCCTTTATAAAACTCTGCTTAGGCCACATCTGGAGTATTGCGTTCAATTCTGGTTGCCTCGTTACAGGAAGGATGTGGAGGCTTTGGAGAGGGTGCGGAAGAGGTTTACCAGTATGCTGCCTGGATTAGAGGGCATGTGCTACAAGGAGAGGTTGGACAGACTTGGGTTGTTTTCCCTGGAGGGACGGAGGCTGAGGGGAGACCTGATAGAAGTTTATAAAACTATGAGAGGTGTAGATAGACAGCCGGTATCTTTTTCCTAGGGTTGAAATGTCTAATACCAGAGGGCATGCATTTAAGGTGAGAGGGGGAAAGTTCAAAGGAGATCTGAGGGGCAAGTTTTTTACACAGAGAGTGGTGGGTGCCTGGAATGGCCTCTACAGCCTTCCGTGGTAGTGAATTTCACAGGGTTCACCATCATCTGAGCAGCACAGTGGCGCAGCTAGCAGAGCCATTTCCTCATGGTACCAGCGACTCCGGTTCAATCCTGACCTCGGGCGCTATCTGTGTGGAGTTTGCACATTCTCCCTGTGACCAGGTGGGTTTCCCCCCTGGTGCTCCGGTCTCTCCCACATCCCGAAGCTGTGCGGCTTGGAAGGTTAATCGGCCCCTGTAAATTGCCCCTAGTGTGTGGGTGAGGGGTAGAATCCAGGGGTGAGTTAATGGGAATGTGGGGTGATTAAATGGGATCAGTGTAAATGGTGTTAGACGGTCGGCATGGATTTGGTGGGCTGAAAGGCCTGTTTCCATGCTGTATGACTCAGTGAAACCATTCAATGAAGGGGAGCCAGAACATTGTTGTACATGTCTTTTTCCAGAGGCTGTGAAGCTGAGCTCTGTTAATGAGGGCATTGCCAGGACTGCCTGCACTGTGACATCCTTTTCAACCACTCTCCCATTGTCCACTGGTCTCCCGCTGGCTGCAATGGCATTTTTGTTACTCTAAAGGGGGCCTCTCATCACCATGACGACGGATTGTTGCCGGACTACCCAGCGCCTCTCGACATGGCAGCTCCCCCCTCTCAGTGCTGCGATCCGAGCTTGGGAACTGAAGGGGGTGGGGTGGAAGGTAGGACCCGCTCGTGCTTCCCCCCTCCCCAGCAACAGCAGTGGAGAAGTGAAAACACAAAGCAAGTCGAGAAGGAAATTAGACTCTGGAATCTCTCTGGCATCTCATTTTGTTTTGTCGGTCCCCTGCTGCCTGTCTCGCAGCACCAGTGCCTGTTCGTCGAGAGTGTGGATCGAAGGTGTGAAGCAGGAGTGCCAGCGGCAAAATGAGAAAAGGAAACCTTTTGGCACAACTTGTGACAGGGGTCAGGCACTTGCCTGAGAGGGTGGTGGAGACAGATCCAATAGCAGCCTTTGAAAGGGAATCAAGCAAGAGGACAGAAGGCTGCGGGGATTTACAGCACAGAAGGAGGCCATTCAGCCCATACTATTTATGCTGACAGGGAACGAGCAACTGATTCGAACTTTGTACATAGAACAGTACAGGAACGATATTTGTGCCGGACATGATACCAATTTTAATGTTGGATTGTCTACCTACTGTGTCAAGAAACCCTCATGGATGCACTTAGAAGAAAGGACAAAGAGGGATCTGCTTAAAGACAGAGACACAAGAGGCTGCAAATGCTAGAATCTGGATTAACAAACAATCTGCTGGAGGAACTGTGCTCGACCCACCAAGTTCCGCCAGCAGATTACTTGATCTGCTAAAAAGCTTGTGCACCATCAAAAATGCTGGAAACACTCAGCAGGTCAGGCAGCATCTTTGGAAAGGAGAACCGAGTTCGTACTTCAGGATGAAGACCTGCTGAATGCTTCCAGTATTTTCTCTTTTTGTTGGGGATTTCCAACATCAAAATCAGATTTATTATCACCAACTTATATAATTTGTTGTTTTGCAGCAGCAGTACAGTGCAAAGGCAATAACATTACTATAAATTACAAAAATGAATAAATAGTGCAAAAAGGGAATAACGAGGTAGTGTTCATGGGTTCGTAGACCATTCAGAAATCTGATGACGGAGGGGAAGAAGCTGTTTCTAAATCATTGAGTGCGGGTCTTCAGGCTCCTGTACCTCCTCCCCGATGGTAGTAACGAGAAGAGGGCATGTCCCAGGTGGTGAGGGTCCTTATTGATGGATGCCGCCTTCTTGAGGTACAGCCTCTTGAAGATATCCTCGATGGTGGGGAGGGTTGTGCCTGTGATGGAGCTGGTTCTGATTTTCATTAGCCGGTGCAGATTCAAAGGGTTGGACTATCCTATGATGGCGACTTATTTTAAAAATACCAATACCAAGAAGCGGTTCATCCCTGTGTCCCTTTTCATTCAGTGCTAGCACATCGGGGGCAGAGTTTCACAGAGCTCCGCTCCCCACGAGGATGCGGAGGGGTACGTTTTTTACTCAGAGAACGGTGATTGCATGGAATGGGCTGCCGGCAACGGTGGTGGAGGCGGATACGATAGGGTCTTTTAAGAGACTTTTGGATAGGTACATGGAGCTTAGAAAAATAGAGGGCTATGGGTAAGCCTAGTAATTTCTAATGTAGGGACATGTGCAGCACAGATTGTGGGCCGAAGGGCCTGAATTGTGCTGTAGGTTTTCTATGTTTCTATGATGTGGTGGACTCGGGGCTTGGGCAGCAGCAAGGGCACTCGCGGCCTATGGTCCGCTGCAGGAGCCGGACCCTGACTCCCTCACTGTCACAGAGTCGTCTGCCAGTCAGCCGCAAGCGAAGGCTTGCATCTCTGCACCACCACTCACAGCCTCGGGATGTTCCAGAGCCAACCAAGCGCAATGTAGGAAACAGGGCAAATTGTGCACGGCAAGCTCCCACACTTGACAGTGAAGTTGATGAGCAGAGAGAGGGAAAACCTGTCCCCCATTATTACACAGTGATCCACATTTACCTGACTGCAAACCTCCTTTTGATTTGAAAGAGAAAGTTTTGTGTCAGGGCTTGGATCAGTGGAGTAGCTCTGTTGCTTGCTCTTTCCTTATCTGTTCACTGCCACACAGCTGTTTGTGGAATCTTGCTGTGCCACTCCTCGTTACAGCAGACTACACTTCACTGGCTGTGACCTGCTGTGGGATATCCTGACAGTACGGTTGAATTTCGAGAAATGAAAGTCTCTCCTCCCCTCTCTCACTTAGAGTCATAGAGTCACACAGCACGGAAGCAGGCCCTTCGGCCCAACTGGTCCATGCCAACCAAGATGCCCATTTGCCGGCATTCAGCCCATATCCCTCTAAACCTTCTCTATCCATCTACCTGTCCAAGTGTCCTTTAAAAGTTGTCGTTGTAACAACTTTCTTTCACCCTCTCTTCATTTCCCTCTCACTCTCTTTCCCCTCACTCTCTTTCTTTTCTCCCTCTGGTTTCACCAGGTCTGGACACGGAGATCAGAGTAAACAAAAAACGGGGCACGTAGTGAACATGGTCCCAAAGCGAAGGATAAAATCAGTTGAAAAGTCCCAAAAAGCCCAACTGTGCCCAATTCAGTACTTGGGACTCGCTCTACACCTGGTGTAGTTCTGCAATACCCTCGCTCCCTTCCTCCCCTCACCGTCCAACCTCCCTCTCCCTCATGGACCTCTCATACGCTCAAGGTGAACTCTTGATCTCCCAATCTACCTCATTGTGACCCTTGCACTTTATTTGTGTACCCGCACTGCACGTTCTCAGTAACTGTAACACTATATTCTGCATTCTGTTTACTTCTTGCTACCTCAATCTATTTATTTATGGAATGATCTGTCTGGATGACACGCAAAACAAAAGCTTTTCACTGTATAATAGATAGATAGATAGATTTCTTTATTAGTCACATGTACATCGAAACACACAGTGAAATGCATCGTTTGCATAGAGTGTTCTGGGGGCAGCCCGTAAGTGTCGCCACGCTTCCGGCGCCAACTTAGCATGCCCACAACTTCCTAACCCGTACGTCTTTGGAATGTGGGAGGAAACCGGAGCACCCGGAGGAAACCCATGCAGACACGGGGAGAACGTACAAACTCCTTACAGACAGTGATCGGAATTGAACCCAGTTTCGGTATGTGTGACAATAATAAACCAATGCAAACCAACACCAATACCAATATACCATCCCGATCCCGAACAGCATAGCTCTTGAGTGAAGACGCAGGTCTCAGCTCTCCTCGTTGAGAGATCAAGTCAAGTCAAGTTGAATGTATTGTCATGTGCACAAGTACAGTGAGGTACAGGTACAATGAAAAACTTGCAGCAGCATCGCAGGCAAGTAGGTGTATTGGTTTTGGTTTATTATTGTCACTTGTAGCAAGGTACAGTGAAAAACTTGTCTTGCATACTGATCGTACAGGTCAATTCATTACACAGTGCAGTTATGTTGAGTTAGTACACAGTGCATTGAAGTAGTACAGGTAAAAATAATAACAGTACAGAGTAAAGTGTCACAGCTACAGAGAAAGTGCAGTGCAATAAGGTGCAAGGTCACAACAAGGTAGATCGTGAGGTCAGAGTCCATCTCATTATATAAGGGAACTGTTCAATAGTCTTATCACAGTGGGGTAGAAGCTGTCCTTAACTCTGGTGGTACGTGCCCTCAGGCTCCTGTATCTTCTACCTGATGGAAGAGGAGAGAAGAGAGAATGTCCCGGGTGGGTGGGGTATAGATAACACACAGACTATGTTATGCATTTAATTATACATAAAATTATACTGTACAATGGAAAAAAATCTGTGCAAAAGCAAGAACTTAGTGCAAAAAAAGTACAAAGACACAATCAGAGAGAAGTCCATGGAAGTGTAAGAGCTGGTGCAAGAAGTGTTCCTGCTGAGGTAGGGTTAGGGTTGTGCAGAAACTGATGGTTGTAGGAGAGTAGCTGTGCAAGATCATCTGGATACAGGGCAGAGATAAACAAATCTCAGCGAGTTCGAAGGGTGACCACACCACCCTTGATAGGGCAGCACAACACAAACAATGGCTGCCCCAACCACGGCTGACCTGCGACGCCTTCCGGAGTCAAGTAGCCTGCCAGAAATCACATTGTGGACTCACGTGTGAAGACGGGCCACAGAAAGCACAGAGTGTGATTGGCTATCCTGCTGCTGAACCCTTGCGAGCTTCGACGGGAAACTAGTGGGATCTTGCTTTGGCTTGTTTGACTTGCAGCCCCAGCTTCTTGGGAGGCCTTTTAGCAAGATAGTAACATGATATAGGAATCTGAATCAAACCTTGCCCCCGTGGGGGGATGAATTAGAGTGCGTTTTCTTTTTGTTTTTGTCTGGCTTCCAACGAGTCTGTTGGAGAATGAACAAGAAGGGCAAGTCCCTTCCGGGAGAGCTAAGTAGGAGTTTGTGAAAACGTGTCATGGAGTGCAGGGGAGGGGCACGGAATGGACTCTGAACACTGGCGAGATGTGGAGGAGTGGACTAGGAGGATGGGAACAGTATGCAACCTGCTGTCATTGGTGGACTACGACATAGGGAGAGAGGTATCCTAGGCAGCTGCTAGGTTCGTTGATGCCCTCTAGAGCCCCAGCCCTCCATGGATTTGTTACTGGAGCTGCTTGGTGTTCATTGTTGAAAGTGTGGGCAGCGATTTGTTATATGAGCAGTGTAGTGCTATGGGCGCGCTGCACTCCCATGGAGTCATACAGCACAGAAACAGGCCCTTCGGCCCACCGAGTCCACGCCAACCATCAAGCACCCACTTGCACTAATCCCATTTTATTCTCCCCACCTTCCCATCAACTCCCCCCAGATTCTACCAGCCACCCACGCACCATGGGCAATTTACAGTATCCGATTAACCTGCCAACCTGCACATCTTTGGGATATGGGACGTAAAACAGAGCACCCAAAGGAAACCCACACGGTCACAGGGAGAACGTGCAAACTCCACACAGACAGCAGTGAAAGTCAGGATCGAACCCGGGTGTCTGGCAGTTGCTCAACCGTGTGTGCCACTGTGATGTCCCAGTAATGGAAGTGTTTTCTGTAGTGAATGTTAACAAGGGTAAATTGGTAAATTGGTTTATTATTTTGTTATATGTACCGAGGTACAGTGAAAAACTTGTTTTGCACGCCATCCATACAGATCATGTCATTACAACAGTGCGTTGAGGTAGTACAAGGAAAAAGCAATAACAGAATGCAGAATAAAGTGTCACAGTTACAGAGGAAGTGCAGTGCAGGAAGACAGTAAGGTGCAAGGCCATAACGAGGTAGATTGTGAAGTCAAGAGTCCGTCTTATTGTACTGGGGGACTGTTCAATAATACAATAGCATAGTGGTTAAATTACTGGATTAGCAGCCAGTGGCTTGGACCGTTGATCCAGAGGCAGGAGTTCAAGTCTCACGTTTAGATTTAAATATAAGTAATTTTAGAAACTTGGAATTAAAGAAAACTCTGTCTCAGTAAGGATGACCTCAGGAGGGAACAGTGATAATGATTTGCTTATCCTTCCAGTGAATTTGGAGGATTTTTTGAGACGGTGTTGGTGATATCTCTCTAACGTCTTGGTAGTTCAGGTCTCAGAAGTATATAGGAGGGCAGGGGTCACTGCTGTCTGGTAGATCAGGAACTTAGGGCCAAGTTTGAGGTGATGACCCTTGATACTCTTTCCCTCAGTCGATGAAGGGCTGTGCTGATACATTGAAACGGGGTGGTGAAATTCTTTATCAATGACTGCCTTCACTGAGATGGGAGCCACCTCAAAGGAGAGAAGGAGCATCTGCGATGTTATTGGGGACCTCAAAGACATGCGTCAGGAGTACACAGAAGCCCTGCTTAAGGGGTGGAACGAGTGCACCACCTCACAAATTATCCACCCACCCGTCCCATCAGGCACCTCCTGGCCTCATCTGTGGAAGAGTCCGCAATTCCCACATTGGCCTCATCGGTCACCTCACAACTGGGAATCGATTCCGAGGGACTGCCTAAGAGGATGAAGAAACCAGTGGACTGCTGTAAAAGCCCTTCTGGTTTACCAATCAGGGGTGGAGAAGAATGCTGTCGACCTTACCTGGTCTGGGCCTGTATGTGACTCCAGACCCACCAATGTGGTTGTCTCTTAGCTGCCTCCCTCATTGCCTCGGTTCAGGGGTAATGAGGGAGGGAGGGACAATAAATAGTCAGCAACACCCCATCTTATGAACAAATAAATTAAACAAAATACTGAGACCCCACCTCTTCTCTCAGCTGGATGTAAAAGATTTCATGGCACTATTTTCAATGGTGGCACAGTGGTGCAGCTAGTAGGACCACTGCCTCACAGTTGCAGAGACCCGGGTTCAATCCCAACCTCGGGTGCTGTCTGTGTGGAGTTTGGACGTTCTCCCTGTGACTGTGTGGGTTGCCCCCGAGTGCTCTGGTTTCCTTCCACATCCCAATGACATAGTGATTGGTAGGTTAACTTGCTGCTGCAAATTGTCCCTAGTGTGAAGATGAGTCATAGTGATACAGCATGGGAACAGGCCCTTCGGCCCAACTCGTCTATGCTGACCAAAGTGCCCACCTAAACTAGTCCCATTTGCCCGCGTTTGGTCCATATCCCTCTGAACCTTTCCTATCCATGTACCTGTCCAAATGTCTTTTAAATGTCTTTATTGTACCTGCCTCAACTACTTTCTATGGCAGCTTGTTCCATGTATGCAACACCCTCTGTGAGGAAGTTACCCCTCAGGTCCCTTTTAAATCTTTCCCCTCTCACCTTAACCCTATGCCCTCTAGTTTTTGGTTCCCCTTCCCTGGGAAAATGACTGTGTGCATTCACCCTGTCTATGCCCCTCATAGAAGTGAATGGTAGGATCAGGGGGGGAAGTTGACGAGAATATGGGAGAATGAAATGGGATCAGTGTAGGATTAGTGTGACTGGGTGGTTGATGGTTGGTGTAGACTTGTAGGGCTTAAGGGTCTGTTGCTATGCTGAGTAACTCCAGGAGATGGTTACACGGTTCCCTGAAAGTGGCAGCGCAGATAGACAGGGTGGTGAAGAAGGTGTTTGGCACGCTGGCCTTCATCAGTCAGGGCACTGAGTATAGAAGCTTGGATGCTATGTTACAGTTGTACAAGACGCTGGTGAGGCCGCATTTGGAATATTGTGTTCAGTTTGGTCACCCCACTATAGGAAAGATGCCGTTAAGCTGGAAAAAGTGCAGAGGAGATTTCCGAGGATGTTGCCTGGACTCAAGGGACTGAGTTATGGAGAGAGGTTAAGTAGGTAGGGACTTCTTTCATTAGAGCGTAGGAGAAGGAGGGGTGATCTTATAGAGGTGTATAAAATTATGAGGGGCACAGATAGGGCGAATGCGCACAGTCTTTTTCCCAGGGTTGGGGAAATCAAGAACTAGAGGGCACAGGTTTAAGGTGAGAGGGGAAAGATTTAATAGGAACACGAGGGGCAACTTTTTCACCCAGAGGGTGGTTATTATATGGAATGTGCTGTCAGTGGAAGTGGTTGAGGCAGGTACATTAACAGCATTTAAAAAGTACTTGGACAGGTACATGGACAGGAAAGGTTTAGAGGGATATGGGCCAAATGTGGGCAAATGGGACTAGTTTAGATGGGAATCTTGGTTGACATGGACCAGTTGGGCCATGCTGTATGACTCTATGAGATGTCCATGGTCTGCTGGCCATTATTTATCCCTCAATCAGTGCCTCAAAAAGCAGATAATATGCTCATTTTCACATTGCGGTTTGTGGGAACTTGCAATATCTAAAGTGGCTGCACGATCGTGTCACTGTACATTGACCTCTGCACGTGAGTCCTGGCCGTGAGGTGCTCTGGGGTCCCCGTGAGGCTGCGAAAGGTGCAACAGAAATCTGCTTTTTTTTTGGTGGGGGGGGGGGAGCTTTGAAAGAAAAAGGGAAACATCTGAAGCAGAAAAAGTGCAGAAGGAAACAAGAGGAGTGTTTAATTTATTCACTCACAGAATGTTGAATTTGTCCGTAAAGCCTGCATTTATGACGCACCACTCGTTGTCCCTGGAGGCAGTGATTCGTTGGCCTGCAGTCACACGTGGGCCAGACTGCGGAAGGGACAGCCGATTTCCTCTCCCAAGGGACATTGGTGAAGCAGCTGCGTTGTTATAGTCGGTCATCATTGATGCCAGCTTTTAAATTGCAAACTTACTGAAATGGTTGAATTTAACCTCTCCTGTTAACCGTGCGAGTGACAACCAACCATGATCGAGCAAACCACTCTGATCAAGGGCAATAAAGGAAGTGCACTTAACGCTGATCTGCCCAATGATGGCCAGGTCCCAAGAAATAAATATTAGATAAATATTGGATCATTTCCCCTGGAGATGCAGAGGCTGAGGGAGAGACCTGATAGCAGTTTATAAGATCATGAGAGGCGTAGACAGGGTAGAGAGTCAGGGCCTTTTTCCCAGGGTGGAAATGTCAGATACTAGAGGACATAGGTTTAAGGTAAGAGGGGGAAATTTTAAAGGAAATGTTCGGGGCAAGTTTTTTACACAGAGTGGTGGATGCCTGGAACGCACTGCCGGGGTGGTGGTAGTAGCAGATATGATAGAGGTGTTTAGACAGACACGTGAACAGAGAGAGAATGGAGGGATATGCAACATGTGCAGACAGATAGGTTTAGTTTAATTTGGCATCATGGTCGGCACAGACTTTGTGGGCCAAAGTGACTGCTTCTGTCCTCCACTGTTCTGTGTTCCAACAGCTTGCTATGGTGCAATTTGACCTCTTGTTCAGGCCAGTGGGTACTAACTAATAATATAACCACCATGCTGCCAGATGTTATGGAAGGAATAGCCCCGTCTCTGTTCTACAGCAGCCGATCAGTGATTGAGTGTCGGACAGTCAGCCACTTAGACACAGCCAGAAAATGCAGGAAATACTCAGCAGGTCAGGCAGTGCAACTGGAGGATGGAACAGAGTCAGGTCTGTGACACCTCATCCAAAATTGACAGCAGCTGAAGATGTCCATTCAGGGTCAGAGCACCTGAAGGGTTTCCAAGCCAGATACCAAAAATGGACTTCGGGGCACAAGAGGCTTATAAACCAGAGTTTTAATCAGTCTTCACTCATAGAGGAATTTCAAGAATGGTTTTGAGATCTCAATTAACCAACACATGCACGTCATGAGAACAGAATTGGAAACACGTGTTTCTCTTTGCTTCAGTAGCCGGACTGTTTCCCGCAAGGAGACAGCTGACGGGTGACCCGACAGACCCATGAGATCGGTAGGTTTGACCGAGAGAAAACTACTCTGCTTGCCAGTGAGACCAGAGCCCATTAATAGAGAATTCAACCACATCTTCTTTGCCCAGAGAGTGGCTGGAATGAGGGGCTCACTACCACTGAGGTGAACAGTAGGTATAGTTTAAAATGGAAAAGGATTTGGAGTCAGGCTGACTTGAAGAGGATTCTAGGAAGGTTTGTGTGGTCCTGTGGAATGGAATGTTTATGCGATAACTACATTCGGTTGTAACCAGTCCAACATTGTAACAGTTCCAATACTGCCAGCATAAAGCCAGTAATCTCTTGTGTGAGCGGCCTTGAAAGAAGCCTCTTGTGCATTGTACCTTAATTATCTCAGTAGCATCTCCAGCCCTTATGGGTTGTCACCGACTTAAATCAGCGACAGCTTGTGCAGGGACCGGTGTGGGCCATTGTTGGGGTAGCCGGTTTGTGCATTTGCTAATTGAACTAATTTGACCTGGAACGAGTTAAAAAAAATCTTCCCCGGACCACATCAGCGAATTCCCAGACGGAGTCCTGTTTTCCCAGGGTTGTGAAACCTTTGAAGTGCCTACGACAAATTCCCTTCATCCTTACGCTGACTGCTCTGATTATTTGAAGTAAATTTATTAATAAGCCTTTCTGTACAAAAAAACACACAGCTGTTTGAGTTTGACAAATGGGTGGAGGTTTTCAGAAAGAAATGATGGGAAAAGGCTTGCGTTTCCACGGTAACCCCCGTGGCCATGAGGCCTTCCAAAGTGCTTCACAGCCAACGGAGGCCCCTCTGCAGTGTAGTCACCATTATAAAGTAGAAAATCGGCAACAGCCAATTTGCGCACAGCAAGGTCCCATGAACGGCAATGTGATGATCTTTTTTTTAAGTATGGTTGAATGTGGGATTAATAAAAGCCAGAACACAGATAGGAAATTCCCCTGCTGTTTGAAATAAGATTGTGGGATCATTTCTGTCCACCTGAGAGGGGAGATGTTTAAGTTTCATATCTTATCCAAAAGACTGCACTTCCAACAGCGCAGATCTCTTTATACTGCACCACAGTATCAGCCTAGATTGAGACTTGAACACACAACCTTCTTACTCAGAGCTCTGACCTGCTTTGATGTCATTAACCCTTCCATGCTGGGAGAAAAATAAATCCTCCTGATTCATTCTGGGGCAGCGTCTCTTTAATTTGCTTCCAACAGCAATGCTGGTTTATGTTGTCTGAATAAACCTTAAGGCCATCAGTTACCCAACAATGGGGAACTCTAACACCACTGGAGAAAGCACAGGAGCAGAGCTGGTGGACCCACTGCCTCACAGCACCGGGGACAAGGTTCGATTCCAACCTCCGGTGCTATCTGTGTGGAGTCTGCACGTTCTCCCTGTGACTGCATGAGTTTCCTTCAGATGCTCTGGTATCCCCCCACCTTCCAAAGGCATGCGGGTCAGGCAGTTAATTGGGCAATGTAAGATACATCTAGTGTGTAGGTGAGGGGTAGAATCTGGGGGAGAGTTGATGGGAATATGAGGAGAATAAGAAGGGATCAGTGTAAGTGGATCTTAGTGGCCAGCATTATCGTGCAGGGTCTACTTTCCTGCTGTCTGACCTTACTGTCCACCTTGATTCATGCAAACACCACCAGTGGCTGGGACAACAATGTAGCAACAGTCATACTACATGGTGCTCTCAGTTCGCTAGATCTGTTTACACTCATATATTCTGCACCATTAATTGGTAATTGGTTTATAATTGTCACATGTACCGAGATGCAATGAAAAGCTTTTGTGTGCATGTCATCCAGACAGATCATTCCATACATCGAGGTCATACAAAAGGAAAAACAAATTCTGCATTTTGTTATTGTTCTTCCTTTGAGCGAAAAGGGAACGTCTAGTGGAGAACTTTGTGAGATATTTCAGAGGGGGAACCTGTGACCAGTCGTGGCTTTGGCTTCCTTGATGTTACGCAGAGACCAATAGCTCTGGATGTAAAGAACGAGACTGCCATTTCTGTGGTACTCTTCCTGGCCTCAGGTGTTCCAAAGTACCTTACGGGCAATGAAATGTAGTCGCTATTGTGATGCAGGAATTGTAGCAGCCAGTTAGAGTCATAGAGTCATACAGCAAGGAAACAGGCTCTTCGGCCCAACTGGTCCATGCCGACCAAGACATCCATCTAAGCTAGTCCCATTTGCTGCGTTTGGCCCATATCCCTCTAAACCTTTCCTGTCCTTGTCAGTTCTCACACAGCAAGCTCCCACAAACATGGTAATGAGCAGATGGACTGTTTCCTCCTTGTTACTGAATGCTGGAGAAATATTGGCCAGGGCACCCAGGAGAACTCCCTGTTCTTCTCTGAAGTGGTGCTACAAGACTTTTACAGAGGGTTCATGTAGCTCTCGTTTAGTGTCTCATGCAGAAGATAATCAGTACTGTACTGGACCATGTTCAAGATGCTGGCACTGGCACTGGCACCTGCTATTGCTAGCCCTGCTCGTCTGCTGCAGTTTGTGACTGTGATGCTAAGGATATATTTATATATTTATGTGAAGAGGAAGTTGTTAGTTCAGTCGTAACACATCCATCCAGGTAGAACGGAGACGCAAGAGACTGCAGATGCTGGAATCTGGAGCAACACACAAAGGAACTCAGCAGGTCAGGCAGCATCTGTGGAGGGAAACGGACAGTCGACGTTTCAGATCAGTGCAGATGAAGGGTCTTGACTTGAAACATCAACTGTCCATTTCCCTCCATAGATGCTGCCCGACCTGCTGAGTTCCTCCAGCATTGTGTGTGTTGCTCCAGGTAGAACCTTCAGTTGCTCCAAGGATGAAGTGGGTGCTAGATACACCAGCTCCTTCTCTTGCTGACAACCTCAGTTCACCATTTGCTCCTTTCCAAATTCTCATGGTTCTTCTAAGGTTTTGGTTTAACCTTTTTGTTTGCAATCTTGGCAGCTTGCTTGTGAAGGTTGTGGGCTCAGTCCAGATGAAGGGTCTCAACCTGAAATATCGACTCTCCGCTTCCCTCCACAGATGCTGCCTGACCCACTGAGTTCCTCCAGCAGTTTGTTTTTTGCACCACATTCCAGCATCTGCAGTCTCTTGTGTCTCCATCATCCAGGCTATCTCTCTAGTGCAATACTGAGGGAGTGCCACACTGTTATTTACTACCAATTACCATCACTTTGCTGACGACTGAGTAGTAAATGCGCTGCCCTTCATACGTGACCATCCCAGACTGATGAGGGGTGAACACAACTGCCACCTGGTGGATTGTGCTGATGGTGCAGGACAGTTCCATGGCAGCCTGATGAATTTGACAAATCTGGGTGTTCCAAATGTGCCTGTTAGAAAATTTAGCTCAGTTATCCCATGTCATATGCACCCATTTCATATTTGAAGTGAAAGGTAAAACAAAGTTCCCTTCCTAAGAAAGATATACTGGCATTGGAGACAGTCCAGAAGAGATTCACTCACCTAATTCCAAGGATGAAAGGGTTGCCCTGTCAAAAATGGCTGTTAGATCTGTATTCTTTGGAGTTTAGAAGAATGATAAATAATGCTACTGAAAGATTTAACATCCTAAGGAGGTGTGACAGGGTAGAGGCTGAAATGTTTCCACAAGTGGGAGAGTTTTGAACAAGAGGAAAGCTTACAAATAAAGGGGGCAGTCATTTAAAACTGAGATGCGTAAGAATTTCTTCTCACAGAGGGTGAGAATCTCTGGAGTTCTTGACCCCAGAGGGGTTATTCGAGACTAGATCACTGGAATTAGTTAAAGGGGAAATTGAGGGCTGTGTACACATGTAGGTACATGTGAGGGCGTGATGTGTCCGTTTGTGTCTCTCTGTGTGTCATAGAGTCATAGAGTTTTACAGCACAGAAACAGCCCTTCAGCCCAACTCATCCACAGTGCCTTCCAGAGCTACTCCCATTTGCATTCATTGGCCCATATCCCTTGAAGCCTTCCCTATCCATTAACCTGTCCAAGTGTCTTTTAAGTGTTGTACCCACCTCTGCTGCTTCCTCTGTGTGTGTGTGTGTGTGTGTGTGTGTGTGTGTGTGTGTGTGTGTGTGGGATGTGTGTGTGTATGGGGTGTGTGGGATGTGTGTGTGTGTGTGTGCGCGCGCGCGCGTGTGTGTGTGCATGTGTGGGATGTGTGTGTGTATGGGGTGTGTGGGATGTGTGTGTGTGTGTGTGTGGTGTGTGTATGCATGCAGATGTACATGTGTCTGTGAGATTGTGTATCTGCAAGCATGTGTAACAAGGTGTCAGTGTGCTGTAGAGCTGTGAATCTGTGTGAGTGATGAGTGTCTGAGAATCCATGAGTCTGCAGCTCCAGTAACAGGCTGGCAGAATCCCCACCCCCTCCACAGAACAAACCCACTGACCCATCTGCCAATGCCCTGTGACCCAAGGAGAAAGGTGAAGGAACTCAGTGTGGATCCCAGGAGGAGGGAGGGGAGTTCTTCTTTATTGGTTTGAGCTTCCAGCTGGAGCTGTGGTGAGTCTGCAGAATAATGAGTCCACTTAAACTCTTGGGGAAATGGGTTCCTTTTCCATAGCAACAGTTAAATGGGCCAAACAGACCTGTCCCCACAGTGCACTCGGCTGTTGGAGCATCTTTACCCACTAATGATGAAAGATTCATTACTTTAACCCTTTAGCCAGCTTCCTGCTTCTCATGCTTGTGTTTTCTGCACTGTGTTCATTAAAAGCTTATTTAATAAACAATCAGTGGCCTTGCATTTCCTGTTATCAATCTTCTCTGCTGTATTTCAGCCAAAGGGAACATTTTGATGGACCCTTCTCTTCCCGTCCTGATTGCAGGTTGCCTTAGTGGTTCGTTCCCCATCAACAGCCAATGAGTTCCAGCAAACCTTTTCTTTATTCATTGTGGGTTTGTGAGGGGCTCTCAGAATAACCTGGGCAAGTACCTGCAGTGTATTTAGTAGATGGTCCACACTGCAGCCTCTGTGTGCCAGTGGTGGAGGGAATGAATGTTTAGAGTAGTGCATGAGGGCTCAGTCAGCTGCAATGATTTGTCCTCGACAATACTGAGTTTCTTGAGAGCTGTTGGAGCTGCATTCATCCAGGCAAGTGGAGAGGATTCTGTCGCACTCCTGACTTGTGCTTTGTAGGCAGTGGAAAGGTTTTGGAGTGTCAGGGGGTGAGTCGTGCTCCAAAGGAGAGCCAGCCTCTGATTTGGTCTTATAATCGCCATATTTAAGTCGCTGGACCGGTTGCGTTTCTGGTCAGTGGTGACACCCAGGATATTGGTGATGAGAGACTGCGATGGTAGTGGCATTGAATGTGGTCAGACTCTCTCCTGTTGGAAAAAGTCATTACCTGGCACTTTTGTGGGGTGAATGTGAGCTGCCACTTATCAGCCCATGCATGAACATTGTCTGCAAACATTCAGGGACTTCTTCATTTGCTGAGAAGTTGGACATGGAACTTAAAGTGTAAACTTCAAATCCCTACCTCTGAGGCTCAGGTAGGGGCACCCGGAGAAGAGGACATCCCTTTAGAACTGAGATGAGGAGGAATTTCTTCAGCCAGAGGGTGGTGAATCTGTGGAATTCTTTGCCACGGACGGCAGTGGAGGCCAAGTCATTGGGTGTATTTAAGACAGAGATTGATAGGTTCTTGATTGGTAAGGGGGTAAGGGTTACAGAGAGAATGGGGTTCGGAAAAAAAATCAGCCACGATTGAATGACAGAGCAAACTCGATGGGCTGAATTCCTAACTAACGTAGGTCATAGAACAGTACAGCACAGGAACAGGCCCTCCGGCCCACGATGTTGTGCCGAACTAATTAAACTAGTAATTAAACGCCTATCTAAATTAATCCCTTCTGCCTGCACAATGTCCATATCCCTCTATTCCCTTTACATTCATGTGCCTGTCTAAGAGCATTTATCGTATTTGCCTCCACTACCAACACTGGCAGCGCGTTCCAGACACACATTGTGTAAAAAAAGAAACTTACCCCACACTAATTCTGCCCCATGTCTGATAAGATAAGATAAGATATCTTTATTAGTCATACGTACATCGAAACACACAGTGAAATGCATCTTTTGCGTAGAGTGTTCTGGGGGCAGCCCGCAAGTGTCGCCACACTTCCGGCACCGACATAGCATGCCCACAACTTCCTAACCCGTACATCTTTGGAATGTAGGAGGAAACCAGGCACCCGGAGGAAACCCACGCAGACACACGGGGAGAACGTACAAACTCCTCACAGACAGTGGCCGGATTTGAACCCGGGTCACTGGTGCTGTAGTAGCGTTACGCTAACCACTACACTACCGTGCCTGCCACTACCGTACCGCGCGGAAGGCTGTCCGACTGTCCGACGGATTTACACATCCTGCGTCTCTCTCTCTCCTCCTTGTACGCAGGCTTCCCCGCAGCAGCCTACGGTCCAGTGGCAGCAGCAACGGCAGCAACGCGAGGCTCAGGTAGGGGCACCCGCGGAAGAGGCGGCTACATGGCATACCCTCAGAATGTACGGGCAGGTAAAGCTCCGTTGGAATTCTGTGTGGCTGCAGCTGTCCATCGTCACTCTCTTGTCGGGTCTCTGTCAGCTCTTGCTGCGCTCTGGGGCGGGGGCGGTGCGGGGTGAGAAGGGGGCGGGCCGGCGGGCAGGCGGGAGAAGGCGGGGTGGGGGGAGGAGGGGGGGGAAGGGGTGTGTTCACCCGAATCCGCAGGCACTCATCGTCCTGAGCTACAACAGCAGGGAAGGCCCTCGTTAAAGCAAGGGTGGGGCACATCGTTACCAGGGACAGTGAGTGGGTGGGAAGCTGACCGGGATACTTGCCTCTTTTCAAAAGTTAAGCCATGGTTCGAAGTTTAACCCCTATGCAAACGTGCGCTGCTTGCAAAGGATTACTTTCCCAGATTTCGGTGTGCTGGTTTTAACTGTGGTGCTGAGCAGTGATTGGCCAGTTGCTGGATTAGGGCCCTTTCAATTCTGTGCTGCTCCTTTCGAGAAGCAGTTAAAAAGATTTTGAGGGAGCAATAATTATAGCTGCCCCTGTAGCAAGACTTCCTGGCTTAAGTCAAAAGATCCCGCCTCTCCCTTCCTCTTTTGCCCCATTCGACCACCTCTCTCCTTTTCTCACTCTCTCCAGTATCCTTGCTTCCACCTGTTCAAACACTTTCTTAATTTGGGTCTTTTCCTTTCACGTGCTTGTTTTCTACATTCACTTGCTCCCTCCAATCTCCACCCCTCTTCCTTCTTTCCCTCACCTCTGCCACCCTGGTTCTCACCTTTGTCCCTAACCCACATTCTCACTCTGCAGACCTTCCCCTTCATCCTTTCCTGTAATCCCTTCCTTCACTTTACCTTGTCACCTTTCCTTCTCATCATCCTTTCTTTAACCTCTGCCTTCCATTCTCCTAGCCCCTTCCCCATCCCACTTTCTCTTTCCCTCACATCTTCCCATCTTTGGCCTTTCCCTATCCCCCCTCGTCTCTCTCTCTTATTCTCTCTCTCCCACATCCTCTCTCTCCCATTCTCTCACATTCTCTCTCATTCTTTCTCTCTCTCTCTCTCCCCTCTCTTTCCCTTCTTCCCCTCCATCTCTCCCCCTGCCCCATTTACCTCCTTGTCAGTTTTCCTGCTGCCAGCTCCCTAACCAGCTAACCTGGCTCATGAGTGCTCTGCCCAGAGTCTGTAGAGATAGCTTCTAACCTTGCTTCCATCACTTAATTAGAGTGCTTTTGGTGCCATTTTTTAAAAAAAAAATATATATATTAAATCATTTGACAATTCTATGCCTGAACCATTTAACGATGTTGACATGGTATTAATATCTTTGCAATATACTGAACTTTGACAGCCACAAAGATGGCTCTGGTTGGCAGGTTTGACGGAATGCCCTGGCTCCTGATGTGTACTGGGTGCTGGGATGAGGGCTGTCTGCCAAACTCCAAAAATTATCATTCCATTCTAGTTCAGCCTCACGAGGTTAAGGAGGAACTTTTCGCTGACTAGCCCTGGACAAAGGTTTAAGTCCTTCTGAAAGGGACTTGGCTGCGGTTCATTTCGTTGTCTGCTGTGCCCCCATGGAGTGAAACCTCACGTGGTTACGCCTACTGGAGAGGGCTTTGTCTATCATGTGATGCTCTCCCTTGTCACAAACCCATATGTGACCCTTCCAGCCTCCATCTCGAAGGTTTTCTGTTCCTGGAGAGAGAGAGAGCAAACAGGGAGTGCCAGGATGCCACACATCACTCCAAACTTTTGGCTGCTTCCCCCCACTGGAACTGCTTAGACAATCATTGCTTCCTTCTCACCTCCCTCTGGCTGACTCAAGACACAGAGAGACAGCCGCAATGCCTCACACCCTCTGACTTAGCACCCCACTTCTCGCCAAGGCATCCATTTTGCATCGGGCTGCCATTTTGCCCTCTCTTCCTGAAGGACTTGGTTGCTTTCCTGTGCTCGGAACTGAGGGAACTTGCCCAGTTGCTGGGTGAAGATCTCCCTTGAGGATGAGCCTTCTGGTCAGGAAGGCCCTGAGGTCCACACACCATGATGGCAAGAAAGATACTGGAAAACCACAGCGACCCCTCACCATCACTTTGGGAAGCCGCTCCTGTTCTGCGCTGTGCAAAGACAACTGCACCTTTACTTGGCTGCATGCCGAAGAACTTCATCAGTGATGACCTCACCTGTCCCTTCAGTGGTTGGAATCATCTCCCATGTTCTAGCTGCAATGTTCTGAGCCCAGGTAATGGCACGGTTGGGGGTGGGGGGAGAGGGGGCTGATCGACAGCGTGAGGTACAAAGTATTTCATCTCTTTGCTGCCGAACATGCTTCTTCCTGAGGGTTCACCAGCTGAGGATATCCCAGCCCTGGCAAAGCCAGGCCAGGCTTCAGTCCGACCCCTGATGGCGGCAGATGGGAATTGGGGGAAGTAAGGAGGATGAAGAAGGAGAGACTTGGTTCTCTCTTTGTCCTTATTCAGTGATGTCTTGAGATTCTACTTTACCCTACCAATTCTCTCGATAGGAGGTGACACACTGGTGGCTTTCTGGCCCATTGTATCCATTCTGCTGGAACAATGCAGCAGTAAGCCCACTCCCCTGTTTGCTCCCCACATCCTCTGCTGACGATACATCAGTTCCTCTCCCAAAGGAGACAATGGTCTCTGCCTTAACCCTGCTCTCCAGCAAAACTGTGTTGAACTTGCTCAGGGGAAACGGGAAACTCAAGCTGGTTACAATATGATTCCTTATAATTCAAGGTGTAATCGTTGCCCAATCAATGAAACTTAGGGTGGAATTGAGTGAAGCTATCTTGGGGGGCCTTCTGTTAGAACTCTTGCTCCCTCCTCACCTTCTCTGGCTGCCACAAGACACAGAGAAACACACACAATGCTTCACACTCTTTGAGTTAGCTCCCCACTCTACAGCTTTATCCACGCCATGGTGCAATGGAGTGAGTTCCAGTGTCTGTGGACTGTGAAGTTCCCGGTCCTTTGGATTCCCAGCGGTGGGAAAGTACCAAGCATTCACTGGGATGAGAGGGAAGAAGAGTCCCTCTCCCCTTGGGATCGCCCTGACCTTAATGTGAGCTACAATGGCAGAAGCTTAACGGTCAAGATGTCATCCTTATCACCTCATCCAGAGCTTGAACTTTGACTTTGGTCATTGGGGGGGTTTAGTGGGGAGAGAAGTCAGGGTGGAAATAAAGTGGCGATGGGGGGGTTAGAGAGGGGGGCGAGCAATTCATCTCCACACACACCCACACACAAAGAATGCCATCCCATCTGGGTTTGGAGTATTGGCTCATTCTCTGTAGGACCTGCCCTCTCAGGACCCCTGGGCCGTTCCCTCAGATCTGCCAGCTGGAATATAATCAAGTGAGCTACATGACTCTATCGGTAGGTGTGTGAGTAGTTATGTCTTTTTGTTTTTTTATTCCCTCGATTGGTTGGGCCGCTGTGAGAGAGTGTTTCTGAGGCAGTGCTTCCCACCTCTCTTTCACTCGGACCTGCGCACCTCCATCTCAAACACTCTACTGAGCGTGCTCAGCGGGAAGGTTTGTCCTCGCCTATTAATCCTGTCACGTGTCCAACTTCCAACGTTAGCTGCATGTCGCTTGTTCTTTACATGAAAGAAAAACACACACTGCACAGACAGTCAAAGAAATGAGAAACATTCATATCTACTTGAGAGAAATGTTGTCTTTATTTGTTTTTTGTTCGATTCCTGTACCCTTTTTATTTGAATTTCTTTTTTTCTTCAGTTCCTTGTCTCCAGTTTCATGAAACATTCTCCTCTGTCCTCTCTCTGCCTGCATTGCCTCTTCTTTAGTTTTGTATGTTTCCTTTCTGCCTCTGGAGCTGAGATGCATGCTTATGTGAGGTGTAGTTGGCAGCTCCCATAACCGTCACAGTGCCAGACCTTTCCGGTAGCTGGACCATTTTTGTGTTGGACCAAACCCCTCCCCATTGACTCTTTCCCAAGTTTGGAGCCTGACCCCCTCACCAACCACCCCCCCCCACCCCGCCCCATCTCCCTCAAAGACGCTGCTCTCTTACTTGAGACAGGCGAGGCTGACGTGGTCAAGGAGGCACATTTGGACAGGCTTCAACAAGTGTGCCATCTCCAAGTGAGCATGGTGTGGACAGGCAAATGCAAGTGCCTTATCCCCTTCCTGGTCCTGATCTCAATCCCAATCCCATCTGCACTGTCTTGTTGGATAGAAGCACTTACATTGACCTGGGAGTGTGGAAGCCAATGGCAAGTTCATCCTGGGATCAATGGATGACACACACCCAAGAGGTGTAGACTATTTTCTAAATAGAAAGAGAATTCAGAAACCAGGGGTGCAAAGAGACTTGGGAATCCTAGTTCAGGATTCCCTTGAGGTTAACTTGCGGGTTGAGTTGGTCTTAAAGAAATGCAATGTTAGCACTTACTTCAAGAGGACTGGAACATAAAGGCATGGACATACTGCTGAGGCTTTATAAGGCATTGGTCAGACCACACTTCAAATGTTGTGAGAAATACTGGGCCCCGTATCTAAGGAAAGATGTGCTGGCCCTGGAGAGGGTCCAGAGGAGGTTCACAAGAATGATCCCAGAAATGAAAGGCTTGACGTATGAGGAGCGTTTGACATCTCTGGGCCTGTACTCGAGGGAGTTCAGAAGGACGAGGGGGGATCTCATTGAAACCTACCAGATACTGAAAGGCCTGGATAGAGTGGATGTGGAGAGGATGTTTCCATTAGTAGGAGAGTATAGGATCTGAGGGCAGAGCCTCAGAATAAAGGGGCATCCCTTTGAAATGAGATGAGGAGGGAATTCTTCAGCCAGGGGGTGGTGAATCTGTGGAATTCATTGCCACAGAGGGCTGTGGAGGCCAAGTCATTGGGTGTATTTAAGGCAGAAGTCAATAGGTTCTTGATTGGTAAGGGGGTTAAGATTTACAGGAAGAAGGTAGGAGAATGGGGTTGAAAAAAAGCCATGATCGAATGGCAGAGCAGACTCGATGGGCTGAATGGCCCAATTCTTCTCCTATATCTTGTGGTCTTATCTTAAGGGGTAGTTTGGGTTTTCCCATTCTACACTGTTGGAATCCGGAAAGCATGGAATTGAAAATTAAGGATTCGGGAAAGACGGGGAGATTCTGATATTTGTTTCTTGTGTTGGTTTGGGTTTGTGTTCACATGATGCAGGTGGGACCTTAGAAAAAGGAATGAAAACTCATCCTTGGTCACACAGAGTAAACATACAGTGAAGCAGTGTTGGAGTCCTGTCTCTGCATGCAGGCTGCTGCTGGAATTCAGTTCTGTTGACTTCAACAAATTTAGGAACGCAGTTTCTGCCCACTGCATATTTCGTGCGTTGCAACTGAGGGTAGGTTTTTGTCTCCGGGTTCCTGAGGCTAATCGAAAAGGTTCAGGGCAGGCGTGTTGATGATTGAGAACCCTCAGGAGTCCTGCAAAGGTTCAAGGAGACAACCAGGGACAAGGAACGTCCTAGTCCTTTCCTGTCCAACTTGAAGCTGCAAGCCCTTACTCCTTTTGCCCATATCCTGAAGACTCCATCCCTCAGGTCGGACATGGTCAGCGTCAGTCCCATTAGTTCTGTTGTACTTTTTCCGCCTTCCCACATTATCTTGACTAGTTCTGGTACCTGAATCCGCAGCAAGGCTCAGGACAATGTTCTTTTGAGTTGTTTCTCAATAAAGGGATATTTTCCTACGGGGGGAAGATTTTCTGTAGTAGGGAGGTAGAGTAGTTGTAATTACCCAAGTTGAAAGCCAGTAGGTGAGAATGTGTGGTTCAACTGTAGGAAACCTTTGTAGTAACCACACAAGGTGGGGAAGGGGAACCATAACTTGGACTGGGATGTCACTAGGGAGTATGTATCACAAGTGTTGCATACCTGTGGATGGTGTTGATTTGTGAATTTGCATCATTTGTATATTTAATTTTACAATTTGCATTTTACGGGTGTTTGTATGATATTACCTGAACTGGAGGAACAGAATAACTGTTAACCCACGGTGCCCACATCTTAAGGGAAGTCCTTAGATACAAATATGTTGCCCTGGGTCATACTTCTCTCCGGTGCAGTCGTCCTCCTGAACTTGGCAGTGAGCTGAGAGGGACAGTGGGGAGTCAGATGCACTTTGTATCTGGCTCCTCACCTTATGACTGATAGATCTATTCATTTGAAAAGGATTGTCACCTGAATGGGGAAGGAAGTGAAGGGAAATGGTTTGGACTTTTGTCCTTTATTTTACATAATATTTATATTTACAATCAGTTTATATCCGTTCAATATCCTCATAAATTCATTGTCTGTAACCTTTTTTAACTTACTTAAGTCTACTTCAACTATTTTTAAGTGCTTTTGATTTTCACGGATGTTTGAAAATGATCGAGGGGGCCTCTGACTGCCAGCAGCCAAGACCATTCAGGCTGGTTGGAGATGGGGCATCAGCCACCTGAGAGCTCGTTGCCTCTTGGGGATTGCTCTACCTCTTGGGGTAACCGTGGCAATGAGGCCTGCAGATTAGTTGAACTCTTAGACAATGAAGGTCAGTGTGACTCTGGGGGATGACTGGGGGGGAAGGGGGGGAGTAGCAAGTGTGAGGTGGGGGCTTTGTCGAGACAATCCGGCTCTTGAAGAGCTCCCTCTTCCCTTAGAGCCTTCCTTGGGCTCCTGCCGGTCTTATGCTACCAGCCCTCTAGTCCTTGGCCAAATGACCACTGTTTGTGTGTGCGAGCCAGTCAGCTATTGAATTGTGATGGCACCATTTCCACAACATTCTGCCCTTCCCCCCCAGATATGAACATGTACAAGCACCATGGATTTTGTGGAGACGATTCAATGGTTAGCATTAGGTAGCAGGGAATCCTGACCACCCCTTTCCAGGTCCAACCCTAAGGGGCACTGAGCCCAATTGCATCCCACTCCCAGTTGTTACCAGTGACATCCCAGGACATGGGCTCTCTCTTGGTCCAGGAGACTCACAATGAGCAATCTCACTGAAAGTAGCCATGTGGTTTGTAAATACAAATTACAGATGGGCTCATTTGTAAACGGGATTGGAAGGTAAGCCGTATTAAGTTTATTGAATCTTGGAAAACTGTGCATCGGTCTGGACACTGTGTGCGTGAAGGGTTAACTGGAATGAAACCATAAGTGAAGGGTAGAAAATAAAAGCTCAATTATCTGGCTCTTTAATAATTGGTGATCTCGAGTACCAGGGACTTCAGAAGCACTTTGGAGCACTTGGGCCAAAGATGGGGCAGTGGTGAGGGAGCACCCTGTCAGACATTGGGGCAGTGTGAGGGAGCAGGACCACCCCTTTGCTCTACACATTGCTTATACCTGTCCCCTTGCCTGCTGGGTATTGCTGAATGCCAACTCATTGATGGGCACTGGAGTAACTGTATTTCATTTCCCTTATTCAATAACCTTCAGCTTTATTGATTAAATGAATGGGTAGTTAACTCTGGACGACAGGGCATATTGGACAAAGGCAATGGAGGAGATGGTCATGGGCATCATAAACACTAGCATTGACCCATGCAACCGAATAGCCACTTTCGGTGCTTTGTTGCTCCTTAGTTTGTTCTCTGAATCTTAACAACACTGAAGGCTTGTGTTTACTTTGCTGACATTGAACAAAATTGGTAATGAACTCCATAAAGGAGAGCAAATCCACTGAGGTTGCCCTGTCCCTGCCTGGTTGCTTTCACCTGTACCTGGGCCTTTGAGCAGACGGCTTGCTCCTGCATGGCTGCCTCAAGCAGGGAGTTATTCCTACAGCCTTGTAAAATAGGGAGAGTTCTGTTTAAACACCATGATTTAAAGAATAAAATGCTTGAGAGAAGGCAGTTTCCTGGAACCAATTCTCTATCCAGCTTTGCCTAATAACAAGGAAAACACACAGACCCCAAATGGGCAATGGCGGTGTAGTGGTTAAGTTATGGGACCAACAGCCAGAGTTCTGGTCCATTGATCCAGAGACAGAAGTTCGAATCCCACTGTGGCAGCCAGGGAATTTAAATTCAACTAATTAAATACAAGACACTCATGGAACTATTGGATTGTTATTAAAAACCCATCTGGTTCACTAATGTCCTTTAGGAAATCGGATGTCCTTACCTGGTCTGTCTCCAGATCCATCAATGTGGTTAACTCTAACTGTGTAGAATCAGGAGCAACTGGGGATGGGCATTAAATGCTGGCATTTCCTTTAATGGTACCGTCCCGTAAATGATATAAAAAAAGAATCAGACCCAGAAAGAGAATAATACCATAAAGATATAGGAATGGGGTGAACTGGTCAGGCCCACAAGGCTGTCCCAGGATTTAATGTCATCTAGCATGGTCCTTGAACCTGCTCCTACTTTCTCATAACTCTTAATACCATTGGTTAGTAAAAATCTGTCAGTCTCAGGTTTGTGATTAATGATTGACCCAACACTAATTGATGTTTGCAGAAGAGAGATTCATTTTCATAGCCAGTGAAATATTGTAGGAATCACGGCAGCCAGTTTGCGCACAGCAAGCTTCCACAGCCAGCAATAGTCTGTCTCCTCGTCAGCAGTGGGATCTTTCACATCCACCGAGGGAGCAGACGGAAACCCCGTTTAACGTCTCTTTAAAGACCTGCCGATGAAAAATGGGTCCATCGTTCCAGAAAACAATTTAGAATCTCATGGAATAAACAGCACCAAAGGGACCATTCGGCCCATCTAGTCCATGCTTGTGTACATATCCAACACAAGTCTTCTCTAGTAGCATCTTTTTGAAAGGATCAGAGCCTTTTACCTCACATGTAATACCTCCTGTAATAGCAAACCTACATTATGACCCCTCAGTGAACCAAGAATTTGCTCCTCATTTCCCAGTTGGATTTATTAGCAAATGTTGTTTGTTTACAGCCCTTGGTTTAAGATCACATGCAGGTGGAAATGTTCGTTCCATCTCTCCCCTGACCTGCACAATGTTTACTTGTAACATGGGAAAGATAGCAGCCAGTTTATCCTCAGCAAGCTCCCATAAATGGCCACACCGTAATGGTCAGGTAATCAAGCAGAAGGGTAAGTGTTAGCCAGGACTATTGGGGAATAAGCCGTCTGCTGTCCCTCAAGATACTGCCACACGAGAGAGATGACGGGGCCCCAATTTATTGCCTCATCTAAACCACAGCATCTTTGACAGTGAGACACTCTTTCTGCAGGCCAGCTAAGAGTTTTGTGAAGGGAGTGGCATTTGAACCCACAACCTTGCAGCTCAGAGCTAAGAGAGCTACTAACTGCGCTGTATCTAACTCAAGGATTACACTGGAGTCTCCTGGATGTGAAGGCTAATGACCAAGACACAACCGCTAGCAAACTCAGAAGAATAATTTCGAGTGAACATTAAAATAACTTACCTTCTTCTTTCAACACATTTTGTTGATTAGTTAGGAAAATGTCAGCGATGGGTAGACAAGAGTGTTCGCTCGCAACAGCTGGGCACCTCAGTGTCTGCGCACATCCAGTTGCTTGTAGTAAGGTGATGTTCCATGAGAACAGAGGGCACCAGGTACCCAGTGGCGGGTGGGCTGGTTGGAGTCTCAACACTATGTGTTGACATTCTCTCCAAATGTGGAGTTCTAGCTTAATGCCTCGACGGTGCAAGGTCAAAATTAGGGATCAGCGTAAACAAAACACTGGTGAATTGCCAGGACCAGAGATTTGATCGGTGGCTGTTCTGCATATCGGAATAATTGGGGAAAAAGAAAGGGATGTGATGGAAAAGCACAGAGTGTGGACTAAAAATAATTGCCCAGTGTGACGACCCTTTCTGGTCCTTTGGTAAAACCATGAGCTGAGGGAATCCACTCACATCAGCTTGTGCCTCGGTGTCGTCTGAAGACCTGGTCCTGATGTGGTTACTGGTCTACAGGCAGACAAATGAGCTGCAGGGGAGCATTAGATGTAGAAGCAGCCATTAAACTGGTTAGACCTGAACCCTACTCTGTGTCATGGCCAGTCCATTTCCCTGTCCAATCCTTTGATCCCATTTGGACAAAAAAAAAATCCATCTGTCTTAACCATGAACATGCAGCGTCAACTGTGCTCAGTACGTCAAAGCCCCATGTACTGGGGCAAGACTTCCCTATTCTTATACTCCAGCCTGCTTGCAAGTACTCCCATGCCAAGTCCCTTCCTATTCACAGGCTGTTTTGTCAGATTCTTCCAACCTTCACACTTATTACATTTGTAGGCAACACTGTAAACTTCCTTCTTGAATCTGAAACTATTCTGAATCACTTCATTTGAGTTTTGATTTCTCAGTCAGAGAGAGGACACTAATGGAAGATCAGGAGTAAAGTAACTCCATCAAGGCTGACGAGGTCACCGACTTCTGCAGGGTGTCCCAATGGTGAAAAGGAGGAACGTCTTAAACATTCTGATGTGGGCACGAAGATCTGCCCAGGACCCATTATTAGATCCCTGGGGAAGGCAGCATCAGTCTAGTAATGATATTGTTCCTACATTCAGGCTTTACCATCTTCCAGCACCATAGCAGGATGTAGATACAGCTAAACTCTTTTTTTATTATGACAGAATAAACTTTATTCATCATAAAAAACAAAACATATACAACAATAAACAGTGCAAACCTTTTACATTCATGTGCAGACCAGTCATTAGTGTTAACTTTTTTTATACCCACAGCACCAATGCCACTCGTGTGGCTCCCTGGGGTGATACCCCAGTCCAATATTTACAATATTTAAGGGATTTCCTCGCCTGACCCTGCCCATCCATTTCCAGTGACAGAAGAACCCTAAACTGTAGTCCTTCCCCACCAAGCCCTTGCGTTGGCTACACCCAGCTTCATTGCGTCCTTCAGCACATACTCCTGCAGCCTGGAATGTGCCAGCCGGCAGCATTCCCCTACAGACAACTCGCAGTGCTGGAAGACCAACAAGTTTCAGGCAGACCAAAGAGCGTCTTTCACCGAGTTGTTGACCTTCCAGCAGCAGCTGATGTCCGTCTCTGTGTGTGTCCCCGGGAACAGCCTGTAGGTCACCTCTGTTACACTGCTGCTGGGGATGAACTGTGACAAGGACCCTTGCATCTTTCGCCACACCCTCCTCGCAAACCTACAGCCCGCAAAGAGGTGGGCGACCGTCTCGTCCCCAGTGCAGTCCTCCCGGGGGCAGCGCGCGCTGGGAGTGAGGTTCATACAGCTAAGCTCTTGCCCCAGCACAACAGCAAAGAGGCATTTTTTGCAAATGGGCTTCCTGTGCTGTAACGCATCTCCTGATTTGTGCCGCCCTTCAGTGCTAGGTTGACTAAACCACACCACCACTGCATCTGTACTTTGTCTTGCTGCAAGACTCATCCAGTTGTGGAACTCTCTGGACCACGCTGAGCATCATTTGAAATCTCGGTCATGTCCGTGTGACAGTCGGTGCAAGGTTTACGTTTGAAACCACCGAGCAAAAAGAAAACTCGTTATTCCTTGCTGTTGCTGAGTTATGTTCTGTGGGAGCCACAGGAGCGCATTGAGGGTTGGGCAGTGTTTGGATCTCTGTGGGATCCTTTGGGATTCACCACCTGATAGCCCATTAACCTGTCACCGGTTTGACAGCTAGTTTCTGGATTGATAAAATCACAGAATTTAAATAGCTCATGTCTACTTTAATAAACCACCACTAATTTGTTCATTTGGTTAACTCGCTGCTGGTTTGATTAACTTAAGCATGGTTTCAATAACTCATTGCTGTTTTGCTACTGTGGCTTGTTCTGTGCTCAGAGTTAACTCAAGTAAAGATTTTTAAAAATAACCAATTAGTAATCACTATTCCTTAATGTTTCATCAGTCATTCAGAGGCTGACTCTAAACAAAATGACTGAACAACCTCTGCATTTTAGATTAAATTAATGAGATGTCTTAATCACACTGCAGTCGCTGAACAAATAGTGACAGTGGATTGAGGGAATTTAATTCTCTGAGCATGAATACCAGCAGATAATGAGCTGAGGCTCATCTTTGGAGTGGAAACTGTAGCACCAAGTGCAAAGGCTTCAGACAGTGGCAAACAGCTGGAATGCTGGACTGGGAGGAATTGGACATTACTTGACCTGCTGGAATTCTCTACAACGGCAGCCTTTAGGAGGAGAGATTTGATCGGCAGCTGTTCTGCATAACGGAATAATTGGGGAAAAAGAAAAACGTGATGGGAAAGCACAGGAGTGTAGATTAAAAATAATTGCCCAGTGTAACAACCCTTTATGGGGTAAAACCATGAACTGAGGGAATCCACTCACATCAGCTTGTGCCTTGGTGTCGCCTGAAGACCCAGTCCTGATGTGGTTACCGGTCTACAGGCAGACAGAAGAAGTTTAAGAAAAAATATTTTATATTTTAGTCTAAAAGTTTAGTTGAGATTATTTCTTCCATCGCCTGCAAGCTTCTCAACGCCATTTATTGGAAACACTCAGCAGGTCAGGCAGCATCCGCGGAAAGAGAAACAGTCAACATTTCAGGTCTGTGACCCTTCGTTAGACCTGCGAGGTCTTCCAGCATTTTCTGCTTTTGTCTCAGATTTCCAGCATCTGCGGATTTTTTGATTTTCATTCAAGTATTTATTGTTTGTTTAAACCCTCTGGACATCCCTCATTGCAAATGGTTAGTTCAGAGCCAAGGGCATTGCTGTGGGTGTGAAATAAACAACTGGGTAATTAATTGAATTAAATTCCCCATTAAGGTGGATTTGAGCTCATGTGTCTAGATCAGTACTCCTGCCCTCTGGGTGATACACCTAGTAACAGAACCACTTTAGCATGATAGCTCCATAGTGGCCTTGATGAAGTGTAACACAAGGGATCCTTGCACAGTGAGGGATCCAGTGGTTTCAGTTGATGCATTGAATGCGAGAAGCTGTCCTTAGATAGACATGCAATGGGGAGTCATGGAGTCATACAGCACGGAAACAGGCCCTTTGGCCCTACTGGTCCATGCCAACCAAGATGCCCATCTAAGCCGGTCCCATTTGCCAGCATTTGGCCCATAACCTTCTAAACCTTTCCTATCCCTTTACCTGTCCACCTGTCTTTTTTAAAAGTTGTCATTTTACCTGCCTCATCCACTTCCTCTGGCAGCCCGTTCCATGCAGATACTACCCTTTGTGTAAAAAAGTTGGCCCTCAAGTTCCTTATAAGTTTTCGCCCTTTCACCTTAAACCTATGCCCTCTAGTTCTTGATTCCCCAACCTTGGGTAAAAGACTGAGTGCATTCACCCTACCTCTGCCCCTCATGTAGGGTGGGAGAAGAGCAGGCATTCAGCAAGGGGGTTGGAGATAGCACAGGGTTTTGAGAAAGGTTTACAGAAGACAGAAGGTGAATTATGTGAGGGGGAGGCAGTGAGGTCTTAGTTCTGAGGAGGTCACCAATCTGTGACATGTTAACCCCTTACTACAGTGGCGACCCACCGCATTGCCGTAGCACCTGCTAAATATAAAGCAGGTCAGTTGTTGGTGGAGGGTAGAAGTGTGCAGTGTGCCTGGGTTCTGTAACACCTTGTCAGGTACTGGATTTGAGCAAACCATGAGCATGTTTGTCAATAGCCCAATACTTTTATCAGATGCAGGAACTCTGACTGATCATCTCCACTGCAGCCCATTAGAAATGCCAATGTGCTCAAGAAATGGGCCGATACCAACCGTGAATTATTTAATAACATCTTTAATCTTTAATGAGAGAAAGCGTGTCATCGCTACTAAATCCGAAAACATAGGATCTATTCAGAATAGATAATTTTGTTTAATGAATGTAGCTTGCATTTGCAATTATACATTATTAGAAGGTAAAATGAGTTAATTACCACAATTTCTTTCTTGCTGTGTTAGGTTGCAATAGTAGTGGCTCACAACCCAGTCCCCTGCCCTTCCCCACTAACCGCCCCCTCCCCCCCCAATCGCAGTCTGCTAACAACCCCCGTCCCTTTTAACAACTCACAGTGGCAGTTTGGAACCATCTCTCTCTCTGTGGACATCCAGCCTCCCACTGCATTAGTGAAGCATCTTCAAGATGTAGACACTGATACAGGAAACACAGCAGCCAATCCATGCAGGCTTGAGGGATGGTCAACATTTCCGGTTGGGACCCTTCATCAGAACCTCATGCAGGGTCCCGACCCAAAACATCCACCATCCCTTTACCTCCACAGATGCTGCTTGACTGATTAATAAGATGAAAGGTCATGGAATTACAAGTAGGATAACAGAATGGGTGGAGCATTGGCTGGTTGGCAGGAAGCAAAGGGTGGAAATAAAAGGATCTTGTTCTGGTTGGCTACCGATCACTAGTGGTGTTCCGCAGGGGTCGGTGTTGGGGCTGCTTCTTTTTTCCTTGTACATTAACGATTTGGATGAAGGAGTAAATGGTTTTGTGGCTAAGTTTGCGGATGACACCAAGATAGGTGGAGGAGTAGGGAGTATTGAGGAGACAGGAAGGTTGCAGAGAGACCTAGGTAGTTTAGGAGAATGGGCAAGGAAATGGCAGATGAGATTCAATGTTGAGAAATGTGCAGTTGTACACTTTGGAAACAGAAATAATGGGCAGATTATTATCAAGAAGGAGAGAAATTAAAAGTACAGAAGTACAAAGGGACTTGGGGTACTCGTGCAGGATACCTTAAAGGTTAACCACCAGGTCAGATCGGTGGTAACGAAAGCGAATGCTATGTTGGCATTCATTTCGAGAGATATAGTGTATAAAAGTAAGGAAGTGTTGATGAGGTTCTACGGGGCACTAGTGAGGCCTCATTTGGAATACTGTGCACAGTTTTGGGCCCCATATCTTAGGAAGGATGTGCTGACGTTGGAGAGGGTTCAGAGGAGATTTACGAGGATGATTCCCGGAATGAAAGGGCTTACGTATGATAAGCATTTGTCGGCTCTTGGACTGTACTCACTGGAGTACAGAAGAATGAGAGGGGACCTCATAGAGACATTTAAAATGTTGAAAGGACTGGACAGAGTAGATGTGGCTAGGCTGTTTCCTTTGGTGGGTGAGTCCAGGACCAGAGGGCACAATCTTAGAATTAGGGGGTACAGTTTCAAAACAGAGATGAGGAAAAATTTCTTTAGCCAGAGGGTAGTGAATTTGTGGAATTCCTTGCCACATACAGAAGTGGAGGCCAGATCACTGGAGGCGTTTAAGGAAGAGACAGATAAATATCTGAATAGTCAGGGTATCAAGGGATATGGGGATAAGGCCGGAAATTGAGATTAGAATAGTTTTTTTTCCTCCCCCATTTCTCATTTCTTTTTCTTTTTTCCCTTTTCCTTGGAGCAGACTCGATGGGCTGAATGGCCTACTTCTGCTCCCTTGTCTTGTGATCTTGTGAATTGCTCCAGCAGTTTGTTTTTTCCTCAAACCTACCGTTATACTTTGCTTCCAATGTTGGTAAGTTGTGTGTGGGAGAAAACACATTAGATTTATTTCCTGGTGTAATGATTCAGCCATGAACTCTGTGTGTGTGTGTGTGTGTGTGTGTGTTAGTTATGACAGGTTAGGGAAATATCAGGGAATGTTGTGGTGAGTTCTCAACAGAGCTGTTTGCTTTGGTATCTGTGTTAATGAGAGGGTTGTGAGTAGTGTGTGTTTATATCTTGAGACTGTGTCCCATGCCCCTTCGGTGTGACTTTACAATGCAGCTTCACCTGATCCCCTTCAAATTACAAGGAACTTATTTAAATTAGAGTCTCATTTGAAAAGGAAATTGAGTGCTACAAGCAGGAGATGCCTTGGGCAAAAGCATAATGGGTCTTGTCAGCAAGCATAGGCTTCTGAGCGGGGGCTGGTGGAACACAAACCTGCCCAGAGGTTGGGCCTGGGTTATTGCCCAGGGGAGCCTCTCCACGCATTTTTACAAAGGCAGCCAATTCTCCCCCTCATGGTGAAGCCAATCTCTCTGGTGGCTGTAGAAGATCTCACAGCCACAATTGGAAGAAGAGCAGGAGAGTTCTCTCCAGGGTCTAGGCTCGATACTGCTGCGTGAGGATTAACACTAACATTAATTATGTTGCCTGGTCCTTATCATTTTGTTGTTTCGAGAGCTGTGCATAAATTTGCTGCTTCATTTCCTGCACTTCCAAAGCACGTTGGTGCGAAGGGGTTTGGGACGTCCTGAGGCAGTGCTAGTTTTCTATGGAAATGTAGGATGTGTCCTTCTAGTGCCCAACATCCACATCTTCCCCTCGCTGTGATTTCATCAAAGTTCTTCAAAGATCTCACAAAAATGTTCTAAAGTAGTCTGCATCTTCCATAAAAAAATGTTTTGCTGCAGGTCTTTTTAAGGCACATAGTTGTGGATTGGGGGAGCATCACTGTAACACCTGCAGTGAAGTCATATTGGAAAATAGTCTCTGAAAATTGTCAATGGCTGTTTTTGGGTGTGTTGGGTGGATGAATTAAAAGGAAAGGGGTCCACGAGGCGCTCTAACCAGGCAAGCCCTTGCAAGGTCTGAGACCTGACCTCACCAGGAATGGCCTGGAGAAGCAGCATGAGTCTTTACCCATCTCTCTGGCCATGTTCCAGCCAGTTACCTCATCACCAAAGTTAAAGTCGAGTTTATTGTCATCTGCACAAGTATATGTGTGCACAGGTGCAATGAAAAACCTACTTGCAGCAGCATCACAGGCACATAGCATCAGATAAGCAGCATTCACAAGAAAAACGTCAATTAAACATAAATTATATACAATTTTTACAAGAAAGAACACAATTAGAACAAAAGAAACCAAAGTCCATTGTAGTGCAAGGTGGTCATATTGTTGCTAAACTGAGGTAGTGATTAGGGTTGTGCAGGTTGGTTGAAGAACCAAATGGTTGAAGGGAAGTAGCTGTTCCTGAACCTGGTGGTGTGAGACTTCAGGCTTCTGTACCTCCTGCCCGATGGTAGCTGTGAGAAGATGGCATGGCCCGGATGGTGGGGATCTTTGATGATAGATGTTGCCTTCTTAAGGCAGTGCCTCCTGTGGATACTACTGATGGTGGGGAGGGATGTGCCTGTGATGTATCGGGCTTAATCCACTACTCTCTGCAGCTTCTTATGATGCTGCGCATTTGAATTGCCGTACCAGACCATGATGCAACCAGTCAGGATACTTTCAACAGTGCATCTGTAGAGGTTTGTTACTGTGTTCAGTGACAAGCCGAACCTCCTTAACCTGCTAAGAAAGTAAAGACACTTACCTTCAATGTGGAGGAAGAGTCACCATGTCATCTCAGAGGTTCTCAGAGAGTGAGGGTTTGCTTGGAAGAGGTGTCCATGGGTCGATCCAAAAAGACCTTTCAGGAACCTTCTCAGGCCAGTTCATTAGCCATTCAACAAGCCTTGTAGGATCTTACTGTACGTTCTCACCTGGAGAGCGTCATTCCAGATGCTGCCTGATCTGCTGAGTTCCTCCAGCAGTTTGTTCTTTACAGGAATTCCACGACACCCACCTGTTGTGCACTGTTCCACAGCCTTTATCTCTTGGGCCTTAAGGTGACTTCCTGGTGACCAGAGAGCTTTTCTTCTAGATTCATTCATGGGACTCATGCATCACCTGACCCTGATGGCTGCGCTTGCACCTTCATGATATGAGTATCTGTACTCAGGACATCAGGGGTCGGCTCTCAGTGTCGGGACTTCACTGTCCCACTTACCTAGTCAGGGGCCCTCTTTTACCATGAACTGCTCCCTGGGTACAAGTTGTCTACAGAGCCAGCTAACCGATAGGACTTTAGTGAATCCTTGTGTCAAGGTGGATTGATTTGGCATCCCATGTTCATTCCCATGTCGTTGCCAGGAAGATTAATTTTTGCATACCATGCTGATGTCATCACAGTTAGTTGGGGGTCCTGCCCCCTAGAGTCTGAGGAGGGGTTGTTCCTGAGCCACACAAGAACAGTGGAGTTAGAGTCATAGAGAGATACAGCACAGAAACAGGCCCTTCAGCCCAGCCTGTCCATACCGACCATCGACCACCCATCTACACTAATCCTACTTTAATCCCATATTTTATTCTCCCTGCCTTCTCATCGACTGCCCTCCAGATTCTACCACTCACCTACACACTTTGGGCTGTTTATAGGGGACTATTAACCCACCAACCTGCATGTCATTGGGATGTGGGAGGAAACCGGAGCACCCAGAGGAAAACCATGCAACCACAGGGAGAACATGCAAACTCCACACAGACAGTGCCCGAGGTCTGGACTGAACCTGGGTCTCTGGCGCTGTCGACCAAAGGATGTAGCCTGGTAACTCTGCAGCGGCAGCTGTGGGAGGGCCACACACAGCTGAGTATAAGTCGACCCTCGACGTGCGAAGCAGGTGGTACATTGGAGCTGAGACCCACTCAAGCCCAATCATTCACTGAGACCTTTTGTAGAGCCTCCTCAACAAATCTCTACAAAGGAAATTGGACCTTTTCTTGTTGGAGTGCCTCATGGGTGATCCCTCCAACAAAGAAATAGTCTGTGTTCCTTTACAGAAAAGTTCAGTGTCAAGGCTTCATTATCTGATCTTCATGCCAGTGTTAGTGCTTCACCTCAGCCTGCAGACTTGCTCCCTCATCTGACTTAAGAGAAACTTAAACCCCATGCAACCTTTGATCCTACCCCCATCCAGCCAGCATGCAACTGCACCCTCGTTCTGTACATTTGACTCTCTGAAGCAGAAACTCCAGGGATTGAGGGACGCATACTCCTGGGCACTCAGAGAACAAGCAGCACTCTTTATTTAACATTGTTTTTCCAAGTTTGAGATAAATTGGCATCTCAAGTGCCGTTACCATATGACTGCATAGTCTTACATCACAGGAGGAGGCCATTCAGCCCATTGTGAGACAGCCAGCACATTGTTTACTATTGCACGAATGACCTGGAGGAGGGAACGAAACACATCTAACCTCTCCATTTTAAATATGTAACCAGTTCAATTGCATCTGCACCCTACATCCCTTAAGGATCTGTTCCCCAGATCAAATCAATATGCTGCACCCCTCATCTCCCACCAATCTTTTCTGCCTCTCGCTTTACCTGATTCTGATCCATCCCAAGATGGAAAATGTTTCTCCTTTATCCTATCACGCCCCTTTGTGAACGCGACAGTCTCCATTAGATCTCGCACAGCCGTTCCAAGGTGAACAACAGTGGTGCATGCTATCAGCAGACAATCTCCCTCTATGGGGTTCTACCATGCACTTGGTATCGAGGCTAATTCCAGAGAGTGGTGTGGGGGGTGGGGGGGGGGGGGGGGAAGTGTCAGAGGCAATGTAATACCTCAGGGATGGGTGGGGTGCAAGTCACACCACACATGGCTCCTCAATGCACTGTGTAGGGCAATGCACCCTGAAACCCTTCCCTCCTAGCAGCCTTTCGTAACGGATGATATTTTAATGCAAGTGACTGTTAGCGAAGAGACTGTGGTCCTGTTTCCATGGCTACAGAGATTGTCTCATTTGGTTTACAGATGAGCAATGACTACCCAATTAGAGGGGACAAAAAATAATGCAACCCTTTGTTGCAGATTAGTCATTAATATTAATGAAAGAGCTGTCAAAACTGTTGTAAACATTTGATGTAAATCCAGTTAGCCATGGCATTGGTAGCACAGGGTGCATCAGCAGGCTGAATGTAAAGAGATAGCAAGTCCAATCTACTCATGACTCAGTTCATTACTGCTTCCTTGCCTATATGTTTAGGTACCCCTCTGTCATTGGAAACATTTCATCCTTGGAGTTTTGGTCACCATGCCTTGAAGACATTAGAGCGTAGGTCTGGGATGAGAGGTAGCCCAGTGAGAAGAGACTGAGCAGGAGGTGAGAGGAATAAGAGGTGATGTCATTCGAGACCCATGAGGGTCTGAGAGATTGACAGGCTGGATGGCGAGAGGCTGGTTCCTCAGGCTGAAGAGCCACGGATGAGGAGGAACAGTATCAGGATCAGGGATTGACCATTTAGGACAAGGAAGAAGAGAAATTTCCTTTCACAGGGGGTTGTGAATCTTTGGAATTCTGCACCCCAGGGCACGCTCTGCCATTTGAGTATATCCAAGGCTGATGTCAATCATTGTTTTTCAAGCTAAGGGAGACATCATGTGGGAATTGGGTGAGAATGGGGATGAGGGTCAGCTGTGACCTTATTCAATGCAGAACTGGTTTGATGGGCCGAGTGGCAGACTCCTGCTTTCCCTTGATGGGCCAAGTGGCAGACGTTCACCTGATGGGCCAAGTGGTGGACTCCTGCTTTCCCGTGATGGGCCGAGTGGCAGACTGCTTCTTCCCCTGCTGCTCCTGCATCCCCTTGTGTTACCCGATGACTATCGGATCAGCGGCAGCCACCATCACCTCTTCCCTGCACGGCTCCTATCCCACGATGACCTCACACCAGTGGCGTAGCAAGCGTTACTTTGAGGAAAAAAATATTGTTGCATTCCACAGATATTGTGATATGGAGAATTCCACCTCTGCCACCTTGGGACAGCTATTGGTTCGGTGGTAAATGAAGCTGTAATCTTGGCGCTCACGTGCTGGTAACAGCAGGAGCATGCTCTCCTCCAGTAGCGCAGTACCGGGGGCGGGAGCTTGGCAACAGGGCCTGCCCACTTCATTCAGCTCTCTAGGACTTTATCTGTTAGTTTGGGTGCTTTTTGGGACAGGTTAATCTTTGGTCTCTGGAACTACTCAGAGGTCTGGCCAGATGGTTGGATTCATTTCCAATGTTCAGACTCAACACCACCAACAGTGTGGAGGCGATTACAAATGGCCGCTAATATGCAGGCACGGTAGTGTAGCGATTAGCATAACGCTTTACAGCACCAGTGACCCGGGTTCAATTCCGGCCGCTGTCTGTAAGGAGTTTGTACGTTCTCCCCGTGTCTGTGTGGGTTTCCTCCGGGTGCTCCAGTTTCCTCCCACATTCCAAAGACGTACGGGTTAGGAAGTTGTGGGCGTGCTATGTTGGCGCCGGAAGCGTGGCGACACTTGCGGGCTGCCCCCAGGACACTATGCAAAAAGGTATATTTCACTGTGTTTTGATGTACATGTGACTAATAAAGAAATCTTCTTTTCACACATGCCTGGCAACTGACCGCACCGGGGTATCCTGTCATTTGTGTTGGATCTCCCACGCTCCCATTTCCCTCTATTTGGCAGTGCCCCTTGCTGCCTCTGTATCTCGGAACACAACAAAATAGGAGCAGGAGAGGGACACCAGCCCCTCGAAACTGCCCTATCATTCAATGTGATCACGGCTGATCTACACTGACCTCAAGTCCTCTTCTGTACCAGTTTTCCATCACCCTCAGTTCCTCAATCTTCCAAGTATGTATCTATTGCCACCTTAACTATATCTAATGATCTGATCTCCACCTCCCTCAGGGGCAGAAGATTCCAGAGATTCACTACCCACTCAGAGATAAAAAATTTCAACATACGTCAGTTTTAGACTGGTTGACCAGACTCATTATTTTGCCCTTGTTTGTGGCTCTCCCACCTGGGGAAACATCTCAACATCTACCCTGTCAAACCCCAGCAGCAGCCATAGTTGGGTCAGAACCATGTTCAGGCCTCTGAGGCAGGTTCCTCCTTCCCCAACACCTTGATCCAGCTCCTGATGATCCCGAACCATAGCGAGAAGCTAAGGTAGGGTTAGGGGGACCAATGATGTACCCTAAAGCATGGCTTGCTATGAAAGGCAGATATTGTTTTGTGTCATAGAACATAGAACACTACAGCACAGTACAGGCCCTTCGGCCCACAATGTTGTGCTAACATTTTATCCTGCTCTAAGGTCCATCTAACCCCCTTCCACATAGCTCCCCATTTCTTTATCATTCATGTATCTATCTTAGAGTCTCTTAAATGTCCCTAATGTATCTGCCCCGACATCCTCTGCAGGCAGTGCGTTCCACGCACCCACCACTCTCTGTGTAAAAATTTACCCCTGACATCCCCCTTATACCTTTCTCCAATCACCTTAAAATTATGTCCCCTTGTGTTAGCCGTTGTCGCCCTGGGAAAAAGTCTCTGACTGTCCACTCGATCTATGCCTCTTATCATCTTGTACACCTCTATCAAGTCACCTCTCATCCTCCTCCTCTCCAAAGAGAAAAGTCAGTAGAAGGAATTTCCATCCTACCCCACTGCTTCTAGAAATTACTGCTGGGTGGGTTCTCCAAGCATTCATTTCAAAGAGGGCCAGAATATAAAAGCAAGGATGTACAGCTGAGGCCTTATAAGGTCTTGGTCAGACCATATTTGGAGTACTATGAGCAATTTTGGGCCCCGCATCTAAGGAAGGATGTGCTGGCCCTGGAGATGGTCCAGAGGAGGTTCACAAGAATGATCCTAGGAATGAAAGGCTTAACCTATGAGGAGCGTTTGATGTCTCTGGGCCTGTATTCAATGGAGTTCAGAAGGATTAAGTGGGGATCTCATTGAAACCTACCGGATTCTGAAAGGCCTGGATAGAGTGGACGTGGAGAGGATGTTTCCATTAGTAGGAGAGTCTAGGACCTGATGGCACTGCCTCAGAATAAAGGGATGTTCCTTTAAAACTGAGATGAGGAGTAATTTCTTCAGCCAGAGGGCGGGGAATCTGTGGAATATGTTACCAAAGAGGGCTGTGGAGGCCAAGTCATTGGATGTATTTAAGGCAGAGGTTGATAGGTTCTTGATTGGTTAGGGGGGTTAAGGGTCATGGGGAGAAGGCGGGAGAATGATGTTAAAAAACATTAGCAATGATTGAATAGCAGAGCAGACTCAAGGGGCCGAATGGCCTAATTCTGCTCCTATGTCTTATGGCCTTATTTACTTCATAGGCCAGTGGTGAGGCAGATCTCAGAATCCCAATCCTTGCATCTTTCTCGGTTGGATACCCAAGGCTGGGACAGTCATATAGGAAGCAGAGCATCCCATACAGACCTCGTACAGGGCAACCAACTCCTCCTTTAGACTAAACAGGGACGATCCTATTAAACAGGGATGATCGGTAACAAGCCAGGGGTCTGGGTGAAATGTCCTCGCTATTTATGGCTTTGCTAGCAATGCTGATTCATGTGAGATGTGCATTATCAGTAAATAACTCACCACAACAGTCAAGGTTTGTCTTGCCTGTTAATTGGATCAACAAAAAGTGAACTTGGAAACAACTGCACAAAGTGTTCCCGAAACAATAATAAACAATGCACTGAGCAATGAGTTTGCAGCATTAATTTAATCTCCTGTTCTCAGGGGGATCAGAGAGGATGGTGCCTGTCTGGCAGTGGGATTACCGCCAGTAATTCATTGACACACACCAGGATTGTTTAGACTATACATGGAGTCTTTAAATAGCTCTGTACGGTGGCTGCTGCTTTTCGGGTCATTCGGTCAGTGCAGAATGAGGTGGAGCTTGCAAAGCAGGTGACACCATTCTGTTACCATGAGAAACTTACCACTGGGCGTGGGTTTTGATAGAGTATTGGGCTGCAGACAGTGTAGGATATGGCTTGTTAGTTTGAGTGCTACCAGGACGTCAGGAGTAAGTGGAGACACAAGGCACTGCGGATACTGGAATCTGAAGCAATAAACAAGAAGCTGGAGGAACTCAGCGGGTCAGGCAATATCTGTGGAGGGAAATAAACAGTCGACGTTTTGGGTTGAGACCCGTCACCTGGACTAAAAGATAGAGGGGAGATCGCCGGTGTCGAGAAGTGATGGGAAGGGGCGGAGCAAGAGCTGGCAGGTGATAGGTGGATCCAGGTGAGGAGGGGGCGATAGGCAGATGGAGGAGGGAAGAGTGGAGATCGCGACAGAGGCCAGGAGGTGATGTCAAGGTTTTAGGCTGTGGGTCCTGTCAGAATACCTGGCTATTTTATAGGAATGGCCAGGATTCAATGTAGGTGCTGCTAGCCAATCAGGGCTCACCGATGGGCTGGGATGGGGTCTTGGTGTGGGATGGGGAAGAGAGCTGTTGGATTCTCCTCCAGTTGTCCCTCCTGCCACACTGGCACAGATACTGGGAATCCAGGTCCTGTTGGGCATGTTCCTGGCAAATTTACCACATGACCTTTCTCCTGTTAACAACTGTGAAGCTTATAAGTGACGCTAACCCCACTGTGCTTCCTGGGCTTTGCTTCCCAGAGTAATTTCCAGCTCCAACTTGGTTCGGACATCACATCCCACCAGTGACAAGTTATTGTCAAGCTTCCTCTCCCAACTGTCGCCAGCATTTCCACAACCAACAAACAAAATCGGTCAAAGAAGCCAAAGGTAAAAATAATCATTTTAACCCCCAACAACATGCTGGACATTAAGATAAGATATCTTTATCAGTCACATGTACGTTGAAACACACAGTGAAATGCATCTTTTGCGTAGAGTGTTCTGGGGGCAGCCCGCAAGTGTCGCCACGCTTCCGGCGCCAACGTAGCACGCCCACAACTTCCTAACCCGTACGTCTTTGGAATGTGGGAGGAAACCGGAGCACCCGGAGGAAACCCACGCAGTCACGGGGAGAACGTACAAACTCCTTACAGACAGTGGCTGGAATTGAACCCCGGTCACTGGCGCTGTAATAGCGTTACGCTAACCGCAACGCTGCCGAGCCCATGCCAGAGTTTACGAGAGAAGTCCTGGGGAAGTGACGGGAAGGGCAGGAGGCAAGAATAGGAAAGAAGGTGGGAGAGACTATTCAGAAGTTACACAGAAAAAGGCCCAAGTTCAGGCAGACGAGAAGGTCCCTTCTAACCACGCGCCAGTCCCTCGGGGGTGGAGACATTGGTCGAAGGAAGTAACGAGTTTCAAAAAGTAATTTAATGTTTGAATCTTGTCAAAGCAATGTGTGAATTGTGTGATAGTGTAGGGTCTCAGTTACCAACAAACTCCCACACATCTCCACTTCAGATATTTGCCTTATTTACGTAAATGGCTCCCAGCTTCCTACTGAGAGGCTGAGGTGCTTGCTATGGTCCCTGTTTGGTTTCCCAGGGCAGTGCCCATTACTGTGGAGCCCCAGTAGTGGGTTTGTTTCATTAGGTGGGTGTTGAGCTTTCGATGAGCGCAATGGGGTCCTGCGGAAGAAGCCCAGTTAGCTCATCAAGCCCTCCTCAGGCACCACAAGGGCTAGAGTGTTGGAAGTAAGCCATTTCTACCTACCCTTGTCAACACCACTCATCCACGCAAACTGTGGGACCTCCAGGGATGGATGGGTGAAATAAAAGGGAGGAATAACACCCTTTCTGAGAGAGGAGGGGAAGAAATGGTTTGATTTTCCTTTCTTGAGCACCCTTCTCAGTCCTGTGGCTTTCTGAGTCACTTTACAACCAATCAGGTACTTCTGAGGTGTGGTTGTTACACACAGTGGTTCACACAGCACGGACTTCTCAAGGGAGCCCACTCCTGGATGGTTGGGGGTTCCCAGCTCTGCACTGGATCATTCCAATTTGGAAGAGCAAGCCCCACCCACTGAATTCCTCAACAATCAGTTGATCCTCTCCCCCACTTTCCCACCACCCAGTTCCAGACTTACCACTGTCAAAGAAATTGTGCATCCACGTTCAAAAACTATCAAAAACTAAATGCACAAACATGTTTGAAACTGTTAAAATAATTAAAACACTGGAATACTCTTGCAGTTAAACCCATTTACACTTAATGCAAATCACGACGAATTTACCCTTCTCCTGACAGCCATTCTTCTCCGTTCAGCTGATAGGTTGGGCTTGCCCCAGGTTTCAGCGGGTGCAGGTTCACCTGTTGGATTTCTCTGCGTGACTGCCAGGGTATCTACTGAAGCGCCATGTTAGGTCGCGGTCAGCAAACACAGCAATCCCGAACTTCCTCGTTGTTAGGGAAGCAAAGGCTACCAATTGTGCTCAGAACTGAGTGAGTTTGTGCAAAAGGTTCAGGCCCTGCCTGTGTCAGTCATATTGCTGGAGGACCCAGTGTTCAGGAAATCAAGGAGCGTTCCTTCACTCACACCGTGGAATAGAGGGACACGGTGTGTGAACAGGCCTTTTGGCCCACTGAGTCCGTGCAGATCACCAAGCACCCATTCACACCAATCCTACATTCACTCATTTTATTTTCCCCACATTCCTTTCAGCTCCACACAAATTCTACCACTTAACTATCCACTAGGAGCAATTTACAGTGGCCAGTTAACTTACCAGCCCGTATGTCTTTGGGAATCTTTAACGTAGGCCAACGCTATTGGTTTAGCCTCTCTTCTGTGAGACACACCATCGCTGACAGTGCAGCCCTCCCTCAGTGCTCCTCCAAGTGTCTGTTTGGACTTTTACTCTCTTCGAAGCGGGACTTGAACCCGCCACCTTCCGCAGCTGGAAAGTTGCCCTCTGACCCCCGGCGGACAGCTGAATCCTCTCGGAGAGATCACAAGGAGCAGATAAGTGGCTGGGATGAAGGCCCATGCTGGAGGAGGGAGAAACAGGAGGGGGGTGGTGTGTGGTGTGATGGGGGCGGATGGGACAAGCCTCACATTTGTTGGTTGTTCAGGTTCTTAATTACAATCATAAGTGGCTCCAACTGGTTCCCATGCTCAGTTAATTAGCGACATGCACACGGAACTGTTCAAACACCCAAGGGCGTGAAGCCTTTAACACTCACATCAGAGAAAGAAAAAGCCACAGAAGCCTTTCAAAACTATCTATGTTTTATAATACCACTCAAGATGGACTGGGGCCCTGTAATTGTGTGGTGACCCCATGAAGCTCTTGCCAAAATGCGGCTTTCTTTCTTTGCATCAAGCTAAGCTAATTCAGCAAGTAATAAATATCATGACTCAGTCTGTGATGCTATTATCTTCCAATCAGCCAAGCTTGATTAGCAGTAACAAAGATGACAGAGAAATTGACAGAGAGATTGCTGGAGCCAAAAAAGTAGGTGCAGTGGGAGACAAATTGCCCCCATTAGAAAGAGCGATCCCTGCAGAAGGAGCACATTAGTATCTTGTCCAGTTCTGTCACCACACTACAGTGTGGATGTCAAACCTTTGGAGAGGCTGTGGGGGAGATCTGCCAGCTGAGAGACTTCAGGTAGCAGGCCCCTGGCGTTCTGTGGGATATATCAGTGCTTTGGCCATAACTGAAGAGCGGATGGGTCAGAGGTTTGCGGAGGATGAAACTCTTGTGTGTGTGGCTGAGAGAAAGGAAATGGTGGCCTTTAGGCTGACTGGCTGCGTGAGCTGAAAAGCAACAGGTGGAAGGGTGAGGTAATAATAAAAATTCCGGTCGTTAATTCAAGGAAGGAGGGCGGACTGCTCCCCGATCCCCAACACGCCATCGCCAAGGCAGGATATCCGCTGGCTAATTTCACTGCTGTTTGTGGGATCTTGCTGTGCCCCACTGTGTTGCCGCAATTCCAAAGCTACATCTGCCCTGAATATCCACTTCAGAACAAGAGTGGTCAATCGGCCAGAGAGCCCGGTTGATTGGTGCTGTTAGCTTGCAGGAACTTCCCCGTGGTTGTTGTGTGGAAGCTAGTCCCCATAAAGGCCCTCCCCAGGACACGCACACTATGGTTCGTGCTGTGAGTGTAGAGGCACAGGAGCCAACTGAGCTGTAAGTGCCCCTCAATATAGTCTCCCTTTAGGTCTGGACATTAAAACTCTTTTATTCATCTTTTCATACCAGCTATCTCCCCTCTCCTCTTTCAGTCCAAATGAAGGGTCTCGCCTGAAATGTCAACTGTCCATTTCCCTCCACAGATGCTGCCTGACCCGCTGAGTTTGCCAGCAGCTCATTTTTTTCCCTCCAGATTCCAGCATCTTTTATCCGTCACTATTTTCTTTTGTCCACTTTCCCAACACCAGTGAGTGTTCTACCATAGGGAGTGACTTCCCCAATGTGGCTTCCACTGTCCGTGCACGCTGATGATGTTCACAGCAGTAGCTTCCGGGGCTTGCATATTCAAGAGGGTAGGTCAAGGGATTTTAAATCCCTTAACCTGCCCTGTAACCAAGTACAGACTACAAGCCATGGTGGTGGGCAGGGTTAGATTAACTCTCGCTCAGTCGGAAGTAAAATTTAACCAAGTTGTTAATTTTCCTAAATTGCTTTTTTTTAATCATTTAATGCAAAAATATAATCAGTTTGAACTGCGCCATCTGACAGTACATGTCAAGCACTTTCCCTGTTTCTCTGTTGAGCTGGTTATATCTTGGTCATTGACTCGATGCCATTTGTTTTGGGGTTTACCCCAACCCAACCCCATCCTCACCAGTTCAGGCCAGCGATGCCTGTGATGGAGTCAATGAGGCTAGTGCAGTTGATGAACTTCAGTAGGACCCTTGATAAAGACCTCAAAGCTAAGAGCCCATGGGATCCAGAGCAATTTGGCAAGTTGGATCAAAGTTGCCTTGGCGATAGGAGGCAGAGGGTGATGGTGGAGGGTTGTCTTTGTGGCTGGAAGCTTATGACTGGTGGCATCTCGATGTGATCAGTGCTGGGACCCCCACCGTCCTTCCAGACTGCACAATGCCCTGGATTTTTGAGCTCTTGTTTCCGGAGTGGGTCTTGAACCTATGACCTGCAGCTCCAGGGTGAGAGTATTGCCCACTGAGCCATGGCCAACACTCAGATTCTCTGTTTGTGTGTGTGGTGAAGTTCAAAAATCCCACACGTCACATCCGAATGCCTGGAATATTGTTCTAAAAGCCACTGTGCAGAATTCCCATTGGATGTCATTGAGCGTCACAGCACAGAAAGAGGCCCTTCAGCCCACAGCGTCTATGCCAGCCAATAGGTATCTAGCTATGCTATTCACATTTCCTAGCACTTGGCCCATAACCTTCTGTGCCAGATGCTCATCTAAACACATCTTAAATGTCAGGAGAGTCTCTGCCTCCAACATCCCCTCAGGCAGTATTGTCCCACTTTCAACCACCCTCTGGCTAAAATAAAAGTTCTTCCACATATCCTCTCTAAATCTCCTACCCTTTACCTTAAACCTTGCTGAGGGGAAAAGTTTCTTGCCATCAACTCTATCTGTACCTCTCCTAATTTGTACCTTTCTCCTCTACTCCACGGGAAACAAAGCTGAAACACTCCATCCCACGTAAAGTCCTGGTGAATCTCCTCTGCACCCTCTCCAGTGCCATCACCTCCTCCCTATAGTGTGGCAACCAGAACTGTACATAGTGCTTCAACTGGCATAACTGATGTTTTATATGGTTATGCCATAACTTCCCTGCCCTTGGATTCTAAACCGTGCCTACTGAAGGCAAGTATCCTATATGCTTTCACTGCCACCTTACCTACTTGTCTGCTGCCTTTAGAGATCCTTGCATATGAACACCAAGACTTCCCCAGTACTTTCTAGAGCCCTACCATTCACTATGTATATCCCAGCCTTATTAGTGCTCCCAAAGTGCATCTCCTCACATTTTTCAGGCTCGAATTCCATCTGCCATTACTTGTCCACCTCACCATCTGATCGATATTGTTCTGTAGCCGAAGATTACCCTCACTATAAACAGCACCACCAATCATTGTGACATCTATGAACACTCTAATCATAAGTCCTGCATTCACATCCAGGTCATTCAATGTATTTAACAAACTCTCGTGGTCCCACCACTGATCCCTGTGGTACACCTTTGGTCGCAAGCTTCGAATCACAAAGCCAACCCTTCACCATCATTCCCTGCCTCCTATTACCAAGCCAATTTCAATCCAATCTGGCAAATTGCTCTGGATCCCATGGGCTCTTAGCTTTGGGATCCTTATCAAAGGTCTTCCTGCAGTTCATCAACTGCACTAGCCTCATGGACACACTTAGTCACCTCCTCGAAACATTAGTCATTATCTCCCCTAATAAAGCCATTCTGACTATTCCTGATCAATCCAAGCACAGATTAATCCTCAGAACCCTCAGAATTTTTTTCCAGTCTCCCTACCACTGATGTTAATTGCCTGTAATTACCCGGATTACGCCTGCTACCCTTCTTGAATAAAGGCACCACGTTCATTGTCCTTCAGTTTAACCATTCTTTATCTGTGTGTACAAAGACAACCCTTTTCTGAGTTTTATTTTCCTGACCACTGCAGATGTAAACAAGTAAATGCACTACCTTGTGAAAAGTTTGTACCTTGGTTTGAAGGGCAGGTGCCTCCAAGGGTCAGGATGGGGGGACCTCTTCTATGGGCCAGAGGAGGTTTGAACATTTCTGTCAAGAGTCCCAGCAATCTTCCACCTTGGTTCCTGTAGCAGTTTGGGATAATGTGGGCAGATGAGACTAGCCCGCTGGGCAACACAGTCGGCATGGACAAGTTGGGCCAAAGGGCCTGTTTCCATGCTGTATGACTCTATGACTCTAATGTGTTGTGTCTGACTGAGTTGTCTACAACATTGAAAACTTTCACCGTAACTGTTCACCACATTGCAATATCTTGTTTCTCTGGTTTGCCCAAGACATTTAAGATAAAACAAGTGCTGAGAGTTTTCTCACCACCCAAGATAGAGTTGGATCCCAGCAGCGGAGTGGGTGGTCCCTACTCCAAGCCCCCATTTAATGCTGCTGACCAAAGACTGATTTCTTCATCTATAAAATCATGAGAGGGTAAATAGTCAAAATCTTTTTCCCATGGTAGGAGTATCAAAAACAAGAGGGCAAAGGTTTAAGGTGGTTGGTCGGAGTTTTAAAGGAGATCTGAGGGGCAAGTGTTTTACCCAGAGAGTGGTTGATATCTGGAATGCGCTGGTTGAATCAGATATGATCATTACATTTAAGAGGCATTTAGACAGACACTTAAATAGGCAAGGTATAGAAGGATACGGTCCTAATGAGAGCAAATGGGATCAGTGTAGCATGGATGTGCTAGGGTGAAGGACCCACTTCTGTGCTGCACAGCTTTGTGACTCTACAGCAAAGCTCAGCAATGCAAGTCAAAATTTGGAATGGTCAGCTTCCCTGCTTCAAGAGGGATGGAATTTAATTCTCTGTCGATATCCAGTGTGTGCTAGGTTGACAAGAACATTCCACCTGGTCATCGGCCCCTCTCTCTTCCCACCACATGGTTTCACCTGACATTTGATAATGTTCTCCACATCCTCCACATACTGGACCTTCTATTCAGATCGAACATCAGGTTCTCAAACACAGCCACTCTCCCAGCAGGTCCTGTTCACCATTCTTTGCTGAATCAATACTTTTAGTAGTTGCTTGTCCCAGGGTTTCAGGGAAGCTCTTTAATTTTCCTTGAACAGTCCGAAAGTCCTTCCCCTGACCACTGCAGGTGTAAGCAAGGTCATGCACTACCTTGGGAAGAGTTTGGGTTGCAGCTTGGATTGAAGCTTAGGTTCCTTCACGGGAGAGGATAGGAGGCTGGCTGGTAGAGCATCCGTTGGCTCTGCCACTAACCCCCGCTCTCCTACAGGCTTCTGCCCACCCCCATAACAGGCATTTGTCTTCACCTGCCTGGCGGGGAGGTCTGTGGTTTTACTGCAGTCCTCTAGCCTGACCAGAGAGCTGATCGTTAATGCAGAAACCTTGCTCTGTTCACAAGCCATGCCCTTGCCCCCTTTTAGGAGCAGGTACATCTGCCCCACTAGTTTAAGGGGTGATTGTTCTGCTGGTAGCAGGCAGGGGGTGGCTGGTGAGAGACCGACACAGTGCTATACCAACATCTCTTGGTCAGGGCTGAGCAGGGAACAACCACAGTGCCCAACCCATTACCTGTTGATAGGAATTCCCAATGTGAGCCAAATGGGGACTGGTACTCCCATCCTCCCAAAGTAGATTCCCATCTTTCCATTCCCCCTTCGTGCCAGTGTGGGGTTGGGGGGAAAGCATTTCCAGGGACTTGGATCTGTCCCCAGTACCAGAGGTGATAGGTCACGAATTGACTGAAACAAGATGTGCGCCGTTGTATTGAGGACAATCATCTCCCAGCATAAGATGTGCTGATTTTCCTTCTCCTTGAGTACTGAGAAGCTTTTTGAATTGGTCAGCAAATGTCATACCGTCAGGGAGCAGAGCAAGATCTTCCTCACCCTTGCAGCCTTTGGAAAAGGAAATTGGGTGTGCAGTTGCCTCTCGAGTAGCTTTGAGTCTGTTTTCTTTGTACATTTACTGGATGTGCATGTATTGCTCAACATTCAGTGCCCTTGAGAAGATGGTGGTGATCCGCCTTCTAGAATTGCTGCAGTCCCTCTGGTGAAGGCGCTCCCACAGTGTGTTTGGGGAGGGAGTTCCAGGGTTTAGATCCAGCGGTGATAAAGGACCATTGATGTCGTTCCAATCCAACATGGCATGTGGCATTATGGGGAGCCTGCAGGCGGTGGTGTTCACCTGCTGCCTTCGTCCTCCTTGTGATTGTGGGTTCAGGACATGCTGAGGAATGTCAATGTAGTTTTGGAATTGAATGTTTTGAGAGGTGCTTCAGTCAACCGGAGAGAACATGTTTAACCTTTATCAAGCCATACATTTGTCATGCTTTTCTTTCTGGCATCCAGTCACCTCTCTTGTCTCTCCCCACCCCCTTTCTGTGCCGAAAGAGCCCATTTTACTGCCACTGCCCATCACCTGATCTCCCAATCAGGGATCCCAAAACCCTGAGCAACTGCCACTCACCCTCACTACCACACCCGTCACACCACAACCTGTGACCTCACAGTGCCCAAGACAGGCACCCATTACCCTCGCTGAAGGAAGAAGCTGGAGATAAAAAGTCTGCACTCTCTGATCTTGAACCCATATTGCGGACTAGCTTGGGGGGGAAGTAGCAAGTCAAGATGTCATTAGGAATCCCTGGTCGATTAGCCGGGCAGAGGTGAGGTGGTGAAATCGTTTCACAGTTGGCATTGAAAGCACCGGTGGGCAGCAGAGGGCATTGGATGGCGTTGTCTGTACTTGTGGGCAAACCTGCTTTAAGTGAACAGCACATTGAGTCATCGAACAGTACAGCACAGGAACAGGCCCTTCGGCCCACGATGTTGTGCCGAACTAATTAAGCCAATGATGCCTAATTAAACTAATCCCTTCTGCCTGCGCATGGTCTATAACCCTCCATTCTCTGCGTATTCAGGTATCTATCTAAGAGATGCCTCTATCGTATCTGCCTCCACCACCAATCCTGGCAGTGCGTTCCATACTAGTCCCATTTGGTTCCTGTCTTGGCAGTACAAATGCTTGTTAGACATTTAATTAGTTTGGCACAGCATCGTGGGCTGAAGGGCCTATTCCTGTGCTGTACTGTTCTATGTTCTATGTAACACTTGGTCTGTTCATCATTCCATTTGATCTCACCCTTAGATCCCTTTAAGATAAGATATCTTTATTAGTCACATGTACATCAAAACACACAGTGAAATGCATCTTTTGCGTAGAGTGTTCTGGGGGCAGCCCGCAAGTGTCGCCACGCTTCCGGCGCCAACATAGCATGCCCACAACTTCCTAACCTGTACGTCTTTGGAATGTGGGAGGAAACCAGAGCACCCAGAGGAAACCCATGCAGACACGGGGAGAATGCACTGACTCCTTAGAGGCAGCGACCGGAATTGAACCCGGGTCGCTGGCACTGTAATAGTATTACGCTAACCGCTACACTACCATGCCTGCCCTGTACACTTCCGTGCCTGCCCTACAGACCGATTCTGATACATCCAAGCATCGATTACTTTCGGTCTGGAACGTGTTCAGTGGCCGGGTTTCCAAAGCCTTCCGCTGGCGAGAATCCCAACCATCCACAGCACCCTCAGTGAGGGATGCTGCCGCGGGGATCCAGTACAACCCACCAGCGGCCTCGGCCTTGGCTATCTGGTTTGCGCCACACCAGCCACTCGTGTGACTGGGCAGAATTCTAGTGCCCCTATTACCTGTGGCCCAAAAGAAGGAGAGATGGAGGCTGAGGGAGGAGCCAATGACTACACCTGATGGAGGTGAATTGAGGATAGGGAATGAGATGCAGCATGGAAACAGGCCCTTCAGCCCATCATCCATGCTGGGCATCAAGCACCCATTTTTACATCAATCCTACCCTAACCCATTATATTGGTCCCACATTCCCATCAACTCCCCTTAAATTATCCTCTCAGCTACATGCCAGGGGCAGTTTTCAGTGACCAATTAACCTACTGGCTCACAAGCTTTTATTTGGCGAAACCAGAGCAAATACATGTGGTCACAGGCAGAACGTGCAAACTCCACACAGACAGCGCCCAAGGTCGGGATTGAACCCGGGTCTCTGGAGCTGTGAGGCAGCTGCTCTACCAGCTGTGCCATTGTGCCAACCAGGGCTCTCTCACATTTGGGGTCCTGGTTGTGTACCTCAGCAAGAGTCTGCACCTGTAGGAGAGGTTGGCGCAGGTGAGGTGAGGCTGGGTGGGGGTCAAAGGCAAACCAAAGTTCCTCCAGCGAGAGCTAAGGTATTTCCCTTGGCACAGCTGCGCCAGTGTACTGCTTTGGTTGTTACCCAGTCACTGTGCCAGCGATCACATTGCATGGCCCTCTCCTAATCACTGCATGTGGCACAGTCTGTTTGTTGTTTACCCTCTCGGTCTCCTTTCCCACCTCCCTGCACTAATAAAGTGGGCAGACTGCTTCCAGATACTCCCGGAGAAAATTGTGGGGGGGGGGGGCCCACAGAAAGGAGCTGTCCTGCTCCAAGTTCAGCTCTGCTAAAACTAGCACCCTGGGGCAGTCATCAGGAGGCAAGGGCCCACTTGGAGTTTACACTCCACATTCCTCATGCCTCGATGATCCAGTGACTGTCCATTCAGAGGTCACTGTGGGAAATAATGCCTCTTTCTAGTGAGAGAAACCAAAAAATCCTGTTGCAATAGTGCATTAAAACCTCATACGGGACTCCGATCAGGTGAAAGGTTCGTCACTGAAGGAAAAGCATGGAGATAAAAGTCTGCACTCAATTGCAACAGGCATCGTCTCTCACAAGCATTTCACCACACCCCACCGCAGCCACAGATGTATGACCCCAAACCCACCCTGAATTAACCAAGCAATCCAGCACCAATGTAGGGGCTACCAGGGTGATTTGGTGGGACTTTATAACATGACCTGAGCTGAAGGGGCAGGAAGGAGGGTGATCCTTGTGGAGTATCCCTCAGAAGTGTACTGCCCTCAACACTGCCCTCACGCCTCGGTCCCTTCCTCTGGAGCAGGACCCTGCCGTCTCCACCGGGAGATCACTCCACCAGGCTCATGGTGGCTGACCAGAGAGCCCAAGTTTGGTGCTCACTGACAGGAGAAAGCGATCGCTTTTGGATGAACTCAGTGACAACTCCGGAGCCAGATGTGATGCGCAGAAGGGGTGTGGCCATGCAAGAAAAGGACATCACCTGCACTTGTGCCAGGGTTCAATGGAATGCCACAGTCAGGGAGAATGGGATCTTGAGACGGAATGGGAATACCTTTAACAGGGGCCCTCCTTAATGCTCCGTGAGTGGCCTATGCTTCTGTACTGGGTAGTTTCAGTCTACTGTGTGTCCATGTTCCTGTACTCTGCTTAAACCTCAGCGTTGTAGCCTTATTGTATTCTTACTGTGATGTGGGCTGCGGTCCAGCCCTGTGGTAAGACTCTGTGCTGCTTGGACAATGTTTAAAGGTCCCCCCTGTGTCTCGCAGGGTTCCCCGATTACGGTTTCTATTCCACGCCCGGCGATCAACGGGCTTCGTACTCGTTTGCGGACTACAGCTCGGTCGGACTGCGGGCTACTCAGATGCTACGCAGTGAGCATACTCCGTCAGCGAGCAGCCCCTCCCTGCACCATCTATCCAACCCGGATCAGTTTAAGAACCCAGGTTTGTGCTACACGTTCATTTCCTTTGGCGGTGGGGCGGGTGAGGTTGTGGGGAGGGGGAGAAGTCGGGGGCTGGGGTTGTGGGGGTCTCTTCTCCTGGTCTACGACGGTGCGCCACGCCACTGGGGACCAGGACTCTGAGTCCAGTCTGTTCACTGAATGGTTGTGGGCTTGCGGATGGGCTGGGAGAGTGGAACAGAGCCTTTCACACTTGTTTCACAGCAGCACTAGCACTCCCTTCCCTCCCCATGTGGAAAGAAAAGCAAGCAATTGGCCACTTATTAACAGAAAACTATTGTGATTACACATTACGCTGGTGCATGTGCAGGAGATGAAGCAGCTTCTCCCTCCCTGGATGATATTTTGCCTTTGTCAAAACCTACAAAGAGATTTTGTACCATTTTTCTGTTATTTTAGAATACAAATCCCGATTTCTCAAAATAAAGCAACGCTGTGTTGTGTCTTTCCGATTCTGTTGTTGAAGCCTGTCGTGGTGTTACACAGGGTTAGCATGGTTTCTTTCCCTTACAGTGAAGGCTTGGCGGCTGTCTCATCTTGTACCCATCTTACCCCTTCCCCCAATCCCTACCAGGTAGAGGGGTTGACTACAGCGAAGGCAAGGTTGGTGCCCATGATCCTGGCAGCTCCAATGAGAACATCTCCCGGGTCAAGTCCACCAATGTGCGATTTACATTGCCACTGTTTTTATTGAGCTGTTTCTACTCCACATGGTCTCTGGCACTGGCTCCCCAATCCATCCACCCGCCCCCACGTGTCAGCCTTAAACTGCTGTGTGGCAAAATCATAGGCCCCAACCCATGGATGCAGCAAGCCTGGTGTCACTTTGAAGGTAACGGTGGAGGGAAGGGGTTAAACCCACCCCTTGCGTAACAATAGTTGTTGGTCTGGTCAATGTGCATTGTTAGGGGATGTTCCATTTCTCTCTGCTAGAGGTGCCTAAAGTGACAGTAATTGTAGCGGTAAAGTGGTTAATGTTCCAGACCAACGGCCTTTGCCAGAAGCAGCATTTCCTGATGAAAGGTCGTCGGCCTCAAACAATAACCTTCTGTCTCTACGGATGCTGCCTGATACAGCTGTGATACAGATCTCCAGTCTCTGCAGTATTTCACTATTGCTTTACGGCAGGCTGATTGTTCAGTCCTTGCACAGAGACGCCTGCTCGAGAAGAAGTGTCTGATCATATTGAAAGTGCCCGCTCAGCGTAGAGGACAACACTTCTGCTGCTGAGGCACAAGGTTGAGGAGTCAAGGCTCACTCTGGACATTTGCACCCATAACCCAGACTGTTGCTTTAAGAGGGTTGGAGGTGCTGATTTTTAAGATGAGGTGTTATGTGGCCTTGACCATCTGTAGTATTAGCTGGATGTAGAATCCACAGGGAGTTGTCACTTCCCCATCTCCTTAGCCAACATCGCCAAACAAACAGACGTCTCTTCGTTGTATGTGGGATCTTGCTTGGTGCAAAAGGAAGGTTGTGCCTCCTTACGTAATAACAGCAACCACACTTTGTAAAGGAAAGTAATTAATTAACCGTGATGCATATTGCTTTGCATTGAGAAAAATGTCATGAGGGTGCAAGTTCTTTCTTACTGTTTGTTGAGAAGTATTGAAAGGAATTCTTCCAGGATTCGAAGGGTTAAATTAGGCGGCCAGATTACACAAGCAGCCATATTTCCTTGAAAAGAAGGAGGCCTTTCTGCCCATTGAGTCAATGCCAGCTCACAGGGCAACACTAATTCCCCATTAATTTTTCCTGTAACCTATTCTTTCCACATGCCTGTCAACTGCCCCAGATACTACCTAGGGGCAATTTACAGCAGCCAGTTAACCTACCGACCCGCACTTCTTTGGGACATGGGAGGACACTGGAGGAAACCTACGCGGTCACAGGGAAAACATGCAAACTCCACACCAGCAGCACCAGAGGTCAGGATTGAACCCGGGTTGACGGAGCCATGAGGCAGCAGCTTTCCTAACTGTGCCACTGTGCTGCCTGTAAACTAGGATTGTATTCCCTGGAAATTAGGTGGTCAAGGACTGCTTTGATCTTAAATTTTCAAGAAACCAGTAGGGTAGAAGGAGAGGAAATGTCCCCTGCTGGCTTGGGAAACTCGGAGTGGGTCCTAATCAAACGATTGGGGTGAGGTCTTTCAGAGAGGTTCGGAAACACTTCTACGCCCAGAGAGTACAGCTACTGATGGTAGTTTGATAGTTTTTTTTTGACAACGGAATGGTTGAAGGGAACTGGGCCAAACGTGGGTTGATGGACTTGGGTCATTGAATGGGAGACGAGGCTGGAGGGACAGAATGACCATTCCCTGTGTCCCGGTGTGTGTAAATCCAAGCCATGAAGTTGCCTGAGCATGGTCATGTTTAAAACTCAAAACCCAACTCAATCACAGCCAATCTGAATCCAAATTATTATAACACAATCCAACCCAAACCCAACACAATGTGTCACATCCCACTGAGCTGTAAGTAAAGTACAGAGCCTTGGTGTGTTAGGGCTTGTAATTCTTTCAGCACCCAGCCTGGACCCAGCATGTACGGTTGAATTCGTAAAGTCACAGAGAGATGTCTGGGGAGACAGGCCCTTCAGCCCAACAGGTCCATGCTGACCATCAGTTACCCATTTACACTAATCCCATATTAATGCCATTTTGAATTCTCCCCACATTCTCATCAATAACCCCCTCTCCCGGATTCTACACTCACCTACACACTAGGGGGACTTTACAGCAGCCAGTTAACCTACCAATTCACATATCTTTGAGATGTGGAGCAAACCAGAGCACCCGCAGGAAACCAGGTGTACAAGATGATAAGAGGCATAGATCGAGTGGACAGTCAGAGACTTTTTCCCAGGGCGACAATGGCCAACACGAGGGGACATAATTTTAAGGTGATTGGAGGAAGGTATAAGGGGGATGTCAGGGGTAAGTTTTTTACGCAGAGAGTGGTGGGTGCGTGGAACGCACTGCCGGCAGAGGTTGTGGGGGCAGATACATTAGGGACATTTAAGCGACTCTTAGATAGACACATGAATGGTAGAAAAATAGGGGGCTATGTGGGAGGGAAGGGTTAGATAGATCTTAGAGCAGGATAAAATGTTGGCACAACATTGTGGGCCGAAGGGCCTGTACTGTGCTGTAGTGTTCTATGTTCTCTGAAACCCACACATTTGCTTCTCACGGACAGCACCTGAGGTCAAGGCTGAATCCGGGCCAGTGAGGCAGCAGCTTTAAAGGGTTCAGCTTGGATAACCAGACTTCACTGTGCACACCCGGGCAGTCTTGAGACCTTGTTAACTTAGCTCATGTCAGCATGGTGTCTGGTCCGATCTAGCAACAGAAAGGTCTTTGCTCGTGTGAGAACAACTTGGTGGCCTTAGGTCTCGATAGGCTGTGACGTGGCCAATTAACGTACCATTAGAAATGATGAAGAACTTCTGGGCGATGAATAAAGCAGAGATCTTGGCCATGTACACTTGGCTTGGGCCATATCAATCAGGGAACAACATTTCATATGGAATAGGTGGGGAAACATGTGCAAGGTTCCTTGCATTGAGCAGAAAGAACAAAGGACTCATTCACCAAAGGCACTAGAAACACTTGATTTCCAACAGACCATTCAGAAGTTGGGTAGTATTAAACATACCCTCAACAAAACCCATTCTTGACAATAATGTCACCATGGTGAAATCCGGACAAATGTTTCCTTGAGCAAACAACTGCGCCCCATTTAACCTAATCCATCCCATTTGTCCTGATTTAGTCTTTATTTCAGTCATTTCTCAAGATGCTGGATTCACCAGTGAGGCCAGCATTTATTGCCCATTCCTCATTGCCCTCACTAGGATGGTGGTGACCTTACACCACTTGAACCACTGCAGTCCAAACTCTGCAGACTCTTGGTACTTCGAGTAATTTAAAAAGTTATGATGGTGGCATTACTGGGTGGCAGGCTAGCTAACTAACCTGGACTTGTAGTTCAAACCAGCCGCAGGAATGAACTAACTGAACCATTTTGCTTCAATTGCTTCTCAAGACCAGTGACTCATAAATAAAATTCTTGATAAAAAAGATAGAATCTACCCCAGCCTTGGTTTCTTGGGATACCACCAATACTATTCATGTTGTAGACATTATACAAATTTGATGAATTGATATATAATTTATAGCACAAAATCAGGACAAATAAAAACAGAAAATTTTGGCCACACTCAGCAGATCGGGCAGAATCTGCGAAGAGAGAAGCAGGGATAGTTTTTCAGGTTGGAGACCGTTTGTCAGAAGGTCTCTAATGAAGGGTCTTTGACCCAAAATGCCAATTCTGTTTCTCTTTCCATGGATGCTGCCTGACCTTCTGAAGATTTTCTGTTTTTACTCCAGGTGTCTGACCTCTGCAGTATTTTGATTTACAAGATCAGGGCATCTAGCTTCACTGGTCGGTTCTTTATGCTTCACCCATCCTGCTTGGTCTCCACCTATCAATGTACTTTTTGTTTTCTTCTACCTGTCTACATATCCAGCTTCCCCTTAAAATGACTTCACACAGTTCACCTCAGCCATCCCCTGTGGTAGCAAGCCCCACACTCTCACCACTAATTAGATAAGAAGACTTACTGGATTTATTGCCGACTGCCTTTCAATCACAAGCACTAGTTTTGGACTCTCCCCTCAAGCAGAGACATTTTGGAGCTCCCCATGCAGATCGACCACCACACACAGGTTCTAGCCTGCCCTGTGATCACTAGTGAATCTAGCAGTATGAAATGCAGTCACTGGCTTCCAAGATTAATCACCCATAAATTAATCACTGGTTTATATTGGGTGTCCTAGATATATTGAGTGTCCTAGTTATGTAGTTTTTTTACACAGAGAGTGCTGGGTGCGTGGAACGCACTGCTGGCAGAGGTTGTGGGGGAAGATACATTCAGGGGTTAGGTAGCCACATGAATGATAGAAAAATGGAGGGTTATGTGGGAGGGAAGGGTTAGATGGATATTAGAGCAAGATAAAATGTTGGCACAACATCATGGGCCACAGGGCCTGTACTGTGCTGTAATGTTCTATGTTCTATATTGGGTGCCCTAGTCACTTCTGGTGCTCTAATCATATTGGGTCTCCTGGTTGTATTGGATGCCCCAGTTGCATAGGGTGTCATGGTCACATTGGGCACCCTAGTCGTTTTCAGTGTCATAGTTGCATTGGGGGTCCTGGTCATATTAGGTGTCCAAGTCACATTGGGCACCCTAGTCGTATTGGGTGTCCTCGTTGCATTAGGTTTCCTAGGCATGTTGGGTGTCATAATCACATTGGGTATCCTAGTCACATTGGGTGTCCAAGAACTACTCACCAGATCAGTTGGAAGCCCTACTCTACTCATTATATAAAGTAGTGCTCAATATATTATGCTATCTTTGGCAACATTGGATGACGAGATCAAAGGAAAAAGAAATGAAATTCCACAGAGGTTTGCTAAGTTTCCAGCAGAAACTGGCGACTACTCAACCAGAGCATGAAGCCCCATCATTTTATTCATTCACAGAACTTCGGCGTCATTAGCAAGGACAGCATTTATTGCCCATCCCCAAGGAGACCGGAACTGAGTGGCTATCCATTCAGTGGGACAATTAAGAGTCTGTCACAATAAGTGGGTTTGGAGTCACATAAAGGCTAGGCCTGGGTGAGGACAGCAGATTTTCCTCACTAATAGACAGGAGTGAGCCAACGGTTTTTTATTCCCCAGGAACCACATTTAGTGATAATGCAACGGCCAGCCAGTGCAGGGATGACTGGATAGTTCCCCCGTCACAAGATTGATTTTATGCGCAGAATTATATGGAAGTATCCTTGACTCTCTGTAGGTTTCTGGAGAATTGACCCTGCTGTTATTAAGAGAAGCTATTGTAATTCACAGAGAGATGAATGGGCCCTTTGACCTATTAAGTCTATAAATTGGTAAATTAATTGGTAAATTGGTTTATTATTGTCACATGTACTGAGGTACAGTGAAAAACTTTGGATTGCATGCCATCCATACAGATCATTTCATCACATCAGTACTTTAAGGTAGTACAAGGGAAAACAGTAACAGAATGCGGAATATAGTGCACAGAGAATGTGCAGTGCAGGCAGACAATAAGGTGCAAGGCCACAACAAGGTTGATTGTGAAGTCAAGAGCATCTTATCGTACAATAAGATAATCGTACTGTAAATAGTTTTATGGAGCTGCAATTAATCCTAATGTTTCCGTGAGTTATATATTGTCAGCTTGTATTTTGTCAGGTTTGCTATGTTTTGTCTGCCATTTTTTAATCGATTTTATTTAATTTAATGAGTGTGATTCAGATTCAGATTAGTTTATTGTCATGTATTGGTATTGGTATTGGTTTATTATTGTCACTTGTACCAAGGTACAGTGAAAAGCTTGTCTTACAAACCGATCATACAGGTCAATTCATTACACGGTGCAGTTACATTGAGTTAGTACAGATTGCATTGATGTAGTACAGGTAAAAACAATAACAGTACAGAGTAAAGTGTCACAGCTACAGAGAAAGTGCAGTGCAATAAGTTGCAAGGTCACAACAAGGTAGATCCTGAGGTCAGAGTCCACCTCATTGTATAAGGGAACCGTTCAATAGTCTTATCACAGTGGGGTAGAAGCTGTCCTTAACCCTGGTGGTACGTGCCCTCAGGCTCCTGTATCTTCTACCCGATGGGAGAGGAGAGAAGAGAGAATACTCTTTTCCCCCTCTACATTCATCCCATTTACCTACATTAGGACCATATCCTTCTACACCTTGCCTGTCTAAATGCCTCATACACATAGTAATCATATCAGATTCCGCCGCATTCTCTGGCAATGCGTTCCAGATGTCAACCACTCTGTGTGTAAAAGAACCTTCCCCTCAGATCCCCTTCAAAACTCCTTCCTCTCACCTTAAAACTATATCCTCTTGCTTTCAATACCCTTACTATGGGAAAAAGATTTTGTCTATCTATGCCCCATCCTATACACCATCTAATTGTTCCCTCTGCTCTTCAAATTGACCTATTTTTAAGAATAATTTGAATTGTTTACGGTATATAATTGACTTTTTACTGTCAACTATTTAATCTGTACACCACCTAACACTCTGGCTGACACGGAATTGTCACTATATGCTTTCTCCATGAAAAGCTATTAGTTTCATGGTCACTTCATATTCCAGATAATTTGAATATCCCAGGATGCCAGGCTTGGCTTTGAACTCACAGCTTCTAGATCAATGCTGCTGGCCACTGGACTACTCATCCAATATCCTCAAGCACAATAATTATGGTAACACTTCCCCAAAATGGAACTCTGCTGGGATTACCTCATGACAGAGAGGCAGAATCCTTAAGGAATATCAGGGGCAGGTCATTTGTACCTTGCTGTGCGTTTCAACCCCTGATGGGGGCTTCTTGTCAGGGTGGAATTCCCAACACCTCACTCCTGTAGCCTGTAAGGGTCAAGCTGGTGTCAGTAAAACTCTTGTCTAGGAGTTGGTCTGGAGGGTTGCATAGACAGGGGGGCTGGAGTTTGGCTGGGATCCGGGAATCACCCTCCAACCCTACATCTCTACAAAGCTACAACCTTCCAACCCTCAACTGTGGGAGACGTGGTAGCACAGTGGTTAACTTACTGGAGTAGCTATGGGAGTTCTGATCATTGATTCAGGTACATGAGTTCAAATCCCACCATGGCAACTGGGGAATTTAAATTAATTAAATAAATGAGAAATTTTTTTTTAAAAATTGACATCAGTAACAGTGACCATGAAACTACCAGACTGTTATAAAACTCATCTGGTTCACCAATGTCCTTTAGGAGAGGAAATCTGTCATCCTTACCTGGTCTGTCCTATATGTGACTCCAGGCCCACCAATGTAGTTGACTCTTACCTCCTTCCCTGTTGAGGGGCAAGTAGGGAGAGAAAATAAATGCTGATATTGTCAGTAACATCCACCTCACAGGAGTGAGTAAATTAAAAATAAAATTAAATCAGATGAGAAAATAAAATAGCCATTTTTCTCTGGACACTGGACAACAAAGAGCAAACTCTCGGAAAATACAGAGGTGGGGAGGGTTCCCAACAGGCAAATGTGCTTTAAAAACAGGTTAGCAATGAAAATTTCTGCCTCATTAATGACTTCTGCTTCCTTATAAATATCCACAAAAGCATTTAAGGATTGAATTTAATTATATGCATCTATTATAACTGCTGGGGCCTGGCTTTTGTGAATCCACATAGGCACATCTCCCTCCTACTTGGAGGTTTAACTGGGCGGCAATTGCTGTGGTAGCAATACTCACAATGCAAATTATATTAATCACCTTTAAAAGTGTTTGCAAGTCAGATATAAGCAGAGGAAGCCATTTACATATTGCACTCATTAAAAAGTGGAAGTGGGGGAAAGAGTTACTGGGCATACACTGTCTGGAGTTTAGAAGAACAAGTGGTAATTTTATTGAAACGCACATAATTCTTGTGGGGCTTGGCAGGGTGGGTACAAGGGGATGTTTCCCCTGGCTGGGTCATCTAGAACCGGTGGACTGGATGTGGTAGGCACAGTATTAAAAGTAAGGAGTCAGCCATTCAGGGTTGAAAAGAAATTTCTTTGTCTGGATGGTGGTGATTTTGGAAATCTCTACCAGAGGGAGCTGCAAAGTTTTAGTTGCTTAGCAATTGTTAGAAATTGAGGAAATCTAGGGATCTGGGATTAATGGTGGAGCGGGAAGGATGGGGGTGCATCTCATTGAAACCTACCGGATACTGAAAGGCCTGGAGAGCGTGGACGGGGAAAGGATGTTTCAATTAGTAAGACAATCTAGGATCTGAGGGCACAGCCTCAGAGTAAAGGGACATCCCTTTAAAACTGAGATGAGGAGGAATTTCTTCAGCTAGAGGGTGGTGAATCTATGGAATCTTTTGCAGCAGACGGCTGTGGAGGCCAAGTCATTGGGTGTATTTAAGGCAGCGATTGATAGGTTCTTGATTGGTAAGGGTTACAGGGAGAAGGTGGGAGAATGGGGTTGAAAAAAATATCAGCCACAATTGAATGGCGGAGCAGACTCGATGGTCCAAATCCCTCATATATCTTATGGTCTTATGGACTAAACTTCCTCCTCCTGCTCTTATTTGTTGCGTTCTTATGTTTTGTTAGTGTAACCAAGAGTCAAGAAAGAATTTGGCCACATTGGGACTGAGTGAAAATACGAGCTGCCGTTTCTTGTGTCCTGACTGGGCAAACAAGAGGGAGCAAGGGGCCTTTCTTCTCTGAAAGCAGAGAGGGCTTAGAATCTTATTGCATGTCTGGTGACCATTCAGCCTGTCATGACTCTGCTCACCTTTTAAAAGCAATCTTGTTGAGCTCCACATCCCGATAATCTTGTACAATGTGTCCTCTTTTATGATCCTGTCCTACTGAGTTTTGAGAAGGAAGATTGAGGCCACACAGTAGATGGTACAGAATAGGCTCTCCAGACCTGGCAAGGTGCCCCGGGGCTACCTTGAACCTACATGTTGGGCTGAGATGAACTTACCTTTTGCAGAGACCGAGGAAAGAACCAGTCAGCGGAGAACTCCTCGCAGGTAAGTTCACCATGCTGGACTTAGTTGCCAGTGTTTCTGACCTCCCACTCCAATGTGGGACTCAGCACTGAATGCTGAGGTTGAAACTGAGAGGTTTGGATACTCTTTGTGTCAGGCCCCTCGACTAGTGCATCAAGTTGTGCCCCATTCCTTTGAAAGCAGTGGCTCATTGGCTTATTCAATTTGAATGGAGAAAGTAAATGTTTTTTTTCCTTCATGTTAATTAATTTTATGGTTTTTAGTTTACAGCAGTTAAATGTCCTTATAAATAATTATTGCTGTTTCTTTAAATAACTTTAATTTTCTTAATGGTTCTGATTATCAGAGACATTTTGAAGCAGTTGAATACTTTGACAGCAGGCTGGCAAAAAGTTCATGGATCTGCCACCTGAGGCCTAGTTGCCGCTCACAGACCAGCCTCCAGCTCAGTTAGACCCAAGGGGGTACGAGTGGTTAGTTTGGCCACAAGGAGCAGACTAAAGGCACAGCTTAAGCACGGTCTGGCCCAATGTATTGAGCACTAGGCATATCTTCCTGGTGTGATTGCTCATATCTTCCCAGTGTGATTGCTCTTTACCCTTGTGAAACTGGGAAGGGGTAACACTGCAGATGCTAACCTAATGCCAGTTGATCCAGTGGTTAATGATTGGTGCAGGTCCTGTCCCCACAGGCCTTTTCTGCCGGGTTACAGTAAATTATAAAGACATGTCCACCTACTCCCCATTCACCTGCCCAAAATTCCATCATAATAACACATAGTCACTAATTAATCCAACAGGAGGAACTCAAGAGTATGGTGGTGCAATGGTTAATGGACCACAGATAATATAGATAACATAGAACACTACAGCACAGTACAGGCTCTTTGGCCCACAATGTTGTGCCGACATTTTACCCTGCTCTAAGATCATATCTAACCCTTCCCTCCCACATAGCCCCCTATTTTTCTATCATTCACGTGTCTACCTAAGAGTCTCTTAAATATCCCTAATGTATCTGTCCATAGTCAGAACCAAATCTCTAAAGATATGAGTTTGAATCCCACCAGGGCAGTTGGGGAATTTAAATTGAATTAAATGCATTTTTATAAATATTTTTAACAAGTTACTCTAAGGGTGTTGAATCTCTGGAATTCTTTAATCCAGAGAATTGTGGAGGTGAGATCACTGAAGGTAGTTAAAGAGGAGGGAGATAAGTCTTGCCACGTACAGCAGTGGAGGCCAGATCAGTGGGGGCGTTCAGGGAGGAGATAGATAGATATCTAAATAGTCAGGATATCAAGGGATATGGGGATAAGGCCGGAAATTGGGATTAGAATAGGTTTTTTTTCTTCTTCTTCCCCCATTTCTCATTTCTATTTCCCTTTCCTTGGAGCAGACTCGATGGGCCAAATGGCCTGCTTCTGCTCCCTTGCCTTGTGATCTTGAAGATCGGGGAATTGAGGGCTTTGGGGAACTGGCACAGAAGAAGAGTTGAGGCCTGGGGCAGATGAGCCAGGATCATATTGAATGGTGGGGTAGGTTTGGGGTCGGGGTTCCAACCAATGTACTCTTGCACCTGTGTTCTCAGTAAACATGAACATGGAACTGCCAGATTAATATGGTGAACGTGGATCACTAATGTACTTCAGGGAAGGAAATCTGTCATCCTTACCCGACCTGCCCACTCCCACCAACGCCGTTGACTCTGACGCTCCCTCCTCAGTTCAGAGGCGATTTGGGGTGAGCAAAAAATGCTGGCATCGCCAATGCTGTCCACCTGCCAAGAGTGAATAAATAAACAAATGTGGAATTGCTCGCAGTGTGTGGTGGAGGTGAATGGTGGAGATATGTCTCAGAGAAGAATGGATAATTGCTGGGGGAGGGAGGGACAGAAGAAATGCAGATGGGGTTGTAAAGCTGGTGCAGCACCAGAAGGGAACATTCAGCCCATCGAATCCGTGACTGCTTTTTGTAAGAGCAGTCTGGTTAGTCTCATTCCCTGCAGTCCTCCAGACCTTTGTTTTGAGTACTTGCCCAGATCCTTATTGAAAGCCACCACTGAGTCTGCTTCCACCAGCTTGTTAAAATATTGGGCGGCATGGTAGTGTAGCGGTTAGCGTAATGCTATTACAGCGCCAGCAACCCGGGTTCAATTCCCACCGCTGTCTGTAAGGGGTTTGTACACTCTCCCTGTGTCTGCGTGGGTTTCCTCCGGGTGCTCCGGTTTCCTCCCATATTCCAAAGACGTATGGGTTAGGAAGTTGTGGGCATGCTATGTTGGCGCCGGAAGTGTGGCGACACTTGCGGGCTGCCCCCAGAACACTCTACGCAAAAAGATGCATTTCACTGTGTGTTTCAATGTACATGTGACTAATAAATAAATATCTTAAATAAGTATGTTATATATCATGTAGAGGGTGATGAAGAGGGAGAAAGATGGATGGTGTATAGTTAGGGTTAGAGACTCAATGGTGCAACTGTAGGCTGTGCTGGGGTTACAAATGTGACTTCTGGACACCCCTACATACGAACAAGCTCCCGCAACGTTTTTTAAATTCAAAAGTCCAACATACATATGTTCGTTCCTACGAACGGCAGAACCAGTTTCATCACTCTCCACCTTTAGTGATTGTTCTTTCTTATCAGTCTTATGTGCTTTTGATGCCATTCATTACAATACTGCGGCGGTACGGTTACCATATCAAGTGATTTGTGTGTATTTTTGGGCAAAATTGACTTATGGACGTCTGTAAAAATGGAACCCGTTCATTAGCTGAGGACAGCCTGCAGCTGACCTCCATTGCTATCCATTGGCAAGTCATGAAGGACAATGAATCTGAACACTTAATGTCTCGTCAAGCCACGTAGCCAAAGGTGGGACCTCCCCCTTTTCCCAGGGCAGTGAATGTTGCCACATCACTGGCACAGCTGCTGTGATCTAAGGGGCACTGAAGCACCTGATTCCTTCAGAACAAGCTGCCAGAGGAGGTGCTAAGTTACATTGTTTAAAAGACATTTGAACAGGTACTTGGATAGGAAAGGTTCAGAGGGAAATGGGCAAATGGGATTAGTGTAGAAGGGCTTCTTGGCCGGCATGCACGAGTTGGGCCAAAGGGCCTGCTTCCATTGCTGTACAATTCTACAAATCTATGGTGAAAGCATCAAAGGGGAAGGATAACCACACAGATTGTCCCTGGTTGAGGAGTGACCCACAGACCTCTGCTCCAGTCTACTACCTGTGGCCGAGAGCAAGGTGCCTGACTCAGCAGGAGTTGGAAGGCCCTTCAAACCTTCAATCAGGAGTCACCAAGAGAGTGAGAGAAACTTATTATGCCTCAGAGGTAACCAGGTTTGCTGGCAAGAGCCCGACATAGTTCAGAGTGGTGAGCCAGTTGGATGAAGCAAGATGGTTGAGATGGCCTTGTCTGTGAATCTCTACTGGCAAAGAATAATAACCTTGCTGGTCATTTTCTAAAAAGGCTTGTCATCTTGTTGCTTGGTCGGGAGGGTGAGGACAGTGTAGAGGAACGGGACCTGCCTAACTGCCTGACTAGCCTTAAGGTTCCCGGAAAATGAGGACACTGGCATTTCCTGGGAAACAATTGCAGAGCAGTGACATCATGCCGACAGCATCGGCAGCGAGCTAATTCCCGGGGTTTTCAACAAGATGGCAAGGGCTCTTTGGATAAAATGTCATGCATCACGCAATGTATGGTGGGGAAGGGGGGGAGGTGGGGGAGAATAGTGTGACGGTGGTACAGTCAAACCTGTCCTAATGGTCACCTCAATTCAAGCAGCTAGCTCTTCTCAGAACCAACAGATTTCTAATTTAATTAAATAGGGTCTGCACCTGGATTAAACAGCCAGCTGCTAGCGTGGCCCCAACCACTGGTAAAAATGACAGGTAAGCCATGTAAGTAAATTGGAACCTGTGTCTTAGAGATTAACTTACCCCGTTAGGATTCCCATCCTGGGGGGGTGGAGTTGGGTTAAAGGGTGTCATCTTCTTAATTATTCCCCCACCACCTCACCTTTCAACATTCCCATCTGGAACACTTCCAAGCACCCACCTCAAGTATCTACTTGGTCCAGACCCCAAAGGTGACCGTTTAATACAGGTTTCACTGTAATCTGATGCGGAGCTTCGTTTCGATAAGCAATGCCCCACATGTAGCTTAGTGGAGGTTGGGTGGGGGAGGGAATGGTCTGAGCTGGGGTAGGGGTGGGGGCGGCGCTGAGGTGAGGGGCTTGGGTATTGAGTAGAGGAATGGAGGTGAGACATTGCCAAGGCAAATCGGAAGCTGGGCTCAACCATCGCTTTCCGCTTCTGATCGCACCGGAATTCCCATGAGGAAGGGAAAATGGGACCGGTTTCGACCATCATCAGGGATACTCGTTCCTGTCGGCAATGACATCATCGACATCGAGAGGCGCCGGTGGACTTGTGGAGTCTGGGCTAGCTTGTGGATTTGTTTAGGGATGGCGCAGTACGGAGGTGATCCCAGGGAGGGAGTGAGGGCTGGGTAGAGTTGGCGGTTGTCTCTGCTTGATCTTGATAATGTCCATATACTTACACAGGAGAACAGTGATGTGGCCAATTGAGAGGTAGCAAAGGTTGGGATGTCCCTGTGTTGTCTGGTTAACTTCTCAGCTCAGGGTGACCACTGACTTGTGTTACTTTTTGACTTCCCTTTTCCCACCTCTAACTTAAAAAAGTTTAGGCTTTCTTCAGAGTTTTCATGCTAACTTTGTGATGTAAAGACCCACCAGGAAGTGGCAACCAACCACCAACGGCTGGGCCAAACTTAGTTCAAAGTTTAGTGTCCAAGACCAAACATTTCAAACTTTGATGTGAAGTCCTTGGTCCCCAGAGGAAGTTTGGGTTCCTGAGAGTCATGGTATCCACCAACAGCGCTTGCTTCTTCTCCCACCACACCCCCCCCCCCCCCCACCCTTCTGTGAGCTCTCTCGGTGATAGCGCTGTGATGTAACCCCTTCACCATCTTCTCCTCAACCGGAGCATCTGATTGGACAAGGAGGAGAGGAGACGTGACCGTCAACAGTTGAGTTTGAAGGAGGGGCCGGTCCCTCATTGGAACGTCAAAAGCCGGGTTACTCGGTTGGCAGAGATGGTCCCATTCGCCAATGATGTAACAGATACAAGTTGGGCCCTGCCGAGATTCTGAAGCCTTTCGAGCCTCTTTAGTGGTGTATGTGCAGTGTGATCGAGGACACAATGGGGGTGAGAAGGGACTCTACTCAGCCTCTCTACACCAGGTCGCATTTCTGTTCCCATTAGCTTCGTTTTGAAAGAGAGCCAGGCAGGTTTTGGCAGGCATAGGGTTGTTAACTGGGCAGTTAATTGGGCTTTGTCTGTGCTACACTATTACCCGTGTCAGTTTTACCTCCTGTCTCGGGATGACTTTTGCTCCTCACTCTTCCCCACAGTGGTGAGTTGTCTCTCCCTCTCTCTCTCCCTCTCTCTCTCTCTCTCTCTCTCTCTTTCTTTCTCTGTCTCTCACCATGGGCTTTAATTCTTGGTGACATTCCCTCCCCATGTACTCCCCTCTGTCTCCCCACTTAAACAATAAATCTGCTTCCCAATTCACTCTCCCAGAGGATGGAAGAGCTTGGGGGGAGAGGGGAGGGGTTTGAGAAGGTTAGCCCAGCCCTCACACAAACTGACCTGTCTGCCCGTAAACCTGTCCTAGAACTGTCGTCCTTCTGTGTTAGACTCTAGATCCTGTTCACTGTAGCTGCCATTTATTAACCTGCTGTGTCGTAAAACACTAGCTCCTTTGTAGATTGCATGAGATGTGAATGCTGTCTCATCACGGCCTGGTCGACAGATTGTTACCTCTGCATGAGCATCAGATCTGAAGTGATGGAGGATGAACACGGTGGCCCCTGGTCTCTGTGTTGGGTGAGGAGGGATGGGGGCGTGGGGTGGGGTCTTCTGAGCTTTCTTAGCCGTAGTGACGGGCTGACTCTCGTAAGTACTGCTGTTGTCTTATCGCATGGCCTTGGACTGAGTGTTAGATGACTGAGCCTTAGGCTGTCATTAGTATTTGGCTTTGTACCTTATGCATGCTGGGCCCAAGCCTCATATCCCAATTTATTCTCTGCACACCAGTCCTGAATAGCTACAGTGCTCAACCGAATTATGGCGCCCCTGCTTCCCCAGTAGGCACCAACCCAGCCCGACATGGCGGATTCCCAGGAGCCAACAGTCCTGGCCCAGTGGCTGAGATCTATGGTACAGCCAGTCAAGACTCTGGTGTTGGTAACTACATAAGCGCCACCAGTCCCCAGCCCGGCTCTGGTTTTGGACACAGCATCGGGGTAAGTGAGCTTTTGTTTCACCCCTACCCTCCATCTCCCCCCACCCCTTCCCCCTCTGCTTCCTCCCCCCCCCCCCCACCCCACCATTCCCCTCTGTCCTATCTGTTCTTGCCTAATACAAGCATTTGGTCTGAAGCTAAAACTGTACTAAACTAAACGAGCTAAGAGACAATTGCAACCATGACCTCTGACCAGAACTGATGCCTTCCTTTCAGTGGCTGGATGGCTCTTTGTACCCGCTGGTATATACTTACCGGTGTACTTAATGTGCTTGGTACCAATGTCTGTGAGTCCTGGCATTAATTTAAGAATCAGGCCAAAAAGAAAACTGATTTACTGTTTTATTGTAATCCAAAGAGAGAAGAAGTGGCTATCTAGTGGAAGCCAATTAATGACAGGAAAATGCCTGTAAGTCTGGTGACTGAGAATCACATGGACATCTCCCGTGGCTCTTATCAAGTGCCACTTTAATTTATTGGGCTCAAAGGGGGCAGTCCCTTCGTGAATTATTCCTCCCTCTCCAAAAGCTGATGGGCAGAACTCCACAGCCCATCTTGGTGATGTCCTCAGGAATTAACACCAGATTCCCCATCCTGGGCGCAAGGCAGGGTCAGAGGTCATGGGGACTTTCATCTGGAGTGTGTTATCTGTGTCTCCTGAGCAGCTGATGTTGTTGCATTTTCATTTTTGTTGGTTTAACAACGTAATTGTTGATTTGAATGGGGTGTTGGGGGGAAATATTTTGAGAGAAAGTATGAGAGATATATTTTTAGTGTGTGTGGATTTTATAAGTTCCATGACGTACGTTTTGTCCTTTAGCTGTTAAGCCATGTAACGGTAATAATTTTCATATCCAAGGCACAGGCGTCCTGTACAGGTATATAACAGAAAGTCTACGAGGTACAGTTAGGGCACACATCCCATGTGGATGAATCACAATGTCACACTCCAGAAGGTTCAGTAACTCTAACAATTAATACTGAATGTTTGTTGTTTACCTTGCAGTTTATTTTTAATTAAATGCATGGTTAGCATTGCTTAAAGAAAGGGAAACAAAAATATTTCTGTCTGAAAAATGAAGCCTGAATCTCAGCCTTGAAGTAGGATGTTGCACACAAGACAGAGGGTGTCCCAGGTACCAGTTACAGGACAGGGAATATTAAACGCTACGCACAACATGAAAGGGGGAATATTAAACATTACGCACAACATGAAAGGGGGAACACTAAACGTTACACAGACATGAAAGGGGGAATATTAAACGTTACAACATAAAAGGAGGAATATTAAATGTAATATACAACATAAGAGGGGAAATATTAAACGTTAAGCACAACATGAGGGGGAGAATGTTAAATGTTACATTCCACACAAGAGGGGGAATATTAAATGTTATGAACAACACAAGAGGGGGATTATTAAATGTTACGCACAATATGAGAGGGGGAATATTAAATGTTACACACAACATGTAAGGGGGAATATTAAATATTTTTCACAGCACAAGAGGATGAATGTTATACATTACACTCACCAAGAAATGGGGAATTTTGAACATTACACACATCATGAGGGGGGAAATGTTAAACATGATGCACGACAGAAGAAGGGGAATATTAAACATTACACACAACACAGAGGGAATATTAAATGTGACAAACAACACGGAAGGAAGAAGAACAACATAAGAGCATGAATGTTAAATGTTGCACAGGACCCAAGAGGGGAAATATTAAGCTTTACACTAAGTACAGTAGTGGATTGTAACACATTGCACACACCAGGAGAGGAGACATTGTTCAATGTTATAAAGGCAGGAATGTTGAACATTACACACAACAGCAACAAAACCAGGGCAGCTATAACAGGCAGCAAGGGAAACTGTAACTGTTAGACCCTTGCTATGGGCTGTCTTGACCTGTCACCCATGTGATGAGGGCCTGGTTTAAGTGAACAGCACATTTGCAACTAGGAATAAAGGCCAAACTTGTGTAGGTTTTTTTTATTTAGAAATTAAATACAAATATCACCACAGATCTAAAAATAATGCCAAAACAGAATGGTTATATTTTGGATCAAGTCACGATATTATTTCGTCAATGTAATTTGGAAAGCTTGAATTGGCAAAGCAACAGAAATGCTTTTGTTGCGTTTTCCTTAAGGCTTGTTTTAATGGATGACCTTATACTGTGTGCAGCATGTCTGGCTGAACGATTGCCTTACTGATGATCCTAGTGGACAGTGTTTGCGTTGGTCTGTGGAGGCTGTGATCTTCTATCCTCAATCCTGCCTTGATTTCCCTGCTGGATTTGCCCCCTGTTCCACAGCCCACATCAGCTCCCATGGAGACGGAGGCGCTTGTTGAGTCTAGCTCCACAGGGAAGGGGGAGGGCTACAATCCACCACTTCTTACTCCCCAGTCTTGTTTGAGTGTGGACACCCTTAAACTTTACCCCTCACGACCCAGGCATTTGTCACTCCTTCCAGCTCCACAAGTTGAGACATCCAATTTCAAGCCCTGTTACCTATCACTCCCAGCTTCCCACTGAAAGTGAGATGTTTCCATCTCTTCACTAGGTCCAGAAATAACTGACCACACTCTCACCCCTAATCCCATCCTTTGTTTAAGCCCCATCTCCCAGGTAACCCAGTTGAGGCCTATCAAAACAAACTTCTTTAATGCGATTATTTGTCATGTTTTGCAGTCTGCTGCTCCAGGGAACTTTGCCCCAGTCGCTAGTATCTACTTTGAAAGTAAATGCTCCACCAGGCCTTGCCCAGTGCCACGTTCAACCTGCCATTGGCTAACCTTTTCCCCGCAAGTTCGATCTCTGCTTCCCTCTCTGACCCCACCCCTCATCAAAATTACCTTCAGGGCTTAAAGAGAACTCTCTCTGATGGGATGCTGCAAGTCTTGGGATTTACTTTACTTGGAACGGTGTCCTGTTTTTGATGCCAGTAAGGACACAAGGAACGGGAGCAGGAGAGGACTAGTGAGCCTTCTCTGCCATTCCAGTTTCTACCTCAACCCAGTTCCCTCCCATTCCCCACACCTCCTCAGTCTCTCAGCCTCCAAAAATCACGTCATCTCTGTCTTGGATACACTGAGCCTCCACAGCGCCCTGCAGGAGAGAAGTCTCAAGATTTACAACCATCTGAGTGAAGAAAATTTGCCATATCTCAGCCCTAAACAACCAATCTCTTATCCTGAGTGTGAATTCCCTCGTTCTAGACTCTCCAGCCTGACGAAGGAGCCTCTCAACCCCAAACCTGCCAAACCCCCTCAGATCGACTATGTTTTGAGATGTCCTCTTTATTTAGTTTCTTAACTCCAGAGAATATGGGCTTGTTCTACTCAATTGTAATCCAGCCAATATAGACCAATCACATGAAATGCTGTAGCTTTGGAGTTGAAACTTGCCTCTTAATTGTATGTGTTTGTGTCAAGATGCTATGCTCTGATATTAGATGTGTTGGCATGAACCAATAGTAGTCATGAGGAGAGGCTGTCAGTCCTGGTAAGGGGTTCCTTTGCAAAGGTCTAGCAAATCAGGGTGTTGTAGGGCCACAGCCCCGTGAACATTTCGTGCCATCCCTTGCAAGAGGGATTGGCACGGTTATTTGAAACGTTTCAGTAAACCTTGGCCCAGTTATTTCCCAGGTTTAATCGCCTCCCTGAGAGAAGAGGAGTGGGATGTGGTTCAGGTGTCCTGTGCTGGGACTGCACCCGGATCCAAGCTGTCCAAATGCTCAAACCTTGTACCTCCTTTCGGAGATCCAGAGGAATAGCTCCCCAATCCCTACCTTTCTCCTCACCAGCTGTCCCCAGAAATTAATTGCCAATGTGCCCTAGCAAGCCCACCCCCCTCTGTTGCTCTTCGTGAGTTAAAGTACTAGAGCATCGAACGTCTTCTGAATCTACTGGTGAACTCCACACAGGGTCAGGCAGCATCTATAGAGGGAAGTGGATAGTTGATGTTTCAGGTCAAGACTCTTCATCTGGATCCTTTATCTGCACTTACTTCCTATTTTTGTTGTGGAGGCCTTTCCTCATTTCATGTGAGCTGGTCTCAGCCACTGGAAGAGTGACGGTGCCGTGATATACTGATGATTGGTTTGGGGGATCCAGCCCATTGATGCCCAGCCTCCTTTCTATCTTGTTGTGTCCATGGTCAGGTTAGACACTGGGCACAATTGAGACGGCTAGTGCCGCAGTCTTTGGATCCCAGACACTGGCACACCCTGAGCCCCCAACGTTGGGTGGGGAGTGGGAATTGGAACGGGAAGAGAGGTAGAATAAGAGCGTGCCTTCTCCATCGTTGACAGCCGATGGTGGAAAGCCCATGGTCCATCAGTCAACCCCACCAAGCAAGCTGGACGGTGAAGGCTGATGGAGCCCAGGTCGAAACCAAGAGGGCTTCAGGGGGAGAGAGGGGGTAATGTAAACTAGGAGAAATGATCGGGCTAGACGGGATTGACAGCCTCTCCAAAGTGTAATGCACTGAAGAAACAGTTGATTCAAAGTGCAGAATGTTCGGAGACCGGAGCTCCAGTGCCATGTCTCCAGGCTAACTGTCAGCTTCATTTCAGTATTGTGTGTTAATTGTTGCGATGATTAATCCTTAACCATAGACACACAGTCCCTAACATACAGGAGTTCAGCCCCAACATACAGGGTCCCTAATATACAGGGGTTCAGGTCCCTAATATGCAAGGGTCCAGGTCCCTAATATACAGGGGTTCAGGTCCCTAATATACAGGGGTTCAGGTCCATAATATACAAGAGTTCAGGTCCCTAATATACAAGGGTCCAGGTCCCTAACATACAAGAGTTCAGCCCCAACATACAGGGGTTCAGGTCCCTAATATACAGGGATTCAGGTTCATAAAACATAGGGGTTTAGGTCCCTAATATACAGGGATTCAGGTCCCTAATATACAGGGGTTCAGGTCCCTAATATACAAGGGTTCAGGTCCCTAATATACAGGGGTTCAGGTCCCTAATATACAACAGTTCAGGTCCCTAATCTACAGGAGTTCAGGTCCCTAATATACAGGGGGTTCAGGTCCTTAATATACAAGGGTTCAGGTCCATAAAACACAGGGGTTTAGGTCCATACTATACAGGGGTTCAGGTCCCTGATATACAAGGGTTCAGGTCCCTAATATACAGGGGTTCAGGTCCCTAATATACAAGGGTTCAGGTCCATAAAACACAGGGGTTTAGGTCCATAAAACACAGGGGTTCAGTCCCCAATGTACAGAGATTTAAGTCCCTAGATACAACTCAGTTCCCCCAAATACAGGGGTAAGAGTCCCTAATATTGTTGAGGTTCAGGGCCTTGAGATACGGAGTACAGATCCCTAATGTACAGGGTTCTAACCCATAATACTACAGGGGATCAGGTCTTTAAAATACAAAGGTTCAGTACCCTAATTCATAGGGATTGAGGTGTGTAACATAAAGGGGTTCTGGCCTAATGTACAGGGGTTATGTTCATAATAGGGGTTCAGGTCCCCAATATACAGGGGTTCTATATACAGGGGTTCCAGTCTTAAATATACAGTGGTTCAACTTCTCATATGTAAGAGTTCCAGTCCCTAATATGCTGGGGTTCATGTTTCTATTATACAGGGGTTCAACTCACTAAAATACATGGGTCCAAGCTCCAGTATATAGAGAATCAGGTTCCCGGTATCCTGTTGTTCTTGTTGCTAAAAACTAAGGTTCAGGTCCCCAATATACAGGGGTTCAGGTGTCTAACATATAGAAGTGCAGCTCCCTAATATAAAGAAGTACCTGATGTTTTTTTCCAGAGGTGCTAATGCTCATCTCAATGTACAAATCACATCTGTAAAGATAGAACTCTTAAATATACATTTAGTTCTTTAAAATAAGTATCTGCTGGAATTAATAATCACCTCGATTATTGTGAGAAATTGTAGAAAATGCATCTCCCTTTTTGTAGAATACAGACTAATGGTGAATATAGTGGGCTAAAGGTACTATTTGCCTGTTATTGAGGTAATAAACTGGTTTAGGGTACAATTTAAACTTACATTCCTTCTCCTATCTTAGTCAAAGGGTGGATGTATTGGAGGAAGATGATTTAAAATGAAGGGGTATGTGATAACATTGTTATTAATATGCCATGATTGGATCTTTGATGTCGACCAAGGTTTTCCCATTCTTCAGAAACGTTGTTATTTTCAGGGTGATAAGTTAGTGGGATTTGATAAATCACTTGATACTTGATACAACACCCGGTCATGTCCTGTAGCTTAAGTCTTCTTTTTTTTGGTATTTTTTGCAAGTTTTTTTTTGAGAAGAGAGAGAAATGTCTCCTTGTTTGAATATTTATTGAGCACTGACAGACTTAATAACTGTACAATTTTAGGGGCCATTGATTGCGACTGCATTTACAAACGGATACCATTGAAAGCAAACAGGTGTTGGTTGGTTGCCATCTCAGGTTTGAGGTATTACATATTATATATTCCATCCCATTCCCTTCCCTTGCTTTTCCTAAGAGAGCTAATCACTGTCAATGCACACACTTCCATTCTTTCCTCCTTATTTTCCTATTTATTCCCTTTTCCGCTGCTTCAGCTTTTCCGTGTTAATCAGATCAAGGAAGAGGGTCCCCAAAGGCATCAGTAGCCTGTGGACCCTGGATCTGGTGGTTGAATTGTGTTTGGGCAGGTGAGGGCTTTGTTCCCCACCTTGAGTGGGTCTTTAAGCGTGATAAGCGTGAGGCACGTCCAATTCCGCAGGGAAATGGAAAGCATGGCACTTGGCACAAGGTATCTCAGTTAGAAAGACAGTGTAGATGGTGTGTGAGTGAAGGAACTCATCGCAACAGAGAAGCTGAGAAGGCCTGCACTCATGCTAGTATTTGGAAGAAGACCAGGTGAGTTCTTCCTGGCCAATATTTATCCCTTAATCCATGCAGAAAAACAGGTTGTTGTGTCATTCCTGAGTATGGGAGATAACCGTGTGCGCAGTCTTTTATTTCTCTTAATTTTGAATTCCTTTTTCCTAGTTGATGTAACGTCAGTCTGTGACACTCCCTGTCACGACAATCCCACAAATGAACAGATGCTTGCACATGACAAAACTGTGCTGAATCGCACTGTTCAGGGAGGTCTAGGTTCTAGCCTGGGCCATACTTGTAATGGGGAGACACTGCCAAGGTGAAAGGTCATTGCCACAGCGACAGGAGGAAAGAGGATAAGGATAAAGTGACTGTAAAGATTCGGCTGGTGAAGAACGGAGAGGGTGGAGGGAGGCAGGAATTCCATAGATCTGAAGGAGTAGTGTATTCAGAGCTTGGGAGAAGGAAGGGATCAGTGTATTGGGCTCAAGGGAGGATGTGTCAGAACAGTGCCATATGTAGGTTTGAAATTTTCAGTTTTAACCAATAAAAATTAACAAATCACCCCCCCAAAGGCCTCCTTGGAAAATTTTGGGGTCTTATCACCAATAAAACTCCACGCCAGTCAGACAGAACCCACACTTTCATCCCATTCATCCAGAGCACAGCTTTCAGAATGTGTGTCCTCACCGCAGAGTGATCCGTCTTGTTTGTGCAGTGCTCAGGTCAGTGGCATGACGGAGATGACCTGGTAGTCAGCTGCAACTATTAATAAGTTAACATGACTTGCATGTGTTGTTACTATTACTGACTTCAGTTTATCGAGGCATCAGTGGCACAGCTGCTGCCTTACAGCACCTGCCACCCAGGTTCAATCCCGACCTCTGGCGCTGTGACTTGGAAATACCAGAGAGCTGGCTAAGAAAAGGGCAGGAGTATATTCTAAGTATTCCTGGATACAGGGTGTTGAGGAAAGAAAGGAGGGGTGTGGCAGTGTTGGCTGAGAAGAGTATTGCCGTGCTGGAGAGAGGGGATGTCCTGGAACAAGCAGAATCTATCTGAGATTAAGAAACAAGAGATTCTATAGGCCAATTAGTGGGAATGGTAGCGAGGAGCAAACTTGTGGGAAAATCGCAGAGATGTGCTAAAGCCATAGAGTCATGATAATGGGAGGAGTTTCTGAAGTGTGTTCAGGAGAATACGATGTGTGCGGAGTTTGCACGTTCTCCCTGTGTCCGCGTGCGTTTCCTCACACTTCCCAAAGGCGTGGGTTGGTGGGTTAAATGGCCACTGTAAATTGCCCCTAGTGTGCTGGGGAGTGGTAGAATCTGGGGGGAGGTGATGGGTATGTGATGGGTATGTGGAAAGAGTTAAAAAAATGGGATCACTGTAAATGGCTGGTTGATGGTTGGTGTGGACTTGGTGAAGAAAGGGCCTGTTTCTGTGCTGTATCTCTCTCTCTCTCTATGACTGTGAACAATGCAGCCCTTGACTGAATTTTTTTAATAACTTAAAGCACCTGATATTGCTGAACATTAAAAAAAGCATGAAAAACACAAACACTGCAGAATTTGAGCCCAATATGGAGGTAAAGCAGCAATAACATTTAAACAGGTTGTATGGAGGGAAACAGTAGGATCTCTGACTAGCTGATGGATGGCTGTAGCATGACTCAACTTCCCAGAACAAAACAACAGAAAATTATCCAGAGCTACTGGCACATTCCTGCCCACAAGTACTGGAAATTCCATGCTTCTGTCAGTAACAACAGCCTGCATCAATAGAGGATCTTTAACGTGGCAACCACCCTGCATTTGTTGTGTTGGTGGGAGATGCGTAAAAGCAGAGTGTCAAAACACTGGGCAAAAGTTCATGAGGAAGAGCAGGAGTGTTTTCCATACCAAAAGTCTAGAATTGGAGCAGATCTAATATAAGTTCCCAGCAGCAAATGGTTGGGAATTAATCAATAAGCAGTCTTCCATCCAGCTGTGCTGTGCATTCCTTAATCCCGTTCTCTAACAAACATCTATCACTAAAAGATTTGAAATTGACATTTCAAATGCTCAGCATCGAATGCTATTAGCAGCAGGGAATTCTAGCACCTTCTGGGTGCAGAAGTGCTTCCCAACCCCTTCCTACAAGACCTGAGCTCTAGCCTGTAGACTCTGATCCCCATTGTGGACTCCCCCAACACCCGCAGAAATCGTTTCCTTCTGTCTCTCCCATTGAGTTTTCTTAGTATCTCTGAGCACCAATGCCATTTTGGGATTTTTTTTGGAATTGTTGTTTCTAGAACTTTCCCTGCCAATTAGGTCAAACTGACAAGTTTGAAGTCACATCCTTTGTTGAACAATTTTCTTGAGAAGATGGCGAGACCACCTTACAGTTTTTCGTGACACCTTTGGTTCCTATTTATTCATTTTCCCCTTCCATAATTGCCTATTTTTTATCTTGGAATGATCTACATCCTCATCCACTGCTATTTCTTAACCATACAATATTATGATCACTGTTCCCTAGATGTTACCCCACTGATACTTGGCCATTTCCCAGAATCAAGTCCAGCAATGCCACTTTCTCTGCTGGGCCAGAAACATAATAAGGAAGTTCTCCTGAATACGCTTCAGAAACTCCTCCCCCCACTTTGACCCTTAAGTCAATGGTGTGCCAATTCTCTTCTTCAATAGATGAGGTCCCCCATTATCATGACTCTATGGCTTTAGCACATCTCTGTGCTTTTCGCACAAGTTTGCTCCTCGCTACCATTCCCACTAGTTGGCCTATAGAATCTCTTGTTTCTTAACCTCAGATAGATTCTGCTTGTTCCAGGACATCCCCTCTCTCCAGCACAGCAATACTCTTCTCAGTCAACACTGCCACACCCCTCCTTTCTTTCCTCAGCACCCTGTATCCAAGAATACTTAGAACCCATTCCTGCTCTTAGCCAGCTCTCTGGTATTTCCAAGTCACAGTAATCCCACGTGGTCAGTTGTACCTATAACTCACTCAGCTTGTCTAATACTCTATTTACATTTACATGCTGTATATGTACCATGAACCTATTTTAGAACTCTTTGACCATCAAGCACCCATTTACATAGGAATTGTACCATTTTACTTCCCAACATTCCCATCAGCTTCTCCTGGGTTCAATGACTTATTTACATAGAACATAGAGCACTACAGCATAGTACAGGCCCTTCAGCCCACAATATTGTGCTGACATTTTATCCTGCTCTAAGAACTATCTAACCCTTCCCTCCCACATAGCCCCCTATTTCTCTATCATTCATGTGTCTATCTAAAGAGTCTCTTAAGTGTCATGGGAGCAATGGGAGCAATACACTGCAAGCAATTTACAGTGGTTGATTAATCTACTGACCTGCAAGTCTTCAGGCTGTGGGAGGAAACCGGAGCTGCTGGGTTAAGCCCACATGGGCACCGGGAGAACACGCAAACTCCACACAGACAGCACCAGAGGTCAGGATCGAACCCAGGTCACGGGTGCTGTGAGGCAGCAGCTCTCCTAACTGTGCCACTGTGCTGGCTGGGTCTGAAGTCTGGAATTCCTTTCCCTGGCATACCTCCACCAGCAGTTAAAGAGGCAGCTCACCACCACCTTCTCAAGGGCAATAAGCAAAGGGCACGTCCCTGCAAGTCACCACCCACTTCCCATCAATGTGCTTAAAAATATCGAACATAACAGCAGAGTACAGGTCCTTCGGCCCACACTTTGTGCTGACATTTTAAAGGTTGCTCAATTATTCAAGGTGACTGTCTGAAGCCAGGCACAGAAGTTTCAAGCCATTGCAGTGTGTGTTCGTACACTGAGGTCCTGTGTTGGGATCACAGGGACAAAATATTAACCCTTCGATTAAAATGTTTGTGCATTTTAGAGAAAGAGAGGGTGGAAAGCAATAAAGCACAGATCAAACCGAGAGCCCCTTGAACTGGAGTTTTGTAAACAGTACCGTATTAAAATTATTAAATACAAAAATGAAAACGTGCATACCTTTGAAATAATAAGACCACTCTGCAGAGTAAATGAGGGTGTTCCCAAACATACCACTTGTTTTTAAGGTGTACGTCTACTTCGGCTTATGTTGGAGGTAGGAGATTGTGGAGATCCCAGGGTGTGGGGAGCATTAGGTTGGAGAGCAGATTTAAAGGGGAGGGAAGCCAGAGACACAAGCGAGACTGCAGATGCTGGAAATCTGGAGCAACATGCACAAAATCCTGAAGGAACTCAGCAGGTCAGGCAGTGTCTATTGGAGGGAAATGAACAGTTGACGTTTCGGGCTGAGACCCTTCATCAGAATTGGACTCAAAGGCAGGACAGGACTGGAAGCCAGAGTGAGGTGGCTTGCTGTGGTTGTCCACATGATGGTTTCAGCTGCACCACCAGTGGGAGACGTTGAGCTGATGTGATCAGGTGCTCTTCCCACTCAGCCCCACCGTCCTCCCAATTCTCCAAATGGACTGAGGAAGACCAGATGATACCAGTCAATCCCATCGAAGACTGCACAATGTTTGTTGAGGTTGAGCACATCAGAAGGTGAGGGTTCAGAGGAAACAGAAAGGAGACTTGGTCCCAAGTTACCTGGGGACTAAGAAAGGTTTGAGGTGAAACAAGTGCAGAGACAAAGGAGGAAAATGATGGGGGAAAAAATTGAGGGGTGGGGAGATGGACATAAAGGGATGGCAGAGTCAGTGAAAGAGGGTTTTGGTAAATTGCAGAACGTAGGTCAAGGGAATGTGTCGACCAGAGAAGGCAAGTAAATGTAAAATCGTCAACGGAAAAGGAGAAAACGGTGAGGCAGTGCTGGAATGTGAGATAAAAAGCTAAAATAGCTTATTATTTAATTGTTAAACCCGGAGTTGAGCGTAGAAGGCTGTAATGTGCTCAGTCAGAAGGTGAAGGGCTTTGTTGGAACAGTACAGGTATCAAAGAAGGAGAGACCAGGAGTAGGATGGAGAAATTAAAATGGTTGGTGAATGGAAGGTCAGTGACAAAGCTTGCAAAATGAATGTTTAGGTAACACCGTTACCTCAGGATCAGGAGTTCCTCAGTAGCTCCCAATGGAAATGTGAATTGGAGCACCTCAACCCGTGGTCTTCCTAACTGAGTGAGCAAACAGCAGTCCCGCCAGTTGGTAATTGGTTTATTATTGTCACACATACCGAGATACAGTGAAAAGCTTTGTTTGCATGCCGTCCAGACGGATCATTCCACACATCGAGCTTGTACAAAAGGAAAACAATAACAGAATGCAGAATATAGTGTTACAGTTACAGAGAAAGTGCAGCGCAGGTAGACAATAAGGTGCAGGGGCCACGACGAGGTAGATTGAGAGATCGTATGAGAGGTCTGTTCAAGAGTCTTTTAGCAGCAGGAGAGAAACTGTCCTTGAGCCTAGTGGTTCGTGTTCTCAAGCTTTTGTATCTTCTGCCCAATGGAGGGGGGGAGGGGGAGAAGAGAGAATGTGCGGGTTGGGAGGGGTCTTTGATTATGTTGGCTGCTCTCCCGAGGCAGCGGGAAGTGTAGACAGAATCCAATAGGATTTGCACAAGGGAGACACTAGAGACCGCAGATGCCGGAATCTAGAGCAACACACAAAGCGCTGGAGAGTCTCAGCAGGTCAGGCAGCAGGTTGACCTGCTGAGTTCCTCCAGCACTTTGAGGGTCTGCACGAAGATCATTCTACCTCTGTCTTTCTCTGCCATTCATGGAACGTGTTCTTGTGTATCCTTCCTACCTCAACACTTCTGCATCCTAAATTCTTTTCGTCTCTTTTCCACCGTAGATGACGTACCCTACATTGTTTTCCTTTATTGTGATTATTTAATTGGTGGCTCAGAATGTTCTTGGGTGCTCAGCAAAGTGACGTGATCTTATTCTGCTCCTCCGCCCCCCTTTTATCTCCACCCCCTGCCTCCACCTCCCCTACCCCCCTCCTCCCCCCCCACCAGAGTTTATCTCTAGGAGCTCAAGGCAAGCCCGGGCGACCTTTCTGACTGGTCCCAGATTCAGGTGATGTCATCAAAGCGACGCAGAAGACTAAAAATAACGAGCACTACATCTTCACTGAGCGACAAAACTGGAGGTGGCTTTCAGTGGACATAATGTTTTAGAAATTGCATCATCTCAGTGGTCTACTGTATTATAATAATCTTAGGATTAAAAAAAAGAGAAAATGGCATTTTAATTGATTAATAATAATAGTCTTTTTAGTGTTTCTTGATTTATTTTGAAATTTATTTTGAATCACAGATTTTTTTTCTTCCTATTTGTGTTATGGGTAGTGATGTAGTTCTTAGTCTGTATATTATAGTTCTGACACCATTAATCCTGCACTGTACTCTCTTCAGACTTTGTGTGTGTGCGTGCACGTACATTTAACTGGCTGGAAAAGCGCCCTGTTCCTGTTAGTAACAGCCCCTCCACCACCCGCTCACCCCCCTCCCACCTGCCCTGCTTCTACTCACCCACCCAGGGTTGTACTAATTCACTGGAATGGTAAATGAGGGAGAGAGCAGGGGAGGTCAGGGACACTGGCAGAGGTGAAGTTAACACTGATGAAGGAGGCAGTAGAGTTTGTCTCCTTGTTGGAGGGAGGGTGAGGGGTGGGGAGAGTGAGTGAGTTACTGTCTAGAGCCACTGAGATAGGGCAGTGGAAAATCTGTCCTACTTTTTGATGTTATTGTCAACAAGGAGCAGAAAAATAGGCTGACTAACAATCAGAAATAAATCTATTTTTTTTGTTCTGTGACAGTATCTTAATCAGCTCTACTTTTGGCAATAAGGTCGGGACTGTGAAAATTCTTTTCCTGATCGTTTTTCTATAAGTGCTGTTTTCTCACATTTTTTGAGGCTTTTATTGGGTCGCTGTTTAAAAAAGAGGTGTTTGGAGTTTAAGGTGTTTTATTTTACTGTTGTTGTGAATTCTCAAATACTGTAAATAACAATTCCAAGTAGCTGGATTTATTCTATTCAAAGAGAGAGATTGAGCGAGCGAGAGAGAGAGCGCGCGCGCGAGAGTGGGGGGTGGGTACAGATATTTGGGGTTTGTTTTTTGAAATTGGTGCTGCTCCAGGGTAGTGATGCACTTGACGATATAAGGGTTCTCGAACTAGGAGTGAGTTGGGAATCCCTCCAAGTCTGATCACCCCAGCTGCCCTTCGATGATACCTAGTTTAACACTGTACAGCTTGCTCTGTAGTTAGCTCCGATAGAACTGTTGACTGTCCTCACATCATTACATTAATTTCTAGTCGATTTCAGACCCACACCAACACAAGAGAGAGATCCTTGCAGCCGTCAGACTGACGTTGCCTCAATTGTGTATCTTTTTTAAAAAGAAGCCAATTGAATATTTCACATCAGAAATGAGAAAAAATATATTTTTCACTTCATTGACTGAAATAGATGAAATTAAATGATAATTCAGACAAGATTTAATTAATTAAATCATTGATTTTTTTAAAGAAAAGGGGAAAGCTTGGAATTTCCCTTTTAGCCTTGGAATTAACAGTAGCTTTTTAATTCTTGTCACATTTCGGGCATTCTATTTTCTCTCCTTAATCTAATTGTTAGGCAAGAGCCCTGCCATTAAACGTGTTGCCTGTTTAACCACACTGATTGGCAGCACAACTCACATACACCTTTTATCCACATAACTCTGTATTACTGAAATAGTGCAAAAACATGAGTTATTTTACGAATACCTCAGTGCTGTATTGGTTTCAGCATAGAAGCATTCTAAAGATTAATTTATTATAGACGTAAAGATAATTAAAATAAAATTTAAAAAAACATTGTTGCACTGTGATTGGTAGGAAGCAACTGACAATTCCTATTTGCACATGTTAATTACTTGGCATTTTTTATAGCCCTCACTCCCCTTCGACAGGGAGCAGGGTATGAAGGATATTCTAATTTCTTTTTTTGTAACATTTGTCTTTTTTTAAAATTAAATTGGGACAAGTAAGGCTCCAACAGCCAGTGAGGTGGCATCTTGTTCAGTGGAGTGATGAATTGGGATTGGTAAGGGTTAAGTCAAAGAGTCTTACTACCTTCATGAACCAATGCCACGTCCTTAGTTTTAAAGAGAAATATCAGTAACTCCTTAACACACAGAAACTGGTACTAAAGACCCTTTGTTAACACACTTAAATAGTTGAGAAAACTATTATAAAACATAGCTGCTGCACTCCTGGATGACTTTGGATTTCATACTGATACAGACCTGACTAGGGATTGAAGCCGGTGTCTATGGTAGCAGTCAAATAATTAAACCTTAAATTTTGGTGGATCCTGACAGGGTTATTTTTGTTTCTTTTTTTTTAAAAAAAGAAATCCCTGTTTTATTATTTTGCCTTCAGAACAACTAGTTTGTAAAATGTTGAAAATGCTTGAGACTTTTATAAATGAGAAAAGACTTGATCGAGGAGTGGAAACAAAGAACTAATAATAAACATTTTAAAAGAAAAAGGTTGTTCTTGGAATTAAAGTGGTTCCCTAAAATCAGATTACAGTTGGGGAACATTTGTATTGATATACATACAATAATATAAATATATATATATTTTTGGGGGGTTGTTGATAATTCTGTACTGTATTTCCTAGATTATTTCATTAACCCTTCCTACCCTTTCGCATCATGGAGATACATTTCCCCTCCTACCGACACCAACCCCTCCTCCTCTTCCCCATTCCCCCTCCCCCAGTTCATTAGTAGACATTGATGTATTTTTTGCTAGTGTGTACAATTGCTATTGTCCTGGAGTGCTGTCTTTGATGCTTAGCCTAGTGATTTTTAAGACAAAATTAATTCTCTCTCCAATAATAAATCTTGTATTAGTAGTAGGTGTATTGTAACTTTGAAAAAAAAATTTAAAAAAAGCTTTTTTAAAAAAATGAAATAAAAGGTAAATACAAACTATTAGATGTAGTTAAGTGAGATCTAGGACCGGTAAGGATAGGATTTCCTGTACTTAATAATTAATAATTAAAAGATAAAGGCAATTACTAACCATTCTAATGTTGGGGCAATTCTGCTGATCTGACGTGGTTTCAATGAACCAAAGCTTTCATAACATTTTAATGCTGGCAATTGGAAGGCATTAAGTGGATTCCCCACCCTTGTCTCTTAAAAGGGGTTGCCATACTACCTTAAATGCTAATGCTAGATATGCAAGACTGGGTTTTTATTATTTTTAAGAGGGACGCAAGCTATAATTATGAAAATGATTTTATTAAGAAAAGAATCCATATTTTTTTAAAAGCTCAGATGAAATTGATAAAAAAAGTGACTGTGTGATAAGTTTTAATGTTTATATACACATAAACCACTGTCCCAGTGACCCACAGCACAAATATTTTTCAAGAAATAAAATATGTTTTGACGTGTCTGCCTATATAGTAAGGTTTCCTTTAGTTCTCACTCGTCTAAAGCATTGGGTTTGTTAAGGTTTTTTGTGACTGAATTCTGTCACTTTAAGAGGAGTCCATATGGTTTTTTTCATTTTATAATTTGATCTGTAGCTTGGACTTTAAGGTAGCATGGCTCTGTTTTTTGCTCAAGTTTTATTTTTCATTGTACAGCAATTTACAGCTGATGAATGTCATACATCTTGCTTAGGCTAGTTTCAATTCATTGGGTAAGTGTTGGTGATTTTGTTCCTTTGACCTGAAAGGTGTTTGACTAAACTCGCTGATCGGACTCGAACATGAGGTGATGGGCTGGATGTGGCAGGGAACCCAGGGTGGGTCACCGTGATGGTTCAATCTGGACACACCCAGAGTTCGGAGCCCGCCCCCCCCCCCCCCTCATTCCATGTGGCAAACTCAAGTGATGATTTTCCCCACCTTAAAATGGCTGCCTTGTGTTTAAAATGGCGGACAGCAGGGGGACAGCGTGACCAAAGTCACGCGATGCTATAGGAATCAGTTCTGAGTTGAGAGGCTGGACGTGTCACCCCACTCCCATTCCCCAACACCCCCATCAACACCCCTCCCAACTGGTCTCAGTAGCTTTGCTATTATGGCAACAGAAAAAGGATTCTTCGAACCATTGTGGCCAACTTTCCCTGGAATTGACAGTAAGGCTCTTAGGGACTTTCTGAGATGGTGCAGAGGTACGGTAAAGATCTAAACTCTTCCTTTAATTTCTGCATTGCAAATTGACTGTCTCTTTCAATTGGATATTCCAGAGTTCGGAACCGGAATAGAAAGGGTGGATTTGTGGGAAGGTGAAAGTGGCCTGGTACTGTGTACTGGTGAGGAGGTGGTTGACGTGAGCAGTGCAAAATTGACAGTGTTAGGGACATTACTGGTACGGAATTTAAGTTGCTTTGGACCCTGAAGACAACTCTCCGCTTGAACGCAGAAGATCTGAGAGTGGCACTTGTGCATAACATCCTCTCTTGTGCAGATGGCGCAGTGGGGAACTCTGCCTCGAGTCCAGCTCAGCCTTTGATTGACATGGAAGACTTGAGCGGAGGCCACAGAAGATGCAGCGGCTGCCTTTCCTCATCGTGTTCCAAGCCTCCCTCCCTGAGTCCAGAGGTCACCGTCACCATCTCTTGCCCTGGTGTGGTTTGGTTCTCTTGCTATCCGTCAATCCCCCTTCACAGTTGCCCTCCCTCACCTCCACACTTCTGGTTCCGGGCAGAAACGATAGAGCAGGATGGTCTTCCCTGAAATGTGTGACGCTTTGGAACAAGATACTGGCTTTTGATTTGAGCAGAAGACTTCAGTTTGAGCAGAAGGCTAATTGATGGCCTTCGTACTCAGGAAGATCTTTGATGTCCACCAGGCCTGTGCGGTGGTGACGGGTGAGCTGGTGGAAAGGCTTCCTGCACAGAGGACTCTGTGATCATCAGGACTGATGCCCTCTATTTGTTCTCAGGCTCCTTCCTCCATCTTTGGATAATCCACTAGCAAATTGTGTTCCATCCACAGAATTTTTTAACAGATGCTCAAACATTGAACTGAAATGGACAAATCCAAATTGTTTGCAGAGGGATGATTGGATGTTGGTGTCTTGACGGCAGTCCTGTTAATTTAGCTTGCCACAATTTGATGTTTCTGTTAAACACAGCTCACAATTTCTTTGTTTGCTCTGTAGATTGGGTTGCAGATTACAAGGAGAAATACTGAATGTTTGTTAATTGCTTCTGACTTGTGGTGTGCTTTTGTGGTAGAGACTAAAACTGGTAATGTGGAAGGAAAGAGGGGCAAATAGGTAGATTATTGGAGACACAAGAGACTGCAGATGCTGCAATCTGGAGCGACACACAATCTGCTGGAGGAACTCAGCGGGTCGAGCAGCATCCGTGAGGGGAAAGGAATTGTCGACGTTTCAGGTCGAAACCCTGCATCAGGTCCTGATGTGAGGTCTCGACCCGAAACATCAACAGTTCCTTCCCCACCACCCCCACAGATGCTGCTCGACCCGCTGAGTTCCTCCGGCAGATTGTTTGTTGCTCCGGGTGGATTCTTCTTGCTTCTCCCCCATTTCCAAACCCCATTCTGAAAATTTCCCTCTTCCCCAACACGGACTCAGCATCAGGTTGCCCTGGGCAACCCACAGACGGGAGACACTCCCCAAAAGTCCCTGCAGGGCGCAAACCGCCTCCGTCTGCAGAGCTTCCCTGGAGCCAGCAGTCGAGGGTTCAAGTCCCAGTCCGGGGACCTCAAGCACAGAAATCTGGGCTGGCTCCCCACCACACCACCCCACACCCCCACAACCCATGCAGGACCAAGGTGCCGTCCTTTGGATGAGAGATTAAAAACCGGCCGTCTCAGCTTGTCCAAGCGGAGGCGAAAGATCCCCTGGAACTATCGCTCAGTAGAGATGAATGCCGCCCTTCATTATCACGTCCTTAGTGGGATGTTGCTGCGTGCCGTTTTTCCAATATCGCAAAAGTTACTACACCTTGAAAGTACGTTGTTGGCTTTGGGATGGCCAGGGATTGTAAAAGACACTATGGAAGCGGTTGCTATGTTTGACCTTCTCTACGCTTTACACAGCTTCCTCTCACCAAGCTTACAGGATCACATTGATACAATAATACGGTACTTCACAATATGCACTATTTACAGGTTCAAATTATAACGTCCCTGTGGCTCCCACCTGTCCCGGAAATCCTCCATTGCACCCGTGGATACTGCTTGCTCCTTCTCCAGGGACACACGCACACGGGCACGGACGTAACCCCGGGAGAGGGGCGGGCAATCAGCTCAGGCAGAACCCCCGCCTGCCCGCTGACTGGACCCCTGGATGACCACCTTGGCCAGGGCCCCAGAGCAGACCGACCAGGATATTCCCCCGAGTGGAAACCGAGCGTCTTTGGGACCGCAGAGAGTTACTTGGCCAGTTCTCCCTCTCTCCTCGTCGCTGCAGTTCTTCCCACCCGGGACCTGGAAGAAGAAAAATCCAGCCAGAAGAGAGTGCTTCCTTCTTTGTTGGCACAGCCATGACGCAATCGGACAACACTGCTTGTATCATGTACCACTTACCTGTAACACAACGATGGGAAGTTTTACTGATCATTGAGCCCTGTGTTCATGACTATTTTAGGTCACTGGAAATATTTTCCACCCACCTCCCCCCAGCAGCCCCTCCCTTTTCCAAGAGAATCTCGCGGACTTGAGGGAAAATGATTACTTTTGGAAAATTATTGTTCTTGGATGCGATGTTCCTGTGAAGCTGCTGCAAGTAAGCTCTTACATTGCACCTGTGCAGACATGTACTTGTGCAGATGAGAATAAACTTGACCTTGACGAAGAGGTTGCTCTTTGTGAACTTCACCTTCAGTGGGACAGACACAGCTCTGAAAGAGGTCAACACGTGGATGGTATAAAACTCCCTCCTGGGGAGTCGAGAAGAAGGAGTCACAGTGTCCGATTGAGGATGGAGATGAGGAGGAATTTCTTCACCTGAGGGATTGAATCCGTGGATATCTCTGCAGATGGGTAGTTGAATATAATTGAAGATGAGTAAAGATTCATAGCTTTGGGCACCAAGAGAGTGAAGAGGTGTGAGAACTGCAGGAGGAACTGATTCTAGAGCACAAGATGGCAGTGACCTCAGCGAACAGCAGAGCTAGTTGTAGGGATCACCTGCTTCTATTTCTTACCAACAGCTCAGGGCTTCCAGTGACCCAATCGCCTTACAGCCCTTTGCGGATCTTGGGAGCAAAGAGGACTGTGGGACCAAGTTCTCACTCCATCCTTGAAGCAGGACAGGATCGTGTGTTTAAAATCAAGCATTGTTACGAAATTAAAGCCAGGACGCTAGGAGCGGCTCGCTGCTGTCGCACTGTTTGCACGCTCGACACCCAGCCCCCTAAGCAGACGCTCTACTCTGAGTTCTGTCGTGGGAAAGGCGGGCGGGCAGAGGAAAATGTGTACAGAATCTCCTTGAAGAAATGCAACATCCCCACTGACTCCCAGAAATCTCTGGCCCACGACCACTCAAAGTGCAGGGGGAGCAGCCGGGGTGATGTAGAGAACATCTAGTCCATGTATGGGATGCACACAGAAGCCCTGAATAAACAACTCACAGACTACCTGCATTATCTCCTGTCCCATCTGTGGAAGACCCAGGTAAATGGGACTAGCCAGGTTTGGGCAACTTGGTCGTCGGGAATGAGTCAGGCCTGTGTAGCTCTATGACCCCACGGTTCCTTGGCCTCATCAGCCACCCGAGAACCCACAAGGCCTGAGTGGAAGCAAGTCATCCTCGATCCCAAGGAACTGCCTAAGAAGGTGATCATGTTCAATAGTCCGAAGAAGCCCCTAATGTGCTTTGTTCCTTCTGATTGGCTCTCGATGCACCGAGTAATGAATTGTTCTGTATGAACGGTGTGCAAGACAGGTTTTTCACTGTGCCTCAGTACATGTGACAATAATAAATCAGTTCCAATTCCTATATTATAGCAGTCCCTTCCAGAGTGAAGTACGGTAGGGCGTTGCAAGGTTATGAAAGGCAGCACCAAATGCAAACTTGCTTTCACACACATGCGCACACACACAAACAAAATAAAGCACATCCCTAAACCCAACCTCAAGCAAGCATTCACCTTCCCCTCTGGCTCCACCTGCACGATTCGGCCCCACCAGCTTCTTCGTACCGCTGCCCTTGGATTGCTTTAACTCCTGGCAGTTTGCTTTGCACAGTTACACTTGCTGATGCTGGAATCTGGAGGCAGTCACTGATCGCTGTGAAAACAAACTAAATCAGCTGTGGGCCATCTTGCTGTGAATTCCTCCCACCCCTAAAGATAGAAATTGAGAAGCCTTTTAAGTGATTTTTTAAAATTATTGACTTGAGCGATATTGGTGTTGAAGGTTTCCTGTTGTATAGTGTCAAACATACTCCCAGACAAGCATAGATTTTGCTTCAGGTAACACCAAGGCCTCAGAAATACCCCAAACAGGAGATATTTCTTTGCATTCAACTTGGTCGGACGAGACTGAGATACGTATATTGATGGTAAGCACTAGCTCAGTGCTACAAGCCACACTGGGAAGAAACCAAACACATTTCACCGAGGCCCCATTCCTACCAGAATGGGATTTTGGTCTCAGTTGGAGCCAAGTGTCAGGTGAGAGGCTTGGATGCAATGGCCTGGGCTGCCACTGCCAGTGCAGGACTGAGGGTGTGCTCAGTCGGGAGATGAGAACTTCCCACGTGCTTTAGCCCATGTGCCAAAGGGCATGCTGCCAAGGAACATCATTGGAAGCAGTTTGAGATACCTTTGAGACATTTTAAATGCAAAATGAGCTTGTATTGTACCATCTCTCTGCACAGGCTTGCTGGGGGATACTGAGCCTCACTCCATGCCCCTCCCCTTCCCACCAAAGGACAATAGAGCCTGATATCATGGAGACACAAGACTGCAGGTGCCGGAATCTGGAGCAACACACAAAATGTTGGAGGAACCCAGCAGGTCGAGCAGCATCTGTGGAGGGAAATGGACAGTTGACGTTTCGGCTCGAGACCCTTCACCTGGACGCAAGGATTGGGAAATGGAAGTCCACATGAAGCATCAGGTATCCATTCCCCTCCACAGATGCTGCCCGACCCACTGAGTTCCTCCAGCTTTTTGTGTGTGTCTCTTGTCTTTATCCATCTTCCATCGGGATCTGTCTGGCCACGTTCAAGAAGGTAGCTGTTAAGTGCTTTATGGGATACGCTGAGGTCAGGAAAGGCGCTACGCAAATGCAGGGTCGTTCTTTGTGAAGTTTTATCCTGGTTCCGGAGAAGAACAAATGATAAAGTGCCTGAAGAATTGACATTCTTTTGACTGTTTTTACTAAGCACAGCTTCCAGGACGGCTGTTAATCTCGCGCTCCTTGTGACCAGCGAGTTAATCGTTGCCAAGGGGAAGGTGCTTGCTGAAGGACAAGGTTCTTCAGACTGACACGGGGGGGAGAGCCCTGTCGACTCAGTACGTTGACAGAGGTGTCCGGTCACGCCACCAAGGCTGCTGTACTTAGCCCACTTGACGTTGCAGCTCTCCTCTTCCTAGCTCGGCATGGCCCTCAACTAACGGTTGAGCCAGTCTGTAGGTGGACTGGCAGCAGGGACAGATGTCCCCCAGATGTTTGGTCACCGTGGCTCCCTTCCCCACTCCTCCGCTCTCACCTCACTACCAAAGTCCGAAGTGGCAACACTGTAAACACAAATTGTGAAGGCATCTTTCAGGTCCCTGTGTACGGCTGACTAAGCCCTGTTGTAAAATATGTGGATGGGGCTCTCTCACATCACAGATGGGGAAAGTATAATTTTATATTTGTATTTTCAAAATAAAAAAAGTTTGTGAAAGGTTTCCATCCTCTACGTGGTCCAGAAATCAATGTGTTTGTCCGAAAAATTAAAAAAATAAACTGTTTTCAACTCAACTGTTGTCAGTGCTTTTAGTGTTAGTGTGGTGAGAGGCGGGGTTGGTGTTGACTTGTCCACTGAATGGAAGCCAGGAGTGGGAAATGGAAGATGCTGTAGGCACTGTCCGCTGTACACCTCACACACTACACTCACTGCCCGCTGCACACCTCACACACTGCCCGCTGTACACCTTACACACTGCCCGCTGCACACCTCACACACTACACACACTGCCCACTGCACACCTCACACACCTCACACACTGCCCGCTGTACACCTCACACACTACACTCACTGCCCACTGCACACCTCACACACCTCACACACTGCCCGCTGTACACCTCACACACTACACTCACTGCCCGCTGCACACCTCACACACTGCCCGCTGCACACCTCACACACTGCCCGCTGCACACCTCACGCACTACACACACTGCCCGCTGCACACCTCACACACTGCCCGCTGCACACCTCACGCACTGCACACACTGCCCGCTGCACACCTCACACACTGCCCGCTGCACACCTCACACACTACACACACTGCCCGCTGCACACCTCACGCACTACACACACTGCCCGCTGCACACCTCACACACTACACTCACTGCCCGCTGCACACCTCACACACTGCCCGCTGCACACCTCACGCACTGCCCGCTGCACACCTCACACACTACACACACTGCCCACTGCACACCTCACACACTGCCCGCTGCACACCTCACACACTACACACACTGCCCGCTGCACACCTCACACACTGCCCGCTGCACACCTCACACACTACACACACTGCCCGCTGCACACCTCACACACTGCCCGCTGCACACCTCACACACTACACACACTGCCCGCTGCACACCTCACACACTGCCCGCTGCACACCTCACACACTGCCCGCTGCACACCTCACACACTACACACACTGCCCGCTGCACACCTCACACACTGCCCGTTGCACACTTCACACACTGCCCGCTGCACACCTCACACACTACACACACTGCCCGCTGCACACCTCACACACTGCCCGCTGCACACCTCACACACTGCCCGTTGCACACTTCACACACTGCCCGCTGCACACCTCACACACTACACACACTGCCCGCTGCACACCTCACACACTGCCCGCTGCACACCTCACACACTGCCCGCTGCACACCTCACACACTACACACACTGCCCGCTGCACACCTCACACACCTCACACACTACACTCACTGCCCAAATACAGCTCACACACTACACACACTGCCCGAATACAGGCTGTCCTCTAATAGAACATAGAACACTACAGCACAGTACAGGCCCTTCGGCCCACAATGTTGTGCCGACATTTTATCCTGCTCTAAGATCTATCTAACTCTTCCCTCCCACATAGCCCTCCATTTCTTTATCATTCATGTGGTTATCTAAGAGTCTCTTAAATGCCCCTAATGTATCTGCCCCCACAACCTCTGCCGGCAGTGCGTTCCATGCACCCACCACTGTCTGTGTAAAAAACTTACCTCTGACATCCCACCTATACCTTCCTCCAATTACCTTAAAATTATGTCCCCTCGTGTGAGCCATTGTCGCCCTGGGAAAAAGTCTCTGACTGTCCACTCGATCCATGCCTCATCATCTTGTACACCTCTATCAAGTCACCTCTCATCCTCCTCCTCTCCAAAGAGAAAAGCCCTAGCTCACTCAACCTATCCTCATAAGACATGCTCTCCAATCCAGGCAGCATCCTGGTAAATCTCCTCTGCACCCTCTCTAAAGCTTCCACATCCTTCCTATAATGAGGCGACCAGAACAGAACACAATACTCCAAGTGTAGTCTAACCAGAGGTCCATAGAGCTGCAACATCACCTCGCGGCTCTTGAACTCAATACCCCAACTAATGAAGGCCAACACACCATACGCCTTCTTAACAACCCTATCGACCTGTGCAGCAACCTTGAGGGATCTGTGGACGTGGACCCCAAGATCCCTCTGTTCCTCCACACTGCTAAGAGTCCTGCCATTATCCTTATATTCTGTCTTCAAATTCGATCTCCCAAAGCGTATCACTTCACACTTTTCCAGGTTGAATGAATAGGTTCCTGATAATCAATAGGTTCCGTTTTTGCAGACGTCAATAATTTGATTTTGTCCATAAGTCGGAAAATACACAAAATGACTTGATATGGTAACCACAGCTGCACAGTGCCACAATGAATGACATTAAAAACACATAAAATGATAAGAAAGAACAATTACGAAAGGTGGGGACAGAGAGAGGGAACTAGTCCTGCTGTTTGTAGGAATAAAACATATGTATGTACATTGGACTTTTGAATTTAATAGCATTATTGGAGCTCTTTCATACTAGGCGTATGCATAGGTTGGGCATTATTAATCCCGGGATGTCCTGTAATCTTTTTCTTGGTTTCGACAGGCTTCCCTCTACCATCGATGTGTGCCAAGATTCAGAGCTAAACACGGGGAGAAATGTAAGCCAGTCACCAATAAATCCGACGGCATTCAGGGAAGGTTGGTTTGCCAAAGGATGGGAATGGGGAACTCATTCCTGCTGGGAGGGTTTGGGACAAGCAGCATGGAAGCATTTCAGCGGAGGTTGGACGAGCTTCCGGTGAAGGGTGGAAAATCGCAACTTCCCAGAACGGGTCTTGAATGGGGAGCTGAGGCAACGCAGAAGGAGGGAAGGGTCGGCTGGACAAGAGCTTCAAAGACAACCTGAAGAGCATCTCCAATGGAGCAACAACACTCAGGATCTGGTAAATTGGTAACTTGGTTTATTATTGTCAAATGTACCAAGGTCCAGTGAAAGACTTTGTTTTGCATGCTATCCATACATCAGTGCATTGAGGTAGTACAAGGGGAAAGTAATAACAGAGTGAAGAATAAAGTGTTACAGTTACAGAGCAAGTGCAGTGCAGGCAGACAATAAGGTGCAAGGCCACAACAAGGTAGATGGTGAGGTCAAGAGTCCATCTTATACAAGGGGACCATTCAATAGTTGTGAGCCTGAAGACCCACACTCAACGATTCAGGAACAGCTCCTTCCCCTCCACCATCAGATTCCTGAACGGTCCGTGAACCCATGAACACCACCTCGTTATTCCTCTTTTTTGCACTATTTATTTATTTTGTAACTTATAGTAATTTTATGCCTTGCACTGTACTGCCACAAAACAACAAATTTCACTCCATATAAGTCAGTGATAACAAACCTGATTCTGATTCTCAACAGCAGGGTAGAAGCTGTCCTTGAGCCTGGTGGTACGTGCTTTCAGGCTTTTGTATCTTCGGCCCAATGGTGGGGGGGGGAGTGGAAGAGATCTGGTGTAAGTGGCTCAAACAGGAAATGACGGTGGTACTTCACAGGAAGTGGCAATGCGACACCCGCTGTGGACTCAGGCAATGACTGGTGCCAGTTCAGCTTCCACCCGTTGTTGTGCCCAGTAGCGAGGGGACCAGTCATTGGGTTTGTGCATTTGGCTCCTGGATACCAACAAATGCAGGGGTCTGAGGAAGAACCATCCACATGGACTCATGACAGCACAGAACGAGGCTGCTTGGTCCATTGAATCTGTGCTACCTCATTAATAGAGCAATCAATTTGGTTCCACTCCCTGGATCTCTTCCCATAACTAAGCATCATCTCCAAGTATGTGTCCAATGCCCTTTTGTAAGCCTCTATCAAAGCTGCATCCCTACAGATCAAATCCATCTTTGTCTGGTTCTATGGCTCTATGGCTTCTTTACTAACCAGCTGCTACCCCACCTGGTTAGTAAAGAAGCCATAGAGCCATAAAGTCTCACAGCACAGGAACAGGCCCTACAGCATGTATTGGTATTGGTTTATTATTGCCACTTGTACCGAGGTACAGTGAAAAACTTGTCTTGCATACCGATCGTACAGGTCAATTCATTACACAGTGCAGTTACATTGGGTTAGTACAGAGTCCATTGAGGTAGTACAGGTAAAAACAATAACAGTACAGAGTAAAGTGTCACAGCTACAGAGAAAGTGCAGTGCAATAAGGTGCAAGGTCACAGCAAGGTAGATCGTGAGGTCATAGTCCATCTCATCGTATAAGGGAACCGTTCAATAGTCTTAACACTGTGGGATAGAAGCTGTCCTTAAGCCTGGTGGTACGTGCCCTCAGGCTCCTGTATCTTCTACCCGATGGAAGAGGAGAGAAGAGAGAATGACCCGGGTGGGTGGGGTCTTTGATTACGCTGGCTGCTTCGCCAAGGCAATGAGAGGTATAGACGGAGTCCATGGAGGGGAGGCTGGTGTCCGTGATGCGCTGGGCTGTGTCCACAACTCTCTGCAGTTTCTTGCGGTCCTGGGCAGAGCAGTTGCCGTACCAAGCCCTGATGCATCCAGACAGGATGCTTCATGCCAACCATTGTGCAGTACTTATCTATACTGGTCCCACATACTCATGTTTGGTCCGTAGCCTTCTATGCCTTGGCGATTCAAGTGCTTGTCCAGATGTTTCTTAAATGTTGTGAGAGTACCTGTCTCCACCACCAACAATAGTCATGTGTTCCAGACTCTCTGTGTGAGAGAAGTCCTCATCAGGTCACCTCTAAACCTCCTCCTCTCACTTTATACCTAATCCCTCCAGTTTAAGTCACCCTTATCAATGGAAAAAGCTTCTTATTATCTCCCCTATCTATCACCCTCATAATTTTGTATCCCTCTATCAGACCACCCCACAGCCTCCTCAAAAACAAACCCAGCCTATCCCAATAACTGAAATGCTCCAATCCAGGTAACATCCTGGTAAATCTCCTCCTCACTCTTTTCCGGCACAGTAGTGTAGCGGTTAGCGTAACGCTTTACAGCGCCAGCAACCCTGGTTCAATTCCGGCCGCTGTCTGTAAGGAGTTTGTACGTTCTCCCCGTGTCTGCGTGGGTTTCCTCCAGGTGCTCCGGTTTCCTCCCACATTCCAAAGATGTACAGGTTAGGAAATTGTGGGTACGTTATGTTGGCGCCGGAAGCGTGACGACACTTGCGGGCTGCCCCCAGAACACTCTACACAAAAGATACATTTCACTGTGTGTTTCGATGTACACGTGACTAATAAAGTTATCTTATATCTTTCCTATAGTGGTGGGTGGCCAAACCGATACCTTATAAGCCATGAGTTCCGTGAAGATTTAGGAATGTTCCTGTGATAGTCTGTAGTTAAAGTGTGGATCATGGTACTAACACTGTAGCTGCTGACCTCATGATGAATGAAGCAGGAAGGTTTGTTTCCCTGCATTTTCTCCATGTGTGCTGGTGAACAAACTCAGTGAGTGAAGAAACTAGGAGTCTCGGCTCATGCCTTTTCACCACCTTCTCTGTTCCATTGGTGAATATCATGAGGCACCATCACCACCTTTATAAACTTTATTTACAAAACCTTAAACATAGCAATGTGTTCAGGGAGCCCATGGACAAAAAAGGCCAGTGAAACAGGCTTTAAGAAGAGCAGTGTGGGCAGCAACCTCAGAACAATCCAGAGAAGAAAAATTATCAACAACTATTATTTGCATTTTATATAGCACCTTTTAATGTCACAATCCATCATTTGGTGTTTCGTTGGAAGATGATGGAACAAAATTTGAGCTACGTAAGGAGGTGCCAAATAAACCGCAGATGCTGAAAATCTGAAATAAAAATAGAAAATGCTGGAAATACTCAGCAGGTCAGGCAGCGTCTGTGGTGAGTTAATATCTAAGGTCAATGACCTTCCGTCAGAACAGAGAACATTGTAGAGCAAATATGCTTTGAGTTGCAGAGAAGGGAGAATCACGGAGAGCACAAAGGAAGTGTCTGTGATGGAATGGAGATAAAGAATGCTGGATGACATAAGTGCTGCTGGTGCTGGCTGAGAGAGAGTTATAACTTGTTCATGGAAGGAGGGGCATATCGGAGGAGAGGGAGTGTGAGAGAGCAAATTGCCAGTGTTGGGGCAATTAAAATCAGGGATGGTCAGGAAGAAGCCAGAACTGGAGGAGCACAAGGACTTGTAGAGTTGCAGGGATGGAGGAGTTCACAGGAAAACAAAGCGAGAATCCAAAGTTGAGTTTATTGTCACGTGCACAAGTCCATGTGTGCACAGGTGCAATGAAAAACTTACTTGCAGCAGCATCACAGGCACATCGCATCAGATAAGCAGCATTCAGAAGGAAAGCATTAATTAAACATAAATTCGGCACAATTTTTACAATAAAGAACACAATCAGAACAAAAAAAGTCTATTGTAGTGCAAAGTGGTCACAGTGTTGCTATACTGAGGTGGTGACTAGGATTGTGCAGGTTGGTTCAAGAACCGAATGGTCAAAGGGAAGTAGTTGTCCATGGAGGGATTTCAAAGCAAGGAAGGGAATTTTAAAACTTAAACTTGAACCTTTGGAAGATCAAGGGCCGATGGAGATCTGTGAACAGAGGTTTTTGGTATGGGGTAAGACAGGGGTAGTGGATGTGATTGCCATGAAAACCTATCACGTTCACTGATGTCTTTCAGGGGAAGAAATCTTCCATCCTTGCCTGATCTGGCTCATATATGATTCCAGATCACAGTAAGATGGCTGCTTCTGCCTCTTAATTGCCTTCCACAGCTGCCCATTCAGTTGAAGAGCAATGGATCCCAAGAAAGGATTAAAAAAAACTTACAAGAGGCAATGGATGCAGGAAAAGAGGACAGGATTCCAGAGGGAATGTAAAAGAAAATCTCATTTAAATTAAATTAATTTATTTCACCCACAATCTGGGTTAGCTGAACCTTTTGCTGAAGGAAATGAAAGCTAACAGGAAATATCACAAGGAATCTGTCAGAAAAAGAACAAAGACCCATCAGGAAACATCTTATTGCTAACATTGTTCTTGTGTTTCACTACAAGAAGAAGTTTGCTGAATTTTTAACGTGCATCTTTTTCAGTGTGAAAGTTAATGACTTATATCCTGGTGAAAAATGCACCACAGTATTAGCCTCATCAAACTACGACCCCATGTTGCCTGTGGTGATATTAGGGGCTATGACTAAACTTTGAACAGTAATATTGCTTTTGAAGGAGATCTTGAAAGGGGAAGAATAGGTAGAGAGGATTAGAGATCATATTCGAGAAGACCATAAGATCATAAGACCATAAGACAAAGGAGCAGAAGTCGGCCATTTGGCCCATCATCTGCTCTGCCATTCTATCATGAGCTGATCCATTCTCCCATTCAGCCCCACTCCCCCGCCTTCTCACCATAACCTTTGATGCCCTGGCTACTCAGATACCTATCAATCTCTGCCTTACATACACCCAATGACTTTACCTCCACAGCCGCCCGTGGCAACAGATTCCACAGATTCACGACTCTCTGGCTAAAGAAATTTCTCTGCATCTCTGTTCTGAATGGGTGCCCTTCAATCCTGAAGTCGTGCCCTCTTGTACTAGACTCCCCTACCATGGAAAACAACTTTGCCACATCTACTCTGTCCAGGCCTTTTAACATTCGGAATGTTTCTATGAGGTCCCCCCTTCATTCTTCTGAACTCCAAGGAGTACAGTCCAAGAGCCGTCAAACATTCTTCATATATTAACCCTCTCATTCCTGGAATAGTTTTAGTGAATCTTCTCTGAACCCTCTCCAACGTCAGCACAGAACTCTGGCATCAAATAATATGGCAAGGCTTTCAATATCCTTTCCACAACCTCTAGGAGCCAGCATAGACTTGATGGGCTGAATAACCTACTTCTATGTTGGAAGAAAATATCAGAAAAAAATAATGTGGGAGCTTCGTCTCCATGAGTTGGCTGCTGTGTTTCCAACATTACAACAGAATTTGAGAGTGTGGCATTCAGGACCTCCCAGAGCATCCCATTCCCCTGCAACCATTCCCTCTCACCTTCCCAATCTCTCCCCCAATTCTTGTACCACCCACCTACACTGGGGGTAATTTACAGTGAACAAATTAACCTTCCAGCATGTCTTTGGGATGTGGGCGGAAGCTGGAGCACCATGTGGTCACGGAAGATGCCTGCAAACTCCACACAGCCAGCCCAGAGGTTGGAACTGAACTGATGCCTTGGCAATTCAAGTCTTCAATGAGAACTAAAGTGAGACTGTGCCCTCTCAGTTTTCCGTAAGAGATTCCAAGATACAATGCAATTGCATAAATCTAGAAAACAAGTATTTCATTATTCAGTTCTTATTAACAATGAATTTCATAGGCAAATATAAGTATTTATGCACATGGGAAAATGATTATGTTATTGGAATACAGCAGCTTAGACCTGGAATGGGTAACTCAGCACTACTTTTTGACCGGGCTATGACCTACAGTAATATCCCTGACAGAAGTTTATAAAATTATTAGAGGCATAGATACAGTAAACAGCCGGTATCTTTCTCCCAGTGTCGAAATATCTTAAACTCGAGGGCCTCATTTCAGGTGAAAGTGGAAAAGTTCAAAGGAGATGTGCGGGGCAAGTTTTTTTTTACACAGAGAGCGGTGGGTGCCTGGAATACACTGCCAGGGGTGGTGGTGGAGGCAGATACGATAGGCATTCAAGAGGCTCTCAGATATGCAGGGAATGGAGGGATATGGATTATGTGCAGGCAGAAGGGATTAGTTTATTTAGGCATCATTATCTTAATTAGTTTGGCACAGCATCGTGAGCCAAAGGGCCTGTTCCTCTACTGTACTGTTCTATAGAAAACTATGGGAAGGGAGCTCTAGTGAACAAAGGGTTTCTCTCTCTTTCTCTCTCTCTCTCTCTCTCTCTCTCTCTCTCTCTCTCTCTATCTCTCTCCCCCTCTCTCTCCCTCTCTCCCTCTCTCCCTCTCTCTCTCTCTCCCTCTCTCTCTCTCCCTCTCTCCCTCTCTCCCTCTCTCTCTCTCTCCCTCTCTCTCTCTCCCTCTCTCCCTCTCTCCCTCTCTCTCTCTCTCTCTCCTGGTAAACAGCTTAAGCCACCTGCTCATGTAGTCTCTGCTTGGCTGATAAGGAGCTTCAAGGTCACAAGAACAGAGTTGTTTCAGACTAACTGTGAAAGATGTGTTAACCTGTCTGGGACCAATGGTAGAGTGAGCTGGTCAAGCATACCCAAATATGAGTATGCCAGTGCAGTAGGTGGACACCCACCGGAGAACAATGTATTTAAGTTTGTTAGCACCCTGTATTCCTTGAGTCAGGCCACGTGCAGGGAAGAGCAGCACTGACTGTTTGCTCCTCCATGTACCCCCACTCCCGCTAGCTTAAAACTAATAAAGTATTAATCATAAGTTCTTTGGTTCTGCTGTTGCCTGATTTATTATAGAGCGTGGGTCAACTTTTACAGTTCCATGTACAATTCAAAAATCACAGAGGATTGCTTTTCAACCAACATAAACAGCAGACAGATGAAATCTGATTGGTCTCATATTGTTCTTCATGGGATTTTGTTATGCGAGGATAGTGTTTCCTGCATTTCAAAATATCTTCATTGGCTGTATCATGCTTTGGAACATTCTGAGGTGGTGAGAGGTGCACTAGCACCACAAATCCCAGCATTCACCACCATTCCTTATCAACCGTTGAGATGTTAGTTGGAGACCCCACTAACACAATGGGCTGAATATCCTGGATGATTCGATTGTACGTGATGCCAAAGCAGGTCCTTGCTTCAGGAGAAGGCAGACAAACGTTCTTAAATATATAAAGGAGCTGGAAAAGTCCACAGAGTCTTTACAATGTGTTATTGAAATGAGAGCTGAGGTATTGAGGAGGGAAATTTAATGTTAAAATTACCTGCCAGATTTAGCATTTTGGTACAGATAAGAAATCATCTTAAGGACGTCATTTATTGATTTTATGGGCGATAGACTTTGACATCTAATAACGGGAAACGTGTTCTACTGTCAAGGAATGAAAAGAGGTAAAGATTCCTCACAAAATGAAATGCTAAAATCACTCAGATTCTGACGGGCACCTGCTAGAAGGTTAAGACTCCAGTTGCAGTCGGAGCTGTTCATACTCCTGATAATCTTTCAAAGGACAGCCTTGTAGAATTCCAGCATTTTTCAGATACTTATCTTTTCAGTTTGTTGCAGAGAGTGAGAATTAAATTGTAATGTGTGGAAGAAATATTGATCAAACAAAGCAAGCTCACTCTAATCTCTGCTCCCAAATGAAGAATGAGGTGGAGTGGGAGTGAGAGAGAGCCTGAAGTGGGTGTGGGAGAAAATATTTGCTTGTTTGCTGCTCCTAATCAATTGGGATATAAACAGGGAAGGGTGTCCTCCTGTGAATTTTGAGGCCTTTTATATCTAGAATTCTCAAGTTTATATTCTACTCTGGAAAACTGAGCACTGAAGTCCCAGATACCGCTCTCGTAGATTTGTGAAGGAGCCTTACACTCACAAAGGTGCCAATGTCAAACTCAAGGTCAAAGTCTGTCGAGTTTATTGTCACATGCACAAGTACGTGTATGCACAGATGCAATGAAAAACTTATTTGCAGCAGCATCACAGGCACAGAGCATCAGATAAGCAGCATTCACAAGAAAAATAAATTATACACAATTCTTACAAGAAAGAACACAATCTGAACAAAAAAAAAATTCATATTAGTGCAAAGTGGTCAAAGTAGAAAGTTGGGCAAGTGCTCTTCTAGCTTCTCAGGTGGACGAGGAACTTGTACACCACTGCTTTGAGGACGAGGAAGACAACTTTCTTTGGAGTCCTGAGTCGATATTTATCCTTCAATCAATGATAAGGATTATGGTACCTTCACACACAGGTCCCCCCCAGGTCACAGTGGGGATCCGTTCCTGTGGACTGTTTGTAACCCGGACAGTTCGCAAGTCGGAAATGGGGCCACGAAGTGAATCCCCACACGGCAGGAGATGCCTGCAGCCCCGCAGCAGCCGGGGAATCCATCCTGCTGGTCTCTCAAGTGCTGGTACGAGCTGTACACAAGTCGGACGTTCAGAACCCTGGGAGGTCCTGTATTTCTGAATAACAGAGAAGGAGGCTGGTCCTCTACTGAGCAGTCCCATCAGTCCCACATGTACCAATCCCTCACATTCCCGTCAATTCCACCCCTATTGTCCTTCCACCCACCTACAGTACAGGCACGTTGGAGTAACCGATTAACTTACCAACCAGGTGAAGGGTCACGACCCAAAACGTCAGCCGTCCATTTCCCTCCACGGATGCTGCCTGACCCGCTGAGTTCCTCCAGCATCTTGTTTGTTACTCCAGTCTACCAGCCAGCACACCTTTGGGAGGTGGGAGGAGACTGAACGACATGGAGTTACCGGGACTCACTCTATTCAGCCGCCCAGTGCACTTGGCATCTTCGCTACTCTGGGCAGCTGCAATTCTTTCTCAATCCCATCCTCATCGCCAATGAATCCTTGTGGATTCTGAGCGAGGTCACCATATTCCACGTTTCCTATGACATCAGAGGCCACTTGGCCTATTGAGTCCATGCCAGTGCACAGGGCGATCCCATTCACCCGTTAATTTTCCCTGTAACCTATTCTTCCCATTAATTCCTGCCCACCCACACCAGGGGTGACTTACAGTCCTTCCTCTGACCCACATACCTTTGGGAAATGGGTGGAAACTAGAGTACCTGGAGGAAACCCGCACAGTCACAGGGAGAATGTGCAAACGCCACACGGACAGCACCTGAGGTTAAGATTGAACCCAGGTTGATGGAGCTCTGAGGCAGCAGCACTACCTGCTGTACTACTCTGTGGCCCTACTGCATTGAAGTTTATGAGAGATTATCGGCACAAATAGAATGGCTACAATACCGAATACACTTCAAATATGGGCAAATTAGGATTGCGAAATGTAGTATAAGTGCAAGTACTTTCTTTATCAATGCAATATTAATGCAGTATAAATGCAAGTATAAATGCAGTATAAATGCAAATATAAATGCAGTATAAATGCAAGTGTCAGTGCAGTATAAATGCAGCATAAATGCAGTATAAATGCAGCATAAATGCAAGTATAAATGCAGTATAAATGCAGTATAAATGCAAATATAAATGCAGTATAAATGCAAGTGTCAGTGCAGTATAAATGCAGCATAAATGCAAGTATAAATGCAGTATAAATGCAAGTACAAATGCAGTACAAATGCAAGTATAAATGCAGCATAAATGCAAGTATAAATGCAGTACAAATGCAGTATAAATTCAAGTATAAATTCAAGTATAAATGCAGTATAAGTGCGGTATAAATGCAACCACAACAGCAAGTACAAATGCAATATCAACGCAAGTTCTTTCTTTTTACTTCAATGCTCCGTTTCTACTGCGTTGTCCATCAAATGCCTAAAACCTTGGGTAGATTAACCAGCTACTAATTGATTAAAATAAACAGAAGGGATGAATATTAACGTTTTTTGAGAAAGGAATTCGTCAACATATTTGGAAAACAGTAAAGAGTAACCCCATTTGTTTTTATGAAGAACACGTTATAATTCATTAGTAATCAAGAAGTCATGGAGGTTTACAATGCCAGCAGCATATTGTGGCCAGACTAAAGCCTCGCCCCATCTCCTTCCCTCACCTAGCCAATCATCTGTGAATGGCACGGAGCTCTCCCATTGCTCCTGTACTTGTCCGCGTTACAGATATAGACAAAGGCAGCGTGTTGGTGAGGAGGGGTGTTTAAAATACGTTGTGGCATGACAAATGGATGTCCAAAAGAGCTAATGGTCTATTTACAAGCCAAACGGGTTTACACTTATTATTTGTAGGTTGAGACTCGAAGCTGATGCTGCAAACTGACTGCTCCAACCTGTCTGTGAAACTGTTATGTTGTTTGAGAAGCAGGAGCACTACATGGCTCAACACACAAAACGCTGGAGGAATTCAGCAGTTCAGGCAGCGTCTATGGAGGGAAACAGACAGTCGACGTTTCGGGTCGAGACCCTTCATCTGGACCTCAGGTGGTAAAGTGGGGCTGCCTAGTTCTTATGTACAATGGATGGACGTAAGTCTCCCAGTACAGATGAAGGGTCTTGACCCGAAACGTCAACTATCCATTTCCCCCCACAGACGCTGCCTGACCCGCTGAGTTCCTCCAGCGTTTTGTGTGTTGCTCCAGATTCCAGCAGCTGCAGTCTCCTGTGTCTCCACACTACATGGATCCTGCTGTTCAGTAGGATCCCAAGAGCCACAAATTCCACATTACAGCACAACCATCAGATCTCACCTTTGCAAGGCTGCTTTGCTAAGACTGAGGACCCAACGAAGTGGTTAATCGGTAGCCTGGTTTACAGAGGAAGGTGATGGTGGTCAGGGTGACAATCAGTAAGAGTGGCAGCTGAATTCTTTCATGTGTCCATCTTCTCAGAGCTCAATCAATGAGGTGTCAAATTTACTTGTTGGCTCTTATTTCATTCCCCCTCCCCTTTTATTGTCTTCTATTTCTGAACATGTCCCCTCTTTAATTATCTTTCTCTTCCTCTCTCTTTCTTTTGCTCTCTCTCTCTTTCTTTCACTCTCTCTTTTTCATTCTCTTTCACTCTCTCTCTTTCATTCTCTCTCTTTCACTCTCTCTGTCTTTCATTCTCTCTCTTTTGCACTCTCTCTTTTGCTCTCTTTCTTTCTCTCTCTCTTTCATTCTCTCTCTCTTTTGCTCTCTCTCTTTCGCTCTCTCTCTCTTTTTCATTCTCTCTCTCTCTTTTGCTCTCTCTTTCCCTCTCCCTTTCTCTCCCTCTCCCTCCCTCCCTCCCTCTCTGGTTGTAGATCTGCAGCCTTCAGGAAGGAACACACATTAGCACCGTGATGATGTTACTGCACCGACGATCCAGAAGGAGTTCAAGTCCTACCACGGCAGCTGGGATTTAAATGCAATTAATTAAAGAAATGTGGAACAAATGCTACCATAATGATGATTGCCTTAAACTACTGGATTGTTGCAAACTTTAATCTGATTCACTAACCTCCTTTAAGGAAGATACCTCTTGCCATTCCCCAGTGTGGGGCTGAAAGTCCTTCTGTATCTGAGACTATTTCCAATGACTTCACCATTAGCGGGCATCATTTCACCCTTGCCCTCAGTTTCAATGACATTGTTTGCCCTGAGAAACATCTCCATCCATTGTACGTAAGAACTGGATGGCTCCATGATTTTACCATGGACCTCAAGGCAAAACTTGGAACATTGCAAGACTTAACTCCAGCTTTTAATTCCCCTGCATTCAGGTCCAAGTTTGACTGGTCCAGCATGTATACAGAAGTTACCGTGACTAACCTTACCTCTATGAAAATTTAGCTGCCCAGTGCACTTGGCAGCTTCATTACTCTGGGCAGCTGCAATTCTTTCTCAATCCTATCCTCATCACCAGTGAATCCTTGTGGGTTCTTAGTGTAGTGACACCATATTCCACATTTCCTTATGACATAGGAGGCCATTTGGCCCATTGAGTCCATGCCAGCTCACAGAGCAATCCCATTCACCCCTTAATTTTCCCTGTAACCTGTCCTCCTCATGTTCCCGTCAGTTCTGCCACGCACCTACACCAGGGTCGGTTTACAGTACCCAACTAATCTACCAACATGGAAACTGGAGCACCTGGAGGAAACCCATGTGGTCACAGGGAGAACGTGAAAACTCCACACGGACAGCACCCGAGGTCAGGATTGAACCCTGGTCGCTGGAGCTGTGAGGCAGTGGCTCTGCTAGTTGTGGGAATTATAATAACTGGGGGACCAACAGAGCTCCAAATGATACGTTTGGAAGTCTGCTCAGACTGCACGCGTACACACGGTGGAAGACGTATGACCAACTATGTCATCTGTGACATCACACTAATTAATATCTGCTGCATTAATAGTTGCTGTTCACAAGCTGGATCTTGACATTCCCTCTAACATCTGACAGCTTGGTAGAAGTTAACATGGAAGTCCTGTAATTTAATGAACTACCCAGCAAAGTTGGCACTGAGATGGTGAAGACATGGGTCAGACAACGAAGAGTTCTCGGGGGACAGAACACTCTGTCGTGTTCTGAGGGAACTCCGACTTTGTCTGAGGGAGGCAAGTCTGACACCCTGTCTGAGGAAACACCCTCATGACCTGCCCCTCACCCACACCTTCCTCCCTCTGGTTCCCCACCTTCCTCCCTTTATTCCATGGCCCACTGTCCTCTCCTATCAGATTCCATCTTCTTCAGCCTTTTGCATTTTCCACCTATCACCTCCCAGCTTCTCACATCATTCCCACTTCCCTCCCCTCCCTCACCCACCTACCTTCCCCCCTCTCACCTGGACTCACCTATCACCTGCCAGCATGTGCTCCTCCCACTCCCCCCACTTTTTTATTCTGGCTTCTGCCCTCTTCCTTTCCAGTCCCGATGAAGGGTCTCGGCCCAAAATGTCGACGGTTCATTTCCCTCCATAGATGCTGCCTGACTCGCTGAGTTCCTCCAGCGTTCCGTGTGTGTTACTCTGCCATAACCTGGGTCTGCCTGTATGTGGAATGCAACCTCCAGAATTAGTGTGTGGAGCCTGCCTCTCACCCAAATCCAACTGAAAGGTTTGCAAAAAAGCGCTCGAGGTTGGGAACATTCCAGAGAAAGGATGAAGGTTAAGGTTCTGCAGGATAAATCAATAGATCTGAACTTGTGGGTAAATGACAGCCCAACAAACCAGCACTTACCTTGGATTCCTGGGATTCCTGCAGGGAGCTCACTATTGGACCTTCCAGTGTGTGTACTGGGGAGTCCTGCACCAGGTCAGATCCTGTGAAGCCCCTGTCGCTTGTTCAGGCAGTGAAGAAGGAATCTAAGAATAAGATAAGTTTTGTAATTATATTCGCTGTAATATTTTCTCACCACTCAAAAGTGTTATGTGTTCTCAGCTGACTTTATAACCCCCGCACACTCCAAACCACACAGGCTGACCTGGGATTTCCGACCCATCTCAGCGTTAAGTTTGCAGGGCAGTTTGTTAACTTGCAGACTTTCACGTGAGATGTGACTAAACTGTCAGATAATTAGAAGCACCGCCAATATCCAACTTGTGAATAACAGCTGTAATGTGGTAGATGTGAGTCAGTGTGACATCAAAGAGGGCGTGTGGCATACTCGCCTTTCCATCTATTCTGTCTGCCCATCACCCACACACTCCTCCCCCTGGTTCCCCTCCCCCCCCCCACAGTTCCCATCCGCCCTCCCCACCTCCCTCACTTGGTTCCAGGCTCCATCTTCCTCTCCTATCGGATTCATTGTGTAGTGAATTGATCTGCACAATCGGTAGGCAAGACAGGTTTTTCACTGGACCTCAGTACATGTGACAATAATAAACCAATACCATCATCTGCAGCCCTTTGTCACCTGGATCCACCCATCACCTGCCAGCTCTTGCTCCAACCCTTCCCTCCACCTCTTTATACTGGCTATCTCCCCTCTATCTTTCAGTCCAGATGAAGGGTCTCGACCCGAAACATTAACTGCTCATTTCCCTCCACAGATGCTGCTCGACCTGCTGGGTTCCTCCAGCAGATTGTGTTTTGCTCCAGATTCCAGCATCTGCGGTCTCGTGTCTACAGTAACATTATATTCTTTTTAAAATTAGTTGACGGTAAGTGTGTACCAAGCAGCTGCTCCTCTGCCACAGCTTCAAGTTAAGGATGATAAAATACCTTCATCAGATATTTTAGTCTAATACACAGAGCCGAAACTGCCAGAAATTTGAAAGAAAAGAATACAAAAGATTTGCATTTCATTAGCACCTTTTACATCACTTTTGGGACACACACTGGCTACCTGACCTGGATCCAATGTTATCCAGCAAGGTGTGTGGGGTTTGCTTGGGGTGGGTGTGTTTTCTGATTAAACATCGGGGTTCGGTTGTGCTGCTCTGTCCTAGTGTGGTACTTTATCCAATGCAGTGTGATTTGTATCATGTCATCTCTGTTCTGGATCAATATTTAGTGCTACTGCCTCAGACTGATCAATAGCATGTCGCAGGTTGTTATATTGACAGCAGTGGCTGGAATGGGTGGGCAAAAACTGACCAAGTCCTTGGGTTCTGATGTGGTTTGCCTGCAGTCTGTGCACAGCTGAATCCCACATGGAGACACGAGAGACTGCAGATGCTGGGAATCTGGAGTGAAAAACAAACTGCTGGAGGAACTCAGTAGGTCAGGCAGCACCTGTGGAGGCAGAAGGATGGTCAACGTTTCAGGTACAACAGGACTGATGCAGGGTCTCATCCCGAAGTGTCGACTTATCCCTCTGCCTTCACAGATGCTGCCTGACCTGCTGAGTTCCTCCAGCTGCTTTTTGTCCTATAAACGACACTATGATTACCTTTTACTTTGACTAAGGGATAAATTAGAACATCGAACTTAGAACAGTACAGCACAGGAACGGTAGTGTAGCGGTCAGCATAACACTGTTACAGCGCCAGTGACCCTGGTTCAATTCCCGCCGCTGTCTGTAAGGAGTTTGTACGTTCTCCCCGTGTCTGCGTGGGTTTCCTCCGGGTGCTCCACTTTCCTCCCACATTCCAAAGACGTACGGGTTAGGAAGTTGTGGGCGTGCTATGTTGGCGCCAGAAGTGTGGCGACACTTGCGGGCTGTCCCCAGAACACTCTACATAAAAGATGCATTTCACTGTGTGTTTTGATGTACATGTGACTGATAAAGAAATCTAAAAAAAAATGAATCCCTTCTGCCTACACATGGTTCATATCCCTCCATTCTCTGCACATTCGTGTGCCTGTCTAAGAAACTCTTAAACGCCTCTATCGTATTTGCCTCCACCCCCACTCCTGGCAGCGCATTCCAGGCACCCGCCGCTCTCTCTGTAAAAAAAACTTACCCTGCACATCTCCTTTGAACTTTCCCCTTCTCACTTTAACTGCATGCCATCATGTTTTACAAGTTAAACATGTTTAATTTATTCTGCTGATGACACCTCACCGCTCCTCCAGGGCTCGGGGAGAAGTTCAAGTCTGTCCTTAACTAGTACCTTGGGGTCTTTTACATGCACTAAAGATGGAAGATTTAATTTTGCACCTCATTCAGATGCTAGGACCCTCTGCACTGCAGCACTCTATTGGCATTGGTATTGGTTTATTATTGTCACTTGTACCGAGGTACAGTGAAAAACCTGCCTTCCATACCATCCGTACATGTCAATTCATTACACAGTGCAGTTACATTGAGTTAGGGTTAGGGTTAGGGTACTGCGTGGGAGGAACAGCCTTTTTGTGTTTCATTCTCTGGGATTAAAACTGGAAAGACTGTGAGGATTAGCGCAGAGAACTAACAGATGACAGGTTCAGGTGGACGCCCTTCACCAGAATCCCGAAGGTCTCCCCCAGGGTATTGTGATCCCAGGCGGATTGGAGGGTTCCAGGTGCAGTGTCAGCCTCGTGCTTTAAGGTAAAGGAACCCAGAGGGTTTGATGGGGGAAGCATTCCAGGGTTCTGACTCTTATGTGCTGTTCAATGGTACCAAATGAAGCTGGTGGGTTGAATAATTGCGAGGCGTACAAGTCTGACAGCTGTAGAGTGCCTATGTTTTAGGTGTGATGCCTTCGATTGTTAAATAGCTTGCTGACCGTACATTCCATTATGGTGAGAGAGGGCAGGTCTCTGAGGCACAGCCACAGCTCAGTGTAATGCCTTAACTCTGACCCAGAACATTGTAGGTTTAGGAGACTTAAGTCAAAGTATCTTTGCCAACATTTCAGTGCAAGTCTGAGGGAGTGCTACACTGTCAGAGAGACTGCATTTTGAAGGCGATGTTAAACTAAGCTCCCATTTTCACCCCAGAGTGAAGCCCCGCACCTACCCTTTTTTTGCTCCTTACCTTTGACCCATCCCCCAGTGGATCTGCTCTCCCCTCCTCCCCCACACCTGCCTATCACCATCTCTTCCCTGCATCTACCTATCACCACCCTGTGCCCACCCCACCTCCCCTCTTTTGTCCACCTATCACTGCTCTGCTTTCCCTCCTATATATTGGGCTTCCTCTTTTCCTATCTTCAGTCCTGAAGAAGGGTCCTGACCCGAAACGTCGACCGCCTGCTTTTCTCCACGGATGCTGCCTGGCCTGCTGAGTTCCTCCGGCATCATCGTGTCTTTCATCCTTCTAAACCTTTGCTATCCATGTACTTGTCCAAATGTCTTTTAAATGTCGCAGTTGTCGAGCTCATGTGGCCTCCTGGGATGATACAAACTTCAAGTGTTTGAGAAGCTTCTACCAATGGACCCAGCTCCTCAATGTCCGGTGTAAATTGGTTTATTATTGTCATATGTACCGAGGCACAGTGAAAAACTTTGTTTTGCATGCCATCCATACAGATCATTTCATTACATAATTGGACAGTCAGAGACTTTTTCCCAGGGCGACAATGGCTAACACGAGGGGACATAATTTTAAGCTAACTGGAGGAAGGTATAAGGGGGATGTCAGGGGTAAGTTTTTTTATACAGAAAGTGGTGGGTGCGTGGAACGCACTGCCTGCAGACATTGTGGGGGCAGATACATTAGAGACATTTAAGAGACTCTTAGGTAGACACATGAATGATAGAAAAACAGGGGGCTATGTGGGCGGGAAGGGTTAGATAGATCTTAGAGCAGGATAAAATGTCAGCACAACGTTGGGGGCCAAAGGGCCTGTACTGTGCTGTGGTGTTCTGTGTTCTGTATTCTACATCAGTGCATCGAGGTAGTACAAGGGAAAAAAAATAACAGAATGCAGAATAAAGTGTTACAGTTCCAGAGAAAGTGTAGTGCAGGTAGACAATAAAGCGCAAGGCCATAACGAGGTAGATTGTGAGGTCAAGAGTCCATCTTATCGTACTAGGGGACCGTTCAATAGTCCTGCTATGAAGAAAGCACCTTAGACTGCAGCCCTTCCCCACCAAGCCCTTGCATTGGCTGAACCAAGCTTCAGTGTGTCCCTCAGCACGGACTCCTGCAGCCTGGAATGTGCCAGCCGGCAGCATTCCCTTAGGGACATCTTGCAGTGCTGGAAGATCAACAAGTTTCGGGCAGAGCAAACTTCTATCAAGTTAATGAACTTCCAGCAACACTGGATGTCCGTTTCAGTGCGCATCCTTGGAAACAATCCTTCGTTACACAGCTGCCCGGGATGAACCGAGACAAGGTCCCCCGCGTCCTTCTCCAGACCGTGTTTGTGAACGCACAGTCCACAAAGAGGTGGGCGACCGTCTCACCCCCATCGCAGCCGTCCCGATTGGCAGCGTACGTTGGAAATTCAGAAGAAACCTCTGTACCCCAGGCAGTGCTGGAGAACGTGGGACTCGCCCTCTCGGAGAGCGGCTGAGGTGAATTCCCTCCTTTAAAGCAAAGCTGGATAGGGGAGGAAGGAGCAGAAGGAGACGGGAGTGGGTTGGGGTGAACAGGAGTGGGAGGCGGCTCTCACGGCGTGCGCGTGTGCGCACACACGCACGCACGCACACACACACACACACACACACACACACACACACGGGCATGGCCCCAGTGGGCCGAATGTTTCCGTGCTGTCGCTGTGATGTAATTCTGTCTAATGTGGTTATTACTGGTTATTTCTGCCGTCTGTTCCGATCAGGGAGCCGGGAAACCATTGACTACAGAATCACTGCAAACACAAGGACAGCTGCAAGTGCATGAAATTAATAATATGCAATAGTCATTTGATCTGGGCTTATGTAATTTTCCCTGAAACAGCCATAAAATTAGCATTTGCTTTAGTTTCTCATGTTGACTGCGAGCTGAATTGGAATAAAAGGGGACTTGGATCTGTATTGCGTTAGGGAGACGGCAGTGGGAATAGTAGCTATTTAACCTTGTCACTCATATCAACTTACTGAATTATGTGCACATTATGTGTCTGCAGTACGCCTGAAGGCTTTATGTGGGAGAGTCCTTGGGGGACTTGTGTCAGCAGTCAAATTTCAATAAACTTTTAAAAAATGAGGTTTCACGAACTGAATACTGCCAGAATTGAGATGGAGCCAGCGAACTTGTTCAGTCAGTTTGCTCTCCCAACTCACTGGCCCACTGTTTATTTCATTCCATCTCCCCTGAAGGGACTGGCCCCAGGTTCTCTGGGCGACGGGTCCCCGAGCACACTGCATTTCACTTCAATGCTTGCAGGTGGCATAGAACCCAGAAACCTGAGGAGGGAAGCAGCAGAGCTCAGGGTGATGGAGACGGGTGGACGCATGGCGGAACGATGCGTATTGGAAGGAAGAAAGGATTAGCGGCATCCTCCTCACAAGCACGACAGTTAGCCCTCAGACATGTTCCATCATTCAAGAAGGAAAAATCCCCGTTAAAGGGTGCGCAGATATGCCAAGACAAAGGGGCATCCCTATTGAGATGGCAAGAAGATGATATCTTGTTTTAAAAGTATGTGGTGTTATTTACCATTGTAAATGGAGTCGCAGGAAGTCTTGCTAAACTTTCATGAATCACACAGCCCAAGCTAAGGAATTAGGTCTGATACATCATGCTGAAATATTAGTAAGGCCTAATATTTCTGGAGAGGGTCCAGCAGAGATTGGAAACGAGGATAAGGATATGAAGAAGTTGGGGTTGTTCTCCTTAGAGGTTAGTAGAGGTGTTCAGAACTATTAAGGGTCTTGATAGTGGAGATAAGGAGTAACTTTGCCCATTGGCTGGAGAATCAGTCACCAAGTGACTGAGATTGAAGGCAGTGGCTAAAAGCACGAGCTGGAGGAAGAGAGTGACCACATTCCACACAGGGACCTGTGACTGGTAAAAGAGTGATGGAACCAGATTCAACAACGACCTTCCAAGGGAATTGTTTAAACGAGTGATTGGGAAAATAATCGTTGGGAACGGGGATGTGAGATAATGAGTACAGCTCCTTCAAAGTGCCATTACAAGAACCATGGACTGTGTGGTCTCTTTCTAAGATAAGATTTCTTTATTAGTCACATGTACATCGAAACACACAGTGAAATACATCTTTTGCGTAGAGTGTTCTGGGGACAGCCCGCAAGTGTCGCCACGCTTCCGGCGCCGACAATAGCATGCCCACAACTTCCTAACCCATACATCTTTTGGAATGTGGGAGGAAACCCGAGCACCCGGAGGAAACCCACACAGACACGGGGAGAACGTACAAACTCCTTACAGGCAGAGGCCAGAATTGAACCCGGTCGCTGGCGCCGTAATAGCGTTACGCTAACTGCTACACTACCAAACAGTTCACTAGTATTTCAACAAAGTCTTTGCCAATTGTGGTCAAGCAGTCAGGGTTTCCGAGCTGTTTAGCCATGGTTACCGATCACAGCCCTGTCCTTGTAACATTCCATATCTCGGGGGATATTTGGTGATCACACACAGAAACTTGAATTCAAAGGTCTTAGGGCTACCACCTCATTTCTTCTCCCTGCATAATGTGCACTGTGAGAAGGTTTTACTGATAAGTAGAAATATTGTGCAGAGGACAATAAGCTGAGAAGCCCAAAATGCCTTTCCCTGCATTGCAAGTGCACAGTATCAATTTTCCCAAGTCTCACCCACTGGTCACCAGAATCAGAATCAGTATCAGGTTTATTATCACTGACATATGTCGTGAAATTTGTTGTTTTGTGACAGCAGTGAAGTGCAAGACATAAAAATTACTGTAAGTTACAAAATTAAATAAATAGTGCAAAAGAGGAATAACAAGGTAGTGTTCATGGGTTCATGGAGCTTTCGGTAATCTGATGGCGGAGGGGAAGAAGTTGTTCCTAAAACATTGAGTGTGGGTCTTCAGGCTCCTGTACCTCCTCCCTGATGGTAGTAATGCAAAGAGGGCATGTCCCGGATGGTGAGGGTCCTCAATGATGGATACAGCCTTCTTGAGGCATTGGCTGTTGAAGAGATGTCCTCGATAGTTGGAAGGGTTGTGCCCGTGATGGAGCTGGCTGAGTCTACAACCCTCTGCAGCCTCCTTCAATGTATTGGAGCCTCCATACCAATCCTGCCAATGGGGAATCAGATTCACACACTTATGGCGGCTTTGTTTCCCATAGTGCAAAGCAGAGTGAAAAAGGCCCTATAGCTTCTGCTGGCTGCACTAATCCCTCTAGGTTTGGGTTTGGCTGAATGCTAGTACACCGTGCTTAACTTGGTCAGCAGTATCTGTACGCCAACGCAGATGGAATGTTAAGCGAGGGAACTGGCTTAATGTTATAAACATCCACCACTCAGACTGGAGGGCAAGCTCAGAGATTTGTGTCTCTATTGTTATGTGTCCTTACCCTGTCCGTACAGTAGTGTACGAGGGAACATAGAACATAGAACAGTACAGTGTAGTACGGGCCCTTCGGCCCACAATGTTGTGCCAACCTATATAAACCTTATCTCCCTCTCTACTTCACCTCCTGTAACCCTCTATTTTTCAGGACGTCACAATTCTGTAAGGAAGATAATAAAAATATCCAGCTACAGAGAATACCATTCTCCTTACCCATTGTAGTCTCCAACCAGGTCGATTGTAAAGCACATTTTAAACACATCTTACATTGATGATAAAAAAATGAACATGAGCAGCTTTAGAAAACAATTATTTTCCATCCTTCTTTACAACACAGAAGGGGGGCATTTGGTCCATCGTATCTATACCAGCTCTCAGAGCAATCCCATTCCACTTATTTTCCCGCTGCCTTTGTCCATTACCCCCCCCTTCGGATTCTCCCACCACCCACCTACACAAGGGGTAAGTTGTCAGTTAACCCATCAGTCAGCAGGCCTTTGGGATGTGGGAGGAAACTGGAGCATAATGAGGTAGATTGTGAGGTCAAGAGTCCATGTTGTACTAGGGAACCGTTCAATAGTCTTATAACAGCGGGATAGAAGCTGTCCTTGAGCCTGGTGGTACGTGCTTTCAGGCTTTTGTATCTTGAGCACCTAGGGAAACCCACACGGTCACAGGGATAACGTGTAAGGTGGACAATAAGGTTCAATTAAGTGAATTGGTTTGTCCTGGATGCTATTGAGTTCCCTGAGGATTGTGCTCCTCAGGTAAGTAGAGTGTATTGGTATTGGTCCTGGTGTTGGTTTTGGTATTGGTATTGGTTTATTATTGTCACTTGTACCAAGGTAGAATGAAAAACTTGCCTTACGAACCGATCGTACAGGTCAATTCATTACACAGTGCAGTTACATTTAGTCAGTACAGAGTGCATTGAGGTAGTACAGGTAAAAACAATAACAGTACAGAGTAAAGACTCACAGCTACAGAGAAAGTGCATTGTAATAAGGTGCAAGGTCACAACAAGGTAGATTGTGAGGTCATAGTCCATCTCATTGTATAAGGGAACTGTTCAATAGTCTTATCACAGTGGGGTAGAAGCTGTCCTTAAGTCTGGTGGTACGTGCCCTCAGGCTCCTGTATCTTCTACCCGATGGAAGAGGAGAGAAGAGAGAATGTCCCGGGTGGGTGGGGTCTTTGATTATGCTGGCTGCTTCACCAAGACAATGAGAGGCAAAGACAGAGTCCAAGGAGGGGAGGCTGGTGTCCGTAATGCGCTGGGCTGTGTCCACACCTCTCTGCAGTTTCTTGTGGTCCTGGGCAGAGCAGTTGCCTTACCAAGCCGTGATACATCCTGATAGGATTCTTTCTGTGGTGCATCTGTAAAAGTTTGTGAGAGTCAAAGGGGACAAACCAAATTTCTTTAGCCTCCTGAGGAAGTAGAGGCGCTGGTGAGCATTCTTGGCCGTGGCTTCTACGTGATTTGATCAGGACAGGCTGTTGGTGATGTTCACTCCCAGGAACTTGAAGCTGTCAACCCTCTCGACCTTAGCACCGTTGATATAGACAGGACCATGTACACTGCCCCCTTTCCTGAAGTCAATGACCAGCTCTTTTGTTTTGTTGACGTTGAGGGAAAGGTTGTTGGCATGACACCATTCCACTAAGCTCTCTTTCTCCTTCCTGTACTCCAACTCATCACTGTTTGAGATACGGCCTACAACAGTGGTATCATCTGCAAACTTGTGTATGCCATTTCACTCCTGACTTGTGCCTTTTATTTAATGGAAGTGAGTCATCTGCTGCAGGATCCCCAGCCCCCAACCAGTTCTTGTTGCCTCGATATTTATGGTGCTGGTCCCGTTAAGTGGCCCTCAGGATATTGATGACCCCCAGGATATTGATGGATGCACCTTAGAAAGCATCTGATCTGGATGCACCACAGTTTGGTATGGCAACTGCTCTGCCCGTGACTGCAAGAAACTGCAGAGAGCTGTGGACACAGCTCAGCACATCACGGAAACCAGCCTCCCCTCCGTGGACTCTGTCTACACTTCTTGCGGCCTCGGTAAAGCAGCCAGCATAATCAAAGACCCCACCCACCCTGGACATTCTCTCTTCTCCCCCCTTCCATTGGGCAGAAGATACAAAAGCCTGAAAGCATGTGCCACCAGGCTCAAGGACAGCTTCTATCCCACTGTTATAAGACTAGTAAAATAAGATGGACTCTTGACCTCACAATCTACCTCATTATGACCTTGCACCTTATTGTCTGCCTGCACTGCACTTTCTCTGTAACTGCAACACGTTATTCAGTTATTGTTTTCCCTTGCACTACCTCAATGCACTGTTGTAATGAAATTATCTGTATGGACAGCATGCAAAACAAAGTTTTTCATTGTACCTTGGTACATGTGACAATAATAAACCAGTTTACCAGTTAGTGTAAGTGGCTGCTTGAAGATTGGTGTGGACTCGATGGGCTGAAGTACCTGCTTCAAGTACTCTATGACTCGAAAATACTGAAACCATTCAACAAGTCAGACACTGTCCGATGAGAGAGAAGCAGAGTTAATGTTTCAGATCAAGGACCTTTCACCAGAACTGGAAAAAGTTAGTGATAAAATGGGTTTCAGGAGGTAAAAGAAGAGGGGAACAAAAGGCAGGGTCTGTGAGAGGGCGGTAAGTGGGAGAGATTAACTGACTCAAAGGATAATAGTACAGGGTTAGAGAAGTTGCTCATGGGCCAGGTAAAGAAACAACAGAAGGGTCTAGATGAAGTCCTAGGTGTTAATATTTGTCCTGGTCCAAACACATAGACACTACGGCCAAGAAAGCACACCAGTGCCATTACTTCAGAAGACTAAGGAAATTCAGCACGTCTGCAATGACCCTCAGCAATTTTTACAGATGCTCCATAGAAAGCATCCTATCCTGATGCATCCCAGTTTGGTATGGCAACTGCTCTGCCCAAGACCGCAAGAACTTGCAGAGAGTTGTGAACACAGCTCTGTCCGTCATGCAAACCAGCCTCCCCTCCATGGACTCTGTCTATACTTCCCGCTGCCTTGGGAAAGCAGCCAACATAATCAAAGGCCCCTCCTACCCCAGTCATTCTCTCTTCTCCCCTCTCCCATCAGGCAAAAGCTTGAGAACATGAACCACCAAGCTCAAGGACAGTGTCTATCCCAGACTCTTGAATGGACCTCTTATAGGATAAAGATGAACTCTTGATCTCTCAGTCTACTTTCTCATGTCCCTTGAACCTTATTTGTCTATCTGCACTGCACCTTCTCTGTAACTGTAACACTATATTCTGCATTCTGCGTTCTCTTTCATTACTTCGATGTACATATATATATGGAATGATCTGTCTGGATGGCTCACAAACAAAAGCCCTTCACTGTATCTCAGTACATGTGACAATAAACCAATTACCAACGTGAAAGTGAGAATGAAGATTTGACTGAAGGTCATCAAACTGACACATTAACTCTGCTTCCTCCCTCCACAGATGCTGCCTGAACTGCTGAGCGCTTATACCATCTTCTGTTCTTATTTCAGACTTTCAGCATCTGCAGTATTTTACCTTTGTCCCTGTGTCAGAATCAGAATCAGGTTTATTATCACTGGCTTATGTGTTGTGAATTTTGTCGTTTGTGGCAGCAGTACAGTGCAAAGACATAAAATTACTATCAATTACAAAATAGGTAAATAGTGCAAAAAGAAAAGAATAATGAGGTAGTGTTCATGGGTTCATGGACCGTTCAGAAAACTGATGGCGGAGGGGAAGAAGCTGTTCCTGAATCATTGAGTGTGGGTCTTCAGGCTCCTGTCCCTCCTCCCCAATAGTAGTAACAAGAAGAGGGCATGTCCCGGATGGTGAGGGTCCTTAGTGATGGATGCTGCCTTCTTCCCCCATCCTTCCCCTGTGGTCTGTAACCTGAGGACCTTATGTGACCTTGACTCCCCTGTATGTGTTTCCAATGGGAGGTCACTTAATATTTACAACAGGGTTTGTACATTCACATCTTGCACAGAGGTCCACTTGTAGTTTAACTTCAATAATGTTTTGCTGTTCCTTCTCTATTGATGTTATGATTAAGACCTGTTATTTTAATTTAAATAGTCTGAAGTAGTTTTGCAGTCCATGCACACAGCCAATAATGGGCCTTATTCACCTTTCCAAATGCTAATCTGTTAATTGCTTGTCTGACTGAGGCACGTTAACATCTCATTATTCCCAGACTTCTTGTAAATGTCACACTTTGAAATTCCTTAAGATGCCGTTGAGATTGTAAACAGGGAGAGGCTTTTTCCTCGGAAAGCATCGGTACATTTATTGCTTTGCAATTGATGGTGTCACTGGTCCTGAGTGCCATATGGAATATGCTTCCATGTGGTGGGGGGTGAGTTTTAGGGAGTGCAGAAGATTAGTCAAGTTGAGTTTATTGTCATATACACAAGGACATGTGTGCACAAGTGCACTGAAAAACTTACTTGCAGCAGCACCACAGGCACAGAGCATTATTGGTACTGGTATTGGTATTGGTTTATCATTGTCACTTGTACCGAGGTACAGTGAAAAACTTGCTTTGCATACCGTTCGTACAGATCAGTTCATTACACAGTGCATTGAGGTAGTACAGGGTAAAAACAATAACAGAATACAGAGTAAAGTGTCACAGCTACAAGGAAGTGCAGTGCAGCTAGACAGTAAGGTGCAAGGTCATAACAAGGTAGATTGTGATGTCAAGAGTCCATCTCATCGTATAAGGGAACTGTTCAATGGTCTTATCACCGTGGGATAGAAGCTGTCCTTGAGCCTGGTGGTACGTGCCCTCAGGGTCCTGTATCTTCTACCTGCTGGGAGAGGAGAGAAGAGAGAATGACCCGGGTGGGTGGGGTTTTTGATTATGCTGGCTGCTTCACCAAGGCAGCGAGAGGTATAAACAGAGTCCATGGAGGGGAGGCTGATTTCCGTGACATGCTGGGCTGTGTCTACAACTCACTGCAGTTTCTTGCAGTCCCGGGCAGAGCAGTTGCCATACCAAGCCATGATGCATCCAGATAGGATGCTTTCTATGGTGCATCGATAAAAGTTGGTGAGTGTCAAAGGGGACACGCCAAATTTCTTTAGCCTCCTGAGGAAGTAGAGGAACTGGTGAGCTTTCTTGGCCATGGCATCCATGGTGATGTTCACTCCCAGGAACTTAAAGCTCTCAACCCTCTCGACCTCAGCGTTTGGAATATTGTGTTCAGTTTTGTTCGGCCTGCTATAGGCAAGATGCCATAAGCTGGAATGAGTGCAGAGGAGATTTACGAGGATGTTGCCGGGACTTTAGGGACTGAGTTATGGAGAGAGGTTGAGCAGGTTGGGACATTTTTCATTGTAGGAGAATGCGGGGTGATCTTATAGAGGTGTATAAAATCATGAGGGGCATAGATAGGGTAAATGCACTCGGTCTTTTTTCCAGGGTTGGGGAATCAAGAACTAGAGGGCATCGGTTTAGGGTGAGGGAGGAGGTATTTAATAGGGACAACATGAGGGACAACACTTTCATCCAGAGAGTGGTCCGTATATGGAATGAGTTGCCAGAGGAAGTGGTTGAGGCAGGTACATTAACAACAGTTGAAAGGTACTTTGACAGGAACATGGATAGGAAAGGTTTGGAGGGATATGGGCCAAATGGGACTAGCTTTGATGGGAATCTTGGACAGCATGGACCAGTTGGGCGGAAGGGCCTGTTTCTGTGCTGTATGACTCTATGACCTTATACAAGTGGACCGTGCTTGTCCATCTCACCCAGCTATCACTAAGCAGAAAGAAAAGAGAAAGAAAATATGTTCCACACACCACAGACAGGCACAAAAGTGAGCCTCCACAAGAACACAGCCGTGTTTATCTACATGTGTTGTAATATAACATTGGTCCAGTAACAACTCTCTGAGCCGCTGAAGGTCACCATCTGAATCTAGAGAAACCTGTAACTTATTCCCCAAGCTTCGCTGAATCTCATACTCCATCCAATAAATCTGGACATATTCCTCAAGATTACTTTAAGCAACCTTAGCATTGATATGGAACAGCTAAAAGAGCTGGGTGTGTATTCATTCCACAGTTATTAAATGGGAAGGGGAGAGGGGGTGTGGGTGAGAATTGTGCTAATGTAAATTAAAATATCAGAGAATAATAAAGTAAGTAAGAGAGGAATCGAACTGTCCTAGGTATTCCGCCCCTGTGATTGCTGATTAACAGTGGCGCAGCTAGTGAAGCTGCAGCCTCACTGCGTTCAATCCTGACCTGGGTTCAATCCTCACCTGGTGACCTTGCACGTTCTCCCTGTGACTGCCTGGGCTTCCTCTGGGTCCTCCGTTTTCCTTCCATGTCCCAAAGACAGGCAAGTTGGAAGGTTAATTGGCCACTGTAAATTGCCCCTCGTGTGTGGGTGAGGGGTAGAATCTGGGGGGTATGGGAATAAAATGGGGAGACTAAATTGGGGTTAGTGTAAATGTCTGTTTGATGGTTGGGGCTACTGGAGGAACTCAGCGGGTCAGGCAGCATCTGTGGAAGGGTAAGGACAGTCGACATTTCAAATCAAGACCCTTCATCCCTCCACAGATGCTGCCTGACCCGCTGAGTTCCTCAGCAGTTTGCTTTTGCCTCCAGATCGCAGCATCTGCAGTCTCTCGTGCCTCTGATGGTCGGTATGGACTCAATGAGCTAAGAGCCTGTTTCCTTGCTGTATGACTCCATGACTGACCTCCCTATGTGAAAATGCCTTGACGTAAACATTCTGAAAGGAACTGTACGCAGCAAATTCCAGTCTGAACTTGTTGGCATCACTGACTTTTTATTCAGGATCAGCAGTTGTGTAGACAGCTCACATTTAACAAAGCAAACACAATTCTCGCATCTCAAGGAAAGTATTCACTTGCGTGTGCTATCAGAGTCTAAATTTAAACATTGTACCATAAGCAAAAATAGGACATGTTACAGGAAGTTCACAGAGTGCGAAGTTCAGATGAACAGCAGTGCGTGAAACTCAGGTGGAAAAGAGCTGTGTTCTCTCCACATAAGAACAGAAGAGGCTAAGAGGGGATTTGAAAGAGATGTTTAAATCCACTGAGGGTTTAAGTAGAATAAGTAGAGACAGAACCAGGAATTCATCCCTTGCTGTACCTGGGAGATGGGTAATCTGCCCATGGTGAAACCTATGTCTCCTTGGTGGTTGAAAATCAAAAACCTGCAAATCTGAAACTAAATATAGAAAATGCTGGAAACACTCAGCAGGTCAGGCAGCACCTGTGGAGAGAGGAACAGAGTTAACGTTCCAAGATGAAGATCTTTTACCAGAACTTTTGGTTGTGAGATAAATATTGGCCAGAACACCAGGATAACTCCTCTGTTCCTCTCATTTTATTCTCGGATTAACGTCTCGCTTAAAGGATGGAGACTGTTTGGCCCATTGTTTCTGGTGCTGTTGCTGGTTCTTCCATGGGAGCTGTGTACCTGTGTCATTGACTCCTAATTATATTTATTTGGGGGGGGGGGGCTGATTTTGAACACGTGAGGGTACTTGGAGGGGGAGCAGTTTTCTGTGGAGGGAAAAGGACAGTCATTTGAGGTTTTATGACGGGTTGTTTGTTGTGCCAGTGGGAACGGTACATAGAACATAGATCAGTACAGCACAGTACGGGCCCTTCAGCCCACGATGTTGTGCCGACCTATATAAACCTTATCCTCATTCTATCTACTCCCCTCTCTACTTCACCTCCCATAACCCTCTATTTTTCTTACATCCATGTGCCTATCTAATAGTCTCTTAAATGTCCCTATTGTATCAGCCCCTACCACCACCCCCGGCAGTGTGTTCCAGGCACCCACCGCTCTCTATGTAAAGAATCTACCTCTGACATCTCCCCTGAACTTTCCTCCTCTGACAAACTGATGTCCTCTGGTATTGGCCATTACCGCCCTGGGGAAAAAGTGCTGGCTGTCCACTCTATCTCTGCCCCTCATAATCTTGTACAGTTCTATCAAGTCACCTCTCATCCTGCATCACTCCAAAGAGAAAGGCCCAAACTCACTCAACCTTTCCTCATAAGACATGTTCTCTAATCCAGGCAGCATCCTGGTAAATCTCCTCTGCACCCTCTTTAAAGCTTCCACATCCTTCCTATAATGAGGTGACCAGAACTGAACACAATACTCCAAGTGTGGTCTAACCAGAGTTTTATAGAGCTGCAACATTACCTCATGGCTCTTGAACTCAATCTCCCAACTAATGAAGGCCAGTAAGGAGGTGACAATCAATATTAGGGAAGTTGAAGTCTCCCATGACAACAACCCTGTTATTTGCACACTTTTCCAAAATTTGCCTACTTATCTGCTCCTCAGTGTCCCGGTGGCTATTGGGGGGGGGGGGGGGGGGGGCGGTGGGTGCGGTCTGTAGAATACTCCCAATAAAGTGATTGCTCCCTTCCTGTTTCTGACTTCCACCCACACTCACTGAGTAGATGATCCCTCCACAATGTCCTCCCTTTCTACTATCCCTGACTAGCAAAGCCACTCCCCCCTCCACCCCCTTTTACCTCCTTCCCTTTCCCTTTTGAAACATCTAAACCCCGGAACATCAAGCAGCCAGTCCTGTCAGGAGCTGCAACTACACTTCTCGAAGGTGTAGTCATCCGGGACACTGGAGATCTCCCTGATTTCCAACAACCTGAAAGAGGAGAAAACTACTGCCCTGCCTGCCATTCCCAGTGCTCTAAACTGTGCAATAAGAAGAAAAGAGACCTTACCTGTGCCTCACCTTAGCCTCTGTTCACTAACTATGCTTCTTCATGCCAAAGCCTCTTGAGCCAAAGCCTCAAGTTCCCACTCTTACACTGAGCCACACACACAATGGCCGCTCCACTTGAGCTTACCTTCTTTTTATTGGCTGCTGCTGCCCAATTAGCCCAATTAGCTAAGCAACTAGACTCGCTCTACAAACTACTTCCCTCTCCCACTCTCACTCCTGTAAAATGAAACTGAACGGCGACGAGACTTGCTCTCCAAACCGCTTCCCACTCTCGCTCCTGTAAAAAGCGATTCGAGTTTTACTGTCATTAAGCTGCCTGGCCCAGTCAGTGTGCAGGACTGGATGGGACCTGAATTAATTGCTAGTGGCTGGCGTGCTGGGCTGTGGGTCATGCTTGTTTGTAGTCACTCTTACACTAATTGTGTATAAATGGAATAAGTGAAGGCAACCTTCGCCTGCGACCTAATTAAATGCAGCGACTCCGAAGATCCGATTAATCTTTAATCACCAGGAGTGAGCTCCTCAGCAGCAGAAATCCTATAGATCTATTGATTATCTTGGCTTAAATTAATTAACGTGATTGTAGCTTCCCACAATATGTCAGTGTTATAAACCCTGGGCAGCCTCACTGCCTAATTATGAGGTTTCACAGCGTCTGTGGTGACTTGTATTTTCACAACTCTAACTGCTCTTTATTCAGAGAAGGATGCAATTAACTCTTTCGCTGCTGGGTGGTACTTGACAAGCCATTGAATCCAACCATACAGGTTAATTGCAGCACGAACAGTGGTTCACTTGGTTTCTCTGATTTCCACATCATGTCTTTTGACCACCACTGTCTGTAAGGAGTTTATACATCCCTCCCGTGCCTGCGTGAGTTTTCCTCCTTGTGCTCCGGTTTCCTCCCACATTCCAAAGACTGTGTTCGGAAGTTGTGAGTATGCTATGTTGGCACCAGAAGCGTGGCGACACTTGCGGGCTGCCCCCAGAACACTCTACGCAAAAAATGCATTTCACTGTGTGTTTCGATGAACATGTGACTAATAAAGATATCTATCTATCTAAGATGAACTCTTGATCTCTCAATCTCTCTCTCTTGATGTACTATACTGTTGAAAGTATCCTGACTGGTTACATCATGGTCTGGGACGGCAATTCAAATGCACAGGAATGTAAGAAGCTGCAGAGAGTAGTGGACTCAGCCCAATACATCACAGGCACATCCCTCCCCACCATCGGTAGTATCTACAGGAGGCGCTGCCTCAAGAAGGCAACATCTCTCATCAAAGATGCCCACCATCCAGGCCATGCCATCTTCTCGCAGCTACCATTCGGGCAGGAGGTACAGAAGCCTGAAGTCCCACACCACCAGGTTCAGGAACAGCTACTTCCCTTCAACCACTTTGCTCTTGAACCAACCTGCACATTCCTAATCACTACCTCAGTAGAGCAACACTGTGACCACTTCCATCACTTTGCACAACAATGGACATTGTTTTTTTTTGTTGTAATTGTGCTCTTCTTGTAAAAATTGTGTTTGATTTTGTTTTTCTCGTGAACACTATATTCTGCGTTCTGTTTTTTTTGCCTTTTGCATTACCTCAATGTACTTATGTATGGAATGATCCGTTCGGATGGCTCGCAAACAAAAGCATGAATATTGAGTTCTCCCACTTTAGGTAATTCCCACCCCCCTTCCCCACAACACCCCCCCCCCCCCCACCACGCTTCTTCTCTTCTTCCCTTTCCTAGCCTCTTTTTTTCTCTCTTTCTTTCTCTTCTTACTTTTGACCCATCCCCCGGTGGATCTGCTCTCCCCTCCTCCCCCACACTTGCCTATCACTATCTCTTACCTGCATCTACCTATCACCACCCTGTGCCCACCCCGCCTCCCCTCTTTTGTCCACCTATCGCTGGTCTGCTTTTCCCTCTTACATATCGGGCTTCCCCTTTTCCCATCTTCAGTCCTGAAGAGGGGTCCCGACCCGAAACGTTGACCGCCTGCTTTTCTCTGCCTGGCCTGCTGAGTTCCTCCAGCATCATCGTGTTTTATCTAGATTCCAGCATCTGCGGTCCTTTGTTTCTCAAGCTTTTCACTGTATCTTGGTACATGTGCCAATAATAAACCAATTACCAATTATTACTGACTAAACATTAAAATCACCACTCAGTAGAAAACTACACTGCCTTTTACCATCCCATAAAGTGTTATACTGTAGCTGCTGGAGTGACCACCCATCCCAAATTGGGCAGGATAGTCACAGAGTGAAAGACTTAAACCTGGTCCCGGATTGAATGAATCTGAGAAAGTTTTTCTCCCAAATTCCTCCGGATGCTTAGCAACAGTTTTACCATAGTAACCACTTTTGCAGAGCAGAGTGTCTCCAGCCTCATCACTCATAATGATAGAGGGACTAAAGTCCTGTGAAGGACAAGACACTTTGATAAATTGATGCTTAATACTTAATTACCATTATAAAGTACAGGATATAAAATATGTAGGTATATGTGGGCAGCACAATGGCACAGTTAGAAGAGCTGCTACCTCACAGCTCCAGAGACCCAAACTCAATCCTGACCTCCGGTGCAGTCTGTGTGGAGTCTGCACGTTCTCCCTGTGACTGTGTGGGATTCCCCCAGGTGCTCCGGTTTCCTCCCATGTCTCACATAGGTTAATTGGCCTCTGTAAATTGCCCCCCAGCATGCGGGTGAGTGGCAGAATCTGGGGGGAGTTGGTGGGAAAGTGGGGAGAATAAAATGGGATCAGTGTAGGATTAGTGTAAATGTACACTTGATGGCAGGTGTGGATTTGGTGGGACGAAGGGACTGTTTCTGTGTTCCACTGCTCCCTTTGTCCAGTACACTAACTTGCTTCCGTCATGACATTTTGCAAAAGTAGTCTCCTGTTTACAATCAAAGGAGTTGAGGTGAGAAGGGACTTGGGAGTCCTAGTGCAGGATTCCCTAAAGGTTAACTTTCTGGTTGTAAGGAAGGCAAATGCACATTAGCACTCGTTTCAAGAGGACTGGAATATAAAAGCAAGGATGTAATGCTGAGGCTTTATAAGGTGTTGGTCAGACCACATTAGGAGTATTGTGAGCAGTTTTGGGTCCCATATCTAAGGAAGGATGTGCTGGCATTGGAGAGTGTCAGAATAGAAGGATGTCCTTTTAGAACAGAGATGAGGAGGAATTTCTTTACCAAAAGGGTGTGAATCTATGGAATTCATTGCCACAGACGGCTGTGGAGGCCAAGTCATTGGGTATATTTAAAGCGGAGGTTGATAGGTTCTTGATTAGTAAGGGCATCAAAGGTTACGGGGAGAAGGCAGGAGAATAGGGTTGAGAGGGAAAAATAAATCAGCCATGATCGAATGGCGGAGCAGACTCGATGGGCCAAATGGCCTAATTCTGCTCCTATGTCTTGTGGTCTTATGGAGTTTTATTGCAGTGTTATCTCTGGAAATGGTGGCCAAATTCAACCCAACAGACTAGAAACTGGACCCACTTGCACCCATTCTTTTTTGTGCAGATTGCCCACAAAAGCTGCTTTATACATGTTTTAACGTGATGCTGAGCTGGTGAAATCCACCCCATGGCAGCGTTGGACAAGACACTGCCTGGAGCGATTCATCCTGACTTTTCTGCAGTATCGTTCATGCCAGTGACGCCAGCATCAATATGCTTCCCCCCCCCCCCACCTCCACCTTATACAAGATATCAGATATCTTTATTAGTCATGTGTACATTGAAACACACAGTGAAATGCATCTTTTGCGTAGAGTGTTCTGGGGGCAGCCCGCAAGTGTCGCCACGCTTCCGGCGCCAACGCAGCATGCCCACAACTTCCTAACCCGTACGTCTTTGGAATGTGGGAGGAAACCGGAGGAAACCCACACAGTCAGGGGGAGAATGTACAAACTCTGGCCACTGTCTGTAAGGAGTTTGTACATTCTCCCTGTGTCTGCGTGTTTACCAACAGCTGTTGGAGAAATAACATGGAAGCTATAAATTTTGTTTCTAACTCCCAGTAAAACAAGGAGCAAACTCCAGAACAAGTAGGCAAGGACTGTGGATTAGAGGGAGTAGGACATCAACGACTAGGTGTCTGCTTCTGTCTGAATCTTTAATGCACTGGACCTTTCACTCATCATTGCTGGGTCTCTCCTATTGCAGCCATGTTCAGCAGAGACACACATAGCAATCTCTGCAGAGTGATGAGTCCTTCCCTCACAGTGGCTGGGTCTGCTCTGATGATCATGGGGGTGGGTGTAGCCACACACACTGAAGACCACCCGTCCTCCCCCCAAGCCTGGTTTACCTTACCTCCATGGCCACCATTCATGCTGCTGTGTCTTTAGTGCTGTGACCTGCTTCCCATGATTCCAAGCAGCATAGTGGAGCAGTGTGACCTCATCTTCTAACACAGAGTGAAAGCCACACTAATAATTTGGTGATTTTGGGGGGGTTTAGTCCAGGGATGGGATCTCAGTATCCATCAGCGGAGGACTTGTCACCACTTGGAGATCACTGCAGAATTAAAGCAAGATCAGTCCTGTGAGCTGGCCCTTGGATTAGCCCCAGAGTACAACAGTAATGCCACTGCTTCTCATTGCAAACATCTACCCTCCTGGGCAAAACCCACCAACACATCCCACACCCCAAGGATGGGGATTGGTGGGTTAATTGGCCGCTGTAAATTTCCCCTAGTGTGAAGATGTGTGGTAGAATCTGGGGGGAGCTGATGTGAATGTGGAGAGAATAAAATAGTGTTAGTGTCCAAGTCAAAGTCGAGTTTATTGTCATGTGCACAGGTGCAACGAAAAACTTGCAGCGGCATCACAGGCACGTAGCATCAGATAAGCAACATTCACAAGAAAACCATAAATTAAACATAAAGTACACACGATTTTTACAAGGAAGAACACAATTCGAATAAAGAAAAACAAAGTCCATTTCACTGCAATGTGATCAAAGTAGTCATAGTGTTGCTAAACTCTGGTGATTAGGGTTGTGCCGGTTGGTTCAAGAGCTGCACGGTTGAAGGGAAGTCGCTGTTTCTGAACCTGGTGGTGTGGGACTTCAGGCTTCTGTACCTCCTGCCCGATAGTAGCTGCGAGAAGATGGCACGGCCCGGATGGCGGGGATCTTTGATGATGGATGTTGCCTTCCTGAGGCAGCGCCTCATTTTAGTACTACTGAGGTGGGGGGAGGGATATGCCCGTGATGTATTGGGCTGAGTCCACTACACTCTGCAGCTTCTTACATTCTTGTGCATTCGAATGGCCATACCAGACCGTGATGCAACTAGTCAGGGCACTTTCAACAGTACATCTGTAGAAGTTTGTTAGTGTTTGGTGACAAGCCGAACATCCTTAATCTCCTAATTAACATAATCAGGGGCTTCATTGTTGACCTGGACTTGGTGGGCCGAAGGGTGTGCTTCTGTTCTGCATGATTCCATGCCTTTATAACTCTGTAACCTCACCGGCCCATCAACTCCCCTTGAAATTTCCTGTCCCCCACCAATACTAGGGGAAATTTACAGTAGCCAATGAACCAAACTCTTGAAGGGCTGAATGGTCTCATGGTGTTCTGACTTTTCCCGAAGCCACCTCACCTTCAGGGTAGGAGGAGAGGACAACGGGAGGGAGGGCAGATCACTGACCTTTCTAGGTTAAATCTTGGTGAACAGTTGTATGTTGAGAGGGGGTTGGGGCAGGATGAATGTAGTTGTGATTATTCCTTTCAGTTCAGAGGGATTAAAGTCATCCCCAAGTGTGTTCTGAATGCCATGGTAACGGCTTGACATGAATTGAGTTGTCACAGGCAGCTGCTGAAATCATCTCCGGTGCTCAGAGTCACACTGATGGTTCCCTGGGTCACAGGATTTGGCACATTGCAGAGTTACAATGCTCATTCGACAGGGAGGGACTGCTGCCCATGTAGTGCTGTCACCTGCAAATACCCACCCAGCACCCCCAGCTCCCAGCTGTGTAACACACATACTGGGGCTGTATACCACACATGCTGGATCTGTATACAACACATACTAGGGCTGTACACCACACATACTGGGGCTGTACACCACACATACTGGGGCTGTACACCACACATACTGGGGCTGTACGCCACACATACCATTCAGTTCTTGAACCAACCGACACAACCCTAATCATTACAGTTTTACAACACAGTGACCACTTTGCACTAAAATAGACTTTGTTTTCTTTTGTTCTAATTGTGTTCTTTCTTGTAAAAATTGTGTATAATTTATGTTTAATTTATGTTTTTCTTGTGAATGCTGCTTATCTGATGCTACGTGCCTGTGATGCTGCTGCAATTAAGTTTTTCATTGCACCTGTGCACACACGTACTTGTGTACACACCAATAAACTCAACTTTGACTTTGACTTTGACTTTGACTTTGACAGGAGGCAGCCAAGTGGCTCTGTGAGCCAGATCATGTCTGACCCATGTCTTGTCACCCTCTGCCTGATCAAGGATCCCTCAGTGTTCCAGAGTCATCAGTATCCATCTTGAGGGTACCCAATATCCCCAGCGCTCTGGCTTGGAGAGTTCCAACGCTTCCCAACCCTTTGAAAGAAGACATTTCTTCACCCCAAGCAGATGAGCAGTTATCTTGAGGCAGTGTCCCGTGGTTCTAGATCCCTTGGGAAGGTGTTCCGTTGGCATCTATCCTGCCAATCCCTTACATGGCTCAGTGACATCTCCTCCCATATTCCAAAGATTACAGCCCAATTTTACACCAGCTCTCTACACAGGACAGCTCGCTCACCCAAAGAAACAATCCAGTGAATCTACACTGACACTAGAAGTCAGGTAAAGTGCCCCAACACTCCTGTGTCAATGACCAACATCCCATCTGTCCTGGTCAAATCATGTAGATGCCACGGCCTAGAAAGCTCACCAGCGCCTCTACTTCCTCAGGAAGCTAAAGAAATTTGGCATGCCCCCTTTGACACTCACCAACTTTTATCGATGCACCATAGAAAGCATCCTGTCTGGATGCATCATGGCTTGGTATGGTAACTGCTCTTCCCAGGACTGCAAGAAACTGCAGAGAGTTGTGGACACAGCTCAGTGCATCACGGAAACCAGCCTCCCCTCCATGGACTCTGTCTGTACCTTTTGTTGCCTTGGTGAAGCAGCCAGCATAATCAAAGACCCCACCCACCCGGGTCATTCTCTCTTCTCTCCTCTCCCATCGGGTAGAAGATACAGGAGCCTGAGGGCACGTACCACCAGGCTTAAGGACAGCTTCTACCCCACTGTGATAAGACTATTGAATGATTCCCTTATACGATGGGATGGACTCTGACCACACAATCTACCTTGTTGTGACCTTGCACCTTATTGTCTACCTGCACCGCACTTTCTCTGTAGCTGAGACACTTTACTCTGTACTACATCAATGCACTCTGTACTAACTCAATGTAACTGCACTGTGTAATGAATTGACCTGTACGATTGGTATGCAAGACAAGCTTTTCACTGTACCTTGGTACAAGTGACAATAATAAACCAATAGCAATCCCAATCTGCTATCTTTGCTTGGAGTACCTGCTTACTAACTTTCTGCATTTCACATAACATAGAATGTAGAACGGTATGTCACAGGAACAGGCCCTTCAGCCCACCAAGTCTGCACCGACCATGGTGCCAATCTAACGAATCCTACCTGCCTGCGCACGGTCTATATCCCCCATTCCCTGCCTGCTCATGTCTGCCTCTGAACTATTGCCATTGTATCTGCTTCCACCATCTCCCCTGGCAGCGCGTTCCAGGCACCTACTGCGTCTGTGTAAAAAACTTGCCACATAAATCCCCTTTAAGCTTTCCCCCTCTTGCCTTCAACCTATTCCCTCCAGTATTTGACATTTCCACAGTGGGGAAAAGACTCTGGCTGTTTACCTTATACCTCTCATAATTCTGTCGGGTCACCAATCAACCTCTGTTGCTCCAGACAAAAGAAACCAAGTTTGTTCAACCTCTCCTTACTGCTAATACTCTCCATTCCAGGTGAACCTCTTTAGCAGCCTCTCCAAAGCCTCCACGTCCTTCCTATATTGCGGCAAACTCTTGGAAAGGAAGGGGGTTGAATTCCCCTCCTCTGCTGGTGTAACTTGTTAGAAGTGCAGTGGAACCCCCTCCATTCCCCCACTCCCCTCCTCCCCCACTGACACTGGACAGCACTGGGACCATTGGCAATGGGGGATGTTGGAGATTTATCAGTGGGAGGAGAGATGGGCTTGGCTGAACTCGTGTTCTTCAGAACAAAGGAAGCTGAGTGGAGATTAATTTGGAAGATAGAAAAGTCTAGACGGTGTAAACAGAAAAGGATTATTTCCCTCATCAGAGAGGTCAGTAACTGCAGGGTGGGGAAGGGGAGAGCATAGATTGACGAAAATTGGGAAAAAGATTGAAGGCAAGTTAAGAAAAGATTATTTCACTCAGTGAATGGCAGGGTCCAGGATTCAAAAACGACAGGATACACACTCAGAGCTCCTGAGCTGGGAAGAGGGTTATCCCTAAGTCCATTTTTGGTTGGTGTGGATATGCTGGGCTAGAAGGTCTCCTGTGATGCATAATTTCAGCATGGGATGCAGACAGCTGTCTGGGAAGGCAGATTCAGTGAGTGCGTACATTGTGTCTGGGAAATGGTATTGGTATTGGTTTATTATTGTCACATGGACTGAGATACAGTGAAAAGCTTTTGCTTCTGTGCAATCCAGACAGATCAGTCCATACATAAGTACATTAAGGTGGTAGAAAGAAAAATAGAATGCAGAATAGTGTTGGCAGGGGGACTCAATGAGTGTGTACTCTGTGTCAGGGATTGTTATATTGGTTTACTATTGTCAGTGTGTACTGAGGTACAGTGAAAAACTTTGTTTTTCATGCCATTTGTACAGATCATTTCATTACAACAGTGCAGTGAGGCAGTACAAGGGAAAACAATAACAGAATATAGAATAAGGAGTTACAGTAACAGAAAAGGGCAGTGCAGACAGACAACAAGCTGCAAGGCCTCGACGAGGTAGATTGTGAGGTCAAGAGTCCATCTTATCGTACTAGGGGACCGTTCGATAGTCTTGTAACAGTAGGATAGAAGCTGTCCTTGAGAGGCAGGGGTTTCAATGAGTGTGTGCTTGTACATCGGATGTGGGATTCAGTAAGTGTGTGTATTGTGTGTGGGATGGGGATTCAGTGAGTGTGTGCACTGTGTGTGGGATGGGGGGATTCAGTGAGTGTGTGCACTGTGTGTGGGATGGGGGATTCAGTGAGTGTGTGCACTGTGTGTGGGATGGGGATTCAGTGAGTGTGTGCACTGTGTGTGGGATGGGGATTCAGTGAGTGTGTGCACTGTGTGTGGGATGGGGGATTCAGTGAGTGTGTGCACTGTGTGTGGGATGGGGATTCAGTGAGTGTGTGCACTGTGTGTGGGATGGGGGATTCAGTGAGTGTGTGCACTGTGTGTGGGATGGGGGGGATTCAGTGAGTGTGTGCACTGTGTGTGGGATGGGGGATTCAGTGAGTGTGTGCACTGTGTGTGGGATGGGGGATTCAGTGAGTGTGTGCACTGTGTGTGGGATGGGGGGGATTCAGTGAGTGTGTGCACTGTGTGTGGGATGGGGATTCAGTGAGTGTGTGCACTGTGTGTGGGATGGGGATTCAGTGAGTGTGTGCACTGTGTGTGGGATGGGGATTCAGTGAGTGTGTGCACTGTGTGTGGGATGGGGGGGATTCAGTGAGTGTGTGCACTGTGTGTGGGATGGGGATTCAGTGAGTGTGTGCACTGTGTGTGGGATGGGGATTCAGTGAGTGTGTGCACTGTGTGTGGGATGGGGGGATTCAGTGAGTGTGTGCACTGTGTGTGGGATGGGGATTCAGTGAGTGTGTGCACTGTGTGTGGGATGGGGGGGATTCAGTGAGTGTGTGCACTGTGTGTGGGATGGGGATTCAGTGAGTGTGTGCACTGTGTGTGGGATGGGGGGGATTCAGTGAGTGTGTGCACTGTGTGTGGGATGGGGATTCAGTGAGTGTGTGCACTGTGTGTGGGATGGGGGGGATTCAGTGAGTATGTGCACTGTGTGTGGGATGGGGATTCAGTGAGTGTGTGCACGATGGGGGGATTCAGTGAGTGTGTGCACTGTGTGTGGGATGGGGGGATTCAGTGAGTGTGTGCACTGTGTGTGGGATGGGGATTCAGTGAGTGTGTGCACTGTGTGTGGGATGGGGGGGATTCAGTGAGTGTGTGCACTGTGTGTGGGATGGGGATTCAGTGAGTGTGTGCACTGTGTGTGGGATGGGGATTCAGTGAGTGTGTGCACTGTGTGTGGGATGGGGATTCAGTGAGTGTGTGCACTGTGTGTGGGATGGGGGGGATTCAGTGAGTGTGTGCACTGTGTGTGGGATGGGGGATTCAGTGAGTGTGTGCACTGTGTGTGGGATGGGGATTCAGTGAGTGTGTGCACTGTGTGTGGGATGGGGGGGATTCAGTGAGTGTGTGCACTGTGTGTGGGATGGGGATTCAGTGAGTGTGTGCACTGTGTGTGGGATGGGGGGATTCAGTGAGTGTGTGCACTGTGTGTGGGATGGGGATTCAGTGAGTGTGTGCACTGTGTGTGGGATGGGGGGGATTCAGTGAGTGTGTGCACTGTGTGTGGGATGGGGATTCAGTGAGTGTGTGCACTGTGTGTGGGATGGGGGGGATTCAGTGAGTGTGTGCACTGTGTGTGGGATGGGGATTCAGTGAGTGTGTGCACTGTGTGTGGGATGGGGGGGATTCAGTGAGTATGTGCACTGTGTGTGGGATGGGGATTCAGTGAGTGTGTGCACGATGGGGGGATTCAGTGAGTGTGTGCACTGTGTGTGGGATGGGGGGATTCAGTGAGTGTGTGCACTGTGTGTGGGGTGGGGATTCAGTGAGTGTGTGCACTGTGTGTGGGATGGGGGGGATTCAGTGAGTGTGTGCACTGTGTGTGGGATGGGGATTCAGTGAGTGTGTGCACTGTGTGTGGGATGGGGGGATTCAGTGAGTGTGTGCACTGTGTGTGGGATGGGGATTCAGTGAGTGTGTGCACTGTGTGTGGGATGGGGGGGATTCAGTGAGTGTGTGCACTGTGTGTGGGATGGGGATTCAGTGAGTGTGTGCACTGTGTGTGGGATGGGGGGGATTCAGTGAGTGTGTGCACTGTGTGTGGGATGGGGATTCAGTGAGTGTGTGCACTGTGTGTGGGATGGGGGGGATTCAGTGAGTATGTGCACTGTGTGTGGGATGGGGATTCAGTGAGTGTGTGCACGATGGGGGGATTCAGTGAGTGTGTGCACTGTGTGTGGGATGGGGGGATTCAGTGAGTGTGTGCACTGTGTGTGGGATGGGGATTCAGTGAGTGTGTGCACTGTGTGTGGGATGGGGGGGATTCAGTGAGTGTGTGCACTGTGTGTGGGATGGGGATTCAGTGAGTGTGTGCACTGTGTGTGGGATGGGGATTCAGTGAGTGTGTGCACTGTGTGTGGGATGGGGGGGATTCAGTGAGTGTGTGCACTGTGTGTGGGATGGGGATTCAGTGAGTGTGTGCACTGTGTGTGGGATGGGGGGATTCAGTGAGTGTGTGCACTGTGTGTGGGATGGGGGGATTCAGTGAGTGTGTGCACTGTGTGTGGGATGGGGATTCAGTGAGTGTGTGCACTGTGTGTGGGCCACACAAGCTAAGACCCATGTGGCATTCACTGAATCCCTGACAGAGGACTTCCTCAAAATTAGTTACAAGACTTAAAACTGAGTTTGAGCTCAGTGGTGGTGAACTGATGGCAACCAATGGTGTTCAGGGATAGGGGGAAGGTGAGAAAGTGGACTTAGGTGAGAGTCAGTATCTCCTCAGATAGTTTGAGGGACAGAATGGCCTCCCCGTGTTCCTTTGTCCGCAGAGAGAGCTGGGCAGCTCACTTCTGGGGCAGCTGGTTATCATGCACTCTGCCGGAGTCATTGAAACAGGGCAGGGGTGAAATCGTGAACCAGCTGTGTTGTGAATTTCTATGATTCCATGGGATAGAAATTCTGCCAAGATGCTGGACAGAACCTGAACTGTCCACTCATCACACAAGTGAAGCGGTGTCCTGGAACGTGTTCACGGCCCTTAACACTCTCTGGGTTGCAACGACAATGGGAATCATTTCACTTTCTCCTTGGCCAATGTCTCTGGCTCCCTCAACCCCTGACCCGTGGGTCATTACAGTGCCTGGGGTAAACAGCACTGGGACTCGATTGGCTCCTGGCCTGGGGTCAGCACGGTATTGACGCAGCCGGGCCATCACCACCGAAGAATTCCAATGTGACAAAAATCATTAATCATGTCATTATGAATTATAAATCACCATAAATCATGTCAGCATCGGAGACCACTCAGAAGGTTGCATTCGTGATGCAGAAGGAGATTTCATCCAACCATGAAGCTGCCACTTTAACCAGCTGTGCTCTTGGATCGGCCTCATGCTGTCAGTCCATTAATAATGTAATCGACAATCACAAACTACTTTGCCAGCCATTCAGGAGGTCCAATTATAGTCTATCTGCCACAAGAAAACCCCCAACAGGAACACAAGAATATGATTCAGAACCGAGGCTGCTTTCAGACCCTGAAGGGCATTTACTTCTGTTGCTTTTCCCTCACCGTTTGCAAGCGTCAGTCCACAACAACAACTTGTGTTTATGTAGCACCTCTGGGGCTAAAGATCGCTCTGGGTTGCTTCGGAGGAACGTTATTGAGCTGACTTTGATGGGGACGCATAAGGTGAGATCTGGGCAGGTGCATAAAGGCTGGGTCAAGGGAGGAGGGTTTTAGGAGGTTTTTGAAGGGAAAGGAAGTGGAGAGGATTGGGGAGGGAATTCCTGAGCGTGGGAAATCAGCGGTGAAGGAACAGCAGCCAAAGGTGAAGAGATTCCAATGAAGGAATGATCAGGAGAGGTTTCAGAGGATGGAGAGGTTATTCGTACAAGGAGGGAGGACGCCATGGAGGGACTTGAAAATGTTAAAATGGTGACTTTGCTGAAACAAGTTCAGGTCACTGAGTGCAAGGGTGATGTGTGAATGTGAGCTGGTGTGAGCTGGTGTACAGGCTGCAGTGAGGAGAGCTGGACAAGGCAGGGCTCATGTTTGACAGGTTGGGTCAGTTTTCTATCCTTTGCGTCTTGTTCCCTCTGTTTCCAATAGATTTAGAGCCATTTCCTTCAGTATAACTGACGAGAGGTGTTGGTTGCTGGAAAACCAATCGCTGGTCTCTGCATGAACAGACAACACAAGACCACATTCCAAAACAGCTCAGCCTCCCATTCGAGATCCACTGGGGCATCAAATTAAAACCCGACCTGATCCCAACCCCACATCAGCTAATCCAAACCCAACCTGAGCCCAACTCCACATGAGCCAATCCAAACTTGACCTGAGCCCAACTCCACATCAGCCATTCCAAACCCAAGCTGAGCCCAAAGATTGGAGACATTTCCAGTCACAACCTGACCTGACCCAACCCAGAGGCAGAAAAGCAGAGCAGGAGGTGAGTGGCTAGTGATCACAAACACAGGACATGTTTAGAGACACAGTGTCAAGTTGCATGGAGTCAGGCCCTTCAGCCCATCAAGTCCATGACAACCATCAAACACCCATTGGCACTAATCCCATTTATTTTATTTATCATCCAATGAAGTTTAGTCATTCTGACCTGCATAACTCAGTATCTGGGCTGGCCCAACATGACCAGACCTGAATGTTTTCTGGAATGTATACTAACTCAGAGTGAGACTGACACATTGGCCTATATCCATGAGAGTTTAGAAGAATGAGAGAAAATCTCATGGAAACCTATGAAATCCAACAGGACTAAACAGATTAAATGCAGGAAGAATGTTCCTGATGGCTGGGGAGTTTAGGACCAGGGTCACAGTCTAAGGACAAGGGATAAGCCATTTAAGTACTTGGAGTATTTGTTCAGTTCTGGTCGCCTCACTATAGGAAAAACGTGGAAGCTTCAGAGAGGGTGCAGAGGAAATTTACCAGGATGTTGCCTGGATTGGAGAGCATGTCTCATGAGGATAGGTTGAGTGAACTAGGGCTTTTCTCTTTGGAGAGGAGGAGGATGAGAGGTGACTTGATAGAGGTGTACAAGATGATAAGAGGCATAGATGGAGTGGACAGAGACTTTTTCCCAAGGTGACAATGGCTAACATGAGGGGGCATAATTTTAAGGTGACTGGAGGAAGGTATAAGGGGGATGTCAGGGGTAAGTTTTTTACACAGTGAGTGGTGGGTGTGTGGAATGCACTGCCGGCAGAGGCTGTGGGGGCAGATACGTTAGGAACATTTAAGAGACTCTTAGATAGGCACATGAATGATAGAAAAATGGAGGGCTATGTGGGAGGGAAGGGTTAGATGGATCTTAGAGTGGGATAAAATGTCGGAACAACATCGTGGGCCGAAGGGCCTGTACCATGCTGTAGTGTTCTATGTTCTAAGACTGAGATGTATAACTCTATGACTCTGCGAGGAGGATCAGCTACCCTGATCTTGGATAAAATAGCCCCACATGATCTTTAAAATCCACAGGGTCATGGTTTAACATCTCATCCAAAAGTCCTGCTATTACAAGACTCTTCAATGGACCTCAAACGATAAAGATGAACTCTAGATCTCTCGATCTATTCGTCATGGCCCTTACACTTTGTCTACCTGCATTTCACTTTCTCTGTAGCTGTAACACTTATATTCTGCATTCTCTTGTACTACCTCTGCACCGCATGATCTGTCTGGATGGCACGCAAACAAAAGCTTTTCACTATATCATGATTCATGAGACAATAATAAACCAATCACCAATTACCCCTCACAAAAGTGCAGCACCCTTGTAGAGTTGCAATGCCAGCCTTTGATATTTGTCCTCAAGCCTCCAGGACGGGATGAACCCACAGCCCAGAGGCAGGGCAAGTTTGACGCGAAACGTCCACTGTTCATTTCCCTCCACAGATGCTGCCTGACCTGCTGAGTTCCTACGGTGTTTTGTGTGTTGCTCCAGATTCCAGCATCTGCAGTCTCTTGTGTTTCTCGTCAGCTATCTGCTTAAGTTTATTGTTGTCATGGGCATACAGACACAGGGTATAAATACCATGAAGATTAGCTTTTTGCAGTAGCAGCACAGTACTTTACAAATGCAACAAACATAAGTTAACATGGACAAGTTGACATATGTTATACATAACTTACATGAGTGCAAAATAAACATGACAGTAGTGCAAGATTGAGAGAGATGAAAATCTGAGTTAGTGTTACAGACAGCACAGTGAGTTATCATTAATTGCACGGGCCGGGTCTTCAGGAGTTGAGTTACAGGGAAAGATTGAACAGGTCAGGACTTTATTCCTTGGAGCGTAGAAGAATGAGGGGAGATTTGATAGAGGTTTACAAAATTGTGAGGGGCATAGACAGAGTAAATGCGAGTCAGCTCTTTCCACCTAGATTAGGAGAGATAAGTACAAGAGGACATGCCTTTAGGGTGAAAGGGGAAAGGTTTAGGGGCAGCTTCTTCACTTAGAGAGTGATGGGAGTATGGAACGAGCTGCCATCTGACATGGTAAATGCGGGTTCACTCTTAAGAATAAATTGGATAGATACATGGATGGGAGAGGTCTGGAGGGTTATGGACTGGGTGCAGGTCAATGGGACTAGTGGAATAAAGTTTTGGCACAGACTAGAAGGGCCAAATGGCCTGTTTTCTGTGCTGTAGTGTTCTATGGTTCTATTGTTCTAATGCCTGAGTCAGAAGGTGCTGAGTTCAAGTCCCACCCTAGAGTACAAACATCATGTAGAATACCAACGGGGTGCTGAATTGTCAGAAGTGCTGGCTTTCAGCTGAAATATTAAATCCAAGGCCTTGTCTGCCTTCTTAGGTTTTTTTATTTCGAAAATAGACTTTATTCATGATAAAAAATACACACAAAGGAAGAAACGATGCAAAACAACATTCATGGTCGTTACATTCAGTCGTGTATACTTTAAAGAAAAACACAAAAAAAAAGCAGCATTGCCTCTCACGTGGCCCCCTGAGGTGACACGTCTTTCATGTTCAAGGGGCTTCCCCACCTGACTCAGCCCCTCTGTGTGCGGTAGCGGAAGGAGCCCAGACTGTGGACCTTCCCCACAGAGCTGTAGCATTGGCTGCCCCGAGGTTAAGTGCGTCCCTCAGAACGTACTCCTGCGGCCGGGACTGTGCCAGGTGCAGGCTGGAGGAGCAACACCTCATATTCCGCCTTGGGAGTCTCCAACCTGACGGCCTCAACATCGATTTCTCTAACTTCCAGTAACCCCTCCCCTTCCTTTTCCCCTCCACCATTCCTTTGGCACGGTGGTGTAGTGGTTAGCGTAACGCTATTTCAGCGCCAGTGACCGGGGTTCAATTCCGTCCGCTGTCTGTAAGGAGTTTGTACGTTCTCCCCGTGCCTGCGTGGGTTTCCTCCGGGTGCTCCGGTTTCCTCCCACATTCCAAAGACGTACGGGTTAGGAAGTTGTGGGCGTGCTATGTTGGCGCCGGAAGCGTGGCGACACTTGCGGGCTGCCCCCAGAACACTCTACGCAAAAAATGCATTTCACTGTGTGTTTCGATGTACATGTGACTGATAAAGATATCTCATCTTATCTTATCTTCCCTTATTCTCATGGTTCCCTTCCCTCGCCGTGATGACCTGCCCATCTCCTCTCCTCTCCTCTCCTCCCCCATCCTTTATTCCGTGGTCCACTGCCCTCTCCTACCGGATTCCTCCTTCTTCAGCCCTTTGCCTCTTCTACCTGTCACCTCTCAGGTTATTACATCTTCTCCCCCATCCCCACCCACCTACCATCCCCCTCTCACCTGAAAACTCACCTGTCACCCAAACTCACCTGTCCCCTGCCTGCGTGTGCTCCTCCCCCTCCCCCCACCTTCATATTCTGGCTTCTGCCCTCTTCCTTTTCCAGTCCTGATGAAGGGTCTCGGCCCGAAACGTCGACTGTTTATTCCCCTCCACGGATGCTGCCTGACCTGCTCAGTTCCTCCAGCACTTATTGTGTACTGCGCCAGTCAGCAGCGTTCCCTTACGGACATCTCGCTGTGCTGGAAGGCCAACAAGTTTTGGGCAGAGCAAAGGGCGTCTTTCACCGAGTTGATGACTTTCCAGCAGCACTTGACATCTGTCTCGGTGTGCGTATGCCTTAGATGGGTGGAAGAGAGAGCACAGTCTTAGGCAACAACAGTGACAATCACCCAGGCGTCCTGGCCGATACTTATCTCTCACTGAGCATCAGATAACCTGAGAACAATCACTTTGCTGTTCTTAACCGCGGCTTGCCCGACGTTGCAACTACAACCACACTTCAAAAAGTGCGACATTGACTGTAAAGAGCTCTGGGGTAAGCTTGGTCACAAAACAAAACGCTTCAGAAGCGCAAATTTTTCTTTCCACATGCGACAGTGACTGCGTTTCTTTGGAACCCACTTGGCGATGCGCCTGAGAGACGTGATAAGACGCGACTTGAATGCAAGAACTTCCTTCTCTTTGTTTCTGTCCCCAACTTGTGATCTCACGAAAGGGAAGGTCTTGGGGACCAGGATATTACAGTCACCCTCAGGCACATTGGAGATCAAATCAAAGTGCCACTGATAAGAGCCTTCAAAGCAGCTTCTTCAGTCATGGAAATTACATGGAAAGGGCAGAGCACAAAGGCAACGTATCAGTGCTCCGTATTTTACCCTTCCTCAGTGTGTATCGACGTGCAGCAGGGAACCGTCCTTTGTCGGATCCACACATGAAAGCCTTGTACTTCTGTAGCACTTTCACAGCCCATTAGGGACATTTCAAGGCATAGTCATTGTTGTAATATATATGTGTCAGCTAATTTGGGCACAGCAAGCTCCCATAAATAGCAATGCCATCATAAATAGATGACCAGCTTTGCTGGTCTCGACTGAGGGAAAAAACCTCAGCCAGGGCACTGAGGGAACCTCCCTCACTCTTCATTGAATTAGCACCAGGCTTCTCTTTACACTCCTGCACGAGTTGATTTGGAGTTTCAGTCTAATACCCTGCTTAAAGTCAGTACGTTCTGGAGTGCAACACAATAGCAACAATGCAGCAATGGCAACACTGCAGTGACTGAAACACTGCATCAATGACATCACTGCAGCGACGGCAATGCAGCAAAACTGCAATGATACAGCAACACTGCACACTGCAGCAATGCAATGGTGCAGCAACAGCGGCAATGGAGACGTTGCAGCGACAGTAATGCTGCAGCAGTGGCAACACTGCAGCAACACTGCAGCATTCTGCAGTGGTCGTGGCACTTATCATTGTAGGACCACTCCCCACCCTCTCCCACTGTGAACAGCTGCCCTTTAATCCCATTCCCTGCTTCCCATCCCGTAGCCTGCAGCAACCAACTCTGCAGCTCCTCGTTCCCTGACACCTTTTGTTGGTCTATCACAGGGCACCTTCGCCGAAGGTCTTTAGAAAACCTAGATAAGCCACATCTATCGAATTGGCATTGTTTGCTCTTTACGTTACCTCTTCAAAATAATTTAAGGTTGGCCAGGTTTCCAGGCTGATTATTCATACTTAACTTCTCATTTCTAATTGTTTTTTCTATTCTCTATTTTAGTAGAAGTTGTATTTCTTCCCCATGCCATTGATATTAAGCTGACTGGTCCGTCATGTCTGGGGTATCTTCTGTTACTGTTCTTATATTTCAGAAGGAGAACAATTGGCACCAAGCAACGGCAGAAAATGGAAATGAGTCAGAATAGGGGCAGGCACGGTAGTGTAGTGTAGCGGTTAGCATAACGCTATTACAGCACCAGCGACCCGGGTTCAATTCCGGCCTGCTGTCTGTAAGGAGTTTGTACGTTCTCCCCATGTCTGCGTGGGTTTCCTCCGGGTGCTCTGGTTTCCTCCCACATTCCAAAGACGTACGGGTTAGGAAGTTGTGGGCATGCTATGTTGGTGCCGGAAGCGTAGTGACACTTGCGGGCTGCCCCCAGAACGCTCTACGCAAAGATGCATTTCACTGTGTGTTTCAATGTACATGTGACTATTAAAGAAATCTTTAAAAATTTAGTTGGGCAACAGAGGGGCTGAATGGCCTGTACTGGTCCTAAAGTTCTGAGGTTCCTCCAATTCTTCTCTGCAGTCCCCACACTCAGAGAGAGATCGACACTTGAGGGAAAATAACTCGCAGGTCTGGGGGAAAGAGCTGGGGAAAGGGACTGGTTGCATTGTGCTCTACAACTAGATGGGCTGAATGTCCTCCTTCCGTGCGGTTGTGATTCTGTGATTCCACTGGGCGATGAGGAGGCAGAGAGAAACTGGCAGAGATTCAACTTTGCAGAGGATTTCAATCCTCACCCCTAAGCTGCCCACCATGACATTGGCGGATGGAGACGTCAGCCCTCACCCGCCCCAATCCAAGCAGCTGACCCAGAAGGTGACAGGAAGCAGAGAATATGATTGAGAATGGATTTGAACTAAAGCACCAGAATTACAAAATATACATTCAGTGACAGCTATCTCATTAACAGAACACACTCTCAATGTACTACAAGGCACTACAGACTCTGAGAGTGCAGGGTTTATCTCACTAGTCCTGACATCCTCCCTCCGCTGAATAGGTTAAACTGATTGGAAAAGGCTGAGAGGGGCTTATCAAAGCTAATAACTGAAGCAATAATGCATTTTCACTCTGAGAGGCTTAAGGCCCACACTCAAGCACCCTCTACTGCCTGCCAAGCAGCGTTGCATGTACACATTCATTATTCCAAGGTCACTCATGTGTTCCTCAAGGTTATTGGGCAATAGTGCTCTTCCATCGCCCTTTGCTGTCTCTCCCACATTCCCTGGGCACAATGTGCGCCACATAATGTCCAAATAAAACCTTTTTGTTTGAGAAAAAGTAACCTTTTCCTGTTTTTTTAAAAATCAGCCTTTTCCCCCTCCCTCTGATGGAGGTGTTGAGTCTTTCTGATTAAAAGGGAAAATCAGTGGCATGGAACAGAAGGCAGACATGTGGCTGGGAGGTTTACAATGGTACATCGAGACAAGCATCGAGTGCTGCTGGAAGGTCATCAACTCGGCGAAAGACGGTCTTTGGTCCGCCCGGAACTTGTTGGCCTTCCAGCACAGTGAGATGTCCGTAAGGGAATGCTGCCGGCTGGCACATTCCAGGCTGCAGGAGTACGTGCTGAGGGACGCGCTGAAGCTGGGTGCAGCCAACGCAAGGGCTCTGTGGGGAAGGACCTCAGTCTGGGCTCCTTCCGCTGCCGCACATGGAGGGGCTGAGACGGTTGGGGAAACCCCTCAGACGTTGACAGGATATCACCCCAGGGGGCTGTATAGGCACTGACGGTACTGTGGTTTAAAAAAATATATACTGTTGAATGTATTGACCATGAATGTAAAAGGTTTTGCACTGTGTTTCTTCTTTTGCGTATATTTTTTTTATTATTATGAATGAAGTCTAATTTTGAAATATAAAACAAGTGGTGTGCCCTGTGCCTTGGTACAAGCACCAAGACCTCGTTGGCTGGTGGTGAGAGGGGCTCTCCTCATCAGAGCCTCCTTGCACTGCCAGAGTCTCAGTCCCACCGCATGCTGCTCTTGAGATGTCTGATGGCAGAATGAACGTAGAGAAACACACAGGATTCTGGAGGAACTCAGCGGGTCAGGCAGCATCTGTGGAGGGAAATGGACGGTCAGGTCAAGACCCTTCACCTGGACTGAAAGGTTCACTCTATCTTTCAGTTCAGACGAAGGGTCTCGACCCCAAATGTCAACTGTCTGCTCCAAGAAACAATCCTTGATGCACTCACAAACTCCTCTTCCATGGTACCCTTGTGAGTGCAATTAATTCAATCAATACGGAGACTAAAATTATTCACCATATTTGCAGTTCACTTCTTACACGTCTTCGATATTTCCCCATTTATGCTTTGTCCGATTGAGAGGCAACACTTAGGGGACCCATGGTCTATCTCACCTGTATCTTCTTTATTTCCAGCCAACCGAAGTCCACATCACAACCCATTGCACCTCTGTCACTACTCACCCCTCCAACGGGACCTTCCTTGATTAGCCTCCTTTCCCCTTTTTTCCCTATTCTTTTGGAAGAATGAATAAGCTGGAATGCTGTGCGTTCCCAGTCCTGGTCATCTTGCAACCACATCTCTGTAATAGTTATTAGATCAAACTCATTTATTTCTATTTGTGCTGCCAACTCATCTATTTTGTCACAAATGTGGCACGTAATCAGAAAAAGAGCTTTAAGCTTTGATTTTTTACTATTGATACTTACTCCAGTATCACTTACAGCTGCACACTTCTGCTTAGATCCTCTGCCCCTCCTGTGAGACTTTGATTTTCATTCACCCCTTCACTATTATTTCTTTTTGATGTATTAAACTTCCCGTCATAGTGCCCTCCACCCCTCTAATTAGTTTAACACCCTGTCTATGACCCTAGTCATACGATTCATCAGAATACTTGTCCCAGCATGGTTCAAATGAGGCCTGTCCCAACACAACAGCTCTCTCTTCCCCCAATACTGGTGCCAATGTCCCATGAAACAGAACCCACCTCTCCCACACCAACCTCTGAGCCAATTGTTTCCTTCTCTGATCTCATTTTGCACGTGGCTCAGGTAATAATCTGGAGACTATTACCTTTGTGGTTCTCCTTTCTAGTTTTGCTCCAAGCTTTTCATAATTCGTCAGTGAAACCTCTGACCCAGCCCTACCTAAATCTATGTGGACCACTACAAGTAGATCCTTCCCTCCCAATGACCTTCACTAGAAAGTGAAGATCACATTAAAGTTTTGTTTTTATTTTACTTTATGCTTATAATTTTAATAAGGTTGCAGTAATTTAAAGCATTTTAACTAAATGTTTTAATTTTGTTTATAGAACATAGAACACAGCAGAGGAACAGGCCCTTCAGCCCACAATGTCTGTGCCGACCATGCTGCCAAATTAAACTAAACCTCTTCTGCCTGCACATGATCCACATCCTTCCATTCCCTGCATAACAGCCTCTTAAACACCACAATCAAATCTGCTTCCACCACCACCCCTGGCAGCCTGTTCCAGACACCTGAGAAACAAAGGACCGCAGATGCTGGAATCTAGATGACAAACACGATGATGCTGGAGGAACTCAGCAGGCCAGGCAGCATCCGTGGAGAAAAGCAGGTGGTCAATGTTTCAGGTCAGGACTCTTCTTCAGGGAAGGGGGGACCACCATGCTTCTTCTTTCCTGGCCTCTTTTTTTCTACCTTTTTCCCCTCTCTCTCCTTACCTTTGACCCATCCCCCGGTGGATCTGCTCTCCCCTCCTCCCCCACACCTGCCTATCACTATCTCACCTGCATCTACCTATCACCACCCTGTGCCCACCCCACCTCCCCTCTTTTGTCCACCTATCACTGCTCTGCTTTTCCCTCCTATATATCGGGCTTCCCCTTTTCCTATCTTCAGTCCTGAAGAAGGGTCCTGACCCGAAACGTTGACCGCCTGCTTTTCTCCACGGATGCTGCCTGGCCTGCTGAGTTCCTCCAGCATCATCGTGTTTTTCATCTTCGTTCCAAGTACCTACCACCCTCTGTGTAAAAAACTTACCCTGTATGCATAATTAATATTTTTGTTTTTAATTTGCTTTCTCTTAAACTACTTTGAGATACTTCTGAATATTAGGAACATTTAAAAACAGCGTAACCTGCCTTTGAAAGTGGCGGGGTGTCTAATTTGGTCAGCACAATCCTGGTGGTCGAGACCTTAGGTCCTGCTGCCTGAGGGTCAATGAGTGTCCGTGACCTGCCCACCGTGGTGGAAGGGCTGTGCAGCGAAGATCTCCCACATAGTGGATACAACTGGGCCACAATAGGTAAGTGTGTGGTGATTCTGAGCCATGGTCCAGGAAACGTGTACAGTTCTGGTCGCCTCATTATAGGAAGGATGTGAAAGCTTTAGACAGGGTGCAGAGGAGATTTACCAGGATGCTGCCTGGATTGGAGACCGTGTTTTATGAGGATAGGTTGAGTGAGCTAGGGCTTTTCTCTTTGGAGAGGAGGAGGATGAGAGGTGACTTGATAGAGGTGTACAAGATGATAAGAGGCATAGATCGAGTGGACAGTCAGAGACTTCTTCGCAGGGTGACAATGGCTAACATGAGGGGACATAATTTTAAGGTGATTGGGGGAAGGTATAAGGGGGATGTCGGGGCAAGTTTTTTACACAGAGAGTGGTGGGTGCGTGGAACGCACTGCTGGCGGAGGTTGTGGGGGCAGTTACATTAGGGACACTTAAGAGACTCTTAGATAGACACATCAATGATGGAAAAATAGGGGGCTATGTGGGAGGGAAGAGTTAGATAGATCTTAGAACAGGATAAAATGTCGGCACATCATTGTGGGCCGAAGATCCTGTACTGTGCTGTAGTGTTCTTTGTTCTATGTTCTATGAAACGTGATCCGATCCATTGTTTCCCATCAATGAACAGATGAAAGTCTTCCAATGAAAAGATATCGACCTGAATTGTTGTAGATCCCAATTTTGTGACAGGTTGTCTTCACGAGGAGATTGTATCAGGTACCGGTCCACAATTCTGGTCAATTCAGTTTGAACAGTTTGCAAAACAAAATGGGATCAAGCATCCGTCAAGCAACCAACTCACCGGGGCATATGTATTATAAATGTTATCTCTGTTTCTTTCACCAGAAATGCTGCCTAACCTGTTGAGTATTCCCAGCATTTTCCATTAGTGGGAGGTTATTAGAATTGCTCAGAATTATCAATTGTTCTAATAGCTGTGAAAATGGAACAGCCCCTTCTCACCCAGCCTCAAAGAGAAGCTGGGAGATGGGGACATGCAGTGGAAGAAGTGCTAAAGAACTGAATCATGCGAGGCAGATTGGTCTTCGATGAAGCATCGACTTGCAGATTTTCTTCTGGAGCTACAGGTTGACTCCTCACTCCAATACGGGACACCTTCCTGCAGAAATGTCGATGTTGGAAGACTTGGGACTTGTCTTTGAGTCTGATTCAGCTGAATCTGGAAGGGAAGTAGAAGAAAAAAAGGACATGATGGGTCAAAGGGCCTGTTTCTGTGCTGTACAACTCGATGAGTCTATGAAATGCAGTTGAGGCAAACATCCCAACACATGATATAAAGGAGGGAGGTTCAGATTTAGTGATAACATTCACAGCTCGGTATGACAACTGCTCTGCCTGTGACCGCAAGAAACTGCAGAGAGTTGTGGACACAGCCCAGTGCATCACGGAAACCAACCTGCCTTTCATGGACTCTGTCTTTACCTCTCGCTGCCTTGGTGAAGCAGCCAGCATAATCAAAGACCCCACCCGCCCGGGTCATTCTCTCTTCTCCCCCTTCCCATCAGGTAGAAGATATAGGAGCCTGAGGGCACATACCACCAGGCTCAAGGACAGCTTCTATCCCACTGTGGTAAGACTATTGAGTGGTTCCCCTATACAATGAGGTGGACTCGTGACCTCACAATCTACCTTGTTATGACCTTGCACCTTATTGTCTACCTGCAAGGCAATTCCCTGTAGCTGTAACTCTGTATTCTGTTATTGTTTTTACCCTGTACTAACTCGATGCACTGTGTAATGAATTGATCTATACGAACGGTATGCAAGACAAGTTTTTCACTGTACCTTGGTACAAGACGCAATAATAAACCAATACCAACATTCATATACTGACACCACCAGAGAGAAGAAAATGGAATATCTGAGTGATCTATACGGTTCCAAGAAATATCTCATAACAATAAGTGAAAGGTTCATGCAGAACATTTGATCTCAGCACAAGATACCCAAGGGAACGGTGAGGAAGATAGTGAGTTTGAATGCAGTGAGTTCTTCAATAGCTGAAGAAGAGTCATTGCAGAATGTGACAGAAGAGAGCTAGGATGTGACACCTTCAATGAGTCCAGGGATGGATGTTACATCAATAAATTCCTTGAGTCTCCTAGATCAACACAAGCAACAGCAATGCAGTCACGTAGATCAAAGAGAATTCCAAACCCAGTTAACTGGTTAAATTTGTACATTTAGAAATGTTGTTAACATGGTTTCATTCTTTTTAATGTCTATTGTCTATTGTCTATTAAGGGAGGGATGCAGTATTGCATGTGCAAATAAGTGTGATGTCACTACATGACCAACTTGATTCACCCTAACGAACACTCTAACCAACCTCTGTTGAAAGTATCCTGACTGGTTGCATCACATCCTGGTATGGCAATTCCAATACACAGGAACGCAAAAGGCTGCAGAGAGCAGTGGACACAGCCCGGTCCATCATGAGCATAGCCCTCCCCACCATTGAAAGCATCTAGATGAAGCGCTGCCTCAAGAAGGCAGCATCTATCATCAAAAATCCCCACAATCCGGGCCATGCCATCTTCTCACAGCTGCCATCGGGCAGGAGGTACAGAAGCCTGAAGTCGCACACCACCAGGTTCAGGAACAGCTACTTCCCTTCAATCATCTGGTTCTTGAACCGACCTGCACAACCCTAATCCTACCTCAGCAACGGAACACCACGGACCACCTCTTGCACTCCCATGGAATTGTCTCTGATTGTGTTTTTTTTGCACTAGTGTCTTGTCTTTTCTTCACTGTCTTGTATAATTTATATATAATCCATGTTCTGTGTGTTGTCTGTACCTACGTGCCCGTGATGCTGCTGCAAGCAGGTCTTTCATTGTACCTGTACCTCATCGTACTTGTGCACATGGCAATAGACTCAACTGGACCTGACTTGACGACTTGGTCTTATATCATTGTGTGCACATGTGCAGTCTGAGAACAATATAAACCAGACACACTTTCCAGACTATAACTGTTCCCCACATTTCACACTGCACACTCGAGAGGTGAGTGGTAGAATCTGGGGCAACTTAATGGGAATGTGGGGAGAATAAAACATGGGATTAATGTAGGATTCATGGAAACTGGGATTGGAATTGGTTTATTACTGTCACATGTACAGAGGTACAGTGAAAAACTTGTCTTGCATACTGTTCATACAGATCAATTCATTACACAGTGCATTGAGGTAGTACAGGGTAAAACAATAACAGAATGCAGAATAAAGTGTCACAGCTACAGGGAAAGTGCAGTGCAGGCAGACAATAAGGGGCAAAACCATAACAAGGTAGATGGTGAGGTCAAGAGTCCATTTTATCGTACTAGGGAACCATCTAATATGGTTAATAGTTGGCATCAACTTATACAGTCATACAGCACAGAAACAGGTCCTTCGGCCCAATTGACTTGATGGGCTGAAGGGCCTGTTTTGTACTATTTTGCTCTCTGCCTCTCCAAAATTGGAGTGGGCTGAATTGCTCTATCAATGAGCTGTCACGACTATGATGAGCTGAATGATCTCCTTTGGCATTGGTTTTTTCTATGTCTATCACCCTGAGGTCCCGTCCTGTGAATCTGCACCTCCAGATCCCCTTCTGCATTTTTTACACCACCAAGCCTACTTCTATTGAGCATAATTACTCTGTTACCTCGCTTAGCGCTCTGGATGTGTTCCCAGGAATGAGAGCACAAATGGAATCACCACTGGAAGGGCTGTCGTAGAGCTGTGCAAAGAGCTGTGTTACTGATGTGTTACTGATAGCTTCCCCAGTGCAGTGCTTATTACTCCGCTGGCACTCCTGCAGTAATAAGCTTCCCACGGTTCGGTGCGGAGAACCTGCCTGTGAGGGTGACCGTTAGGCAGGCTGGGGCAAGTAGTGTGGTAGTTCAGTGCTGAGTTAGAACATAGAACAGTACAGCACAGGAACAGGCCCTTCAGCCCACAATGTTGTGTCAAGCTAATTAAAGTAATGACATCTAATCCCTTCTGCCTGCACAAAGTCCATATCCCTCCATTCTCTGCGTGTTCATGTGCCTACCTAAGAGCCTCTTACAAGATAAGATAAGATTTCTTTATTAGTCACATGTACATCAAAACACACAGTGAAATGCATCTTTTGCGTGGAGTGTTCTGGGGGCAGCCCACAAGTGTCGCCACGCTTCCGGCGCCAACATAGCATGCCCACAACTTCCTAATCCGTACGTCTTTGGAATGTGGGAGGAAACCAGAACACCCGGAGGAAACCCATGCAGACACAGGGAGAACGTACAAACTCCTTACAGACAGCGGCCGGAATTGAACCCGGGTCGCTGGCACTGTAATAGCGTTACGCTGACCACTACACTACCGTGCCTCTATCGCCTCTATTGTATCTGCCTCCATCACCCCTGGCAACACATCCCAGGCACGCACCACTCTCTGTGTAAGAGAACTTGCCCCATACACCTCCTTTGAACTTTCCCCCCCTCACCTTAAAAGCATGCCCTCTAGCCTGAGACATTTCAACCCTGGGGAAAAGATACCAGCTGACTACTTTATGCTTCTCATGATCTTATAAACTTCTATCAGTCTCCCCTCAGCCTCCACTGGTCCAAAGAAAACAACCTTGGTTTGTCCAACCTCTTATTAATGCACAAGCTCCTTATATCAGAGTTGTTAGGCTCCGGGCTGGTACAGTGAACGCAGGCCATTTCTGTGGACTGGAAGCACCCGCTCCATGTTAACAGAGCACCCAGATCCCATGGTCTCCCTCATCACTGCCTGCTGGGTAGATGAAAGATTGGTATTGGTATTGGTTTATTATTGTCACTTGTACCAAGGTACAGTGAAAAGCTTGTCTTACAAACCGATCGTACAGGTCAATTCATTACTCAGTGCAGTTACATTGAGTTACAGTGCAGTTACAGAGTGCATTGATGTGGTGCAGGTAAAAACAATAACAGTACAGACTAAAGTGTCACAGCTACAGAGAAAGTGCAGTGCAGGTAGACAATAAGGTGCAAGGTCACAACAAGGTAGATCGTGAGGTCATGTATGAGGAAACCGTTCAATAGTCTTATCACAGTGGGGTAGGAGCTGTCCTTAAGTCTGGTGGTATGTGCCCTCAGGCACCCGTATCTTCTACCCGATGGAAGAGGAGAGAAGAGAGAATGACCCGGGTGGGTGGGGTCTTTGATTATGCTGGCTGCTTCACCAAGACAACGAGAGGTAAAGACAGAGTCCAAGGAGGGGAGGCTGGTGTCCGTGATGTGCTGGGCTGTGTCCACAACTCTCTGCAGCTTCTTGCGGTCCTGGGCAGAGCAGTTGCCGTACCAGGCCGTGATACATCCAGATAGGATGCTTTCTATGGTGCATCTGTAAAAGTTGGTGAGAGTTTAAGGGGACAAACCAAATTTCTTTAGCCTCCTGAGGAAGTAGAGGCGCTGGTGAGCATTCTTGGCCATGGCATCTACGTGATTTGACCAGGACAGGCTGTTGGTGATGTTCACTCCCAGGAACTTGAAGCTCTCAACCCTCTCAACCCTCTCGACCTCAGCACCATTGACGTAGACTGCCCCCTTTCCTTAAGTCAAATGACCAGCTCTTTTGTTTTGTTGACATTGAGGGCAAAGTTGTTGTCATGACACCATTCCACTAAGCTCTCTATCTTCTTCCTGTACTCCGACTCATCGCTGTTTGAGATACAGCCTACAACGGTGGTATCATCTGCAAACTTGTAGATGGAGTTAGAGCAGAATCTGGCCACACAGTCGTGAGTGTATAGGGAGTAGAGTAGAGGGCTGAGGACACAGCCTAGATCCCACCTCCCTCTCACTGAGCGGCCACACAGCTCACCCCAGCCCCCAGGACTTCTCTGTGGGTTGTGCTACTGACTGCAGAGAAGTCTCTGAGCTGGAGGAGCCCCAGTGGAGGGCAAGGATCTGCCCAGGTTCTCAGCACCCAGGTTCCTGACACAGCAACAACAACTCAAGCAGATGTCCTTTTAAAGGTAGCTGTCCGTGAGTGAGTGCTTCTGTGAGGAAAGGCAGCAGTTTAACCAATCAGCACTCAGTGGGGCAATCCTAGTTGGGGCAAACTTTAGCCTAATGGACTCACGAGAGACTCCAGATACTGGAAATCTGCTGGAGGAGCTCAGTGGGTCAGGCAGCATCTGTGGAGGGAAGTGGACAGTCAATGTTTTGGGTTGTGATGAAGTTCCTCCAGCAGTTTGTTTGTTGCTTCAGATTTTAGCCTATTCCCCCTCTCTTAACAAGTCTCAGTTTTGCTTGATATGCAAAGATTTAAACAGTAGTGTAGTGGTTAGCGTAACGCTATTACAGCGCCAGCGACCCGGGTTCAATTCCAGCCGTTGTCTGTAAGGAGTTTGTACGTTCTCCCCGTGTCTGCATGAGTTTCCTCCGTGTGCTCCAGAGTTCCTCCCACATTCCAAAGATATACGGGTTAGGAAGCTGTGGGCACGCTATGTTGGCGCCAGAAGCACGATGACACTTGCAGACTGCCCGCAGAACACTCTACACAAAATTGCATTTCACTATGTGTTTCGATGTACATGTGACTAATAAAGATACATATAGGGACATTTAACAGACTCTTAGAATGATAGAGAAATGATAGAGAAATGAAAGGCTACGTGGGAGGGAAGGGTTAGATAGGTATTAGAGCAGGATAAAATGTCAGCACAACATTGTGGGCAGAAGGGCCTGTACTGTGCTGTAATGTTCTATGTTCTATGTTCTATATCTTATCTTATCTTATCTTAATTCCCCCCTTCTTTTTAATCATCTGCAAGTTTCAAGTCTACTCACACTCCTACATCCAAACCATTGGCACTGAACAAAAATGCCCCCAGGGCTAACCCCTGTCGTACATGGTATCACACACACTACACTTCACCTGAACTTCACCACCACCAATCCCTCCAACTCCCGACCTCCTCAATCTTAATTTCCTCAAACTCAAATTTCTCCACTGATCTCCAGTGCGGTCCATTGTCAAAAGACCCATGGAAAATACATCCACCACAGCCCCCCGGTTCACCATACCTGTTACTCCTTCATATAATTGATTGATCAACCAGTTTGACATCTATTCTGCTGGCTTTTAATTACTTTATCTAGATATGTAGTCATTTCAACCTTAATTTGAGACCCTATTTTTTCTTCTTACTGCAGATGTTAAACTAACTGCCCTGTAATTATACAGATGACTTTCTTTTTAAAAGTCGAATCTACATTGGCCACTCTCCAACTCCCCAGCACTGATCCACACTCAATACAGCCCTGAAATTTAATTTCTAACCTGGCCAATTAGTTCCCTGCTTTCCCTAAAGATCTTAGGATGTATCCCACTGGGCCCCTCATTTTTGTCTGTGGCTTTCTGTCCAACAACTTGCACATAAAACACATTTAACATGGTGAAAGAGGGCAAAGAATATTACCAGGCAATATCTGATTGCATGCCACCTCGGAAGTATTAGGACAGGTGACCAAAGAGGTAGGTCAGAAGGAGTGTATTAAGAGTTCAAACTGCATGTCAACTAAGATTAAAAAATTCCTTTTTATCAGACATATCGCTCATCTTCCTCTCAACCACATCAGGCAGGATTCACTTCTCTTCGGTGAAATGTGACCAGTGTTAAATACTGATTAACTATCTGCTGTTTCCTAATTACCAGTCACAAGTGAACAACCGCTCTTCACTTGGTTATCCTTCTGGCTTTAAAGAATTTCATTTTATTTCATGCGCTTCACTGTTGCTCCTAAGATTCTTAAGAACAGAGTTGGCTCCCGTTCCCTCAAAATTCCTTTCTCAAAACCCTTGTCGAGCTTTCTCTGGCCCTTGCTTTATTATAAAGGTCTTTGCTGGCCTCTTCACTCTGTATTGGTTTTATGACCTCTTCATTTATCCAATTAATCCTTAGTACGTTCCTTTGTCAGTTCTAGTTGGAATCTACTTGGATCTGTATTCTTTGGAGTTTACAAGGATTGATCTTATTGATGCATTCTGTATAAATTGGTAAATTGGTTTATTATTGTCACACGTACTGAGGTACAGTGAAAACCTTTGTTTTGCATGCCATCCATACAGATCATTTCATCACATCGGTGAATTGAGGTAGTACAAGGGAAAACAATAACAGAATGCAGAATAAAGTGTCACAGTTACAGAGAAAGTGCAGTGCAGGTAGACAATGAGGTGCAAGACCATTAGGTAGATTGTGAGGTCAAGAGTCCATCTTATCGTACTAGGAGACCATTCAATAGTCTTCTAACAGTGGGGTAGAAGCTGTCCTTGAGCCTGGTGGTACGTGCTTTCAGGCTTTTATATCTTCTGCCCGATGGAAGTGGGCAGAAGGGAGAAAGTCCGGGGTGGGGGTGGGTGGGGTCTTTGATTATGCTGGCTGCTTTACCGAGGCAGCGAGAAGAGTAGACGGAGTCCATGGAGGGGAGGCTGGTTTCTGTGATGTGCTGAGCTGTGTCCACAACTCTCTGCAGTTTGTTGCAGTCCTGGGCAGAGCAGTTGCCGTACCAAGCCGTGATGCATCCAGGTAGGATGCTTTCTATGATGCTCGATAAAAATTGGTGAGGGTCAAAAGGGACATGCCAAATTTCTTTAGCCTCCTGAGGAAATAGAGGCACTGGTGAGCTTTCTTGGCCGTGGTATCTGGTTGGACCAGGACAAGCTATTGTTGTTTGCACCTTGGAACTTGAAGCTCTCAACCATCTCCACCTCGGCACCATTGATACATTCAGGAGCATGTGCACCGCCCCCCTTCCTGAAGTCAATGACCAGCTCTTTTGTCTTGCTGACATTGAGGGAAAGGTTGCTGTCATGACACCATGTCACTAGGCTCTCTATCTCCTTCCTGTTATTTGAGATCCGGCCCACTACAGTGGCATCATCGGCAAACTTGTGGATGGAGTTGGAGTAACATCTGGCCACACAGTCACGAGTGTATAGGGAGTAGAGTAGGGGCTGAGGACAGGGCAGGGCTTGAGGGACACAGTGACATACTCCTGCTCCTTTTTTCTTGTGTTCTTATTGCATTATTGTACTTCTTTTGTGCTTTTTGTACTCCTCCCTCTGCAGACAAGGACACAATCTAAACTCGTAGTTTGCTGATCCAGTTGGCCTTTGGTAGCAGCATTTGAGCTCCACCATTGTGTGTTCACATACTAATTGATGTGACATATTGATTGGCATTTCTTGCAGGAAAGAAGCAAAAATAAAATCTCACAGGTCCCAAGTCTACTTGTCACTTTGGCTTGATAATAATTAGTTATTTAGAAGTACTTAAACAGCCAAGAAGACTGCAATGTGCATTAACCAAGCGACCCTTATCCCTTTCCAATCGCACCACTAAAAACAATTATGGAAGATTCTACAATTGTCATTTCAAATGTCATTAAGAACTAACCCATCTGCACCTGTGAAATTAAAAGGCTGAATTTAAAGAGGGAGTTTGCACAAACTGACACATAGGGCATTTCCGCCTTAACCACTTCCTCGAGAAACATCCATCATTTTGATAAACAGTTCTCCTTGCCACCAACCCCCTACCTCAGCCCCACACTTTCCTGTGTTTGTCTAAATGACAACTGTAAGACAGGCAGCGGACTCACACCCTCTGAACTGATATGACGATGGCGATATTGAGGTTTGCAGCACTCCATAGGATGAACAGACCAAACTAAGCGAGGAGGCAAAGATTACTTTTTGTGCCTTTTGCCAGTGACCACATTTTAAAGCAATCCATGCCTTGTGCAAATTTCCTAAAGGACAAGTTAGCATGATCTTATAAAATCACGAGGGGCATAGATAGGGTGAATGCACACACTCTTTTTCTCAGCGTTGGGGAATCAAGGACTAAAGGACATCGGTTTAGGGTGAGGGGGAGAGATTTCATAAGGAGACATAAGAGATTCTGCAGATGCTGGAATCTGGAGCAACGCACACACAAAAGGTGCTGGAGGAACTCGGCAGGTCAGGCAGCATCTATGGAGAGAAATAAACAGTCAACGTTTTGGGTCGAGACCCTTCATCAGGACTTCAATCGTCATCAGGAAATTTAATAAGAAACTGAGCGGTAAACATTTCCCCGTATATAGAATGAGCTGCCAGAGGAAGTGGTTGAGGCAGGTGCATTAACAACATTTAAAAGGAACTTGGACAGGTACATGGATAGGAAAGGTTTAGAAGGATATGGACCAAATGCAAGCAAATTGGACTAGCTTCAATGGGAATCTTGGGAGGCATGGACCAGTTGGGCCGAAGGGCCTGTTTCTGTGCTGTATGACTCTATGACTCCGTAACATGCATCATTTTTTATTCTTAATGGGAAGACATGGGTTTTCTCCCTCAGAATAGGGGGTGCTGAAGTAATAATGATGGGTTAGCTCAAACACCAACCAGACACCTGAATTTTATTATCCTTATTAACTTACAGGGTGCGGCTGTTGCTGACAAACCCAGCATTTATTGCCCATTCCTAATTGCCCTTGAGAAGGTTGGGGTGGGAGCCACCTTCATGGGCCACTACAGTCCTCCTGGTGAAGGTGCTGCCTCAGTGCTGCTGGAGAGGGATTTGCAGGATGTAGACCCGGCAACAGAGAGCCTGGGATTGGTTTTGCCAGTAAAAGGTGCTATTGAAATATAAACACAGAATGCTGGTCATACTCAGCAGGTCGGGCAGCATCCATAGAGAGACAAACAGAGTGATGAAAGGTCATCCACCTGCTCCTCTCTCCACAAATGCTGCCTGACCTGCTGAGTATTGCCGCTGTTTCTGCTTTCATTTCAGATTTCCGGCATCTGCACTGTTTTGCTTTGCAATGGGTGCTGTTGTAATGGCTGCTGATGTTATGTCACACCTGTTGTAACAGTGACTACAGTCTACCTAACCGTCCTGCACCTCAGGACATCACAAGGCCATGAAAGGAAGTGAGTCTTTCTCCCTTAATGTAAACTAACACTGAACAGGATGTAAAACAGTCTTTTAGAGTCGTAGAGAGATAGAGCATCGAAACAGGCCCTTCGGCCCACTGAGTCTGTACTGACCATCAACCACTCTTTTACACTAATCCTACCCCATCAATTCCCCCCAGATTCTACCACTCGTCTACACAATAGGGGCAATTTACAGTGGTCAGTGAACCTACCTACCCAGCTGCAATTTTTTAGGATGTGGGAGGAAACTGGAGCACCCGTGGGAAACCCATGCAGTTACAGGGAGAACGTGCAAACTCCACATAGACAGGAAGAAGTCCAAGTCAGGATGTTGTGTGACTTGGAGGGGAACCTGCTGATGGTGGTGTTCCCACGTGATTGGAGTGGGTTTGGGAGGTGCTGTTGAAGTAGCCTGGGTGAGTAACTGCAGCGCATTTTGTAGGTGGTACACACTGCAGCCATGGTACACACTGCAGCCACAGTACACAGGCCGTGGAGAGAATGATGGTTCAGTGTGGCGATTGGGTACCAGTCAATGGACTGGGATCTTTCAGGGATAAATTTCTCTGGTTGCCAACACAATTGGTAATGGCGTAGTGGTCCAGTGCAGCTCGGAGAGCCACTGCCTCAGAACTCCAGGGACCTGGATCCAATCCTGACCTCTGGAGCTGTCTGTGTAGAGTTTGCATTTGCATGTTCTCCTTGTGACTGCGTGAGTTTCCCTCGGGTGCTCTGGTTCCCACTCACATCCTAAAAGAATGCATGTGGGCAGGTTGATTGACCACTGTAAGTTGCCCCTATTGTGTAGATGAGTGTTAGAATCTGGGGAGAGTTGATGGGAATGTAGGGAGAATACAGTGGGTTAGGGTAGGATTAGTGTGAAAGGGTGGTTGATGGTCAGTCCTCTTTTATACTATTGGCTAGTTGATCCTGATGATAGAATGATGATAGAATCCTTGTGGGCAGAGTTAAGAAACTGCAAGAGTAAAAAGACCCTGGTGGGAGTTACATTCAGGCCTCTGAATAGTAGCCAGGATGTGGGGTACAAATTACAACAGGAGATAGAAAAGGCATTTAAGAAAGGCAATGTTCCAGTGGTCATGGGGGACTTCAATATGCAGGTGGACTGGGAAAATCAGGCTGGTACTGAATCCCAAGAGAAGGAATTTGTAGAACGCTTAAGAGATGGCTTTTTAGAGCAGCTGGTGGTCGAGCCCACTAGGGAAAAGGCAATTCTGGATTTGATGTTGTGCAATGAACCAGATTTGATTAGGGAGCTTAAGGTAAATGTACCCTAAGGAGGCAGTGATCATAATATGATAGAATTCACCCTGCAGTTTGAGGGAAAAGCTAAAATAGAATGTATCGGTATTACAGTTGAGTAAAGGTAACTACAGAGGCATGAGAGAGGAGCTGGCCAGAGTTGATTGGGAGGGAACCCTAACAGGGATGATGGTAGAGCAGCAATGGCAGGAGTTTCTGGGAGTAATTCAGAAGACACAGGATCAGTTCATCCCAAAGAAGAAGTGTTCTAAAGGGAGGATGAGGCAACCGTGGCTGACAAAGGAAGTTAAAGACAGCATAAAAGCAAAAGAGAGGGCATACAATATGCAAACATTAGTGGGAAGCTAGAGGATTGGGAAGCTTTTAAAACCAACAGAAGGCAACTAAGAAAATCAATAAGAGGAGAAAAAATGAAATATGAAGGTAAGCTAGCCAATAATATAAAAGTGGATACCAAAAGTTCTTTCAGATATATAAAGAGTAAAAAAGAGGCAAGGGTGGTCATCGGACCACTGGAAAATGACACTGGAGAGATAGTAATGGAGACAAAGAAATGGCAGATGAACTGAATAAGTATTTTGCGTCAGTCTTCACTGTGGAAGATACCAGAAACGTGCCAAAAATTCGAGAGAGTCAGGGGGCAGAAGTGAGTGTAGTCACTATTCCTAAGGAGAAGGTGCTTGGGAAGCTGAAAGGTCTGAAGGTGGATAAGTCACCTGGACCAGATTGACTACACCCCAGGGTTCTGAAAGAGGTAGCTGCAGAGACTGTGGAGGCATTAGTAGTGATCTTTCAAGAATCACCAGAGTCAGGAATGGTTCCGGAGGACTGGAAAATCACAAATGTTACTCCACTCTTTAAGAAGGGAGGGAGGCAAAAGACAGAAAATTATAGGCCAGTTAGCCTGACTTCGGTGGTTGGTAAGATTTTAGAGTCCATTATTGAGGATGAGGTTTTGGGTACTTGGAAGCATATGAGAAAATAGGCTGAAGTCAGCATAGTTTCCTTAAGGGGAGATCTTGCCTGACAAACTTGTTTGAATTCTTTGAGGAAGTAACAAGCAGGGTAGAGAAAGGAGAGTCAGTGATGTTGTTTACTTGGATTTTCAGAAGGCCTTTGACAAGTTGCTGCACATGAGGCTGCTAAACAAGATAGGAGCCCATGGTATTACAGGAAAGGCACTAGCATGGACAGAAGATTGGCTGACTGGCAGAAGGCAAAGTGTGGGAATGAAGGGGGCATTTTCTGGTTGGCTGCCGGTGACTAGTGGTGTTCCGCAGGGGTCGGTGTTGGGTCCGCTTCTTTTCATGTCATATGTTAATGATCTGGATGACGGAATTGATGGCTTTGTGGCCAAGTTTGCAGATGGTACAAAGATAGGTGGAGGGGCAGATAGTGTTGAGGAAGCAGGGAGTCTGCAGAAGGACTTGGACAGGTTGGGAGAATGGGCAAAGGAATGGCAGATTGGAATACGGTGTTGGGAAGTGTACAGTCATGCATTTGGTAGAAGGAATAAAGGCGTGGACTATTTTCTAAATGGGGAGCGAATTCAGAAACACTTGGGAGTCTGAGTGCAGAATTCCCTAAAAGTTAACATACAGGTTGAGTCGGTAGTAAGGAAGGCAAATGCAACGTTAGCACTCATTTCAAGAGGACTAGAAAATAAAAGCAAGGATGTAATGCTGCGGCTTTATAAGGCGTTGGTCAGACCACACTTGGAGTATTGTGAGCAGTTTTGGGCCCCATATCTAAGGAAGGATGTGCTGGCATTGGAGAGGGTCCAGAGGAGGTTTACGAGAATGATCTCAGGGGTGAAAGGGTTGATATACGAGGAGCGTTTGATGGCTCTGGGCCTTTTCTCGCTAGAGTTTAGAAGGATGAGGGGGGATCTCATTAAAACCTACTGAATATTGAAAGGCCTGGATAGAGTGGACATTAAGAGGATGTTTCCAGTAGTGGGAGAGTCTAGGACCAGAGGGCACAGCCTCAGAATAGAAGGACGTCCCTTTAGAACAGAGATGAGGAGGAATTTCTTATCCAGAGGGTGGTGAATCTGTAAGAATTGATTGCCACAGACGGCTGTAGAGGCCAAATCATTGGGTATATCTAAAGCAGAGGGTTGATACTGTCTTGATTAGTAAGGGCGTCAAAGGTTACGGGGAGAAGGCAGGAGAATGGGGTTGAGAGGGAAAAATAAATCAGCCATGATTGAATGGTGGAACAGACTCGATGGGCTGAATGGCCTAATTCTGTTCCTATATCTTATGGTCTTATGGTCAGCATGGACTCAATGGGCTCTGTCTCTCTATGACTCTAAAAGACTGTTTTACATCCCGTTCAATGTTAGTTTACATTAATGGGGAAAGATTCACAGTGATATAATTCCTTTTATGGCCTTGTGATGTCCTGAGGTGCAGGACGGTTAGGTAGACTGTAGTCACTGTTACAACAGGTGTGATATAACATCAGCAGCCATTACAACAGCACCCATTGGAAAGCAAAACAGTGTAGATGCTGGAAATCTGAAATGAAAGCAGAAACAGTGGCAATACTCAGCAGATGTGGAGAGAGGAGCAGGTGGATGACCTTCCATCACTCTGTTTGTCACTCTATGGATGCTGCCCGACCTGCTGAGCACTACCAGCATTCTCTGTTTATACTTCAAGAGCACCTTTTACCGGCAAAACCAATCCCAGGCTCTCCGACTTAACACCGCAATTACCAACTGAACCACCAACCATAGCACCTTACCAGTCCTTCCAACACCCAAGGACTCCCTCTTTATTACTTGAGGTGTTCAGTAGATGGTGGCAACTTTCACCTGTGGCAACAGTAGGGCAGCACTGGTAATTATACTGGGCTTCAGGCACGTCACAAGGAGGGGCAGGGAGAGAGACGGAGAGTGAATCCATCTGGTGTACTGTGGCTGCAGTTACTGCTCCCACACCTGCACTGAATAAATCTAAAGAGACGGCTGCAATAACGCAAACTGTATTACACGCAACTGGAATCAAATTGACTGATGACCATGAAGGGAATCTCATTAATCTGCAAGCTGTTCTGTGTGTACAAATAACAACAAAGGAGTCTCAAACTAATGATGTTGCTGCTAAGTTGTTACTGTTGTCAGTATTGTCAGCCTTAAATCCAATACATGAATTTGTTACATTTCTGATCCCGCTTTATCTCTTAAAGCAGCCAACATAATCAAAGGCCCCACCCACCCCGGGCATTCTCTCTTCTACCCTCCACCTTTCCCCCTGACTGGGCAGAAGATACAAAAGCCTGAAAGCACGTACCACTAGGCTCAAGGACAGCATCTATCCCGCTGTTATAAGACTATTGAATGGTTCCCTTGTACGATTGAGTGGGCTCTTGACCTCACAATCTACCTTGGTGTGGTCCTTGCACCTTATTGTCTACCTGCACTGCACTTCTCTGTAACTGTAACAGTACATTCTGCATTCTGTTATTGCTTTTCCCTTGTACTTCTTCGATGTACTGACATGATGAATTGATCTGTATGGATGGCATGCAAAACAAACTTTTTCACTGTACCTCGGTACATGTAGAACATAGAACGTAGAAAACCTACAGCACAATTCAGGCCTTTCGGCCCACAAAGCTGTGCCGAACATGTCCCTACCTTAGAAATTACTAGGCTTACCCATAGCCCTCTATTTTTCTCAGCTCCATGTACCTATCCAAAAGTCTCTTAAAAGACCCGATCGTATCCACCTCCACCACCGTTGCCGGCAGCCCATTCCACACGCTCACCACTCTCTGAGTAAAAAAACTTACCCCTAACAATAATAAACCAATTTACCAGTTTCTCCTGTGTCAATTCTGTATATTTATTGATAGGTGCTTGATAGAACAATAATACTTGTTACCTCATTGACTCTTAGTTTATATTTCATGTCCTTGCCCGGGGTCTCAATGTGGTTCGGAGGATGGTGCTCTCAGTGCAAAGCCAGAGACTTCTGAATTCAAACTTCTGAGCACAGTGGGGTGGACACTCCACTGAACAGGAGCTGCCCTGTAGGGGTGGGGGGAATGTTAAACCAAAGTCCTGCCTGCCCTCTGAAGTGAATGTGAAAGACCTCATGGTGCTAATCTTGGGAGGAGCAGGAGAGTTCAAGTGTCTTCATAGAGTAATATAGCAGAGAAACAGGCCCTTCAGCCCAACTCATCCATGCTGGCCAAGATGCCCATCTAAGCTGGCCCATTTGTCCTGACCAATATTGATCCTTCAACCAACATCACGCAGTAGAGAATATCCAGTCATTGTCACATTGCTGCATGTGGGAGCTTGCTGTGCTCAAATTGACTGTCGTTTTGCCCATAGCTGTGACTGCCCTTCAAATAGTACTTCACTGTTAGTGATGCGTTTTGGAATACCCTGGAAATCCATGTCCTTCTTTCCTTGTTCCTGAGAATGGGGATAAACCAGAGTCTGTGTATTCTGAGCTCTGTTGTGGGAGGAGATTACCAAGGAGACAGAGGAAAAGACTCAAGGATAGCATCAATGCCTCATTGAAGATGCACGCATTCCCAGTGGCTCCCAGAGACCTCTGGCCCAGGACCACTCAAAGTGGAGAAGAAGCATTTAGGATAGTATTGAGAACCTCAAGGCCATGTATCAGGAGATCACAGGAGCCTTGCCTAAGTGGCGGAAGGAGGGGACCATTCACAAACCAAGTCGGTACCTCCTGCTCCATCTGTGGAAGAGCCCATTGCTCCCAGACTCGGGGAAGCAGCCAACCTAATCAAAGACTCCTCCCACGCCGGTCATTCTCTCTTCTCCCCCCTTCCATTGGGCAGAAGATACAAGAAAATACGTACCTCCAGGTTCAAGGACAGCTTCTATCCTGCTGTTATAAGATGCTCAAATGGACCTCTTATACAATAAAGATGAACTCTTGTTCTCTCGACCTACCTTTTTATCGATGCACCATAGAAAGCATCAAACCTGGATGTATCACGGCTTGGTACGGCAACTGCTCTGCCTGGGAACACAAGAAACTGCAGAGAGCTGTGGACACAGCTCAGCACATCACGGAAACCAGCCTCGCCTCCATGGACTCTTTCTACACTTCTCGCTGCCAGCATAATCAAAAACCCCACCCACCCCCAAACATTACAAAAGTCTGAAAGCACGTAAGATTATTGAACAGTTTCCCAGTACGATAAGATGGACTCTTGACCTCACAATCTACCTTGTTATGACCTTGCACCTTATTGTCTACCTGCACCGCACTTTCTCTGTAGCTGTTACATTTATTCTGCATTCTGTTATTGTTTCACCTTGTACTAACTCGATGTACTATGTGATGAATTGATCTGTATGAACGGCATGCAAGCAAGTTTTTCACTGTACCTCGGTACATGAGACAAATAAACCAATTCCATCTACCTCATCATGGCCCTTGCACCTTATTGTCTGCCTGCACTTCACTTTCTCTGTAACTGTAACACTATATTCTACATTCTGTTTTGTTTTCCTTTTTTACTACCTTGATGAACTTATGTATAGAATGATCTGTCTGAAGACAAAAGCTTTTCACTGTATCTCGGTACATGTGACAATATTAAACCAATTACCAATTACCACAGAAGGCACGAAACCGGAGTGGAAGTAAGTCATTTCTGGAACCCAAGGGACTACCTAAGGAAAAGGAAAAGAAATGAATTACTTATTAACAGTGCTAAGTGTCACCGAGCTGGGGAGAGAAATTAAGACAAAGGTCTCAATCCAATGACCCCTCTGGAAAGAGCCTGCTTTGTACAATGAGGCAACATGGAGTAGGCTATTCAGCCCTCTACACTGGTGTCTGATTTCTGAAAGGCATACCCCAATTGACGTCACTTCCCTGCTCTTTCCCCGTGACCCCACTATTGCCTTCTCCTCAGGCTTTTACTCCTGTTTTCCTGCCCCTTCCAGCTCCAACTAACTTGCTGCCCGGAACTAATTTTCCTCCTGTCACCCTCGGCTCTTTGGACTCCCTCCTTTTTGTCAGCACCCTTTTCCTGCACAGAAGGTGGATCATATGACCATAAGGCCATTAGACATAGGAGCAGAATTGGGCCATTTGGCCCATCGAGTCTGCTCTGCCATTTAATCGTGGCTGACTTTCTTTTCCTCAACCCCATTCTCCTGCCTTCTCCCCTTAACCCTTAACCCCCTTACCAATCAAGAACCTATCAATCTCTGCCTTAAATACACCCAATGACTTGGCCTCCACAGTAATGAATTCCACAGATTCACCACCTTCTGGCTGAAGAGATTTCTCCTCATCCCAGTTCTAAAGGGACATTGTTTTATTCTGAGTCTGTGCCCTCGGATGCCAGATTCTCCTACGAATGGAAACATCCCCTTCACATCCACTCTCTCCAGGCCTTTCAGATCCCCCTTCATTCTTCTGAACTCCAGCAAGTATAGGCCCAGAGCCATCAAACGCTCCTCATACGTATCACCCTCATTCACTCCATCGAGATCTTTCATAATCTTGAACAGCTTTATTAAACCCTCCTTAAACTTCCCGGCTCCAATTCAGACAAGCCCAGCTTCCCCACACTGTCTCACACCTCCGCTGCCATGGCGAGAGGTCACCTGACATGCCCAAGGAATGGCCGATTGGGTAAGATGGTCGTCCGTTCGTGTGGCACCACCTGAAGTTGAGGAAACCTCCTGGGGCTTGTGAGGAAACCGGAGAGGAGAAGTGGGCGGGATAACTGTGTAAAGATTAGAAAGTGGCCACTGCCTTTTATTTTTCAGACATTCTCCATTCCAGACTGTTTAACAAACTGTGTCACTTCAAGAAAAGCTAGTCAGCACAGCAGGATGCACAGGTCTACCACTGAGACACTGACAAGCTGTCTGATGAAGTGACTACACTGCTATAAATAAGAGAAATTTGCCACAGCATTTGATTAATAAGATCAGAGTGCTAAGCATTTGGCATTCTGTTGGTATGGAACACTTTGAACAATGTCTGTGTTAATTAAAGGTTTCCACACTAATCCTCTTGCTGTTCCCAAATATACTCAACTCAGCTCAACTAACTCGCAGTGTCTGTGTGTCTCTGCTGCTACAAGGTTATTAATCCCTGCTCTCTTCATCGAAGCTTTTAGATCAATCGTAATTCCTAGTTAAATACCGAGATTTCCTGATTTCTTTCATTGAGAAAGGGAGAAATTTATCTTTGTTCTTAAGTGGCAAATGCGTGAAAAAGTATTGACCACATCACAGTCCCCGTTGCCCGGTGTAAAGATCATGGCCATGTTAGGCAGGATACTATGGAGCGATTAAACCTTTTAAGCCAACTGGAGACACAAGAGAGACTTCAGACGCTGGAATCTGGAGCAATGCACAAAGCGCTGGAGGAACTCAGTGGGTCAGGCAGCGTCTGTGGAGGGAAATGGACAGTCAATGTTTCAGGTCAAGATCGTTCATCGGGACCAAAAGACAGAGGGGAGATAGCCAGCATATAGAGGTGAGGGGAAGGGGTGGAGCGAATCTGGGTGAGGGGGGTGGGGTTGACCTCTCAGCTACTGATGCCATTCCCACTTTTCCCCTCCCCCATCTGCTTATCACCTCCACCGCCCCCCCCCCCAACCTAGATTCACCTATCGCCTGATGGCTCTTGCTCCACTCCTTCTCTCCACCGTTTTATACTGGCTATCTCCCTTCTATCTCTCAATCCAGATGAAGGGTCCCGACCCAAAACGTCATCTGTCCACTTCCCTCCACAGATGCTGCCTGACCCGCTGAGCTCCTCCAGCATTTTGTGTGTTGCTCCTCTTAGCCAATCATTCTAGGACCAGGTGACATGAGTGTCAACCTGTGGGCAGAAGGTATGAGATAAATGTGAGGAAGAACCTTTTCACTTTAAGGGTGGCGATAACCTGAAGTTCACTGCCTTCAGAGGTAATGAAAACAGAATCAAATCCTTCCACAGGAAATTGTATTGCAACTGAGAGGAAATAACTTTGGCAACTCAGTTTGATGTTGGAGGGTATAGAATTTTGGGATGTATCTTTATTTTGTATCTGCTGCGTCGATCTGTTTATTTTATATCCGTCTCGTGTCAATAACCAGCTCTTGAATTATGTAGCTGAATAATCAGTGGGAACGATTTCATATGTAACAGAGTTGGATGGTTTCAAGGTTGAGAAGCTCAAAGGGTTACGGATAACAGACAGAAAGTTACGTCTGACAGCCACAGTGGGCCAATAGGTCTCCGTCCAGGAAAAAGGACGGATATGCTGTACTTTAGGATGTGTTGTAGTGACTCTGCCTTGACTCCTGTGTTGGGTACCCAGACTTCCTAACAGTGGATGTGAAAGACTGAAGGGACTCCTAGTTCTTGACTTGCATTTGGCATATAGGTTTATGCTTATAGAATATAACTGAGTGTGAAAGGACAGGTGGCTTGACGGTCCCTGTGAATTATCAGAAGTGTCTGCACATGACAGTAGAAAAGTCTTAAAATAGTTAGGAATGTAGGGGGCATGGTTAGCAGGTACACAGATGACACCAAAATTTGTGATATGGAGGACAGTGAAGGTTATCTAAGGTTACAGCAGGGTATTGATCACCTGGGAAATGGGGCTAGGGAATGGTAGACGGAATTTAACTTGGAAATGAGCAACGTGATGTATTTTGGGAAATTAAACTAGGGCAGGACATAGACGGTGAATGGCAGGCCCCTGGGGAGTGTTGTAGAACAGACACCTTGGGGTACAAGTATATAATGGTCCTGCCTTCCAGCACTTCCGAGGACACTCACTCTGAGGATGGCTCTTAGAGAATGAATGAATTCGGAGGTGAGTGGAGCCTCCTATTGACCCCCAGGTCTTGGGCACCTTTGACACTTGGTGATAATGGGACTCCAGGACACTATGTCCCCAAATCCTTCAGCTTGGACCTGGCCTGGGGCACGATCCTTGTGGCCAAACGTTAGACCCGTCAGGTCCTCGTCAATGTTTAACCCTTCACACAAGGCTCTTCTTGATGTTTGTTCACATCATCCCTTCAACACAAACTTCTATCCCTCCTCTGTACCCACTTTTCCTTCAACACATCTCCGAGGTTCACCTCAATAGTTTCCTCAGTGACTCCCACACTTCCTGCCTTATGAAATTTCTCCTGAACATACAAATAGATTCATTAGGGACTCTCTCTAATGGGGTGGCACAGTGGAGCATCTGGTAGAGCCACTGCCTCACAGCACCAGAACCCCAGGTTCGATCCTGACCTCCGGTGCTGTCTGTGTGGAGTCTGCACATTCTCCCTGTGACTGTGTGGGTTTCCTTCAGATGCTCCGGTTTCCTCCCACAACCTAAAATATGCGGGTTGGTAGATTAATTGGCCACTATAAATAATTTATGTATAATTTATATTCTGTGTGTTGTCTGTACCTACGTGCCTGTGATGGTGTGGCAAGCAAGTATTTCATTGTACCTGTACCTCACCGTACTTGTACACATGACAATAAACTCAACTTGACTTGACTCTAGTGTGTGGATGAGTGGTAGAATCTGGGAGGGAGTTGATGGGAATGGGGGAGGTGGGGAGAATAAAATGGGCTAGGGTAGGATTGTACAAGTAGTGTTGATGGTCGGTACAGACTCGATGGGCCGAAGGGCCCATTTCCATGCTGTATCTCTCTATGACTCTTTTTCTGATGGTTCGCCAGTTCCTCTGGAGAGTAAAGTTGGATGGAATGTGAAAGCACATTGCGCCCACCCACATCTTGACAATTGGGTGAAAATGTCCTCTTATTCAGGTTACATTGCAAGATAACACGCAGAATGTGTGACAGCCATTGCACACTCTCACCGCCAATGCATTTGACCAAGAGACACCTTGGAATGGTGACGACAGGTCCTTTAAGAAAACATGTTAGCTCTTTCTCAAGGCGTCTGGCGTTTATAACAATTCTCTGGATGCTCTGTGGTTTTTGCCACTGCTGTACTAATGCTCCACTATGCATGCCTGGGACCCCTGTGACCTTCGTGTCAAAACACTGCAGTTGTTCAGTGAACCGATGTGGAGCGAGTAATCCCAGGAGCCAAATGTCTATCCTTCAGAAGAAATGGAAGCTATCAGGACATTGAGACACTTAAGACACTTCTACAAAAGACTGTCAGCTGAAGAGATGAATGCAATTTAGTCACCTTTCGAACTGCCCTGTCAACAGCAGCTAGCAACTTCTCTGCTTAGTTATCACCATGGGAACCAAAAGAAGCTCAGGCTAAAACTATTAAAGTATTAATGTCACAGTGAACACTCTTGCCCTTCCACAGAAAAAAAAGAAAGCAGGTTAGCTGCTTCTTTTAAAAGGAAATTATTATCTGGCCTTACTTTTGTATCACGTTTTATTCTGAGACCGGGAGTCTGGGGCCAGAGTGAATTTTACTCAGAGCCCTTTGCTCTCGAGGAGGTGTTGAAGCCCGCATGGTTGACCCAAGTTTAGCAACAGTCAAGCCTAGGATGGGAGAAGTCTTTCTTCACACAGATGGGTGACCGACAATTGGAACCAGGCGCAGTGACAGAACAAGAAACTGACAAACAGAAAATCCAGAAGGATACATGCGCCAAACAGCATTCAGCAATAATAACTTCCATTGATATAGTTGCAAAATAAAACTTTAAATAGAAAACGTCAGTGATACTCTGTCCCGTTCTCCAGAATGCCGAGTGTCTCCAGCATTTTCTGCTCCTATGCAAGGAGCTCAACACATACAGGACACAACAGCCTGCTTGATAAGATATAAGATATTTATTTATTAGTCACATGTACATTGAAACACACGGTGAAATACGTCTTTTTGCATTGCTAAGAATGTTCTGGGGGCCAGCCCGCAAGTGTTGCCACGCTTCTGGAGCCAACATAGCATGGCCACAACTTCCTAACCCGTACGTCTTTGGAATGTGGGAGGAAACCGGAGCACCCGGAGGAAACCCACGCAGACACGGGGAGAACGTACAAACTCCTTACAGGCAGCAGCGGGAATTGAACCCAGGGCGCTGGCGCTGTAACAGCGTTACGCTATCCGCTATGCTAGGCAACCCATCCACAACCATTCACTCACTCCACCGCTGATGCACGGTAGCAGCAGTTTGTACCATCTACAGGAAGACCTGCAGCAACTCACTGCTTAAACAGCACCTTCCAAGCCCACAACCTCTATCAGCTAGAAGGACAAGGGCAGCAGAAGCATGGAGAAAACTACCCCTTGGAAATTGCCCTCTGAGCCACACACCATCCTGACTTAGAAACACATCGCCTTTCCTTCAGTGTCTCTGGGCCAAAATCCTGGAACTCCCTCCCTAACAACATTGTGGGTATACATGTACCTCAAGGACTGCAGCAGTTCAAGAAGGCAGCTCACCACCACCTTCTCAAGGGCAACTAGGGACGGGCAATTAAATGCTGGCTTGGCCTGCAAAGCCCACAAACTTGAATGAATAATAAAAAAATTGATATGGCACTTTTGACATAGTGAACGTATCCCAAGGCACACTGTGGTCAGCCAAAAATAGGGATGGAATGTAAGTTTTAAGCAGCGTCTTTAAGGAGGAGAGAAAGGTTGCGAGAATTAGGGAGGGATTCCCAAGCTTGAAGGGTTCCAGCAGCTGAAGGCACCGCCACCAACGTTGGAGCAATTAAACTTAGGGACGTCGGAGTATTTGAATTTGAAGGACCACGCCAATCTTTGAAAGTTATCGGGTTAGAAGGTGTAGGGAGGGTGAGACCACAGGGACTGCAGGGGCTGTGAGTGTGAAATCAAAAGAGAAAATGGTGGAAATATTCAGAAGATCAGGCAGCATCTGTGGAGAGAGAAACTGAGATAACAAAGTGACGTCAGTGCTAGGGAATGAATCACTCTGAGCACACTTGAAGTAGCAGGTTTTCTTACATCAGGTATAGCATGGTAATCTGCAGAATGTAGCTCTGCTGCATTTTGATAATTTCCCTCAGCCATGAGCTCACTTACAACCTCTACTTGTCTGAAGGATTATCTGTATAAAGAGTGTAACTGTCATAGCAAACCCTTGATCTCCCAATCGACCTTGCACTTTATGTACCTGCACTGCACCTTCTATGTAGCTGTTACACTATACTCTGCATTCTGTTTTCCTTTTTACTACCTTGATGTACTTATGTTTGGCATGATCTGTCTGGATGTCATATGAACAGCTTTTCACTGTATCACAGTACATCTGATAATAATAAACCAATACCAACGGCAATACTAAATGTAACATGTGCCTTGTAGACAGTCAGCTTCACTTGAACAACTCTGAGCTTCGGGAGTTGAATGTAATCAGGAGTTGGGCCCTGCACAGAGATGCAATCACAAGGAAGGCGCGCCAGCATCTTTACTTTCTTAGTAGGTTAAGGAGGTTTGGCTTGTCACCGAACACACTAACAAACTTCTACAGATGTACTGTTGAAAGTATCCTGACTGGCTGCATCATGGTCTGGGACGGCGATTCGAATTAACAGGAACATAAGAAGCGGCAGAGAGTAGTGGACTCTGCCCAATACATCACGGGAACATCCCTCCCCACCATCGGGAGTATCTACAGGAGGCGCTGCCTCAAGAAGGCAACATCCATCATCAAAGATTCCCACCATCCGGGCCATGCCATCTTCTCGCAGCTACCATCGGGCAGGAGGTACAGAAGCCTGAAGTCCCACACCACCAGGTTCAAGAACAGTTACTTCCCTTCAACCATTTGGTTCTTGAACCAACCGGCACATTCCTAATCACTACAGTTTAGCAACATTGTGACCACTTTGATCACTTTGCACTAAAATTGACTTCTTTTTGTTCTAACTGTTCTTTTTTGTAAAAATTGTATTTTATTTATGTTTAAATAATGTTTTTCTTGTGAATGCCGCTTATCTGGTGCTATGTGCCTGTGATGCTGCTGCAAGTAAGTTTTTCATTGCACCTGTGCATACTGTATGACAATAAACTCGACTTTGACTCGGCAGACATTAAACTGGGGTGACACTAACCAGGATGCCACAGAATCTTTCTCCCAGAGTAGGAATGTCAGGTACTAGAGGACATGCATTTAAGGTGAGAGGGGGGAAGTTTAAGGGAGATGTGCAGGGCAGGTTTTTTTACACAGAGGGTGGTAAGTGTCTGGAATGGCCTGCCAGGGGTGGTGCTGGCAGCAGATATGATAGAGGCGTTTAAGAGGCTTTAAGATAGACACATGAATTTGCAGGGAATGGAGGGATATGGATCACGTGCAGCCAGAAGAGATTTAGTTTAATTTGGCATTGTGTCCGGCACAGAGATTGTGGGCTGAAAGGCCTCTTCCTGTGCTGTACTGTTCTATGTTCTATTTGAACTCTTCTGTTCTGCTCATAGATCCATGGGATCTTCCATCTCCATCTGAGGAGACAGACGGGCTCTTGGATCAATGTCTCATTCTAAAGGAGGCACCTTGGACAGTGAGGCACTCCCTCAGGGCCGCACTGATCTATCCACCTCACCTCCAACATGGGAGGGAAAACAGGCAGTATCGCTCAATCACCTTTGTCAGGAATCAGACTCACCTCCAGTTGACTTCACTAGATCTGATTTTGCGGGAGGTGAACACAAAAGGAGCAGGAGTAGGCCACTCGGCCCCTCAATTCTGCCCCGCCATCCAATAGGATCATGGCTGATCTACTCGAGGCCTCAACCTCTTCTGGACCAGCAGCCAGACCTCTCACTTGTGCTTGGTGTTGGCAATCCAAGGGGAACTCCTCTCCCAAACTGTACAATCCATTGAAGAAGTGGAGAAATATAAAAGTGAATGATAATGACCTTACTCAGTTCCAAAGACACTCCCTGCTTTCTGTGCCCCTTAGACAAAGAAGGCCTCCATTTACCCAGGGGTGTCGCATGCCCACCCCAGGGTTGAGGCCTGGTAGAGAGCTGTTCTAGAGATCTCCAAGTTTAGGTTCAGGCACAAAGGACTTCCTAAACTTGGAGATCTCTAGAACAGTCCAAATGAAAACAAATGGAGCGAAATGATTTTCTTTCCCCACCCATATAAAAAGATTTTGAGTAAACATTACTGAGCTTTTGTTGATTACCTGCTGGAGGAGCTGTCTGCTTGATTGGCAGTAGCCTCTCCTTGTCCTGAAGGGCTTCAGTCCCCTAAAGCTCCTTGATCAAGTGATTGCCAAAATCAGCTTGAAGTGATTGGACTTTAAGGGAAGCGCTCCACTTCTCTGCAATGTAATCAGCCCCTACACTCGTCAGACTTGTGAAGCACTTCGCTCTGGCTACACGGGCCTGTCTGCAATGAGTAACAATTCCTCAATATCGATGAGCAAACCATTGGTTTAAATCATTCCCACCAAAGCACTCAATTATTTAGAATCAATGTAATGCTTAGCAACCAACCCGGTGACTTGCCTACCGAGTACTTGGAGCAAGATGTTTCAGGATCTCAGCAGGATGAGAACTCTCAGGAAAAGAAGAAGCAAACTGTGTGAACCAACATTTGGGGTTAACGATATATTTAGATGCCCTACACTTCGTGAAAGTGGGTAAAATTGGTTGTTTTTTTAATTGGTTTTATTATTGTCACGTGTGCCAAGATGCAGTGAAAAAATTTAGTCAGCGTACCATCCAGGCAGATCGTGCCATACATAAGGATGGGGCAGTAAAAGAAAACAGAATAGTAATTGGTAATTGGCTTATTATTGCCCCTCGTAGTGTAGTGGTTAGCGTAACGCTGTTACAGCACAGTGACCCGGGTTCAATTCCCGCTGCCCCTCATAGTGTAGCGGTTAGCGTAATGCTATTACAGCGCAGTGACCCGGGTTCAATTCCCGCCGCTGTCTGTAAGGAGTTTGTACGTTCTCCCCGTGTCTGCGTGGGTCTCCTCCGGGTGCTCTGGTTTCCTCCCACGTTCCAAAGACGTACGGGTTAGGAAGTTGTGGGCGTGCTATCTTGGCGCCGGAAGCGTGGCGACACTTGCGGGCTGCCCCCAGAACACTCAATGCAAAAGATGCATTTCACTGTGTGCTTCAATGTACATGTGACTAATAAAGAAATCTTATTTTATATGTACCAAGATACAGTGAAAAGGTTTGTTTTGCATGCTGTCACACCAAACATAAATACATCGAGGAAAAACAATAACAGAATGCAGAACATAGTGTTACAGTTACAGAGAAAGTGCAGTGCTGGCAGACAATAAGGTGCAAGGGCCATGACGAGGTAGATTGAGAGATCAAAACTTCACCTTTTAGTGTATGAGAGGTGCGTTCAAGGGTCTGATAACAGTGAGATAGAAGCTGTCCTTGACCCTGGTGTACGTGCTTTCAGACTGAGTTGTGAGTTGGTAGCCCATTAAAAGAGAGCCAGTTGAATCAAGATCTCCCATTTGGTGTTACCACACACGTTCCACAGGAGTTTGAAGCAGTTTGGAAGTTACTCTGCAGTCAGAATACAGGAAGGTAAGCCCCACAAACAGCCTGAGCAACCCGTCTGTACTGGCGCTGGTTAAGGGACGATTATTGGCCCAGGGGACATGAGAACCCTCCGCCACTCCCAACCCACATCCCCTCGCACCCCCACCGTCCTACTGCTCTCCTCTGAAGTCTTTGCAAAATACCTGTCTAAGATTCCGTGCAGGGGATGGATGAGGGCAGAGGGTGAAACACGGTGAAATCCTCGCTTCCTCCACGGACTGAAGCTTGCTCTGGTTCGGAGAAGCCGCCTTAGTGCGGTCCTCTGCCATCCCACTGGTGCACAAAGTACAGGATTAGAGAGGAAGGGCAGGTGGCTCCCATGGTTGGAGCAATAACCTGAGCACAAATGTAGAAAATGGGAGAGTAGAGCTGCTTCCTTACAATCCCGACCTCCGGCACTGTTTGTGTAGAGTTTGCACATTCTCCCTGTGACTGCGTGGGTTTCCTCTGGGTGCTCTCCTACATCCTAAAGACGTGCGGGCTGGTGGGCCGACTGGCCGCTGTAAATTGTTCCTAGTGTGTGGGTGAGTGGCAGAATCTGGGAGAGTTGATGGGAATGTTGGGAGAACCAGTTGGGAGACTGGTGTAAATGGGTGGTTGATGGACGGTGTGGGATTGGTGGGCCGTGCTGTATGACTCTACGACTCTGTCATGATCAGCAAGACCCCACAAACTGTTATGTGAAAATAACCAGGGAGGCTGCTTTACTAGTGTGAGTCATGGGATAATAGTTCTCCAAAGTTGTACCATGGGGTCTTTTACAGCCACGCCAGAAGCCAAGTAGGATCTCAGTTTAAAGTGTCATCAGAAAGACCATACCTCCAACAGTGCAACAGTCCCTCAGTACTGCACGGCAGTGTCAGCCCGGAGTGTTGTGGTCAGATCCGCAGGGTTATTCTTGCACTCATGACGGAGCTCACATCGTCCCAGCAGATGCATCGGATAACACCAGTTAGAAAAAAGTAAACCGATTTATTTCTAACTTTCAAAAGAGAATTGCAGAAGGAAAATTTCAAGAGGCTATGGGCCTAATTGTGTTTCCTTTAGAAAGAGCTATCACAGGTGCAAGGGGCAGAATGGCCTCCTTATATCCTGCAGATAAGAATCTATTATTCTGCCCTTGTCTCAGAAGCTCAAGCACCCTGTGTATGTGAGGGACACACCTGCTGAGGAGAGCTAAAGGCAGGTCATGCACTCAATTGTTCTAGTTAATTAAATATCGGCTAATTTTTTTCACCTTGAAGTTTTAGAAGTGGTTGTCACTGAGTGTTAGTCACAATCAAGTACACTGGTCTAACCATCAGTATTTTGCCATTTGTACAGTTTTACTGAGATGTGAGTGCTGGGGTGTAACTAGATTGAGGTAAGATTCACTTTGTTATAGGAATGTAAAAATGTCTATTTTGGTGGAAAAATAAAAAAAAGATATTATCTAAATGAGGAGAAACTGCAGGGCTCTGAGATGCTAAGGGCTCTGGGCGTCGTGGTACAGAGAAAGGATAAGGAAAGTGAGTTGAATGTTCTTGTTCGTTGCCAGGAGAATTGGATACAAAAGTGTGGAGGTATGTTTCAGTTGTATACAGCACTAGTGAGACCACATCTGGAGTCCTGTGTACAGTATTGGGCTCCTTATTTAAGGAAGGGCATCAGTGTGTTCAAAGCACGTCAGAGAAGGTTTACTGGACTGTTGCCTAGAATGGGCACATTGTCTTTTGGGGAAAGTCTCGATAGGTTGGGCTAGTATCCATTGGAGCTTAAATGAGTAAGAGATGATTTCCATATTTCTTTACAACATAAAAGGAGGTCATTGGGCCCTTTGAGTCTATGCTGGCCTGCAGAGCGATTCCCCAGCAAGTTTTCCTGTTAACTATTCTCCGCACATTCCCTACAATTTTACCACCTACTTTGAAGCACTTTACAGCAGCCAGTTGGCCTACAAACCTTCATGTCTTCAGGATGTGTGAACAAAGCAGAGCACTCGGTTGAAACGTTTACGATCCTGATGGGTCTCGACAAGGTGAATGTGGAGAGGACGTTTCCTCTTGAGTCTAGAACTGGAGGTGTGGGGGGTGGTCATCATTATTTAAAAATAAAGATTGCCCATTTAAAATAGAGATGAAGCATATTTCACTTCCTCTCAGAAGACCATGAGTCTTTGGAACTCTCTTCCTCAAAGGGCAGAGGCAGAAGGTCTGCATATTTTGAAGGCACGGGCAGATGGATACTTACTAAGCAATGGGGGTGAAGGGTGCATGGGTCTGCAGAGTTGAAATACAATCATAATCAGCCATGATCTTATTAAATGCCTTTAAATTCCTGGGTGTTAACATATCAGACGACCTGTCCTGGGCCCAAACACATAGATGCAATCACAAAGAAGGCGTACCAGCATCTTTAATTTCTTAGAAGGTTAAGGAGGTTCGGCTTGTCACCCACTCTTGCCTCGACCCTGGTGTGACTCTTTCCCATATCCCACAGTAGCCATCTTGAGGCCCTCCTGTGCACATGGCTGCTGAACTGGGCACAGCTCTCTGCTACAAACCCATGCCAGTTAAGTCCCACATTGTGATTGACCAGATGCATTGAATATAAATAGAAATAGGTTCCCTAGAAATGAAAAACCTGTGTCTCATCTACTGTGCCTTCATGTCCCTGTGTTTCATGACTTTTAGAAGTAAGTCCATCTCCTTTTCTCTCTGGGAAGGACTTACAGGTCACCCACTGCCTTTCGCCATGAGGGGAGGCTGTATCGATGCCAGGACTCTCATTACCCTGCCCACCCCCTTCCCCAAGTCAGCTGGTTACTAGGAAACACCATTAGGAGCCTCATCTCCCCCATGTCAGCTGGTTGCTAGGGAAAACCACTAGGACCCTCAGCACCCCTCCATGTCAACTGGTTGCTAGGGAACACCACCAGGGCCCACATCTCCCTCATGTCAGCTGGTTGCTAGGGAACACTGCAAATGAGTTTTGAACTTTCGCCTCATTCCCTTTGTAATGGGTCTTTGATCACCTTCTCCTAGCCAACATTCTCAGGAGAAGATATCATTCTTAGCTTCCTCCATACTCTGGCCCACTGAAAGCTGGAGCTCACTAACAGTGATAGCTTTTGACCTCTCCAGACTCCAAGGAGCCAAGGATGGCGGTGAGGAATGTGTGGGGGCTGGAAACTGGGCTTCCTGTTTTGAACTGTTGTATATTCGCCTCCCACTGCCTGCCCAGAATGGGCTCCATGCCAGTGAAAGGATGTAGGCCCAGATCAGGGTTGCCTTTTGCCGTCACTGCTATAGGGAACCATCCCCTGTGGGCAGACCATGGCTCAGAACGTCTCATACTCCTGCACACACATGGTCAAAAGTGGAAGCTCAAGGTGCCCACAGCTCTGACCTCCTGTTCAGCAGTGGGCACTTCGCATCTGGCCCTTCACCTGTACACCAGATAGTGCTGACCTAAGAACTGCCTGCCCATTTACTAGAACAGAGTCACCATCCCTTTAAATAAAAGGTAGTTTTACTAACGTTATTTTACTGATTACAATTATATGCCAGCATTTTCTGTGTTTTATTTACTTAATAACTTTCTTTAAATTATTTAAATCTATTAGGACAGTTTTTAACTGGCTCTGGCTATCAGAATTGTAAGAATGGTCCCAAAAGCATCTAACGCCATTGGGGATCTGTGGACAGAGCCTCGGGATCCAAAGCCTGAGGCTTACTCACTGTACAAAGCCTGCTTCACCTCGAGAGAGGTCCCAAGTGCGCGATGGGTCAAGATGACCTCTGTGTCCAGATCAGACTGGTGTGGGCAGCTGGCAGATCTAACGTGACCTTATGCATTGAGACATCAGGGCCGTGTCCTGTGGCTCAGAGTGTGGAAGGTTGTAACTACAGAGAGCAAAATATGAAAGTTGATTCAACAGTGTTGTCTTTTGGACGAGGTGTTAAACTGTGAGCCTTAAATAATCCACTGGGTCTATTTTGTGGAGGATTAAGGGAGAACCCCTTTGTGAATTGCCCAATATTTATCACCAAAACTGTTATCTAGTTATTATCAGACAACCAGTAGTAGGTTCAAATCCCACTAGAGAGTTATTTTCAGGCTGCTGTAGCTGACTTCAAAATTGGCTGCTGTGTTTCCTCTGCACTTCAGAAGTCCTTTATTGACCTGCCAAGGTGATCTGGCAATGCAAGCATTCCTTTCCAGATAGCATGGATCAATGGGAAAGCTGCCTGGTGTGAGGAAAAGCAAGCTTGAGCAAAACCTGGAGACCTTGTGTTTTCTTCACTGGAAAGTTAGAAAGGGAAGTCATGGAGTCATAGTCATAGCACGATACAGCACGGAAACAGGCCCTTCGGCCCAACTTGTCCATACCGACATAGTGCCCACCAAGCTAGTCCCCATTTTCCCCATGTCCCTTTAACCCCCTCCTACCCATGTACTTATCCAAATGTCTTTTGAATGTCCTTATTGTACCTGCCTCAACCACTTCCTCTGGCAGCTCGTTCCATGTACGTACGCATCACCCTCTGCGTGAAGAAGTTGCCCCTCGGGACCCTTTTAAATCTTTCACCTCTCACCCTAAACCTCTGCCTTCTAGTTTTCAGTTCCGCTTCCTTGGGAAAAAGACTGTGTGCGTTCACCTGATCTATGCCCCTCGTGATTTTATACACCTCCATGAGGTCACCCCTCAGTAAGATAAGATAATAAGATATTTTTATTAGTCACATATACATTGAAACACACAGTGAAATGCATCTTTTGCGTAGAGTGTTCTGGGGGCAGCCACGCTTCCGGCGCCAACAAAGCATGCCCACAACTTCCTAACCCGTACGTCTTTTGGAATGTGGGAGGAAACCGGAGCACCCGGAGGAAACCCACGCAGACACAGGGAGAACGTACAAACTCCTTACAGACAGCGGCCGGAATTGAACCCCGGTCACTGGCGCTGAAATAGCGTTACGCTAACTGCTACACTACCGCCCCTGCCCAGACACTACCATGCCTGCCCAGGAATAAAATCCTAGCCTGCCCAACCTCTCCCTATAACTCAGGCCCTCAAGTCCTGGCAGCGTCCTCACAAAGCTGTAAACCTCAGAAGAGATTGAAGCAGACACAAAAGCAATGTTTAAGAGGCATTTAGACAGACACATGAACAGGCAGGGAATGGAGGGAGAGAGACCACGTGCAGGCAGATGGGATTAGTTTAAATTGGCATCATGGGTTGAGGGTCTATTCCTTCGCTGTTCTACGTTCTATGTTCCATGTTAATGCGGCACTGAGCGGAAGTGTGAAAACATGGAACAGGAGTGCAAGGACTGGAGACACAAGAGGACAAGGCAGAAATAGCAAGGTTACAGGTGCAAATTTAATTGGAAGCAAAGAAAGATTTCCATTTCTATAGCCCTTTTTCTAATCTCAAAGCACTTCGCAGCCAACAGAATTCACTTTTGTTGGAATGCAGAAAACCTTGCAGGCAGTCCCCGCAAACGACATGTTAAAGAGGGGATGGCAGATTGGTCAGACGTAAACGATCCTGTGAAACTGCCTCAGAGAAGAGCAAAGGGACTTGGTCACCCGGGCAATATTTATTCCTTAACCAATGCCAATCAACAGATTGTAAAGAGGAGCTCACACAGGTACAAGTCTGATGCTTAGTGCATCAAAAGAGATGAGAAGAGAAAAAGAGAAGCATAGAATACCTCTCAGCCCTTGGAATGTTAGAACTGATCAAAGTCAAAGTCAAGTTTGCTGTCATATGAACAAGTACATGCGTGCACAGGTGCAAGGAGAAGCTTACTTGCAGCAGCATCACAGGCACATAGCATCAGATAAGCAGCATTCACAAGAAAAACATAAATTAAACATAAATTATACACAATTTTTACAAGAAAGTACACAATTACAAAGACACAACTGGAACACAAACAAAGCAAAGTCTATTTTAGTGCAAAGTGATCAAAGTGGTCATAGTTTTGCTAACCTCTAGTGATTAGGGTTGTGCCGGTTGGTTCAAGATCCGAATGGTTGAAGGGAAGTAGCTGTTCCTGAACCTGGTGGTGTGGGACTTCAGGCTTCTGTACCTCCTGCCCGATGGGAGCTGTGAGAAGACGACATGGCCCGGATGGCGGGGATCTTTGATGATGGATGTTGTTTTCTTGAGGTAGCGCCTCCTGTAGATACTCCCGATGGTGGGGAGGGATGTGCCCGTGATGTATTGGGCAGAGTCCACTACTCTTTGCAGCTTCTTACATTCCTGTGCATTTGAATTGCCGTCCCAGACCATGATGCAACCAGTCAGGATAGTTTCAACAGTTCATCTGTAGAAACATGACTGAAGTGTAGTCACACTTACCACCTACCTTCCCCCTCTCAGCTGGACTCACCTGTCACCTGCCAGCCTGTGCTCCTCTCCCTCCCCTCTACCTTTTTATTCTGGCTTCTACCTCCTCCTTTCCAGTCCTGATGAAGGCTCTCAACCCGAAGCATCGACTGTTTATTTCTCTCCATAGATGCTGCCTGACCTGCTGAGTTCCTCCAGCATCTTGTGTGCGTGTGTGTGTGTGTGTGTGTGTGTGTGTGTGTGTGTGTGTGTTGCTCCAGACTCCAGCATCTGCAGGATCTCTAGTGTCTCTGAAGTGTAGTCACTGCTGCATAGCAAACACAGCAGCCAGCGTGCACAACAAGCTCCCACAAAGACCTATGTGATAATGACCAGACAATCAGATATTTTTGTAGATTTTGATTGTGATGTCAGTGTTGGACAGGGCTCCCCTGCTCTTCCCAGAAGTAATGCTCTGCACCTTTCATTGGGGGTTTAACATCACAGCCAGAAAGAGGGGGCCACTGGCAGTGTAGCACTCCAATGGTGCCGCACTGGCATTGCCCAAGATCGATTACCAGCTGCGCCAACCATGATGGTAGATACCCAGGATGCTGGGTGTCATTACCGTGGATTCCCATGGAGATACATACCACATTAACAAGAACCCCTAATAATAAACAGAAGGTACCCATGACCGCAAATAACATTAATGGTGCATACCCCTGATGGGAGGTAACCATGGCAACAGGTACCCTTGGGGGTAGGAAGCATTTATGTACCTTCACCTTCAACCGTGATATTAAAGCAAGCGGCAGTCTTTTCAAATGAAAGGGGTTGAACTAACAGGCCAAGAAAAGTCTATTTGTTTGCATCTTTGCTCGATGACGTGCTTGGTGTCATTTGCCAGCGGACCTTGAGTAACTTTAGTCGTTAGCCTTTGGGATGAAAACGAACCATTCAGCTCCAATTACTGCTCCGTGTCTTCGACACTGAGCCTCAAGCTAACACCAAAGGTCATTAATCATTCCCAGCAAGGACCTTGTTCCCTTTGTACATTTCCCATTAATCAGCCGGTGATGGGCTCTACAAGCCAGTTGAGTTCAGCCAGATTTGCTTTGTCTTGTTTGCATCTTTTTCAGAGGAGATGATTATCATGACATCCAAGACACTGATTAAACAAACAATGCGTTTTGGAGCACAGATAAGTTTCATTGGGTTGGTCCTTCTTTAGACAGAGTGCCTTGTCCCTGTCACAATACCATCTTTTCTTTTGAAAATCAGCTTTTAGAATTCAATTTAGTCAGATAAAGAGAATCTTTAAGAATCCTTATTTGCCCTTAAAAGCTTTCTTTGACTTTATCAAATGATGAATCAGAACACTTTATCCCATGTCTGAAAGCATTTTATAATGTTAAAACACCTCTACATCAATTAATCCTGGCACAGAAAAATGGATTGCAGTGAGAAATTGTATAAACCTCAGAAAACAGTAAAAGAGCTCAGTACTGACTAGTCTCCCCTGCAAAACATTAGGTCTTTCAATATCATTGATCCACATTATAATAATAGCATGCTTCAAAGATTTGTTCTCAATTAATTTTTACCTGTGTGCTTCATTTATATTCAGCGGCATGGTGAATTGTCTGAGGGTCTAAATACACTGAGGTGGTGGTCTGTAATTGTGGCTGCTTTAATGATGGGGAGAGGTGGGAGGGAGATGGGCAGGAAGGGACAGAGCGGAGGGGTAGAAAGGGGAGGGGAGGGGCTAGGGGATAGAAAGAGGAGGGGGAGAGGGTGGAGAGAATGGGGAAGGAGAGAACAGAGGGATTGAGAGGAGAGGGGTAGGGAGGGAGAGGAGAGTCTGGGAGGAGAAAAAGTGGGAGGAAAGGAGAGAGGGGAAGGGAGAGTAAAGGAGACGGGGAAGGGAGGCCAGGGTAATGGAGAGGAGATGGGAGGGTGAAAGGGGAGGGGAAGGAGAGGGGGAAAAGGAGAAGGTGAAAGGTATGGAGAGAATAGTAGGGACAGGGGCGAGGGGCTAGCAGAGTGAAAGAGGTTGAAGACAGCAGGAAGAACGGAGGGGAAGGGGGGGGGGAGAGGGTTTGGGAGAAAGGGGCAGGAGGAAGAAGAGGGAGACCCAGAGGGTAGGAAGATAGTTAAGGAAGGGAGAGAGGAGAGAGATGGGCTTAGGGGTAAGGGAGAGGAGGGAGAGTGAGGGGAGAAGGGGCTGGGGGATGCAGAGGAGGGGCAAGACTAGAGGAGTGGAGGAGAGGGACCTGTGAATGTGAAAGGTGTGGGAACACAAGAACACATGAAATAGGAGCAGGAGTCGGCCACATCACCCTGTCAAGCCTCCAGAAGATCACCACTCATTTAAAAAATACAGGTCCAGCTTCTTCAGCCACTTGTGATTGGACAACCCTCTCATCCCAGGAGTCAGCCTGCTGAATCTCCTTTGGACTGTTTACATCCTTTGTTAGGTAAGAGGACCAAACCTGTGCATAGTACTCCAGGTGTGGCCTCACCAACACCCTGTGCTACTGCAACAAAACCTCCCTCTTCACAATAAAGGCCAATATGTCACTTGCCTTCTTAACTACTTGTGGGACCTGTCTGCTAACTTTGTGTGATTCATGCACTAGAACACCTAGGAACTTCACTCAGTTGTAGTCTCTCTCCATTTAGATAATAATCCGCCTTTTGATTCCTCTTACCAAAGTGTATGACCTTGCACTTCCCCACATTACACTCCATTTGCCAGGTTTTCACCCACTCACTCAATCTATCTATATCCCGTTGCAGAGTCCAGATATCTTCATCACAACGTGCTCTCCCACATGTCTTAGTGTCAGCAGCAAACTTGGAAATCTTACATTTCATCCCTTTCTCCAAATCATCAATAATTAAGGGCCAAGAACTGGTCTTTGGGACACTCCACTTGTTCTCTCCTTTTCAGCCTGAAAAAGACCCAGCTCTCTGTCTTCTGTGTGATAACCAGCCTTCCGATCCTCACTAACATGCTTCCCCCAATACTGTGAGTTCCTGTGCACCAGTCTCGGGTAGGAGTGGAGATTATTATGCAAACACACATATAAAATACTCCCTCTGCCACCGAGGCACCGTATCTCCATCTACAAAATGCACAGCAGCAAGTTCCCAAGGATTTTTCAACAGCATGCCCCAAACCCTACCTCTGCCGTCTCGAAGGGCAAGAGCAGTGGCCACAGGGGAACACTACCCCCTTGCAGGTCCCTTCCAAGGTGTACACGATCCTGACATGGAAGTGTGTCGTTGTTCCTTCATCATCACCCGGGGTCTGACTTCTGGAAGTCCTCACTCAACGATGCTGTGGGAATCCATCTGCCAGAAAGGCAGCAACATTTGAAGAATCTGGGGGAAAGATAGGGTGAACACACACAGTCATTTTCTCAAGGGAAGGGAACTTAAGGTGAGAGGGAAAAGATCTAAAAGGTGACCTGAGGGGCAACCTCTTCGCGCAGAGGGTGGTGGATATATGGAATGAGCTGCTAGAGAAGTGGTTGAGGCAGGCCACAAGACCAGAAGACATTGGAGCAGGATTAGGCCATTCAGCCCATTGAATCTGCTTCACCATTCAATCACAGCTGATTTATTATTCCCCCTCAAACCCCATTCTCCTGCCTTCTCCCCATAACCTTTGACGCCCTTACTAATCAAGAACCTATCAACCTCCGCGTTAAATATACCCGATGACTTGGCCTCCACAGCCGTCTGTGGCAACGAATTCCACAGATTCACCACCCGCTGGCTAAAGAAAGATTAGCCAGGTAAAATAACAACACTTAAGGCAGTTGGACAGGTATATTGATAGGAAAGTTTCAGAGAGTTATGGACCAAACGTGGGCAAATGGGACTAGCCTAGATGGGCCTCTTGGTCAGCATGAACAAGTTGGGCCGAAAGGCCTGTTTCTGTGCTGTATGACCCGATGACTTTATAATGCAGCTCACCACCATCTACTCAAGGGCAGTGAAGGACAGGTAGTAAAGGGCAGCCCTGCCAGCAATCCCCCTCAGTGACGAAAAAAAGATTCCAGCATTCAGTACAAGGAGAGGTCACTCTATATAGAACATAGAACATTACAGCACAGTACAGACCCTTCGGCTCACAATGTTGTGGCGACATTTTATTCTTCTCTAAGATCTATTTAACCCTTCCCTCCCACATAGCCCTCCATTTCTCTATCTTTCATGTGGCTATCTAAGAGTCTCTTAAATGTCCCTAATGTATCTGCCCCCACAACCTCTGCCGGCAGTGCGTTCCACACACCCACCACTCTCGGTGTAAAAAACTTACCTCTGACATTCCACTTACATCTTCCTCCAATCACCTTAAAATGATGCCCCCTCGTGTTAGCCATTGTCACCCTGGGGAAAAAGTCTCTAACTGTCCACTCAATCTATGCCTCTTATCATTTTGTAATCTGGGCCAGTGGCCCAATCACCAAATTATATAGCCAGGCTGAATCCATCTTGGTAGCACTGTGGTTCTATTATTGGATGAGCAACCTAAGAAGTCTCAACTATATTCAAATCCGACTCTGGTAATTGGGGAACTGAAGTTGTTAATTGGATAAACCTGGAATAAAATCTGTGTATCACTCACCAGGGACCATGTTGTTGTCAAGCCCCACCTGCTTCATTCAAGTTCTTTTGGAAGATATACTGAAATCCATATTTGAACTGGTCTATATGTGACTCCAGACCCAAGGGCCCCATGAAATGGCCCACGGCACTACTCTGTCCAAGGGGTTGGGTAACAAATGTTGGCCCTGCCAGAGCTGGCAAAATCCAGTGCATGAATAAAAATATTGTAGGTGCCCTGGAACTCCATGTGTTAATCACTGGCTCTCCCTACGCTCTTTATGACTCATCTCCCTTGTTGTTTGTGTTATCTTTGTCTTACCACATGCTGCCTCTGTTGATTCATCAATCGTGTTACTCATGTTCCTCTCCACCTCACATTGACCTTTTCTTTTAATTAAATGCCTGGCCCTTGTCTAATCTCCAAGACCAATGATGTCCCACACAACTTCCAAAGAACAATTAACAAGAATAGGAAAGATATTTTCCATATTTGCACATTGCCGTGTATGTAAATATACGGTACATATGGGATGTTGCAAACGTATGTGCACACTATAGTTACAGAAACCGGTTTTCACATGTTTCAGCATCCTACTTATAACTTCAGACTCTCTGCATTGATTGCCTTCAAACTAAAGTAGTAATGTGAACACACTCATACATTAAATATCGGCAACAAAGATGGAATGATCAATAAAAGAACAGGTGATGGTCGAGTCATGGAGAAAATGGCAATCTTCAGGTCATGAACAGCAAGATGGCACCGGAGCGTGGCGACTCGCTGCTGGCTGCTCTCTGCAGATCTACTCATAGTACCAATGAATGAACGATTTGTGGCAACGCACACAAAATGCTGGAGGAACTCAGCAGGTCAGGCAGCATCTATGGAGGGAGGTGGACAGACGAAGGATTTCGGGTCGAGACCCTTCATCTGGGCTGGCAGTCCAACCCAAAATGTCAACTGTCCATTTCCCTCCATAGATGCTGCCTGGACTGCTGAGTTCCTCCAGCATTTGATGTGTTGTTTCAAGTTCCAGAATCTGCAGTCTCTTGTGTCTCAATCTTTTAATTCCACTGAAAGAAAAAGATTCAGATTTAGATTAGTTTATTGTCATATACACCAGGATGCAATGAAATTCCTAGCATGTGTGAAGCTCACAGAGTAAACAGATTACATGGTAATAATAACTACAACAATAAATACAGCAACGAGCACAAAACAACAGAGTTGTACAAAGATTGTAGTGCAGTCTGAGGTAGTGCAAAAAGAAATGCTGAAGTGACAATAATGGAATAATCAAGAGATGTGGAATTAAGAGTCTAACTGAACATGACAGCACCTCTGGGAAAGGGATGTTTTGTTTTGTGAGGGAGAACCTAAGTCATAGGTGTAATACAACACGGAAACAGGCGCTTCGGCTCGACTTGTCCCAGGTCAAGTCCCAGATCATTTCAATCCTGAACCATCAGAAATTGTGGAGAGCTTCAGATTTGGAACCAGGAATCAGAAGTCAGACAAGACTGTCAGCGCTAATGTTGTCTGGCTGAAGGACTCATCTCAACACTGCGACTCTGCATCTTCTTATATCATGTGGCATGTTTGTGGTTTAATCAATGAATGGATTCAATCAAAGTTGTTATGGATAAAAAAATCTCACATTTGATCTTTCATAAAAATTGTGACCTCCATGCAGATGGCATTGACGGGTGCTGAAGAATTTTGTCCAATGGAATCTACAATTGTGACTGCACTTTTTAGCCATAGAGAAATGGAGCAAAGGAAGCTGAGAGGTGACATGACAGAGGTATGATGAGAGGCATTGATAAGGGTAAATAACCAGAATCTGTTTTCCATTAGCAGGGGTGTCTAGAGGGCATAGGTTTAAGGTGAGATGGTGGAGGTTTAACGGGGACCTGAGGGGTAAATTACTCACGCAAAGAGTAGTTGGTATCTAGAATGAGCTGCCAAAGGAAATGGTGGATTCAGGAACGGTAACAACATTTAAGAGACATCTGGACAGCAGGGCATGGGGGATATGGAATTAATGCAGGCAAGTGGGATGAGCATGGATGGGCATGATGGTCAGCAGAGACGTGGTGGGTCAAAGGTCCTATTTCTATGCTGTATAGCTCCATGACTCTGTGAGCAATTGTGAAGGTCGGGATCTCAAAGCAGAACCCAAAGCATATGTGTCATCCCAACACACCTATGTCAATTGAAAATGCTAAAATGTTTTAAATGCCAAAAAAAAAGAGCAGATATCCTCAGTGTCTAAAACCAAGGTGGTGAATTAATGCAGTTCTAGGGTGGATTCTTCACAGAAGGGAAGTTTTTACAGCAAGAAGCTACGGAGGGGAAGTCTCCACACTATCAAAGCCATGGTGAACAATGGAATTTTAGGCATTTAGCTCCCCAGAGGCAATGGCAGAGAGCAGAACAACTTCTTAAAATGGTCAATGCATCAATAGGAGTATCGGTATAAAAGCAGGTTGCTCGATCGTGAGCAAGGACATGTACTGTATCTAAGTCAGTTTGGCCATGACAAAGAGTACAGTAAACTTGAAGATATATTCAAACAAACTTTTGGAGAGTTTAAGACGGATGAAACATTTGTGAGTCAACAAATAGAACAATTGACTTGGCTTGACTTGATTACTAATGACTTTAGCTGATTATACTGTTTTGAAATTGAAGCTAGACTGGAAAGATGTTCAACATGGTCATTTCAAAATTCTGCCACAGTACTGGGGAAGCATGCAGAAATGGTCAAGGATACCTGCACTGATATAGCAGGTTACTGTTGCTCATGCCCATGTCAAGCCAAATGCAAGCTGATCTACCATAGGGCTCATCCTGCCTGATATGTGTTAAGAGTCCAGTAGAGGAAGAGTTCGATAAAATGGGATGGACTGGAGTTCTAATGGACACAAGGCAGAGTGAATGGGCAGCCTCAACTGCAGTCGTGCTAAAAGTGGATGATACAGCTTGACATTTTGGTCTTAACAAGGTGATATCGAACCAAAGAGTTGATGGTGAGCAGGACTCTTACTTATAGAGTTTATAGAAGCCAAAGACTACAGGAAGGAATAAGAATGTACTTGCATTGGATGCCGTACCGTAAAGGTTCTCTATATTAACTCCCGGGATGAAGGGATAGACCTATAAAGAGATGTTGAGCAACTTGGGCCTATGCTCACAGGAGATTAGAAGAAGTGAGGTGATCTTATTAAAGCATGTAAGATTCTCAGGGGGATTGACAGGTGGATTCTGAAGGGATATCTCCCCCAGCGGGGATATCTAAACATTAGAGGCATAATATCAGAATAAAGGGTCACCCCTTTAAAACAGAGATGAGGAGGAATTTCTTCTCTCAGAGGGTTGTGAATCTCTGGACTTCTCCAACACGGGGAGCTGTGGAATCATTGAATTCACTGACAGACATTTGACATGAAGAGATACAGGGTGTCAAGAGTAGGAAAATGGCATTGAGGCCAAATTTAGATCAGTGATTAACTTACTGAATGGCAGAGCAGGCTCAAGGGGTTCAAGTGGACTATTCCTGGCCCAGTTACTTATGGTTCACTAGAGTAAATCTGTCTCTTGCAATTCCACAGCTGAATGTGAATAAAATAAATTGGCAATTGTTGATAATCATAAAAACATAAATAAAAGCAGGACTAAACAATTCAGTCCCCCATGAATGCTCTTCCATTCAATAAAATTGTGGGTCATCTTATACTTCAGCTGTAGGTAATTACAGGTCTGTGAATCTAATGTCAGTGGTAGGAAGGCTATTGGAAAAAATTCTGAGGGATGGAATTAATCTGCACTTGGAAAGCCTAGGACTATTCGAAGATAATCAGCATGGCTTTGTTAGGTGGAAATCCTGTCCAACCAATTTGATTGAATTTTTCAAAGAGGTAACAAAATATATTGATGGGGCAATGTGTATGATGTTGTGTGGACTTCAGGAAGGTCTTTGATGAAGTCATCTCCTCATTCGTGTCTATCCACAGTGACTTTTCATCCCCTTGCTTGTCAAGCATCCATCTACCTCTCCCTTCAGAATATCCAAATGCTACATCCATTGGTCTTTGAGGAAGAAAATTCCAAAGACTTATAAGCCTCCAAGAAAAGAAATTTCACTAATTTCTTCCTTAGTAGCCAACCCCATATTTTTAAGCAGTTACTTCCAGTTGTAACTTCTTCCACAAGAGGGCACATCCTCTCCTATCACCTGAACTCACCTCTCCCCTGCCTGCGTGTACTCCTCCCCCTCCCCCCATCTTATTCTGGCTTCTACCCTCTCCTTTCCAGTCCTGATGAAGGGTCTCAGCCCGAAACATCGACTGCATATTTCCCTCCATGGATGCTGCCTGACTTGCTGTGTTCCTCCAGCACTTTTTGTGTATTGCTCCTCTCCACAGCATCAAGACCCTTCAGGATCGTATATGTCTCAATCAAAATCTGTCTCACTTTCCTAAACTCCAGTGCCTAGCCTGTCTAAAGTTTCTTCATGAGACGAGCCATCCATTCCAGCATTTAGTCCAATAAATCTTACTCGAATTGATCCAATACATCAATGTCCTTCCTTAAATAAGGAGACCAATACTGTACACGGTACTCCAGATGTGGTCTCACCAATGCCCTACATAACTGAAACATAATCTCCCTACTTTTGTATTCAGTTCCCTGAGCAATAAACAAAACATTCCATTAGCTTTCCTAATTACAAACTATATCTGTACACCAGCCTTTTGAAGATCCAGAATCCCTAGATCCCTCTGATTCTTGAAAGTCCTTAATATCTCAATATTTAGATAATATGTTTCTTCTATATTGTTCCTGGTAAAATGGACAACTTCAGATTTTTCCACATTATACTTCATTTGCCAGATCTTTGCCCACTCATTTACCCTACCTATATCCCCTTTGTACCTCCTTACGTCTCCTTCACAACATACATTCCTACTTAACTTTGTGTGATCACCAAAATTAACAACGCTACTTTTGGGATCTTCATCAAAGTCACTTATAACAATTGTGTGAAGCTGAGGTCTCACCACTGATCCTCACAGAGCATTGCTCATTACCTCTTGGCAACTAGAGAAAGGCCCATTTATGTCTGTACTCTTGTTTCCTTAAAAAATCTTCATCAGGCAATTATCTACAGAGGCTGATATACCACCTCTTATACCATAAGCTTTTAGTTTTCACACCAAGTTTTGAGGTGGAACCTTATCAAATGCCTTCTGGAAATCTAAGCCTGCAACATCCACCAATTCCTTTTTATCCACACACTTGTTTCTTCTTCAAAGGACTCTAATAAATTGATCAAATGTGATTTTCTTTTCACAAAACCGCATGACTTTGCCTGATTACCTTAAATTTTCTAAGTACACTGCTGCCTCATCTTTAATGATAGGTTCTAACATTTTCCCTAGGATAGATGTTAAAGAAACTGGCCCTGTTGTTTCCCGCTTTCTGTCACCCTCCCATCTTGAATAGAACCAGCAAGTAAGTCTATTATCTCTCAAGACTGCAGAGCCAACCTAGTCAATAACACTATTACAGCACCAGCGACATTGATTCAATTCCCGCCACTGTCTGTAAGGAGTTTGTACATTCTCCCCGTGTCTGTGTGGGTTTCCTCCGGGTGCTCCGTTTTCCTCCCACATTCCAAAGACGTACGGGTTAGGAAGTTGTGGGCGTGCTATGTTGGCGCCGGAAGCGTGGCGACACTTGCGGGCTGCCCCCAGAACACTCTACGCAAAAAGGTGCATTTCACTGTGTATTTCAATGTACGTGTGACTAATAAAGAAATCTTATCTTGTCTTGGGCAGGCACGGTAGTGTAGCGGTTAGCTTAATGATATTACAGCCCCAGCGACCCAGGTTCAATTCCGGCTGCTGTCTGTAAGGAGTTTGTACGTTCTACCCGTGTCTGCGTGGGTTTCCTCCGGGTGCTCCGTTTTCCTCCCACATTCCAAAGACGTACGGGTTAGGAAGTTGCGGGCGTGCTATGTTGGCGCCGGAAGTGTGGCGACACTTGCGGGCTGCGCCCAGAACACTCAATGCAAAAGATGCATTTCTTTGTGTGTTTCAATGTACATGTGACTCATAAAGATAACTTACCTTATCGTCTCCACAACTTGCCAGGGTATAGAATTCCAGGGATTCACTCCACTTTGTACAAGATTAGACATTTCCAAGATGTGCTCATTGATTAATCTGAGAAGAGGATTGATTATTAGCACTTTGTCTGTAGTCCCTCAGAAAGAACTGAGGTGAGACATGTTAGGTCCGTTACAACAGGGCGTACTACTGAAGAACTAAGATCCATCTATCCATGTCACAGCTAACTGGTAGAGATAGCCTTGGAAAATGGCCTCACTGAATTCACTTTCATTTGAAACAAAATGGTATTAAAAACACAATTATTTTGGGCAGCAGAGTGCCACCTCACATCTCCAGTGACCCAGGTTTGATCCTGACCTCTGGTGCTATCTGTGTGGAGTCTGCACCTTCTCCCTGTGACCGCCTTGCTTTCCCCCAGATGCTCTTGTTCACTGATCACCGTAAATTAACCCCGGCAGATCAATGAGTGGGCATGTGGGAGAGAACACAGGAAATCAAGTGCAGGAATGGGACAGATGGGAATGTTCTGAGAGCCGGCATGGACTTGATGGGCCAAATGGCCTCCTTCTATGTTGTAAGAGAATATTTCACCATATTCTCCAGCATTAAATAGTGCAGCAGAGAGATCAGTGAAGTGTCAAAGCAGTAATGGGGACACAAGTACATTGGGGAGCTCAAGTTTAACAAGACACTGAATAGTAGACTGTCAGCTGAACTACAGATGATGCCTTGTTCTACAAGGGGTTGTGCACCTGCCCAGTTACTAACGTGCAGAAGATTTAGAACACGAATGAGCTTACTTCAGCCAGATCTTGAAGTGGAGGAGGAGCCGTAGAGACAGCAACCCAATGATGATTTAAGCCATGGAGAGAAACAGTTCTAACAATATAGTTTGTGCATTAACATCAGATAATACACCTGATATTCAAAAATGGGATGTTGGAGTGACATTGAAGCATGTGCACAAAGTGATATCTTGCAAAGGTTGAAGATAAATCAGAGGTGAAGTAAATCACTTCATCCCAGCAAGAAATTTAAATTTTTTAAATTTAAATTTAAATTTTTTAAAAAATTTTATTTACAGCGTGGTAACAGGCCCTTCCGGCCCAATGAGTCCGCGCTGCCCATTTTAAACCCAAATTAACCTACCCGTACGTCTTTGGAACGTGGGAGGAAACCGGAGCACCCGGAGGAAACCCACGCAGACACAAGGGGAGAACGTACAAACTCCTTACAGACAGCGACGGGAATCCAACCCCGATCGCTGGCGCTGTAATAGTGTCGCACTAACCGCTACGCTACCGTACAGGAAAATATGAAGGAATTATCCAGGTTTAACGGGTCCGGAAGTTGATCCAGTGGGAATTGTGGAAGACACAAGAGATGCTGGAATCTGGATTGAATAAACAAACTGCTGGATGAACGCAGCAGGTCAGGCAGCATCTGTGGAGGGAAATGGACAACTGACATTTCAGGTCAAGATCCTTTATCGGGACGAAAAGAAAGAGGGGGGATAGCCGGTATAAAGAGGTGAGGGGAAGGGCTGGAGCAAGAGCTGGCGGGTGATAGGTGGATCCAGGTGAGATGACAGGGAAGAGTGGGAATAGCGACAGAGGCTGGTAGGTGATGGGTGGAGGTGACAAAAGGCTGCAGATCATGGAATCTGATAGGGGAGGAAGGTGGCGCATGGAACCAAATAAGGGAGGTGGGGAGGGCAGATGGGAACAGTTGGGGGAGGGGACCCGAGGGGAGGAGTGTGTGGGTGACGGGCAGATTGAGCGGCGGAGGGGAAAGAAACAGGGTGATGGGGGCTGGGGTGGGTGTGGGAGGAACTGGGTAGATCAGGAGGAGAGAAGGGACAGAGGGGGAACAGGTTACCTGAAACCCGACAATTCAATGCCCACGCTGTCGGGTGTGGACTCCCCAGGGGGAATACGAGGTGCTGTTCCTCTAGTTCGCGTTTAGCCTCCCCCTGGCAGTGGAGGAGGCCGAGGACAGACAGGTCGGTGTGGGAATGGGGAGGGGAATTAAAATGGCCGGCAACCGGGAGCTCCAGACGGCCACGGCGGGCGGAGCGCAGGTGCTCAGCGAAGCCTTCTCCCAGTTTGCCCCTGGTCTCACCAGTGTGGAGGAGGCCACACCAAGAGCACCAGAAGCAATATATAATGTTGGAGGAAATGCATCTGAATCTTTGCCTCACCTGGAACGCAACATAAAAGTCATAGAGAGTCAGAGAGCTATACGGCATGGAAGCAAGCTGGGCTGACCAAGTTGTCCACCTGAGCTGGTCCCATTTGCCTGCACTAATAGAACATAGTACAGCACAGGAACAGGCCCTTCGGCCCACAATGTTGTGCCGAACTAATTAGTCTAGTAATTAAATGCCTAACTAAACTAATCCATTCTGCCTACACAATCTCCATATCCCTCCATTCTCTGCACGTTCATGTGTCTGTCTAAGAGCCTTTTAAACACCTCTGTTGTATCTGCCTCCACCACCAACCCTGGCAGCATATTCCAGGCACCCACCACTCTCTGTGTAACAAACTTGTCCCCCACATCTCCTTTGAACTTACCCCCTCTCATCTTAAATGCATACCCTCTAGTATTAGACATTTTGACCCTGGGAAAAAAAAGGCTTCCTGAATATAAAACAATCCATTGTTTTCCCTGTGCCAACCACATTTAACCAGGACGTCACCCTTTGTATTTTAATAGGGTCCTTGGGAGGGGAGAAGGATTGTGTGAATTTGGCAGCAGGGTGTTCATGTGAGATTTTTTTTATTTCAAAAATAAACTTTATTCATAACAAAAATATATAACCAGAAAGAAAAACACAGTGCAAAACTTTTTACATTCTTTGTGTCATTTGGTCAATAAATTGGTAAATTGGTTTATTATTGTCACTTGTACTGAGGTACAGTGAAAAACTTGTCTTGCATACCGATCGTACAGGTCAAGCCATTACACAGTGCATTGAGGTAGTACAGGGTAAAACAATAACAGAATGTTATTAAGACTGTTATTAATAAAGTATTACAGCTACAGAGAAAGTGCAGTGCAGGCAGACAATAAAGTGCAAGGCCATAACGAGGTAGATTGTGAGGTCAAGAGTCTATCTTATCGTACTAGGGGACCATTCAGTAGTCCTATAACAGCGGGATAGAAGCTGTCCTTGAGTCTGGTGGTACGTGCTTTCAGCCTTTTGTATCTTCTGCCTGATGGGAGGGGGGAGAAAAGAGAATGTCTGGGTGGGTGGGGTTTTTGATTATGCTGGCTGCTTCACCAAGACAGCAAGAAGTGTAGACAGAATCCATGGAGGGGAGGCTGGTGTCCATGATGAGCTGAGCTGTGTCCACAACTCCCTGCAGTTTCTTGCAGTCCCAGGCAGAGCAGTTGCCATACCAAGCCGTGATGCATTCGAGTAGGATGTTTTCTATGGTGTATCAATAAAAATTGGTGAGTGTCGAAGGGGACAATACATTCAGTAGTGTTAACACTGTATCTTAACATAGCACCAGTGCCAGTCATGTGGCTCCCTGGGGTGATACACCCTTTCGTTGTTCGAGGGACTTCCTCACTGACTCAGCCCCTCAATGTCCAGAGAGTAAGGACGCTAAAAGGCGTTCCTCCACCGAGCTTCAGCGCATCCCTCAGCACGTGCTCCTACAGCCTGGAACGTGCCAGTGGGCAGCATTCCCTTACGGACATCTTGCTGTGCTGGAAGACCAACAAGGTTTCGAGCAGACCAAAGAGCGTCTCTCACCGAGTTGATGATCTTCCAGCAGCACTTGATGTCCATTTCTGGGTGTGCGTCCCTAGGAACAGCCCATAGCTATTCATGAGAGATGCACTTTGTGAACATTAGCTCTGTTGTCCTTCCTCTTCCAGGCCTACGTGTGACTCCACACACACACCAATGTGATGACCACCTACAGGCAAACAAGTTGTATAATAAAGCATTGTGGTTTCTCTGTAATGCCTTGTCTAATATTTCCCCAGCATTCCCAAAGCAGACTGTCTGCTCAGTATCACCCTACTATTTGTGGGAGCTAGCTGCAAAAATGTTAACCACAACAGCGACCACACATCAAGAAGTATTGCATTGGCTGTGAAGGATGTGCAAGGTGCTATGGAAGTGCAGGCCTTTCTTTCAGGAGCAGGGAACCTCAGGAAAGAAAATGGCTAAAAGAAAAGCCCTGTATATATCAAGCGTTATGAAGGTTCTTCCTGACATAAAAGGCTACAGAGATGAAAATGAGGTAAAGGTAAAAACAAACAGGAAACTGGTCAGTAGAGTTAAAGCAGTAATGAGGTTAGGAATAGCAGGAAATAAGAGTTGAAATATCACACACTCCAACAAATACATTCCCCGCAAACAGCTGAAAATAGGAAACAGCAGGACCATTGAACATACCCCAAGGTAACAGGAGTGCAACAGACCACGGGAGAGCAAGCACACTGAATTAATTCTTTAGTCTGTGTGTGTGTGTTAATGGAGGAGGTCATGGCAATCTTCCCTGCAAGAACGCTGAATTTCCAGAGTTAACAGAGGAAATGGTAAATGAAATTGATATTTCAGATGAGACAATCCCTGGTGGAATGGAAAATTGAAGGAAGGTTCGACTCCCTACCCAAATGGACTTCGCACAATGCAACCGAAAGAAGTGGCTAGGGAAATCAATCGAATCTTTTACAATTTCATGAGGCAATCATAAGAGATGAGAGGTGTGACGACTCAGGGAATCAGAGGATCGGAAAGAAGCCATCAGCCCACTGAGTCTAAGCCCAGGTCCGAGTAGTGTGAGCCCATCAGTGTCATTTTCTTCCCCGTAACCCTGCAAACCTTTTCCTCGCAAGTGCCTGTCCAATTTGAGGCCACCCAATGTTTTTCTATCTGTCATCCCTCAGGCAGTGAGTTCCAGATCAACACAGTTCTCTGCTTAAAAATTTGTTTCCTCACATCTCCTTGTTTAAATGCTTAAATCTCTGTCCACCCTAGTCGTTGAAGCATCTGCAAATGGAAACAACTCCCTTCTATCTAAATCAGCCATGATCTTGAACACCTCTGTCAAATCTCTCTGCAACCTTCTCTGCTGCAGGGAGAAGAGTCCCAGCTCTTCCAGTCTAACCCTGGATTTGAAAGCCCTTCACAAGAACGTAGGAGCAGGAGTGGACCACTCAGCCCCTCAAGCCTGCCCCACCATTCAATACAGTCATGGCTGATCTGCTCCAGGCCTCAACTCCTCTTCTGTTTCAGTTCCCCATCACCTTTAGTTCCCTGGTCGCTCAAAAATGTATCTCTCTTCTCTTTAAGTAACTCCAGTGATATAGTCTAGTTGGGCAGGCACAGTAGTGCGGCAGTTAGTGAAACACTATTACAGCGCCAGCAACCCAGGTTCAATTCCGGCTGCTGTCTGTAGGGAGTTTGTACGTTCTCTCCGTGTCTGTGTGGGTTTCCTCCGGGTGCTCGGGTTTCCTCCCGCATTACAAAGACGTATGGGTTATGAGGTTGTGGGCATGCTATGTTGGTGCCGGAAGCGTGGCGACACTTGCGGGCTGCCCCCAGAACACTCTACGCAAAGCTGCATTTCGCTGTGTGTTTCGATGTACATGTGACTAATAAAGATATCTTATCATCTCCACAACTTGCCAGGATAGAGAATTCCAGAGATTTACTCCAGTCTGTACAAGATGAAATTCCTACACTCCTCAGTTTTAAATGACTGCCCCCTTATCTTGTAACAATGCCCCCTCATTTGAGACTTTTCCATGAGTGGAAACATCTCAATTTCTACCCTTCTGTAGCAGTTTAGGATCTTATGTGTTTCAGTTAGATCACCCCTCATTCATCTAAACTTGGAGAATGCAGATCTAATCATGATAACACAACCCTCTCACCCTAGGAATGAGCACACTGAGTCCCTTCTTCACTGCTTCCAATCCTAGTACATTCTTTCTTATTAAGAGGTCCATAACAGTACACAATACCGCAAATGTGGCCTCAACTGTGCAATTGTAATAATAGTTATCTGTCTCTAAACTTCAAACCCCTTGCAATAGAGGCCAATATACTGTTGCTTTCCTAACAACTTGGTTCTCCTGCATGCTAACAGTTTGTGATCCATACATGACAAGGGCTGAAAGTAACACCAGAGGTGTCGAAGGGAGCAGGCAACTCTAGGGATGCCAGTTGAGAAGACATCCTGAGAGACATCACGCTGACACTCCTGAATAGGGGTGAAGTAGCAAGGAAGATGAGGGAAGCAACAAGCAGTCTGCTGGAGGATCTCAGTGGGTTGAGCAGCATCTGTCTGGGTGGGGGGGGGGGGAGGTGGAAGGATCTGTGGTGGTCAATGTGATGGTCAATGTTTCGGGTCGGGTTCCAGCCTGAAATGTCGACAATTCCTTTCCCGTCCCCCCCACAGATGCTGCTCGACCCACTGAGTTCCTCCAGCAGATTGTTCGTTACTCCAGATTCCAGCATCTGCAGTCTACGTGAGGGAAGACCTGCACTTTTATAGCACCCTGCACAACGTCTGGATGTTCCTAAAGCACATTAACTGGAGACACAAGAGACTGCAGATGCTGGAATCCGGAGCAACACACAAACTGCTGGAGGAACTCAGCGGGTCAGGCAGCATCTGTGGGGGCAGAGAAGAAATTCAGTCCCGATGCAGGGTCTCGACCTGAACCGTCAACCATCCCTCTGCCTCCACAGCTGCTGCCTGACCCACTGAGTTCCTCCAGCAGTTTGTTCCAATTAAGTGCAGCCTTTGTCGGACTGTAAGAAATAGTAATAATTGTGCAGACTAAGTTCCCGTAGCCAGGAAGGTGATAATGACAAGACGGTCTGCTTTCTCTGGGATAGGGGAGAAAAAGCTGCTTCCATTGGCAGGACACTTGATATTCAAAAGAAGAAGATTTAAGGTTTCAGCCAGAGAGGACAATGAGAGAACTTTCTTTTACACGGCACATTCTGGACAGGTAACATCCAACATTAGGGACACCCACCATCCGGGCCATACCCTCTTCTCGATGCTGCCATCAGGCAGGAGGTACAGGAGCCTGAAGACCCACACCTCAAGGTTCAACAACAGCTTCTTCCCCACTGCCGTCAGGTTCTTGAACCCACTTGAAAAACCCTAATATTACCTCAAACTATATTTCTTTTTCTCTCCCTCCCTCAGCTTGCACTAATTTTTCCCAGGGCAACAATGGCTAACACGAGGGGACATAATTTTAAGGTGATTGGAGGAAGATATAAGGGGGATGTCAGGTGTAAGTTCTTCACGCAGGCACGGTAGTGTGGCGGTTAGCGTAATGCTATTACAGCGTCAGCAACCCGGGTTCAATTCTGGCCGCTGTCTGTAAGGAGCTTGTACGTTCTCCCCATGTCTGCATGGGTTTCCTCCGGGCGCTCCGGTTTCCTCCCACATTCCAAAGATGTACGGGTTAGGAAGTTGTGGGCATGCTATGTTGGTGCCAGAAGCGTGGCGACACTTGCGGGCTGCCCCCGGGTACACTACGCAAAAGATGCATTTCACTGTGTGTTTCGATGTACATGTGACTAATAAAGAAATCTTATCTTACACAGAGAGTGGTGGGTGCGTGGAACGCACTGCCTGCAGAGGTGGTGGGGGGCAGATACATTAGGGACATTAAAGAGACTCTTAGATAGATACATGAATGATAGAGAAATGGAGGGCTATGTGGGAGGGAAGGGTTAGATGGATCTTAGAGCAGGATAAAATGTCGGCACAACATTGTGGGCTGAAGGGCCTGTGCTGTGCTGTAGTGTTCTATGTTCTATGTCATTATGCTTATTTTGTTGTGTAGGTTATCTTAATTTAAGTTTATGTCAACTTCTGTTTGTCATGTTTGTAATGTACTGTGCTGTTGCTGCAAAATGCTAATTTCCATGACATTTATACCCTGGGTATGTAAGCCTGTGACAATAAACTTGAACCTGAAGTGGTCTGAAAGACACTGTCTGAACAATGGAGCCAGAGTTAATGGCAACTTTCTAAAGGGAGTTGGAAAAAGAAAAAAAATCTGTGGGCCACATGGAAGAGAAGGATTGAGTGAGTGGATAGCACAGGCAGGATGGGCCGGATGGTCTTCTCATCTGTACGATTCCTTAAAAAGGTTGTTGCCTCGGCCTCTTTTCTGCACATAGCTGTTAAAAAGCAAAATACCGCCATCTACGGGGGTTTGCTGGATCTGCAGCAACTGTGAGCAAGAAAGAGAACAAGCTCTGAATTAAGACACGGCTGCCGGAATCTAGAGCAAGGAGCAAAATGCTGGAGGAACTCAGTGGGTCAGGCAGCGTCTGTGGAGGCAGGGAGATAGTTGACGTTTCGAGTCGAGACAGTGCTGGTGACCGATTCCCCTGTTCAGGCACGGGTGGGGAAGCAAAAAGACGAGATGCTGGAGGAACTCAGCGGGTCAGGCAGCATATGTGGAGGGAAATGGACAGTCAACATTTTGGGTCAAGACCCTTCATCAGGACTGCCAAGATTTAAATTCTTCATGCTTTATTTTTCAATTATTTTGTGCTTTTGCTTGGTTAGAACATAGAACAGTACAGGACAGTACAGGCCCTTCAATCCACGATGTTGTGCCGACCTATATAAATCTACTCCCTGATCAATCTAACCCTTCCCTCCTACACAGCAATGACCCTCCTTTTTTCTTACATCCATGTGCCTATCTAAGTCTTTTAAATGTCCCTATTGTATCAGCCTCTACCACCACCCCCAGCAGTGCGTTCCAGGCACCCACCGCTCTCTGTGTGAAAAAACCTACCTCTGACATCTCCCCTAAACTTTCCTCCCCTTACCTTAAACGGATGTCCTCTGGTGTTGGCCATTGCCGCCCTGGGGAAAAGGTGCTGGCTGTCCACTCTATCTATGCCCCTCATAATCTTATACACCTCTGTCAAGTCGCTTCTCATCCCAAGTCGCTTCAAAGAGAAACACCCTAGCTTGCTCAACCTATCCTCATAAAACATGTTCTCTAATCCAGGCAGCATCCTGATAAATCTCCTCTGCAGCCTCTCTAAAGCTTCCACATCCTTCCTATAATGAGGTGACCAGAACTGGACACAATACCCTAAGTGTGGTCTAACCAGAGTTTTATAGAACTGCAACATTACCGCGTGGCTCTTGAACTCAATCCCCCAGCTAATGAAGGCCAGCACACCATACGCCTTCGTACCCACCCTATCACCTTGCACGGCAACTTTGAGGGATCTGTGGGCTTGGACGGGCTTGGTTGATGAGGGAGTTCTGCAAAATTGTTTCACTTCAATTATCGATCATCACCTTCTGGTCATTATCAGTGTGGTGGGCTGGATTATGCTCAATCTGGGGCTGCCTTCCAGAAGCAAAGGAGACACCTAGGTCACCCTGTTCAAGGGAATTCAGTGAGTGTGACCAGAAGTGTCTCCGTCCGTCCCCACAACAATGCTTTCCCTGTAGCCGCACTGACTCCCTCCCTCTCACCGTACTGGCGATCCCACAAGACAGGGGGCTCTACCAATGGCGACTCTGCCTCAGGTGGAGAATCCCTAAGCCCTGCCCTTGGACCACCTACTGCTTGCTGCCTTCAAAGGTCTTTGAACAATTTTTAAATGATGAGAGATTTTATAGCTGTCAAACATTCTTAAATTAAAAAAAGCATTAACAATATTAAGCTTTCTTATAAAAAAAATTAACCATTAGAACTTAATTAAAAACACAACAATTAAGAAAGAAAACAAAGCACTTATTGAACCAAACTTTTCAATCAAAGTTGCCGATCACACTCAAAAGAACTGGTCTGTGCTGTGTACGTCAGCTGTTCCTGGTGTGAAACAGAGGAGCCAGATGTGCAGCTGGCCCAACTCCCCAATATATTCGTGCTTTGCCTCTGACTGAGCGCAGGGTCCAGCAGTGCAGTGTGAGACCAGATGTGCCACTCTCTGTCCTCCAGCTCAAGTTTGACACCCGTGACGCAGTGCAGAAAGCAGGAGAGGGCTGCTCTGCACCCCACACTTTGTCCTCTCTGGAACTGATGGCTAAGGAAGAGGCAATCCAGCACGTGGGCTTGTATGTGCAGATGAACTCTTCCAAGCAACGTTGCCAGCAAGAAGGAGTTGCCCAAAATGGCCATGACCATATTCCTTCCATTTTTACACCTCCCTGGAAAGACCATTCGGATCCCTGGATAGTGGGAAGGGAAGGGGTGAAAGGACAGGTCTTGCATCTCCTGAGGTTGTTTTGGAAAGTGCGCAGAGATGGAAAGTGGTAGGTGTGGAGAGAAAAGCGAACCAGGGCGTCACCAAGGGAACGATTCCTTACCGACAGCTGACCAGGAAGTTACTCCTGTCAAGAGTAATGGCTTTTTCTCTGACCATGCTTGCAATGTATTCTCCAACTCCCCTGACCAATCACTCTCTGATTCCTCTGTCCAATCAGTCCCTGAATCCTCTGGCCAATCATTATCTGTCTTCTCTGACCAATCACTCTCTGATTCCTCTGTCCAATCAGTCCCTGAATCCTCTGGCCAATCATTATCTGTCTTCTCTGGCCAATCACTCTCTGACTCCTCTGTCCAATCATTTTTTGAAACCTTTGACCCATCGTTTTCTGAAACAAAAACAGAAAGTGCTGGAAACACTCGGCAGGTCAGGCAGCATCTGTGGAGAGAGAAACAGTTAAATTTTCAGGTCTGGAACCCTTCTTCACAACTAGGAAAGGGAGAAAACAAGTTAGTTTTCAGTAGCAGAGAAGGTTGGAGAGGGATGGTAGAACAAAGGGAATATTTCTGTTAGGGTGAGACCAAATGAGTTAGAATCAGATGATACTTAAATTTAAATAAAAAAGTTTAAAAATTAACAATATTAAGCCTTCATAAAGACCTTTATGGGTTGCTAATAGCAGGGCTGCGGTACATGCCCAGTGATCAGGGTGTACTAATGGAGAGAGAAAAACTGCACCAAGATCACAAAGAGATGACTGGCAGAAATGGCCAATTCTGATACAAATAGAAAGAAAGAGAGTTACCTAAAGTCGGAGAATTTGGAAGGCTGCAATGTGCCCAGACAGAAGGTGATGTGTTGTCTCTCAAGCTTGCATTGGATCTTTATTGTTAGTCCAACAATAAAATATATTGTTGGACTAACTACAGTACAGTACAGACAGTTTAACATAGAACATTACAGCACAGTACAGGCCCCTTGGCCCACGATGTTGTGTCGACATTTTATCTTGCTCTAAGATCGAGCTAACCCTTCCTTCCCACATAGCCTTCCATTTCCCTATCATTCTAAGACTCTCTTAAATGTCCCTAATGTATCTGCCCCCACAACCTCTGCCGGCAGTGTGTTCCATGCACCCACCACTCTCTGTGTAAAAAATTTACCCCTGACATCCCCCTTATACCTTCCTCCAATCACAAAGTTATGTCCCCTCGTGTTAGCCATTGTCGCCCTGGGAGAAAGTCTCTGACTGTCCACTCGCTTCTTACCATCTTGTAACAGTTTGGGGAGGGAATGGGGAGGGGAACTAAAATGGCCAGCCACTAGGAGCTCCAGACCGTCATGGCGGATGGAATGCAGGTGCTCGGTGAAGCAGTTGCCCAGTTTGCCCCTGGTCTCGCCAATGTAGAGGAGGCCACATTGAAAGTACCGGATGCAATAAACAAAGTTGAAGGAAATGCATCTGAATCTCTGCCTCGCCTGGAACAAAAGATAAGAGTCGTGGAGAGTCGGAGAGTTGTGCAGCGTGGAAGCAAGCCGCGCTGAACAAGTTGTCTACCTGAGCTAGACCCATTCACCTGTGCTTATAGAACATAGACAGAAGACGAAGTGTTGTTCCTCAAGCTTGCATTTGACCTTTATTGTTAGTCCAATAATAAGGTATATTGTTGGACTAACTACAGCACAGTACAGTCCAACAATATACTTTATTCATAATATATACACCACAAATGCACAGTAGCTTTCTCCACCTTAACCCTCTCACCCACCCTCCTGGTTCCATTTTCCTCCTGTTTTTTGTCTGCCTCCATCTTCCCTCCCACCCTCCCCCTTTCCTACCTGGCTTTTACCTGCCCCTCATCCTTCTACATCCTCTCCCCCTCTAGCCTCGGTCTCACCACTCCCGCCTCTCCTCTTTATACCTGCCATCTCCCCCCTCCACTCTCAGTCCTGGTGCAGGGTTTCGACCCAAAGTGTCAACGATTCCTTTCCCCCTACAGATGCTGCTCGACCCGTTGAGTTCCTCCAGCAGACTGTGTGTTGCTCCAGTTTCCCACATCTGCAGTCTCCTGTGTCTCCAAATGCATTTGGTACGTATCTTTCTTAACATTCGTTGTACCATCAATTCAATACATTCTCTTACAATGACGTTCATCCTTCCTCCTCAGGCAATGCACCCATGAAGTGTTTGAGAGGTTATTACACAGGACCATCCCCTCAGTGTCCGGTGATGGCAGGATCCTAGACTATGATCCTTCCCCACAGAGCCCTTGCAGTGACGGCACTGAGCTTCAGCGCATTCCACAGCACATCCTTGGACCCTAGCAAGTGCCAGTCGACAGCATTCCCTTACGGATATCACCTTACACTAGTAGACTAAGTTTCGGGCAGACCAAAGTGCGTCTTTCACCAAATTGGTGCTGTTCCAGTAACAGTCAATGTTTTTTCAGTCTGCATCCCTGGGAACAGCCTGTAGATCACAGAATCCTCTGTTCAGTAGCTGTTTGGGATGAACCTCAAGGATGAGAGATACCCTTTGTGAAGATTAGTTCAGGGAAGGAAATCTGCTGTTCTTACCTCCTCTGGGTCTGTATGTGACTCCACACACACACCCCAGTGTGATGACCACCGGTGAGTGAGCACATTTTACAACACACCACAGAGGGTTCTCTATAATGTCTCAGATAATATTTCCCTAAGTCAACATTCCCAAAGCAACTCAGAGGATGAAATCTGCCATCCTTATCTACCTGGCCTATTTGTGGCTTCAGACTCACCGATGTGGTTGACTTTTAGCTATTATTTAGACACATTATTGTCTGCCTGCACTGCACTTTCCGTGTAACTGTAACACTTTATTCTGCATTCTCTTATTGTTTTTCCCTTGTACTGTTCACAGATGTGATGAAATGATCTGTATGGATGGCATGCAAAACAAAGTTTTTCACTGTACCTCCGTACACATGACAATAATAAACCAATTCCAAACCTGCCCCTCAAATCTCCTTTAAAGTTTCCCCCTCTGAGACCGAGGCTCCATCAACTCTCCAGCTGAAAGAAGAGTGGGTGAGCTTTCCATGATGCCTTGGCAATACTTATCTCTCGATCAACAGTCCTAAAAACAGATCTTCAGCCATTATCAATTATTACCACTCCCTAGCCAGCCACAGAGTTGTATCACAACAGCTATATCGATGCCTTCACTAGTAGGACCACTGAGGCTCAATAAGATGACTCAGCACCATCTTTGGAAGGGCAATAAAGTGATGCTCACATCCCCAGAAGAGAAAAGAAGTCCGACTGTTCTCCTGCCTGAGTGCAGTGCGAACAGTGCGACTGGACGATGTCGGCTGAGGAAGCAGTCTGCCGCAATCCTACTTTCACCTAATGTCGGCTGAGGAAGCAGTCTGCCCCAATCCTACTTTCACCTAATCACCTACATCCATAGAACATAGATCACCTAATCACCTAATCACCTACATCCACAGCACAGGAACAGGCCCTTCGGCCCACCATGTCTGTGCTATGATGTTAATCTAACTAATCCCATCTGCCTGCACATGATCCGTATCCCTCTATTCCCCGCCTGTACATGTGTTTATCTAAATGCCTCTTAAACATTGCTATTGTATCTGTTTCCAACACCCCTCTGGCAGCACATCCCAGGCACCTACCTCTCTGTGTAAAAAAAATAGCCTGCCTCATCCAACCACGTAGACACCACGGCCAAGAAAGCTTACCAGCACCTCTACTTCCTCAGGGGGTTAAAGACATTTGACATGACCCCCGTCAACCATTGCCAATTTTTATCAATGCACCATAGAAAGCATCCAGTCCAGATGTATCATGGCTTGGTTCGGCAACTGCTCTGCCCATGACTGCAAGAAACTGCAGAGAGTTGTGGACACAGCTCAGCACATCATGGAAACCAGCCTCGCCTCCATGGACTCTGTCGACACTTCTCGCTGCCTCGGTAAAGCAGCCAAAATAATCAACGACCTCACCCACCCGGGACATTCTCTCTTCTCCCATCTCCCAATGGGCAGAAGATACAAAAGCCTGAAATCACATCCCACCAGGCACGAGGACAGCTTCTATCCTGCTGTTATAAGACTATTGAACAGTCCCCTAGTATGATAAGATGGACTCTTGACCTCACAATCTACCTCGTTATGACCTTGCACCTTATTGTCTGCCTGCACCGCACTTTCTCTGTAACTGTTACACTTTATTCTGCATTCTGTTATTGTTTTACCTTGTACTACCTCAATGCACTGTGTAATCAATCGATCTGTATGAACAGGATGCAAGGCAATTTTTTTCACTGTATCTCGATACATATGACAATAATAAACCAATTCCAAACCTGCCGCTCAAATCTCCTTTAAACTTTCCCCCTCTGAGACCGAGGCTCCATCAACTGTCCAGTTGACAAGGCACCATCTCAAAGAAGAATGGGTGAGCTCTCCATGATGTCTTGGCAATACTTATCTCTCATTCAACATTACTAAAAACAGATCTTCAGCCATTATCGCACTGCTGTCTATGGGAGCATCCTATGTACAAGAAGTTACACAGATACACAAGTTGTTACAACAGCAACTACAGATGTAAAGTCTTTTGTTGGCTGGAAAGGGTTTTAAGATGTCCCAAGGTCATGAAAGGCCTGTCCTTTGAGGAGACTCAGAGACTTAAGATAGTCAGTCATTTTCCCTACGTGGAAATGTCAAATACTAGAGGGCATCGCTTTAAGGTGAGAGGGAGAAAGTTTAAAGGACATGTGCAGGGCAAGTTTTTTACACAGAGAGTGGTGGGTGCCTGGAACAGGCTGCCAGGGGCGGTGGTGGAAGCAGACACGATAGTGGAGATTAAGAAGCATTTAGACAGGCACATGAACATGCAGGGAATGGAGAGATATGGACCAGGTGCAGGTAGATGGGATTGGTTTAAATTGACATCGTGGTCAGCACAGACATCGTGGGGCCACTTCCTGTGCCGTACTGTTCTAGAGATGAAGCAGATTAAGTTTGTACTCTGTTGAGTCTAAAAGAATGAGAGATGATGTCATTGAAACATTCAGAAATCTTACAGGACTTGATAGGGTAGATGCAGGGTGAATGTCTCCCTTGTCTGGGGGATCTAAAACCAGCAGTCACAGGGGGGGTCATCCATTCAGAATAAAGATAGGAGAAACTTCTTCATCCATTGACAACAAATCTTTGGAATTCTTTACCCATGATAACTCTGGGAGGTTCCTGTCACTCCAAATATCCTAAACCAAGATCATTAGATTTTTAGATATTAGGGAAATCAAGGGAGATTGGTTAGAGCAGGAGAGTGGTGCTGAGGTCAATGATCATCTTACTGAATGGTAGAACAGGTACAAGGGGCCGAATGGCCTACTCATGATTCTGTTTCTTATGTGTGTCTCCAAGACTTCGTTTTTTAACAACCACTTGAGTTCATGAACCATTTCTAAAGAAGCAAATCCCCATTAATTCTGGTCTCTGTGTTGTAACCATACCAGCTTCTCTTTCGATGGTCTTGTGTCACCAGGCCAGAGCACTTTGTTTTCAAGTCAAGTCGAGTCAAGTTTATTGTCCTGTGCACAAGTATGGTGAGGTACAGGTACAATGAAAAACTTGCTTTGTAGCAGCATCACAGGCACATAGGTACAGACAAGATAAGATAAGATATCTTTGTTAGTCACATGTACATCGAAACACACAGTGAAATGCATCTTTTTGCGTCGAGTGTTCTGGGGGCAGCCCGCAAGTGTCATCACACTTCCGGCGCCAACATAGTACGCCCACAACTTCCTAACCCGTACGTCTTTGGAATGTGGGAGGAAACCGGAGCACCTGGAGGAAACCCACACAGACACGGGGAGAACGTACAAACTCCTTACAGACAGCGGCCGGAATTGAACCCGGGTTGCTGGCACTGTAAAGCATTACACTAACCGCTATACTACCGTGCCTGCCACACACAGAATATAAATTATACATAAAAACATACCACACAGTGAAAAAAAGGACTGTCCAAAAGCAAGACCTTAGTGCAAAAAAATAATAAAGAGAAGTCCATGGTAGAGCAAGAGGTGTTCTGTTTTGATCTGTTGCTGAGGTAGGGTTAGGGATGTGGAGGTAGGTTCAAGAAGTTGGAACATAGCTGTTCCTGGACCTGGTGGTGTGGGACTTCAGGGTCCTGTACCTCTTGCCTGACGGTAGCAGTGAGAAGAGGGCATGACTCGGATGATGGGGATCCTTGATGATAGATACCACCTTTTTGAGGCAACTTTTCATGTAGGTGCTCTCAGTGGTGGGGAGGGCTGTATCCTTGATGAACTGAGCTGTGTCCACTACTCTCTGCAGCCTCTTGCACTCTTGTGCGTTGAAATTGCTGTACCAGGCCGTGATGCAGACAGTCAGGACATTTTCAACAGTGCATCTGTAGAAGCTAGTTAGTGACATGCCAAATCTCCTTAAGCTTCGAAGAAAGTAGAGGCACCTTCCCTCTGCCGAACTCTGAAAATGCCCCCACTACTACCACAGCAAAATGGATGGGTCCCGTATCACACTATTTACCAGTGCTGATAAACTAATGTTGCTAAATTGTATTCCAGGCCTTACAATGCACCGTAATGAGGTCTGAGCTTCCAAGATTCACAGAGCAATCGTCAAACACAAACAATGGGATTGAATTCACACAGAGTGTTCTGTGTTTTATTGAACAGAACCAGCGTGCCGATCCCACATTCAGCATCGAAACAAGATGACTAACACAGCAAGGATTCTCCTATAATTAAAGTCTCGTCTGCAGAGAATATCTGGCAGGATGCGAGCCAATATTTGAAACAGGATTACACTTGCAAGGAACCTTTGTTTCTGTCATAGGACACAGTGGAGCAAAAGAACACAATGGTAACACTTTGCAGAAAGGCCTCTGTGTGAAGTGAGTATATATATAATATGAATATAATTATTTTTGTCTACCTTTCACTCACCCATGAATTATGAAGATAAATTTATTGCCTGCCAATCTTTCCGAGGTAATATCTATTCTTCTGCTCAACTAGTTGTCTAATCTGTTTGCAAATCCATCAAGGCAGTTACAAGCTTGTGAGCTTTAACTCCCAGTGGATTCACACTTCTGTTGGTTCATTATGGAGCGCAAACTCTTGCTCAGAAGAGACGCAACCCACTTAACCAAAAGTGGCTGACCAGAGGGTTGGTGCCCACTTACCCCCTAAGTATGTCCACCTGCTTGTGTTTAACATCACTGAGGGCTGGGCCACCAATCTGCAGGTAGAATTGCAATTCTGATCACAAGGGCTGGGGAATTTAAATTCAAGTCATAAAATTAACTTGGAATAAAAAAGCTGGCACCGGAAATAGTGACCAAAACCAATGGAATTGTTGTTAAGAATCCATCTGCTTCAATTGGGTTGGTCTATATGTAACTCCAGACCACCATCTGTGTGGTTGATTTTCAACTACTCTTCGAAATGGCCCAGCTAATGACGACCACTTTCCAAAGAAGACACTGTTTCAAGCCGTGTCGAGTTTATTGTCGCATGCACAAGTAAGTGTATGCACAGATGCAATGAAAAACTTATTTGCAGCAGCATCACGGGCACAGAGCATCAGATAAGCAGCATTCAGAAGAACAACATAAATTAAACAAAATTATACAAGAAAGAACACAATTAGAACAAAAAAGAAACGAAGTCCGTTGTAGTGCAAAGTGGTCATAGTGTTGCTGTACTGAGGTAGTGATTAGGGTTGTGTCGGTTGGTTCAAGAACCAGATGGTTGAAGGGAAGTAGCTGTTCCTGAACCTGGTGGTGTGGGACTTCAGGCTTCTGTACCTCCTGCCCAAATGTAGCTGTGAGAAGATGGCATGGCCTGGATGGTGGGGATCTTTGATGATAGATGTTGCCTTCTTGAGGCAACGCCTCCTGTAGATACTACCGATGGTGGGGAGGGATGTGCCCGTGATGCGTTGGGCAGAGTCCACTACTCTCTGCAGCCTCTTACATTCCTGAGCATTCGAATTGCCGTCCCAGACCATGATGTAACCAGTCAGAATACTTTCAACAGTACATCTGTCGAAGTTCGTTAGAGTGTTCGGTGACATGCTGAACCTCCTTAACCTCCAAAGGAAGTAAAGAATAGCCTAAGTTCACAAAAAGCCTCAGCTAACTGGGGGAAAGGCAAATTAGGTTTCATGTTCCTGGTTACCCCAAATAGTCCTAAATGCAAGGGATGTATTGGCATTGACTAAGATGATAACGATGGTTGAACATTCATTTCATACTGAAAGTGGCCTGACCAGGTGATACTGTGGCTCAGTGGGAACCCCTTTTGCTTGTGAGTCAGGAGGTTGTAGGTTCAAGTCTCACTCCAATATTTTGAGCAGAAATATCCAGGGCACTGCAGGGCAGCTTGGTAATGGTGGAGGGGTTGCCGACCAGTGGAGATATTACGCTTCTCATCTGGAGGTAAAAGAAGAGCAGGGGATTCTCCCTGGGTCAATATTTACTTATCAACCAATATCAATAAAGGAGATTATCTGAACTTCAAGATGCTGTTCTGTGTGGAAACTTACTGTGCATTAATTGATTGCTATTGCTGTTTTATAATTCTGACCACAGAGAGAGGAGAGAGTGAGAGATAGAGAGAGAGAGAAAGAGAGAGAGAGAGAGAGATAGATAGAGTTTAGCTTGGTAGATAAATAGATAGATAGATAGAGAGAGAGTGTGAGATAGATTGAGAGAGAGTGAGAGAAAGATTGAGAGAGAGAGAGAGAGAGTGCAAGATAGATAGATTGAGAGGGAGAGTGTGAGAGATAGATAGTGAGTGAGTGAGAGAGAGATAGATTGAGAGAGAGTGAGTGAGAGACAGCGAGTATAGCTAGATAGATAGAGAGAGAGAGAGAGTGTGAGATAAATAGATTGAGAGAGAGAGTGAGAGAGATAGATTGATAGAGAGAGTGAGAGATAGAGAGAGAAATAGAGAAAGTGCGAGATAGATTGAGAGGGAGAGTGTGAGAGATAGATTGAGAGAGTGAGAGACAGATAGAGGGAGTATAGATAGATAGAGAGAGAGTATAGCTAGATAGATAAATAGAGAGAGAGAGAGGTAGAGAGAGAGAGAGAGAGAGAGAGAGAGAGAGAGACATGAGGGGCATAGACCAGGGTGAATGCACTAAGTCATTTCCCAGGGTTGGGGAATCAAGAACTAGATGGCATGGGTTTAAGGTGAGAGGGGAGAGATTTAACAGGGACCTAAGGGCAACGTTTTCACCCAGAGGTGGTCTGTATGTGGAACGAGCTGCCAGAGCAAGTGGCTGAGACAGGTATCATAACAACATTTAAAAGACAGTTGGACAGGTACACAGATAGGAAGGTTTCGAGGGGCATGGGCCAAGTGCAGGCAAATGGGACTCGCCTCTTGGTCTGCATGGGTGAGTTGGCCGAAGGGGCTGTTTCCGTGCTGTATGACTCTATGACTCTATAAAGGAACACAAAATGCAGAGTTGGAGCAAATGTCCAGCAGGTCAGGCTGTGCTAATGAAGACAGAAACACCGAGGTGGTATCACACAGCAAACATGGCCAGTTCTGATGCAAACAGAGAAGGCAAGTTACCTGAAGTTGCAGATGTTGCTGTGGAGTCCAAAAGGCTGCAACATTTCCAAATTGAAGATAAGCTTCTATTTGCCCTCATTATAACCACACAGGACACAGAAAGATAGGTCAGAGTAGGTTTAGGTTGGGGAATTAAAGTAGCAGGTAACAGGAAGCCCAGGGTCACCCCTGTGGATCAGATGCAGGTTCTCCAGAAAGCAGTCACCTCACCTGTGTTTACTTTCTCTCGAGCAGAGAAGATCACATCATCAACATCGAATCCAGGACACCAGGTTGGAAGAAGGTGAGAGGGGAGAGATTTAATAGGAAACTGAGGAGCAACTTTTTCACCCAGAGGGTGGTCAGTGTATGGAATGAGCTGCCAGAGGAAGGGGTTGAGGCAGGTACATTAACGACATTTAGAAGGCACTTGGACAGGTACATGGATAGGAAAGGTTTAGAGGGATAAGGGCCAAATGCAGGCAAATGGGGCTAGCTTGGATGGGAATCTTGGTTGGCATGGACCAGTTGGGCTGAAGGGCCTGTTTCAATGTTGTATGACCCCAAGTGCAAGGGAGTCACCGCTTCACCTGGAAGGAGTGTTTGGGTCCCTGGATGGTGGGGAGGGAAGAGGTAAAGGGACAGGTGATGCACCTCCGACGGTTGCATAGGACAGTGCCGATAAACAGGGAGTGGTTGGTGGGGATGGATGAGAGACCTGGGAGTCTCGAAATGCTGAAAGGGGACGGGAGGGGAATTGGCAATTGGTTTATTATTGCCACATGTACGGAGATAGAGTGAAAAGCTTTATTTTGCATGCCATCCTGGCAGATCATTTCAAACGTCGGCACATCAAAGTAGTACAAAGGGAAAAGTAATAAGAGAATGCAGAATATAGTGTTACAGTTCCAGAGAAAGTGCAGAGCAGGGAGATCAATAAGGTGCAAGGGCCATGACAAAGTAGGTTGGAAGGTCAAGAGTTCATCTTTATCATATAAGAGGCCTGTTCAAGAATCTGATAACAGTGAGATAGAAGCTGGCCTTGAGCCTGGTGGTGTGTGTTTTCAAGCTTTTGTAACCCCTGCCCGATGGAAGGGAGGAGAAGAGAGAATAACCAACTGTGTGTGGTGGTGGGATTTTAATGAACCTGGAGGAAATTGTGAAGGAGGGCCCACTGAACGATGATGGGGTGGAAAGTGAGGACCAGGGAGCTCTGTGCTTGCTCTGTCCAGGAGGAGAATTACTCGGGGAGAGGTGTGTCTGGAGGAGGCATCTGTCCGTTAGACCTCGAGGCATTCACCTCTGTCAATATATTCACTGACCTCTCTGAGGATAGAAATCCGCTGGGGAAGGCTGGATGTGTCGGGAGTGTCATCCTGGGACCTTAATCCTCACAATTTACTGCCGTCACCCAGCTCAGGGAAAAAAAACTCTTCAGCATTGTGCTTATATATGGGTTTTGATGATAAACTTTCCATTTTCCATAGAACATGCAAATAAAAACCCTCTAATTCAGCAATTTTGCTGCTAAACCTCACACCCACCACAGTAAACAGCAATGCTAACAAATTCAGGCAGAGTATTCCATTTATAGAATGCAAGTATTCACAGTTATTCACGTGGTGGACACTGTCAGATCAAGCCCAAGCTGCTGACTCCCAAGATCTTTGACAATCCACCGTGTTCACTCTGCAGAGAGATATTTCCATGGCGGGGGAAGTGTGGTTCAGATTTCACTGTGGTCTTGGCCCCAGTGACCCACTGCAGGATACAGGCTTGGAGTGAAGTGTGTAAGGGGGTGCACGACGGTGTTCCCCAACTTGTGTTGTTTGCACAGGCTTAACAGGTGAGGCCCTACTGCATTGTGGAATCCAAGAGTTGTCAAAGCCCCTCGCACCTGTGTCGGAATTTTGTAAGAGCAACTCATAAGACCAGATGACATAAGAGCAGAATTAGGCCATTCAGCCCATCAAGTATGCTCCATCATCCAATCATGGCTGATTTTTTTCAACTCCATTCTCCCTGTAACCCTTAACCCCTTACCAATCAAGAACTTATCAATCTCTGCCTTAAATACACCCAATGACTTGCCCTCTGTAGCAACGAGTTCCACAGAGTCACCACCCTCTGGCTGAAGAAATTCCTCCTCACCTCAGTTTTAAAGGGACGTCCCTTTTTTCTGAGGCTGTGCCCCCAGATCTTAGCCATTCCTACTAATGGAAACATCATCTCCACGTCCACTCTATCCAGACCTTTCAGTATCTGGTAGGTTTCAATGAGATCCCCCCTCATCCTTCTGAACTCTATCGAGTACAGGCCCAGAGACATCAAACGCTCCTCATACATCAAGCCTTTCATTCCTGGGATCATTCTTGTGAACCACTTCTGGACCTTCTCCAGGGCTAGCACATCCTTCCTTAGATATGGGACCCAAAATGGCTCACAATATTCCAAATATGGTTTAGCCAACCCAGTTCATCCCAAAGCCTCCCAGATCTTCCAGCCCAGCAGATCCTGGGATCAGACAGGATTACAGCAGAGAAGGAGACCATTTGGCCCATTTGTGTTCATGCTAGTCATAAAAAATCCCAGAGGTGTTCAAGGTAATCCCACTTGTGATCACACTGTTTGAGGTTTATGGCACTTCAAGTGCTCATCCGGGTCCTGCTAAATGTGCTGGGGGTTTCTGTCACTGCCACCCTATCTGGCAGTGAGTCCCACAAGAAGAACACAAGAAAATAGGAGCAGTAGCAGGACACCAGGTCCCTCAAGCCTGCCTGATCTATGCTGGCCTCAACACCTCTTCTGCACCAGTTCTCCATGAACCCCACCAGACCCATGCCACCAGCTAGGTGAGAAGATGATTTCCTCATCTCTCCTCTAACCCTTGTGGTGCAGCAGGTAGTGCAGGTGCTTCACGGGTTCAATCCTGATCTCTGGTGCTCCTGTGTGGAGTCTGCACGTTCTCCCTGTGGTCACAAGTGCCCCAGTTTCCACCCACATCCCAAAGATGCAAGGTAGGTCAATTCACTGCTGTAAATTGCCGCCAGTGCGGATGGGAGGTAGGAGAGGGAGTGGGGAGTGAGGGTGTTTGGGTTTGTGTTCACCTTACTGGGACATCCAAATCTGTGGGAGACAGGTAGAGCAACATGTCGTAATACTTAATATTTGCGGGCTGCACAGCAGTGTAGCAGTTAGAGTAACACTATTACAGCACCAGTGACCCGGGTTCAATTCCCGTCGCTGTCTGTCAGGAGTTTGTACGTTCTCCCCGTGTCTGCGTGGGTTTCCTCCGGGTGCTCCGGTTTCCTCCCACATTCCAAAGATATACGGGTCAGGAGCTGTGGGCATGCTATGTTGGCGCTGGAAGAGTGGCGACACTTGCGGGCTGCCCCCAGCACTTCTCGGTAACGCAAAAAGACGCACTTCACTGTGTGTTTCGATGTACATATGACTAATAAATAAATATATTATCTTAATGGGACTCTACTCTCCTCCTGATGCAACCACACTTCAAGGTATAGCGTAGTACATTGAACACACTTCCCTCTATCTCTGGGGCTTTGCGTCTGCCGTAACCACAGACTCATTCTATCTTGAAATCAAAGCACTAAATGCTGGAAACACTCAGCGGGTCAGGCAGTATCTGTGGGAAGAGAAACCATCTCCGTTTCAGGTCTGTGACCTTTCATCAGAACTGAAAAAGAAACAAGTTGGTCGACGTAGCAGAGGAGGTGGGGGGGAAGGGGCAATGGGTGGGAGAAAGGGAATGTCTGTAATAGAGTGAAATGATGGGTAGCAAATGAATGGAGAGTTAAACACCTTTGTATGTGCAATGTTTTGCTAATGTTGTATGGTCTGGGCTACAGGGACGTGCTGAACAGGCTGGAATATACTGATGAAGGAAAAAATAATGGTGGGGATGAATGGCAAACACAAATGGTGGTTGTATGAAACATAATCACTTTACATTGGAAACACACGATTAGCTTGTCTGAAGCAGGTGGGCTTCTTTGTGATACAGTGGGCTCTAACTAATCAGAGTTAACAATCAAATAAACATCCTCCAAGTGATTCAGAACCATTCCTTCAATGAGCTAAAGTATTTCGCAACAAGTTATCTCACTGTATTTAGTTGATGGCAGTTTAAGGAGTTTGTACGTTCTCCCCGTGTCTGCGTGGGTTTCCTCCAGGTGCTCCGGTTTCCTCCCACATTCCAAAAGACGTACGGGTTAGGAAGTTGTGGGCATGCTATGTTGGCACTGGAAGCGTGGCGACACTTGCGGGCTGCCCCCAGAACACTCTGCGCAAAAGATGCATTTCACTGTGTGTTCTGATGTACGTGTGACTAATAAAGAAATCTTGTCTTATCTCTTGAATGAAACACACCCACTCTACATTGGAAACTTAGCCTGTTTGAAGCAGGGAGGCTTCTTTGTGATATGGTGGGCTCAAGCTAATCAGGATAGTTTTACAATCAAATAGATATTTCCAAGTGATTCCAGAAAGAAAGAGCAAGTTATGTGAGGTTGGAGAATTGAGTACTGAGTCCTGCAGGCTGCAACGTGCCCAAACAAAAAAAGCAGGCAGTCAATGTTTTGGGTGAGGACCCTTGAAGAAGGGTCCTGACCTGAAACGTTGACCGCCTGCTTTTCTCCACGGATGCTGCCTGACCTGCTGAGTTCCTCCAGCATCATTGTGTTTTTCATCTCGATTCCAGCATCTGCAGCCCTTTGTTCTTCTAGAACTCTGTTCTTGCTCCAGTGCAGGAGGTGAAGAGGGGAGAGCAGAGGCGCGGGAAATAGCTGAGACGTGGCTCCGGCATACAAGTGCTGGATTTTCTTGCAGGAAAAGCAAGAGTCAGTTTCTAAACAGAAAGCAAATTGAAATTTCACAGATAAAGATATTAAAACGTTGACAGTTCTTATTTTGCAGCATTACTGTTGCTTGCTCCAGATAGTAATTTTTATTCGCTTCAGACTCAATCATATTTTAATGATTACTGACAAGGAAATGCTTCCGTACATCAACACCCATCCAGTTTTCATTAATCAAGAGGTCTCAACAGTCCAATCGGAAAAAATTCAATAAAAAAATCAGATAATTGTCTTCACTTCCCAACCCACAGATTTTAACACTTTATTTTAATGTGTCAATGCCATTTTTTATTCAATCTCTTGTCTGGCTTCTCCGTGTCGCACGCTGGCCCTGAGCTGAGAGGCAAGAGGCAAAGACGAAAGTTGGGAAGGTGTAGCCTCCTTCTCCGGGGAATTGGGAGTTTGGCCGCGACATTATTGGCTGGCGCAGTGGAATTTCCTTCAAGAGGAAGTGAGTTCAGTACGTTGGCTGTGTATTACATCGTAACATTTACTATGGCACGGGAGGAGTCCACTCAGCCAATTGGATCCATGCTGGTTTCCAGCAGAACAACCCCAGTCTCACTCCCCCTTTCCCCATGACCCTGTAGCCCTCCAACCCTCTATCTCTCACATGCCCATCAACTCTTTCTCCCCTGGTTTCTCTGCCACTCACCCACACCAAGGGGTCATTTATAGCGGCCAATTAACCTGCCAGCTTGCCTTTGGGACGAGGGAGGGAGTTGGAGCATTCTGGGTCACAGGGAGCGTGCAAACTCCCCGCAGTCAGCAGCCGAGCTCAGCATTGAACCCTGGTCGCTGGAACTGTGAGGCAGCAGCACTACCTGCCGTGTCACTGTGCCAGCTAGCCTGGTTCTGGTTGCCTGAGGCTCAGGGGTGGAATTTTACCAAGTGTCATTGGTTGTGGGTTGCTCTCCAATGCCTGACATCCTTCCCCATGAGGACCCCGCTGAGTGAAATTATGTCATCTTCTGCCAACGTCACCTTCTCCCCAAGCCCCAGCCGACCTCAACCTTCTCCCCAAGTCCCAGCCAACCTCAAGATTCTCTCCCAGCCAATGAGGAATCAGAGGCATACAGCAGTCACTGAATTCTAAAGTAGCTTCTTGCAAATGAAGTACTTGAGACATCTCTCAGAGAGATAATCGATAACTCAGTTGATTAAACTCTTTTTAATAAGGTTCCCTCTTATCTCTCCGTGGCATCTTATTTCATAGAGACAACACAAACCACGACTGTGCCATGCAGAAGACCGCAGTGGCGCAGCTGTAGAGCTGCTGTCTCATAGCTCCAGTGACCCCAATTCGGTCCCAACCTCCAGGGCTACCTGTGCGGAATTTGCGCATGTAGGTTTCCCCCAGGTGCTCTAGTTTCTTCCCACATCCCAAACACATGGGGTTTGCTGGTTAATTAGCTATTGCAAATTGCTGCCAGTGTATAGGTGAATGGTAGGATCGGGGGGGAGGGTGTTGACGGGAATGGGGGGAGAGGAGAGAAGAAAATGAATTACTGTAGCATTAACGTAAAAATGAGTGGTTGGTGGTCAGCAAAGGCTCAGATGGTCGTAGAGCCTGTTTCTGTGGTGTATCCCTCTATGGCCCTATGACCATGTCAGGAGTGCCCAGGGACAGAGGGATGTTCTGATGTGCAGTTTACAGAAGAGAGCAGCAGGGCATTAGTAAGCACTTCAGTTTAATCTCTGTGCAAGTGTCATGCAAATGTCTCTTTTAGCCATTGTTTATCTTATTCCAATTCTGCTGGTGCTTATCTCTGCTACCCCCAGCTGTATCCTGCCGTCAAATAGACAGGGGAAGAGACAGATTATAATTAGTGGAAAAGACGTCTCACAGCAGCGACCTATGCAACTTTTAAAGTGCTGGCAAGTTAAGGGCAGCCACTCAGTGCAATTCTCCCCAACTAGATGGCTCTCAGCTTTGTACCCAAGCTCTGATGGGCAGTTAATGAAGGGGACGGGGAGGAGGTGACATCGACTGGGATGGGGAGAAGGTGACGTTGGCTAGGATGGGGAGAAGGTGACGTTGACTGGGATGGGGAGAAGGTGACGTTGGCTGGGATGGGGAGAAGGTGACGTTGGCTGGGACGGGGAGAAGGTGACGTTGGCTGGGACGGGGAGAAGGTTGAACTACTCCAGAGACTTGAGCCCAAGATCTAATCTGACAATGCAGTGCAGAGTGAGTGCAGCATTGTTGGAGATGTCACTAGCCTCGAATGTGACATCAAACTGCCCTCTCAAGCGGATGGTAATTGGTAAGTCGTTTATTATTGTCACCTGTACTGGGATACAGTGAAACCCTTTGTTCTGTGTGCCATCCAGGCAGATCATTCCAAATCGAGGTAGCACAAAGGGAAAAGCAATAACAGAATGCAGAATAAAGTGTTGCAGTTACTGAGAAAGTGCAGTGCAGGCAGACAATAAGGTGTAAAGGCCATGACAAGGTAGACAGAGAGATCAAGAGTTCACTATTGTACAAGAGTTCCATTCAAGAGTATTCAAAGACTTGACCTTGAAATAGGGAGTTATGCCTATACTCAGTAAGTATTTATCCCTCATTTGATATTATTAACACAGTTTATCTTGTCATTACCACATAATAAATCGAGTTTATTGTCATGTGCACAAGTACGGTGAGGTACAGGTGCAGTGAAACACTTGCTTGCAGCAGCATCACAGCCACGTAGGTACAGACAACACACAGAGCAAAGTTATACATAAAATATATATAAATTATACAAGGCAGTGAAGAAATAGATTGTAGAATGGCGCTGGAGAGAGCAACTTTTTGCAGGAGAAGACTAGTCTACCACATTACTGACAGTGAGAGGTTGCTGTGTGCAAATTGGTTGCTGCCTTTCTGATATAACAACAGTGACTACATGTCATATGCAAAAATGGTTATAATGTCCTTCAAGACATTGCAAGGTCTTGTTCAAATACAAGTCTTTATTTTCCATCAATCAAAACATTCAATTGTTTTACAGGTATTTGTAGACAACTAGATGGAGAGAGAGTATTTACTGATACCCTTCCAAACCAGTTTGGAAACACAAGCTAAAGTAAAAAGGAGTTCCCTTACCAGGCGCATTTCAATTGAAAGGCAAAGTCAAATCGACCCATCGCTGACACCAAAATGAAGTGGTGCCAACAACTCTAGAATTACACAGGGGCTGCCTGGTGACTGTGAATTGAACCACCCTGAACCTTGTGGAATTATAACACCATTATAATAATTCTGCTCTACACAACATTCCAATTATACAAATTATAAATCACATTGAAAACCTGGAAAATCTGTAAGCACAGCAGAAAGGTGGGACCCCACTCAGGGTGCTGCAAGCTATTCAACTGCAATAGCAAGCAATAGGAAGATTATACCTCAGAGAAGCCCAGAACCCCTTGTTTGGGCTGGTGAGATAACTACAGCACTCTCTTCGTTAGACTTCCTACAAGACTCTCCAATGCAAATCATTTCCTCACTGCAGTAAGACTGCCAAAGTTCCTTTGGTGATCTATTTCCTAATGTTAGCTTTATGTAATAATGTTATACACATGGTAAGCTTCTGACTGCCTTAAGTCTTTACTAAAAGAGAAAGGTTTGCACTCCTGTAGCACCTTGCACTGCGTCAGGGCACTTCGACGTGCTTTGTGGCCAATGAGGCAGTTTTGCAGCCATGTCTGTGTGGGTTTGCTCCGGGTGCTCCGGTTTCCTCCCACATTCCAAAGACGTACGGGTTAGGAAGTTGTGGGCATGCTATGTTGGCGCTGGAAGCGTGGCGACACTTGCAGGTTACCCCCAGAGCACTCTACGCAAAAGATGCATTTCACTGTGTGTTTCGATGTATATGTGACTAATAAAGATATCTCTTAAAATGCAGCAGCCAATGTGTGCACAGCAAGATCCCACTAAACAACAATTTGATGATGATATTAGATATAGGCCGTCTCTCGGTAACGAACGGGCTCCATTTTTACAGATGTCCATAGGTCAGAAAATACACAAAAATCACTTGCTTTGGTAATCACACCTCCACAAAGTTGTCATGAATGGTATCAAAAGCACATAAGACTTATAAGAAAGGACAATTACTAAATGTGGAGAGAGTGGGAGGAAACTAGCTCTGCCGTTCGTAGGAATGGAAGTACCTACATCGGGCTTTTGAATGTAATAATATTATGGCAGCAAGTTCGTATGTAGAGGTGTCCATAAGTTGGGTGTTTGTAACCCCGGGGCAGCCTGTAATCTGATTTTATGATGTTGAGTGAGGTATAGCTGTTGGCTGGAACACCAAGGAGCAGTCTTCCACTTCTCTTCAAAACAGTCACCATGCCTATCCACATTTAATAAGGAGAACAACATAATTTAGACCAAGGCACAGCTTCCAAAGCTCCTTGATGGACTTGCACAAAACTAAACTACCGTGCAGGTAGGGGCAGGTAGGGTAGTGTAGCAGTTAGCGTGACGCTATTACAGCGCCAGCGACCCGGGTTCAATTCCGGCCGCTGTCTGTAAGGAGTTTGTACGTTCTCCCTGCGTCTGCGTGGGTTTCCTCCGGGTGCTCTGGTTTCCTCCCACATTCCAAAGACGTACGGGTTAGGAAGTTGTGGGCATGCTATGTTGGCGCCGGAAGCGTGGCAACACTTGCGGGCTGCCCCCAGAACACTCTACGCAAAAGATGCATTTCACTGTGTGTTTCGATGTACATGTGACTAATAAAGATATCTCATCTTATCTTAACTTCCTGTCCGTGACTAATAAGAAATTGTCAGGCACTGTCGTAGCCTGGCCATTCAACAAAAGGAAGCATCACGATAGTACACATGCGTAGGCGTGTTCTTGCAGTCTGACTTTGGGCAACATCACAGACAGATGCAAGGGCAAACCACTCAACTTTAGTCAGCAGCAACACAACCAAGGCTGGGCACTTTCACTGTAACTAGTGTCTACAATTACTCCTAATCCTGCGTTCACCACCCTTCCTCTCAAACAGAGACATTTCTCTCTTATTGGAAGGCAACTGAAGGCAATTATTTCCCTAACTAGAAGCAAGTGGGCAAGTTACAATAGCCAAGGGCTTCATGGCTTGGATGCAGGCAATAGAAAGACTTAATGACCATATTACACCTTTTAAGCAGCTGCCTCTCCATCAATTGTGAATAATTGATTCCCTACTACAAGAGCAGATGGGGGCGGTCAGGTTTCAAAGACGATCATGGCCCCCCTGCGCCCTCTGCCCCAGAGGACTCAGTATCTCTAAAGTCCATTGGAAACACATTTTGTTTTACCACATTCAAGAGCTGCAAACAGCGGGCAGCATTGAGGCGTACAGTGACGGCAGGTGCTCTCAAAGACGTGGTTATGGCAACAAAATAAATGATAGATAATTGCTTTTGTGACAACTTAGCAATTAAATTACACTCAGCCGAATAACATAATGACAATTTGTAATGCTCCAGTGGGTACTAACATACCAATCATAATTAAATGCAGTGACTGAAATAGCAAGCAGTTCTATACAGCAAGTATAACCCAATTCCCGCTTCGCAAAACATTATACGCACAGACTTGATTTTAATTTCTTCAGCATAATAGCACTATTTCACAGAGGAATTAGTTGTGAGAGCAGTTCGGCGTTTTTTTTCTCTCTTTCAGTGTGAAGTACATGTTGAGGAAGAGCTTGTGATCCACCAGAGAGGCATGTTTGGGGCGAGATGGTCAGACTCTTTCTCCCTTGCAGGGGTATCCGAAACAAGAAGGCGTGGCTTTGAGAGGAAGGAGTTTTAAAGGGGACCTGAGGGGTAAGTTAGCAACGTTTAAGAGGCATTTAGACAGGCAGAGAATGGACGAATATGGACCACATGCAGGCAGATGTGCAGTTTAAATTGGCATCAGGGACAGAAACCATGCTCCCCTCCTTGGATTCTGTCTTTACCTCTCGCTGCCTTGGTGCAGCAGCCAGAATAATCAAAGACCCCACCCACCCGGATCATTGTCTCTTCTCTCCTCTTCCATCGGGTACCAATACCAATACATAGCGGGTCAAAGGGCCTGTTCCTGTGCTGTACTGTTGTAGGTTTTATGTACACAGAAAGTGGTTGATATCTGGTAACACGCTGCCAGAGGAGGTGCTGAGGGCATGTACCACCAGACCTAAGGACAGCTTCTACCCCACTGTGATAAGACTATTGAATGGTTCCCCTATACAATGAGATGGACTCTGACCTCACAATCTACTTAGTTGTGACTTTGCACCTCATTGCACTGCACTTTATCTGTAGCTGTGACACTTTATTCTGTACTGTTATTGTTTTTACCTGTACTACCTCAATGCACTCTGTACTAACCCAATGTAACCGCACTGTGTAATGAATTGACCTGTATGACCGGTATGCAAGACAAGTTTTTCACTGTACCTCAGTACAAGTGACAATAATAAACCAATACCAATACCAATACATAGCGGGTCGAAGGGCCTGTTCCTGTGCTGTACTGTTGTAGGTTTTATGTACACAGAAAGTGGTTGATGTCTGGTAACACGCTGCCGGAGGAGGTGCTGGAAACAGATACAATCACTGTTTTGAAGATGCATTTAGACAGGGCAATTTTTCAGACAAGGCACAGAGGATGCAAGCAAATAGGATTAGTATCAGAGGGCAACAAATGCTGGCCTAGACTTGGTGGGCTGAAGGGGCTGTTTCTGTGCTGTATGAATCTATGACTCTGGATACACCTCCTTTACCCCAACAGTTCTGGGGAAGAGTTTACAAGCCCACAGAAGAAGAACTAGGGCATCAGGTCTGGCTCAGTGGGCAACTTGGCTCCACCAACAGTGGTCACTCCAGAAACTGGCTGATAGCCTCAACTGTGGCACCAAAGCTGTGCTGCATTGTTGGGGGTGCATACTTTCTGGTGAGCTGTCATCCTGAAGTCACTTTTGGGTAGATAGGAAAGATCTCACAGAGTCATACAGCACAGATACAGGCCCATCAGCCCATCGATCCGTGCTGACCACCAAACACCCACTTCCACCAATCCTACACTAATCCTATTGTTCTCCCCCCCATCCCCATTGACTCCCTCCAGATTCTACCACTCATCCTGTGGAATGGGTTGCCACAGGTGGCTGTGGAGGCAAAGTCATTGGGTGTATTTAGGGCAGAGATTGATAGGTATCTGAGTAGCCAGGGCATCAAAGGTTATGGTGACAAGGCGGGAGAGTGGGACTAAATGGGAGAATGGATCAGCTCATGATAGAATGGCAGACCAGACGATGGGCCAAATGGCCGACTTCTGCTCCTTTGTCTTATGGTCTTATGGTCATCCACACACTTGGGACAACTTACAGCTGCCAATTAACCTACCGACCTGCACGCCTTTGCGATGTGCGAGGAAACTCAAGTGGTGACGGGGAGAACATGCAAACTCCACACAGACAGCGCCCGGGGTCAGGATCGAACCGGGGTCTCTGGCACTGTGAGGCAGTGGCTCTACCCGCTGTGCCACAGTGCCACCCAAAAGAGCCTAACGGGCAGGGCCAGGGAGATGGGACAGTTTCTAAACTGGGACCTGCACCAATTCAATGAGCTAAATGTAGTTTCTACAGTTCAGTGAAGAGCTGGGGGGGGGGGGGGGGGGGGGGGGGGTACTCGAGGGGTTTACCTGCACACCCCACACTTCTTGCCCTGAGCCCAGCTGCTCGTCAAACACCTCCCTTTGAGACAGGTGAACTCAGATGCTGAGGAGCTTTATCAGGTTCTCGCTGAAACACAGCTTGTTCACGCCATCAGAATGTGTGTAATAGACTCTGGCTGCTTGCACAGACTAACAAGTAAAATGAGCAGAGTGGCATGAATTATGCTTCAACAGCATCAGACTTGAGAAGTAATTTGCTTTGGGGATGAGAACTGATCAATGTTTACACATCTCCTCCTTTAAAATAATGCTCAGGGTGTGTGAGCCAATCTCGCATTGCTTGTGGATAATCCAGGGCTCTGAGACACTGCTCCATGTTTAGCTGCCAATCTGGTTTTTCCCTTTAAGGACTCAGTCCAACCACAGTCTGCAGAATTCACAGTAATTGTCTGCATGTCTGCACCTCTGGGGTCAAGCAAGAGCCGCTGAAGTCCAGACATCTCACAAGCACAGAGGGTGAAATGACAAGCTCTCTCTTTCCAACAGCACCTTGCATTGTAACCAAGTGTGAATTCATAATTATATTGTATCCCAGGTCTAAATAATTATATTCCATAATTATATTCCAGGTCTAAATCCTGGAAACCCCTCCCCAACAGCACTGCGGGGGCAACTTAATGCTTTACCCTTGTACTACTTCAACATACTTATGTTTTGAAATGATATGTATGGATGGCTTGCAAAACTCAGTTTTTCACTGTATCTTGGTACATGTGACAATAATAAACCAATCCCAATTCGACCTTCAGCAGAAAGACTGTAACAAACACACTGTCTACAGATGTACTGTTGAAAGTATCCTGACCAGTTGCATCATGGTCTGGGACGGCAATTTGAATGCACAGGAACATAAGAAGCTGCAGAGAGTAGTGGACTCAGCCCAATACGTCATGGCACATCCCTCCCCACCATCGGTAGTATCTACAGGAGGTGCTGCCTCAAGAAGGCAACATCCATCATCAAAGATCCCCGCCATCCGGGCCGTGCCATCTTCTCGCAGCTACCATCGGGCAGGAGGTACAGAAGCCTGAAGTCCCACACCACCAGGTTCAGGAACAGCAACTTCCCTTCAACCATTCGGTTCTTGAACCAACCTGCACAACCCTAACCACTACTTCAGTATAGCAACACTGTGACCACTTTAATCACTTTGCACTAAAATGGACTTTTTTTCGTTCTAATTGTGTTCTTTCTTGTAAAAATTAGGTCTAATTTATGTTCAATTTATGGTTTTTTTGTGAATGCTGCTTATCTGATGCTATGTGCTTGTGATGCTGTTGCAAGTAAGTTTTTCATTGCATCTGTGCGTACATACACTTGTGCAGATGACAATAAACTCGATTTTGACATGGACTTTGAAGACTCTTAAACACCACTCTCATACCTGCTTCCACCACCGCCCCTGGCAGCCTGATCCAGGCACCCACCACTCTCTGCGTAAAAAACCTGCCCCGCACATCTCCTTTAAACTTTCCCCTCTCACCTTAAATTCACATCTTCTTGTATTCAGGGTGAGATCTTAAACCATCCCAGGTGAATGGACAAAAAATCCCAAGGCATTACTTCATACCGGAGTAAGGGAGTTCTCCCTGATGACCGATTTATCACTGAGTCAACATCCTGAACCATGTTGTTATCACGTTGCTGCCTCTGGGAGCTTGCTGTGCACAAGTAGGATAATGGGGTTTCAAAAGCGAACAAGCTTGAAAACAAAAACCTCATTGGCTGTAAATAATAATAATATAAAACTGAAGATGCTGGAATCCTAAAACAAAATGCCAGAAACACTCACAGGTCAGACAGCGCCTATGAGAAGAAAAACAGTGTTAACACTTCAGGTCATTCTGATGAAGGTCTTCAACCCAAAACGTTAACGGTTTCTCTTCCCAGCCTGTAAATTGGCTGTAAATTATTTTGTGTGCCCCTGAAGTTGTGAAAGATGTTACAATAAGATTCTTTAAATAAAACAAAACAGAAATACTCAGCAGGTCAGGCAGCTTCTGTGGCGAGAGAAACGTTTAATGTTTCAGGTTCATGGCCTTTCATCAGAGCTGAGGACAGCCAGAGATATGACAAGTTTTAAGGTAGGGTATGGGGAACACAGGGAAGGTTTGTGATAAGGCAGAGACCAGGAGAGAGTGAATGACGCAAGTGGCTGGGAGGAGTATCCAAGAAGGTAGAAACAGGAATTGGTTTACTATTAATATTGTCACATGTACCGAGGTGCAGTGAAAAACTTGTCTTGCATACCGTCCATACAGATCAATTCATTACACAGTGCATTGAGGTAGTACAAGGTAAAAACAATAACAGAATGCAGAATAAAGTGTCACAGCTACAGAGAAATGTGCAGTGCAGGCAGACAGTAAGGTGCAAGGTCATAATGAGGTACGATAGTGTAGCAGTTAGCGTAACGCTTTAGAGCGCCAGCGACCCGGGTTCAATTCCAGCCGCTGTCTGTAAGGAGTTTGTATGTTCTCCCCGTGTCTGCATGGGTTTCCTCCGGGTGCCCCAGTTTCCTCCTCACATTCCAAAGACGTACGGGTTAGGAAGTTGTGGGCACGCTATGTTGGCGCCGGAAGCGTGGCGACACTTGCGGGCTGCCCCCAGAACACTCTACGCAAAAGGTGCATTTCACTGTGTGTTTCGATGTACATGTGACTAAAAAGATGGATTCTTGTGAGGTCAAGAGTACATCTTATCATACTAGGGAACCATGTAATAGTCTTATAACAGCGAGACAGAAGTTATCCTCAAGCCAAGTGGTACGTGCTTTCAGGCTTTTGTATCTTCTGCCCAATGGGAGGGAGGAGAAGAGAGAATGTCCGGCTTGGGAGGGGTCTTTGATTATGTTGGCTGCTTTACCGAGGCAGCGAGAAGTGTAGACAGAGTCCATGGAGGGGAGGCTGGTGTCCATGATGTGGTGAGCTGTGTCCACAACTCTCTGCAGTCTCTTGCTCTCTTGGGCAGAGCAGCTGCCGTACCAAGCCGTGGTGCATCCAGATGGGATTCTTTCTATGGTGCATCGATAAAAATAGATAAGACAAATGGAATGAAATGCATTGTTCTGGTCCCATTTAAGAAAGGTTATACCAGCGTTGGAGCAAGTCCAAAGGAGGTTCACTTGGTTAACTGCTGAGATGAGAAGCATGTCCTATCACAAGCAGCTAAAGAAGTTGCATCTGTATTCCTTGGAGTTTAGAAGAGTGATCTTATTGAATTGTACAAGATCCTAAAGGGACATGTCATGGTGGTTATTGGGATGTTTCCAGTAGTGGGACAGTCTCTAATGAGGGACATAGAACATAGAACAGTACAGCACAGGAACAGGCCCTTTGGCCCACAATGTTGTGCCAAACTAATTAAACTAGTAATTAAATGCCTAACTAAACTAATCCCTTCTGCCCACACAATGTCCATATCCCTCCAATCTCTGCACATCCATGTGCCTATGTAAGAGTCCTTTAAACGCCTCTTTCGTATCTGCCTCCACCATCACCCCTAGCAGGCACCCACCACCTTCTGTGGAAAAAAACTTGCCTCGTACATCTCCCTTGAACTTACCCCCCTCACTTTAAATGCATGCCCTCTGGTATTAGACATTTACACTCTGGGAAAATGATACTGGCTGTCTGCTCTATCTGTGCCTCTCATAATCTTATAAACTTCTGTCAGGTCTCCCTTCAGCCTCTTCCACTCCAGAAAAAAAACAACCCAAGTCTGTCCAACCTCTCCTTGTAGCACATGCCCTCTAATCCAGGCAGCATCCTGGTAAACCTCTTCTACACCCTCTGCAAATCCTCCACATCCTTCCGATAAAGGGTCAACCAGAACTGAATGCAATACTCCAGGTGCAGTCTAACCAGAGTTTTATAAAGCTGCAACACAACTTCATGACTCTTGAACTCAATAACTTGACTAATAAAGGCAAGGACATAGTTAACAGATTAGGGGGAGTCATTTAAAACTGTGGGATGTAGGATTTTTTTCTGGCAGAGGGTAGTGGATCTCAGGAATTTTCTATCCTGGAGGGTTGTGGAGGATGGATTGTTGGACGTGTCTAAAGAGGAACTAGATACATTTTTGAAAGACTGGGGAATTGAGAGCTATGAGGAATTGAGACCTGGGGCAGATCAGCCATGATCATATGGAAAGATGGGGCAGGTTCGAGGGGACAAGTGTCCTATTCCTACTGCTACCTTCTTGCATTGTTATGAAATCTGAAATACCAGGAGAGAAAAAGTCCTGAGCTGGAGCAGTAGTGTCTGTAATTGTTGAATGCAATGTTGAATCCTGAGGGGTCCTAAATGACAAGTCAGAAGGTGAGGTGCTCTTAGAAATATAGAAAAGCTACAGCACAATACAGGCCCTTTGGCCCACAATGTTGTGCCAAACATGTCCGTACCTTAGAAATGACTAGGCTTACCTATAGCCCTCTATTTTTCTAAGCTCCATGTACCTATCCAGAAGTCTCTTAAAAGACCCGATCGTATCCGCCTCCACCACCGTTGCCGGCAGCCCATTCCACACACTCACCACTGAGTAAAAAAAAACTTACCCCTGGCACCTCCTCTGTACCTACTCCCCAGCACCTTAAACCTGTGTCCTCTTGTGGCAACCATTTCAGCCCTGGGGAAAAGCCTCTGACTATCCACAAGATCAATGCCTCTTATCATCTTATACACCTCTATCAGGTCTCCCCTCATCCTCCGTCGCTCCAAGGAGAAAAGGCCGAGTTCACTCAACCTGTTTTCATAAGGCATGCTCCCCAATCCAGGCAACATCCTTGTAAATCTCTTCCGCACCCTCTCTATGGCTTCCATGTCCTTCCTGTAGTGAGGTGACCAGAACTGAGCACAATACTCCAAGTGGGGTCTGACCAGGGTCCTATATAGCTGCAACATTACCTGTCGGCTCCTAAATTCAATTCCACGATTGATGAAGGACAATACACCCTATGCCTTTTGAACCATAGAGTCAACCTGTGCAGCTGCTTTGAGCGTCTTCCTCAAGCTTATGTTGAGCTTCAGTGGAACTGTCCAGGACATCAATATTGAGAGGCCCAAGTGAGAGTGGGATGGAGAAATCAAGAGACAGGCAAATAGAGAGAGAGGTCTGAGATTTTCCTTCTTTACGCATTGGCCAAGAACTCCGCTTTAGTGAACTATGCGATTAACCTGCAGATTATGGTGTCAACCTGAAGGCTGATTTGAGCAGACCCTTCCTTCCTGTGAGCTTACAGAGGGTGAAACAAATGTGAAGATCACAACCTCATCCCTAATTAGCAGGCAACCTGTGTCACCCACTTCAGAAGGGGAGGTCAAGGAGGCACAAGAAAAGGCTGATTAATATTTTCTGACTGTACCAACAGTGTTTAAACACCGGCATCTTAAGTGAATGTTAATGTTAACTTTATATACAGTCTGTCTCCCACCCACTGCCCAATGTAACAAGCCACTTCTAATAGATGTTTAAGTATATTGATTGTGAACAAATATTTTAAAAATCAGCATGAATACGTTTGGAATGGAATTTTAACCAGGACCCCAAAAACACCTTCATTAATGTCACATGGGGATGTAATCACTTACAAAGTATCTTCTAGTGAAGCATTCAAAGGAAATTCACCAGCCAGTGACCAGATGTGACAGAGGTTACGGAACGTGTTGGAAATCAAAATTACTGCAGACGCTGAACACCTGAAACAAAGACAGAAAATGCCGGAAACACTCAGCAGGTCAGGCAGCATCTGCGGCGAGGGAGACATTTCAGTTCCGAGACCCTTTGTCAGAACTGAGAAAGAGAGAAACCAGTTAGGCGAGGTGGCAGGGAAGGTGACTGGGAGATGCCGGCAGGCGAGAATATGCAAAGCAAAAGGAAAAGGAAGAGAAGGCTGAAAGAAAGTTAGAGATTCAGGGTGATAGTGTGAATGTACACAGTCTCTTCCCCAGGGTTGGGGAATCAAGAACTAGAGGGCAGAGGTTTAAGGTGAGAGGGGAGAGATTTAATAGGAACCTGAGGGACAACTTTTTCACCCAGAGGGTGGTCAGTATATGGAACGAGCTGCCAGAGGAAGTGGTTGAGGCAGATACACTAACAATATTTAGAAGTTACTTGGACAGGTACATGGATAGGAAAGGTTTAGAGGGATATGGGCCAAAGGCAGGCAAATGGGACTGGCTTAGATGGGGATCAACCCAGGTTCAATTCCGGCCACTGTCTGTAGGGAGTTTGTACGTTCTCTCCATGTCTGCGTGGGTTTCCTCCAGGTGCTCCGGTTTCCTCCCACTTTCCAAAGACGTACAGGTTAGGAAGTTGTGGGCGTGCTATGTTGGCACCAGAAGCGTGACGACACTTGCGGGCTGCCCCCAGAACACTCTACGCAAAAGATGCATTTCACTGTGTGTTTCGATGTACACATGACTAATAAAGATATCTTATCTTAGTTGGCATGGACGAGTTGGGCCGAAGGGCCTGTTTCCGTGCTGTATGACTCTATGACCAGTCGATAAAAGGTTTTACCTTGACTGAACAAATGGAGTGATCCTGCCCAATCCACATCATAACCTTGCCCCCCCCCAAGTCACCGCCCATCCTCTGCCCGAGAGAAAGAGCAGTCTGCTCTGGGACTGTGCAAGGAAGCTGCTCAAGAAGGTTCGGCATCCGGTTCCCCCAGCCCCGCTCATTTCTGCATGCTGCTTCCACCTGAAGCTGAAGCAGTTTGGGTTGTGCAATTTGTTTTGCCTGTCTGTCGTTTGTTACCCGGAGTTAACCAGAGGGGGAAGGCCTGAGGGCAGAAATAAAGATGGCTGCATGCAAGTGAACAGGCACGTGTCTCCTCCCCTGAACTAATATAACAAAGGTTCTCAATCCTCAATCCCTTCAACGTCCTTTCACCCTGAGAGCCTCCATCACAGTGACCCCAGGGGATGTCTCCTGCCACTAAAGGTTTGGTTATCTTTTTTGTCATCAGCTGTTGCCTGTGTTGAATCCTCAGCCTCAGTTGCTAGGCAGCACTGTAAACTCATGGGCATCGGACAGTACTCTTGAAGGTTTCTCTCTTGGAGGGAGTACACACAGTCACCACATTTTACAAGTTCTTATGCGATAAATAGATCTGTTCTAATAATTTGACAGCTGATATGATTGCCAGAGAGAAGGAGACTGAAAGCAATTAATGAGGGTAACCGAGAGGCTGCAATAATACACAGTGCACTCAATCTTGCTGCACGTACCTTGGAGAAGCAGCGAATATCATTTATTTCCCTCAGAGGATCCACGGGGCAGTATTCACTCTGTCATCCTGCGAACACCCATGAGCAACTGATGTTGCCGGGACTCGAGGGACTGAGTCATGGAGGGAGGTTGAGCAGGTTGGAATGAGGGGTGATCTAATAGAGGTGTATAAAATCATGAGGCGCACGGATAGGGTGAATGCACTCAGTCTTTTTTCCAGGGTTGGGGAATCAAGAACTAGAGGGCACAAGTTTAAGGTGGGAGGGGAGAGATTTAATAGGAATTTGAGGGGCAACTTTTTCACCCAGAGGGTGGTCCATTTATGGAATGAGCTGCCAGAGGAAGCGGATCAGGCAGGTACAATGACAATATATAAAAGATATTTGAACAGGTGCTTAGATAGGAAAGGGGGATATGGGCCAAATGGGACCAGCTTAGATGGGTGCCTGGCAAAATTGGGTATCTTCGTTTGTTAAAAAGAATTCAATAAAGAACCGCATCAACATTTAATTCCTAAAATGCTGCTAAATTGAAATTGATATTGATAACACATTGAAAGTCATATTACCTTGGACATCTCTGTCTGTTAAAGCACTGCATAGTGGATCCCATAAACAACCAGGGGTCTGTGTGACCACCTTGGAAGCCAAGGGCAACATTGCAAAAACAAAGCGAATAGAGAAGTAAATTCTAAACAGAAACAGAAAATGCTGGAAATGCTCAACAGAGTCAATGTTTCAAGTGGAAGACCCTTCGTCAGAACTGGCGAACTGGCAGTTCTGAGGAAGAATCTCCGACCTGAAACATTAACTCTGTTTCTTTCTCCACAGATGCTGCCTGGCCTGCTAAGTATTTCCAGCATTTTCTTTTTATTTCAGATTTTCAGCATCTACAGATTTTATTTTTCATTAGTCAAATCTTATTTGGTAACCCTCCAGAGAACATCCCCGTGAAGTAACGTTAAAGCTGCTGTATAAGTGGAGTTAGTTGCTATATTGTTAGAGCATACAGGTAAACGGGTCATCTTTAGAAGTGCTTCCCCTTCCTCTCTCTAAGGGCTGTGCTTCGTGAGGTCTGCATTCGATGGTGTGGTTCTGAGCCACAAACAGACCAAGAGGCTTCAAGCAACATCTCTGTCACTGGGCAGTCCAGTGGCACAGCTAGTTGAGCTGCTGCCTTACAACCCCAGAGACCTGGGTTCAATCCTAACCTCAGGTACTCTCTGTGCGGAGCTTGCATGATCTCCCTGTGACCACCCGGGTTTCCTCTGGGTGCTTTGGGTTCCTCCCACCTCCCAAAGACGTGCGGGTTGGTGGGTTAATTGGCCACTGTAAATTGCCCCTAGTGTGTAGGTGAGTGGTAGAATATGGGGTGAGTTCATGGGAATGTGGGGAGAATGTGGAGTGAAAAGTCCACGTCCATAGATCCCTCAAGCTTGCTGCGCAGGTCGATAGGGTTGTTAAGAAGGCGTATGGTGTGTTGGCCTTCATTAGTTGGGGTATTGAGTTCAAGAGTTGCGAGGTGATGTTGCAGCTCTATGGAATTCTGGTGAGACCACACTTGGAGTATTGTGTTCAGTTCTGGTCGCCTCATTATAGGAAGGATGTGGAAGCTTCAGAGAGGGTGCAGAGGAGATTTACCAGGATGCTGCCTGGATTGGAGAGCATGTCTTATGAGGATAGGTTGAGTGAGCTCGGGCTTTTCTCTTTGGAGAGAAGGAGGATGAGAGGTGATTTGATAGAGGTGCACAAGATGATAAGAGGCATAGATCGAGTGGACAGTCAGAGACTTTTTCCCAGGGCGACAATGGCTAACGTGAGGGGGCATGATTTTAAGGTGATTGGAGGAAGGTATAAGGGGGATGTCAGGGGTAGGTTTTTTACACAGAGAGTGGTGGGTGCGTGGAACGCACTGCCGGCAGAGGTGGTGGAGGCAGATACTGTACATTAGGGACATTTAAGAGACTCTTAGATAGACACGTGAATGACAGAGAAATGGAGGGCTATGTGGGAGGGAAGGGTTAGATAGATCTTAGAGCAGGATAAAATGTCGGTACAACATTGTGGGCCGAAGGGCCTGTACTGTGCTGTAATGTTCTATGTTCTATATGTTGTATTAATAGAAAGAACACTGGTGTAAATGGGTGCTCGATGGGTGATGGGCTGAAGAGCCTGTTTCTGTGATGAGTGACTATAACTCCATAACTTTCTCAGTCAGGGCATCAGCATGGTGTGACAAGTGGGCACAGCCTCCTGGGTGCACATAAAGGATGGCCACCTGGGTGAGAGAGTTGGTTGATGAACCATTTGCAAGGTCATGGGCAAAGAACTAGGGGAGCAGGACTAACTGGATAGTTCTTTCAAAGACACAATGGGCTGAATGGCCTCATTATATACTGGATGATTTTAGCATTTGCCGTTGGTTGAGGGCTTGCACTGTAAACTGTTCCATTAATCATCAGTTAACTAGTCACAGAAGTGAAGATATTGTGTTAATTAGCCTGTGTTTAACTGACACCTTCATAGGCACATTACTCAAGCCACAGATCTGCCTCAGATCTCTGAACTTCTTGTTGTGATGTCGAGCTGTCAGGCATTGCAAAATGTCTCCATGTAGTTAAAAGTTATCTAAAGATTAAAATGTTGCAGAGTCTCTTGCATCTGCTGGCAACTGGGAAACAATTCAAGTTGAGTTTATTGTCGTGTGCACAAGTACGGTGAGGTACAGGTACAGTGAAAGACTTGCTTGTGGCAGCATCACAGGCACGTAGGTACAGACAACTACAAAAAATAAATTATATGTAAATTGTAGATAAAATTATTCAGTGGGAAAAAAGACAGTGCAAAAGCAAGACCTTAGTGTGAGAAAAAACAAAGACACAGTCAAAGGTAAATCCATTGTAGTGTAAGAGATGATTCAGAGGGTTCTGTTGCTAAGGTGAGGTTAGGGATGTTCAGGTTGGTTCAAGAACCTAATGATTGTAATTAAAAGTTACCTAAAGATTAAACTGCTGCAAAACAGAGTCTCTTAACAATTCATCGTGTGCTGCATCTAAAGGAAAATCTGGTTAATTTATCAACTTTAGCATTGCTCCCTTTACAGTGATTCCAAATTAAAAACAAATAACAAGGCAAAGTTTAATTAATCGTACATGGATATCAAGTACCCATGACTGAAGTAGCAGAATTTCGGTACTTGATATCCATATGCAGCTTCTGATGTGACAGAAAACAACCATTTGCACTTTCTCAGTCTATTCCCTTGAGACAGAAGGTGAGGGTTCAGACACCAAAATCTGGGATGGCGTCCTTGTGCAGTACTGAAGGAGTGCCACACAGTCAGAGGTCATAGAGTCACACAGCACGGAAACAGGCCCTTTGGCCCAACTGGCCCATGCCGATCAAGAGTCCCATCTAAGCTAGTCCCATTTGCCTGTGTTTAGCCCATATCACTCTAAACCTTTCCTATCCATGTACCTGTCCAAATGCCTTTTAAATGTTGTTAATGTACCTTCTTCTGGCAGCTCATTCGATATACTGACCACCCACCGAGTGAAAAAGTTGCCCTTCATGTTCCTATTAAATCTCTCCCATCACCCTAAACCTATGCTCTCTAGTTCTTGATTCCCCACCCTGGGAAAAAGACTGTGTGCATTCACCCTATCTATGCCCCTCATGATTTTATACACCTCTATAAGGTCACCTCTCATTCTCCTACGCGTCAATGAAAAAGGTCTCAATCTGCTCAACCTCTCTCCCTCGAGTCCCAGCAACATGCTCATAAATCTCCTCTGCACTCTTTCCAACTTAATGGCATCTTTCCTACAGCAGGGTGACCAGAACTGAACACAATAGCCCAAATGCAGCCTCACCAACCTCTCATCCAACTGCAACATAACATCTCAGCTTCTGTACTCAGTGCTCTGACCGATGAAGGCCAGTGTGCCAAATGCCTTCTTCTCCATCCAGAGGTGCTGTCTTTAGGGAGAGATAATTTGGTTGAGGCTCCGTCTGCTCTCTCAGTTGGATCCAAAAGAGTCTGTGGAATCTTTTGATGCAGAGCAGTTGTCCCCAGTACCCTGGAGTGAATGTTCTTCCCTCAGCCATCATCACCAAAGCAGACAATCCAGTCATATTGCTGTTTATGGGGAGCTTGCTGTGCGACATCAGCCGGTGCACTACCTACAAGAGTGACCGCATCCCTAAAGTATTTCAAAGGCTGTCAGGACATTGTGGACGGCGCTACAGAAATGCAGGTCTGAGTTCCAACCCTCTGCTTCCTCCTCGATCAATCAGCTGTGCCAGGAGATATTTGCTCCATTAATTCCACTTTGCCTTATTATTTGTTTTTAATTTGGAATCACTGTAAAGGGGGAATTGCTAAAGTCGATATATTAACCAGATTTTCCTTTGGTTGCTGCACAGGATGAATTGTTTCCCAGTTGCCAGCAGATGCAAGAGACTCTGTTTGCAGCAATTTAATCTTTAGATAACTTTTGACTTCAGGGAGACATTTTGCGATGCCTGACAGCTCGACATCACAACAGCAAGACCAGAGATCTGAGCCAGATGTGCTGCTTGAGTAATGTGGCTATGAAGGTGTCAGTTAAACACAGGCTAATTAACACAATATCTTCTCTTCTAAGACTGTCGCTAGTTAACTGATGATTAATGGAACAGTTTACAGTGCAAATCCTCAACCAATGGCAAATATTCCAGCTCTCCCGTAATGTGGAATTTGAATAGCCCAGGTTACTTGAACAAACAGGGCCTGGACCAGTTAGCTACACTCCTGACAGGTGTCTGATGGGGATTGGGCCAGAGTAGAGGGCAAGGGTCCTTTAAATCCTCCCACCACTACTGATCCAGTTATTGTATCCAGTTACATCAGCAAGGTGCAAAATCTACATAAATAGAAGTCTGACCTTCTGACCATACAACCATGCTCAATCAATTCTCTCTAGACAGGGAGCTCCAAGAATGCCCATCTGCTGGGTCAATTGGCCTGAATCGCTAATTCTGTTTCTCCCTTCACAGATGCTGCCTGACCTGCTGAGTGCTTCCACAATCTCCCAAAGGAGCTTGGGGAACTCAGCAGGTCAGGCAGCATCTACGGAGGGAAGTGGACAGTCGATATTTCGGGTCAAGGTGAAGGGTTTCAACCCTGAGACGTTGACTGTCCATTCTCTCCATAGATGCTGCCTGACCCGCTGAGTTCCCCCAGCTTTTTGCGTGTTCCTCCAGACTTCCAGCATCTGCAGTTTCTTGTGTCTCCATAAGACATCTTTATTAGTCACATATACACCGAAACACACCGTGAAATGCATCTTTTGTGTAGAGTGTTCTGGGGGGCAGCCTGCAAGTGTCGCTATGCTTCCGTTGCCAACATAGCGTGCCCACAACTTCCTAACCCGTACATCTTGGAATGTGGGAGGAACCGGAGCACCCGGAGGAAACCCACGCAGACACGGGGAGAACGTACAAACTCCTTACAGACAGCAGCTGGAATTGAACCGGGGTTGCTGGTGCTGTAAAGCGTTATGCTAACTGCTACTTTTCCAGCATCTTCTGTTTTTATTTCCGGTATCCAGCATCTGCCGCATTTTGCCATATCTGGTCAACCTGTTCTTGCTGTACAGTCTTGTACTTACAAGAGAGAAAAGATTTACATTAATGCTGCACCCTGCACATCCTTTTCAGGATGCTCAACAGCCAATGAAGCTTTAAGAATCATTGTCAAAAGGTTGGAAACATGGCAGCTAATCTGTGCACAGCACACCACACACAGAGGAACAGAGCACTTGAAACACCACAGTCTTGAGGGCAATGGGTCTATGCAGGAAAATGGGATTAGTATCCCACGGTAGTGTAGCGGTTAGCGTAACGCTATTACAGCACCAGCGACCCGGGTTCAATTCCCACTGCTGTCTGTAAGGAGGTTGTACGTTTTCCCCGTGTCTGCGTGGGTTTCCTCTGGGTGCTCTGGTTTCCAAAGGTGTATGGGTTAGGAAGTTGTGGGCATGCTATGTTGGCGCCGGAAGCGTGGCGACACTTGTGGGCTGCCCCCAGAACGCTCTGCGCAAAAAGATGCATTTCACTGTGTGTTTCGATGTACATGTGACTAATAAATAATCTTATTAACTACTTAATAGCCTGCAGTGTGGGAGAGACAAATACTGGGCTGGATACAGGGAGAACTCCTCCATTCTCCTCTGTGGGATCTGAGGGAGCAGAGACTGCTCCCAGCTTAGAACATAGAACAGTACAGCACAGGAACAGGCCCTTCGGCCCACAACGTCTGTGCCGACCATGATGCCAATTTAAACTAATCCCATCTGCCTGCACATAATCCATAACCCTCCATTCCCTGCCTGTCATGTGCCATCGTATCTGCTTCCACCACCTCCCTGGCAGCCCATTCCAGGCAACATTCTCTCCTCCCTCTGCCCTTGAGGTACAGGGTTCCAAAGGCTCGCAACTCTGAGAGAAAAAAATGCCGAATTTCTCTCTTAAGTGGCTGACTCCTATTTGCCAAAGCAGTGAGCAGAGGATTAGATGATTGTTTCTCAAAACCTTCCTCTGTGATCTATGGGAGTGGTGGGGGAGGGGAGGATGGGGGCAGTGCTGGTACCAAGGTCAATGTGGCATCCTTCTCACCAGCCTGACTGAGCCCAGATGGATCTAACCCACACCCGTTGCTGGGGAGGGGTAGGAAAGGACTACTTTGTACACAGATTCCTCCCCAGGTTGCAAACACCCAACTTATGGACTCCCTGCACACACGAGGGAGTGTTTGGGAGACCGCGGAATGGATGGGGATGGATATTCCAGCTGCTGCAGAGCTGCGGGCATCTTCTGCCCGGTGGGGACTAAGCAGGGAGCGAATTTAGAAACCGGAGGTGCAAAGAGACTTGGGACTCCTAGTGCAGGATTCCCCTAAAGGCTAACTTGCAGGTTGAGTCGGTAGTAAGGAAGGCAAATGCAATGTTAGTATTCATTTCAAGAGGACAAGAATATAAAAGCAAGGATGTAATGCTGAGGCTTTATAAGGCATTGGTCAGACCACATTTTGGAGGCATTATGAGCAGTTTTGGGCCCCATATCTAAGGAAGGATGTGCTGGCATTGGAGAGGATCCAGTGAAGGTTTACAAGAATGATCCTGGGGATAAAAGGGTTAACATATGAGGAGTGTTTGATGGCTCTGGGCCTGTACTCACTGGAGTTTAGAAGGATGAGGGGGGGGGATCTCATTGAAACCTACCGAATATTGAAAGGCCTGGATAGAGTGGACGTGGAGAGGATGTTTCCAGTAGTAGGAGAGTCTAGGACCAGAGGGCACAGCCTCAGAATAGAAGGACGTCCCTTTAGAGCAGAGATGAGGGAGGAATTTCTTTAGCCAGAGGGTGGGTGAATTTGTGGAATTCATTGCCACAGACAGCTGGGGAGGCCAAGTCATTGGGTATATTTAAAGCGGAGGTTGATAGGTTCTTGATTAGTTAAGGGCGTCAAAGGTTACGGGGAGAAGGCAGGAGAATGGGGTTGAGAGGGAAAAATAAATCAGCCATGATCGAATGGCGGAGCAGACTTGATGGGCCAAATGGCCTAATTCTGCTCCTATGTCTGATGGTCTTATGGGACAGGGCATTTCTGCCTGCCTTCTCTCCTGCCCTCATCAAGCCACAACAATCGGGGCTGGGTGGAGCTGAGCAGAGCTGGGAGCACTGAGCAGACTTGTTCACTCACCGAGTCAGTGAGGCCGCGTGGTGGACCCTCTTCCCACGCCAGCTCGCTCTCCCATCACCGCTGTTTCTGTTTATGAACAGTTCGGGTTAAGGACAGTTCTCAGGAAGGGTACCCTGTCGTAACCTGGGGACTGCCTGTACCTAGGTAAATTGTTTATTATTGTCACGTGTACCAAGGTACAGTGAAAACTTTGTTTTGCATGCCATCCATACAGACCATTTCATCACATCAGTTCATCGAGGTAATACAAGGGAAACTGTAACAGGATGCAGAATAAAGTGTTACAGCTACAGAGAAAGTGCAGTGCAGGTAGACAATAAAGTGCAAGGGCATGACGAAGGTAGATTGTGAGGTTTAAGAGTCCATCTTATCATACTAGGGAACCATTCAATAGTCTTATAACAGTGGGATAGAAGCTGTCCTTGAGCCTGGTGGTATGTGCTTTCAGGCTTTTGTATCTTCTGCTCAGCAGGTGGGAGAGGGTGCACCAGGAAGGGTATTCAGAAACTACGTGTTGGGGGACTGAGCTCAGGGGGACTGAGTTGGGGACTGAGTTAGAACCATAGAACCATAGAACACTACAGCACAGAAAACAGGCCATTCGGCCCTTCTAGTCTGTGCCGAAACGTTATTTCTGCTAGTCCCATTTACCTGCACCCAGTCCATAACCCTCCAGACCTCTCCCGTCCATGTTTCTATTCAATTTATTCTTAAAACTTAAGAGTGAGCCTGCATTTACTACATCAGATGGCAGCTCGTTTCCATACTCCCACCACTCTCTGAGTGAAGAAGTTCCCCCTAATGTTCCCCTAAACCTTTCCCCTTTCACCCTAAAGCCATGTCATCTCGTACTTATCTCTCCTAATCTAGGGGAAAGAGCCTACTCACTGTCTATGACCCTCATAATTTTGTAAACCTCTATCAAATCTCCCCTCATTCTTCTGCGCTCCAAGGAATAAAGTCCTAACCTGTTCAATCTTTCCCTGTAACTCAACTCCTGAGGACCCGGCAACATTCTAGTAAATCTCCTCTGCACTCTTTCAATCTTACTGATATCCTTCCTATAGTTAGGTGACCAGAACTGCACACAATACTCCAAATTTGGCCACACCAATGTCTTCTACAACCTCACCAACACATCCCAACTCCTCTATACTCAATACTTTGATTTATGAATGTCAGGATGCCAAAAGCCTTTTTTTTCAACCCTGTCTACCTGTGACGCCACTTTCAGGAATTACGTATCTGAACTCCCAGATCCCTTTGTTCCTCCGCCACTCCTCAGTGCCCTACCATTTACTGTGTATGTCCTACTTGATTTGTCCTTCCAAAATGCAACACTTCACACTTGTCTGCATTAAATTCTATCTGCCATTTTCTGGCCCATCTTTCCAGTTGGTTCAGATCCCTCTGCAAGCTTTGAAAGCCTTCCTCACTGTCCACTATGCCTCCAATCTTAGCGTCATCAGCAAACTTGCTGATCTAATTTACCACATTATCATCTAGATCATTGATATAGACAACAAACAACAATGGTCCCTGAGGCACACCACTAGTCACAGGCCTCCGGTCTGAGAAACAATCATCCACTACCACTCTGTGTCTTCTCCCACATAACCAATTTCGAATCCAGTTTACAACCTTCATGGATACCTAGTGTCTGAACCTTCTGAACTAATCTCCCATGTATACAACATCCACAGCTTTTCCTTCATCTACTTTCTTGGTAACCTCCTCGAAAACTCTACAAAATTTGTTAAACACGATCTACCCATGCACAAAGCCATGCTGACTATCCTTAATCAGCCCTTGTTTGTCCAAATACTTGTATATCCGATCTCTTAGGACACCTTCCAATAATTTACCTACTACTGATGTCAGGCTCACTGGCCTGTAATTACCTGGCTTACTTTTGGATCCTTTTTTAAACAATGGAACAACATGAGCTACCCTCCAGTCCTCGGCACTGCACCCGTGGCTAAGGACATTTTAAATATATCTGCCAGGGCCCCTGCAATTTCTACACTAGTCTCTCTCAATGTTGGGGACTGAGCTCAGGATTGGATTGGCATCTCTCTCTCTGGAGTCTAAGAGAATCTATCATAGGGGTAAACAAAATCTGTCACTCATTCTGCCTGATAGGGAACTGGAATCAGATTAATTTACTGATACCCTCCCCGTCACTAAAGCAGAATTGCTTGTTGACCTACATAATAATTTTAAACTCTCATTTTCTCAACAGACCTCACAATTACAGTCTATTTGGATCCAATGAAGAATATTACCAGGGCATTTATCAGTGAGCACAATGTCCTGCGTGGAGGGCAAAGCCACTTACGGAACACTTTGCGTCTCCCACTAATGTTTATGGCAGCTCTTTGGTGTGCACTCGCTGCTGTTAAGCAGGCAAAGAATGATCCCCACAGAGCAGGGTGATGAATTAAAGAAAGTGTTCAGCACCTTCTGTTGGAGAGTGCAAAACAGGGTTAATGGTGCAAGGTGTCAACGGTGAAACATGGAGCATGGATCGAGCAGCATCTGTGGAGGAAAGGAATTGTCGACAAACCCTGCATCAGCCCTTTCCCTCCACAGATGCTACCTGGCCTGCTGAGTTCCTCCAGCAGATTGTTTGTTGCTCCAGATTTTAGCATCTGCAGTGTCTTGTATCTCCAACCTGAAACGGTAACTCTGGTTCTCTCTTCACCGAGCTCAGAGTGTGACCATATTATCGGGCTCAAGTCTCTGGAGAGTCACTGAGCCTACAGATGGGGTATGGCATCCATTTGATGGTTACCACACTGCAGTAAGGACACGATAGCACCGAAGGGTGGGCAGAGAAGGCTGGCGAGGGTTTTAGAACATAGAACAGTACAGCACAGGACAGGCCCTTCGGCCCACAATGTTGTGCCAACATAGCTAATCCCTCCTACCTACAGAATGCCCACATCCCTCCATTTTCCCCCTCATTCATGTGCCCATCCAAGCCCCTCTTAAAAGCCCCCAATGAATTTGCCTCCACCACCCTATCAGGCAACGCATTCCAGGCATCCACCACTCTCTCAGTAAAAAACTTACCCCTCACGTCTCTTCTGAACCTACCCCTTCTCACCTTAAATGCATGCCCTCTGGTATTGGATCGCTCAATAATGGGAAAAAGATATTGCTTGTCCAACCTATCTATGCCCCTCATAATTTTATACACTTTCAACAGATCACCTCCCTCAGCATCTGCCGCTCCAGAGAAAAGAGGTCAAGTTTGTCCAGCCTCTCCTGATAGCACATGCCCTCTAATCCAGGCAGCATCCTAGTAAACCTCCTCTGCACCCTCTCTAAAGATTCGACATCGTTCCTATAGTGAGGTGACCAGAATTGCACACAATACTCTAAATGCTTCCTAACCAGAGTTCTATAGAGATGTATCATAACTTCTAGACTCCTAGACTCAACACCTCGATTAATGAAAGCAAGACTTGAAAGCTAAATCAAGTTTTAGCAGCACTGGAGAATTCCAGTTAACAGGAGAGACCATCTAGTCTCTTCTGTTTTCTCTGGAAGAGGGTAGGCAGAGGGGAGATTTAGTTGAGGCTTAAAAAATTATGGGGGACTTAGACAGGGTAAATCAGAAGAACCTATTTCCCTCAGCAGAGAGGGCAGTAATTATGGAGCATGGATTGATATTGGTTGGCAGAAGGATTGATAGTTAATTGGAAGGGGATTATTTTTGTTGGGGTCTGGGACTCACTGCCTGGGAGGGTGGTGGAGACAGAGACCTTCATCAGACTGAGACAGGACCCTGCAGGTCCACGGACTAAGAGTTGGGTGGGGATTCACCTGATGTCCAGCATGGAGGTGATGAGGACGGCCTCCCTCTCTGTCTTTGGTTGTCACTCGTGGCCACAGGAGTGTTAAGACCATAACCAGGTGGCTCAGAGGGAGGTGCACCATCCACTGAGGCAAAACCAACATTGGTATTGGTATTGGTTTATTATTGTCACTTGTACCGAGGTACAGTGAAAAACTCATCTTGCATACCGATCGTACTGGTCAATTCATTACACAGTGCAGTTACATTGAGGTAGTACAGAGTGCATTGATGTAGTACAGGTAAAAACAATAACAGTACAGAGTAAAGTGTCACAGCTACAGAGAAAGTGCAGTGCAATAAGGTGCCAGGTCACAACAAGGTAGATCATGAGGTCATAGTCCATCTCATCGTATAAGGGAACCGTTCAATAGTCTTATCACAGTGAGGTAGAAGCTGTCCTTAAGCCTGGTGGTATGTGCCCTCAGGCTCCTCTATCTTCTACCTGATGGAAGAGGAGAGAGAATAACCCGGGTGGGTGGGGTTTTTGATTATGCTGGCTGCTTCACTAAGGCAGTGAGAGGTAAAGACAGAGTGCAAGGAGGGGAGGCTGGTGTCCGTGACGCGCTGGGCTGCGTCCACAACTCCCGTGGGTCGGCGACATCTGGCCTTTCAGGGGCATTTTGCCACAAAAGAGGAAGGCTCATTCTACTCTGGACAGAGTGAGGAATGGAAACCCAGAGACTCCCACTGCTGATATAGTGGTGGCTGGATGTCGCTGAGCCCACTATGGACATCACTACTCTTTCTTCTGTGTATTTTTTCATGCACTAAGGAGGTAACGTACAAGGTGGTGCAGTGGTAATGCTACCTGCACCACCTTGTACGCTACCTCCTTACAGACAGCGACCCGGGTTCAATTCCGGCCACTGTCTGTAAGGAGTTTGTACATTCTCTGAACAACCTCACCTGGTGCCATCTGGTGGAGTCTCCCTGTGAGAACTTGGGTTTCTCCTGGATGCTGTTCTTGTCCCCCTCCCACATCCCAAAGACATGCCGGTAGGGAGCTTGCCTGCTGATGATCACCCCTTGTGTTGCTGCACGGTGGGAGAATTAGGGGTGGGGGAGTTGACAGGGAGGCAAGAGGAAAAATAGGATTGGTGCAGGCGATTGCTCACTGGCCAGCACAGACACTGTGGGCCGAAGGGCCTGTTGGAAGTGGTCAGGAAACAGAAATCGCCCAGCTGTTGAACTGTCACCAGTACACAAGCAGCAGCCTGATCCAGTAAAAGTTTCCCCATAAACATTAAACAGTCAATAAAACTGAACAACAGGAAACAAATGGAATCAGCAGCTCTGCGAGGGAGGACATTGATAGAAGAAACTCTTGCTGAAGCTGTCTGCACAGGGCTGACACACAATATAAAGACACAAACACGGCCGCAACAGGGGAAAGGGATTAAAGTCATAGAGTCAGAGGGGATGATAGAAGTGCTGAGGGAGTGCTGCACTGTTGACAGTACTGCCTGTCGTGTCCGACATTAATCTGCTGACCTGCCTTCTTAATGTTATTAGGTCCCACTTTATCCATAAGGCTTTTAGATTATTATGGTGGGGTAACACTGCCCTTGCTTGGCCCCTTTTTCTGCACACCCCAGTATTATCCTGAAGAACGCAGGCGTTCACACCTGCCCTGGGGTTAATTTTATCACATTATTGCACTGTTGGTTGTGGGAGCATTCTGTGAGCACAGTAGGGCTGTAGTTCCTACATTCCCCCATTGAGATAAGATTAAGATTTCTTTATTAGTCACGTGTACATTGAAACACACAGTGAAATGCATCTTTTGCACAGAGTGTTCTGGGGCCAGCCCGCAAGTGTCGCCACGCTTCTGGCGCCGCCATAGCATGCCCACAACTTCCTAACCAGTACGTCTTTGGAATGTGGGAGGAAACCAGAGCACCCGGAGGGAACCCATGGAGATACGGAATGTACAAACTCCTTACAGACAGCGGCCGGAATCGAACCTGGGTCACTGGCACTATAATAGCGTTACGCTAACCACTAAACTACTGTGCCGCATTGGTGACATGTGTTGTCCTGCAGACGCCCAAGTCTTTCTTTGTTGCTTTGGATAGTTCCAGCTCAAGTTTACTGTTGTCATAGGCATACATACACAGGGTATAAATGCCTTGAAAATTAGCTGCCATGCAGCAGCAGGACAGTGCATTACAAGACAGGGGCAAACACACGGTAGTGTAGGAGGCAGGCGCGGTAGTGCAGCGGTTAGCATAACGCTATTACAGCGCCAGTGACCCGGGTTCAATTCCCACTGCTGTCTGTAAGGAGTTTGTACGTTCTCCCCGTGTCTGCGTAGCTTTCCTCTGGGTGCTCCGGTTTCCTCTCACATTCCAAAGACGTACGTGTTAGGAAGTTGTGGGCATGCTATGTTGACGCCGGAAGTGTGGCAACACTTGCGGGCTGCCCCCAGAACACTCTACACAATAGATGCATTTCACTGTGTGTTTCGATGTACATGTGACTAATAGAGATATCTTAATCTTAATCTAAACATAAATTATACATAATTTACATGAGTGCAAAATAAACATGATTCTAGTGCAAGATTGAGAGAGAGAAAATAAGATATAGTCCGAGGTAGTGTTGGGGTTTTTCAGGTGGGTTCAAGAACCTGACGGCAGTGGGGAAGAAGCTGTTATTGAACCTTAAGGTGTGGGTCTACAGGCTCCTGTACCTCCTGCCTGATGGCAGCATCAAGAAGAGGGCATGGCCCAGATGGTGGGGATCCCTGATGATGCATGTCGCCTTCCTGAGGCATCGCCTGTTGCAGATGTCCTCAATGGTGGGGAGAGCTGCACCTGTGATGGAGCTGGCTGATCCCACTGCGGCACTTTGTGGTTGTGTCTGAGTCTCTGGATTGACATTTGAACCCACAGCCCAAGGATGGAGACACAAGACACTGCAGATGCTGGAATCTGGAGCAACACACAAAATGCTGGAGGAACTCAGCGGGTCAGGCAGCATCTATAGAGGGAAATGGATAGTTGATGCTTCATCTGGACTCTAGATGAAAGGTCTCCACCCAAAATATCGACTGTCCATTTCTCTCCATGGATGCTGCCCGACCCGCTGAGTTCCTCCAGCGTTTTGTGTGTAGCCCCAGACGAGGATGTTCCCCAGGGAACCATGGGCACCTATCTTCCACTGACACTGCAGACGTGGATTAAGTGACAGGGTGTGCTGAGGGAATGTACAACCCAGAATTACTGGAACAGGCTGCTTTAAAAGCTAACAGCATATTTGCAGCTCTGGCACACTCACGTTTCCACAGTGGCGCTGACTGTCATGGAACACCTCTTGCCTCTGAGTCAGAAGACAGTGGGTTCGAGTCCTACTCCAGATTCAGAATCAGGTTTATTATCATTGACTTATACGTCATGAAATGTGTTGTTTTGTGGCAGCAGTACAGCGCAAAGACATAAATTTACTATAAATTGCAAAATAAATAAATAACGTAAAAAAGAATAATGAGGTAGTGCTCATGGACCGTCCAGGAATCTGATGATGGAGGGGAGGAAGCTGTTCCTGAATCATTGAGTGTGGGTCTTCAGGCTCCTGTACCTCCTCCCCGATGGAAGTAACAAGAAGAGGGCATGTCCCGGACGGTGAGGGTCCTTAGTGATAGATGCCACCTTCTTGAGGCACCACCTCTTGTAGATGTCCTCGACAGTGGACAGAAGCTTGAGAGCAAAATTCTAGTCTGACACAACAGTACTGAGGGAATGCTTCGGTGCTGGAGACCAGTGACAAGTGAAATCTCTCTGTTAAATACAGAAAACGCCTTTAATTCTTCAGACTGCCAGTGTGCTATAAACAGTGGGAGTTATGAGCTCTGTTTTATGTCAAAAGCAAAAGTCTCACCATCTGTTCCCAGTTTGGAAAATAAACAGGTAACATGAATTATGATAAACTTCAGCAGCTTTTCATTTTTCATCCTTAATTTTGTCACTTAAATAGTAACTCCCACGGGAAAGTTGAATGTTGCTTTTAATAATGCCTTAAATCAGGGCTGTGCATTGTTGGTTTGTACTCAGGCAAAGCAAATGCAAGTTCATATCTGTAACAAAGGCAGCGATGGTAATAAATGGATATAATCTACAGCTGTAGCTGAAACCTGGTATTTGGAAATGCTAATAGCTTGTATCTGGTTTAGCCGTGCCCGTGACTAATCTCTAATTACTAACTGCCAATTTCTGCGTAGTGCCCTGTCACTTATTCATGTTGATTGATAAAAACCACAGAGCAGCTGATTCCAGCTCTGCCCTCACACTGAATCTCTCAACTGGCAACATCGCGCTGATACATTAAACACTGTGCTGGGATGCGCACACCATTACAATATCCTCCATGCACACAATGATAATGGATACTTGGGACCCATTTCAAAGCAGTAATCTAATTCTGGGTTTAAATTACATTATAAACCGCACGCTGGAAGGAATAAAAAAACTTGACGGAACTGTCATCTGAACCCTGAGATTACATTAGTGCTTTGAAATCACACCGCAGTAATCTATTATTTCTTATAATAACAGGTACTGTTAATAGCTCGCAAATTTGTTCAGTGGGCCAGCGCACAGGCTGGAGATGGAGCTGAGATTTATGGACGTGATGTCGTTGGGTGGGGTGCATTGCAGTTGGATTCTTTATGTAGCCTTGGGCTATCTGTCAGTCACCCTCTGTGGTAGCACACATTGCAAGGGGAGAGCTGAAGCCCTCTCCGGAACACCAGCGTGTAATCTGCAGCGTAGTACCCAGGGAGTGCTGCACCGTCAGCGATGCTCAGAACAGTGCAGCCCACCAACAGGCCCTTCAGCCCATCATCTCTGCCCCGACCATGAATCCCACGCTAAACTAATCCCATCTGCCTGCACATGATCCATATCCCTCCATTCCCTGCCCGTCCACAGTGCCTGCCAAAAATTCCTCGTAAACATTGCTATCGTATCTGCTTGCACCACTTCCAGCGGCAGCATGTCCCAGGCACCTACCGCGCTCTGTGTAAAACAACTTGCCTCACACACCCTCCTTTAAACATTCTCCCCTCACCTTAAACCTAAGTCTCTTCAATGAAGTATCAAAACCAAAACCCTATCTGCCCTCTCAGATAGATGTGAAAGAAGGGAGTGATTGTCCTGGATGAAGTCAGTCCCCCACAACGTTAAGCCTTGGCCCAGGGTGAGCCATGCTTTATTGGGTCATATTTTTGCCATCTCCTCTGCTGCACTATTGGAGAAGCCAGCTTTTGGATGAACTATTAAACTGACATCCTATTGGCTCTCTCAGGTGGAAGAGAAAGATGTGATGCTACTTTGGGGAGGAGCATCGGACTTCTTGCCATCTTCCTAGAGTCATAAAGTCATACAGTATGGAAACAGCTCTCTGCTCACCACTAATCCCATTTTATTCTCCCCCCATCCTTAACTCCCCCCAGATTCTACCACTCACCGACATGCAACGGGTAACTTATTAACTATCAACTATGTATTAACTATTAATTAACTACCGACCTGTATGTCTTTGGGGTGTGGGAGGAAACTGGAGCACCCAGAGGAAACCCACGCAAATGGATAATGTACAAACTCCACACAGACAGCACCCCAGGTCAGGATCGAACCTGGGTTACTGGAGCTGTGATCATAACTGATTTCCAACAGGGTAGTTGCTATGGATACACAAGAGCCTGCAGATGCTGGAATCTGGAGCAAAAAACAAACTGCTGGAGGAACTCAGAGGGTCAGGCAGCATCTGTGGACAGAGATGGACAGGTGACAACTTGAAAAGCTATTAGCATTTCCAAATACCAGGTTTCAGCTACAGCTGTAGGTTATATCCATTTATTACCATCGCTGCCTTTGTTACAGATATGAACTTGCATTTGCTTTGCCTGAGTACAAACCAACAATGCACAGCCCTGATTTAAGGCATTATTAAAAGCAACATTCAACTTTCCCGTAGGGGATACTATTTAAGTGACAAAATTAAGGACGAACACAATAGTTACTATTGTGGGATCCTGCTGTGTGCAAATTGGTTGCTCTGAATCCTGCAATATTGGAGTGACTTCACTCAAATGGTGCTTCATTGAACATAGGCACTTTGGAATATTCTAGAAAAGATCCGAAGGATGCTACATAAACAGAAGTGGTTTCTTGTGGAATAGATTATAGGTTCTAAATTGGTTTATTATTGTCACAATGTACTGAGGTACAGTGAAAAGCTTTGTTTTGCATGCCATTCATACAGATCATTTCATTACAACAGTGCATCGAGGTAGTACAAGGGAAAACAGTAACAGAATGCAGAATGAAGCATTACAGTTACAGAGAAAGTGCAGTGCAGGCAGAAAATAAGGTGCAAGGCCATGACGAGGTAGGTTGTGAGGTCAAGAGTCCATCTTATCGTACTAGGGGACCATTCAGTAGTCTTATAACAGTGGGATAAAAGCTGTCCTTGAGCCTGGTGGTACATATATTCTGCCTGATGGGAGGGGGGAGAAAATAGAATGTCCAGGGTGGAAGGGGTCTTTCACATTGCTGTTAGTGGGAGCTTGCTGTGCACAGGTGTCTTCTGGATGAGATGCTAAGCCAAGGCACCCTGTGCCCTTGCCGAATATATAATATGCCATGGATGTATTTCAAAGGTTGGGGTCATTTCCCTCAGAAAACTTCATTAAAACTGATTATCATGTGATTGTGATTCTGCAACAGTGCCTGGACTTTGCAGAGCACTTCCCCGGCTCTGAAATCCTTTGGGAAGACTCAAGGTCGTGAAAGGTACTATGGAACTGCAGGTCTCGTGGCTCCTAATGACCAAGAAACAACCAGCCTCAGCTAAGCAGTCCTTAAATACTTCTATCAATAAAGATTACAGTTTACTCAGCTTCAAACATCATCTTAATGAGTCCTGCCATCTGGATTCCTTCTTAAAAATCAACTAGCTCCCATGAACAAAGTAACACAGAGAAGCAGGAGTCCCCCACCAGGTCCCTCCAACCTGCTCTGCCAACCAATAAACAGAGCTCCACTTTTCTGCCTGTGCCCGTAAGTCCTGACTCGCTCTGGACGGAACACCCATCAACCACAGCCTCGAAAGGGTCCACCTCCACCACTCCGTTTACGTGAGCCCTTCACCACCACTGCCCTTGAATGAGTCCACCTCCACAACTCCTCGGGGAGGTAGAGGATTTTAAAGGTTCACAGTCCCCTGAGAGAAGAAACTCCTCCTCATCTCAGGCTTGAATGGACAAGGCCATATTCTGAGATAACCCCCTTCCTTTCGTTCCAACATCCCCCAGCAGGCGTGAAAGCCCCCTCACAATCTCTTATGATTCAATAAGATCGTATCTCATTCTTCTAAACTCCAGAGGTTAGCGCCCCAATCCAGCCAATCTTTCCTCATCACATTCACCCTTCACACCCGAGTTCCCACTTCCTTGTTTAACACAAGTCGGTTGATTCCTTCAGGAGGGGCCAGCGTAAGAAACAAGGAACCAGGTCAGGCATTATCAGTAAGGATAACCATTAACTTTGTTCTGGCTTCAACTCAGAGCTCTCTCTCATCACAGACAGCAGTGACATTGCCAAAGTATTGGCACTCTCTCCTCGATAGACGCAACAGCATCGTTTGACATCTGAATAAAAGGCATCGAACAGTTTGACCAAAAACAAGAGAGAGAATAATTCCCTCCATTTGATAAATGTTTGAAAGGACCCTGACAGTGAAGACAGTCTCATTAATATAAAGAATAAGGTATTTAATGAAGTACTTGGTTTCAAACCACCCTTTGAATATTTCACCCTTAGGGGATTTAGGTAGAGTGATGTTTAGTGCCTTGTTTAATTAAATTCTTCCTGTTGGATGAATATGAATCAATTTATTTCCCTAAAACCTGTCGTGACTGGTGAGCTTTAAAGATCCATAGTTTCTCGAAAGGATTATCTGACGGGAGTAATTTGCGGAAATATCTTGAGATGAGAAATCTGGGGGGATCTAATGTGGTGTAATTCACGATCATTAGTCCAGGATGATTTGCAAAGTGTGGGGTGGGGTCACTGCACATCCCACACAAAGCACACACAGACACAGACACACACATACTTCATCAGAAACCCATGTAGATACAAGTCACAGTATGGACACAAAAGATGCAGAGAAAGGTGAGTACACACCCACACACACACACACCACAAAGTATACAGATATGCTTGAATACACACACACACACCCAAGTATACAAACAAGGTGAGTGTACAAACACACACACACAGAGCTGAGTGTGCACACACTTGTGAATATAGACACAAGTATACACACGTAAATACACTACACACAGGTGGGTATATACACAAACACCCATTAGTATACACATGCCTGCATACACACACACACACAAATGGTAATCATTAGGTCACAGTCAGAATGATATGCGAGTGATTTCCTCCCCTCCCCTCGCGCCTGACACAGTTTCTGGCACCAGATTTCCCTTGTCTGAAATCTACCAACTCGGTACAGACAGGAGAATTATTCCTTCAAATGTCTTAACAAAGACACCGACCACTGACAGGAGTGCTGGGGGAGCTGGCCAGCCAGCTGAGGATGTTGAATTGACATCAAAGAAACATGGCGTTTGAAGGCAGAGTGCTTTAGAGAGGGTGAAGCATGTCCGAATGAACAATCCCATAATCTGAGATGTTATCCCATTTTCCCACATTTCTCATTGTGACGTTGAGAGCTGCTAGCTGGAAGAGCAACAGACACTTAGTGCAGGATTATCCCCATGGTGACATCGGGTGGTTTTGTTGTCATGGTGTTGTCAGGGGGATGAGGTTGGTGGGTTGGACAGTAAAAGGGCCGGCTGTGTGAGATGATCCCGTCTCCTAGTGAGGTGAGGCCTACAGCACAAACTGACAACTGTCACCCCGATAGGTCTTGGAGAGATGTGGAGTGTGGCACTTGACTGCAGCTCTGGCTGCTCTATTCAGGCCTCTGTGGGGTCAGAGCAGGACATATGGGCAGGCACAGTAGTGTAGCAGTTAGCACAATGCCATTACAGCACCAGTGACCTGGGTTCAATTCTGGCCGCTGTCTGTAAGGAGTTTGTATGTTCTCCGTGTCTACGTGGGTTTCCTCCGGGTGCTCCAGTTTCCTCCCACATTCCAAAGACGTACGGGTTAGGAAGTTGTGGACATGCTATGTTGGCATCAGAAGTGTGGTGACACTTAGGGGCTGCCCCCCGAACGCTCTACACAAAAGATGTATTTCACTGTGTGTTTCAATGTACATGTGACTAATAAAGACATTTTATCTTATATGCAAGGGAACAGGAACAGGCTATATAGTATCTGGAGCCTGGTCCACCATTCAGGGGAACCACTACAGGTCCGTGAACCAACTCCCAAATCACCTACCCCTGGCTAAGATTTTTATGCAGGGTTTTGACCCAAAACGTTGACAATTCCTCTCCACCCCCACAGATGCTGCTCGACCCGCTGGGTTTCTCCAGCAGATTTTTTGTCAAAGTCGAGTTTATTGTCACATGCACAAGTACATGTGTCCACAGATGCAATGAAAAACTTACCTGCAGCAGCATCACAGGCACATAGCATCAGAGACACAACATTCACAAGAAAGACATAAAATTAAACATAAACCATGCACAATTTTTACAAGAAAGTACACAATTAGAACAAGAAAAACAAAGTCCATTTAGTGCAAAGTGGTCATAGTGTGGCTCTACTGAGGTAGTGTAGAGTTGTGAATGGTTGGTTCAAGAACCGAATGATTGAAGGGAAGTAGCTGTTCCTGAACCTGGTGGTGTGGGACTTCAGGCTTCTGTACCTCCTGCCCGATGGTAGCTGCGACAAGATGGCATGGTCCGGATGGTGGGGATCTTTGATGATGGATGTTGCCTTCTTGAGGCAGCGCCTCCTGTAGATACTACTGATGGTGAGGAGGGATGTGCCCGTGATGTATTGGGCAGAGTCCAATACTCTCTGCAGCTTCTTGCGTTCCTGCGTATTCGAACTGCCGTGGCAGACCATCATCTATTTGTTGTTCCAGGTTGCAGCATCTGCAGCCTCTTGTGTCTCCAAGATCCTTCACAATTCTGGAAAGGGAAGTCTATCAGTCTAGGATTCAACCTGAAATCAGATGTTCTTTGTGGAAGGGAGCTCGAGCTTTCTATTGTCCTCTGTGTGTCGAAGGGTAACACCTCATGCTGCTCCCCTTTCCCTGGAGTCTCCGTGCAAGCAGCGATGATGCAATATCATCCCTTCCCACCACCCAGTCTCCAAGCCCGGCTCTCAGACAAAACCGTGATTTATTTTGGTCCCTCGGTTCTGTATCACGTCCTGTGCCCCGTACTGCAGACTGTTCTCAGCTCCCATCAGGCAGGAGGTACAGCAGCCTGAAGTCCCACACCACCAGGTTCAGGAACAGCTACTTCCCTTCAACCATTCGGTTCTTGAACCAACCCGTCACAACCCTAATCACTACCTCAGTATAGCAACATGATGACCACTTTGCACTAGAATAGACTTTTTGTTTTGGTTCTAATTATATTCTTTCTTGCAAAAATTGTGTATAATTTATGCTTACTTTATGTTTTTTCCGGTGAATGCTGCCTATCTGAATGTGATGCTGCTGCAAGGAAGTTTTTCATTGCACCTGTGCACACATGTACTGATGGACAAAATCAACTCAAGAATGTCTGAGAGAACGGAACCCGTTCATTTCCCGGGGTCATCCTGTGGAGGACCAGAACTCTTGAGAACCAAATTAGGCCTGAGTAACATGAGTTATCTCCGGTACTGACACCATACCTGCCTTGGACCTTCATTACTTACCGATTCTTCTACAGTGCTTTGTTTGTACAAAGTCAGCAACCTCACAATTGCCAACATTCACTCAGTTAATACCTCTGAAATTTCTCATCTTATCCTTACAACTAACACAGGAGGCCCTTCAGCCCATTGGGTCAATGCTAGCACCCATCAGTGTCCCTCTCCTCATTTCCCTGGACCCCCTGCAAGTTATTCTTTCTCATACGTGCCCATCACCTCCAGCCACCAATTAACCTGCCAGCACATCTTTGGGATGTGGGAGGAGCCAGAGCAGCCAAGGGAAACCCACGGCAGGAAGAACGTGCAGACTCCACACAGAGAGGTCAGGATAGAACCTGGGTGCCAGGAGCTGTGAGGCAGAAGCACTACCTGCTGTGGGACCACCTTAGTCCTCCCATCCTGGCTCTCCATGGTAAATACAGCCTTCCTTAGATGTGGAGACCAGAACCAAACACAATGCTCAAAGTGTGGTCTCACCAAGTTCCTGTACAACTGTAATAAGACCATCGACTTCCTCAGGAGGCTAAGGAAATTCAGCATATCCCTGTTGCCCCTCACCAATTTTTACCAATGCACCATAAAAGCATCGTATCCGAATATATCACGGCTTGGTATGGCAAACTGCTCTGCCCAAGACTGCAAGAAATTGCAGAGAGTTGTGGATACAGCCTAGTCCATCACGCAAACCAGCCTCCCCTCCACTGACTCTCTCTACACTTCCCACTGCCTTGGGAAAGCAGCTAACATAATCAAGGACTCCTCCCACCCTGGACATTCTCACTTCTCCCCCCTGCCATCAGGCAGAAGATACGAAAGCTTGAAAACACGAGCCACCCAGGCTCAAGGACAGCTTCTATCCCACTGTTATAAGACTATTGAATGGACCTCTTGTATGATAAAGATGAACTCTTGATCTCTCAGACCACTTCGTCATGGCCCTTGCACCTTATTGTCTGCCTGCGCTGCACTCTGTAACTATAACACCATATTCTGCATTGTGTTATTGCTTTTCCCTTGTACCACCTCGATGTACTGATGTCATAAAATGATCTGTATGGACAGCATGCAAAACAGTCTTTCATGGTACCTTGGTACATGTGACAATAATAAACCAGTCATCAATTACCTTATTCCTGTATTAAAATCCCTTCATAGTAAAGGCTAACAAAACACTTTTTTTATCATTTAATTATTTAATTTATCATTAAACATTTCATTATTTATCACACCTGCATGTTGGCCGAGTACAAGGCTTGCTGTCCAGTCTCGGGGCAGCTGGCTTACCCCAACTGGCCCTGGTGGAGATGGGACAGGGACGAGGAACGAGGGTTAAATGCAGTGCAAGCTCCAATAGAGTTAAAAATCTGGCACAGGACAATTTGTCTACACTGCCTTTACATCCAACCATCAGCACAAACATTTGCTCCCAGTGTGACTGCACTCCACTGTGTCAATGTCAAAGCAGCTGTGCTTTCCTTTATATAAAAAAAATCCTCTAAAATAAGGATGTTGACAGCAAGCTCTTTGGCTTCATGGTAGAAGGGCTAAAAGCTGAGCACTGGTGCCACCTGCAGGGCAAACCAAGGACTGTATCTGGGAGACAGGGAAACAAGCAACTTAGTCAAGGGATTTGCATCTCTGAACATTGATTTTCACAGGAGATTTTCTCAAGATTAAACCTTTGTGTCACTTCATTAAAACTACTCTTCAGTCAGGTATGCTTGAAATGTTAACCTCTCATGCCTGACCTACACTAAGGCAGAGAAATCTCAGTGGAAATTTAAGAAAATTGCATTTCCACTGGTAGTGTGATTACCGGGTCATTTACTCCTTTTCCTTTGACTGAATAATAAAAGTTTATTCCATTGGCCTTTTATTTTATGAAACAAAGCTGCAGATAAATAGAGGACAGGTATGCAGCACAGAGTCTTGAGGAGCTGTCAGAAAGGCAGCATCTGTGCCTGAACGTACAGCCATTGGCCTGGCAAACGCCTGACCCCAACAGGCATCCAGGGGCCTCTGTAGTCATGCGCTTCCCTGAAGAGGGACGTAAATCAGTGACAGGACATTGGCTCCCTGTTGGATCTATGTAGCTGGTCCTCCTCCCCTTCCCTTTCCTCAAAGTCCTGCAATTCGGCACGTCCCCGATGACCCTCACCATTTTTACCAATGCACCATAGAAAGCATCCTATCGGGATGCATCACAGTACAGCCACAGCTCTGCCCAAGACCGCAAGAAACTGCAGGGAGTTCCTCGGGGAAGCAGCCAACATAATAAAAGACCTCTCCTGCCCGGAGATTCTCTCTTCTCCCTCTTCCCTTCGAGCAGAAGATATAAAAGCTTGAGAACACGTACCACCAGGCTCAAGGACAGCTTCTATCCTATTGTTATCAGACTGTTGAACAAACGTCTCATACGATAAAGGTGAACTCTTGATCTCCCAATCTACCTCGTCGTGGCCATTGCACCTTATTGTCTACATGCACTGCATTTTCTCTGTAACATCATATTCTACATTCTGTTATTGTTTCTTTTGTATTACCTCTATGTACTTATGTACGGAATGATCTGTTTGCATGCCATGCAAACAAAAGCTTTTCACTGTATCCCGGATTGTCAATGTGTTCTGATCCAGTACCCATTTGATTGAATCTGCCTCCAACTTCCTGGCAAGCAATGGAATGCAGATGCTGACTGAAATAATCAGGCAGCATCTGCGGAGAGAGAAACGTTTATAATGTTTCAAAGACACTTGGAACAGGTTCATAGTTAGGGAAGGTTTAGAGGGATATAGGCCAAACGCAGGCAAATGGGACTAGCTCAGGTCGGCATGGACATGTTGGGCTGAAGGGCCTGTTTCTGTGCTGTATGACGCTAGGCAGATCCAGGTCCGAGATCCTTCATCAGAACCTCAGATGCTGACTGGTTGCTGCATGGATATGTTTTCCTTATTTCACTGAGGTTTCTTTCAGCAACCACCATAACAATGTGCTCCTCTGGTTCTCAACATTTCCATCAGTGCGAACAGAGTCCCTCCACCTCCAGTTGGTACTTTGATCACCTGTCTCTGCTCTAAGGAGAACAATCCCATCTTCTCCAGCCTTCGAACCATTCCAGTGGGTCACTTTTCTACACCCTCTCCAAGCTCTTCACATCCTCACCAAACTGCTGTCAGAATTGATAATATATGATATTTATTTATTTATTTGTCAAATGTACATCAAAACACACGGTGAAATGCATCTTTTGCATTACTGAGAATTGTTCTGGGGGCAGCCCGCAAGTGTTGCCACTTCTCTGGCGCCAACATAGCATGCCCACAGCTTCCTAACCTGTACGTCTTTGGAATGTGGGAGGAAAACCCACGCAGACACTGGGAGAACGTACAAACTCCTTACAGACTGCAGTGGGAATTGAACCCGGATCGCTGACGCTGCAATAGCGTTACGCTAACCGCTCCACCTTGTTTCCACTGTGGCACCTGCGAGGTTGTTGGATACTTGCTGCACTTCATCCCAGTCCTCAAGGCTCGACTCCTGACATCAACTCTCACTGCTATCTGTTCCCACTGACTGCAGGAAATATATCTGGAGGCCCTCCTGGCTCCTGTGTGTAGATCACATGCTTCATCCTTCGCAAGTGCTTCCAGCTCAGTATCAGAAAATCTCTCCTTACTTTCAAGGTCAGTATATCACTCGCCAAACCAGTCTTCTGCAAAGGCTCACCATATCAGCCCTGCTTTCGTACTCCCTATTCCTGAATCTCAAGGTTACCTTGAGGTTTTACAACCGCATTTCAACCTACTTTACCACCTTCAAACAGTTCCGCACATCTACACCCAACTTCTGTTTCCTTTTGGAATTGAACCATTTATGATTTCTCCCAAGATCTTTCACTTGGCAGCTTGCTGCATTAACTTTCACCTTTCACACAACATTTTTCATCTATTTACAAGGTTTAAGAGACACTTGGACAGGTACATGGATAGGAAAGGGTTTAGAGAGATATGGGCCAAACGCAGGCAAACAGGAACGAGTTTAGTTGGGAATCTTAGTCAGCATGGACCAGTTGGGCTGAAGGGCATGTTTCCGTGCTGTATGACTCTGCGACCTGCCCAGTCCTCCAGGCGTCTCCATCTCCTTGAAGTCCATCACTACCCTCCTCACTGATGAAAAACACAATGATGCTGGAGGAACTCAGCAGGCCAGGTAGTATCAGTGGAGAAAAGCAGGCGGTCAACGTTTCGGGTCAGGACCTTACTTCATAGTGTTCTTCATCTAGATTCCAGCATCTGCAGTCCTTTGTTTCTCTAGTACCCTCCTCACTTCCAAGTGTCCTTCCACAAAGGTTCATATTAGTACTTCCCTTCCCTGGTCAATTGGACTGGCTTCTGGCTAAATGTTCCGGTAACATAACCTCTTATCCATCACAAATTTAGTGCAGGGAAAACCATGCTGCATTTCAAAGTTGTAGATCTAATCCCTATGCAGTGGCTCAATCAACTGACAAGTCGACCAATATTTCTCCGATAGAGTGAGGTGGGATGGTGAGATTTGGATTAGGAGGAAGATCACACCAGACCAGGGATAACTAACATAGTGGTCAAGTAGAGGACCAGTAGCCATAGTTCTGGATCATCCAGAGACACAAGTTCAAATTTCACCACCACAGCTAAGAAATTTAGTCACAGAAGTCACAGAATAGGGTTATGGAGACAAACAGCTCAGAACCAGGCCCTTTAGCTCAATTAATCCCCACCAACCACCCACTTACACTATATCCTGCTTTCCTTTCTCTTTCTACTACCTCAATGTACTTGTGTATGGAATGATCTGCCTGGATGGCATGTAAACAAAAGCTTTTCACTGTGCCTGTAACAACAATAAACCAATCGATTAATCAAGCACTAACCCTACATTAATCCCTTTTTTTAATATATAAATTCTCCCCACATTCTCATTGATTCTCACTGGATTCTAACACACCTGGGCAATACACAGCAGCCAATTAACCTACCAACCTGCATGTTGCGCCACTGATTTGAATACAAATAATTTAATAAGTTTTATCTCCTAAAACTCCAGATTTATCTATTCAATGGCACCATGAAATCACTGGCTTATAGTAAAAACTTATCTACTTCACTAATGTCTTTCAGGGAAGGGAATTTTTCATCCACTTCCAGCCACTCCACATATGACTGCAGACCCAACAACATGATCACCTTTTACCTGGTTCCTCAATCCAGGGGGCAATTAGAGGTGCAGGATAAATGCTGGCTTTACCAGTGACATCCACATCACGGGAATGAACAAATTAAATAACAAAGATGGGGAATGATTATACTTGCGGGAATTTTTACCTTTGTGATTACTTGGCTGGGGTATGAGCAAATGATGGGATTTAGTTAGAACTTGTATGCTTTGGTTTTATTGAAAATAAACACCCCTGAAAACCGATTTAATATTGTTTTTCTACTTTTAGAAGTCTGTGCTCAATAAATGTCAAACATGCAGAATTCACATCCTTATGAAAATCAAAAAAAAAATCTTCAGATGCTGGAAATCTAAAACAAAAGCTGAAACCTCAGCAGGTCAGGCAGCATCTATGGAGAAAGAAACAGAGTTAATGTTTCAGGCTTAACTCTGCCAGTTCTGACGAAGGGCCTTCCACTTGAAACATTGACTGTGTTGAGTACTTCCAGCATTTTCTGTTTTGTTTAGAATTTACTTCTCCATTCACTTTGCTTTATCAATGTTGCCCTTGGCTTCCAAGGTGGTCACACAGACCCCTGGTTGTTTATGGATCCACTGGGCAATGCTTTAACATGTGGACTGATGTAAATTTTAATGATAACATGACTTTCCATGTACTATCAGTTATCAATTTCAATTTAGTAGCATTTTAGGAATTAAACGTTGATATATTTCTTTAGTGAGCAACACACAAAGCGCTGGAGGAACTCAGTGGGTCAGGCAGCATCTGTGAGGCAGAGGGATGGTTGATGCATCAGTCAAGACCCTGCACCAGCCGAAACATCAACCATCCCTCTGCCTCCACGGATGTTTTTTTGCATTATGTTTCGGGACGCTAGCTGAAGGCAACAGGTCTGTGTGCCTCAGATTGTACTGAGCACTTACAGTCAGATTCTGCCCTTCAACACATCCTAAGGGTCGCTTTAGTGCTCCAGAGTCGTCGCTGGAAGTGAGCGAGTCTGCCATACACAAGTGGAAGTTATTCATCCGGGGCACAGGCTCCTGTCACTGTGGCTGGCTCTCGGCCTGTGACTGCAGGTGGGTCTCCTTCTCTGTTTGTTCCTCTTGCATATCCTTCAGCATATCCTGCAGCTTCAAGTGCAACTCTGTGTCCTGTGGAACCGTCTCCTGGAGAACACCACTTGGCAAACTCGCTGGCGAAATCTGAAAGTTCACAACAGGGCTCACAGTCATAGATACACACAGTATGGAAACAGGCCTTTCAGCCCACCAAGGCCATACTGACCACCAACCAACTATCCATTTTATTCTCCACACATTTCCATCGAGTCCCTTCCCTCCGATTCTACCATTCACCTACACACTAGGGGCAATTACAGCAGCCAATTAACCTACTGAACCACACGTCTTTAGAATGTGTGAGTAAACTAGAGAACCTGGAGGAACCCAAGCGTCACAGGGAGAACATGCAGATTCCACACAGACTGCACTCAAGGTCAGGATTGAACCCGGGTCTCCAGGGCTGCTCTACCAGCTGAGCCACTGCGCTGCCCCCTATTGTGAGGTGAGAGAATGACGTAGACCTGGGTCGATGCTGAAAACAAGTTCCCCATGGAAAGCCTTGCATAGACAAGGGGGCAACGTGGTGGAGAAAACAAACTAATAGCTGCTCAACTTAGCCATGGACCCAACAACAGCAAAGGCAATCTTCCCAACTAAATCGATGCCACTGTTAACAATTGGAGTGGATTGCTATGCAAGAACAACTTGCATTTTACTATCACCTTTAATGCAGTAAAGTGTCCCAATGTGTTCACAGCAGAACTGATATTAGGGAAATCTGTCAAGAGGACAGATTTGAAGGAGCATCTTGAAGGAACTCAGGAGGTTGCAGAGGGGATTCCAGAGTTCTGAGCCTCAGCTGCTGAATGCCTGGCCACCAAGAGTACAGAGGTTGAACCTGCACTAGAATGAGAGGAGTGCACTAAACTCAGAGGCTTGTAGGAGACCGTGGAGACGTGGAGGGGCAAGGCCACTGAGGACTTGACCAGAGCAATGAGAATTTTTTGACATAGCAGCAAACTGATTAACAATATTCAATTCGGAACATGAACAAAATCTAGCAGCTGTTTACCGCTGGGAGCAGAGGAGCCCATTTCCATGACAGCTGTCATCAGCTAACTCAGCAGAGACCTGGTACGCCCTCATCTCCGTCAGTACCACACTCAGCCAACAGAGGGAGCAAAAGATGGGAACTCAGCAACAATGGAGAAATGGCTAATATTTTATTTGACCTTGCTTGCCTTAAGCATTTGACCTTTGCACCGTCTAGACTGAAAGAAAGAAGGAACAGCTGGTAAAGCAGCTGGCTGGGAAATGCATTATTGTGGCAGGACATTTGGAAAATCATAATACAATCAACTACCACAGGATCAGAATCAGGTTTATCATCACTGAGATATGATGTAAAAATGTGTTGTTTTGCAGCAGCGATACAGTGCAAAGACATTAAATTACCATAAATTACAAAAATAAATAAATAGTACAGAAAAGGAATAATGAGGTAGTGTTCGTGGACCATTCAGAATGACAAGGGAAAGAAGCTATTTCTGAATTGTTGAGTGTGGGTCTTCAGTATAGCAACACTATGACCACTTTGCACTACAATGGATTTGTTTTCTTTTTGTTCTAATTGTGTTTTCTTGTACAAATTTTGTATATTTTATGTTTAATTTACGTTTTTTTTGTGAATGCTGCCATGTGCCTGTGATTCTGCTGCAAGTTTTGCATTGCACCTGTGCACCTGTACTTACATATATGACAAGTCAATGTGATTTTATGAAGGGAAATAGTACATACAACAGCACAGCACAGGAACAGGCCCTTCAGCCCACAATGTCTGTGCTGAACATGATGCCAAATTAAACTGATCCCTTCTGCCTGCACACAATCCGTATCCCTCTCTTCCTGCATATTCAGCTGTCTGTCTAAAAGCCCCTTGAACGCCACTATCATCTCTGCTTCCACCACCGCCCCTGGCAGCGCAATCCAGGCACCCACCGCTCTCTGTGTAAACAAGTTGCTCCACACATCTCCTTTAAACTTTCTCCCTCTCACCTTAAAGCTGTGCCCTCAATATGTCTCCCCTGGGAGAACATTTCTGGCTTTCCACCCCGTCTGTGCTTCTCAAAATTTTATAAACTTCTATCAGGTCTCCCCTCAGTCTCCAACACTCCAGAGAAAACAACCCAAGTCTGTCAAACCGAATATCGACTGTTTATTTCCCTCCATAGATGCTGCCTGACATACTGGATTCCTCCAGCGTTTTGTGGGAGATAGGGAAGAGTTTCTTCTCTCAGTGTTATGTGAATCTTTGGAATCATTCAAGGCCAAAATGGACAGATTCTTGGACTACAAGGGACTGAAGGTTTCCCCTTAAACATAGAACATTACAGCACAGTACAAGCCCTTCAGCCCACGATGTTGTGCCGAAATTTTAGCCTGCTCTAATATCCATTTAACCCTTCCCTCCAACATAGCCCTCCATTTCTCTATCATTCATGCCCCTGCACCAATTCCTCAGCCACGCATTTATCTGCCAAAACAACCTATTCTTACCCTCACTGGCACATGGCACAGGCAGCAATCCAGAGATTACTACCCTTGAGGTCCTGCTTTTCAGCTTCCTGCCTAGCTCCCTATATTCCCTCTTCAGGACCTCATCTCTTTTCCTACCTATGTCATTGGTACCAATATGTACCACGACCTCTGGCTGTTCGCCCTCCCCCTTCAGAATGCTGTGGACCAAATCCAAGACATCGCTGACCTTGGCACCTGGAGGCAACATACCATCCGAGAGTCTCTTTCACGTCCACAGAATCTCCTGTCTGCCCCCCCCCCCCTTACTATGGAATCCCCTATCACTTTAAGGTGAGGAGTAGGAGTTTTAAAGGGGATCTGAGGGGCAAGTTTTTTTAAACTCAGACAGTGTTTGATACCTGAAACGAACTGCCAGAGGAGGTGGTGAAATCAGATACAATTACTATGTTCGAGAGGCATTTAGAAGAAACTTAAACAGACAAGGCATTGAAGGATACAGTCCCAGTGAGGGCAAGTGGGATTTGTGTAGATGGGCAAAAAGGTCAGCATGGACGTGATGGGCCAAAGGGCCTGCTTCTGTGCAGCACAACTCTATCGTGTACAGTTTTGGTTACCGTTATAGGAAAGGTGTAATTAAGCTTGAAGAGTGCAAAGAAAATTTACGAGGACGTTGCCAGGATTTGAGGGCTTGAATTATAGGGGGAGGTTGGGCAGGCTGGACTTTATTTCATTGGAGCGTAGGAGACTGAGGGATGATGTTATAGAGTTGTATAAAATCACAAGGAGCATAGATAGAGCGAGTGCACACAGTCTTTTTCCAAGGGCTGGGGAGTCAAAAACTAGAGGGCATGGGTTTAACGTGAGAGGTGAAATATTTAAAAGGGACCTGAGAGGTATCTCCTCCATGCAGAGGGTGGTGTGTATATGGAATGATCTGCCAGAGGAAGTAGTTGAGGCAGGTACAAAAACATTTAAGATATCTTTATTAGTCACATGTACATCGAAACACACAGTGAAATGCATCTTTTTTGCGTGGAATATTCTGGGGGCAAGCCCGCAAGTGTCGCCACACTTCTGGCGCCAACATAGCATACCCACAGTTTCCTACACGTACGTCTTTGGAATGTGGGAGGAAACCAGAGCACCCGGAGGAAACCCACGCAGATACGGGGAGAACGTACAAACTCCTTACAGACAGTGGCCGGGATTGAACCGGGTCGCTGGTGCTGTAATAGCGTTACACTAACCACTACACTACCGTGCCTGCCTGGTGGCATGGATAGGAAAGGTTTAAGAGGGATTTGGGCCAAATGAGGGCAAATGGGACTAGCTTGGATGGGCATCTTGGTCGGCATGGACGAGTTGGGGCAAAAGACCTGATTCTGTGCTATATTATTCTATACTCTTCCAGTGTTGGTTGACAGGTCAACACAGCACACGTGACTAGCACCAGTGACACATTCCAGTTCCTGGTTACTCTCAGCAGAAGTAGGCTCAGTTAAAACTGATCTGGATCTCCCTCCCTCCCGGCACAGCCAGCAACCAGAGGTCACAGGCAAGCACTACTTCAGACAAACTGTGTTATACGTACTGTGGCTCCAGCCCTCCTCCGTAAAATGATGCCCTCTGCCAGGAGCGCTCTGCTGGTTGCTTCAAAAAGCTTCTCCTCATCGACCTCACCTTGTGCCTCCAAATCTTGGTACTTCTCCACAAATCTAGAAACAGCAGTTCAGACAACACATGAGCTCCAAACCAGGAATCCAAACAGTCATTCCCTACTTCAACACAAACTTGTCTGTACAATGATGCAGTCAGGGTTAATTAATACCCAACACTGAATCACAGAAGGGTTATAGTCAGAAGGTGGGTATTCGGTCCATCAAATCTGTACTAGCTCCAGTAAGAAAATCAAGACAGCCTCTTCCTCTTCAGATACTTATCCAGCTCCCTTTTCAACACTGCAATGCATCTGTCTCCACAGTTACCCCCAGCAATGTATTTCAGACTTTGACTACCTGCTGTGTAAAAAATTTCTTTCCTCAAGTCACTTCTAGTTTTCTCCCCCCAGTCATCCTCATTCTGTGCCCTCTGATTCTTGACCCTTCCACCAATAGGAATAGTTTTTTTTTATTGTCTCTACCATTCATGATTTTAAATGTGCTTCAAAACCACCTCTGGTAAACCTCTCCCCAAAGCCTTCACATCTTTCCCAAAGCACGAAGCCCAGAACTGAACAGAATACTTGTGGCCAAACCAGTATTTTATAAGTGTTCATCACAATCTCCCTGTTCTTGTATTCAGTGTTTCTCTTCAGAATCCATATGCTTTTCTAACTGATTTATCCACTAGCTCAGTTACTTTCAACAACCTATGCACACAACCTATGTCATGGACAGGGACAGGTGCAGAGAGGACAAGAGGTTTTTCAATTGGGGAAGGGCTAACTACGCGGCTATAAGGAGAGAACTTGGGAGTGTAAAATTGGGATGTCCTTTTTGAAGGAAAAATGTACCATGGGGATGTGGTCGATGTTCAGGGATCTTAAGCAGGATGTTAGGGATAATATGTCCCGGTGAGGCAGAGAAGGAATGGCAGGGTGAAGGAACCGTGGGTGACGAGAGGTGGAACGACTTGTTAGGGAGAAGAAGGTAACATACGTGAGGTATAGGCAGCAAGGTTCAGACAGGGCCCGTGAGGAATATAGGGTAGGCAAGGAAGGAACTTGAAAAAAGGGCTGAAGGAGAGCTAGAAGGGGTCATGAAAAGGCTTTGGCTAGTAGGGGTTAAGGAAAATCCCAAGGCCTTTTTCAAGTACGTGAAGGGTAGGAGATGGCCTAGGTGAAGGTAGGTCCGATTAAGGACAAAGGTGGGAGAATTTGCCTGGAGGCAGCGGAAGTGGGAGAAGTTCTCAATGAGTACTTCTCTTCGGTATTCACCAGGGAGAGGGGTCTAGATGATGTGGAGGGGAGTGCTGGTAGGGTAATGTTCTCAAGGTTTGTTGATATTCAAAAGAGAGGATGTGTTGAAGTTGTTGAATAATATTAAGACAGATAAATCTCCGGGGACTGACGGGATTTTCCCCAGGCTGCTTCGAGAGGCTAGGGAGGAGATTGCTGAACCGCTGGTAAGGATCTTTGAGTCCTCGTTGTCTACGGGGGTGGTGCCGGAGGATTGGAGGGTTGCGAATGTTGTCCCCTTGTTTCAAAAAAGGTAATAGGGATAGGCCAGGGAATTATAGACCGGTGAGTCTCACGTCTGTGGTGGTAAGCTGTTAGAAAGGATTCTAAGGGATAGGATTTATGAACACCTGGAGAATCATGGACTGATTAGGGACAGCCAGCATGGCTTTGTGAAGGGAAGATCTTGCCTCACAAGCCTGATAGAGTTTCTTTGAGGAGGTGACCAGGAAGATTGATGAGGGCAGTGCGGTGGATGTGGTTTACATGGATTTTAGTAAGGCATTTGATAAGGTTCCTCATGATAGGCTTCTTCAGAAGGTCAGGGGCCAAGGGATCCAAGGAAGCTTGGCTGTGTGGATTAGGAATTGGCTTGCATGTAGAAAGCAGAGGGTTTGTGGTGGAAGGAGTGCCCTCGGATTGGAAGGCAGTGACTAGTGGTGTCCCGCAGGGATCGGTTCTGGGACCTCTACTTTTTGTGATATTTATAGATGACTTAGATGAGGGGGTGGAGGGCTGGGTTAGTAAGTTTGCAGACGACACTAAGGTAGGCGGTGTTGTGGATAGTGTGGAGGGCTGTCAGAGCTTACAGAGGGCTGGCAGAGCTTACAGAGGGATATTGATAGGATGCAGAGCTGGGCTGACAAGTGGGCAGATGGAGTTCAATCCAGAGAGTGTGAAGTGGTACACTTTGGAAGGACAAACTCCAGGGCAGAGTACAGGGTAAACGGGCAAGGTACTTGGCAGTGTGGAGGAGCAGAGGGATCTGGGGGTTCATATTCACAGTTCATTGAAAGTTGCCTCACAGGTGGAAAGAGCAGTTAAGAAGGCCAATGGGATGTTGGCTTTCATAAGTCCGCGGGATTGAGTTTAAGAGCCGTGAGGTGATGATGCAGCTTTACAAAACTCTAGTTAGGCCACACTTAGAGTACTGTGTTCAGTTCTGGTCGCCTCATTATAGGAAGGATGTGGAGGCAGTGGAGAGGGTGCAGAGGAGATTTACCAGGATGCTGCCTGATTGGAGAGTATTGAATATGAGGAGAGGCTTAAGGTGCTAGGGCTTTATTCACTGGAAAGGAGGAGGATGAGAGGAGACATGATAGAGGTATATAAAACATTGAAAGGAATAGATAGAGTAGACAGTCAGCGCCTCCTTCCCAGGGCACCAATGCTCAAGACGAGAGGTCATGGCTTTAAGGTTATGGGTGGGAGGTTCAGGGGAGATGTCAGAGGGAGGTTTTCACCCAGAGAGTGGTTGGTGCATGAAATGCACTGCCTGGGGTGGTGGTGGAGGCAGATACATTGAACAGGTTCAAGAGCTTGTTGGATAGGCATATGGAAGAACGTGAGATCGAGGGATATGCGGGAGGGAAGGGGTTAGGTAGTGTGAGGGTGGTCTGATGGACGGCACAACATGTGGGCCGAAGGGCCTGTTTTGTGCTGTATGGTTCTATGGTTCTATGGTTCACACATACCCCAGACCTATTTGTTCTTCTGTCCCTTTCAGAACAGTGCCCTCTATTTGCCTCTTCTCATATCAAAATGTAACACTTCACATTCCTCAGCATCACATTTCATTTGCCACCCATCTATTCTTTCCATCACCAGTCTCTATGTCCTTGAAATCTATTACTGCCCTCCTCACTGTTCCACTGGGCCTCTAAGTTATACGTCATCTGAAAACTTGTGAAGTGCGCCCTGTACACCTAAGTCCGAATTACGAATACATGTTGCGAAAAGCAGTGGTACTTGTACCAAACCTTGGGGAACTCACTGAACAGTTCCCTCCAGTCTGAAAAATAACCTCTCACTACTACTTGAAAAGCAAAACACTAACAAAATCTGAACAGAAAATGCTGAAAACACTCAGCAGGTCAGGCAGCCTCTGGGGAAAGAGAAACAGAGAGAACGCTTCAGGCTGCAGCACCTTCATCAGAACCTAACCTGCATTGTACAAACCACAGTATGAGCACCAAATGCAGGACTACTTCCAGTTTAAGTGGATATGTGAGTCACTGTTTCACAAGGAGGGGCTGTTTGAGTCCTTGGATGGTGGGAAGGGAAGAGGTAAAAGAGCAGATCTCCTATGGTTGCATGGGGAGGTACTGCTCTGCTTCCTGCTACTTAACCAATATCCTATCCACGCTGCTACAAGTCCTTTTATTCTATAGTCTTCGATCTTGTTAAAGAAAATTAGCATGTGGCATTTCATCAAATGCTCTTTGGAGGTCCATACATATTTAAGGTCCTCATGTGAAACTCAGCATTCAGCAGCCAGTTCCCAGATTGGCTGTTCTTTTAGTAATGTTGAGGGAGAGATAAATCCCCTGCTGTTGCTTGAAATGGGGCCATCAGATCTCCTTCATCCTGTAGATTGGATCTCAGTTTAAAGTTCCACTGCAATGTCAGTCCTCACATTTCATTCCCAGGCATTTATTCAATTTATCTCAACCATTCTCATTTCTGTAGTGCCACATCTTCAACTTTGCTGAATTATTTACGATGCTCCTTTCAATCAATTTGATAACACAAACTACACTATCAAAACAACTCCAAGGTGGAAAACAATTCCATTCAGGGAGTTGTTTCTGGTCCTGCTTTTCGTAACATATATTCGTAATTTGGACTTGGGTGTACAGGGCGCACTTCACAAATTTTCAGATGATGTATAAACTTGCAGGCCCGTGAACAGCGAGGAGGACAATAATAGATTGGTGGCAAATTTTTTTTTTGTTCCAAGCAAACGATCTTAGGTCAGTGAATGAGTGCTGCACCAAAGCACCACAGGGCAACAAGGTGAAGGGTGCAAGGCCTGTTCCCACCATTCAGCACACTTGATTCATGCGTTTGTCGATCTGTAAGGCGATAGGATAGTCTGTGGGCTAAGTTGCTCAAAGTCAATGGAGAGGGCTGTTCATCAGCTGGCTGCAGACGTCTAATGACTTTCATGACCTCGGGAAGTCCCACAGTGCTGTACGACCAATGAAGGACTTAAGCTGCTTGTTGTAATGTATGAACACAGAGACAAATTTTCACACAGCAAGTTCCAACAAACAGCAATCAGATAATGACAATGGATAATCTACTTTGCATTGCTGATTGTATGGCCAGGGCAACAGGAAGAGCTCAGTTCCTTTGAAGTAGTGTTGCACTATCTTTTACACCCAGCTGAGAGATCAGATGGGGCCTCAGCGTAATATCTCACCCAAAGCACAGCATTGGCCAGTGCAGCATTCCCTCAGTACTACGCTGAAGAGTCAACCTAAATCTTTGTGCTCTAGTCCCTGGAAGGAGCCCAGTACCTTTGCTTCAGAAGCAACAGCGCGACCCTCTGAGCTGTACTACATGAATCCACATCTTACCAATGTCTATCTTGTCCACATTTTACCTGCCCACAACTGAAATGCAAGTGTAATACAATAAGGCTGTTAGCTTCAGAGCTAATCATTGGGTTTATTCATTGGGTATTGCGAGTTAGAACGGCAAAAACAATTTTATTGGCTAGGGGAGGCAGGCTGTGTGTGGCGAGGTGGGAAAATAAACAAAAGTTTTCCTTACCTTTGGCACATGGAGACGAAATTGGATCGTGCAAGGTCAAATGCTCTTGGCCCATTTCCATACACCTTGTAGAATTTCCTGCAATTAAGAGAAACCTTAGAATGAAATAAGATTGAGCCTCAACACAGCAAGTTTACTCCAACCAGCTCCCAGCAATCACTCATAGAGAGTCATAGAGTCATACAGCACAGAACAGGCCCTTCGGCCCCAACTCATTCATTGCCAAGGCAGATGCCCATCTAAGCTAGTTTCCATTTGCCTGCATTGGACAATATGCCTCTAACCCTTTCCTATCCAATCCTGTGTGCACAGTGAGATGTTATATTATGTGAACTATCATAAGTTTTTCTCTCCCTTTTCCTCTGATTAGGTCACCCCACTTAATGGCCTTACTGGAAGTGCGTGTGGTGTCTGGAAAAGGGTGGGAGAGGAATTTCTTATCTGGGAGGTAGAGGTTCAGATCTCAGCCTGTTTTCAAGCACACCATGACCTTAGCCTCCTATGTGAGCTGGGGAGAGGCTTTAAGGATTGATGCAAACCCATGCCAGAGGAAGGGAAGGGGCATTTATTTTTATTAACCCACAGTGTAAATAATTACAGTGGAAGGAGCTGACCTCACCTGCTAGTGAACCACACCTTTATACTAGCTCTAAGCCGAACTACTCCAATGAAATCCTGGCTGTCTCATCCTACTCTCCGCAAACTCAAAACTCTGCAGCCCTGACCCAGTCCCTGTTAACCTACCATTCTTGCGTCTGCCGACCTAAACTGGCTCCCAGGAAGCAGAGCCTCGGTTTTAAAGTTCCCATCTGTGTTTTCAAAACCATTATGCTCCAGGTCCCCTCCCTTCCACCCCCATTTCCTGTAACCTCCTCCACACCCATAACCTGTTGAAATTTCTGCCCTCCCTAATACTGTCCCCATCCTTTACAAGATGCTCTTAACAGATGCACTCCTTCCATGCAAACAAAGCCAACCTTGATTTTTCCACTTGCTTGAAATTCCACACAACCAGGGTGAGCCAGAAGTGGGACTGGGCAGAATGATGGACTGAAAGAAGTGTGCTCAGTTCTGGTCACCTCACTTACAGGAAGGCATAGAAAGGGTGCGGAGGAGATTTACAAGGATGTTGCTTGGATTGGGGAGCATGCCTTATGAAAACAGGTTGAGTGAACTCGGACTTTTCTCCTTGGAGCGACGGAGGATGAGGGGGGACCTGATAGAAGTATATAAGATGATAAGAGGCATTGATCATGTGGATAGTCAGAGGCTTTTCCCCAGGGCTGAAATGGTTGCCACAAGAGGACACAGGTTTAAGGTGCTGGGGATCAGGTACAGAGGAGATGTCAGGGATTAAGTTTTTTACTCAGAGAGTGGTGAGCGTGTGAATGGGCTGCCGGCACGTGGTGGAGGCGGATACGATCGGGTCTTTTAAGAGACTTTTGGATAGGTACATGGAGCTTAGAAAAATAGAGGGCTATGGGTAAGCCTAGTAATTTCTAAGGTAGGGACATGTTCGGCACAGTTTCGTGGGCCAAAGGGCCTGAATTGTGCTGTAGGTTTTCTATGTTTCTACTACTGAGAAAGGCAGGTGCAAATTATTAGGAACAAGTGATATGTGATCAGTGCAGGAAAACAGCACCAAGGCAAAAGATCAGCCATGATCTTATTGAATGGCGGAGCCAGTTGAGGGGCCGAGTGGTCTCCTCCTGTTCCTAATTCACGCACTAGTCATACAGCCCATGTTATGGGTCTGCAGGTTACATGGCATGGGGGGTGGAAGGAAGGGAGCTTGGAGCTTTGATGGTTTTGAAAACACAGATGGGATCTTTAAGCTGAGGCTTTGTTTATCCGGGAGCCAGTTTAGGTCAGCAGGCACAGGAGTGACGGGTTAATGGGACTGGGTCAGGGGTCAGCTCTCCAGCCCACCAAGTTCACACTGACCTTCAAACCACCCCACTTACATTAATCATACCCTAATCCTAGTTTAGTTCCCATCAATTCTCCCCAATTCCCACCACTCACCTGCACACCAGAGGCACTTTACAGGGGCCAATCAACCTACACGCCTTTAGGATGTGGGGGGGGGGTGATGTGGGGGGGGGGTGATGTGGGGGGGGGGTGATGTGGGGGGGGGTGATGTGGGGGGGGTGATGTGGGGGGGGGGTGATGTGGGGGGGGGGTGATGTGGGGGGGGGTGATGTGGGGGGGGGGATGTGGGGGGGGGGGGGATGTGGGGGGGGGATGTGGGGGGGGGGGGGGTGGGGGGCGGGGGTGGTGGTGTGGAAGCTACCAGAGCACCCGGAGGAAACCCATGCTGTCACAGGGACAATGTACAATCTCCACACAAACAGCACCAGTTCTCCTAACTGTGACACTCTGTCGCCCTTTGCTCATTAGACTGAGATGAGGAGGAATTTCTTCTCTCAGGGGGTCGATTCCTTGGAATTTACCCCGGGTAGAGGCAAAATCATTCAAGGTTGAGAAAGATTAATTTTTAGACTACAGGGGAATCAGCGTTTTATCTGACAGGAAAGTGGAGTCAAAGCCAAGATCGGATTAGCCTTGATCTTACTGAATAGGTTAGCGGACTCAAGGGTCTGTGGCCAACTCCTGCTCCCTAATTACTTTCTTCTTATGCTGAACAGGAGGGTCCAAAAGTACCCAACCATTTGGAGGTCACTCCAACACCTCCTCACTGTATCTCTCCCATTCATTCCTCCAACCAGCAATTCTAACAAGCCCCAAACAGAGTTGCTAATCTGCTTTGTTGGATCTACCCTGTAATTATTCTCCTACCTTTTGGCCGTTAACGTTTCATAATTTCCCAAACACGCTGAACTTTCTTCTGCCTCCTGGAAACATCCCAGTTTTCTGTGCTGGACAATTTGTTGGGATTAGCTGGTCACATCATCCTGGAACTTTCTGCTATGATATTTGAGGCCTCCACTTTACCAAAGTAAACAAGTCCTGTTTCACCTTTTCAAAATTCCTGATAACCAGGATGAGGGCAGAATGTATAAATGGGCAGAGCAACGATGAATCAATTCAATAACAAGGATAAGATGGTTCCTTTCAGTTGTATGTCAGAGATGCTGCATTAAACAATGTGTTTGTATGATCTCTGTTGCATCCTTGGAATACCCAAAGCACTTACAGGTCTTTAATGGCTGTAAGGTGCTCCAGGATACAATGAAAGAGTGTGACTGAAATACTTCTTGCTCTCTCTGCACATGTTATTCTGCCCTGCTGGCTGTTTTCAGTACTTACTGTTGGTTTTTAAAGTGAGAGCAGAAACTTACGCTCTAATCACGTCTTCCTGGTAGAAAAATGTCCCTGAACTGGGTCTTTGGCTTTTCCAAATCTTTCCTTTGGCTTCTGGTAGATGGGTTCACGTCTCGGAGGGAATGCAGCATACACATCATACCAGGAGGGCTTCTCAGACTCCTTCAGCACACCAGAACGCAACAAGTTTCGGACCCTACATTTTAACCAACACTAGTATCAGCATTAGCAGATATAATCCCTTTCTCGGTTGCGAACAATCTAATTTTGACCCATCTTGATTCTAAACAAATATACCACATTAAGCCAACAGAGTCAAGAAAATGAAATGAACTACAGATCTCAGAGGGAAGATATCCAGCCAAGGGTGTTTCTGTCATGAAGATCAGCTGTAATCTAACTGAATAGTGGAACAGGTTTGAGGGAATGGATGACGTACCACTGTTACTAATCCCAAGAAAACTCTGCAAGTTTGACTAAAGCAATATTAGTTCCTGCAGTTCTTGGAGGTCCTCCCAGCTTACGAATACCTGACCTAAGTAGCCGGTATATATGAACAATCATTTGGGAGACCGGCAGTATAGATTTGCCGGCTGCTGCGGGGCTCTAGGCATCTTCTGCTGTGTGGGAACTCGGTCTGTGGCCACATTTCCAACTCGCGAACTGTCTGAGTTATGAACAGTTCACAAGATCAGAGCCTGTATTTAAAACAGAAAATGCTGGAAACACTCAGCAAGTCAGGCAGCATCTGTGGAGGAAGAAACAGAGTTAATGTTTTAGCTCAAGGATCCTTCAGCAGAATTTATCCAGGTTAGGGTCTCGTGGTCCCAGCTCAGAGCAGGAACAACCAAAAGGTTAACTCTCCACAGATGCTGCCTGAGAAGCTAAGTGCTTCCAAAGTTTGTCAACCTTATTTCTGTGAATTCGAAGACTCATTCAAATAAGAACATCAGCCAAGCTGCATTTACTGACCATTTCTACCTTTTCAGGCTGTTTCACCACCATTATGAATCCACCACTGATAAAACAGCCAGAGTTCTTTTCCTTTACTTGTGTTTTGAACTGCTTGTTTTTTTTAATGGAACAGCAGCAATTTTGTGGTCATTTTTAATACATCTTATAATAATTTCAAATTTATGAATGGAACATTTACATACTACATCCATTGCAGGATATCACAAACTGCTTACAGCCAAAAAAAAAAAGCACGTTCTGTAAGTCACTTCTATAAATTAAGGAAACATGGTGACCAATACACAAGGCATGATCCCACAACATGCTAACAGCCAAATAATATGTTTAAGGTGACGTTGACTGAGAGAAAAATATTGGCAAAAACATTGAGAAGAATTGCTCTGTACTGAAATACTGCAAGGGAATCTTTCAGAAACAGGGCCTCAATAAAGGCTTCTCAGAAAGACAGGTCCACCAACAGTGTCACACTCCCCGAGCACGGTACTGGAGACTCTGAGGAGATTTTGCATCTCAAGTCCCTGGAGCCAGGCTTGAACCCATTACCATCTGCTTCTGCTACTCACAAGTCTAAGGGCAGGGAAAGGGATGTCCCAAGGACGTGAGAGAGACAACATTATTCAACTTATTTAGTAAAGATCATTACAGGATTTCATCTCCATTCCCCCCAAACTCCTCCCCCCACCTTCCCTATCTGACTAAACTCTACTCCGCCTTCCTCAATCCCCTCCCCCTTCCTCAATCCCCCCAATCTCCTTTCCCCTTCCCCTCCCCCACCCCCATCCCCCCCAAACTCCCAACCACACCGACCCCCGACCTGGTGCAGACACTACCGAATTCCTCCCTACTACCGACAGCCCTACTTCCCCACTCCCCTCCACCTCCCTCCCTACCCACCTCTACCCCTTCCTGTACCCAACCCCTCCACACCCCCTACCTCTTCCCCTCCCTCCCACCCCTTCCCCTCCCTCCCTACCCCTTCTTACTCTGCCCCCTCCATCACTCTCTCCCCTCTCCACCACCCTCTCCCTCCCTACCCCCCCACTCCTTCCCGTTCCTCCCTACCCACCCTCCCTCCATAACCCCCTACCCCTTCCCTACCCTCCCACCCACCCCCTCCCTCCATACCTCCCACCCCCCTCCTTCCCCTTCCCCTCCCTCCCTACCCCTTCTTACTCTGCCCCCTCCATCACTCTCCCCTCTCCACCACCCTCTCCCTCCCTACCCCCACTCCTTCCCCTTCCTCCCTACCCACCCCCCTCCATACCCCCTACCCCTTCCCCTCCCTCCTTCCCACCCACCCCCCTCCTTCCCCTTCCCCTCCTCCCCCCTCCCCCCCCTCTCCCCTCCCTCCCCCCATTCCCCTCATCCCCCCTCTCCCCCCATTCCCTCCCTCCCCCCCTCCCTCCTCCCTCCCCCCTCCCTCCCCCCCTCCTCCCCCCTCCCCCCCCTCCCCCCCTCCCCTCCCTCCCTCCCCCCCTCCCCTCCCTCCCTCCCTCCCCCCCCTCCCCTCCCTCCCTCCCCTCCCCCCCCCCCCCTCCCTCCCCCCCTCCCCTCCCTCCCTCCCCCCCTCCCCTCCCTCCCTCCCTCCCCCCCCTCCCTCCCTCCCCCCCCCTCCCCCCCCTCCCTCCCTCCCCCCCTCCCCCCCCCCCTCCCCCCCCTCCCTCCCTCCCCCCTCCCCCCCCTCCCTCCTCCCCCCTCCCCCCCCTCCCCCCCCCCTCCCTCCCCCCTCCCCCCCATTCCCCTCCCCCCTCCCTCCCCCCTCCCCCCCATTCCCCTCCCCCCCCCTCCCCCCATTCCCCTCCCCCCCCTCTCCCCTCCCTCCCCCCCATTCCCCTCCCCCCCTCTCCCCATTCCCCTCCCCCCCCTCTCCCCTCCCTCCCCCCCATTCCCCTCTCCCCCCTCTCCCCCATTCCCCTCTCCCCTCCCTCCCCCCCATTCCCCTCTCCCCCCCTCCCCTCCCTCCCCCCTCCCTCCCCTCCCCCCCTCCCCTCCCCCCCCTCCCCCCCTCCCCTCCCCCCCCTCCCCTCCCCTCCTCCCCCCCTCCCCTCCCCCTCCCCCCTCCCCTCCCCCCCTCCCCCTCCCCCTCCCCCCTCTCCCCCTCCCCTCCCCCCTCCCCTCCCCCTCCCCCCCCTCCCCCTCCCCCCCCTCCCCCCCCCCCCTCCCCCTCCCCTCCCCCCCTCCCCCTCCCCTCCCCCCCTCCCCCTCCCCCCCTCCCCCCCTCCCCTCCCCCTCCCCCCCTCCCCTCCCCCTCCCTCCCCTCCCCCTCCCCTCCCCCCCTCCCCCCTCCCATCCCCTCCCTCCCCCCCTCCCTCCCCCCCTCCCCCTCGTCCCCTCCCCCCCCCCTCCCCCCCCCCGTCCCCCCCCCTCCCTCCCCCCCCTCCCCCCCTCCCTCCCCCCTCCCCCCCCTCCCTCCCCCCTCCCCTCCCCCTCCCCTCCCCCTCCCCTCCCCCTCCCCCCTCCCTCACCCCCCCTCCCCCCCTCCCTCCCCCCTCTCCCCTCCCTCCCCCTCCCCTCCCCCTCCCCCCACCTCCCTCCCCCTCCCTCCCCCCTCCCTCCCCCTCCCTCCCCCCCTCCCCCTCGTCCCCTCCCCTCCCTCCCCCTCCCCCCCTCCCCCCACCCCTTCTTACTCTGCTCTCTCTCCACCCCCCGACCCCCACACCCTCCCCCCACCCCACCCCACCTGGTGAAGACGCTGCCTAATTTCTCCAGCCTGCTGCCCGCCATGTTGCCTGTCACCGGCCGGGGACTCCTCCAGCCTCACCAATCGATCGGCCGCCAGGCGCAATGCATCCAGCGCTCACACATCGATGCGCAGCCAGCCGGGGCTCCCGGTTCGGTGGCTCCGACCCGCATTACCTGCCCGTGTCACTTCGCATCTTCTAACCGCCGCCACACCCACACCTCAAAAGCACATCTCTACCTGTAAAAGTGCTTTAGGACAGCATCAAGCTCCAGAAAATAAAAAATACAGATGCTGGAAATATAACGAGAAAATGTCAATACTCAGCGGGTCAGTCAGCATCTGTGGGGAGGGAAACAGGGCGAACATTCAGCCCCTTCGTCCAAAGGTCTGACCTGGATCGTTAAGCTCTGTTTCTCTTCCCACAGATGCTGTCTGACCTGCTGAGTATTTCCTGCATTTTCCATTATGAAGCTCCAGGAATTCACAGTTTAAGACCATCTCCCTCCACAGTTGCACACTTTGTGCCTGGACTCCCCTGTTAAAACCCCAGGAACTGTTTGTTGGGAGGTTGTACCTAAAGGATATCTGATGTCGCGCTATCGTTAAGTAATTAACAGCATGACTTGTGAAGGAAGTGGAGACACAAGAGACTGTAGATGCTGGAATCTGGAGTAAAAAAACAAGCTGCTGGAGGAACCCAGCAGGTCAGGCAGCATCCGTGGAAGGAAAGGGATAGTCGATGCTTCGGGAGAATCAGTCCCAACCTCTCCCTCTGCCTCCGCAGATGCTGCCTGGCCTGCTGATTTCCTCCAGCAGCTTGTTTTCTTTAGCACTATAGAAAGTCATCCTATCTGGATGCATCACGGCTTGGTACAGCAACTGCTCTGCCCAGGACCGCAAGAAACTGCAGTGAGTTGTGGACACAGCCCAGCGCATCACGGAAACCAGCCTCTCCTCCATGGACTCTGTCTATACCTCTTGCTGCCTTGGTGAAGCAGCCAGCATAATCAAAGACCACACCCACCAGATTATTCTCTCTTCTCTCCTCTCCCATCAGGCAGAAGATACAGGAGCCCGAGGATACATACCACCAGGCTCAAGGACAGCTTCTATCCCACTGTGATAAGACTATTGATTGGTTCCCTTTTACATTGAGATGGACTCTTGACCTCACAATTACCTTGTTTGACCTTGCACCTTATTGTCTAACTGCAATGCACTTCCCTGTTGCTGTGACGCTTTACTCTGTATTCTGTTATTGTTTTCATCCTGTATTACCTCAATGCACTGTGTAATGAATTGATCTGTACAAACAGTATAAAATAATTATTTATTAGTCACATGTACATCGAAACACAGTGAAATACACCTTTTTGCGTTACTGAGAATGTGCTGGGGCAGCCCGCAAGTGTCACCACTCTTCCGGCACCAACACAACATGCCCACAACTCCTAACCCGTACGTATTTGGAATGCGGGAGGAAACCGGAGCACCCGAAGGAAACCCACACTATGCAAGATAAGTTTTTCACTGTACCTCGGTAAAAGTGACAATAATAAACCAATTCCAATACCAAATATTGACTTCTATACTCTGTGATTTTATTATGATCACAATATAGTTCTGAAACAAATATAAAGCTGGTTAGAGGCTGGTACATCAGGGTTAATGACTCATCATTGAGCCCAGCAGAAGAGTACAGATATACTGAGCAAAAAGGTCGAGGTAGATTTTGCCCAGCCCCTCAGTTTTATGGCAGGACTGTTCACCATTTGTCCATGAGAAAAGGTAATTCACTTGAACTTCTTATCTCTGGATGGTTTTATTTGCTATTTACTGTAATGTAAATCCATGAAAAGGCTTTCACTGCCTCTGATAGAGTTGTCAGAGGGTAATAAGGAGCCTGAAGATTCAATGCCTGCAGACATGGTAGTGTAGCAGTTAGTGTAACAGTATTACAGTGCCAGTGACCCGGGTTCAATTCCGGCCACTGTCTGTAAGGAGTTTGTACGTTCTCCCAGTGTCTGCGTGGGTTTCCTCCCATATTCCAAAGACATACGGGTTAGGAAGTTGTGGGCATGCTATGTTGGCGCCAGAAGCGTGGCGACACTTGCCGGCTGCCCCCAGAACACTCTACGCAAAAGATGCATTTCACTGTGTTTCGATGTACATGTGACTAATAAAGATATCTTATCTAACACCACTCAGGTTCTTTGACTCAACCAGTCAGTGTCAGTGAGTTCCACACTCTGTCCGGGCAAGTTTCTCCCGCGTTCCTGACCAATTCCAACTTGGGAGGACGAAGCAGCATTACCACAACACAGTCCGCATGCCACACTGGAGTGCCACCTCGTAAATCTTTATTCAACAGTTAAGAATCACAATCCTCAAGTAAAGTTTGACAACATCAACATTTAAATGGCATAAGAAGATTGGGGGTAAGTGGAGGGAGGGGAAGGAAAGAGGGAGGTGAGAGATTAAAACAACACCGTAAGGGTGAACCCTGGAGGCAGAAGGATCCAGGGTTTGACAGTGGTACAATTGCAGATCAGCTGAACGATCAGCGGATGTGGCACAAGGTGGAGTTCTGGAGCCAGAGGAATGAAACACGAACAACCAGCAATATCATGTTGCCCATTCTCTGAGTGCAAGCAGAAGGAACGGCACAGACCTGCGAGGAATACTGAATTGGACAAGCTCAGATTGCAGTGAGAAGCCTGTGGTGGGAACAACGTCAGACCAACAGAACCAACCAATGAAAAACCTGAACCCCCACCCCCGAATCTATCTAACCGCCAGAGGTCAACTTGGCCAGCCATTAATTTCCAGACTTTACTGCCCCTCCTTCCCAAATTCAATGACTCTGCTCGCCAAAGCCTCCACATGGTGTGCTTTGCATGTGGGTCCCAACACTTGTGCTCCTCACTGCCCCAGTGGTAACAAGCACAGGCACCACACTGACCCGTCATCCCCATTTACCTCCCCCTTGATCTCCTAAGTCACAATAACCCTGAGTAAATATCCACAAACTGTGTGGCAGTTTCCCCGTTCCTCTGTATCCCAATCTTTAGATTTCCACTCCCACCGGTTGAAAAACAATCCAGAAGGCAAGCCACTGTCGGTTGGAAGTGATAACTAGTGGTTGCGTGAGATATGAACATAGGGAGCATAGGATGTAAAATTGGGCTCATTTGCTCTATTATCTCTTGGGAAAAAGCCCAAAGCTTCAGACTCGAGAGAGCCCATGCACCTGCACACAGTCACCACTGACAATTATCAAGACCAATAAAGTGAAGTCAATGACAGGAAGCAACAGTAACACAGAGCAGAGCTACCAGATCAACTTTTCCACTAATCACTGTAACTACAACCGGCCTTTATTTCAAAGCAGTGGACAATTTCAGCAGGAAGAGGGAGCAGGTTTATTTGCTTCAAAGAACATGTTTGGTGGTGGAAGTCTCCGGTGACCATTTTCCACGTCAGGGACATCCTGCTGCAGAAACTAGAAGCAGAGAAGCGGAGTGTTCTCCCCCCCCCCCCCCCCCCCACCCCCTCCCAAAAAAATTGTACTATCAGCGAGATCCATGCCTGAGCAACTCCAGCCCCTTCACGCAGACGGCTTTTGCTTACGATGTTTGGCAAACCATTCGTTGCTTTTGTCTGATGCTATGGCCTGTTGGGAAGAGTAAAGCAAGGGTCACTCCCTCAGCTGGTGGATCAGACACTCCCTTGGTCCCCCACACTGCAGCTGCTATCTGCATCCTTCCCCATACTTAAAGTCCCTGCACCCTACACACACAAAACCCAATGCCCCACCCACCCCACGCCCTATACTTAAAGTGATACTCCTCAGTACAAATCCTCCCCACGCTACAAACGTCGGATCTATGGACAGTCCCTACAGGTGAACGAGTGGGATGGATGGGGAACATCAGTATCACCAAAAATGGTTGTCACGGCATCCGTCACCTGTTGCACCCCAACATTAAATCCAAGCTGTATAAAACACAATGCACTTGATTCCCATGAAGGCTCTCCCACCAGATCTTCCTGCTCGTATGTTTATATTCAAATTGAATAAAAGGCTTGTTGCATCTACTGCTCTGGTGTCCGAGTGGCTCTTCACACACAACACTCCAGTAAACCTTTTTTATAATTACAAGCCATCTGATAATTGGCATCTGAAAAGCGGAAATATTTATAAAAATTTATACAGCACGGTAACAGGCCCTTCCAGACCACGCTGCCCAATTAGACCTAGCTCCTTTTAAAAGTTAAAGATTTTCCAAGACTAATTGGATTGCCCCTTCATAGTGTTGGCAAAGCCCCCTTGTGTATTAACACTGATTCTGAGTTACTATAATAAAATATGATAGCAGGGAAGTAATGGAAGGCTATCCATCTGAATGTTTTGCTTCCCCTCTGGTCTGTCTTCACATTCCGAGTGAGCGAGGTTTGTGCTGGTACTCACGTCGTCCAGTAGTTTGTCAGCACCGGGATCCACCTTGGAGAGTTCACAGAACGCCTCATCGCCCACGAGGCAGATCTCATGGCCATCCTTGTGGGTGAAAGCAGAACAACTGAGTTCCAGCACACGGCATCTACGCTCAACGCCAATCATCCAAAGCACCAGAGTAGCAAACACAACACCAAACATCATCCAAACAACCAGCATAATAAACACAGTACTCCAAACTCAACACCAAACATCCTCAACCCACCACAGTAACGAAGTACCGGTACTCACTGGATCTGCTAGGATCACCACCTCCACTGTTGCTTTCCCTGGTGTCTCCAGGCTCACCAGCGGTGTCAAGATCTTTTGCTTCTCTTTCCTCATCTGGGTCTCTACACCTGGCAACTTCATAGAACACCAAACTTAAGCCTCAATACATTCAGTCAGGGGACCTGACAAGACACCTGACCACTGCTGCATCTAATATTGGCACTTGTTGAGTACCAAGGACTGGGGCGGCTAAAATTAGGGGAACTTCTCCTCCATCTGTGGCCAGCACAGATTTTCTGCTGGAGATGCATCACCCCAACTCCTAGATGACCTTTGAGGTCATCTGCACGGTGGGAGTTTCATGGTCAACTGAAGCCTCATTGGAGGATGCCCTGGCAGAAGGGTGGGGGTGGGCTTTTTACGACTGCAGGTGGAGGAAGGCAGTCCCGAGCTATAACTTTCCCTGGGGGTCTGTGCACACACCTCTTTACATGGAAGAATTCTGCTGGTGGATCAGGATCTACGGGCAGTCCCTGTGGCCACGATTGAAGCAATTCAATTGGGCAAAGACCTTGATGCCCTATTTTAATGTCATACGTACAGTCTCTGCAAAAAGGTGGTGCCGGTCGTTGAGTGCTTTCTGCCTAAAATCACTGCTGGTCATCATCACTAAATCCCACCACCTCTCTCGAACTGGCAGACCCTTCGAAATATTCCACTATCTGACCAAAGCACTGGTTGCCCCTCCTGCCATCTTCCTTGCCCTGTTCTCCTGTGTACATTTGCTCTTCAGCCTTTTGTGAAGCTCTTTTACTTAACAGTAGCAGAATATGTTAAACATGTTTAATTCATAAAACATGCAGTTAAGGTGAGAGGGGGGCAAGTTAAAAGGAGGTGTGTGGAGCAAGTTTTCTTTAAAATCACAGAGCGGTGGGTGCCTGGAATGTGCTGCCAGGGGTGGTAGTGGAGGCAGATACGATAGAGGCTGTTAGATAGCATGTGAATGAGTAGGGAATGGAGGGATATGGACTTTGTGTAGGCAGAAGGGGTTAGTTTATTAAGTGTTTAGTTACTAGTTTAATTTAGTTCGACACATCATGGTGGGCTGAAGGGCCTGTTCCTGTGCTGTACTGTTCTATGCTCCGTGGAGAAAATAGAAAGAAATTGAAAACAGCTGCTAAAAGACCAAACAATAGAGTATCTTCTTCTCAGAAAGCACCACCATAGCCCTGTGCAAAAGAATAAAATGGCTCAGGTCTCCAACCCATCAGCTTATATCCTCAACAAAAAAATGCAAAACCCCACAAGGATTTCCTGCAGCTCCGTGATAGCTACGAGTTGCAACTGTCGTTTACAATGAATGGTCCTTCAGCCCTACGCTCATCTGTTAACATCATTACCTGCTCCCTCGGACAAGAGAATGCAATTCTTCCATAGGCTGTGGCGTGATCGACAGGGCACCCGATATCCTGTAGTTCCAGCTTGCACTGTAACGTGAGCAAGACAACACATCAGCTGTGCTACCTGCATGGCCCCTCGAGTTCACTTCCCCATTCTATAAGATCCTGGCCGATCTTCAACGTCGATCGACACTGGCCATGGCTCAGGTGGTGGCACAGTTGTTTCTAAGTCAGGAGGTTGTGGGTTTGAGTCCCACTCCAGAGACTCAGCCACAACAATCTAAGTTGACTAAGTTGAGTACTGGGGGAAACACTGCACTGTTGGAAGAGGCTGCCTTCTGGGTGAGATGCTAAAGCAAGGTTCTGTTTGCTCTGGCATAAAAGATCACCAGATACTGCTTTGAAGGGCAGGCACGGTAGCGTAGCGGTTAGTGTAACACTATTACGGCACAGCGACCCGGGTTCAATTCCAGCCACTGTCTGTAAGGATTTTGTACGTTCTCTCCCCGTGTCTGCGTGGGTTTCCTCCGGGTGCTCCGATTTCCTCCCACATTCCAAAGATGTACGGGTTAGGAAGTAGTGGGCATGCTATGTTGGCGCCGGAAGCATGGCAACACTTGCGGGCTGCCCCCAGAACACTCTACACAAAAAGATGCATTTCACTGTGTGTTTCGATGTACATGTGACTAATAAAGATAACTTATCCTAAGGCCTTTGGTTACTAGTTCAGTAACTGAACCACAATTTTACCAAATCCCTCAACTGTAATATCGTTAGTAGAACTGCTGCCTCACACCCCCAGCGACCTCGGTTCAATCCTGACCTCTAGTGTGGTCTGCGAGGAGTCTGCATGTTCTCCCTACAACTACATAGTTTTCTCATATGTTTGTCCTCCACCACCCCCAAAGACATGTGGGTTGGTAGGTTAATTTGCAACTGCAAATTGTTACTAGTGTATAGGTTGAGTGGTAGAATCTGGGGGAGAGTTGATGGAAATGTGGGGAGATAGGTTACAGGTCCTCCCCAGCTTACAAACACCCAAGTTATGCACACCCCATACATAACGCAGGAGTAAAGAAGTGCCCAGTAAGGAAGGCAAATGCAATGTTAGCAGTCATTTCGAGAGGACTAGAATATAAAAGCAAGGATGCAATGGTGGGGCTTTACAAGGCATTGGCCAGACCACATTTGGAGTACTGTGAGCAGTTTTAGGCCCCGTAATCAAAGGAAGGATGTGCTGGCATTGGAGAAGGTCCAGAGGTGGTTTACGAGAATGATCCCGGGAATGAAAGGGTTAACATATGAGGAGCATTTGATGGCTCTGGGCCTGTACTCACTGGAGCTTAGAAGGATGAGGGGGGATCTCATTGAAATCTACCGAATATTGAAAGGCCTGGATAGAGTGGACATGGAGAGGATGTTTCCAGCAGTGGGAGAGTCTAGGACCAGAGGGCACAGCCTCAGAATAGAAGGACGTCCCTTTAGAACAGAGATGAGGAGGAATTTCTTTAGGCCAGAGGGTGGTGAATCTGTGGAATTCGTTGCCACAGACGGCTGTGGAGGCCAAGTCCATCGGGAGGTGGGATAGGTTCTTGATTAGTAAGGGCATCAAAGGTTACAGGGAGAAGGCAGGAGAATGGAGTTGAGAGGGAAAAATAAATCAGCCATGATCGAATGGTGAAGCAAACTTGATGGGCCGAATGGCCTAATTCTGCTCCTATGTCCCATGGAGTGTTTGGGAGACCAACGGATGCTACAGGACTGCAGGTGTCTTCTGCCAGGTGGGAAATCAGTTCACGGCCACACTTCCGACCTGCAAGTTGTTCAGGTTACGAATGGTCCACAGGAACGGGACCCGTGCAGGGAAAAATTAGTGGGGGAAGCGGGATGGTTTGATGGTCTGAAATCACCCCCTTCTACATTGTAAAGGAACTGTGGAAATATTCGTTTCACTTCACCCTCCTTTCCCCCTTCTCTACAGACAGAGTAGCTTCATCTATGGATGCGAGTTGGCCACAGCTCACCTGATCATCTGCGTATCCCAGCAGGACCTGCTTTTTGGCGTCATTCTTCTCGTAGAGCTTCATCCCAAGTAAATCGCACCAGTACTTAATGGCGCGCTGGAGGTCTGATACAGCCAGGGTTACCTTCTGCACCGGATCTGCAGGAGCAACACAGGCTTTGAGCATCATTTGTAATTGTAAGTAAACACTCCAAACCCATTCACTGGTTGCTCAAACCTCTCATGCTGGAACCAAGAGATGCAAGGGGTCCCAAGATACGGAGACGAGCAACTTCCTGACGTACTCGCGTCCAGCAATCTGCTGCAAGGAAGGCTAGGTTTGGGATGGGTTGCCATGCCTCAAGCTTTGGCTTCCCCTTCAATGAATTCATGTTTGACTAGGTGCTGCAGACAAAGAACGTCTAGAGAGCGGAGCGGCATAAAGATTGTTCCTGCCGACGGTGATTCACAGAGGAGGGCAGGCGAGTGGTAAAATTAATGGTGGAAGGACGGCGGTAGGAGGGAGGGAGGAAGGATACAGAGACCGAAAGGTGGGTCTGGAACACCAGGGAACGTGGACAAAGCAGGGACAACATAGGACCGTGTGGCAACCAGGGAACAACACACTAATGTAACTCAAGTGGACTTCGAGAACTACCGTTTAAATACCAAGTATAACCTCTTGTTTTTCTGCAGTCCATCAGGATCAAAGATGACTTACTTCCACTCGGGTTTTGTGGGGTGGTTGGCAAGGCCAGTGTGGGAACCAGAGACTTCCACAGGTGGGACAGGTAGTGACTGATGAGGGTAGTTAGTGAGGTGATCCGCTCCTTCTGCTGTTTACACAGGGCTTCTGTGAGTTCCCAATACCATCCTGAATGTTCCTTCTCTACTTTGAAGGGTTGTGGGCCAGTGGGGATATTGCATTTCTTCAAGGAAGCTTTGAGTACGTCCTTGAATATTTCCCTCTCCAATCTCTTCCCAGGACAGAGTTTGGAAGAGTGCCCATTTCTGGTGTCAAGCACAAGATCGATGTGGCCTTCCCAATCTAGCTATCCACATGTAATTAGGTGTTGGCCTGGGAGCGGAACTGATGTTGAATTGCTTATGCTTCAAGTGAATTATCACCAAAATAAGATATCTTTATTAGTCACATGTACATCGAAACACACAGTGAAAAGCATCATTTGCGTAGTGTTCTGGGGGCAGCCCGCAAGTGTCGCCACGTTTCCGGCGCCAACATAACATGTCCACAACTTCCTAACCCGTACGTCTTTGGAATGTGGGAGGAAACTGGAGCACCTGGAGGAAACCCATGCAGACACGCGGAGAATGTACAAACTCCTTACAGACAGCAGCCGGAGTTGAACTTGGGTTGCTGGCGCTGTAAAGCGTTATGCTAACCGCTACACTACTGTGCCTGGTAAAAACAATAATAGAATACAGAGTAGTGTGTCACAGTTACAGGGAGGTGCATTGCAGGTAGACAATAAGGTTCAAGGTCATAACAAGGTAGATTGTGAGGTCAAGAGTCCATCTCATCATATATGGGAACCGTTCAATAGTCAAACTATCATATGTCAAACTATCAAGTAGTCAAAACTGACCGGCTCTCCTTAGACCTTGGAAATGGGATCCCTTTCAGCCCACCGATGGCCCCTCTCTGCACCCCACCCAAACATCACTGGGAGTGTGAGCTAGCAGGAAGATGAAGGCCTCCCACCTTCTTCCTTGGATGTGAATGAGCAGTTTGCAATGCCCAGAAACCACCAGGCAGGCAGGGTCCCAAGCCAAAGTGCTTGAATCTGCTGTAGCAGCCTCCAATAGATATTACATTTAGATAGGCAGCAGCAACCACACCTCACATTTATTTATTCTCAGAATAAGTGGGTGTTGCTACCATTTATTGGCCAGCATTTATTGGCCAGCCTTAATTGCCCCTTGTGGTGGCAGTGGAAGGAAGCCAGTTCTGATGCACCCAAGTGGCAGACGAGGCCATTTCAAGAGAATGAAATGATCAACTTCACTGCCCCAAGTCTAGAGTCACACAAGCCGAATGCATTTGAGACAGATGTCCTCCCCCTCCGTGAAGAGTGGAGGGAGCCAAGGGAGTTTTTAATGACAATCTAGTAATCGCTATCATCATCACCACTATTGGGACCAGCAATTTATTCCCGATTTATTTAAGGAACAATTTAAGTTCTCCAACTGTTTTAGAACATAGAACATTACAGCACAGTACAGGCCCTTCAGCCCACGATGTTATGCCGACATTTTATCCTGCTTTAAGATCTAACCCTTCCCTCCCACATGGCCCTCCATTTCTCTATCATTCATGTGCCCATCTAAGAGTGTCTTAATGTCCCTAATGTATCTGCCCCCCAACCTCTGCCGCCAGTGCGTTCCACGCACCCACCACTCTCTCTGTAAAAAAAAACTTACCCCAGCCATCCCCCTTATACCTTCTTCCAATCACCTTAAAAAATTATGCCACTCATGTTACCATTTTCACCCTAGGAAAAAGTCTCTGACTGTCCACTCGATCTATGCCTCTTATCATCTTGTACACCTCCATCAAGTCACCTCTCATCCTCCTCTCCAAAGAGAAAAGCCCTAGCTCACTCAACCTATCCTCATAAGACATGCTCTCCAATCCAGGCAGCATCCTGGTAAATCTCCTCTGCACTCTCTTTAAAGCTTCCACATCCTTCCTATAATGAGGCAACCAGAACTGAACACAATACTCCAAGTGTGGTTTAACCAGAGTTCTATAGAGCTGCAACATTACCTCACACCTCTTGAATTCAATACCCTGACCAATGAACGCCAACACACCATATGCCTTCTTAACAACCCTATCGACCTGCGTGGCAACCTTGAGGGATCTATGGACGTGGACCCCAAGATCCCTCTATTCCTCCACACTGCTAAGAGTCCTGCCATTAACCTTGTATTCTGCCTTTAAAACACTCCCCTCCAGATCGAAAGTCCAAGCAACTAGATTCCCATTCCAGCAGCATAATCATCATATCCACAAGGGCACCAGTGGAGAATCCAGTAAACGACATTTTTCTTTCATGTATACAAATACCTCACAATTCAACTTCCAGCTCTTTGGCTCATCCATTTCCAACCTTCAATGCCTTTCACACTACTACCTGCACCCCACCTAACTCACCGTTCCTCCACCTTCCAGCAGAGCAAGAACGAGACCTCTGGGACACGTGTACACGTATCAGCACTTAGCTTTGATCTGCTCCTTTCTCCACGATTTCCTATAGTCTTTTGGATGCAAGGTTCACACAGGGAAACAGGGTAGTAGCTATGCCAATGATACAGCTTGGAAACTATGCAGAGAGGGCATCCTAAAATCTGCAAATGACCAGTGTATTCCAGTTGTCCACACCTCACTAACTAAAGCACCTAGAGCTATTTACGAAGATCATGTACAAAACAACCTACCATTGCCCACAGCTTGTGGAACATTTTATAATAATGGCCACACAAGTTGTTCAGGGGGGCAAAGGAGATGTATGACATGCTTGCCTTTATTAGTCAAGGCACTGAGTTCAAGAGTCAGGAAGTTATGTTGCAGCTTTATAAAACTCTGGTTAGGCCGCAGCTGGAGTATCGCATTCGATTCTGGTCGTCCCTTATAGGAAGGATGTGGGGGCTTTGGAGAGGGTGCAGAAGAATTCACCAGGATGCTGCCTAGATTAGAGGGCATGTGCTATAAGGAGAGGTTGGACAAACTTGGGTTGTTTTCTCTGGAGCCGCTGAAGCTGAGGGGAGACCTGACAGAAATTTATAAAAATTATGAGGGGGATAGACAGCTGGTATCTTTTTCCCAGGGTTGAAATGTCAAGTACTAGAGGGCATGCTTTTAAGGTGAGGGGGTAAAGTTCAAAGGAGATGTGCAGGGCCAAGTTTTTCTAAAAATAAAACAGAGTGGCACTGCCAGGGATGGTGGAGGCGGCAGATACGATAAAGGCATTTAAAAGGCAGAGAATATGCAGAGATGGAGGGATATGGAAAATGTGCAGGCAGAAGGGATTAGGTGTCATTGGCTTAATTAGTTCAGCACAACATCGTGGGCTGAAGGGCCTATTCCTGTGCTGTGCTGTTCTATGATACACTGCTACTTCACTTAGCAGCAGGATGTGTTCCCAGGAACGAGAGAACTCATGGAAATCAGTGCTAGGTGGGGTCATTATCACGTTATGTAGCACTAATGTGTCAGGAACCTGGCATATGTCTAATGTTCCTGCAGCAACGAATTGCCCACAGCTCAGTATGGAGAGGTTCCATGAAGGATCAATGGCCAACGACTCTGCCCTGCAACTGAGTGGATTTGCTGTGTTAATTCTTTGAGAGGGTGAACTTTATTCTTGGAGACACAAGAGACTGCAGATGCTGGAACACACACAAGATGTTGGAGGATCTCAGCGGGTCAGACCAGCATCTGTGGAGAGAAATGGACAGGTCGACATTTCAGGTTGAGACCCTTCATCTCAACCCAAAACTCTGTTTGTCCATTTCCCTCCACAGATCCTGCCTGAAGTTCCTTCAGTAGCTTGCTTGTTGAACTTTATCCTTATCTGGTCATAAGTTCAAATCCCACACCAAAATACGTCAATTTTTTAAACAACAGTAATAGAATAAAGGTGGCACGGTAGTGCAGCGGTTAGCGTAACGCTATTATAACGCCAGCGACCTGGGTTCAATTCCCGCCACTGTCTGTAAGGATTTGTATGTTCTCCCCCATGTGTCTGCATGGGTTTCTTCCAGATGCTCCGGTTTCCTCCCACATTCCAAAGAAAACGTACAGATTAGGAGTTGTGGACATGCTATGTTGGCGCCGGAAGAGTGGGCGACACTTGCGGGCTGCCCCCAGCACTTCTCAGTAATGCAAAAAGATGCATCTCACTGAGAGTTTCGATGTACATGTGACTAACAAATAAATATATTATCTTATAAAGTAACTTCAATCTGTGTCCAAACCTGTCTGCGGTTGCTCCTTATCCACCAAATAGAATTTGTATCCCCCCGGGGCCTCAGTTACAAACACTCCGTCCTGAGTTTCGGTCAATGGCTGTCCCTGCTTCTTGGCATTGCTCACTGCCTCACTTGACTGAAGGGTAATTCCCTATGGAAAGAAACATAATGTAAGATTGGATGCCTATGACTAGTGGTGTCCCATGAGGATCAGTGCTGAGACACTTGTTGTCTGTAACATACAGAAATGACTCAGATGCAGATGTGGGCAGCAAGGTCAGGAAGTTCTCAGATGACACAAAGATTGGGGGGGTTGTTGATAGTGTGGAAGGTAGTCATAGGCTGCAGAGGTCAGCAAAAATATAAACTGTTGGAAGAACTCAGTGGTCAAACAGCATCTGTGGAGGCGAAGGAATGGTCGATGTTTTGGATCAAGACCCTGAATCAAGACTTGACAGATATCAATACTTTGGTGAAATAGGCTGAAAAATGACAGATAGAGTGAGGAACAGAGAGACAAAGTACAAGTCCATAGATCCTTGAAAGGTGGCAGCACAGATAGACAAAGTGGTTCGGCAAGCATACAGGATACTGGCCTTCATCAGTCGGGGCAATGAATACAGGAGTAGGTAGGTTTTGCTGCAACCTTATAAAACCTTGGTCAGACCTCAGTTGGAGTACTGCATGCAGTTCTGGTCACCGAGGTATAGAGGGGGCGTGACGGCGCTGGAGAGGGTGCAGAGGAGATTCACCAGCATGTTGCCTGGGATGCTGCAGTTCAGTTACGGGGAGAGTCGGGAGAGGCTGGGTCTGTTCTCCCTGGAGCCGACGGGGTTAAGAGGGAACTTGACTGAGGTATATAAAATTATGAGGGGTATAGATAGAGTGCTGGAAACTTTTCCCCTTATCAGAGACAGATAAACCTAGAGGACATGGAAGAGCAGTTGGAGCTGGGTCACTGACAGCAGTTAAGTGTCTCGATGAGCACTTGAACCACTTAGGCATCGAGGGCTATGGGCCAAGGGCTGGGTGATGGGTTCAGTGCAGAAGGGGCCCCATGGGTGGATCAGTTGGGCCAAATGGCCTGCTTCCATGCTGTACAAATTCTATAATTCTAACTTTTCCAAACTGCTGCAGATCAGGTTTTGGACATCCTACAGGAAGAATGTTTAGAGTGTGGCTTTTTTGTAACTCACTTTATTGGTGTTTGGTCATCTTCACCAAACAAAATATGTACCCCAAGCAGATACTACCACCATTGGTAGTATCTACAGGAGGTGCTGCCTCAGGAAGGCAACATCTATCATCCAAGATCCCCACCATCCGGGCCATGCCATCTTCTCTCGCAGCTCCCATCGGGCAGGAGGTACAGAAGCCTGAAGTCCCACACCACCAGGTTTCAGGAACAGCTACTTCCCTTCAACCATTCCGTTCTTGAACCAACTGTTAGAACCCTAATCACTACAGTTTAGCAACACCATGACCACTTTAATCACTCTGCATTAAAATGGACTTCTTTTTGTTCTTTCTTTAATACTGTGTATAATTTACAGTAGGTGTAATTAATGCTTTTCTTGTGAATGTTGTCGATCTGATGCTTTGGTGCCTGGAAATACTGCTGCAGTAAGTTTTCATTGCACGCATGTGCACAACATGTACATACAACAATAAGCTCGACTTTGCCTTCAGAGAAATGGATGATTGAAAGAGACACTTACCAGGAAGTCATTCCCCAAGCGATATTCACCCACTCCATATTATAAGTTATCTCAGACACAAAGTGAGTGTCCTCGGTACCATAGCCAATCATGGTCTTGCTCCATTTGCCATCGTACGGCCTGTACAGTTTAGAAAGTAAGAGGATACACTAATTCCTGCTGCTCATGGCCTTGCACTGTCAGCTTCACAACAGAGTGTTTCCAAATCATGGAATTGCTGTGGCAGAGAATGAGGCCATTCAGCCACTGACTTACAGATTTCTATAGACATACAGTGGAGAGCAATTCTGACTGGTTCATCACCGCCTGGTACGGAGGCTCCATGTGCAGGGTCGCAAGATGCTGCAGAGGTTGTAGACTCAGCCGGCTCCATCACGGGCACAACCCTCCTCAGCATCCAGGACATCTTCAAGAGGCGTGCCACAAGAAGGCGACATCCATCACTAAGGACCCTCACCACCCGGGATATGCCCTCTTCTCGTTACTCCCATCGGGAGGAGGTACAGGAGCCTGAAGACCCACATTCAACGATTCAGGAACAGTTTCTTCCCTCCACCATCAGATTTCTGAACAGTCCATGAACCCATGAACATTATTTTGTTATTCTGTTTTTTTGCACTATTTTTTGTCATTTATAGTAATTTAATGCCTTGGCACTGTACTGCTGCACAAAACAACATATTCCACGTCATACAAGTCAGTGACAATAAATCTGATTCTGACTATTCCAGAGATCCAGTCCCGTTCCTTCCCTGCACCTGTTGTTGAAGAGGAGCTACTGTGATCACAGAGAGATCCAAACGCAACAACAAGATGAATAACCTGGTTGACTGATAACCTCTGGTTTGGACGCTGGGAGAATGCTCCTTCACCCTTTTGAATAGTGAACCATTTCAGCAGCCAAGGAAATGAGCTGCTCACTGAACATTTCATCCAAAAGATGGTACATTCAATAAGCAGCACTCCCTCAGTACCGTACAGAAATGCCACCACATTCTTGATGCTCAAGTACTGGCGCAGACACTGAACTTACACTAAGATGGCCTCTTGACCTCACAATCTACCTTGTCGTGGCCCTTGCACCTTAATTGTCTGCCTGCACTGCACTTTCTCTATAACTGTAACACTATATTCTGTTATTGCTTTTCCTTCTTTATACTACCTTGATGTACTTATGTATGGAATGATCTCTCTGGATGGCAATGCAAAATAAAGTTTTTCACTGTACCACTGTGACAATAATAAACCAATTATTCATTTTCCGGATCTAGGCATCACTAGCAAGGCTAGTATTTACTGTCCCCTCCCTAATGGCCTTTGAGAAGATGGCAGTGAATTGCAGTCCTTCCAGTGAAGGTAATCTCGCTGTGCTGTTGGGTAGGGAGTTCCAGGATTTAGACCCAATGACAATGAGGACTGGCGGGGTCAGGCTCCCCTCTCTGTACGCAGCACAACTGCTAACACAAATCTTCCCTCTGCTTTCCCCCCTCATTCAATTACAGGAGATTGAAATGAACCCATTAAGGGTTCCTTTAAAGTTTGGCGTAATAAATACTCTTGGCGTGATTTGTGTTCGTCCACCAAACAACCACGACAGTCAGAGACTTTTTCCCAGGGTGAAAATGGCTAACACGAGGGAGCATAATTTTAAGGTGATTGGAGGAAGGTATAAGGGGGATGTCAGGCGTAAGTTTTTTTTAAACACAGAGAGCGTGGGTGCATGGAAACAGACTGCCGGCAGAGTTGTGGGAGCAGATACATTAGGAACATTTAATAGACTCTTAGATAGCTACATGTATGATAGAGAAAAGAAGAGCTATGTGGGAGGGAAGGGTTAGATAGATATTAGAGCAGGATAAAATGTTGGCACAACATTGAGCTGAAGGGCCTGTACTGTGCTGTAATATTCTATGTTCTAAATCAAAAACTAAATGGTCATTGGAAAACAACCATAAGTTAATATGTCTGGGTCAGTCAGTAACTCCCACAAGCAACGCAAAGGCTTTAACTCACCCATTGCAACTTGCTTTGCAGCCTTCTTCAAACTCTCATGCCTCAGGACCTGTACAAACATTGAACATTAGGTTATTCTCCTTGAAGCAGAGGTCAAGGAGCCATCTAATGGAGATGGAGACATCTGGGGACGTTCTGAAGCTTGGTGCAGCCACCACAGAGACCCTGTGGGGAACGGCCACAGTTTAAGGCCCTGTCGTTACTGCACAATGAGTGCCCAAAATCCTCACAGAATACACTGGGTATGGTGGCCTAATGATTAAGTTCATTGATCATTGATCCAGAGAGATGAGTTTGAACTACATCACGGGACCCAAGGAAGTAAATTAATTAAATAAATGGAGCAGGGGAGGAGTGAAATGAAAAGCTAGTCTCAGTAATGGTGACCTTACATATTGTCATAAAAAACCCAGCCAGCTCACTAACTCCTGCAAGGGACGAAATCTTTAGTCCTTAGTCCTTACCTGGTCTGGCCTATATGTGAATCCAGATGACTATATGTGACAGGATGACTATTAACCACCCCCTCTGTTCAGGGGCACTAAAGGGATGGACAATGAATGTCAGCATTGTCAGCGACATCCACATCCCATAAAAGGAATAGAATATGTAAAAGTAGGTACCATCTGATATAACGTGAATCTTCTACGTGTAAAGACTCGACTTGAACTGTGAGCGAAGGATACATGAACAGACTGCATCACAGAGACACAAGAGCTGATGCTAGGAACCTGGAACAAAAAACATGCTGCTGGAGGAACTCAGCAGGTCAACAACCATCTGTGGAGGGAATGGACAGTCAACGTTCTCAGCCGAGACCCTGCATCTGGACTCCACGTGAGGAGTCTCAACCCGAAACATGGACTGTCCATTTCCCTCCACAGATGCTGCCTGACGTGCTGAGTTCCCCAGCAGCTTGTTTTTTTATATATGTAAACTGCATTATAGGTTTGCAAATTTTATGCATGTGTATATTTTTTTTACAAAGTAAGCTAATCAGTACTGGGAGAGTGCTACACTGTCAGAGGTGCCACCTTTTGATTGAGAGGATAAATCGAGGCTGTCAATTCCCTCAGGTGAACATTAAAGATGCCACCGCACTAACTTGAAAGTTCTACCCTTGTCCTACCCAACATTTAACCTCTATTAACATCAATTAAACAGATCATCCTAGCAGATTGCTGTTTGCAGAATGTTGCTGTGCACAAATTGGCTGTCATGTAGCAGTGACTACACGTCAAAGTAGTACGCGTTGGCCGTACTTTAGGACTTCCTAAAAAGAGAAGGGCAGGAATTTAAGACCTTTTTCCTCAAAAGATATATGTGGTCTAGTCTCAAACACGACACTGAAGTTAAGATCTATTTGGGGGTTGGAGGGAGGAACATGGGATCACGGCAACATTAGAAGGTATCTAAAGCAAGAGCCATAGATACGTGTGAAACAACTGGTAGAAACAACATATAAAAAATATTGGGAGTTTTCGTAATCTAACTGAAGGACCGATCACAATTAAGAATTTGGTCTCTGTGAATTCTCAAGGACATCATTTATTGCCGATACCTCATTGCACTGAAGAGAGCTTTCACAGCCCAATGGCTTGCAAAGGGAGATGGCAACTAGCAGTCACTTTGGTGTAGGATTGACACGATGTATTGGCCAGACCAGGTAAATGGATGTCCCCTTTAGAGAAGGCCAATCAGATTCTTTGAAATAACCTTTACTAAACCCAGCTACGTAAAACTAAACTCAATCTGTCACGGCACTACCTGAACTCTGTTCATTTGGATTATTATTCCAGGCCTCTGGATTACTGAGCAGCAAACATTAAGCACAGGATCTGAAAGCATGCCTAACTTTGCAACATTTCTATAAGGAAGAAGGTGACAACAGAAATTAAAAGGGGACAATATTTGGGGGGAAAGAGGAACCACTCACTTTCAGCAGGAATACAGTTGGGAGCTCAGCAGTTCAGTGGCAATGGGAATGAGAGGGGCTGGAGACAGGTTTGTGAATGAGAGATCAGATATTAATGCAACGGCTACCCAGCCGCAACAAAGAGAAGCATCAAACTCACCTTCATGCCCAAGACATCCCTGTAAAACCTGGTGCTGCGACTACGATCACCCACTTTAAACACAAAATGCAGCGCCCTGCCCAGCACCATGGCGACCCCGGAACAGTGCCTGTCGCATCACGTGACCGCGCTCTCACGTGACCCGGACAATTTGTTACAACGGCCCCTCAACACGCATGCGCGCCCCTCATCCACGCCCGCTCGAAGTTTGAAGTGTTTTCCCCTGCCTGAAACAATATTCATTCGGTATTTGTGGAAATATGAAACAACTAAGAGCAATAGCTGAAGTAAAAGCCCAAATATTGGAAAAGCCCAACCTGTGTTAAAAAGAATCAATGCTTGAAATACTCAGCATCTGTGGAGGAGAAAGTATCATGTCGAAGACCCCTCATTAATTGATTTTCATTTTTTGTTAATAACCTGCGCTAAGAGCAAAAGATACCATGCATTTATGTGGAGCTTTTCAAATTCCACATCGCTTTACAGCCAGACCATAGACATAGAAACAGAAAAAACACAAAGAAAAGGAATCAGGAGTAGGCCTCCGGGTCCTTCAAGCCTGCCCCACCACTTAATATGATCATGGCTGATTCATGCTGGCCTCAATTCCTCTTCTGTTCCCTTCCTCCATCTCCCTCTATCAATATTCATCCACCTCCACTTCAAACACTTATAATGATCCAGCTTCCACCACCCACAAGGGCAGAGAATTCCAGAGATTCATCACCCTCTGCAAGAAATTTCTATGTATCTCAGTTCTAAATGACCAGGCCCCTTATCCTGTAGTTACATCCTCTTGTTTGGGACTCTCCCACTTGTAAAAAACATTCCAACATCTATATCTGTTAAGCCCTCTTTGGATCTTTCATGCTTGTATAAGACCAACGCTCAATCTTCTGAAGTCCAAGGAATACAGGCCCAAACTGTTTAGCTTCTCTTGTAGGAAAACCCTCTCATTCCCAGGAATTAGCCTGGTGAACCTCCACTGTATCGCTATTACATACTTTTTTAGGTAAAGGGACCAAAGCTATACACAGTATTCCAGGTGAGGCCTCACCAAAGCCCTGTAAAAATTACAATAAAACCTCCCTATTTTTAAACTCCAACCCCTTTGCAATGAAGGGCAAAATGCCACTTGCCTTCTTAACTACTTGATAGACCTGCCTGCTAGCTTTTGTGATTCATGTACTTGAACATCCCTCTGAACATCACTCGTTTGTAGTCTTTCTCCTTTTAAAAAATAATAAATCTGCCTTTTGATTGCTCTCCCTGAAGCACATGACCTCACACTTCCCCACATTAAACTCCATTTGCCAGTCTTTTGCCCACTCACTCAATCTTTCAAAATCCCATTGCAGAATCACAATATCCTTATCACAACATGCCCTTCCACCTACTTTCATATCATTGACAAAGTTGCAAACCTTATCTACTGTTCGTTTCTCCAGATTATTAATGTAAATAGAGAACAACTGCAGGCCCAAGAACTGATCCCTGTTGTATCCACTAGTTCAGACCTGATGAGGGTCTCAACCTGAAACGTCGACTGTTTATTTCCCTCTATAGATTCTGCCCGACATGCTGAGTCCCTCCAGTATTTTGTGTGTGTTGTATCCACTAGTTACCTCTTTCCAGTCTGAAAAGGACCCATTTATTCCAATTGTCCATTTTCTGAGACAGCTTGTTTTCAATCCATTCTAACACACTTCCTCTAATACCACAGGCTTTTAATTTATGCACAGCCTCCTATGTGGCACCTTGTCAACTACCTTTAGGAAATCTAAATGCACTACATCTACAGGTACCCCTCTATCAACTCCCCCTGTCAAATCCTCAAAGAATTCGAGCAAATTTGTCAAGCATGTCGGAGTAATGCCATTTCAGCTGGGATTTAGAAAACTGATTTAGATGTTGCTATGATGTTTCTTCGAACTGAGAACTGAAATCAGATCTGGACTATGAGGATTTTTGGTTCCAATATTGATTAGAAGTATCTAAACCGACAAAAGGGGCTTCCCCTTTCCTATCTTCAGTCCTGAAGAAGGGTCCTGATCCGAAATGTTGACCGCCTGCTTTTCTCACAACGGATGCTGCCTGGCCTGCTGAGTTCCTCCAGCATCATCGTGTTTTTCACCTAGATTCCAGCATCTGTAGTCCTTTGTTTCTCCAAAATTATGAGGGGTATAGATAAGGTGAATGTATGCAGGCTTTTTCCCGAGTTGGTGTGAGACTAGAACTGAGGACGTAAATTTAGGGTTAAAGGTGAAATATATAATGGGGAACTTCTTCACTCAGAGGGTGGTGTGAGTGTGGAACGAGCTGCCAGCAGAAGTGCTAGACGCAGGTTCACACTGCAACATCTAAGAGAAGTTTGGGTAGGTACATGATGGGAGGGGTTTGGAGGGATATGGTCCCGGTGCAGGTAGATGGGACGAGGGCAGAGGATCAGGTGGGCATGGACTAGATGGGCCAAAGGGCCTGTTTCTGTGCTATGTGCCTGTGATGCTGCTGCAAGCAAGCTTTTGATTGCACCTGTGCACACATGCATATGGCAATAAACTCGACTTTGTCTTTGGCTGAGAGAACAGTGATCAAACAGCGGGGATCCGGGCTGTCAATCATAGGTCCCCGGGACGAGTCACGTGGCCCACACAACCACGTGACGTCCCGCCGGCGGCTCTCCCGCCGCGCATGCGTGGCGCTGCCGGCCACGATGGCGACGCTGATGCGGTCCGTGTGCCGCACTGTGTGCTGCCGCCCGGCCGGGGCAGGCGGTACGTCAGGGCGCTGAGGAGGAGGCCGCTGGAGGTGGTGGACGCTCGCGTCCAGGGAGCGGCTGGGGCCGGCGAGAGGTCCCCTGGCCGGGAGGACCCCGGGCCCCGGGTCGCGTTGGGGCTCAGGCCGGGCCGCAGCCCCTCGGCGCCGCCTCCCTGCCCGACCTGCCGGTCGAGAGGGCGTCTCCCGGGGACAAGCGGCTGGCGTAAGGAGCATTGACATTAAACCTGATGCATGTCCTGGTGCAGGGTCTCCGCCCGGAGCTCGACAATTCTTCTCCCCCCCCCCCCCCCCAGACGCTGCTCGACCCCCTGAGTCCCTCCAGCAGATTGTGTGTTGCTCCAGATTCCTGCATCTGCAGCCTCCTGTGTCTCCATGGTCCACGTCCCTAGATCCCTCAAGATCCCTGTGCAGGTCGATGGGGTTGTTAAGAAGGCGCATGGTGTGTTGGCCTTCATTAGTCGGGGTACTGAGTTCAAGAGCCACGAGGTGATGTTGCAGCTCAATAGCACTCTAGTGAGACCACACTTGGAGTATTGTGTTCAGTTCTGGTCGCCTCATTATAGGAAGGATGTGGAAGCTTTAGAGAGGGTGCAGAGGAGATTTACCAGGATGCTGCCTGGATTGGAGAGCGTGTCTTATGAGGATAGGTTGAGTGAGCTGGGGCTTTTCTCTTTGGAGAGGAGGAGGATGAGAGGTGACTTGATAGAGGTGTACAAGATGATAAGAGGCATAGATCAAGTGGACGGTCATAGACTTTTTCCCAGGGTGAAAATGACTAACATGAGGTGGCATAATTTTAAGGTGATTGGAGGAAGGTATAAGGGGGTCGTCAGAGGTAAGTTTTTTTTACACAGAGAGTGGTGAGTTCGTGGAATGTACTGCCGGCAGAGGTGGTGGAGGTAGATACGTTAGGGACATTTAAGAGACTCTTAGGTAGCCACATGAATGACAGAGAAATGGAGGGCTATGTGAGAGGGAAGGGTTAGATAGATCTTAGAGCAGGATATAATCTTGGCACATCATTGTGGGCTGAAGGGCCTGTACTGTGCTGTAGTGTTCTATGTTCTACCGATTAACCATCACCAGCTGACCCCCACCCCACCCCCCGGGGCTGCTCCTCAACAGAGAACAATTCCTCTTCCACTCTGCTTCTCTATATACCAGCCATCTCCCTCCACCTCTTTATACTGGCTATCTCCCCTCAATTTTTTAGTCCAGATTGATGCTCTCAACCTGAAATGTCAACTGTCCATTTTTCTCCATAGATGCTGTGTGCCCCACTTACTTCCTCCAGCGTCTGTGTTGCTCCAGATCCCAGCATCTCCAATGTCTTGTATCCAGGGAAGAATTGGAGCAGGTTTAGGTGTGGAGACACAAGAGACTATGGATGCTGGAATCTGGAGCAAAAAGCAATCTGCTGGAGGAACTCAGTGGGTCAGGCAGCATCTGTGGAGGCAGAGGGATGGTCAAATTTTTGGGTCAAGACTCTGACCTGCTGGGTTCCTCCAGCAGTTTGTTTTTTGTTCCAGGTGTGGGAGGTACTGTCCTTTGAGCCTGTATTGCCATTCACGAAGATCACTTCTGATCTTCCATCTCAGTGCCACTTTCCACCACTATCATCCTATGCCCAGAAATTTGTTGATCGCTGTCTTGAATGAACACAATGACTGAGCCTCCACAGCCCTCTGAAGTAGACAATTCCAAAGGTTCACTCTCCTCTGAAGAAATTTCTCATCTCAGTGACATCAACCTACCCCTTATTCTCAAATTGTGCTCTCTGCTCCTGGACTCCTCAGTCAGGGAAGGCATCTTCCCTGCGTCTAGCCTGTTTAGCCCTTTATGAATTTTGAGTTTTGATGAGCTTTCCTCTCATTCTTCTAAACTCTACCGAGTATAGTCCCAGTAAAGTCCATCTCTCCTATAGAGCAAACCAGCCAGCCTTGGAATCAGTCTAGTGAATCTTCACTGAGCTCCCTCTATGACCAGTACATTCTCTCGAGTAAGGGAATCAAAATTCCAGGGCAGTCTCATGTCCTATACAATTGCAATAAATCTTCCTTCTGTAATCAGACCCTATTGTAATGAAGGCCGACGTACCATTTGCTTTCAGAAGTGCTTGTTACATCTGAATGTTGGTCTTCAATGACTTGTGTACAAGCACACCTAGATTCCTTTGAATATCAATCCTATCCAATTTCTCACCATTTAACGAATACTCTTGCTTTTCTATTATATGCACCAAAGTATGATCTCAAATTTTTCTACATTATGTTCTGTTTGCCACATTCTCACCCACTCGTTCAGTTTGTCTTTACATTCTCCTCCGTGTTCACAATCCTACTTCGTTTAGTATCACCAACAAACTTGGAAATATTGATATTTGATGCTCCACAACCAAACCATGGATAAACATTGTAAATAGCTGGGCCCAGGCACCAATCTCTGTGGTACTTGACTAGTCACACCCTACCATCCTGAGATGGGTCCATTTATTTCCACTCTTCACTTTCTGTCCAGTAACCAATTAACAATCCATGTGTTCTAATGTTGTGAACCACCCCCTTGTGTGGGACCTTATTGAAAGCCTTCTGGAAGTCCAAATACAGCACATCCATAGTTTCCCCATTCTACTTGCATCTTTAAATAAACTTAAGATTAGTCAAACGTGATTTTTGCTTCATAAATCTATGTTGACTGTACTGAATCTTGTTACGAGCTCACGACTGGTTTGTAGAGGGATCCCTTTAGTGGATCGTTCTGGGGACTCATTTGAAGTTTTGAACAAAAGGTACAACGGAAATGTGAGTAAAAAATTCTATGCAAGGTATGATTTAGGAACAGCTTCTTCCCCATCAGATTTCTGAATGGTCCATGAACACTACTTCGTTATTCCTTCTTTTGCACTATATTTATTTTGTAATTTTATGTCTTTGCACTGTACGGCTGCTGCAAAACAAATTTCACAACATATAAGTCAATGATAATAAACCGGATTCTGATCTGGAATTCACTGCCTTTAGGGAGTGGGGGCAAAGGAATGGGATAGACATATGAGAGGGAATAACTTCCAGAGCTGGGGAAAGAACGTGGAATGGAACTGATGGGATTGCTCTACTAGCATCTGGATTGACCCATTGGGCCAAATGGCCGCCTTCTGTGCTATGACAGTGCTATGATCCTTTTGTAAAGTGAAGCAGGTGGTGAATCTGTTGGTTGCTTTTTGTTCAATAATTCCAGTTTCTCCATTTTGAAGCTAAATGTCTTTTGCTATTGACAGAAAAGTTATGACCATTGCGAAGTCCAAGAAATTCCGTGACCAGCATGGGAAAATCCTTCTCGAGGGTCGGCGGTTGATAACTGATGCCTTGGGAGCCGGAGCAAGACTCGAGACTCTCTTCTTCAGTAATATGGACAGCCTGAAGGAATTGCCTCTGGAGAAACTGAAGGATGTTAAATTCATCAAAGTAAAGTTTGACGAGATTAAGATGTGGTCTGATCTTGTAACTCCTCAGGGAGCACTGGGTAAGTACCAAACATCACTGAAATAAAGGAATAAAAACAGGAATCATTGTAGCCTGACAGTCAGAGAGAATGTAACCCAGGTCCAGGAGGTTATAAACCTGTGCCTATCCCGATACAGGTCGTCCCCAGGTAATGAGCGGGTTTTGGTTTCACAGACTCCATAACTCAATCTTGTCCATAAGTCAGAACATAGAACACTACAGCACAGTACAGGCCCTTCGGCCCACAATGTTGTGCCGACATTTTATCCTGCTCTAAGATCTATCTAACCCTTCCCTCCCACTTAGCCCTCCATTTCTCTATCATTCATGGGGCTATCCAGGAGTCTCTTAAGTGTTCCTAATGTATCTGTCCCCACGACCTCTGCTGGCAGTGCGTTCCACGCACCCACCACTCTTTGTGTAAAAAAAACTTACCTCTGACATCCCCCTTATACCTTCCTCCAATCACCTTAAAATGATGTCCCCTCATGTTAGCCATTGTCACCCTGGGAAAAAGTCTCTGACTGTCCACTCGATCTATGCCTCTTATCATCTTGTACACCTCTATCAAGTCACCTCTCATCCTCCTTCTCTCCAAAGAGAAAAGCCCTAGCTCACTCAACCTATCCTCATGAGACATACTCTCCAATCCAGGCAACATCCTGGTAGATCTCCTCTGCACCCTCTCCAAAGTTTCCATATCCTTCCTATAATGAGATGACCAGAACTGAACACAATACTCCAAGTGTGGTCTAACCAGAGTTCTAAAGAGCTGCAATATCACCTCGCGGCTCTTGAACTCAATGTCCCGACTAATGAGGCCAACGCTCCATACGCCTTCTTAACAACCCCATCGACCTGTGTGGCAACCTTGAGGGATCTATGGATGTGGACCCCAAGATCCCTCTGTTCCTCCTGCCATTAACCTTGTCTACTGCCTTCAAATTCGATCTCCCGAAGTACACAGAAATCACTGCATATGGTAACCACGCCTCCAAAGTATTGTAATGAATGATATCAAAAGCACACCAGACTGCTAACAAAGAACAATTACTAAGAGTGGAGAGAGAGAGAGAGCACTCATGGCAAGGAATGTATGTACCTACATCAGACTTTTGAATTTAATAATAATATGTGAGCTCATTCATATGTAGGGTGCCCATTCATCGGGCGATCGCAACCTGGGGACGGCCTGTAAATAAAAAGGATGAATGTTATTTGGATTGCTGCTTTCAGCTTTCCAAAGTACTTTGGAGCCAGTGAAGTACTTTTGATTTGAGCAGATAATTGTAAAGAGCACAGCAGTCTGCCATTGCGCGCACACCACATGCTTCCACAAACAGAGTGACAATGACCCGGTAATATTACTTTCAGTAATCATTTCCGTTTTACCTGGTAAGTCCGTCCTCGAGGGAGTCTCGCTTGAACTCTTACTGAGACAAAATATCGATGCACAATGAACCAAAACGAAAAGCAGCACAAGTATCAACTTACACTCAAATAATACTTTTTTTTAATAACATTGCATTGAAGCGTCCCAGAATGTTTTTATGCAGGGTTGCCTTGAGTCAATGAATGGCATGTAGATGTATGGCAGATAGTTTTACACAGCAAGGGGAATGGGATGAAGGGCAGATTCTCCAGGCCACAAGCAGAACCACTGCTTCTCTTCAGCAGTGCCATGGAATTACTAACGCCTACTGGAGGCCAGGCTTTGGTTTAAGAATCTTGACTGTACAACAGTAGAAATCGTGTCCCAAACATTGCATGGCCTGGAATTTCCAGTGAAAATAGTCAGTGCTGCTAAGGGGTGAGGATTTAAAATAGTAAATTTTCCTACTATTCTTGCTGTTTGTGGCAGGGATTTTTTTGAAGCCAGAATATTCCAAGATGAAGTATCCAATTCAACAAGAGCACACCATACCTCTCCTCCTTATTTGTGACAACATCCGAGATCCTGGCAATTTGGGCACAATATTACGATCTGCAGCGGCAGCTGGATGTAGTAAAATACTAGTGACAAAAGGTTAGTATCATCAAAACTGTTATAACCATCTGAACCCTCGGCTCTTCGATGTTCTCTCCAGAGACTCCAAAGGGGGCAACAACTTGCAAGGTTTCCAGGAACAGTTTTAACGCCACCTCTTCCACCGAGAAATCTGCCATAAAAGCAGAAAATGCAGGAGGTGCTCAGCAGGACAGGCAGCATCTGTGAAGAGAGAACCAGATAATATTTCAGGTTGATGATACTTCATCAGAACTGAAAAAGTGAGAAAACGTATGTTTGAAGTTGCGGAGAGGGATGGGGAGAATACTTGTGTAGCCAAGGTTGTCCAGGTCAGTAGAATCACACAGCACTGAAACAGGTACTTGAGTCTGCACTGACTATCATGCTCCCGTTAATACTAATCCAACAATAATCCCATTTTATTGTCCCCAAATTCTACTACTTGCATATACACTAGGAGCAATTTATGGGGGGGGGGGGGGGGAGGGGTGCAATTAACCTACCCAATCTTATATCTTTGGCATATGGAAGGAAGCTGGAACACTCAAATCCATGCAGTCATGGGGAGAATGTACAAACTCCACACAGCATCAGAGCTCAGGATTGAACCCAGTTCATTGGAACCGTGAGGTGGCAGCTGGAGCAGCTGTGCCACTATCCCAGCAGTGTAAGCAGAGGGAGATGAATAAATATAGCGGGAAAAAAAAGAAGATTCAGCTCAAACTGAGATGGAAAACCTAGCAGCTGCTGGATATCTGTGATAAAAGGGAACTCTGGAAACACTCTGCAATTCAACGGTGACCCAGAACCTCCAGCTACCTATCACCTTAATTCTCCATTCCACTCTCTCCTTGGTCTCCACACTCTTCTAGTAAAGCCAAATAAGCTTGAGGACTAATTCCTCCTCTTCCATCAAGACATGTTGCAGCACTTGGGACGTATTGAATTCAATAATTTTGGATAATCAGCCTTTTCTGTTTGGGAAAATTTTGATGTTAGGTCATCCATCCATGACATTAATTCGATTTTTTCTCTCGAATTGATTTCCAGCATTCTCTTTATTTCAAGCATTCTCTTTATTTCAGCTTTCCAGAAACTGCTGCTTTTTGCATCTTACAGTTCCAGCCCGATGATGTTTTTCCCTCTAATTCATCTCCCTCTGTTTCTGCTCCCCCCCCCTCCCCCACATAGACAGATGATTAAATGGCACTGAAAGCATTGTGTCATGTGGACAGTCTATCACAGACATTCCCCTTGTTCTCTCCACTTTTTCCCCTCTGCAACTAAAAACACCTGTCTTTCCTCACTTTTTTGGTTCTGATAAAGGGACATTGATCTGAAGCAGTTGCTCTGTTTCTCTCTCCACAGATGCTACCTGGTTGGCTGAGAATATCCAGCGTTTTCTATTTTTATTTTGCATTGCTAGCATTTACAATTTTTCATACCCAAACTGATTCCTTTGAATCAAAATAGTGATGGCTGGCTAATCAACTATTAGACAAACTACCTATTATCTGATATTTGTACATTTAAATATTGTCCATTGGGTGCTGCTTGGGGCATATCTTATTCAAAGGTATCGAACACTACTTGGAATGCCCTGCCTCATTCTGGCTAACTCAAGTTCCTAAATTATCGTACAGGTACACCTTGGCTACACAAGCTATCTCTGGGGAATAAGTGGGTGAAATGGTGTGGTGATGGATTTCGAAGGCTGTAGGTATTTGCCATGAGGTTGTGAGTGATCGGTTAGGTAGTCTTCAAGTAAAGGTAGCTAGCAGTGGGTAAATCAGCAACTACAAATATGAAACAATGCACTCATTTCATAGGTGATGAAGATAAAGACCTGCAAGGATTTCAAATAGGCCAAAGTTGGCATGTAAGGGGTTAAAACCTAAAACATAAGAAGATCAGGGTACATGGGCAGCTGGTGAATCTAGAAGTTAGGTAATTGCTGAGCTACCTTGATGTGTGCAATGTTACCAAGAACAAGATTCGTTGTCCATCCCCTATTGCTCTTGGACTGCCTCAGTTACATTGGTGGATCTGGAGCCTCGGGTAGACCGGAGAGATAATGACCAGTGTTTAACTTTCCTCAAGAAAATGATTCAACCGGTTGGTCCTTATGACAATCTAAGACTTGTGGTCACCACTACTGACGTTAACTTTCCATAATTAATGAATGAATTTAATCTACATTCCTCGTGCCAAGTGGGATTTAATTCCCTAGCTGCCGCAGGAGCCTTGTCGGACAAATTTAAGACTCGTGAGGAGATGTAGATGACCACAAGTTTGTTCAGAGATGAGTAAGAAACATCTTAAAGGAGGAGAGATTGAGATGTTGAGAGAATTAGAGATTAGCAGCTGAAGGCACTGCCCACAAATGCTGGGTCAGTAAACTTCAGGTACTTGTAACAGGCCAGAATTTAAGGAGCACAGATATCTTTGTGGATTACAGAGAACAAGATGTACAGCATGGATTTTTCAGCCCTGTTCAGAGCCACAGGTCCATACATAAAAGTGCCATGGTGACACTTGTCCACTGTCTCAGTTTTCCTGTATTAGAATAATGCTCGTACAATGGAGTTACACCTACTGCACAAATCTTTTTCACTCCTTTCTGGCAGAAATAGTGATTAATGTGTAATTAATTACAATAAAGTAACTTGAACTTATTGTTAGGGGTTCTGGAGTTACGGAATTATGCAAATAAAGCAGATATTCAAAGGAGAATCTGTCTTTAGTTGTTGATGTAAATTGCAAGCAGTAATCAGGTTGAAGTTAACAGGACAGCTTTGCAAAAAGACAGCACTGACTACAGAGCACAGGCTGCTAACCCACAGCACTGTCTACAGAACACGAGCTGCTGCCCCACAGCACTGTCTACAGAACACGAGCTGCTGGCCCACAGCACTGTCTACAGAACACGAGCTGCTGGCCCACAGCACTGTCTACAGAACACGAGCTGCTGGCCCACAGCACTGTCTACAGAACACGAGCTACTGGCCCACAGCACTGTCTACAGAACACGAGCTGCTGGCCCACAGCACTGTCTACAGAACACGAGCTGCTGGCCCACAGCACTGTCTACAGAACACGAGCTACTGGCCCACAGCACTGTCTACAGAACACGAGCTGCTGGCCCACAGCACTGTCTACAGAACACGAGCTGCTGGCCCACAGCACTGTCTACAGAGTACAGACTGCTGGCCCACAGCAGGGGGTTGGCTGCTCAAGAGATGTGGTTTGCAAAGTGAAGTGACCATGAGATGTTCTTGTCTGCATCAGCCAAACCTAAGACAACGGGGTTGTGTTAAATGGCCTACATCAAACCAGGCAACTATGGCTAAGTTATTTTGCACCATTGTGACCAAGCTCAAGAAAGCTTGCAGACCAGACTGATATTGTCAACTAGCACATCAAACATGGTCACAGGCATACTTGATCTATTAGTAGTTGGGATATTTGCATACTCAGAGAGTCAGCCCTCACAGCATTACTTTTAGGTGTCTGGGTTCTCTGTCCTCTGAAGTTTCAGACTATCCGTGTGAATTACTTTGTCCCAACAAAGGTGTTTGAACATTCAGAGGTGTCTCCCATTGTAGATATGTAACTCAGTGGAAGCATTGTCACACTCAGTATTGAGGTAAGCAATGTCACAGTAGCTATTGACATTGTATTGATCTTAAGGGTATTAAAAATGTGATGTACTTTGAGAAACTACTGAGAGGGTCTCCAGGCGAATGTCTGCTTGTTGTGATGAATATCACCAGCTTCAGTATCTCTCCGGTGACTCCATAGAACTATAGAACACTACAGCACGGAAAACAGGCCATTCGGCCCTTCTAGTCTGTGCCAAAACTCGAATCACAGTCACAGCAATTATAAATAAACATTCACAAGGTGAGGAAGCAGGTGCTACCTCTGTTACCCCAGTCATCCTTTGGTCTCCTGCACCATCACACCAATCCCAGCCTTGTGCAAACAATGTCCATGATGTACAACTCAATTCCATGCTAAAGCAGCCTATATCATTGAACAGACTCCCACTCAAGCTCCTGTACGAAGTTGGTGTGTTGAAAAACTGCATTGCAGGGAATTATTAAAATGATTTTTCTTTTCTCTTCTTCCCCCCCCCCCCCCCCCCCCCCCCCAAGGTTGTGTGGATGTCTGGGAACCCAAAGTGCTTCGAGCAGGAATGGGCGCTCACTTCCGCATCCCTGTGGTTTCAAATCTGGAGTGGGAAGTGGTCCCCAACTACCTGTCCACCAGCACTTGTGTTCACGTGGCAGACCACTCCTGTCCAGTTGCTGAGAACCCGTCAGTCCTTCCTGAATCTCTCTCTCCACGTGACCAGAGGTGCACGTCCCCACATGCAGTCAGGAAGCCGATCGAGTCTGAGGAGAGCGACAGTGAGGACGAGGAGAGAGCATTTCTGCTCTCGCTGCCCAAAGTGGACATTCAAGGTTGCTACCAGTCCTGGGCAAGGGAACAAACGGCCATTGTGATTGGTGGGGAGACGCATGGACTCAGCTTAGAGGCCCTCTTGTTGGTTGAGAAGACGCGAGGAAAGCGACTGTATATTCCCATGACTCCAGGTGTAGACAGCCTCAATTCCGCAATGGCAGCGTGCATTTTACTGTTCGAGGGCAGGCGGCAGCTCTTGTTCGAGGCAGCAACTGCTAACAGGACTGAAATGAGCTAACACTGCCTGAGTGAGTGCATCCACTGTAATCTCAGATTCCGCCTTCTCTCATTCAAGTCGGCCACACAAGTTGAGAGGTATTAAACAGTCAAGGTAAAACTAGTATCGAACGTTTTAGCAGGGCCACAGACAAGGTTGGGTGTTTATCAATGTAACTGTTGGCACATTTCTTCTGATTACCATTGCAACAAAGAGTTGGTCGGCCAACAATAGGCTCTGCGTGACTTAACACAGAGTGGTCTTAAATGACATTGACTAGAGTATTGGTGTTTGTACAAATGTATGAAGAATATATTCACCCTAATGCAAAATTGTATTAAATAGCAAGCAATTACCACAACATGCATACTTTGCAAAGTATTGTTTCAGTTGATTAAATGTAGCCTTCGTGGATCACTTCAAATGAATAGACTTCCATCTGTTGTGAGAGCACTTTTAACCTTTAGGTCTGTTGGAGGGGAGCAGGTGTAACAGGTTCTACACTTGTCTTATTGTTACCTTAGATAATTGCTCTTGTATTGTTTGGTTACCTGACATTCAGTAGTACACATCTTTACTAAGCCCTGGTTAACTGTTCCTCTCTCCACAGATGCTGCTGTGTATTTCCAGCATTTTGATGCTTCAGGCTTTCAGCATCCACATGATATTTTTCTGGTATTATACCCCTTGCACCATACTTCAAATCATAGGGTAATTCCCCTTATACAGGTAAATCTTACACAGCCTGTCCTGCAGTACCCAGTAGTTTAATTAAGTTAAGATATCTTTATTAATCACATGTACATTGAAACACACAGTGAAATGCATCTTTTGCGTAGTGTTCTGGGGGCAGCCCGAAAGTGTCGCCACGCTTCTGGCGCCAACATAGCATGCCCACAACTTCCTAACATTTTTCTTCGGAATGTGGGAGGAAACCCATGCAGACACAGGGAGAATGTACAAACTCCTTCCAGACAGTGGCCGGATTTGAACCCGGGTCGCTGTCCTGGAGTTCATTCTGAGTGAGAGCACTGCACCTGCCTGTTTTGTAAAGCTGCAGCCTGATGACACGAGTTGTAGTCTTTGCAGCAGTTAGTGTGTGGAATATTCTAGGTCTGAATCAGACGAGGCAAGGAGGACCGGGGAGAAAAAGCTACAAATCAGTGAAGTTCTGTGGTGGAAAAATACTTGCTCCTTTCAAATGTCGACATTTGGGTAGTCCATTGTACGAGGAGAGTAGATTAAGGGGAGATTGAATAACGGTGTTCAAAACCATGAACAGGTTTGATCGGAGTGAACTTGAGGAGAGCCTGTTCCAATGCCAGGAGCCTCAGTTAACCACAGGACGCAGGGTTAACGTGACTAGCAAAAGAACCAGAGATGACTTGAGCTTGGATCTTAGTGATTTGCTTGGGAGTGTATTGAAAGAAAGCAACTTTCAGAAGGGAACCAGTTAGATACCTGAAGGGAAACATTTGTAGGATTGTGGAGAAAGAGCAATGGTGTGGGACTAATGGCGAGCTGGCAGAGGATCGGTGAACCAAATTCCTGTTCCTGTTGAGGAATTTCACATCCTGCAGTTCAGTAACTTGCCACTAGCTGGTGATGCATCCAGTATCTGTGTCGAAACGTGCAACACTGATTCCGGCCGCATGGTGGCACCTGGATCTGCATGGAGCACTGCAGCAACTTAATGTGGTGGGACAACCTTGATCTGAGGGAATGTTGTGCAGAGCAGACATATGTTCTTTATGGTTTAGGAAAATGAGAGGTGACCTCAGTGCAAATGTACAAAATTCTGAGTGGGATGGCTGGCTTGAGAGGCTGTTTCCACCAGCTGGAGAGTCTACAACCAGGGAGTGCATTTCAGGCCAACAAGTCAACCGTTTTAAGATAAGACGAGGAGAAATTTTTAAGGATTGTGACTCTTTCAAATTCTCCACTCCAGAGATCAGTCTCAGAGTATGTTCAAGGCTGAGATTTGTACAGTGTTGTACTCTGAAGGGAACCGGAATTGAGAATAGTCAGTTGGGATCTTATTGAATGGCAGAGCAGGCTCAGCTGCAAAGCCATCGCCTGTTTATGTCCATAATGAAATGCAGTATTGAACCAGGGCATTTGCCAACCAATTATAGCCCAGCGGTGGAACTCTTCCATATTAGTTTAAAGTGGTTTATAATTTTACATAAAACAGCCTGGGCTGATACTCCAGTGCAGTAGACAATAGACAATAGGAGCAGAAGTAGACCATTCGGCCCTTTGAGTCTGCACCGCCATTTTGAGATCATGGCTGATCCTCAACAATCAATATCCTGTTCCTGCCTTGTCCCCATATCCCTTGATTCCCCTATCTATAAGAAACCTATCTAGATCCTTGAAAGTGCCCAGAGAATTGGCCTCCACTGCCCTCTGAGGCAGTGCATTCCACAAATTCACAACCCTCTGGGAGAAGAAGTTTTTCCTCACCTCTGTCCTAAATGGCCTAGCCCTTATTCTTAAATCATGCCCCCTGGTCCTGGACTTCCCCAACATCTGGAACATATTTCCTATTTCTATCTTGTCCAATCCCTTAATAATCCTGTATGTTTCAATCAGATCCCCTCTCAATCTTCTCAATTCCAGCGTGTACAATCCCAGTCTCTCCAACCTCTCAGCATAAGTCAGTCCCGACATCCCCGGAATTAACCTCGTAAACCTATGCTGCACGCCCTCTATAGCCAGGATATCCTTCCTTAACCCTGGAGACCAAAACTGTACACAATACTCCAGGAGTGGTCTCACCAGGGCCCTGTACATCACTGCCTGCTGCACTTGCTCATTCACTTTCAGTGACTGATGAACAAGGACTCCTAGATCCCTTTGTATTTCCCCCGTACCTAACTCCACACCATTCAGATAATAATCCGCCTTCCTGTTCCTGCTCCCAAAGTGGATAACCTCACACTTATCCACATTAAACTTCATCTGCCAAGTATCTGCCCACTTACCCAACCTATCCAAATCACCTTGAATTCTCCTAACTTCCTCTACACATGTCGCACTGCCACCCAACTTTGTATCATCAGCAAACTTGCTAATGTTATTCACAATGCCTTCATCTAAATCATCAACATAGATCGTAAACAGCTGTGGTCCCAGCACCGAGCCCTGTGGCACCCCACTAGTCACGGCCTGCCATTCTGAGAAACATCCATTCACCCCTACCCTTTGTTTCCTATCCGCCAACCAGTTTTCTATCCATGTTAATACCCGCCCCCCAATTCCATGAGCCCTAATTTTAACCACCAATCTCTTGTGCGGCACTTTATCAAATGCCTTCTGAAAGTCGAGGTATACAACATCCACTGAATCTCCCTCGTCTATTTTCCTGGTTACATCCTCAAAAAACTCCAGTAGATTAGTCAAGCATGATTTGCCCTTGGTAAATCCATGTTGACTCGACCCAATCCTATCATTGCTATCCAAATATGCCGTTATTTCATCCTTAATAATGGACTCTAGCATCTTCCCCACCACAGATGTTAGGCTAACTGGACGATAGTTCCCCGTTTTCTCCCTCCCTCCTTTCTTAAAAAGTGGGATAACATTAGCCATTCTCCAATCCTCAGGAACCGACCCCGAATCTAAGGAACATCGGAAAATGATCACCAATGCATCCACAATTTCTAGAGCCACCTCCTTTAGTACCCTGGGATGCAGACCATCTGGACCTGGGGATTTGTCAGTCTTCAGCCCCATTAGTCTACCCATCACCATTTCTTTCCTAATGTCAATCCACTTCAGTTCCTCTGTCACCCTCTGCCTTTTGTCCATCCTTACTTCTGGGAGATTTCTTACATCTTCCCCTGTGAAGACAGATCCAAAGTACTTATTAAGTTCGACTGCCATCTCCCTGTTTCCCGTAATAATTTCACCCGATTTGGTCTTCAAGGGCCCAACATTGTTCCTAACTAACTTCTTTCCCTTCACATACCTAAAAAAGCTTTTGCTATCCTCCTTAATATTCCTGGCTAGCTTGCCTTCGTACCTCATTTCTTCTTCCCGAATTACCTTTTTAGTTAAATTCTGCTGCACCTTAAAAATTTCCCAATCTTCTATCTTCCCACTCAGCTTGGCTCTGCCATACTTCTTCCTTTTTAACATAATGCTATCTCTGACTTCCTTTGTCAGCCACAGTGGCCCCTTTCCCCTCTTTGAGTCTTTCCTTCTCTGGGGAATAAACTGATCCTGCACCTTGTGCATTATTCCCAAGAATACCTGCCATTGCTGTCCCACTGACAATTCTGCTAGGATGCCCGCCCAGTCAACTTTAGCCAGCTCCTCCCTCATGGCTCCATAGTCTCCTTTGTTCAACTGCAAAATTGACCCTTCTGATTTGCCCTTTTCCCTCTCCAATTGCAGATAAAAACTTATCATGTTATGGTCACTACCTCCCAATGGCTCCTTTACTTCGAGTTCTCTTATCAAATCCTGCTCATTACACAGCACTAAATCCAGAATAGCCCTCTCCCTGGTCGGCTCTCGTACCAGCTGCTCCAAGAATGCATCCCGGAGGCACTCTATAAACTCCCTTTCCCGGGGTCCAGTACCAGCCTGATTTTCCCAGTCCACTTGCATATTGAAATCCCCCGTAACTACTGTGGCATTACCCTTGCCACATGCCAACATTAACTCACTATTCAGCTTGCACCCAATATCCATGCCACTGTTCGGAGGCCTGTAGATAACACCCATTAGGGTCTTTTTGCCCTTACACTTCCTCAGTTCTATCCATACTGACTCTACTTCTCCTGATGCAATGTCCCCCCTTGCAAGGGACTGAATCTCATTCCTCACCAACAGGGCCACCCCACCCCCTCTGCCCACCTTCCTGTCCTTACGATAGCATGTATACCCTTGAAAATTCATTTCCCAGGTCCGATCTCCCTGCAGCCATGTCTCCGTTATCCCAACAACATCATACTTACCCATTCGTATCTGAGCTTCAAGCTCGCCTACCTTATTCCTGACACTCCGTGCATTCATTACAGGTTACACACCCGACTTATGGTCACCCTGTACATACGAGCGTTTGGGAGATCGGTGGGATGGATGGGGATGGGGACTGATTTGCCGGCTGCTGTGGGGCTGCAGGCATCTTCTGCCGGGTGGGAGCGGGGCATTTTCACCTGCCTTCTCTCCCCGTCGCTCCACCTCTGAGCTGCAACAATCGGGGGGCTGGGTGGAGCCGAGCAGAGCTGGGAGCCCTGAGCAGACTCATTCACTCACTGAGTCAGTGAGGCCGGCTGGTGGCCACTCGTCCCGCCCCTGCTCTCTCTCCCCTCACAGCTGTTTCTGTGACCCTCCCCCACACACTGTTTCCGTTCATTTCCGACTTATGGACATTTCTCGGGATCAGAACCCTGTGGTAACCTGAGGACTGTCTCTATGACGCTATGGTTCTACCTGGCACAAAAGTGGAGATGAGGTCTGAGGCTGGTCAGGTATGATCACATTGAATGGCAGGGCAGGTTTGAGGGGCTGGGTTCCCTCCTCCTGCTCCTGTCTGCTTGTCTCCTTGTGTAGGTTGTTTCCCCACACACCTTTTATTCATTTCCAACCTATGAGCAGTTCTCAGGATCAGAATTCTGTCGTAACTTGGGGACTGCCTGTACTGAGGGGGAGCTGTATTGCCATTGGTGCCATATTTCAGAATCAGGTTTATTATCACTCATGTATGTTGTGAAATTAGTTGTTTTGTGGCAGCAGTACAGTGCAAGACATAAAAATTACTATAAGTTACAAAAATAAATAAATAGTGCAAGAGAGGAATAACGAGGTAGTGATCATGGGTTCATGGACTGTTCAGAAATCTGATGGTGAAGGAGAAGAAGCTGTCCCTGAATCATTGAGTGTGGGTCTTCAGGCTCCTGTACCTCCTCCCCGATGGTAGTAACATGAAGGGGGCATGTTCTGGGTGATGAGAGTCCTTAGTGATGGATGCCGCCGCCTTGAGGCACCGCCTCTTGAAGATGTCCTTGATGGTGGGGAGGGTTGTGCCCGTGATGGAGCTGGCTGACTCTACAACCCTCTGCAGCTTCTTTCAATCCTGCACATTGGCGCCTCCACACCAGGTGGTGATGCAATCAGTCAGAATACTCTCCACCGTACATCTGTAGAAATTTGCAAGAGTGGTAACATACCAAATCTCAAACTCCTAACAAAGTAGAGCCACTGACATGCCTTCTTCGTGATTGCATCAACATGTTGGGCCCAGGATAGATCATCCGAGATGTTGACACCCAGGAACTTGAAGCTGCTCACCCTTTCCACCGCTGACCCCTCAATGAGGACTGGTATGTGTTCTCCTGACGTCCCCTTCCTGAACTCTATAATCAATTCCTTGGTCTTGCTGACATTGAGTGCGAGGTTGTTGTTGTGACACCACTCAACCAGCCGATCTATCTCACTCCTGTACGCCTCCTCGTCGCCATCTGAGATTCTGCCAACAACTGTGGTGTCATCGGCAAATTTATAGATGGCATTTGAGCTGTGCCTAGCCACACAGTCATGTGTAGAGAGAGTAGCGCAGTGGGCTAAGCACACGTGCTTCAACTCAAGGATGGATTTGTGATCCTATTTCAAAGAAGAGCGGGAATCCTGTCCTGTATCCAGGTCACTATTCCTCACTTTGCAACATTAAGGTAGATTGTATGGCCTTTATCACATTTGTCTTTGGGATCCTGGTGTGTACAAATGGCAACCGTTTACCCATATTTTAGCAAAGATTGTACAATTACTCATGTGCTGTGGATGTCCCGGAGTCCTTTAATTCTCTCAGGGGATGTGGGCGTCACTGCCAAAGCTGGCATCTATTGGTCTTAAACCGTAGCTTGTCAAGTGTCGACCACAATGCTGGATTCAGTACTGCAGGTAAGCACGGAAGATCTTCCTTAAGCTACACGTGTGACCTAGATGAGTTGTTACAACATTGCAGTAGCTTCAAGTTGATTCAGCCAGTTATTTCATTCCAAGTTATTTAATTACCTGAATTTAAATTCCTCAGCTGACGTGCTGGGACTTGAACTTGTGGTTCTGGATCTTGAGCCCAAGGGAAGTTTTAATGCACATTAATAGCAACAGTTTAAATCGCTAATAGTTAAAAGCAATGGGAGATGATAAAATTGGTAAGCAGTAACTAGGTGAAAGTAGTGAAACCAGAAGGTTATTAACTCGGACCAGACAAGATGAGAAGATTAGCTCTGGGTTCAAAGTTTGGCAGTGCAAACCAGCCTCGCCTCCACTGACTCCATGTAACTTCCTGCTGCCTCAGGAACGCTGCCAATGTAATCAAGGACTCCTCCCACCCCGGTCATTCTCTCTTCTCCTCTCTCCAGTTGGGGAGAAGATATAAAAGCCTGAGAGCACGAACTACCAGACTCGAGGGCAGCTTCTACCCCACTGTTATCAGACTTGAATGGACTTCTCATATGTGAAAAGATGAATTCTTGATTTCCGAATCTACCTTCTCATGACCCTTGCACTTTATCTGCCTACTTGCTCTGCACTTTCTCTGTAACTGCAACGTTATATTCTGCATTCTGTTTTCTTTTTGCTACCTTGATGTAATTACGTACGGCATGATCTGCCCGGATGACACGAACAAAAGCTTTTCACTGTATCTCAGTACATGTGACAACAGTAAACCAGTACGCATTTCTAAACCAGTGAGAGAGTGAGCCAGCAGAGGGGAAGGATGTCGTCCCCCAACCAGATCGTAGCCAAGATCAATGGCAGCAAATAGACAACAAGCTAGCGGACATCTGGAAATTCTCAGGCTAAAAACAAGCATTCTACATTTTTAAAAAAGTGAGAGTTCTGGCAAGCTGACAAAGTTTTGCAATAAAATCTATGGCAATAGTATTTAAAAATTCATCAAAACATCCTGGAGGAATTTGTCCTTCTAATGGGTGGAGAGTGAAACTGGAGAGAATCAGTGGAGCCAGTCAGGAATCCAAGTAATGGTAAAAATAATGAAGTTGATGTAGAAAAATGTCAAACACAGATTAATTTCTAGAACTGAGGCCAGACTTGCACTGAACTTTGGTTAGATGATACCTGGAGAACTGCACTTAATATAAAAAATAATAGATTTAAAAAAATGGAAAAAATACACAAGAATGAAACAAGCACTAGAAATTAAGATTATCAAGAAAGACGACAAACTGTGTGTGTTTCTCCAGGAAGATGGGGGAGCTGGGGTGCGGTTCTTGTTGAATACCCCTCTCAATTTTGATGAAATCTTTGAAAGGGTAGACATACAGATGTTTTCGCTTCTGAGGGAGACTTAAGGGGTCATGTGTCAAAAGTGATCAGTGATGAATCTAACAGGGCGAGTAATCCAGAGACCTGATCAATGATTTGGAAACAGAGGTGCAGATCTCCACCACAACGGTTCATTAAATAATTGGGAATAAAAAGCTGGTGGTATAACTATATTGTGAAAGTGTATCTGGTTATTAAAGCCCTTTAGGGAAGGAAACCTGCTGTCCTTACTTGGTCTGGGCAATGTGTGACTGCAAACCCACAGGGCAGTGATCAACTCTCACCTAGTCCTCCGAAATGGTTCAGAAAGTCACTCGGTTCGAGTGCAATGAATGATTGTAATAATGCTGTGTGTTATAACAATGCTATATCCAGGCAGAAAGAATGGAGTAACACAAACACTTGAAAAGAATGATAGGATTGAACAAAGTCAACATGTAGGTATGAAGGCAAGTAATGTTTGATTGATCTGTCGAACTTTCAGGATGTGACTAGGAGAACAGATTGGGACAACCAATGGATGTGGTGTATTTAAATTTCAGGAAAGGCCTTTGATAAGGTTCCACACTGGAGGTTGGTTAACAAGGTGACAGCACATGGGATTGGGGGGGCGGTGGTGGGTGGAATGTACTGACAAGAATTGATTATTGGGAATTGGTAAATTGGTTTATTATTGTCACATGTACCAAGGTACAGTGAAAAACATTTTGCATGCTATCCATACAGATCATTTCATTACAGTGCATTGAGGTAGTACAAGGGAAAAGCAATAACAGAATGCAGAATAAAGTGTTACAGTTACAGAGAAAGTGCAGTGCAGGCAGACAATAAGGTGCAAGGTCATAATGAGGTAAATTGTGATGTCAAGAGTCCATCTTATCGTACTAGGGGACCATTCAATAGTCTTATAATAGCGGGATAGAAGCTGTCCTTGAGCCTGATGGTACGTGCTTTAAGGCTTCTGTATGTCCTGCCCGATGGGAGAGGGGAGAAGAGAATGTCCAGGGTGGTTGGGGTCTTCGATTATGCTGGCTGCTTTACCGAGGCAGTGAGAAGTGTAGACAGAGTCCATGGAAGGGAGGCTGGTTTCCATGATGTGCTGAGCTGTGTCCACAACTCTCTGCAGTTTCTTGCGGTCCCAGGTAGAGCAGTTGCCGTACCAAGCCGTGATGCATCCGGATAGGATGCTTTCTATGGTGCATCTATAAAAGTTGATGGGGGTCAAAGGGGACATGCCAAATTTCTTTAGCCTCCTGAGGAGGTAGAGGTGCTGGCGAGCTTTCTTGGCCGTGGCTCCAACGTGGCTGGACCAGGACAGGCTATTGGTGACTGAAGAATGAACGTCCTTGGGTTGGCAGGCTATGACTAGTGGGTGCTGCAAGGATCAGTGCTCAGCTCCAGCTATTCACGATCTATATCAACAAGTTAACTGAAGGTACAAAATATATTTTGAAGGTTGCAGTCACTACTAAAATAGTTAGGATTGTAAGGAGGATGTAAGGAGACTTCAGTGGATATGAACAAGCTGAGTGAGTAGGCAAAAAAATTGGTAGATGAAATATAATTTGGAAAAATGTGAGGATATCCACTTTGGTCTGAGATTGGGTTGTGTCGATGTTTAAAAGATCCAAGTGTCTTTGTGAAGGCCAACATCAGGCACAGCAAGTTATCTGGAGAGCAAATTGTTCGTCTTCATTATGAGAGAGTTTGATGACAAGAGTAAGGAGGTTTTGTTGCAATTATACAGGGCCTTAATGAGACTGCACCTGTACTATTGTGTATGGTTTTAGTATCGTCACCCAGGAAAGGATGGGCGTGCAGCATGGATTCTCTAGCCTGGTTCCAGGGATGGTGTGTTTGCCATAGAAGGAAAATGACTGGGACTTTATTCTTTAAGGTTTGGAACGATGAGAAACTCCCAAAATTCTTAAAGGGCTTAGCAGGCTGGATGCAGGAACTGAGAGTCCAGGACCAGAGGCCGCCGTTTCCGAATAAGGGGTAGGCTGCTTCAGACAATGAGGAGCAAAGAATTTCTTGACTTGAAAGGCAGGTGAACCTTTTTGGAATTCTCGACCCCGGATGGCTGTGGAAGTTCAATTGAAATGCTCATCCGACAGATATTTCTGGCTCTAGGGGAATCGAGAGACGTGGTGGGAGTGATGGAAAATCCTCCCCCCCCCCCCCCCCCAAACTTCTCATTTCTTTTTCTTTGGAGCAGACTTGATGGGCCGAATGGCCTACTTCTGCTCCCTTGTTTTGTGATCTTGTGACACTGATAATGGCTATGCCATTTCTTTTTCTCAGGGTTGGGGAACCAAGAACCAGAGGGCATAGGTTTGAGGTGAGAGGGGAGAGATCTAACAGGAGCTTGAGGCGCAACATTTTTTTTTACACTAAGGGTAGCATGTATGTGGAACGAACTGCCAGAGGAAGTGGTTGATGCAGGTACAACAACAACTTTTAAAAGACAGTTGGACAGGTACATGGATTGGAAATGTTTAGGTTATGGGCCAAATGCTGGCAAATGGGACTAGCTTGGATGGGCATCTTGGTTGGCAGGGACCAGTTGGGCTGAAGGGCCTGTTTCCATACTCTATCACTCCGATGGCAGAGCCAGCTCGAAGGGCTGGAAGGCCAATGTCTGCTCCGATTTCTTGTATGTCCTTGGGTAATTTCCGTGTCAATCAAGCTCAGTGGGCACACTGCTGTGAGTGACTAATTTTATGCACAGAACATCGATGTAACTATTCCTCACTCACTATGTTCTTTGGGAGAAATTATTATGCTTTTATTGAGAGAAATTTGTTTCTTTTACTAATTCAAATAAACTTTTATTCAGAGTAAATTGACCTTGTATGCTGTCAGTCATAAACTTCTTACCAATTGATCGGCTGATTCAGTATTGTCACCAAGTCCAGTAAATTCTGAAAACCTGGCATCTGATTACTCTAAAATCCTGATGATCTGGGATCCATCTCGCCGATTTGTCTGGAATGTGAGTTGGGGTCCGGTGTGCAAGTGGGATGTGCAGTCAGAGCAGGAGTGTGGCTGGTGGGATCTGGACTGTGAGCTGTGGGTCCAGAGTGCGTGTGTATTCCTCACTCCCACTCACTGGGTTCACCATGCAACATGTTTGGGTATTAATGGCAGTAACATCCCATAGTCCAGAAAATCTGCTGGTCCAGCACCAAAGTCCCAAGGATGCTTGATTATCAGTTTTACTGCATTCAGGTGGGGAGGTGAGGTGAGCTAAACAGAAGGGAGTAAAGGGTATGGTGATGGGGTCAGGTGAAGTATCATGGATCATTAAAAAAACATGGTGTAGAAAGGTCCTTTGGTTCATTGTGTCATGTCCAGTACAATATGAGATGATTGTGTGGCGAATAAACAACACTATCAACGAGTGGGGTCAGAAGACTGGTTTCTCTGCTTTTAATATTATGCATTGAGGTCCATTCCTAGTCATTAACTGCACATAACGCTTGCATTAAAAAAAACACGGCCATAACCCCTGTTCAGAGGAGCTGTGGTTCTCGCACACACCTTTTAGAACAGTCAGGGCTGGGATGGACCTCTGACTCCATCAGGATCCAGAATTCAAGTAACCGACAAGAAGCACATCACAGGATCACAGAACCATTCAGCGGCAACTCCTGGAAGTGCTGAAGTGAAATTACTGCATCGGAAGGGATACTGGATGAGAGGGCATTGAAGTTCAACCCTAATGAAAGTTTGCGGACCTGAAACTGCTTCTCCCTCCACAGATGCTGACTGACCAACCAAGCGCTTCCAGCATTTTCTGGGTTTTTTTATTCTCATTTACCATTGATGCTTGTTTGACCCTGTGAAAGGTTTATCAATCAGTCCCCAATTCTTCTGCCACATCCTTGCAAATTTTCCTCTGCCAAGTCTGAATCCAGTTCCTGCTTGAAAGTTTTTGAATCCGCTTTCACCAGTCTTCCAAATCCTAACAACTCACTAAGAAGTACTCCACTTATCTCCCTCTCTGGCTCTGTTGCTCATTACCATTAACCATTGCAGCCCTCTCTGTCATCTCAAGTGGACATCATACAGTATGCTATTTGAAGGAGAACTGGGGAGTGTTCTCCTGGTGCCTTGGCCTCTCAGTCACCATTATTAAGAAAGACCATCTGGCCCTTATTGCATTGCTGCCTGTGAGAAGTTGCTGTGATCAAACATACTGTTGCTCTTCCTATCACTGCTCACCCTTATACAAGTATTTCATTGAGCGTAAGGTGTCTTATGACATTGAGGTTGTAAAAGTTACAGAAATGATAGCTTTCCTAAAAAATATCTGATAACTCACAGCCACTGTCTTGAAGGGCTGAATAGTCTCTTGTGCCATCTCGTTTCATGAAGCGTTTAGCGTAGCGCTTTACAGCGCCAGCGACCCGGGTTCAAATCCGGCCGCTGTCTGTAAGGAGTTTGGACGTTCTCCCCGTGTCTGCGTGGGTTTCCTCCGGGTGCACCGGTTTCCTCCCACATTCCAAAGACGTACGGGTTAGGAAGTTGTGGGCATGCTATGTTGGCGACGGAAGCGTGGCGACACTTGCGGGCTGCCCCCAGAACAGTCTATGCAAAAGATGCATTTCACTGTGTGTTCTGATGTACGTGTGACTAATAAAGATGTCTTATCTTAAAGAAGGCATACGGCGTGCTTGCCTTCATCAGTCGGGGCACTGAGTATAAGAGTCAGGAAGTCATGTTGCACCTATATAAAACTTTGGTTAGGCTGCACTTGGGCGTATTGTGTGTGGTTCTGGTCACCCATTACAGGAAGGATGTGGAGGCTTTGGAAAAGGTACAGAAGAGGTTTACCACGATGCTGCCTGGATTAGAGGGTATGAGCTCGAAGGAGAGGTTGGACAGACTTGGGTTGTTTTCTCTGGAGCATCGGAGGCTGAGGGGAGACCTGATAAAAGTTTATAAAATTATGAGAGGCATAGAGAGGGTAGAACGTCAGAATCTTTTTCCCAGGATGGAAATGTCAAATACCAGAGGATATGCATTTAAGGCGAGAGGGGGTAAGTCTAAAGGAGATGTGCAGGGAAAGTTTTTTCTTTACACAGAGAGCGGTGGGTTCCTGGAACGGGCTGCCAGGGGTGGTGATGGAAGCACTTACGACAGTGGCATTTAAGAGGCTTTTAGATTGACACATGAATATGGAGGGAGATGGATCATGTGCAGGCAGGCAGAAGTTTAATTTGGCATCATGTTCAGCACAGACATCATGGGCTTGAAGGGCCTGTTCCTGTGTTGTACTGTTCTATGTTCCACCTTTATTGTTGAATGCTCAGCATCAAGTTATATTTGCTGGCATTCACAATGTGGACTCAGTACATCCCCCAGGGCATTGGGAACATTGAAACACACTTCAGGGTGTGGGGAGTATCTCTTCCTTGCAGTAATGAGGGGTAATGGTGAACCTACCTGTTCTAGAGTACAAGAATCAAGAGATTTCTAATAGAGCCATACTGACAGGAGGCTGGTCGTTCAGTCAGTCAGGCACCTTGAAGCCACAACTTAGAACCTTGCTGTAAACTATTGCTCTCTAGGCCAGTACTTGTGTTCTAGCCCAACAGTGCAGAGCATTATGGCAGGTGGTATGCTCACCTGCTTTAACAGATCAAGAAACATAAGGAAATAGGAGCAGGAGAAGGCCACTGTACCCTGGATGAGATGAAGCAAGATAGCACCGGAATGTGGTGACTTGTTGCAAGCAGTTCTCTGCAGATCTACTCATTACTTGTGTTATAACTGTTCTACTCTTTTAGATTTGCATTCTGTTATTGTTTTGCCTTGTACTACTGCAATGAACTGCTGTAATGAAATGATCTGTATATGGATGGCATGCAAAACAAAGTTTTTCCACTGTAATTCGGTACATGTGACAATAATAAACCAATTTACCAATTTTGTGTGATCCTGGCTCAGCTGCCCCAGGTCTCATCTCCTCTTCTGCACCAGTTCCGCATACTCTCAGTTCCCCAATCTCTCAGCACGGAATGGAGGTGGCAAACTTGCACTTCATTTCTGTTCTACCAGCCACATGGAGCATAGATACCAGGATGTAACAAGTGCTGCTTGTTTTGTTCGTTCTCTAGAAATGTAAGACTGAAGTGGAAAAGCTCCAGGCTGACTATTGGAACGGTGCCAGGTGAATCATGTAGAACTGCAGGCCATTTAGTCATAGTAGCTGCTCTAGAGAATTGGCATAGATATAAAGCAATCCTACTCTGTTGATTTTCTTCCCCCCATATCCCTGCAATTATAGTTCCTTTTGAAGTATACAGTTTCCTTCTGAAAGCTCCTATTGAATCTCCTTCCACCACCTCTTCAAGCACTGCAGTGTATTCCAGATCTAAACAACTCATTGCAAAGAATTCCCTTCTTCCCCCTTGGGTGCCACAGGGATCCGTCCTGGGCACGCAGTCATTTTCTATTTATCTATATCCCTTGGATACTTTACACCACACATTTTTTCTTCTGAGACTGCTGACAATACAAAGCAAATTACAAACATAGGCTGTGGGTCTGACAGAGAGAGAGGCTTCAGAGGGATAAAAGCAGTTAAGTAGGTGGACAAGGAGGTGGCTGGTGGAGTATAATCTTCCCATTTTATAGAAAGAGAGAAAAACAGGAAGGCTTAGAAATCTATCTGTACCTTTAATGGTTGTTGCATGCAAGGCCATGAGGTGCTTTGACTGTGTGCTTTCCCCATTGAAATGCAGCAGCACCACTGTTTGCCTGTTGCAATCTTTCCCACGTGCTCCAAGAATGAAAATAGAGTGAATCTGGGAATGATCTTTGGAGGTGAGGGCCACCGCTTAGAGGATGGGGTGAGGGGTGTTGTTAGGAGATAGTGGATGGGGGACTGGGCGTGGAGATTAGGTATCCTGAGAAGCACTTGTGTTTAAAATAAAATCAAAGGGATCCTATCTGTGTTGCCAGATGCCAAGCAGGAACCCACCTCAAGGTGTTGCCCAGGCTGAATGACAGGTAGTTCTCAGAACTTAGAGTTGTACAGCATGGAAACAGGCCCTTTGGCCCAACTTGCCCATGCTAACCAAGGTGCTTTCCTGAGCTAGTCCAAAGAAATTTGGCATGTCCCCATGACACTCACCAACTTTTAACGATGCACCATAGAAAGCATCCTATCTGGATGTATCACAGCTTGGTATGGCAACTGCTGTCCGGGACCGCAAGAAACTGCAGAAAGCTGTGGACACAGCTCAGCACACCACGGAAACCAGCCTCCCCTCCATGGACTCTGTCTATATTTCTCACTGCCTTGGTGAAGCAGCCAGCATAATCAAAGACCCCACCCACCCGGGTCATTCTCTCTTCTCCCCTCTCCCATCAGGCAGAAGATACAGGAGCCTGAGGGCACGTACCACCAGGCTCAGGGACAGCTTCTATCCCACTGTGATAAGACTATTGAACGGCATCAACTTTATATGATGAGGTGGACTCTTGATCTCACAATCTACCTTGTTATGACCTTGCACCTTATTGTCTACCTGCAATGCACTTCTTCTGTGGCTATGACACTTTACTCTGTATTCTGTTATTAGTTTAACTCTGCACTACCTCAATGCACTGTGTAATGAATTGATCTGTACGAACAGTATACAACACAAGTTTTTCACTGTACCTCAGTACAGGTGACAATAATATACCAATACCTATTTGCCTGCATTTGGCCCATATCCCTCTAAACCTTTCCTATCTATGTACCTGTCAAAATATCTTTTAAACATTGTAACTGTAACTTGCCTCCATTCTGGTTCTGCGAGTTCTTAGTTGACTGATGCGACCAATGTGGGAACTGCTGTCTCTTCCACAGGTGGGGCAGGAGGTGCACTCCTTCTGCTACTTACAAGAGGTTCTCAAATACCATCCTAACTGCTTCTACACTAATTTCAAGAGTCATAGGCTAGGGCTAGAGGTTCCCAGGCAGTGGGTACATTGCAATTTTCCTAACAAGGCTTTGAGTACATCTTTGAATCGTTTCCTCTGTCAGCCTGGTAATCTCTTTCCAAAGTCAGAATAATGAATTGAATTTAATTCCCAAGCCTGTTTCAGGACACACAAAGACATGGCCTGCCCAACTATGTGTTACTACTAGATTTCAGTAAGATGTTTGACAAGATCCCTCATGGTAGGCTCATTCAGAAGATTAAGATGCATGGGATCCATTGTGACTTGGCCGTTTGAATTCAGAATTGGCCTGCCCATAGAAGACAGAGGGTAGTGGTTGATGGGACTTATTCTGGCTGCAGGTCTGTAACTAGTGATGTTCTGCAGGGATCTGTACTGGGACCTCCGCTGTTTGTGATGTACATAAATGACCTGGATGAAAATATAGATGGGTGGGTTAGTAAGTTCACAGACGATGCAAAGATTGGTGGTGTTGTGGAATGTATGTAAGATTGTCAAAGAATACAGTGGGATATAGATCAGTTGCAGATATGGGCAGAGAAATGGCAGATGGAGTTTAACCCGGCCAAATGTGAAGTGTTGCACTTTGGGAGATCAAATGTAGAGGGACAGTATACTGTTAACGGCAAGACCCTTAACAGTGTTGATGTATAGAGAGATCTTGGGGTCCAAGTCCATATCTCCCTGAAAGTAGCTGCACAGGTTGATAGGGTGGTAAATTAGGCGTGTGGCATGCTTGCCTTTATCAGTCGAAGCACTGAGTTCAAGGGTCAGGAAGCTATGTTGCAGCTTTGTAAAACTCTGGTTAGGCTGCATCTGGAGTATTGCATTCAGTTCTGGTCGCCCCATTATAGGAAGGATGTGGAAACTTTGGAGAGGGTGCAGAAGAGGTTTACCAGGGTGCTGCCTGGATTAGAGGGCATGAGCTATAAGGAGAGGTTGGATAAACTTGGGTTGTTTTCTCTGGAGTGGCAGAGGCTGAGAGGAGATCGATAGAGGTTATAAGATTATGAGAGGCAATAGATAGACAGCTGGTATCTTTCTCCCAGGGTCAAAATGTCTAACACCAGAGGGCATGTATTTAAGGTGAGAGGGGGCAAGTTCAAAGGAGATGTGTGGGGCAAGTTTTTTTTACACACAGTGGTGGGTGCTTGGATTGTGCTGCCAGGGGTGGTGGTGGAGGCAGATACAATAGAGGCGTCAAGAGGCTCTTAGATAGGCACATGAATGTGCAAGGATGGAGGGATATGGACCACGTGTAGGCAGAAGGGATTAGTTTAGTTAGGTGTTTAATTACTAGTTTAATTAGTTCGGCACAACATCGTGGGCAGAAGGGCCTGTTCCTGTGCTGTACTGTTCTATGTTCTACGTACCAGTCAAGCCTGGAAAAGAATATACTAGCCTTAGTCACGTGTAGAGTGATTAGTGGGGTAGATACAAAGTCTAGAATTAGGGGCAGCCTTTAGGAGAAGAGACTGGCCCAGTAAACTGAGATGAAGAGAAATGTCTTTATTCAATGGGTTTAAGTCTTCGGATTTCTCCAGCACGATGAGCTGTGGGTATCAAACTCTCCGAGCTGCTTGAGTGACAAGATCATCATCACCTTAGAGAATAGACCAGTTGATGCAAAAATCCCAGTAGATAGGTTTTGGGAATCAGAGGTGGTTGGGATCAGGCTGAAGAGTGGGCGAGGAAGGTTTTATTGACTGACAGAGCAGGTAGCACAGGGCCTGCAGACTCCTGCCTCCAACTGTTGAATTCTTACGGTCAACTAACTTAATTCCACACCCTCTGTAGCGGTTAGCGTAACGCTTTACAGCACCAGCAACTGGGGTTCAATTCCAGCTGCTGTCTGTAAGGAGTTTGTACGTTCTCCCTGTGTCTGCGTGGGTTTCCTCCGGGTGCTCCGGTTTCCTCCCACATTCCAAAGATTTACAGGTTAGGAAGTTGTGGGCATGCTATGTTGGCGCCGGAAGCGTGGCGACACTTGCGGGCTGCCCCCAGGACACTCTACACAAAAGATGCATTTCACTGTGTTTTGATGTACATGTGACTGATAAAGAAATCTTATCTCTTATTTCTCCTCAGGGTTGAAAGAACTTCTCCCAAAAACCTTCATAATTTTGAGAAGAAAACCATTTCTAAAGGAGATCCTCACTCCCAAGATGGCTCCCATGATCTTGTTCTAACTCAAAACGGGCCCTTACTTTCCGAGGCTGGCTTCTATGTGCGAGGTTACTCCCATAAATGTGGTGTGGGTGGGGAGACGGCGGTGGGATGCGCAATGTAATGAGGTTGAGATTTTAACTAGATTCATGGGTGTCCCGAGCAGCCCTGTCAGCTTGACAAATGGAATCGGGGCTGCGACAACAATACACCAGGCTTGTTACAAGCAGCATGATGTACAATTGTATCCCACGCCTGACCGATTAACTACATTACAGACTGCGGGTAAAATATTAAGCAAGGATTTCTCATTTATCACGCTTGGTTGGGTTGGCAGAAGGCTGGCAGGGAGAACGTTGGCCGATCGACATTAAAGAATTTTGGCTGATTGACATTTAAAGTTTGCTTTGCACGGGTAACCTTGCGGGCCCAGCACCGATAGCATTTCAAAATCCTCACCTGTTTAATTCTTCAACTCTCTAACAAATATTTTGTTTAATAGTACTGTATTTAATAAAATAATGCATTTCAAAAGGGAAAACAGTACTTGGGGAAAGAGCAGGGCCAATTCATTTGGATGCCTTTTAAAGAACTGCCACTCAGTGCATCGAATTGCCTCTTTGTGTACTGTAAGAATCTATAAACCATCATAAAATCCATGCTAAACATCAGTGTTTTATTTGTGTATCTTTTAAGCTGTGTGTTGGGAGACAAGCTGTAGTTAATAGCCCTGAGGGGCTTCAGCAATCGAGTTGTACTAAATCTGTACCACACACAATACCCTGACAACGGCAGAACTGCCTGACAGCAAAACATTAGTCCTCCCAACACCACAATCCTATCTCCTCCACTGTCTGTAAGGAGTTTGTACGTTCTCCCCGTGTCTGCGTGGGTTTCCTCCGAGTGCTCCGGTTTCCTCCCACATTCCAAAGACATACGGGTTAGGAAGTTGTGGGCATGCTATGTTGGCACCAGAAGTGTGGCGACACTTGCAGGCTGCCCCCAGAACACTCTACGCAAAAAGATGCATTTTACTGTGCGTTTCGATGCACACGTGACTAATGAAGATATCTTATCTACCCATTTAACGGAAGTCGCTTGTCCCTGGTACCAGTCCCTTAGATCTAAGGACGTTCTCCATAGCTTGACATCCTTCCTAAGGTGCACTGGCTGAAACAGATGGTACTGTAGAATCCTACGGCACAGAACCGTGCCCTTGTGGCCCACCCACGCTAATCCCATTTGCCTGCATTTGGCCCATATCCCTCTGCACATTTCCAAACACCTTTTAAATGTTGTAATTGTATCTGCCCCCACCGCTGCCTTTGGCAGCTCGTTCCAGAGGCTGAAGCCCTGCCCAAGCTTTAGCGTAACTTCCTTGCTGTTGTGCTCGAGTTGTCAGCATAGCTTCAGAACAAGGGTCACCTATTTAAGGTGGGGATGAGGAAGAATTTCTTCTCTCAAGAGGCTGTGAATCATTGCAATTCTCCACCTTAAGGAAGTATGGATGCTGAGTTAATGTATTTTCAGGGCTGTGATAGGGGAGTGAAGAGTGAACACAATACAGCACAGGAACAGGCCCCTCAGCCCACAACATCTGTACCAACCATGATGCCAATCCAAACTAATCCCATCTACCTGCACACAATCTATATCTCTCATCCCCTGCCTCTTCATGTGTCTGTCTAAATGCCTCTTAAATATTGCTATCATACCTGCTTTCACCACCTCGCCTGGCAGAACAATCCAGGCACCCACCACTCCCAGTGTAAAAAAATTTTTGCCTCATAAAAATCTCCTTTCAACTTTCCCCCTCTCACCTTAAAACTATGCCCTCCAGTATTTGACATCTCCACCCTGGGAAAAAGACTATCTACCCCATCGATGTGTTGCTTCAGGAAGGCTAGTGGTGTCACCAAGGACGCCTACCACCCTGGCCATTCTCTTATCCCTCTTCTACCTTCTGGGAGAAGATACAGGAGCTTGAAAGCCTGGACGTCCAGACTCGAGAACGGCTTCTGTCCCACTGCTGTCAGACTCCTGAACCAATCACCCCCGTCACATCCCCTTCCCGGTGGAGCTGCCACATTCCCGTACTCTTAACTTTACCTCTCTCAGTTTTTCCACTATTATCACATTAATTTTTTTTTGCACTACTTCAGACCACACCACAATCTTTGTACCATTTTGCACTTTTTGTTGTATTGTGGTTGTATTTGTTCTATATATACTGTTTGTTATATGTACTCTGTGAGCTTCATCCAAACAAGGAATTTCCTTGCACCCTGGTGTCTATGATAAACTAATCTATCCATCTGTACTATCAGGTTGCCCCTCCGCCTCTGATGCTCCAGAGAAAGCAATCCAAGTTTGTACAACCCATCCTCATCCATCAAGGGCTGTGGGGGTTGGGCAGGGAGGTGGTGGAGTTGAAGCCAAGGTCAGATCAGCCATGGTCTTATTGAATGGTGGAGCAGCCTCAAGGGGCTGATTGTTTGATCCCTGCAACGATTCTTATGCTCTATTCCTCGACCGATAAAGCCACACTGTATTTCTTTTGAAAACACATGGCTCCTTCCTGCATCTATTAAAATGCATCATTGTTCCCGATTCTTCCGAATGAAGCGAATTGTTTCACAATTCTCCGCATTAAATTTCACCTCCTGAACCAACATGTTCCCCACAGCAGGAATGCTCCCTTAGAATATTTCCAAGGTAAGGCATTATATAAATACAACTGCTTCCCTGTCAATCTGTAGAACACACTGTTCCCTAGGAATGGTAACAGCAGACGTTGCTGGTTTGGATTGGCATGGGGAGAGTGGAGGTTCTACTGCAACCCATTGTCACTTTGGCACTATGAGAACTCACTGGAAGCAGTTAGAAGGGAAAGTCTGGCTCCTTTTCATGGCAATAACTTGCAGTGAAACCACTACTGAGTGCTTTTGGTCTGACGTACTGCACAGATGAATACTCCTGTTCCAAACATATCCTTGCTGGCTTCAATAAGAATTCCACAATTGCATGAGCTCATTGACTCAGTTTATTCCATCCAACTCTTCTAGGTACACAGACATGGAGATAATGCAGGCAAAGATAGAGAGAGATGCACACTCCTGAGGCTGTCTCTCATGATCGAGGATGACTTGCTTCCATTCTAATCCTGAGGTGACTTCTGAGGTCAAAGTGTGAAAAGCAGAACCTACTACAGATGGGGCAAGAGTTGCCTAATGGGATAGGTGGGAGGGCCGGTTGAAAGATGGTGCACGTGCTCTACTGTTTACCCGGGGCTTCTGTGTGCTTTCAACACAGGGACTTGAGATCCTCAGTGCCAGCCCAATGCTCCTTCTCCACTTGAGTGCTCGTGGCTCAGGGATTCCCAAGAGTTGGCAGGGATGGTGCATTTTTTCCATGGAGACTTTGAGAACATCTTTGGATCTCTTCCTCTGTCCACCTGGTAATCCCCTCCTCTGAATATGCTTTGGGAGTCTGGTGTTGGGCATGTAAATGCCACATCAAGACCAATATAACCCGCTGAGATAATTAGGCCCTCGGTGATGCTACACACATATACACAAGCACACAGCAAAAAGCAGGAAAGGAGTAAATCTGGAGCAACACACAGCTTACTGGCAGAACTCAGCGGGTCGAGCAGCATCTGTGGGAGGAAAGGAATTGTCAATATTTCCTACCCCACCCCCCCCACACACAGATGCTGCTCGACCTGCTGAGTTCCTCCAGCAGATTGTGTGTTCCTCCAGATTCCAGTGTCTGCAGCCTCCTGTCTCCCAAGGATAAAACCCACTTGCCCACACATGCACTGCAATTTCCCTATAAGTTATGCAAAAAGCTAAACTCCACAGTGCGCATTGTTACCCACAAGAGTCACAGTCTGAACAGTTTGCACAATTAAACAAAATATCCACATGATGTAATATCTCAGAACTGCCACAAATTGGTAAATTGGTTTATTATTGTCACATGTACCGAGGTACAGTGAAAAACTTGTCTTGCATACTGTTCATACAGATCAACTCATTACACAGTGCATTAAGGTAGTACAGAACAGAATGCAGAAACAGAGGGAGGAGCAGCACAGAAGACTGATCGGCTGGGGGATGGTGGCATATTGGTTAAAACACTGGATTGACAATTCACAGAGCTGAACTAATGATCTGGGATCAGGTGTTCTAATCTCATTGTGATAGCTTATGAATTTATATTTCGGTTAATTCGATAAATCTGGAATTAAAAAGCCAGCAATCATGAAACTGATGGACTGTCATCAAAACCCATCTGGTTTACTAATGATCTTTAAGGAAGGAAATCTGTCCTGGGCCATATTTGACTCCAGAGCCAAAGCAAGGAAACAATCTGTTGCCCCCCGAAAAGGCTCAGCCGCCCACGGAAATTCATTTGCACTGTGGGACGTGGCAGGCAAGTGCTCCATTTCTCTGGTATCATGCTTCCTCCCCCGTCATCTTTGGCAACTCGATCAGCGCGAGTCTCCCCCAAAATGGTCTGAGGCTATTCATGGAAGAGCAAGAGGAAGGCACATTCTCGGGAGGGAATGAGCAGCCTAAAAAAAAAATTTGATTCCCAGGAATTGTTTGGGATGCTACACCTTTTTTTTAAAAAGGAGGAGACATTGAGAACATCCTTGAGTCATTTCTTCTATTGACCTGCTAATCTCTTGCTTGAATGGGGTCTGTTTCTCTCCCTTGGCTTCAATGGAGTACTTGGGGAGGTGGATACAAGTAGCTGACACTCGCTGTGTTCGCGACCAAAGACATTTTCACTCCTTCAGTCACACAGCACGGAAACAGGCCCTTCAGCCCAACTCATCCACGCCGACTAAATTGCCGACCTGAGCTGGTCCCATTTGGCCCGCATCCTTCTAAACCTTTCCTACCCATGAACCTGTCCAAATGTCTTTTAAAAATACCACTTCTACTACTTCCTCTGGCAGCCCATTCCACACACCCACCACCCTGTGTGTGATTCTGTGCGAGCGATTACTGCTTTTGATCAGTGTATTTAGATTCCTATTGTGGGTCAGTGAGTAGCATCATGCCCAGGTCAGAAGCTATCGATTCAAGTCCCACTTCAAAGGCTCGAGGAAGATTCCCTCCACTTCCACACAGAGGGAGCCTGCACTGTCATCTCCTACTCGGAGCAAGCCCGTTTAACTTCTCAGGAGGACAGGGAAATACAAAAGACCCAGGTCACCATTTCAAAGAAGATCGGTGGGGGGGGGGGGGGGGGGGGGGAGATCCCCTGGTTTGCTTCAACGTATCTTTTATCCTTCAACCAACATCACCGAAATGTTATCTGGTTAGCAATCAGGTTGGTTTGTGGGATCTTGCTGTGTGGAAATCTGCTGATGAATTCCCTATGTGTTTCTTAGGTTCTCCTCTAGATCTGCGGGTTCCAAACTTGACAGCGAGCCCTGTGTAGGGTCTCCCATCCATGAGCGGTCACGGGCAAGGGTTCTCATGCACGTGTGGGGATGGTACACTTTCACCCAAGGAGGTTTTGGGAACATAGTGTCATACAGCATGGAAGCAGGCCCTTTGGCCCAACTCATCTATGCTGACTGTGTTGCCCAGCGAGCTAGTCCCATCTACCCGTGTTTGGGGCCCATAGGCCTCTAAACCTCTCCTATCCATGTACTTATCTAGATAGCTTTTAAACAATGCTAATGTGCCCACCTCAAACACTATTTCTGGCAGCTCATTCCAAATACACACCACCCTTTGTGGGAGAAGCTGCCCCTGATGTCCCTTTTAAATCTCCTGCCTCTGATCTTAAACCTATGCCATCTTGTTTTTAGTGTCCCCCCTCCCCCCCCCCCGGGAAAAAGACTACGTGCTTCCACCCTGTCTATGCCCCTCATGATCTTATATACTGAAATATACTTGAAACTTGGGTGTTCTCCTGGAAATTGGTTCCATGACAGAGAATCGAGGGCTCGGGTCTGGCATTTGGACAACACGGCCTGTCCACTGAAGCTGGCCAAGTGTGGTCAAACCCTCGATGCTGACGGTGGTTTGCCAACTCTCCCAGTGGGTTTGGAGGATTTTGCAGAGACAGTGTTGATGGCATCTCTCCAGTGCCTTGTAGGTTGATGGAGCTGTCCCTGAAAGTGCACACCACCAGGCTCAATGACAGCTTCTATCCCACTTTTATAAGATTATTGAATGGACCTCTTGTACGATAAGGTGGACTCTTGACCTCACAATCTACCTCGTCGTGGCTTACACCTTAGTTGTCTGTCTGCACTGCACTTTCTCTGTAACTGTAACACTTTATTCTGCATTCTGTTATTGTTTTCCCTTGTTCTACCTCAATTCATTGCGTAATGAAATGATCTGTATGGATGGCATGCAAAACAAAGTTTTTCACTGTACCTCAGTACATGTGATAATAATAAACCAATTTACCAGGTTGAATGTATCTCTGAAGCATACAGGAGAGTAGAGATATGGAGAGCCTACAAAGCCCAGCAGATAATGAGCTTGGCACCGGGTTAAGGGCTTGCTCTTCAACCACTTCACAGGCGTCATTGGAGGTGGTGGTGGATTTCATCTTCATGTCAGACAAGGGCAGACAAGTGGCTCCATGGGAGGTGATCAGTGTCGGAGAGTCATAGAGAGATGCAGGGCAAAAACAGGCCCTTCGGCCCACCGAGACAGTGCTGACCACCAACCACCCATTTTTACACTAATCCTGGGGCAGGCACAGTAGCGTAGCGGTTAGCGTAACACTATCACAGTGCCAGCGACCCGGGTTCAATTCCGGCTGCTGTCTGTAAGGAGTTTGTACGTTCTCCCCATGTGTCTGCGTGGGTTTCCTCCGGGTGCTCCGGTTTCCTCCCACATTCCAAAGACATACGGGTTAGGAAGTTGTGAGCGTGCTATGGCGGCGGAAGCGTGGCGACACTTGCGGGCTGCCCCCAGAACACTCTACGCAAAAGATGCATTTCACTGTGTTTTTGATGTACATGTGACTAATAAAGATATCTTATCTGAATCCTACCCTAACCCATTTTGTTTTCTCCACATTCCCACTGTCCTCCCCAGATTGCTGGATAACTAGTCTTTCCTTTCTTTTTTTCTCTTGGAGGAGTGGCGTGGGACGTACTTGTACCTCTCCAGGTAGGAGACTTCTGAGCTGGGAAGGGAACAGTTCTTGCCGTGTTGGTGCTTATTGAGGTAGGGTTACAGATCAGAGCTGTGTCAACCTAATCGGTAACTCAAAGCCAATGTCTCTATTGTAAGACCAGCCAGCCATGGAGAGATGGCCAGCCAGCCCTGAACACACATTGGGCAGATATTGCGAGAGTCACTGAACTTTTGTTGTTTAGAGGAGCTGACAGCTTTCATCTGTCAGTAACGTTATTGGAAACCCAGTCACCAGAGATAAAGCACAGAGTGCTCACCTTCTGTGCTAGCTGATGTTATCTCTTTGTTGGTATTTGCAATTGTTCTGATCAGAAACAAACTGCACTTTTTAATCCAGCCGTGACAAGGAAGAGACACACAGGCTAACGAGTAAAACCAGCTTAATTCTGGTTACATGAGCCAACATCTATTTGGAAGATTAAGCAGTCTCCACACACAGAACAGATGGCCTGGTCACTGGACTCCACAAATTTGGTCCATTCACTTTGGGTTCACAGACTAAGAGCACTTATCCTCAGTGTGAAGGTTTGGCTCCGTTGTTGGAACTCTTGTTTAAACTACAGCTTGTGGGTTCAAGCTGCAGCTCACAAGCCTGAGTTTACGAGCAAAACTGATGTAATGGGAGCCAGCTGCTTGACTTATGAAGCAAGCCTGAAGCCAGTCAGGTCCATTGTAAGACGTAGGTCATTTGGAATATTGTGATCAGTTTTGGATCCCATATCTAAGGAAGAATGTGCTGGCCCTGGAGAGGGTCCAGAGGTGGTTCACAAGATTGATCCCAAGGATGAAAGGCTTGACGTATGAGGAGCGTTTGATGGCTCTGGGCCTGTACTCGATGGAGTTCAGAAGGATGAAGTGGGGATTTCATTGAAACCTACCGGATACTGAAAGGCCTGGATAGAGTGGACGTGGAGAGGATGTTTCCATTAGTAGGAGAGTCTAGGATCCGAGAGCACAACCTCAGAATAAAGGGACATCCTTTTAAAGCTGAGATGAGGAGGGAATTCTTCAGCCAGAGGGTGGTGAATCTGTGGAATTCATTGCCACAGAGGGCTGTGGAGTCCAAGTCATCGGGTATATTTAAGGCAGAGATTGATAGGTCCTTGATTGGTAAGGAGGTAAGGATTACAGGGAGAAGGCGGGAGATGGGGTTGGGAAAAAAAATCAGCCATGATTGAATGGGTGAGCAGACTCGATGGGCCGAATGGCCTAATTCTGCTGCTACATCTTATGGTCTCGTCGTTTATTATTGTCACATGTACCGAGATACAATGAAAAGCTTTTGTTTGCATGCCATCCAACAGATCATGCTGTACATGAGTACATTGAGGTAGTAATAAGGGAAAACAGAATGCAGAACATAGTGTTGCAGTTACAGGGAAAGTGCAGTGCAGGTGGACAAATAAAGTACAAGGGCCATGACGAGGTAGATTGGAAGATCAAGAGTTGGTCTTTCAGCATGTGAGAGGTCCATTCAACGGTCTGATAACAGCGGGATAGAAGTATGGTCGTTGGTGTTCTCAGGCTTTTGTATCCTCTGCCAGGTGGGAATGGGAAGAAGAGAGAATGACTGGGCTGGGAGGGGTCCTCATTTACATTGACTGCTTTCCCGAGGAGAGGCTAGTTTCCATGACGTGCTGAGCTATGTCCACAACTCTGCAGATTCTTACGGTTTTGGCCAGAGCAGTTGCTGTACCAAGCCATGATGCATCTGGATAGCACACTTTCTATGGTGCATCTGTAAAAATTGGCAAGAGTCGTCGGGGACACGCCGAATTTCCTTCAACACTCTCACATTGGAACCTCTGCTCACATTTTCTCCCAGTGTCTGGTCAGGATTCTGCCACTTACATCTCCTCTGGACCCACCTTTTGCTCCGTTACACCCCATTCCCAACCCCGTCTCCTATCTGCCTTGTCCCATAAATCTGTTCACTATTTAATTGCTCCTCCACCCTACCACAGATCTTTCCTCGCCCTTCCTTTGTTCCTCCTTCTTCTCAGCCAGTCCCTCGGGATCGAGGGTGACTGGTTCTGTGGGTTCTGGGTTGATTGATTCAGATTAGTTTGTCACATACACACCAGTGTGCAATCAAATTCCTTACTCACGCGAAGCTCACAGAGTAAACTATATACTCATTATTACTTTTTTTTCCACACTATTTTGTAATTCGCAGTCATTTTTAATGTCTCTGCACTGTACGGCTGCTGCAAAACCATAAATTTCACCTCATATAAGTCAGTGATAGCAAACCTGATTCCGATAATAATAAACACAACAATAGACAGAGACGAACGCAGGACAACAGAACGGTGCACAGTCCAGTGGTGAGAAGTGAGGTGGTGCAAAAAGAAATGCTAAAGTGACAATAACGGAACAGGTAGAATTCAGGGTTCGAGAACGCGGCAGCTCCACCAGGAAGGGGATGTGACGGGGGTGATTGGTTCAGGAGTCTGATCACAGTGGGGAAGAAGCTGTTCTTGAGGCTTTCAAGCTCCTGTATCTTCTCCCAGAAGGTAGAAGAGGGATAAGGGAATGGCCAGGGTGGCAGGCGTCCTCGACAATACCGTCAGCCTTCCTGATGAGGTGCCCTATAAAGATGAAGATGAAGATGAAGCCAATGTGGGAACTGCAGTCTCTTCTACAGAGGGGGCAGGAGGTGGGATGGGATGGGCTGCTGTTTGGGAGGTGGTCTGTTCCTTCTGCCATTTAGGCCGGGCCTCTGGAATCTCACGGATTCAAGGTTCTCAATACCATCTGGAATGCTCCTCCTTCGCTTGGAGGGGTAATGGGCCAGACACTCAGTGGGGATGTTGCATTTTTTCCCCCCCCCCAAGGAGCCTTTGAGCACATCCTTGAATCTTTTCCTGTCTGCCTGCTATTCTTCTCCCATGACAGAGCTCGGAACAGAACATCTACGTTGGGAATCTGGTATCGAGCTTCCAAACAAGTTGGGCAGCGTATTGGAGACAATTGAATGTCACTAGGGCCTCAGTTCTTGTGATGTTGGCCTGGGAGAGAATTTTCTCCAAGTGCTTGTAAGCAGGTAAATAAGACCACTAGATATAGGAGCAGAATTAGGCCATTCGGCCCATCAAGTATGCTCCAGCATTCAATCACAGCTGATTTCTTTTTCCAACTCCATTCTCCCACCTTCTCCCTGAAACCCTTAACCCCCTACCCCCTTACCAATCAAGAACCTATCAATCTCTGCCTTAAATACACCCAATGACTTGGCCTCCACAGCCCTCTGTGGCAACGCATTCCACAGATTCACCGCCCTCTGGCTGAAGAAATTCCTCCTCATCTCAGTTTTAAAGGGACGTCCCTTTATTCTGAGGTTGTGTCCTAGACTCTCTTACTGATGGAAACATCCTCTCCACGTCCACCCTATCCAGGACTTTCAGTATCCGATAGGCTTCAATGAGATCCCCCCCTCATCCTTCTGATCTCCATCAAGTAGTTCCGTTGAGAAGACATTCAATTTACATTTCAGGCCAGTTTCTCTCTCCACAGATGCTGTCTGGTCTGCTAAGTATCTCCAGCATTTCCTGTTACTGTCGCGAGAGAGTTTCACTCCCTCAAGTACCGGATCCGTGCTAACCTGCTCCTTCACCCTGTGAGACTTCTTCTGTGCAAAATAGCTGCTGTGCTTGCTTCACAACTGGAGGCTTGGTTCCCTGGAAGCTGCAGAAAGCTCACTAGTGTGACCTATCGATCCTCAACCAAGTCTTTGTTTTGCCTCTTGAAATTTAATTTCCTATCCAGTTTGCTTAATGAGCTTAAAAGGATCAATTTTAACCTCGTGTTCCTGTCTTGCTACAGTAGAAGAAAGACTTGCATTTCTATAGTGGAGAAATAAACAAACTACTGGGGGAACTCAGCAGGCCGGGCAGCATCTGAAGAGGGAAACGGACAGTCGACATTTAGGGTCAAGGCCCTTCATCTGGATCTCCACTCCACTCACCTAGTCCAACCTCACTGTTCTTTGCTCACTCTGCACCAATTCCAGCCTCATCATCAGACCCACAGACGAGGGTGGTGCTGCTGTGGTCTAGCGGACTGATCTCTACCTTTCAGAGGCTGGGTGGGAGCTCCCAGACACCTGCTCGCCTGGGCAGGCACGGTAGTGTAGCGGTTAGCGTAATGCTATTACAGCGCCAGCGACCTGGGTTCAATTCCTGCCGCTGTCTGTAAGGAGTTTGTACCTTGTCCCCCGTGATTGCGTGGGTTTCCTCCGGGTGCTCTGGTTTCCTCCCACATTCCAAAGACGTACGGGTTAGGAAGTTGTGGGCATGCTATGTTGGCGCCAGAAGCGTGGCGACACTTGCGGGCTGCCCCCAGAACACTCGACACAAAGGGATGCATTTCACTGTGTGTTTCAATGTACACGTGACTAGTAAAGATACCTTAATCATACTCGCCCTTGGCCGTGACCCCATCGAAAATCATCAGGCCACTCGCTCCCATACCACCACAGATCTCATCGCTTCAGGAGATCTCCCCTCTAACAGCCTCTGAAAGCAGCCCAGATGAAGGGTCTCGACCCAAAACGTCCACTGTCCATTTCCCTCCACAGACTCTGCCCAACCCACTGAGTTCCTCCAGCATTTTATGTGTCACTCCAGATTCCAGCATCTGCAGTCTCTTGGGTCTGCATTTGTTTAGGGCCTTCCTCAGGCTCTGGGTCTTCCAAAGCACTTTGCAGCCAATGAAATGGAGTCACTGTTGCAATGTAGGAAACATGGTGGCCAACTTGTGCACAGCAAGCTCCCACAAAAAAAAACACTGTGATAATAACACGTTCCTGGTGTATTTGAGGGATAACTGTCAGCCAGGACACTGGCCAGTAACACCATGCTCTTCTTAAAGTGGTATTGCCTCAGAAGCACTTGTGTCAGAGAGCAGTCGACACCTCAGCTGTAGAACACCCCTCTTCAACAATACCCTCAGACTGCCACAATAGACAGAGAATGCTGGAAACACACCATGGTTCAGGCAGTGTCTGTGGAGGGAGAAACCACTGGTGATTCAGGCCTCTGACCCTACAGCAGAATTTTGCGCCCCAGTCTCTGGGGTGGGGCTTGAATTCAGAGTGCCCATTGAGTCACGCCCAAAATCCATCAACTCCAGATTTATATCCCAGGAACATTCTGTCATCCTGAAACCGTAGGTGATCCACATTACTTGGATTGGAAGACTTTAGTTGTGGGGAGAGATTGGATAGGCTGGCACTGTTTTCCCTGGAGTGACGGAGGCTGAGGGGTGAGCTGACACAAGTTTATAGGATTATGAGAGGCATAGATAAGGTGGATGTTCCACAGTCTTTTTCTCCAGGGTAAGGGAGCCTGAAACTAGAAGGCATGGGTTTAAGGTTAGAGGGGAAGGTTTAAAGGGGACCTGAGGGGCAAGTTTTTCCACACAGAGGGTGGTGAGCTGTCAGAGGAGATAAGATAAGATATTGTTATTAGCCACATGTACATCAAAACACACAGTGAAATGCATCTTTTTGCGTTGCGTGTTCTGGGGGCAGCCCGCAAGTGTCGCCATGCTTCCGGCGCCAACGTAGCGTGCCCACAACTTCCTAACCCGTACGTCTTTGGAATGTGGGAGGAAACCGGAGCACCCGGAGGAAACCCACGCAGACACGGGGAGAACGTACGAACTCCTTACAGACAGCGGCCAGAATCGAACCCAGGTCGCTGGTGCTGTAAAAGCGTTACGCTAACCGCTACAGCAGAGGCAGGTACAGTTATAATGTTTAAAAGACAGGTATGTGGAGAGGAAAGGTTCAGAGGGATACGGACCAAATGCAGGCAAATTGGATTAGCAGGGATAGACATCTTGGTTAGCAAGGATGTTGGGCCAAAGGGCCTGTTTCTGTGCTATATAGTTCTTTGAATCTAAAATGGGATTAGTTTAGATTGACGGAAGGGTTGGCATGGACATGGTGGGCCAAAGGGCCTGTGCCTCTGCTGTAGGACTCTATATTTAGACTGAGAGCGCTGGTGAGTAATTGATAGTCTAACCGGCACAAACAACAATGCAAGCATTTCCATCAGCTGTCCTCTGTGTGCCAAATACTATCGCGTATCATCGCAGGTCTACTTAAAAGAGCTATTCCGGCTCAGAAACGTGAGACCCACAGGCTTGGCCTTGGTGAGATTTTTCCACCATTACGTAACGTTCACAGCTCATTAGCTCTGATGAGTAAGGAGTCCACAGGACGTACCTTACCGGTTGACAATAGTCACTCAATAAATCACCCAACATTGCTTTCAACTGACACCTTCATGATAAATGACTCTTGGTTATACAAACTGCTGCAGTAGTCACAAGAGACGGGATATGTGACCCATATGAATGTGCAGGTGTAATGAAGAGTAGATGGTACCAGTAAGGTGCCCACAATAGAAACACCAATGATAAATGTACAGACAGAACACTCACCCTTTGAGACCTCCACTCTGTGGACTGATAGCATTTAGCATTTGCAAGAGTGCCAAATCTAGGTGAATGTATTCCAGGAGTTTCCATCACATGACCACCCAGTTGTTCCACCCTCCTGCCATTGGCTGCTTGGCAAGCTTATCCTTGACCTTGCACAACCAATTGGAAAGCAACTAAGGGCCCTTCAGCACCTGATTGGATGAATCCTGGCTGTCAGTCAGACAGCATTTAACTCAGTCCCAATATTTTCATAACCGAAAAACAAACCTGTTCAAAGAAAATGAAAACCATGCACACAATTTCTTTTCATGCCCCTAGTGACTGCACTCCCTGTTCTGCATTTGGCAGTTTCCTGGAAATTAATATTTAATCCTTCAGGACTCAGGGGAAACCCTGAACATATTTTTTCATTCATTATTTATTAGCCGTCCCCACCAGGTTATTTCACGGGCACTTAAGAGTCTGGAGTCACACACAGCTCAGACCAGGACATTTCCTTCACTAAAGGGTATCAGTGAACTACATGGGCTTTTTTTAACGACCTTTAACTAGCTGTTATTTAAAAAAAATAAACCCAGATTTATTGAACTGAAGCTCCCTGTCTGCGTCGGATCATCAGTCCAGAGTAACCATTCGGTTACACTGTGACCACTTTGACCACTTTGCACTACAATGGACTTTTTTTTTGTTCTAACTGTTTTTTCTTGTGTAATTGTGGATAATTGATGTTTATTTTATGTTTTACTTGTGAATGTTGTGTCTGATGCTATGTTCCTGTGATGCTGCTGCAAGTAAGTTTTTCATTACTGTGACCATTTCCAAGCAAACTCATCACCAAACTCCGAGACCTGGGACTCAACACCTCCCTTTGCAACTGGATCCTTGACTTCCTGACCAACAGACCGCAATCAGTGAGGATAGGCAGCAACACCTCTGGCACGATTATTCTCACCACTGGTGCCCCACAAGGCTGCGTCCTCAGCCCCTTACTCTGCTCCCTGTATACTCATGACTGTGTGGCCAGATTCTGTTCTAACTCCATCTACAAGTTTGCAGATGATAGCACCGTAGTAGGCTGTGTCTCAAATCCCATTAACATGGTGTCATGACAACAACCTTTCCATCAATGTTAGCAAAACATAAGACCTGGTCATTGACTTCAGGAAGGGGGACGGTGCACATTCTCCTGTCTACATCAATGGTGCTGAGATTGAGAGCTTCAAGTTCCTAGGAGTGAACATCACCAACAGCCTGTCCTGGTCCAACCACATAGGTGTCACGGTCAAGAAAGCTCACCAGCACCTCTACTTCCTCAGGAGGCTAAAAAAAGTTGGCATGTCCCCTTTGACCTTTACCAATTTTTGTCGATGCACCATAGAAAACATCCCATCTGGATACATCACGGCTTGGTATGGCAACTGCTCTGCCCGGGACCACAAGAAACTGCAGAGTGTTGTCGACACCGCTCAGCACATCACAGAAACCAGCCTCCCCTCTGTGGACTCTTGTCTACACTTCTCGCTGGCTCGGTAAAGCAGCTAACATAATCAAAGACCCCACCCACCCTGGTAATTCTCTCTTCTCCCCCCTCCCATCAGGCAGAAGATACAAAAGCCTGAAAGCACATACCACCAGGCTCAAGGACAGCTTCTATCCCGCTGTTATAAGACTATTGAACAGTTCCCTAGTACAATAAGATGGATTCTTGATCACATAATCTACCTTGTTATGGCCTTGCACCTTATTGTCTGCCTGCACTGCACTTTCTCTGTAACTGTAAAACTTCATTCTGCTTTCTGTTATTATTTTTACCTTGTACTACCTCAATGCACTGTGTAATGAAATGATCTGTATGGTCACTATGCAAGACAAGATTTTCACTGTACCTCGGTACATGTGCCAATGATAAACCAACTTACCAAATTAATAGGAACCTGAAGGGCAGCTTTTTCACCCAGAGGGTGGTCCATAAATGGAACGAGCTACCAGAAGAAGTGGTTGAGGCAGATCCAATAATAACATTCGAAAGACATTTGGACAGGTACATGGATAGGAAAAGTTTAGTGGGATGTGGGTCAAACACGGGCAAATGGGACCAGCTTGGCATCTGGGTCAGCATGGATGAGTTGGGCCAAAGGGCCTGTTTCCGTGCTGTGTGACTCTGTGTCTCTTCTCCTGAAGATGGTTACTGGAGGTTCGTCTGGGTTTCAGTGACTTGTCCAGGAGATGTGGGGTAGCAGGCAGAGTGAGGATTCATCCTCAGGCTGGAGGCGTGAGCAGGCGTTCCTATACTGAGGCTTCATACAGAAGCAAGGAGTTGCTTTGTTGCTCTGACTGGTGACATCACTGTGTGATGATGCATTACATGTGCTTCCACTGTGGGCACAAGATGGTGGCAATGCAGACTGGATGGTGCGAAAAAGATTCCCAAGGATTTTGCCGGGACTGGAGGGCTTGAGTTGTGAGGAGAGACTGGATGGGCCGGGACTGTTTTCCCTGCAGCGAAGGAGGCTGAGGGGTGATCCTATAGAGGTTTATAAAACCATGAGGGGCATGGATAAGGTGGGTGGTCACAACTTGTTTTCCCAGAGTAGAGGAGTCTAAAAGGTTTAAGGTGAGAGGGGAAAGGTGTACGGGGGACCTGAGGGGCAGGTTTTTTCACACAGAGGGTGATGGGTGGGTGAAATGGGCTGCCAGCGGTAGAGGTGGGTACAATCACAACGTGTAAAAGATATTTGGGCTGGGAAAGGTTTGGAGGGATCTGGGCTAAATGCAGGCAGATGGGCCAAGGCACCTTGGTCAGTATGGACGAGTTGGGTCGAAGGGCCTGTTTTGTGCTGTATAACTCTACGACTATTATTATGATGATATGCCTCAGTGCACTGTGTAATGAATTGATCTGTATGATCGGGTTGCAAGATAAGTTTTTCACTGTACCACCCCCCCCCACTCCTTTGTCTTGCCTTATTCCTGTGGCTCCCTTCCCCAACCTTGATGACCTGCCCATCTCCTCCCCTCCCCTCCCTCATCCTTTATTCCGTGGCCCACTGCCCTCTCCGACCGGATTCCTCCTCCTTCAGCCCTTTGCCTCTTCTACCTATCGCCTCTCAGCTTGTTACATCATCCCCCCCCCACCTCCCCCACCCACCTACCTTCCCCTCTCACCTGGACTCACCTATCACCTGGACTCACCTGTCCCCTGCCTGTGTGTGCTCCTCCCCCTCCCCCCACCTTCTTATTCTGGCTTCTGCCCTCCTTTCCAGTCCTGATGAAGGGTCTCGGCCCGAAACGTCGACTGTTTATTCCCCTCCGTGGATGCTGCCTGACCTGCTGAGTTCCTCCAGCACATTTTGTGTACTGCTCCAGATCCCGGCACCTGCAGAATTGCTTGTGTCTCCAATTAACATTTAAATGTCCATTGAGAGAGGTTTTCAGAGAATAATAGGAAAGGTACAAACCAGCTCTAGTCTGAGCATTTAAATACCCATTGACGGTGGTCCCAGCCAGGAGAGACAGGTTATTCAAGAAGGTCTATTCATAGCTGGAGATTTGCATTGCAGTGTTAGCCATGGACAACTTGGTGGCATTCTAGACACCCGTGCAGAAAAATTAGTGCAGTGTCAAGGAATGCTGCATGGTTGAGATCCTGGCTTTGAGAAGAGACATCTCCGGAGGATGTAGAAAATGATCCCAAGTGACCGTGTTGGAGAAGGTAAGGTCATTGGAGTTGCATGGTTTAGGGATTGTGTAACTTTTAAAGAATAGGGATTGTCAGGTTTGCAAGTTGCATGGTTGCATGCTTTATGGGTTGCATGTTTTATAGGTTTTGAAGTTTAAAGGTTGCAAGGTTAATAGGTTGCATGGGTTATGTGTTGTAAGGTTTATGGGTTGTAGGGTTTACATGGTTGAAGGGTTGTACGGTTCATGGGAGGCAGGCACGGTAGTGTAGCGGTTAGCGTAATGCTTTACAGCGCCAGTGACCCGGGTTCAATTCCCACCGCTGTCTGTAAGTAGTTTGTACGTTCTCCCCGTGTCTGCGTGAGTTTTCTCCGAGTGCTCCGGTTTCCTCCCACATCCCAAAGACATACGGGTTAGGAAGTTGTGGGCATGCTATGTTGGCGCCGGAAGCGTGGCGACACTTGCGGGCTGCCCCCAGAACACTCTACACAAAAGATGCATTTCACTGTGTGTTTCGATGTAGATGTGACTGATAAAGACATCTTATCTTATGGGATGCCTGGTGTCTGAGATGCCTGGTTTAGGGCTTGTAAGGTAATTGACTTGTATACTCTTTGGTTTAGGGATTGTAAGTTCTCTGGGTCTCGAGGTTGACAGGCTGTGTGGCTGATTTGTTTGAAACCCTGAGCTCTAAAGTTCCCTTCCCTACCACCCCATCCCCTTTGAAGTCACGGCTTGAAACCACCTTAAGGAACAAGCTTTAGGTCACCTGCTTCAACGTCAAACGCCAAGTGTCAAATTTAGTTGGACAACGCTCCTGTGAGCTACAGACTCGATCTACATGTAAGTCACTGCCATTTTGTTCACCGCAAATGCATTGAGACCAGTTGGAATCCCCAGGCTGAAATCATCCACCTGGATCCAACCTTGTATTAAACAGGTTGCTGTGGTTAGTGGCCAGCACTCTCACCTTCAATCCAGAGGCTGTGGGTTCAAGACCCCTTACCTAAGAAAGGACATAGTAGCATTAGAGACAGTCCCAAGGAGATTCCCCCAGGCTATTCCTTAGGATGGGAGGGTTGTCCTATCAAGAGAGGCAGGATGTTGAGTTTGTGTTCCTTGGAGTTTAGAAGAATGAAGGGGAACCTTATTGAGATGTAAATCCTAAGGGGGCTGGACAGGTAGATGTTGTAATGTTTCACTGGCGGGAAAGTCTCACATGAGGGGAGATAGCTACAAGATAAGGGGCCAGTCATTCAAAATGGAGGTTGACAGTAAATACTTTACACAGAGGGTAGAGAATCTCTGGAATTCTCTACCTCACAGGGTTGTGGAGGCCAGATCATCACTAGTGTTTAAGATGGGGCTAGATAATTCTTTGAAAAATTGGGGACTTGAGGGCGATGGGGATCTGGCACAGAAGAGGAGATGAGGCCTGGAGCAGATCGGCCATGATCATGTTGAATGGGGGGGTAGGCTTGTGGGGCCAAGTGGCCTACTCCTGCTCCTGTTTCCTTGTGCTCAGAAACCTGGCTACTCAAATGCAGCTTGATGGTCCAGTGGGGTGCTGAGGGAGGGCGGCACTGCAAGAGGTGATACTTTACACAGGAGTGCTGCCTCTACTCATTGTGGATGGATGAGATACCACTGTCCTATTCTGAAGGGCTGGGGAGTTATCCCTGGTTGCCCGTCCAAAGTGTATCCATCAACTAACTCCATCAAAGCAGGTATCAGGCTCTTACTATGTTGCTGTTTGTGGGATTTTCCTCTGCACCAATTAGAGCCAGAGGTCTAAAGAACATGGAAAACACGCTCTTCGGCCCAACTAATCCGTACTAACCAAGTGTGCTAGCTGGCTGCTGTCTTCTCTGCAGTGACTACATTTCTGAAGTAAGCCACCAGCGGTAGAGGGCTTGAGGTGAAATGGGTATGAAAAGCGGCACACAAATGGCAAAGTTCCTCCACCCACGGGGTTGCTGGTGTGGGGCTGGACCCCAGAGCTGGGCTGCAAGGATTTCTCCCATCTGTTTCCCTTGGATTTAGAAGCAGGGGGCTGTGATAAAGATATTCATAGCTGGAGCTACTTGCGAGGTGCCTGGGCTTGGGACTGCTCGGTGGGTGACGGTACAGGCTCATGCAAAACAGCTCTCGGTAACCATAGGAGCACAATTAGGCCACTCAGCCCATTGAGTCTGCTCCGCCATTCCATCATGCCTGATTTTTTCTCCTTTATTTTCTTAACCCCATTCTCCTGCCTTCTCCCTGTAACAACCCCCTTAACCAATCAAGAACCTATCAATCTCTGCCTTAAATACACCCAGTGACTTGGGCTCCTTAGCCCTGCGTGGCAGTAAACTCCACAGGTTCACCACCCTCTGGCTAAAGAAATTCCTCCTCATCTCAGTTTTGAAGGGATGTCCCTTTATTCTGAGGCTGTACCCTTGGATCCTAGACTCTCCTACTAATGAAAACCTTGGAGATTTCCCTCTCTGACATTAGTGGAATAAATTTGGTATCCTTACCTGCCAATATTAATCCATTGTTTTTAATTAGAAACACTCCTGCTATCTGGTTATCCCCATAATTCACACAGACCACCATAACATGACTTCATTTCAGGCTTGACTTGTACGAGACAGTTCCTCATTAACTTAGGTCTTATGGTCTTGTTTATTTACTCAGAGCCCAACCATAACTCAGGTGTATGCACACTAGGGAACGTCACTATCTGCCGGGAAGTCCTTCTCTCTCTTGCTTCTCCACTCATTACGAAAGGCCATTGATTTTCTGAAGCTCTGTTCTTCATCAATTTTAAAACAGTTTTGAAACCAGGTATGTGGCAGGTGGTGTTGGGGAGTGTGAGGTTCGAAGAATAGAAAATAGAAGAATAGATCATTACTTAAATGGTAGGATACTAAATGAGGGTGTTCAGAGTCATAGAGTAATACAGCATGGAAACAGGCCCTTCAGCGCAACTCATCCATGCTGACCAAGGTCCTATTTTTAATGATATGATGATATTTATTTATTCGTCACATGTACATCGAAGCACACAGTGAAATGTGTCTTTTTGCACTACTGAGAGTGTTCTGGGGGCAGCCCGCAAGTGTCGCCACGCTTCTGGCGCCATCATAGCACGCCCACAACTTCCTAACCCGTACGTCTTTGGAATGTGGGAGGAAACCGGAGCACCCGGAGGAAACCCACGCAGACACGGGGAGAACGTACAAACTCCTTACAGACAGCGGCCGGGATTGAACCCGGGTCGCTGGCGCTGTAACAGCATTACGCTAACCGCTACACTACCATGCTGCCCTGTTTGCCCGTATCCCTCTAACCCTTTCCTATCCATGTACCTACCAAGTGTCCTTTAAGCATCACCTTTACCACCTCCTCTGGCAGCTGATTTCCATACACCCACCACCCTCTGTGTGCCCCAGGTCCCCTTTTAACCTTTCTCCTGTCACCTTCGACCAATGCCCTCTGGTTTTAGACTCCCCTACCCGGGGGAAAAGACAGTGACCATCTGCCTTATCTATGCCCCTCATGATTCTGAGGGGAGGGATGAGGGGCAGGAGGGGAAGGCGAGGGTGGGGAGGGCAGAAGGCTGTGGGGGGACAGGGTGTAAAGGGCCAGGCAAGAGGACAAAGGGTGTGTAGCGGGTGGAGGGATGGAGAAAAGAGAGAAAGTGTGCAGGTTCAGCAATTAATTCGGTCAGTGGAATATTGGCCTTGACTGCAAGGGCAATGGGGTACAACGTTTACCCCAATTGAAAATAAAATACCCGCAGATGCCGATAATCCCTTTCCCAGTTCTTATGAAGGGTCTTCAACGTAAAATGTTAACTCTGTCTCTCTTCCCACGGAGGCTGCCTGACCTTTCTTGATTTTTTTGATTTTTTACTTACAGTGTGGTAACAGGCCCTTCCGGCCCAACGAGTCCGCGCCGCCCATTTTTTTTTAAACCCAAATTAACCTACCCGTACGTCTTTGGAATGTGGGAGGAAACCAGAGCTCCCGGAGGAGGAAACGGGGAGAACGTACAAACTCCTTACAGACAGCGACGGGGATCGAACCCCGATTGCTGGCGCTGTAATAGCGTCGCATTAACCGCTACGCTACCGTGCCGCCCTGCTGAGTGTGTCTGGAAGTTTGACCTCAGCTGTACACCGTGCTGGTGGGATTGCACCTGGAGTAACAGGTATACCTTTGGCCTAATTTAAGGAAGGAATTTCTTGCCTAAGAAACAGTGCAGCGAAGGTTGACCAGAGGTTGTCTTGTGAACAGACTGGGCCTGTACTCTCTGGTGTTCAGAGATCTTATTGAAACGAGATTCTATGGAGGCTTGATAGCGTGGATGCAGTGAGAATGGTGGGGGAGTCTAGAAATAGGGATAAGGGGTTGCCCACGTTAGACAGAGGTGAGGAGTTTCTTCTCTGGTAGGGCGTGAATCATAGCTACAGAGTTGGACAGCATAGAAACAGGCCCTTCGGCCCATCACATCCATACCAGCCTTTTTGCCCTCCTACACACTAATCCTATTTATCCACATTAGGACCGTATCCTTCTATGCCTCGTCTATTTAAGTATCTGTCTAAACGCCTCAGACGTAGTGACTGTATCTGATTCCACCACATCCCCTGGCAGAGCATTCCAGCTATCAAATACTCTCCGTAAAAAACCCTATCCCTCAGATCCCTTTTAAAACTCCTTCTCACATTAAACGTGTGCCCTCTTGTTCTTGATACCTCCACCATGGGAAAAAGGTTTTGATTATCTACCCATCTTTGCCTCATGTCGTTTTGTCTACTTCTATCAGTTCTCTCCTCAGCCTCCTTCATTCCAGGGAAAATATGCTTGCTTGCAATGTCCACCTTACACCACTGTGAATCTCACTCACTAGGTACATTCAAGGTTGTGGCAGATGGATTTCTGGGCTACTGGGAATAATGATCCCATTAAGAAAAGCTGGGAGGCTCATTAGCCTGAAGGATGCTCTCCACCTGACTTTGGAAAGGAGTGGAGCACAGGTAGACTGGGTTGCCCCTTGAAAAGAATGACTTAGAGTAGGACAGGTGATATTTCAATAGATAGATTTCTTTATTAGTCACATGTACATTGAAACAAACAGCGAAATGCATCTTTTGTGTATAGTGTTCTGGGGGCAGCCCGCAAGTGTCGCCACGCTTCCGGCGCCAACATAGCATGCCCATAACTTCCTAACCCGTACGTCTTTGGAATGTGGGAGGAAACCAGAGCACCCGGAGGAAACCCACGCAGACACGGGGAGAACGTACAAACTCCTTACAGACAGCGGCCGGAATTGTACCTGTAATAGCGTTACGCTAACCGCTACACTACCGCGCTTGTCCACAATGACCTCGCTCACGCTCTTCATTCTGTAAGTCTGAGCTCCTCCTTCTCACTTGCACCACATCTCACTCACCAATCACCTTGTCCTTACTAACATTGACTCCTGGTTAACCAATCCCCTTGCCTTTAACATCCTCAACCTAGTATTCAAATCCCTTTTGGGTCACAACCCTCCCTACAACCTCCTCCAGCCCTACACACATCCATGATCTCAGCACTCCACCTCTTCTGGTCTCTGGGATTCAATCGCTCCACCACTGGCAGCCATGCCTTCAGCTGCCGATGGACGTACTTTTGTCAATTCCCTCACTAAACCTCTCTATTTAAAGCCTACTGCCTGGTCCGTCACTTCCTTCCACCCAGTCCATCTTCACGGTGCGTTGCATCAGGAAGGCTAACGGTATCGTCAAGGATGCCTGCCATCTTCTTTTCCCTCATCTACCTTCAGGCACGGTAGTGTAGCGGTTAGTGTAACGCTTCACAGCGCCAGCGACCCAGGTTCAATTCCGGCCACTGTCTGTAAGGAGTTTGTACGTTCTCCCCGTGTCTGTGTGGGTTTCCTCCGGGTGCTCCGGTTTCCTCCCACATTCCAAAGACGTACGGGTTAGGAAGTTGTGGGCGTGCCATGTTGGCGCCGGAAGCGTGGCGACACTTGCGGGCTGCCCCCAGCACACTCTACGCAAAAGATGCATTTCACTGTGTGTTTCAATGTACATGTGACTAATAAAGATACCTTATCTTATCTTATGCAGGAGCTTGAAAGCACAGACATCCAGACTCACGAATGGCTTCTTCACTCTGTGATCAGACTTTTGAACCAATCACCCCCGTCACACCCCCTTCCCGTGGAGCTGCCATGTTCTCAGACTCTTAACTCCACCTCTTCCATTATTGTCACTTTAACATTTCTTTTTGCTTCAGATTGAACCATTCCATTGTTTTGCACTCATCGCTGTGTTTATTGTGTACACGAAAAGTGCTGGAGGAACTCAGCAGGTCAGGCAGCATCTATGGAGGGAAACAAACAGTCGATGTTTCAGGCCGAGACCCTTCGTCGGGACTGGAAAGGAAGAGGGCAGAAGCCAGAATAAGAAGGTGGGGGGAGGGGGAGGAGCACACGCAGGCAGGGGACAGGTGAGTTCAGGTGACAGGGGGAAGGTAGGTGGGTGGGGACGGGGGAGAAGATGTAATAAGCTGGGAGGTGATAGGTAGAAGAGGCCGAGGGCTGAAGGAGGTGGAATCCGGTAGGAGAGGGCAGTGGGCCATGGAGTAAAGGAGGGAGGAGGGGAGGGGAGGAGATGGGCAGGTCATCAAGGTGGGGGAAGGGAACCACAGGAATAAGGCAAGACAAAGGAGTGGGGGGTGGGGGGGGGGAGCAAAAGAAATACACTGACTCGTGGTTAACCAATCCTCTCAACCTTAACCTTCTCAACCTAGTATTCAAGTCCCTTTTTCTTGGATGCTCCAGATACATCCGGCATCTGCAGAACTTTTTGTGTCTCATTTATTGTTGTATTATCACCACGTACACTGTTTACTCCGTCAGCTTCACGTGAGCAAGGAATTTCATTGCGCGCTGTTGTACATGACAATAAACTCATCTGAACCTGAATACCCCTGTAAGCAAGCTTTTACTCAACTTGTTTTGTTTGATGACTCTCTTGCCAAGAACGGTCCCCCAGTACGATACGATGGACCCTTGACCTCACAATCTACCTCCTCATGGCCTTGCACCTTACTGTCTGCCTGCCCTGCACTTTCTCTGTAGCTGTATATTCTTTAAATTTAAATTTTTTAAAAAAATTTATTTTTACTGCGTGGTAACAGGCCCTTCCGGCCCAACGAGTCCGTGCCGCCCTTTTTTTTAACCCAAATTAACCTACCCGTACATCTTTGGAATGTGGGAGGAAACCGGAGCACCCGGAGGAAATCCACGCAGACACGGGAGAACGTACAAACTCCTTACAGACAGCGACGGGAATCGAACCCCGATCACTGGCGCTGTAATAGCATCGCGCTAACCGCTACGCTGCCGTGCCGCCCCTACAACACTATATTCTGCATTCTGTTATTGCTTTTCCCTTGTACTACCTCCATGTACTGATGTGGTGAAGCATATGGACGGCATGCAAAGCAGGGTTTTTCACTGTACTTCGGTACATGTGACAGTAATAAACCAACTTACCAGGTGCTCCATAATTGCAAATGCTGGTTGTTGTTGCTCACGGACTCCGAAACATCACGCAAAGGCACTCCATTTATTCAAGAGCTTTACCTCCACTTCATTCATGTCACTGGAGTCCAAACGAGCTTAAAATTGAATTTCAGTCGATGTGCATTATCTGAAAATGACTTTCTCTCTGCCTGACATATAAAGTGGGGGAGGAACAATGGAAATTCGACCTGTGACCTCTCCACGGTTGTCCTCATTACACGACCAGATTTAGTCAAGCAGTTCCTGTATTAAATCCTCTCCAACCACAAAAATATATGGTATGCTCTACAACACTTGGGCAGCTCCCATCCCCCCACCAACCACAGCTTAATCATTGTGAAAGGCAGATCGGACAGCACATGTTTAAGGTGAAGGATACACCCTGCAATTGTTTCTTCACTTATTCCTGTTTCTTACATTAAAGGCTCAATGGTCTGGGTCTGGGAATCTGATCACAAAGACAGATGTTCCCCGCGTACTGACAGAACAGTAATCCTTCCATTTAGCCCACTTAAACTCCAGCCGTAATGTGAAAATCAGCCTTCTTGCTGAAAGTCGAAGGAACAACTTTTTTTTTGGAAGGGGGAGAAACAGGACAACGGTGGAATGTGATTTGGCAAAGTAACATTCAACTCAAACCACCTGGGAGTCTGAAACATTCAGTGCCTAAGGTACATGACTGGTCTCGGCCTGAATTGCTCCCAAGTCAGCTGATGCCCACCCAGGTGGGAGTTACGTATTGCATTGTGTCTGTAGTACAAGTGGAGGCCACTTGGCCCTGCATGTCTATGACCCACATGAACCTCCTCTCTCTCCCTGTCCTTTTTCTTCCTCAGGTCCCCTTCACCTCCCATTCCCATTCACCTCCCTGCAGTAGGGAGCGGCATATCCTAAACAAACAATCTGCTGGAGGAACTCAGCGGGTCGAGCAGCATCTGTGGAGGGAAAAGAATTGTCAACGTTTCGGGTCAAAACCCTGCATCAAGTTTCCACCTGAAACGTCGACAATTCCTTTCCCTCCACAGATGCTGCTCGACCCGCTGAGTTCCTCCAGCAGATTGTTTGTTGCTCCAGATTCCAGCGCCTGCAGTCTCCTGCGTCTCCGTATCCATATATAATTACTGCTAGGGCAGGCACGGTAGTGTAGCGGTCAGCGTAACGCTTTACAGCGTCAGCGACCCGGGTTCAATTCTGGCTGCTGTCTGTAAGGAGTTTGTACATTCTCCCCGTGTCTGCGTGGGTTTCCTCCAGGCGCTCTGGTTTCCTCCCACATTCCAAAGTAGGAAGTTGTGGGCGTGTTATGTTGGCGCCGGAAGCGTGGCGACACTTGCGGGCTGCCCCCAGAACACTCGACACAAAAAAGATGCATTTCACTGTGTGTTTTCATGTACATGTGACTAATAAAGATATCTTATAATGGAATCCTAAGCATCCTTCGGGGGAGGGAGTTCCAGTCGCCTGGGGAGGTCGAGGGAGAAGGCAGTTGTTTCCAACATCTGGTTCGATTCTGCCTGCCACCCTGCGTGGTCAGTGGTGGGGAAACATCTCTTCTTTCATGGGGATGGGGGCAGGAGGCTGCCTGACTCCCCCCACCCCCCCCGATCTTTGGTCCCCACTTTCTTGCCTGAACCCCCCCATCACCCTTTAATCTCTTTAGTCCAAACACATGGCTAGCTCAGCCTCGTGGATACACTCAGCATCCGAGGCTGTAGGGGGGTGAGGAATTCCAAAGGTTCAGGACCCTGGAAGAAGACCCTCCTTGTCTGGGCTGTGAGCAGCCACCCCTTCATCCAGAGAGTTATGCCCCTTAATTCCAGATAACCCCAAGAGGGAATCATCCCCTCAGTATCTACCCCACAAGAATTCTCTATGTTACGTAGAATCGTACAGCTCAGAAACAGGCCCTTCTGCCCAAGTCCACACTGAGCACCAAGCACCCATTTAAACCAATCCCATTTTATTCTCTCCACATTCCCACCAGCTCCCCCAGATTCCACTCACCTACACATGAGGGTCAACTTACAGCGACCAATTACCCTTCCAACCCACAGGCTTTTGGGATGTGAGGAGCTTGTACATTCTCCCCGTGTCTGCGTGGGTTTCCTTCGGGTGCTCAGGTTTCCTCCCACATTCCAAAGACGCAGGGGACAGGAAGTTGTGGGCATGCTATGTTGGCGACACTTGTGGGCTGCTCCCAGAACACTCTATGCAAAAGATGCATTTCACTGTGTGTTTCGATGTACATGTGAATAATAAAGAAATCTTATCTTAAAACCCACGCAGTCACAGGGAGAACGTGCAAACTCCTCACAGACAGCACCCGGGGTCGGGATTGAACCCGGGTCACTGAAGCTGTGAGATGAAGAAACACAATGATGCTGGAGGAACTCAGCAGGCCGGGCAGCATCCGTGGAGAAAAGCAGGCGGTCAACGTTTCGGGTCAGGACCCTTCTTCAGGACTGAAGATAGGAAAAGGGGAAGCCCGATATATAGGAGGGAAAAGCAGAGCAGTGATAGGCGGACAAAAGGGGGGAGGTGGGGTGGGCACAGGGAGGTGATAGGTAAATGCAGGGAAGAGATGGTGATAGGCAGGTGTGGGGGAGGAGGGGAGAGCAGATCCACCGGGGGATGGGTCAAAGGTGAGGAGGTAGGTGCCCCATGTAGGGAGGGAAAAAATAGGGGAGGGGTAAAAAGAGATAGGCTGGGAAAGAGAAGAAAGAGGCGTGGTGGGGAGGTGGGGCGTTTGGTCTACTTAAAGTGGGAGAGTTCAATGTTCGTGCTGTTAGGCTGCAAGGTTCCAAGACGGAAAATGAGGGGTTGTTCCTCCAGTTTGCACTTGGAATTCTCCTGGCAGTGGGGGAGGCCGAGGACTGAGATATCAGTGATGGTGTGGGAGGGGGAGTTGTAGTGACTTGTGACGGGGAGATGCAGATCGCGGTTACGGACGGAGCGCAGGTGCTCCTCGAAACGGTCACCCAGTCTGCGTTTGGTTAGCTGTGAGATAGTGGCTTTCCCAGCTGTATCACAGTGCTGCAGAGATCACCCCTTCTCCAAAATTACTAAATATAGTAATTTTATGTCTTTGCACTGTAACTGCTGCCGCAAAACAACACATTTCACGTCATCTAAGTCAGTGATAATAAACCTGATTCTGATTCCTATTCTTCCGAACGTTGGAGAGTAGGGCCCATTGTCCCCAAACTCTGGGCACCCCGGAGCCTGAGTTAACACCAGGAGATACTCCCGGGGCAGCTCCCACACGTGTGAGTGCACTTGAACGCGAGGGATCCGGAAGGTTCTGTGTGCAGGTTGTGATTGTGAAGGTGGACAACTACACACGTCTCTGATTACAGAGCGGGGACACCGCAAGGGGACTGTGTGCACGAAGGATCGCTCCATCGCTGCCTCAGCATGCAGATAACGCTGACCTCTTTGCTCATTATCCATTGGCACATATAATAGGAGGCCATTCTGCCCATTCAATGTCTACTGGCCTCAGCTCCATGCCCCTCTGTGTTGCTGATCTACATGCTTACACCAGCATTTACCCCAACGTGATGTCTGCAGAACGCAGCAGATTGCAATGTTTAACTCTGCTTCTGAAACTTGGTTGCATTGAAGTCAGTGAGACCTGCTTTTGAGGGTCACCTACTCGTTGGGGGTCTTCCTACCTTTTGTGGGGCTTGGACATTCTCCTCAGTGTCGCAGATACACCCAGAGGGCCAACATCGTCACGATGTCCGTGGGCAAAGATCTGGGCGTCACGTTTACAGAGGCATCTGGCTATGGATGCCCCACTGCCAGGCCTGTGTGTCCGCTGTGCCACACTCAGTCAAACCGCCTGCCCATCACCGACAAAGGGGGCAGAGCGACTCCGTCCCCCTCTCTCCCGGCCTCCCACTGCACGGGCTGGAACAGCCTCAGGTGGTGTATCAAAACGTCATTAGGAGAGATGGAGGGAAAGAACGAGAGAGGGATAGTAAGGAAGAACATACACTTTGGGAGACAAAGACACAGAATGAGAGACACACAGAGGCCAGGAGAGAGAGGACACTAAGCCACACACACACACACACTCACGCACACACACACACCGAGCAAAACAAGCACACAAGCACAAGCACACACATTGAGCAAAACACACACATACGCCCTGAGCAAGACACACACATCACACACACCAAGAGAAAGAGAGGGAGAGAGTGATGAAGGAAGAGATGATAGATGTAGAGAGGCACAGGGAAGGAGAGAAAGAATGAGAAACCACACTTGCACTGAGGTACAGGCACAGTGGTGTAGCGGTTAGCGTAACACTATTACAGCGCCAGCGACCTGGGTTCGATTCCGGCCGCTCTCTGTAAGGAGTCTGTACGTTCTCCCTGTGCCCGCGTGGGTTTCCTCTGGGTGCTCTGGTTTCCTCCCACATTCCAAAGACGTACGGGTTAGGAAGTTGTGGGCATGCTATGTTGGCGCTGGAAGCGTGGCAACACTTGCGGGCTGCCCCCCAGAACACTCGACGCAAAAAGATGCATTTCACTGTGTGCTTTGATGTACATGTGACTAATAAAGAAATCTTATCTACAGCGAAAAACTTGTTTTGCGTACTGTAAACTAATTTGGAAAATAATAGTCCATAAGATGTGATTGAGGGCACAGGTCATCATAGATAGGAACATGATACAAAGGTCCAGAAACATATCAAAGAAAACCTAGGTCACCTTCAGCTGTGACCAAAGATACTGACAGGAGACCAATACTTGGTCAGGGTCACCGGCAGTTCAAGCGCTCCCCCCAGCTCCTCACCACAGCCTTTTTAAAACGATACAACATCTGCATACGAAAGCTGCTGTGGTATGAACTACTCCGGTGGAAGCCACGCTCCTGCCGAAGGCCGGACATGCAGGAAATAAATCACAGCTGTTTTCAATGTGACTGCTGCCATGTTTATTGGGCTGAACTTGCAATAATTTAAAACATCGTAACAGGACCAGATTACATAAAAAGAGGGAATATAAAAATGAAGCGGCATAAAATCCAACCTTTAATTGACCGGGTGATGGGAGCCTCTCCTGAAGAGCCTAAGGCGGGTCAATATTTGAGTGAGCTGAAGGCTGAGGTTGGTCTCGGTTTGAGAACGCAGTTTGCATTGGGTTGGAGGAGAGGTGTGTGGAATATTCAGCCGCTTGCTTCTGCTGAGATAACTGCTTCCAGCTTCAGAAGAGAGGAGGCGAGGCCCAAGCCTTGGTTAGCTTGGATTGTCACGGACTGTCAGTGCCGGTGGAGGAATGGAGCTCGAGCTACCTTCACACCAAGACCCGGTAAAGCAGAGGCAGGAGACGCCAGCAAGTCTCCAGCACAGCTGTGCTTATCACCACAATGTTAAAACGAGTAGAAATTCAAGAGTTAGAAAGACCTTTTTTTTTAAATTGTTTTTTTTTATGATTTAAATAGAACAGGAATCAGGTGAGAGTATTAAATATTCTCCTTCAGATGGGTTCTGGTTTTAGCTTTTCCTTCAGAAAAGCCCTCACAAACTCCTCCACGATGGCCGGCGTGATCTCCTCCACATCTTTCACGTACTTGGCCCTCTGCGACATGTCCAGGATGGTGAGCAGTGGCGCCGACTCTGGGAGGTTGGTGAAGTCCCGCAGCGATTCTGTCATGTCGTCCTGTAAGAGAGCGAAGAGCAATTAGGCGCCGGAGCAATGCGGCATCGTGTGAGCTTTGGGCAGATCCATGGAGTCATGCAGCACGGAAATGGGATCTTTAAATGAAGGAAAAGCTACCGGCCTGCAGAAGGCAGAATCGACCAACACCAATGAAATGGGAGACTCGTCACAGAGTCATCGAGCCCCTCAGCTCAACTCCTCCATGCCTGTCTGAGCCAGTCCCACTTGCTTGCGTTTGACCCATATCCCTCTGAACCTTTCCTATCCAAATGTACTTTAAACATGAGCACGGTAGTGTAGCGGTTAGCGTAACGCTTTTACAGCGCCAGCGACCCGGGTTCAATTCCCGCCGCTGTCTGTAAGGAGTTTGTACGTTCTCCCCGTGTCTGCGTGGGTTTCCTCCAGGTGCTCTGGTTTCCTCCCGCATTCCAAAGACGTACGGGTTAGGAAGTTGTGGGAATGCTATGTTGGTGCCAGAAGCGTGGCGACACTTGTGGGCTGTCCCCAGAACACTGCGCAAAAGATGCATTTCACTGTGTGTTTCGATGTACATGTGACTAATAAAGAAATCTTATCTAATTGTAGCCGCCTCTACCACTTCCTCTGGCAACTCCTTCCATACACCCACCACCCTCTGTGTGAAGAAGTTGCTCCTCAGGTCCCCTTTAAATCTTTCCCCTCTCACTTTAAACCTATGCCCTCTACTAGTACCCTGGGAAAAAGAGTGTGACCTTCCACCTTATCTATGCCCCTCGTTGTTTTATGAACCTAACAGAATCATGCTGGGTTTGGCAGTGCAGTGTGCATTTAGATGGCACCTTTTAATGTGGTAAAACATTCTAAGTAACTGCACAGGGGCTTCAACAAATAGTGCTACAAAATGAGAAATTAGACCTGATGAGCAAATGCTTGGTTAAAGAGGAGACACAAGAGACTTCAGATGCTGGAATCTGGAGCCACACACGAAGCGCAGGAGGAACTCAGCGGGTCAGGCAGCATCTGTGGAGGGGAATGGACAGTTGACAATTCGGGTCGAGACCCTTCATCTGGACTCTTGATGAACATCGATCGTCCAGTTCCCTCCATTGGTGCTGCCTGACCCGTTGTTCCTCCAGTGTTTTGGGTCTTGCTTGGTTAAAGAATAGGTTTAAGGAGGATCGTAAAGGAAAGATTACGAATAAGAAAATAATAGGAGCAGGAATAGGCCATTCAGCCCTTCGAATGTACTATATGGCTAACCTGATCCTGTCTCAGCTGCGCTTTCCTACCTGTTCCCCATAACCCTCAACTCCACTTGAGACCAAAACTATGCCCTGGCCTTGGTCTATTCAGCAACTCAACTTCCACAGCTCTCTGGGGTAGAGAAATCCTGGTGAGAAAGGTATTTGCTTCTCATCTCCACCCTAAATAGGCAACTCCTTATTTAGAAACTATGCCATCAGTTCTACATCCCCCCCACCAGGAGAAGATTCCTCTCCGTACTACCTCAGGATCTTAATAAGATCAGCTCTCAATCTTGTAAACTTCATTGACTATAAGCCCACATCACGGAAACCAGCCTCCCCTCCATGGACTCTGTCTATACCTCTCGCTGCCTTGGTGAAGCAGCCGGTATAATCAAAGACCCCACTCACCCGGGTCATTCTCTCTGCTCCCCTCTCCCATCAGCCAGAAGATACAGGAGCCTGAGGGCACGTACCACCAGGCTTAAGGACAGCTTCTATCCCACGGTGATAAGACTATTGAACAGTTCCCTTATACGATGAGATGGACTCTTGACCTCACAATCTACCTTGTTTGACCTTGCACCTTATTGTCTACCTGCAATGCACTTCCCTGTAGCTGTAACACTTTACTCTGTACTCTGTTATTGTTTTTACCCTGTACTATCTCATGGACTGTGTAATCAATTGATCTGTATGAGCGGTATGCAAGACAAGTTTTTCACTGTACCTCGGTACAAGAGGCAATAATATGAGATATGAGATACCTTCATAGGTCACATGTACATCGAAAGACACAGTGAAATGCATCTTTTGCGTGGAGTGTTCTGGGGGCAGCCCTCAAGTGTCGCTATGCTTCCCGCGCCAACATAGCATGCCCACAACTTCCTAACCCGAGTGTCTTTGGAATGTGGGAGGAAACCAGAGCACCCGGAGGAAACCGATGCAGACACGGGGAGAATGTACAAACTCCTTATAGACAGTGACTGGAATTGAACCCGGGTCACTGGCACTGTAATAGTGTTACGCTAACCGCTACACTACCGTGCCTGCCCACACACTATACCAAACTGCACATAACTCAACCCCTCGAGTCAACATGAACCTTCTCTGAGGTGTTTCACGTGCAAATAAATCTCTCCTCGATTAAGATCAGAAAATGCTGAGTGCTTCCAACAGGCAGACGCTGTGGAGAGAGAAACATTTAGTGTTTCAGCTCGATGACCTGTCATGGGTTCTGGCCATTTCTCGGACAAACTCCAAAGGCAGGTTAAACGTCGAGTCCTGAGGGCTGAACTACGTCTATTTTGTGCCAGGACTGGAGGGTTCTGATACAGAGCCATCAACCTGTAAAGTTAAGATGGTTGGACACAGGAGACCGCAGACGCTGGAATCTGGAGCAACAAACAAGCTGCTGGAGGAACTCAGCGGGTCGAGCAGCGTCTGTGGGGGGGATGGGGAGGAACTGTCAGTGTTTCAGGTTGAAACTCAGCATCAGGGCTGAGAGTGGAGAGGGGAGATGACCTGCAAAGTTAACCCTGTTATTCTCTCTCCACAGATGCCGCCTGACCTGCTGAGTATCTCCAGCATGCTGTTTTATTTCAGATTTCCGGCGAATGTATGTTCCATATCTCACAGTTCCAGCATTATATTTTCCTCTCTCCTCTGACCTCACTCATCTGCGATTCAGAAGCCTTCACCACGCTCTCTCAGCAGACGCCAGCTCTACTTACATCATTCAGTCCCTCTGGGTCTCTACCCCACCAGACATTCCACTTGTTCACTCCACCCCTCCCTCTTCTCTGCAACTCAAAAACTACTTAATTTCTGACTTTTCCTTGTCCTCATGAAAGCTCGTTGCTCTGAAGCACGAACTCCGATTCCCTCTCTACCTGACCTGCTGTCTCCAGCGTTCTCTGCTTTATCTCCGATTTGTAGTATCTGTAGGTTTTTTGCATTTTATTTAGTTCTTCCTCCACCAAACTGTACCCAGTCCTCCTTGCAGAGAGGCGGAGAGGTTTAGGGAGGGAATCTGGAGCCTTGGCAGCTGAAGATTAAAATTGGTGTTACACAAGAGGCCAAATCTGGAGAATCAGAAGCAGGTTTATTATCACTGCCTTATATGACGTGAAATGTGTTGTTTTGCAGCAGCAGGACAGTGCAAAGACACAAAACTACTATAAATTACAAAAATAAATAGTGCAAGAAAAAAAGGATAACGAGGTGGTGTTCATGGACCGTTCAGAAATCTGATTGCGGAGGGGAAGAAGCTGTTCCTGAATTGTTGAGTGTGGGTCTTCAGGCTCCTGTACCTCCTCCCTGATGGTAGCAACGAGAAGAGGGCAGAGACCTGAATCAAAAACTCCAGTGATCCATGGAGATTTCTGGCACCTTTCACTCTGAGTCATGTCCAGTCATCAATAAAGCCTGGGGCTCTGCGGGAAATGGCAAAACATTCCCCCCAGAATTACTTTGATTCTCGTTCTGTTGCCTTAAGGCATCCAATATAAAATTATGAGGGGCTCAGATTGTCAGTCTTTCTCCCAGGGTAGAAATGTCAAATACCATAGGGCATAGCTTTGAGCTGAGAGGGGGAAGGTTTGAAGGAGATTTACACAGCATTTGTTTTTATACAGAGAGTGGTGGGTGCCTGGAACCCACTGCCAGGGGAAGGGGTGGAAGCAGAAGCAATAGGAACATTTAAGAGGCATTTAGACAGACACATGTACAGGCAGGGGACAGAGGATATAGACCGCGTAGGCAGATGGAATTAGCATCATGGTCAGTACAGACATCGTCTGTTCCTGTGCTGTACTGTTCAATGTTCTAACTCATGGTCACCATTATGGATCCTGACTATTTGATTAATTGAGTTTAACTCACATCTCTGGATATCCTGACCTCTGGTGCCACTGCACTGTCACAACCCACCGTGCCACACTGGATGAAGACTGCGGACCTTGGTGTGGGGGCCGCCTCCCCGGCTACTGTCCGAGCAAAGGCCGTGGCAAATGGACTCACGGTTCCCGTGACTCTAGAGGACTGGGTCTTAGGAAGAGCAGGAAAATCAAGGAAGTCATCCCAAGGACACGGAAGCAGCGGACAGTCGGGGGTTCTGCCCGAGCTGATTGCCCGCCCCTCTTCTGGGGTTACGTCCGTGCCTGTGTGTGTCCCTGGTGAAGGAGCACGTGGTATCCACGGGTACAATGGGGGCTTTCTGGGACCAGTGAGCGCCACAGGGGCTTGAGTGCGTTCTGGATAGAGATGACTATGTTATAATTTGGAACGATTGACTGTAAATTGTGTGAATCGTGGAATACTGTAGTATTGTAATGATGTGACGTGATGCTGCAATCATGGAACAAACCTCCTTTGGAAAAGAGCAAGAAAAAAGGACACAGAAGCTCCAAAATGGTGGAGAAGGTTCCTGGACAGGCTGAGCAAGGGAGTCTGAAAATGGCAGACAGAGAATAAAATGGGAAACCATGTGCCTACTCATGTTGGTGGGGAGAATAGAAAAATAAGATCATTTTTAAATGGTAGCAACCTAGTAAATGTTGTACAGAGACATCTGGGTGTGCTGGTTTAAGAGGTGCAGAAAAGAAGCAAGCAAGCAAGCAATTGAGAAGGTGACTGGAATCTCGGCCCTTATTACAAGAGGGTGGGAATTCAAAAGTAAGAAAGACCTAGTTTGTACTGCAATTCTGCTGCAATAAAGACCAACAAACCATGAGCATAAGGGTGTGAATCCCTCAGAGACGTGTGGATGCTCAGAGGCTCAGAGACATTCAGGGAAACATGGGCTGTGAAGGTTGGAAGGGAAAGTGATGGCCCAGTATGGTTGAGGGGCTGAATGGCCTACAATGCAGGGAATCCGACACAACATTGTGGGCCAAAGGGCCTGTACTGTGCTGTAGTGTTCTATGTTCTATGAATCCACTAGGTCAGGCAGGTGCTGGGGAGGGGTGGGAGGGTGGATAAGGGAGAGGTGCCAGCCGTTCCATTCTCCCATGGAGGGCAGGTGTCCATGTTACAAAGGACAACATACAGCAAGTTAACACGGGGTGCCTTAGGGATCTTCCAACACACCAGCAGATCTGGAATCACAGCTGACGCTGTGTGGGTTCAGGAATCAGTCCAAAACCGAAAATAAATGCCTGCATCTGAGAATGTTTAATGTTGAATACTTTCATTGGCAGAAAGCTACAACATTCTGATTCCTATCTAAATTCACTTGTGCAATGTAAAATAACCTCAAATCCATTTCCTAGTTCTTTGACATTATATATGGACTGGATGGAACATTTCCCAGTAATCAACATCAGGTTATTTTTTTCAATAAAGTTGCAGTAACAAGATTTGCAGTGATTAACCCTGGGAGCTGGGAGTCAATGTTCAGAACCCTGACTGAAAAAATGACCAAGAATCAGGACCGACAGTCAGCAAGTAACATGGAGCTACAGGTTTGGTGGTACTGCTCCCCTTTTCAATGGTGGCTCAGTGGGTAGAACACCTGTCTTTGAGATAGAAGGTTGTGGGTTCGAATCCCAGTCCAGAGACTTAGATTTAAAATTTTCCATGGTACCCACGGAACTGAGCACTAAGGAACTCTCATCCTTCGCGACAGGGGGTAAAACAAGCCACATCTACCACCTCAAGCGAACACTAAATGACCTCATGTCACAAATCTGAAGACGAGCTCTGGGGCTTTCCCTAACACAGTGACAAAAACTTATCGAAGATTTCTTTATTATTCACATGTACATCGAAACAAGCATGGTCTGCAGGCATGGTAGTGTAGCGGCTAGCGTAATGCTATTACAGTGCCAGCGACCTGGGTTCAATTCTGGCCACGGAATGGACATGATGGACCGAAGGGCCTGTTCCTGTTCTATGTTCTAAGACAATGCTTCAAAGTTTTGCTGTAAAGTGCTCTGGGTTGTCCTGAGGAAAGCCCCGAAAGGTAAAAGTTTCCTCCTGGGTGACCTCTGCCGACGTTGTGCCGAACTAATTAAACTAGTAATTTAATTCTAACTAAACTACTCCCTTCCGGCTACACAATGTCCATAACCCTCCATTCTCTGCACATCCACGTGCCTGTCTAAGAGTCATTTAAACACTCCTATCGTACCTGCCTCCACCACCACCCCTGGCAGCACATTCCAAGCACCCACGACTCTCTGTGTAAAAAAACTTGTCCCGTACATCTCCTTTGAACTTACCCCCTCTCACCTTAAATCCGCACCCTCTAGTATTAGATATTTTGACGCTGGGAAAAAGATACCGGCTGTCTACTCTATTTATGCCTCTCATAATCTTATAAACTTCTATCAGGTCTCCCTTCAGCCTCCGCCGCTCCAGAGAAAACAACCCAAGTCTGTCCAACCTCTCCTTACAGCACATGCCCTCTAATCCAGGCAGCATCCTGGTAAACCTCTTCTGCACCCTCTACAATGCCCCCACATCCTTCCTATAATGGGGCGACCAGAATCGAATGCAATACTCCAGATGCGGCCTAACCAGAGTTTTATAAAGCTGCAACATAACTTCCTGACTCTTAAACTCAGCGCCACGACTAATAAAGGCAAGCATGGCATACGCCTTCTTTGTCACCCATCAACCTGTGCAGCCACTTTCAGGGAGCTATAGACTTGGACCCCAAGATCCTTCTTGACTCCTCCAACTCTCCACACACCCACCCTTGGTGTGCAATGCTCCTTGACGTCAGTGCTACGGTGGGAGTTAAGTACAGGCATCAAACCAGAGGGCAGTCAAGAGCAGGATTCCCCCCTTATTGGGTATCGAGGCCACTAGGTCAATTTTCACTGATTCCCGAATGCAGGCCTCACTGGCCAGCGTTAATTGTCCACATCCCCCTCCTTTCCCATTGAATTGAGTAACATGCAGGGCGATTTCAGAAACAGGAGCCATTGCTGTGTGGTCTGGAGTCACGTATAGGGCAGAGCAAATATGGCCCAGGGTAAATGGATTTCCATCAGACTTAGCTGACGTATCTCCACAGCATATCAGCACAGCTCCAGCGCCATTTGCAAATCTGCCGCTGACACTGCCGTTGTTGGCAGAATCACAGATGGTGATGTTAGATTCCACTGTTTTAAGTAGTTTTTTTAACATGTATAGTGTTTAATACACCTTAAAATGGCTGCACAAGGAATAGCCCCTTCCTAGCTTATTGGTTCGTCCATCAGGTGAATGTGTGTGTTCTCACTGGTATTGGTATTAGTTTATTATTGTCACTTGTACCGAGGTACAGTGAAAAACTTGTCTTACAAACCGATCGTACAGGTCAATTCATTACACAGTGCAGTTACATTGAGTTAGTACAAAGTGCACTGATGTAGTACAGGGTAGTAACAGTACAAAGTGTCACAGCTACAGAGAAAGTGCAGTGCAATAAGGTGCAAGGTCACAACAAGGTAGATCGTGAGGTCAGAGTCCATCTCATTGTCTAAGGGAACCGTTCAATAGTCTTATCACAGTGGGGTAGAAGCTGTCCTTAGGTCTGGTGGTTTGGCCACAGGTATCTAATAGGTTTCCTGATTGGACTATTGTTAGCTAAGGAGTACCTCTTATCTCAGTATAAAAGGTGTCATTCTTTGTTAATCTTTCTCTTGTTCTCTTCCCTCACCCACCACATACCCCCCACCCAGCCCTAGCTCATCTTTAGTTCCTTTTGTCTCGGCTCATCTCCCAGTAGTAAAGCTCGTGCCATGTGCTATGTGACTGTTTCTTTGTTTTAAATTTTTCCAATAAAACCTTGTGAAGCACCAAGTTGTTTTCAACTCATTCCTGGACTCCTAAAAGAACCTGCGGATTCGAAAATAACTGGATCCGACAATCAGGAATGAGTTGAGAACAACTTGGTCTGACAGTGACGAGGCGATGCACAAGAATGAGGTGGGTCAGCTGGTTGAGTGGTGTCGGAACAACCGCCTTCCCCTCGACGTCAGCAAAACCAAGGAACTGGTTGTGGACTTCAGGGAGATGTTCCATTAGCCTGTTGTACCTTTGTCCCTCTGGATTGCGACATTACATTGTGGTTGTGAAGATCTAGGACCTAGTGCCCACAGCCCCGTGAATGAGTGAATTCCAAAGAGCCCGCAGCCCCATGCGTGCAGAAATCGCCACGGGTCTCGTCTTCACCTGACCTGGGAGTTCCTTGATGCTATCAACAGGGTTGAAAAGTGATAGAAAACAAATCGGCTGCAAGGGAGTCATCCATCATTCTGACAAGTGCAGATTCACACAAAGGAAAACAATCTCAGCCGCAAGAGGAGCTGGCCACCGTATTCACTTAGCGTCACCTTGGTAATCTCCAGCAGCAGGAGGAGCGCAGAATAACGTAGCAGCTCCACATAAATGAACAGCCATGACTTTCCAACCATAGTCTGAGGTTGATGCTAACAATGGCCAATTAGCCTGGTGTAGGATGTGTGTAATACAACATAGCCCGCAGTGACTGTCACTTGCTGTATCAATCACACTTGCCGCTCATTTCCGACCTTGCTCCTTGTTCTCAAGTGTTTACAACAGCCTCCGAGTCAGGGACAAGTCGATCTGGTTAATGTCGGATGGAGGTAATGGATGTGGAGCAGCTACCCTCAGGGGAGGAGGCACAGGTCTGGCCCTGAGCTCCTGCAGAGCCACTGGCGGTCTTAACCTGCAAGCAGGAGCAGCCAGAGCCCAACACTGCTTCCGAGGCTCGAAGCTCGGTTCCAGCGGGATTGCCTTTCTCCAAACAGTCAAATCGTCTCTGAAACACCCTGCTCAAGAAGACAAGCAAGACCATTTGGCCCCTCGAGCCTGCCCTGCTATTCCCAGGACCGCAAGAAACTGCAGAGAGTTGTGGACACAGCCCAGCACATCACGGAAACCAGCCTCCCCTCCATGGACTCTGTCTTTACCTCTCACTGTCTTGGCGAAGCAGCCAGCATAATCAAAGACCCCACCCACCCGGTCATTCTCTCTTCTCTACTCTTCCATCAGGTAGAGGACACTGGAGCCTGAGGGCATGTACCACCAGACTTAAGGACAGCTTCTACTCCACTGTGATAAGACTACTGAACGGTTCCCTTATATGATGAGATGGACTCTGACCTCACGATCTACCTTGTTGTGACCTTGCACCTTATTGCACTGCACTTTCTCTGTAGCTGTGACACTTTATTCTGTACTGTTATTGTTTTTACCTGTACTACCTCAATGCACTCTGTACTAACCCAATGTAACTGCACTGTGTAATGAATTGACCTGTACGATCGGTATGCAAGACAAGTTTTTCACTGTACCTTGGTACAAGTGACAATAATAAACCAATACCAATATGATCAAGGCTGATCTGCCCCAGATCTCATCTCCTGTGCTAGCCAGAATCAGAGAGTCATACAGGCAGTCCCTGGGTTACCACAGGGTTCTGAGCCTGAGAGTTTCATAACCTGAACTGTTTGTAAGTCAGAAATCAACGGAAACAGTGTGTGGGAGAGGGTCACAGAAGCAGCTGTAAGAGGGGAGAGAGCAGGGGTGGGAAGAGCAGCCGCCAGCCAGACTCAATGAGTGAACGAGTCTGCTCAGGGCTCCCGGCTCTGCTCGGCTCCACCCAGCCCCCGATGGTTGCGGCTCGGTGGGGAGAGGTGGGTGGAAATGCCCCGTTCCCAGCCGGCAGAAGATGCCTGCAGCCCCACAGCAGCCGGCAGATCCGTCCCACCCGTCTCCCAGACGCCCGCCCGTATGTGTGTGTGCAGGGTGTCCCATAAATCGGGGTGTTCATAACCCAGGGAGAGCCTGGACAGCTCAGAAACAGGCCCTTCGGCCCAGCCTGTCCGTGCTGACCATCAAGTACACATCCACACTGATCCCATTTACCGGCATTTGGTCCACAGACCTCAAACCCTGATAAAAGTAATCGCTCAAATTCTTCTTAACAGCTGTGGGAGTACCTCCCTCCACCACTCCCTCAGGTAGTGAGTTCAAGACACCAAACACCCTGTGGGTGAAACATTCCTTTCTCAAATCCCCTCTAAACCTCTTACCCCTCACCATAAACCTTTGCCTCTGCTCTTAAACACCTCGGCCATGGGGAAACGTTTTTTACTATCTACCCTATCCATGCCTCGACAGTAAGCCCTCCATTCCTCAATCGTTCAAAAATTGATCAACCTTGTTTCTAAATACTTCCAGTGATCTAGTGTCTACAATCCTCCACGGAGAGAGAATTTCAGGATCCCTATTATAAAGAAGACTTCATGGTTTCATCAGCACTGGGACCATGGCACACAGGAAGGTGACCAGCTCAACCCATGGATTGTGATGCTGAGGTCTCAGGAAGAATCTGCTGCCAACCTCAGGGGCTGGGAGAGGGGCAGCAGGTGGGATTCTTCCCTCAGGGACAGCTAATCAGGGCTTCCCCACTCTAAAGACTAGAGCACTTAATCTAGGCTGGCGAGGAAATTCGCCATGTCGCCAACGACTCTTACAAGTTTCTACAGATGCACGGTGGAGAGCATTCTGACTGGTTGCATCACTGCCTGGTATGGAGGCTCCAATGCACAGGATCGCAAGAGGCTGCAGAGGGTTGTAGACTCAGCCAGCTCCATCACGGGCACAACCCTCCCCACCATCGAGGACATCTTCAAGAGGCGGTGTCTCAAGAAGGTGGCATCCATCACTAAGGACCCTCACCTTCTGGGACATAACTTCTTCTCGTTACTACCATCGGGGAGGAGGTACAGGAGCCTGAAGACCCACACTCAATGATTCAGGAACAGCTTCTTCCCCTCCGCCATCAGATTTCTGAACGGTCCATGAACCCATGAACACCACCTCATTTGTTACTTTTCTTCCACATTATTTATTTATATGATTTATAGTAATTTTATGTCTTTGCGCTGTACTGCTGCCACAAAACATCAAATTTCATTATGTCTAAGTCAGTGATAATAAACCTGATTCTGACTCTTCCTGTGGTACCAAGGGAATGCTCCACAGAAGCGAGATGACGTCTTTCACACACAGCACTGAACCAAAAATCCACTCACCGTCAGGAAGGATGTAAAAGACCTTTGGTGTTATTTCAACAATATAGAAACATAAAAAAACCTACAGCACAATTCAGGCCCTTCGGCCCACAAAGCTGTGCCGAACATGTCCCTACCCTAGAAATTACTAGGCTTACCCATAGCCCTCTATTTTTCTAAGCTCCATGTACGTATCCAACAGTCTCTTAAAAGACCCTATCGTATCCGCCTCCACCACCGTTGCCGGCAGCCCATTCCACACACTCACCACTCTCTGAGTAAAAAACTTACCCCTGACATCTCCTCTATACCTACTCCCCAGCACCTTAAACCTGTGTCCTCTTGTGGCCACCATTTCAGCCCTGGGGAAAAGCCTCTGACTATCCAGCCGATCAATGCCTCTCATCATCTTATATACCTCTATCAGGTCCCCCCTCATCCTCCGTCGCTCCAAGGAGAAAAGGCCGAGTTCCCTCAACCTGCTTTCATAAGGCATGCTCCGCAATCCAGGCAGCATCCTTGTAAATCTCCTCTGCACCCTTTCTATGGCTTCCACATCCTTCCTGTAGTGAGGCGACCAGAACTGAGCACAGTACTCTAAGTGGGATCTGACCAGGGTCCTATATAGCTGCAACAATACCTCTCGGTTCCTAAATTCAATTCCCAGATTGATGAAGGACAATACACCATATGCCTTCTTAACCACAGAATCAACCTGTGCAGCTGCTTTGAGCGTCCTATGGACTCGGACCCCAAGATTCCTCTGATCCTCCACACTGTCCAGAGTCCTACCATTAATACTATATTCTGCCATCATATTTGACCTACCAAAATGAACCACTTCACATTTATCTAGGTTGAACTGCATCTGCCACTTCTCAGCCCAACTTTGCATCCTATCTATGTCCTGCTATAACCTCTGACAGCCCCCTATACTATCCACAACACCTCCAACCTTTCTGTCATCTGCAAAGTATGGTATGTATGTATGATATGTAGAGGAGTTCTCCCTGGTGTTCTGGTCAACATTTATTCCTCAGCAGTAAGATTATCTGGTCACTATCAGAGAGTCACAGGGAGATACGGCATGGATTCTGGCCCTGCAGCCCACTGAGCTCCCACTGACCGTCAACAACCCAAATACACTGATCCCATTTTTTACACACCCCTTATTCTACCACTCACTTACACACCAGGGGCGACTAGCAGCAGCCAATTAACCCACCAACCCGTGTGTCTTTAAGATGTGCGAGGAAAATGGAGCACCTGGGGGAATCTCACAGGGAGAACGTGCAGACTCCACACAGGCAGCACCCAAGGTCGGGATTGAACCTGGGTCTTTGGCGCTGCGAGGCCAAGTATCCACTATCTGTGCCACTGTGCTGTCACTGTTATATTACATTCCATGGAAGCTTGCTGTGCGCAAATTCGCTTGCACATTTTCTCCCATTATGATGGCGACTGCAGATAATAAATAAAAGGCCTTCTCTGTCCGTGGGCTGTCGTGGCACAAAAAGTGCTTTAGGGGCTTCACAGTGGCTAGCAGACCCTCTGCTTTACAGCTCTAGAGACCCAGGTTTGATTCTGACCTCCGGTGCTGTGTATGTGGAGTTTGCACGTTCTCCCTGTGACCGCGTGTGTTTCCTCCAGGTGCTCTGGTTTCCTCCCACTGACCAGGGAGGGGGCAGATTGGTAGGTTACTTGGTCACTCTAAACTGATTCACCCTATATATATATGGATAGAGCCACTCGAAACGTCGACTGCCCATTTCCCTCGATAGATACCGCCTGACCTGCTGAGTTCCTCCAGCTCTTTTGTGTGGTGCCCCTCGTGTGTAGATGAGTGGTAGATGTGGAGGAATAGGTCAAAGGAAGATGCAGCTGGGGGAATGGAATTGCTTTGTGAGCCAGCATAGACTGGATGGACCAAACGGCCTCCTTCTATGTTGTAAGGAAATCTGGAGGGAGTTACCGGTGCGTTGTTCTTTCTCTGCCTTGGTGCCTTTCCCAAGGCAGGCTCAAGGCTCCCTGTACATCTCGCCTGACATCCACAGCTCACCTGCCTCCCTCACAGCCCAGTGGGAGCCCCTCAATGTGTCCTGAGCTGTCTCTGCACTGCCACAGGCAGACCAATCTAGCAGGGTAGATCCTCACTGCACCCCTCCCCACAAGCAGCACCAATCACTGCGAGCTTAACAGAGGAAGAATTAAAACCAGTTGTACAAAGAGCTCCTGGCTGACATTCAAGGCCGCAAACACATCTCAGGGGCTCCAGAAAATTCATCTGGGCTTCCTTCCATTGGAATATTCTCAAACGCTGGTTACCCTGAATATATTGAAACCATCCCGTTACACTGACAGCTCATCACTGAATTAGATTATACAGTGCCCTCAGTGTAGTCATGGGAGGAATATATGAAACAGCAGTAGGAAATGCAAACTCTTCAGTAATTCAATAACACCCCAGCTCCACCTCTTCCTCATTCACTTTCCTGTCTGGTCAACAGATCCCTCAATTTCACTGGGGCCCAAAATCCCATCCATGCCAGTCTCAGAGAAGAAGCTTCCCCACATTCGTGGGATGGAGATTTCCAACGATTCACCAGAGATTTTGCCTCATCTCAGTCCCAAATGAGCTCTGGTTATAGACTCTGGCCGAGGGTAGGGGCGGGAAGAAGGGTCCTGACCCGAAACGTTGACCGCCTGCATTTCTCCACGGACGCTGCCTGGCCTGCTGAGTTCCTCCAGCATCATTGTGATTTTCATCTAGATTCCAACACCTGCAGAACACTCTGTGCAAAAGATGCATTTCACTGTGTGCTTCGATGTACGTGTGACTAATAAAGATATCTCATGTTATCTCTTATCTTGTTTCTCTGGTAGGGGCGAGTGTGATGTGAATCCGACTGGTCACCCGATCCTTCATCGATCACAGACCAAGAGTGACCCTTCCACATTTGGGGTTCTTGAGATGTAGGGAGAGGTTAGACAGGCTAGGACTTTATTCTTTGGAGTGTAGGAGAATGAGGGGTGACCATACAGAGGTGTATAAAATCACGAGGGGCATAGATAGGGTGAACGCACAGTCTTTTTCCCAGGGAAAGGGAATCATAAAACTTGAGGACATAGGTTTATGGTGAGAGGGGAAAATTTAAAATGGTGCCGACGGGCAACTTCTTCACGCAGAGGGCGGTCGGTATATGGAACGAGCTGCCAGAGGAAGGGGTTGAGGCAGGTACAATAACAACATTTAAAAGACACTTGGACAGAAACATGGATAGGAAAGGTTCAGAGGGATAGGGCCAAATCCAGGCAGATGGCACTATCTTAGATGGGAATCTTGTTTAGCATGGACGAGTTGGGCTGAAGGGCCTGTTTCCATGCTCTGTGACGCCATTTCCTGGGTCACTAAAGCTGGTTTGCTGGAAGGCAATCGGACAACCCTGTCCTTGCTGAACTAGTTCACTTCTCTGCATACATTGTGTGTTTATTTTTTCCACATTAATTCTGTAAGAGCGTATTTTTATTCCATCTCAAAATCTGCCAACACAGAAAAAAAAAATTGCTAATACAACATGCTAATACCTATGCAATGGTGGCTGCTCTGCATTCTAATGGCGCCTGATTCAAAACAATTCGGGCCACAGGAGTTGCCGGATCAGAGAGTTTCGACTTGTATTCCATTTAAATCCCCAAATCATTAATGTAGATTGTGAATAGCACTGATCCCCACTGTACCGGCTGGTCACTCTGTTTATTACTGTTTCCCCTCTACCTACCTACCTGTGCTCTTCCCCTTATCCCCAGTTCCATCCACTTCAATCTCACATAGTGATCTCTCCTGTGGGACCTCTAATGGAAAGCATTCTGCACAAACCAGACTGGTCACGGCCATATTCCTTTGAACGTTATTGTCCTCGATTTCCCACTGATCTTCATCGGATGGATCAGTAGGATCTGGGAGGAGTACAGGACAATGCCTGAGTGACAGGGGAAGGGCAGGTGAAGGATAACACTGATGTGCTGAAGGGCCTTTCTATCCCTGTCCTTTCTCTGTGCCACCTGTGACTGGGACCCCGAGGTCAGGAGTGACACTGTAGAAGTACCAGGCCTTTCTCCACTGCTGTCTGCCAGGTAGCTCCTATTAGAGTTGATTTGAGGGGTTTTTAGTACAAATTAGAGGTGCTCAAACCTGCACTGGTTGTTCGAGTTTTGTTGGGTGAATTGTTCAGTGTAGGGGTTAATGCAGAGAGGCATCACTGCAGGGAGGGGACATTGTGGACAGGGGTTACCGTGGAGAGGGGAATCTGTGGAGAAGGGTAACTCTGGAAAGGGTTCACTGTATACAGAGTTCCGAGGGAGAAGGGTCTGGGTTCACTCCCGATCTCGGCTCCTGTCTGTGTGGACTTTGCATGTTCTCCTTGTGACCGTGAGGGTTTCCTCCATATGCTGCAGTTTCCTCCCATGTCCCAAAGACACGGGTTGGTAGGTCATTTGGCTACTGTGAATTGCCCCTGGTGAGGGGGGGGCTGATGGGAGTGTGGAGGAGAATAAAACGAGGTTATTATAGGATGCGTAAATGGGTGGTTGATGGGTCAGCATGAACTCAACGGGCCGAAGGGCCTGTTTCTGTGCTGTATCTCTCCATGGCTTATCTCTGGATGCTGCAGCAGAGGGCACTCTCACAGCAGACTTGTCACCTGCCCCAACTCAGAGATCCCTCAGGTATTAGAAGTAAAGTGAGCTGGAGGAACTGGCTGTTAGCTTCCACTACCTGGGCACGTGCAGCTAGAGGCAGAACAGGCTCCACCATCCCCAACCCCTTCCCACCATCCAACACACAACCAGCTCCATTTACACTGGTGACCATAAGGATCAGAAGAGGCTGAGTAACTCAGTGGGATACTTGCGTTCCTGTAGCACCCTTGTATGGCCTCAGGACGGACCAAGGTACTGCAGTGAATTACTTCTGGATTATTCTGGTCGCTCCATTAGGGGAAGGACGTGGAGGCTATAGAGAGGGTGCAGAAGAGGTTTACCAGGATGCTGCCTCGATTAGAGGGCATGTCTATGAGGAGAGGTTTGACACACTTGGGTTGTTTTCTCTGGAGGGACGGAGGCTGAGGGGAGACGATAGAAATTTATAAAATTATGAGAGGCATAGACAGCCGGTACCCTTTCCCAGGGTTGAAATGTCTAATACTAGGGGGCATGCACTTAAGGTGAGAAGGGGTAAGTTCAAAGGAGATGTGTGGGGCAGGTTTTTTTACACCGAGAGTGGTGGGCGCCTGGAATGGGCTGCCAGGGGTGGTGGTGGAGGCAGGTACGATAGTGGCATTTAAGAAACTCTTCGATAGGCACATGAATGTGCAGAGAATGGAGGGATATGGACTATGTGCAGGTAGAAGGGATTAGGTGTCATTAGTTTAGCACAACATTGTGGGCTGAAGGGCCTGTTCCTGTGCTGTACTGTTCTATGTTCTTGAAGTCCCTGTTGCAATGTAAGAAACACAGCAAGCCACATTGAGCACAGTGAGATCCCACAAGCTGCCACACGACGATGCTCAGGTAATCTGACCTTTGTGGGACACAAGAGACTGCAGACGCTGGAATCTGGAGCAACAAACAATCTGCTGGAGGAACTCGGCGGGTCGAGCAGCGTCTGTGGTGGGGGGAGGAACTGTCGATGTTTCGCGTCGAATCCCTGCATCAGGAGTAAGGGTGGAGGAGGGAGATGGCTGGTGTAAAGAGGAGACCAAAGGTGATTGGTGGACTGGGGGAAGGGTAAATCGAGCCAGGTAGGGGAGGGGCGGAGTTGGGAGACGGGAGGCAGACGGATGACAGATGGAGGCAGGAAGAAAAAGGAGGAAGATGGGGCCAGGATTTTGAGGCTGATTTCGGGATGGATGTCAGCTGGAAGCTGGGAATAACTGCAGAAGATTTTCCTAATATCAGTACCATCTTTCACACCCAGCTGCAGGCCTTGCATTTAATGCTTCCTCTGAAAGGCAGCTTCTCTGACAGTGCTGTACCCCCTCTGCACTGTCAGCCTGTGTTTGGGTACTCTTGTGGTGTGGGACTCGCTGAAGTCAATTGAAAAGTGATTGCTTGTTTGAGAACGTGCTCAACGGTAACAGGTCTAAAGCACTGGATGTGCAGTCAACACCTGTACGGCCGTGTGAAGCTACCTGGCTGCTGCTCACTGACAGGAGATCAAAGTCCACCTCTATCCAGCAAAAAGGCGGATCCAGTCACATTCCCCATCCTATTGGCTGCTTGGGTTTATGGAGAATTATTAGTTCCTGACTTTCCACTGACAGTCAGCACAGGATCTGCTTCCAGTTAGTGCTAAGCATGTTCTCATGTTAAGGGAATGCTTCCAATTAACGCTCAAAGGCTTTAGGCTCTGTCTGTGCTGCAGGGAGGGCGTAAAACAGATACTTGTGCCTGGCAAACTTCACCCATGCCAGATGCACTGACCACTCCATACTGGGATTAATGCTTATCAGATGGGAGATCACCAAACACTGACGTTGCTGCGATATTATTTGTACACCTGACCTAACCTCTTCTCTCACAGTGGCCAGAATGCTTTACTTTTCCCCTTCGCCAACGCACAATTCTCAGCAGGTATCCGAGCTCACAGATGATCAAACTGGTGTGATATCCTCTGGCGTCAACAGTAGCTTGAGTTACAATCCGAATGGAGCCAAGAATAGTTCCTTCTCTCTCTTTCATCTGGAAGCTATGCAGTGACCCAGGTGAATCTGGGTCAGTTACAGCCCCCACACTTCCTGGTAATCAGATGCAGCCAGATGTGGGCCAGCAGAAGGGGAAGGTCACCCCTCCCCGACGGCAGTGTCAGACCAGTGGATTTTTTTAACACCAAGATCCCCATGGATCTACCTCCGCCACAGGGCAATTCCCAAGAGGAGAATGTAGCAGAGCCTTCCCCACTTTGGAGCACGGACTGTGGGACACCTCATGGAGCCTAACATGGCATGGTTAACACTGAGGACAGCTGACTTGCCTGTCCTCAGTGTGGGAATTCTGGCTGATGAACCCATACCAGGTTAGAACACAGAACAGAACAGCCACAGGAACAGGACCACAACTGATATAGGTTGAAACTCTCTAGTGCAGCACCCTCAGGACCTGACCACAGAATATCCATAACACTGAAATTGCATCCAATCTTCCTCTGAGCAGGAGAACCGTTCCATTTAAGTAAAGACACTCCCCAGGTCGCAGACAGGTTCCATGAACTGTCTGCAACCCGAAGTTTCTGAAAGTTGGGAATGATTGAAGAAGTTGCACTGGTAGGTTAATTAGTTACAGTTTAGTACAGATCTTGGTTAACTTTAGGTCTTAGTTAGAATTAGTTAATTAGTATAGATCTGTACTAATCTGTACTACAGATTTAAAACATACTGGAACACGGAGCTTCTGTACTGATGCAATGCGCCCACTGTAATCAGCAGCATAATAAATTGCTGGCAGAAAGATGAGCAATGTTTTAACTGTCATTAATTGTTTTTACCTGTGCTTGTGGGTGCGTGTATGTGCCTGCACTCCAGTGTGTGTACATGTGCGTCTTTTAACTTGCAATTCTCTTAACATTTTATTTCTCGGAAGGCCCTAAGAAGATTTGAATGTTTACAGAAGTCAAAAACATTCGCAGCCATTTAGGGCCAGGCGATCTTGCACCAGTGGCAGATTCCACAACGGTGAGCCTCTGTGTCTGGGACTGGACGGCAGCGGTGAGCACACACTGAGCCGCACTCCCTGAAGAATGGCTGGAGGCTGCGGAAGAACAGCAGCTGGTTCACAGCAGGAGCCACAACAGCGTTATTAGTCGGAATAAAATGTCTTTAACAAGTATAAAACGTGTTTAGGCTGTTTCCCCTCCACAAACACATATGCCCGGAGGATTCTGAAAATTACTGCCATTAATAAAAAGTCAGTGTAACTTTCCACAACTTTACCTGCCTTGTTTTCAACTCAGCCACAGTTTCTTGAAGTTCATCCTTGCAGCATAGACAAGGCCTTACAAACATTTACTTGAAGCAAGAGCTGGTGAAGCTGGCCTCTTATAGTCATAGCAAGATACTGCACAGAAACAGGCCCTTCTGCCCATTGAGTCCATGCCAACCACCAACCACCCGTTACGTTAATCCCATTTTATTCTCTCCACACTCCCATCAACTCCCCCCCAAGTCACCCATACATATGAGGAGCAATGAACAGCAGCCAATGAACTTACCAACCAGCCCGTCGCAGGAGGAAACCGGAGCATCCGGAGGAAAATCCACGGAGTCACAGGGGAGAATGTGCAACCTCCACACTTACAGCAGCCGAGGTCAGGATTGAACCCGGGTCTCTGGCGCTGTGAGGCAGTGGCTCTACCTGCAGTGCCACCGTGCGGTCCTTGTGCTGGGAGCGTCCCTATGTTTCCCAGGGCCTTGCCCATTAGCTGGTCTCCGGCCTTCCTTGCAGAAGACTGGATCTGGGACCATGCTGGCCCAGGGTGCAGGTATCCAGCATCCTCCAGGCAGTGGAGGAGCTGCTTCAGTGTTTCGAAGAACAACAGCAAAATTCACCCTATTGCCCTGAACGACACCTAAACACATTACCACCACATTACTGTATGGGAGCTTGCTGTGCTCTGTGCCTGCCTCTCTCTCTCAATGTTAGAAGCATGACTCAGAAGTACTTCAGTTGCTGCGAGATGCTTTAAACTGTTAATAGTAAAACTCCAATAAATCAGGCATCCAATTTTTTTTGGCTCACTCATTAGTCCAGAATGTGAGCTGGGGGTCCAGAGTGCGGCCGGGGCGGGAACCCCAACTGTGGGCCAGGTGTGTCTGGCACCAGGCTTGGGGTCTGGAACACCAAGGGTCGGGACCGTGGGTGGGTTTGTGGTTGAGTGCTCATGTATTTCCCTTTACACTCACTGGGTTCACTGGAAAATGAATGATATTACCATGTGACATGTAAAAAAAAGTGTAAAGTATGTTTGGGTATACAACATCCAATAGTCCGGAATATCTGCAAGTCCGGCACCACCAATGTCCCAAGCGTGCTGGATGATTGGAATTTTACTGTACATAAATTTACCAAACATAACAAGCTTGAAAGCCAAGAGCCTGATGTACAGCACGAGTCCAGGAGTACAGAGGCATGGAGTAATACAGCAATGGAAGCAGGCCCTTAGGCCCAACTCATCCATGCCGACCAAGCTATCCATCTAACCAAGTCCCATTTGCCTGTGTTTGGACTATATCCCTTTAAACTTTTCCCATCCACTTACCTGTCCGAATGTCTTTTCTCTGGCAGCTCATTCCTCTGACGCACCACCCTCTGCGTGAAGAAGTTGCCCCTCAGGTCCCTTTTAAATTTTTCCCCTCTCACCTTAAACCTATGTTTCTCATTCCCTTTCCCTGGGGAAAAGACTGCGTGCATTCACCCTAGCTAATTCCCCATTATCTTATAAACCTCTGTAAGGTCACCCGAGTCTCCTACGCTCCAAAGAATGAAGTCCTAGCCCCAGAACTGTATTCGCGGACAGTGTCATCTACCTACCTCTCCTGCAACAAAGAACAACAATGGGGGATCTTCCTCCTTTCCTTTGTGCTCTGAGAGAATTTTTTCCGCAATTGGCTGGATCAGTTGTTTTGCTGGCTCCAGTTCCTCCTCTTCCGAATCTAAAGGAAAAGTTAAAACAGGAACAGTCACTGGAATGCAGAAGTAAAGCAGTGTGGGAGCTGGAAATGGGAAATAAAATGGCAGCCGTAGACCCATTGCTACTTGTTCCTTGTCCACATTCACTTACTCCTCCAACTCCCCTTCCTCTGGCCTTCCCTCCTATTCTCCCTCCCCATTTTCTCTGCATCTCTTTCTTTCCAGCTTCTCCCAGTTCTGCTGAAACATTCACTCTTTTTCTCTCTCCACAGATGTTGCCAGACCTGCCGTGTATCTACAACAGGATGGCCTTTGAAGGGCTGAATGGCCTCCTTCTGCTTTTACGGAAGTTCCTGAAGGCAACTTGACCAGACTTCAGGAGTTGACGAGCCAGTCTCCTGTCACTAGGTGCCAGGAACTAGTTAGGTGGAAGGAAGGAAGGTGACCTCACAGGCAGGTTCAGAGCGGAGACCAGAGCGGAGACCAGGGGCAATTGCTCTCCCTCCCGTGCGGGCGAGCACTCTTTGGCTGTTAGAGGGTCATACAGAACGGAAACAGGCCCTTTGGCCCAACTCGTCCATGCCAACCAAGGTGCCCACCAAGCTAGTCCCTTTTGCCCACGTTTGGCCCATGTCCCTCTACCCATGTATTTATCCAAAGGTCTTTTGTACATTGCTATTGTACTTGTCTCAATCACTTCCTCGTTCCATGTATGCATCACCCTCTGCGTGAAGAAGTTGCCCCTCAGGTCCCTTTTAAATCTCCCCCCCCTCACCTTAAACCTACACTCTCTAGTTTCCCTGAGTGCATTAATCCTATCCCCCTCATGATTTCATACACCTCTATAAGGCCACCCCTCAGTCTCCTATGTTTCAAGGAATAGAGTCCTGCCCAACCTCTCCCTATAACTCAGGCCCTCGAGTCCTGGCAGCATCCTCATAAAGCTTCTCTGCACCCTTTCCAGTTTAATGATGTCTGTCCTGTAACAGGGTGACCAAAAACTAGACAACTGCAACATAACATCTTGTACAACTGCAACATAACGTCCCAACTCCTACACTCAATGCCCTGACCGCTGCTCTAGCGCGCACTTCTGCAGTGAGAGGCTGTGAGCCCCCTCAACTCTGTGTACCACGCCCACCCCCAAACTGGGAGCACGAGGGGTCACCAGTCAGAGCTTGGAGCAATCCCACCTGGATAGTTCAGATGCTCAACACCACTCAAGCAACGTAACTCTCTGTGCCTGTTCTAGGTCTAGTGTGAAGCTCTAGGGTCAGTACTGAGGGAATGCTGCCCAGTCACAGCACCCATCCTTCTACTCAGACTGGACTGAAGACCCGATCAAGGGCCAACGTATCACACATAGGCCGCACTGTGTAAGGACAGTGACTTCCTGCCCTACCAGAGATTCCACGTCGGATTTTATGACATAAGATTCGGTCAAGTGATAGCTAACAAAGGTTGTTTAAAGATACAGTGGGACAGATGTCAGCTGGGAAGTTGGGCGAAATGGTGGCAGATGGAATTTAAACCAAACAAGTAGGAGGTAATGCACTTCGCAATGTCAAATTCTGGTAGGACATAGAGAGTAAATGGCAAAGACCTTGGAAGCGTTAATGTACAGAGAGACCTTGGACCAAGTCCCTAGCTCCCACAAAGTGGTGATGCAGGTGGATAGGGTAGTGAAAAAGGCACTTGGTATTGGAATTGGTTTATTATTGTCACATGCACCGAGGTACAGTGAAAAACTTGTCTTGCATACCGATCAATTCATTACACAGTGCATCGAGGTAGTACAAGGTAAAACAGTAACTGAATGCAGAATAAAATGTAACAGCTACAGAGAAAGTGCGGTGCAGGTAGACAATAAGGTGCAAGGTCATAATAAGGTAGATTGTGAGGTCAAGAGTCCATCTTATCGTACTAGGGGTCCATTCAATAGCCTTATAACAGTGGGATAGAAGCTGTCCTTGAGCCTGGTGGTATGTGCTTTCAGGCTTTTGTATCTTCTGCCTGATGGGAGAGGGGAGAAGAGAGAACGTCCAGGGTGGGTTCCTTCATAGGCCGAGGCATTGGGTATAAGATTTGGGATATTACATTGCAGTTGTACAAAACATTGGATAGACTGCACTTATTGTGTACAGTTCTAGTCACTGCACTACAGGAAGGATGTGGTAGCAATAGAGAGAGCGCAGAAGAGATTCACCAGGATGTTGGCTGGAATGCAGGGCTGTAGTTATAAGGAGAGATTGGATAGGCTGGGTCTGTTCTCACTGGAACATAGAAGGCTGAGGGGTGACCTTATAGAGATTTACAAAATTATGAGGAGCATACATAAGATAAAGAGTCAGAATCTTTTTCCAGGGCAGGGGAATAAGAGCTAGAGGGCATAGGTTTAAGGTGAGAAAGGAGAGATTTAAAGAAGATCTGAAGGATAAGTTTTTCACACAGAGGGAGGTGAAATTTGGACCGAGTTCCCAGAGGAGGTGGTAGAGGCAGATACAATTACAATGGTTAAACAAAGAGTTTGGACAGGAAGTTCTACGATTCTATGACATTCTGGCAGTTTCATAGTCACTGTCACCAAGGTAACGCGAGAAAATAGGAGCAGGAGAAGGCCATTCGGCCCCTCCAGCCTGCCCCACCTTTCAGTATGACCATGGCTGATCTACCCCAGGCCCGAATTCCTCCTCAGTATCAGTTCCCCAGAGCCCTTAACTCCACAATCTTCCAAAAAATTTATCTACCTCCTCTTTAAGTGGTCAAGTTTTATGTATAAAAATTCCAATTTAGTGAATTGAATGAAATTTCCCTCATGCTCAAACTTCTACCCCTGGATCACCAGCCCAGAACTTTGGTTGCTATTCCAGTAACTCAAATCACACACAGTCTGACGACTCCCTCCCACCCCCCCCCACCCCCGCCCCAGAAATAGGCAGGAGATGGGGGAACGGGAGGCTCCCTCATCCAGGGGCTTCAACACCACAGCAAGCTGTAACACCAGCACTCGATGAGTTAAAAGAACTTTGAAGTGAGCCCGGTAAACTGCTTCAGTGGAGTTGGGGAGGGGAAGCAGGGGCTGTGGGAGGGGGCAAAGATCTGGGTGAGTAAGTAATAAAATCATTGGGAGAATTTGGAGGGCAATATAACTGAGGAAATAAACCAATCAGGAGGATTAGAGCGGACAGCCAAGATCTGAGAGGACAATAACCAGGGCAGTAAAACGATTAAAGAGGTTAGCAGAAACCTGGTGAGGTTTTACTGGTTTCATGTTGATTATTCTGCTGAATACATGATGCATTGGAGACTATGGGATGTAGTGATCAAAGGAAAATGGTACATGGATGGGTGTAAATTCTACACTGTGGCAACTGTACAGGAATTGTCAGTGTGTTGGCTCAGTGAAGTTCTGATTTTGTGTGTGTGTGTGTGTGTGTGTGTGTGTGTGTGCATGTGAGAGAGACTGTGAATATATTGGTGTGTGTGACTATCTGTGTGGTGTGCGCATGTATGCATGATTGTTTGCATGTGTCTTTGAGACTACATAAGTGAGATGATACATGTGTACATAAAATAAGGATTCTTTATTAGTCACATGTACATCAAAACACACAGTGAAATGCATCTTTTTTGCGTAGAGTGTTCTGGGGGCAGCCTGCAAGTGTCGCTACGCTTCTGGCGCCAACATAGCATGCCCACAACTTTCTAACCCGTACATCTTTTGGAATGTGGGGGGGAAACCGGAGCACCCTGAGGAAACCCACGCAGACACAGGGAAAACGTACAAACTCCTTACAGGCAGCAGCCAGAATTGAACCCAGGTCGCTGGTGCTGTAGAGTGTTACACTAACCACTACACTACCGTGCCTGCCCTACATGTGTGTATGTGAGAGATTGCATGCGTTTTTGAATCTATGTAAGTGCGAGATGATACATATGTATGTGAGTCTGTGTGTGAGGCAGTGACAGTGTGTTTGTTACACTATGAGTGAGATATGGTGTCTGTATGTGCTACTGTAAACTGTTGACTGAGGTAACAAGGTGCCTCAGAACTCAAACTCAGTGTGGAGATGAGGATCAGCAGAGACCAGGGGACAGTACTAGGCTGCTTCTGTGCTGGGACTCAGAGCAACTATAGTGCTATGGTGACTATTTAAGCTCCTGGACAGATCCGGCACACCTGGTGTACATTCAGGCTTTGAGAAACCTCAACTAGCTCGCCCTTCTTGAGATAGTTCTACCCTGGGCCCAACACACTGATGCAATCATGAAGAAGGCACGCCAGTGGCTCGACTTCGTTAGGAGTTTGAGGAGATTTGGTATGTCACCAAAGATTCTTGCAAATTTCTATAGATGTGCAGTGGAGAGCATTCTGACTGGTTGCATCACCGCCTGGTATGGTGGCTCCAAAGCGCAGGATTGCAAGAGGCTGCAGAGGGTTGTAGACTCACCAGCTCCATCACGGGCACAACCCTCCCCGCCATCGAGGACATCTTCAAGAGGTGATGCCTCAAGGAGGCGGCATCCATCACTAAGGACCCTTACCATCCGGGACATGCCCTCTTCTCGTTACTACCATCGGGGAGGAGGTACAGGAGCATGAAGATCTACACTCAATGATCCAGAAATAGCTTCTTCCCCTCCGCCATCAGATTTCTGAATGGTCCATGAACACTACCTCGTTATTTCTTTTTTTTTACTCTATTTATTTGCTTTGTAATTTACGGTAATTTTACGTCTTGCACTGTACTGCTGCCGCAGAACAACAGATTTCACATCGTATGTCAGTGATAATAAATCTCATTCTGATGGTTTTATCTTTCCCACAGAGACCTGCCTCCTCAGTTTACTTTCAGATCATAATGGTCTGAGTGTAGTTGGGAATGTTGTCTGAGTGTAGTCAGGAGTCAGAGACGTACAGCACTGAAACAGGCCCTTCGGCCCAACCAGTCCATGCCGACCAAGGTACCCATCTGAGCTAGCCTCATTTGCCTGCGCTTGGCCCATATCCCTCTAAACCTTTCCTATCCATTTACTGTTGAGGTGTCTTTTAAATGTAGTTAATGTACCTACCTCAACTACTCCCTCTGGCAGCTCATTCCATAAACGGACAACCCTCTCGATAAAAAAGTTGCCCCTTGGGTTCCTATTAAATCTCTCCCCTTAAACCTACGTCCTCTAGTTCTCGATTCCTCTACCCTGATAAAAGACCGAGTACATTCACCCTATCTATGCCCCTCATGATTTTATACACCTCTGAATGATCATTCCTCATTCTCCTACTCTGCAATGAATGAAGTCCTAGCCTGCTCAACCTCTCTCTATAACTCAGTCCCTCGAGTCCTGGCAACATTCTCATAAGTCTTTTATGCACTCTTTCCAGCATTTAGTCCAACAAGAAGCAACAGTAAAGTCCAATTTTCATATCTATAAACCTCGGGCAGCACTCTACAGGTAGTTGCTTTGAACTGCACATTGTAGAGCTTGGTTAGCATTCAACAATACTGACATCCAGAATTTCTGACAACAGATGCACTTTTTAAATCTACATAGAGTCTGCAGACAGTTATAATTTGGTCCATGCTGCACCCTCCACTCGGTCCAGTTGGAATCACTTCAGCCTTAAAGTATAGATTCAAGGTATTAAAGTATGATTTCAAGCACCATTCAGTTGGGAATGTTGTCTGAATGGAATGGGAACGCTGTCTGAATGAACTGGACATCACAGTTGAAGGAACATCAAGAAGAGTTAAGATCCTCCCACAAATCAAAGATGATAGAACAGATCAAGACCGTGGTGGAAGGGCAGCAGGACAGTGATCCCGGGAGATGCAGGAGAGAATCTGGGAAGCATTTCAGGAAAGATCAGGACTTGCTCAAGGCCAAGCAGGAAGTGGGCGAGAGGAGGATTGGGGAAAGCAAGGATGGACACTGAGGTTTTCTGATGTACAACCCGCTCTTTGTGAAGTGGCCCTGCTTCCTTCACTAACCTCAGCTCACCCAGCCGGGCACTGGGCTTGGTTAACACAGACTGAACCTGCAGAGAGCAGTTGCCCCAGCTGCCAATCGTGCCCAACCTACTTGCAGGTCTGAACAGGAGGCTCCTCCTTTCAATAAAAATAACACAACTTTTGTTTCTCATAATTACCAGGCAGTTGCCCTGAGAGGAACTTGTGGTTACCAGAAGATATATGTGGTGATGGATATATCGAGTGGCACAAACAAGGTGTTAGAGCTGCTGGTGCTTTGTTTATTATAGGATGGTGAAGATGACTTAGACTTAAAATGAGTGCTGTGAAGTTTTAACATGGTCCAGATTTTTTAATTAATGCACAGACATTTTACAAACAAACACACACGCACAAGGGTTTGTAGGTACAAATGCACACATGCACCTATTGAGATGTACACACACAGATTCATACATACAGACACACAGATGGACACACTCAGAGACAAACACATACAATCATGTATAAGCTTGCATGCACACATGTGCAGTCTGTCTCACACACACATACCTTTTACACACACACAAACCACATATGCAGACACAATCTCTCACACACACGCTTTACACACATGTACTGTATGCACACACATTTACAGAAACTGTATGCACAAACAAGAAATCTGTGCACACACCAAGTATATATGCAGACACACACTTTTCATACACACACATTTTTACACACATGTACTGCATGCGCAGTCACACACACACCAGAACTTTATGCACACACACAAAGTATCACTGATAAAGACACACACTCCTGCATGCACACACACACTTTCTGCACACATACACAGAGGCAGACTCAAATCTAGGCTGGGAGATTCATGGCGAGCACTTCATACCCACAAACAGAACCAGGCAGGGCCCCTCATTCAGCTGCACGGCGTTGGACTCTGTAAGTTCTAATACCGGTTTCGGATGCCACGGAAACTCTTTGCACTCCATGTCATTGAGCACGGCTGCTCTCCCCTGCCGAGTGATTATCTTCCCCTCCTGGTCCAGGATGATAAGAGTTGGAATGCCTGCATTTAAAATAAAATATCAGGGATTACTTGGTCTCCAGCCCTACAGTTCCAGTAAATCAAATTCTCCGAGTTCACCCCAGGGTTTGTCTCCTGTAATTGTCTCCATATCTGGGGTTCAGGGCCGTGGAACCCAGAGCAACAAACCTTTTGTGTTGAACATCACTGACCTCTCCCCTCTTTCTAACTGGCAGGATTCCCTTCTCGAGGAGGTACATAGTTCCATGATACCAGTCAAACAGCCTGCCACACTAACAGTCGTAGCGAATATTCAAACGAGAACTTTGAAGGGCCGAAGTGGAGAAGTCTTCCGTGTGAATGGCGGTTGATCCTAAGGGATCAGCGAACGCCTTTCCGCTGAGTGGATCTAGGACCTGTGTTGTGTGGCAGGGTGTTTGACTGCGGTGATGGGAAGTCTCTCAGCCCAGAGCCCAGTGAGTTGGGCACAGATGCCTATGCAGATACCCCCAATACTGTATTGTTGGAGGGACAGCCTTTCATGTTAAGTTAAACCAAGGAATGTACTAACTCAATGTAACTGCACTGTGTAATGAATTGACCTGTACGATCGGTATGCAAGACAAGTTTTTCACTGTATCCCGGTACAAGTGACAATAATAAACCAATACCAATACCAAAAAGCAAAAACATACAGGTGGCGTAAATCTGGAAGAAAAATAGAAAATGCTATAGATATTCAGCAGGCCAGGCAGCATCAGTGGAGAGATGGAGGTAACATTCCATCAAAGAGCCATCAGCCTGAAACACCAGCTCTGCTTCTCTCACCAGGGATGCTGTCCAACCCTCTGCAATGGCAAGATGGCGCCGGAGCGTGACGACACATTGCAAGCTGCTCTCTACAGATCTACTCATTACCCTTACTACAATCGTTCTACACTTTTAACATTAAACTCTATGTCACTAACTATTACTCTGTACTAACTCAATGTAACTGCACTGTGTAATGAATTGACCTGTACGATCGGTATGCAAGACAAGTTTTTCACTGTACCTCGGTACAAGTGACAATAATAAACCAATACCAATTGGCACAACCCCAATCACTACAGTTAGCAACGTTATGACCAATTTGATCACTTTGCACTAAATGGACTTTGTTTTTTTATTCTAATTGTGTGTTTTCTTGTAAAAATTGTTCATATTTATGTTTTTCTTGTGAATGTTGCTTATCTGATGCTATGTGCCTGTGATGCTGCTGCAAGTAAGTTTTTCATTGCACCTGTGCATACACGTACTTGTGCATATAACAATAAACTCGACTTTGACTTTTTGTTTTAGAGTGTTTCCACCATTCTGTTTTTATCTGAGTTAAACCAAATCCCTGTCGGCTCTCTCTGAAGGTGCAAAAGATTCATCAGTGTTGTGTGAGGATGTAACATGTTGCCTGTGTTTGTACGGAGGTACTTTTCTATGGAAAAAAGCATTAAATTTTGAAAAAAAAAGCATCCGATAACTGAAAGCTTGGCAGTAGGATCCCAAACGCCACAGGGTCTGCATGGTACTCTGCAATCCAGGAATTGCTGCAGTGAAGTTTGTTGGGACACCTTGTCCTCTTGACGAACTGTGCATCATTTCTAAGTGTAGATTAGATTAGTTTATTGCCATACACACTGGGTGCAGTGAAATTCCTTGCTCACGTGAAGTTCAGAGTAAACAGTATGCATGCAATAATAACTACAAGAATACAATGACAAGCAGAAAAAGCAGAATGGTGCAGAGACTGTAGCTCGATCTGAAGTAGTACAACAAAAATACTAAAGTGAGGAGAACAAAATAGGCTGAGAGAGGGAAAGTTAAGAATACAAGAACCAGGCAGCACCACCGGGAAGGGGATGTGAAAGAGGTGATTGGTTCAGAAGTCTGATCGCAGTGGGGAAACTGTTCTGGATATCCAGGCTTTCAAGCTGCTGTATCTTCTCCCATGGCATCTGTACCCTGGGTACGTATACCCATGACAATAAACTTGAGTTTGACTTGAAAGAGTGTTGTACTATGGGATGAGACTTTAAACTGAAGTCTCACCCTATAACAGGAATGGTCACATATCCAGCACACTGCGGAGATATCCCCTCAATAGCCACCACAGGATTTCACAGAACAAGAAGCCATTAAACCCTCTGTGTCTAGTCTGGCTCTGAGTGAAGGAACGCCGTCTGCTTTCCCTCAGGTTCTTCCACACAGTTTTATGTTGAACTTTGGTAATTTAACATCAGCTCAACTCACCCTGTACATAATTAAAAGCAATTGGACATAGCTGCCTTGATGGATTACAGTTCTATAACAGAGTAATAGATCTGTGGATGACATGCTATAATGCTTCTGTCCACGTTAAACAGGAACAAATCTGATTAATTGCAAGCAATGCTGCAAGAAGCCATATATTATTAAAAACACTGATCACGTGCTCCACTTCTGAGGCTATGTTTCAATCTCAACAATTAAAATCACTCCTGTAAACAGCTGCCTGTATCGGTGTAGTGTTGGGCTCTGACCAATGGGTGCTGTTACGGAGTCTCCAAACACCAGCTCAGGAAGAAAACCAGAGGGCCAGGTGCTGGAAATCAGAAATCAGAGGAGAGAAAATGCTGGGAACACTCCACAGGTCAGGCAGAGTCTGTGGAGAGAGAAACAGGGTTAATGACCTTTTAAACTGCAGAGAGGGGAAGGGGTGGAGAGGGACTGTCTGTGGTAGAGTGGAGATGAAGGTTGTCCAGGTAACACGACAGTTTCACTGCTGTCTAGTTAGTAGATGAATGAAGGCAGAGAGAGAGAGAGAGAGAGAGAGAGAGAGAGGGAGAGAGAGAGGGAGAGAGAGTGAGAGAGAGGGGGAGAGAGGGAGAGAGAGAGAGAGGGAGAGAGTGAGAGAGAGAGAGGGAGAGAGTGAGAGAGAGGGGGAGAGAGAGGGGAAGAGAGAGGGAGAGGGAGAGAGCATCTGTGTAGAGAGGACAACTACATTCATGTTACATGAGGATGACCTACCATCAGAACTGGCCCATTCTGACATAAACAGAACAGGCAGGTTATCTGGAAGCGCTGCTGTCAATATTGGGTCCAAGGACTGCAACGTGCTGAGACGGAAGATGGGGTGCTGTTCCTCAAGGTTACATTGGGCTTCACTGGAACAGTATAGGAGGTTGAAGGCAGGTGGGGGTAAGAGGGAGAATGAAAGTCACAGGCCACAGGAAGCTCAGGGCTGAACAGAGGTGTACCCACAAACTGGTCACCCAGTCTGGGTTTGTTCTCTCCACTGCAGAGGAGCCCACGTTGAGCTCCGAACGCGGTACACCAGATTGGAAGGAGTGCGAGTGAATCGCTGCTTCACCTGGAAGGGCTGGTTTCCTGGATGGTGGGAAGGGAATGAGCTCAACAGGCAGATGCTGCAGCTTGAGTGGTTGTACGGGCTCTGCCCAGAGTGCAGAACGGGTGGTCCACCTTGGCTTCCTCCTGAGATCCCCACCGACACAGAACCAATTCAGTTCACTCTGCGTGGCGTCAAGAAATGCCTGGGAACAGTGGATGCAGCAAAGGCCAAGGATCTGAAGAACATCCCAACTGTATTACTCCAGACCTGCACTCCAGAACTAGCAGTGCCTCTGGTCGAGCTGTTCCAGTGCAGCTACAGGATGGGCATCTACCCAACAATGTGGAAAATTGCCCAGGCACATCCTGTTCACAGAAAGCAGCACAGATCCAATCTGGCCAGCTGCACTCCAACCAGTGTATACGCAGTCATCAGGAATGTGATGGGGAGGTTTCATTGACAGAACTGTTCACTGATGGTCCGGTAGCCCCTCGGTACAGCCCCTCCCACAGTGCAGCGATCCCTCGGGTACAGCCCCTCCCACGGTACGACAATCCCTCAGTACTGCCTCCCCACAGTGCAACACTCCCTCGGTACTGCCTGCGGTTCTGATGAAAGGTCATCTAGCTGAAACGTTAACTGTGTTTCTCTCTCCATGGATACTGCCCAACCTGTTGAGGTTTCCCAGCACTCTGTGAGTGTGTACCAGCCCACAAGTAATCGGTCCAATGCAGCATTGTTCTGTACCCAGAGGTGATCTGCCTGCCTTGAATATGTATTCTTTAAGCAGCCTTTACTTGGAACACTCCATGCTCTCCATGAACACTTATTTCAGACCTAATGCAGCTTCAAGGGTGAGCAGGTGAGCCTGGCTCCCAGGGATCAGGCGTGCTGCTGGCAAGGACCATCTGCTGGCACAGACCATCCACTGTCTGTCTCAGAGGGGGATGAACTCCAGCTCACACTGTGAACTGAAGTTCCACAAGAGTGGCGGAAGGGAACTACACAGCTCACTGATCGGGGGAATCGGGGTGTCTCCTGACCATCCTCCAACTTCATCGCCCAACTACACTGGCAGCTGTGCCTTCAGCTACCCAGCCCAAGCCCCAGAATGTCCTCCCCAAACCGCTCTGCCTCTCTGTACCCCTTCTACATTCGTATATTTCAATCATCTGGCCTAACATCTCATTCTGCTGTTGGCTAAGCATGCTCCTATCTGTATCAATGGTGCTGAGGTGGAGATGGTTGAGAGCTTCAAGTTCCTACGTGTAAATACCACCAGTGATTTGTCCTGGACCAACCACATGGACACTATGGCAAAGAAAGCACACCAGTGCCTCGACTTCCTCAGAAGGCTAAGGAAATTTGGCATGTCCCCGATGACCCTTACCAATTTTTACAGATGCACCATAGAAAGCATCTTATCCTTTTGCATCACAGCTTGGTGCGTCATCTGCTCTGCCCGAGACCGCAAGAAACTGCAGGGAGTTGTGAACGCAGCCCAGTCCATCACGCAAACCAGCCTCCCCTCCATTGACTCCATCTACACTTGCTGCTGCTTTGGAAAAGCAGCCAACACAATCAAGGACTCCTCCCACCCCGGTCATTCTCTCTTCTCCCCTCTCTCATTGGGCAGAGGATACAAAAGCTTGGAGCATGCACCACCAGGTTCAAGGTCAGTTTCTCCAAGGACAGTTTCTACTCCACTATTTTCAGACTCTTGAATGGACCTCTCATATGCTAAAAGATGACTCTTGATCTCCAATCTACCTTGTCGTGGACCTTGCACTTTATTTGTCTACCTGCACTGCACTTTCTCTGTAACTTTATATTCTGCATTCTGCTTTCCTTTTTACTACCTCGATGTACTTATGTATGGAGTGATCTGTCTGGATGGCACAGAAACAAAAGTTTTTCACTGTATCTCAGTAGACGGGACAATAATAATAAACCTATACCAATGCCAAACCTTTGTTGACGATGCCTCTGTCAGCACCTTGGGACTATGCGGCTCAGAGTCAGGAAGGGGAACCTGGAGTACTCCATCAGGTTGGTAAAGACGGCTAAAATTGTCACTTAAATCGTTGCCTTGGTCGTGCTGCACACAGCATGGGCTGCCTCATTTGTTGAGGAGTTGCAGACAGAGTTGAACATTGTGCAGTCATCAAAGAACATCCAGTCATGGTGAGAGGAAGGCCGCTGGTGAAGCAGCTGAACTTGGTCGGGTTGGGGCACTGCCCTGAGGAACTCCTGCAGTGAAGTCCTGGGGCTAGGGTGACTGACCTCCAACAACAAGAACAACCATCTTCCTTTGTTCAACCAGGAGAATCAGCCCAGGCTTTTGTACTCCAGTCATGGAGTTATACAGCACGGAAACAGGCCCTTCGGCCCAACTCTTCCATGCAAAGATCTGCCATCTGCCCCCATGTGACTCACATCTCTCAAAACCTTTTCTGTCCATGTACCTGTCCAAATGTCTTTTAAATGTTGTTGTACCTGCCTCAACCACTTCCTCTGACAGCTCATTCCATATACCTACCACCCCGTGTGTGAAAAAGTTGCCCCTTAGGTTCCAATTAAATCTCTCCCCTCTCACCTTAAACCTATGCCCTCTAGTTCTTGATTCCCCAACCCCGGGAAACAGACTGTGTGCATTCACCCTATCTATGCCCCTCATGATTTTATACACCTCTCTAAGATCACTCCTCATTCTCCTACGCTCCATTGAATGAAGTCCCAGCATAGTGACTAAAACTGAACACAATACTCCAAGTGCGGCCTCATCAACGTCTTGTACAATTGCAACATAACGTCCCAATTCCTGACTGATGAGTCTTTGGAGTAAGCCTTCAGAGGAAGGAGAGCTGTCTACTCATTCACAGTTGAGATAATAAGAGATTTTGTTTAGTCCTTCAAACTCTCTCCGAAGGTACAGAAAAAAATCTGTAACATCCCCCTCCCTTTCTCTCGCATAGTTTAATCCTTCTGCAGTCAGTCTAAACATGGGCAGCACCACAGAGGGCAGGGGAACTGAAATATTTCATTTGTTTCTCTGAAATGTTGAACTTTGATTCCAACAAAGCTGTCTTGTGATGATCCAATCATAGTTTATTATTCTTGGCTTCAGCATCAAATATGAACTAGGCTTTGACAACACTTTATACATTCCACATTTTCTACACAATATAGAAAAAGACCATTCAGCACAGCTAGTCTGTGCAATCCCATATCAATCTCATTCCCCAGACTGTATCTACACACTAGGGGCAACTTGGTACAGACAATTAACCTACCAGCCTGCATGTCTTTGGGACGTAGGAAGAAACTCGTGCACCCAGGAGAAACCCACGCAGTCACAGGGAGAACGTGCAGACTCCACACCATCAGCACCCGAGGTCAGGATTGAGCCCAGGTCCCTGGAGTTGTGAAGCAACACTGTGCCACCCTTGTGGGCAGGGTAAACATAAGACAGGCTAAATGGTCTGTTTCAAAGCAGTGAATTCTGTGTAAAGCAAACCCTGCAACCATCACTCTGGGCTCCTGTCTCACCCCTCCCTCTACAATGGCCATCTCCCCTCTCAGTCCTGATGCAGGGTTTCGACCCGAAACATCGACAATTCCTTTCCTCCCACAGATGGTGCTCGACCCATCGAGTTCCTCCAGCAGATTGTTTGTTGCTCCAGATTCCAGCATCGGCAGCCTCTTGTGCCTCCTGCCACCATCCCATTGTAAAAGGCTGTCTCCTGTGTACTGTGGGAGCTGAATGTTTCTCTTGCAGTCCTCCCCAACATCAGTCAGCAGCCGGGCCTCTACTTCCTCAGGAGGTGGAAGGAATTTGGCATGTTCCCTACGACACTCACCAACCTTTATCAATGCACCATAGAAAGCATCCTATCTGGATGTATCACAGCTTGGTTCGGCAACTGCTCTGCTCAGGACCGCAAGAAACTGCAGAGAGTTGTGGATACAGCCTAGCACATCACGGAAACCAGCCTCCCCTCCATGGACTCTGTCTTTACCTCTCACTGCCTTGGCGAAGCAGCCAGCATAACCAAAGACCCCACCCACCCGGGTCATTCTCTCTTCTCTCCTCTCCCATCAGGTAGAAGATACAGGACCCTGAGGGCACATAACACCAGGCTCAAGGACAGCTTCTATCCCACTGTGATAAGACTATTGAACAATTCCCTTATGACCTTGCACCATATTGTCTACCTGCACTGCACTTGCCAGTAGCTGTGACACTTTACTCTGTATTCTGTTATTGTTTTTACCCTGTACTACCTCAATGCACTGTGTAATGAATTGACCTGTACGAACGGTATGCAAGACAAGTTTTTCACTGTACCTCGGTACCAGTGACAATAATAAACCAATACCAATACCTATTGGAATCTGCCCTGCCTCTCTCCCTCAGCCAGTGCTGCTTCAGACAGAGACCCTGCACAAAGACGACAGGGTAGCAACTCAGCCTGGGTCACTCGCAGGCAATGCAACAGACCTCAGCCTCTGAAATTCAGTCCTGCTGACATCGATGCTACATGCAGCTGCAACTGTACAACTTGTTTATTGCAAGCAGCAGAAGCAATGAGACTGCTGATCCAAGGGGGGCTTACTTAGATTAGTGTCCCGTAAGGCAACCTACCCCGAGAACAAAACGCCCCACTAATTCCAGATAGTCAGGGAGCACTGGGCTGCAACAACACATACAGGCAACACTTGGCATTATTCATCCAGCTCAGAGGCATTTCAAGGCCAGGCTAAAAAAAGAAACTCAAACTGTTTAAATTCCGTTAAGCTTTGTTCAGTGAAAGCAGAAGAGGAGGCGGAGCCCTTCTGAGGAGTAACCCTGTTCAACACCAGGGCTCACATCCTGTAATATGCTGGAACTGTAAGAATTTGAAGAAGTCTGTTGTAATAAAGCCTCCGGATTTCACATGCACTCCCAGTGTCGATGATCAAATACATTCAAGCTTTGGAAAAGAAACATTACAAATGGCTTTTATACTCTTGAGGGCAATTGGGAGATTTACTTTAAGGGGGCTAGGGAGAAGAGATTAAGTTACAATTATAAAACGGTGTTGAAAACAAAAGGCAGTGTGAGTGGGCCAGACAGCCTGCCCCACTGGGTGACAGCCATAAATCAGAGAACGTTACCGTGTAAGAGGCCATTCAGTCCCTTGCCCCTTTGCCAACCCCTTTCTGGTGAAATTTGGGCCCCATATTGACAGAGGAAATGGGCTGCGGCCAACTTGCGCAAGTAAGGAACCAGCAGCAACAACGACAACTGGATAGTCAGTGTTAGTGACAGGTGAGTCAGAGATAAGTAATGCCAACATGTGTTCAAATCAGCACCATGGGATCTGTCACAGCCACTGGGTGTGGGTTTAATGTCATAGTCAAAACCAACACCTCTGGCAAGGCGGCACTCTTCTGCACGGGAGCTCTCTGTAAGTGCTGGTCAACTGCTCTGCCCAAGACCGCAAGAAATTGCAGGGAGTTGTGAACACAGCCCAGTCCATCACGCAGACCAGCCTCCCCTCCATTGACTCCGTCTACACTTCCCGCTGCCTCGGGAAAGCAGCCGACATAATCAAGGACCCCTCCCACCCTGGTCATTTTCTCTTCTCCCCTCTCCTGTCAGGCAGAAGATAGAAAAACTTGAGAGCACATACCACCAGACTCAAGGACAGCTTCTATCCCACTGTTATCAGAACGGACTTCTTGTATTCTAAAGATCTCCCGGTCTACCTTGTTGTGGCCCTTGCACTTTATTTGTCTATCTGCACTGCACTTTCTCTGTAGCTGCTACACAATATTCTGCATTCGGTTTTCTTTTTATTGCATCGATGTACTTATGTATGGCATGATCTGATTGTTCAACAACATCATTATCATGGATTACCATCTCAAAGTTTTTCACTGTATCTCAGTACAATGATAAACCAACACCAACGATAGTGCCGACCTTCCCTCACTGCCCTGACCTTTATTTCCTTTCCCGACACGTACCCAACTACCTTTTGAGATCTGCTCCCAGCACGTCCCAGGCAGGGCATTTCCGAGGGCACGGGAGGAAAAGGAGGGAGAAGAAGAGAGTGAACCATTATCGGGCCCACAGCAACTATTACAAGGTGCCCGAGACTGTCCTCAGTACATTTCTCTCTCAGCCAAGGTGCCACCATCAACAACAACCCAACTCTGCAATAGAATTGTTGGCAAGGAGGTAAAATAGGTTGAATTCAGTTTTTCTTAATTTCCCCTCACAATGTCACACTCTGCTCACTCTCCAGAGTCCAGCTACCGGTGTCATTCTCTCTTGATCTTCAGAGCCCAACTATCAACATCACTCCCTCTCGATCTCCACAGTCCAACTATTGGTTATTCTCTCTCGATCTCCACAGTCTATCGGTTATTCTCTCTCAATCTCCACAGTCTAACTATCAATCTCACTCTCCCCTTCACTCTCCACAGTCCAACTATCAATGTCCCTCTCTCTCGATCTTCACAGCCCGATAATGTCAGTCAGGCCAACCATAAGCTAGAATGTGATTAGTTATACAGCAACTCTCCCTGCCATGGGTGCAGGGGGAGATCTATAGCTCTGAAACGAATTACCACAGCCTCTATTGGCATTGGTATTGGTATTGGTTTATTATTGTCACTTGTACCGAGGTACAGTGAAAAACCTGTCTTACAAACCGATCTTACAGGTCAATTCATTACACAGTGCAGTTACATCAAGTTAGTACAGGGTGCATTGATATAGTACAGGTTAAAAACAATAACAGTAAAGTGTCACAGCTACAGAGAAAGTGCAGTGCAATAAGGTGCAAGGTTACAACAAGGTAGATCGTGAGGTCATGAGGTCATAGTATAAGGGAACTGTTCAATAGTCTTATCACAGTGGGGTAGAAGCTGTCCTTAACTCTGGTGGTACGTGCCCTCAGGCTCCTGTATCTTCTACCCGATGGAAGAGTAGAGAAGAGAGAATGTCCCGGGTGGGTGGGGTCTTTGATTATGCCAGCTGCTTCACCAAGACGAGAGGTAAGGACAGAGTCCAAGGAGGGGAGACTGGTGTCCGTGATGCGCTAGGCTGTGTCCACAACTCTCTGCAGCTTCTTGCGGTCTTGGGCAGAGCAGTTGCCATACCAAGTCGTGATATGTCCTGATAGGATGCTTTCTATGGTGCATCGGTAAAAGTTGGTGAGAGTCAAAGGGGACAAACCAAATTTCTTTAGCCTCCTGAGGAAGTAGAGGCGCTGGTGAGCTTTCTTGGCCATGGCATCCACGTGGTTTGTCCAGGACAGGTTGTTGGTGATGTTCACTCCCAGGAACTTGAAGCTGTCAACCCTCTCGACCTCAGCACCATTGATGTAGACAGGTGTATGTACACTGCCCCCTTTCCTGAAGTCAATGACCAGCTCTTTAGTTTTGTTGACATTGAGGGAAAGGTTGTTATCCCTGTGTGTGATGTCGGGAGATTAGGGTGAACCAAACTGCCCGTGATCGCCATCCTCCTCAAATCAAACCCCCCCCCCCCCCCTCCTCCCGACCAACGTTTCAGCTTGTAAACCACCAGTGGTCCCAGCACGGGTACAACTTGGCCAGGAAACCTTACTTTTCCAAATTTTTCTCCTGCAATCACTGTGCAATCAAAGTGTGCAACGGCTTCATAATGGTAACTCTTTCAAATACAATTTAACAACATCGTTATCGTGGATTACCATCTCGAAATTTAAGACCGGCAAGGGATTTTTGAACATGTATATCTTACACTGCCTTTCATGACCTGCGGATATCCAAACACGTCTGCCAATCAATGAACTACTCTTGAAGAGTGCTCACTGTTATAATGTGAGAAGTGAGGCATGGCACGCTCCCAAAAATAAGGCAGCCACTGCTTTACTTCAAACACAAAGGATAGATTGTCATTGCAACTGTTCCTCCTCCTCACTGCCTCTCTCCTTTTCTGCTCACTCCCCTCCCCTCCCTTCCTCACCTCACTCCAGGTGATCCTGGGATGGTTCTGCCCAGGACCACCTGGGACTAGATCCTCGTAGGTCAGGGGCCTGAGCTGGGAAAACCTTCCAGGAAAGAAGGTATCCCTTATCGTAGACGGTAGCCAATTTCCCAAATGGGGTGTCCCATCTAATACAGGACCGTTGGCAACTCTGCCCAGTAATGGGTGGGCTGCCTGCCTTTCGGGGCTATCCACAGCCCTTGTACGAGTGTCCTCCCTACCAGGTAAATTCGATGGGCTGAATGACTTCAATGTGTGCTGTAACTTGAGAATGGGACGGGGCCTTGGTTTAACACTGAACGTTATGCAAAGAACAGAATGTTATGCAAAGCTCCTTCAGAAGTCAGTGTAGAACACTGCCCTGACTGGCCCTTCCTTTCCCCCCCCCCACCCCCCACTCCTGTGGCTCCCTTCCCCCGCCTTGATGACCTGCCCATCTCCTCTCCTCCCCTCCCACCTACCTTCCCCCTATCACTTGAACTCACCTATCCCCTGCCTGCATGTGCTCCTCCCCCTCCCCTTCCCCCCACCTTCTTATTCTGGCTTCTGCCCTCTTCCTTTCCAGTCCCAATGAAGGGTCTCGGCCTGAAACGTCGACTGTTTATTCCCCTCCGTGGATGCTGCCTGACCTGCTGAGTTCCTCCAGCACTTTTTGTGTATTGCTCCAGATTCCAGCATCTGCAGAATTGCTTGTGCCTCCTGACATTATGGTGGTGTGCAAGAGACTGAGTTTTCCAGCTGCAATCACTGGGCTCAACCTATACCTCCCCAGTGTCCACAGAGGTTTGTTGTGGCTGCAGCACTTCAGTGTGAAAGGGGGTTGAGCTCTACCTGTATGGAGGATACTCAGTACAGCTTACATTGTGTACCACCATCCTTCACATATAGCACACACTGCCATTTAAAGATGGCATATTACCCATTTGTAGAGCTTAACACCAACATACAGAAATCAGAGCAAATGTGGATGAAAATTAAAAAAAACACACTGCAGATGCTGGAAACACGAAATAAAATCAGAGACTGCAGGAAAGACTCAGCAGGTCAGGCAGCATCTGTGGAGAGAGAGAGAAACAGACTTAATGTTTCATGTCTGAGACCCTTCACCAGAACTGGGAAAGAGAGAAAGGCCAGCTAGTTTTCATTTGTAGAGAAGGTGGGGGTGGGGCGGAATATCTGTGACAAGGCAAGACCAAGTGCGTTAATGTGGCAGTCAGAAGCAGGTTATGTTACTTTGCCAGTGTTATGCATTGCTGATAGGTATGTGCACAGCAGGGCAGACTATACTAAAAGAGAGAGAAAAACAGAACCAAAATCACAGATAGGTGACTAGCAGAACTGGCAAGCTGGCTACAAACCCAAGAGCCATCAGTGGAAGAGTATTGTGAAGACAGCCACACCAGTGTTTATGTTTCACACGAGCATCCCCTCTCTTCCACTTACTTCAGTTCATCCCAGGCTGAGTTAAGGGAGTAGGTGGAACCTAGAACAGTACAGCACAGGAACAGGCCCTTCGGCCCACAAAGTCTGTGCCGATCGTGATGCCAATTTGAACTAATCCCATCTGCCTGCAAATGGTCTGTCTCCCTCCATCCCCTGCCTGTTCATGTGCCCATCTAAATGCCTCTGAGACATTGTATCTGCTTCCACTTCCCCTGGTATCTCGTTCCAGGTATCTACCACTCTCTTTAAAAAAACTTGCCACAGAAATCTCCTTTAAACTTTCCCCCCTCTCAGCTTAAAGCTATCTCCTCTAGTATTTGACAATTCCACCCTGGGGAGAAGACTCTAACTATCTATGCTTCTCATAAACTTTACAAACTTTGATTCGGTCGCTCCTCAATCTCCGATGCTCCCGAGAAAACAATCCAAGTTTGTCCAACTTCTCCTTCTAGCTCATACCCTCTAATCCAAGCAACATCCTGATGAACCTCTTCTGCACCCTCTCCAAAGCCTCCACACCCCTCCTTGTAAGGGGCGACCAGAATTGAATGCAATACTCCAGATGCGGCCGAACCTTGAATTGTTTCTTCTGTCTGGTAATTCTCTTTCCAGGACAGAGCTCAGCCTCGAACAGCCATTGTGGGCATCTGGTGTCGTACATGAATGACGTGATTTGCTCAATGTGGTGTAACCAGGGCTTCAATGCCCAGGAGAGGACTGACATTCAGTTTAGAGGATCTTGCAGAGACATTGTCTGTGGTTTCTCTCTGGTTTAATGAGGTGCCTGCCTCAGAAGTATATAGGAGGCAGTGATCACTGCTGCCTGGTTGACCACACATTTTGTGCCAGGTCTGAGGATCTTCAAACATTGTCTTCCTCAATCAAGTAAAGGCAGTGGTGGTGCATCTACAGGGAAGTGTGGGCCACTGTCTCCAGGAGATGGAGTCATGGATTCAGACAGCACTGGAACACAGGAGAGTTGTGGACACAGCCCAGCGCGTAATGGAAACCAGCCTCCCCTCCTTGGACTCTGTCTATACCTCTCACTGCCTTGTCGAAGCAGCCAGCATAATTAAAGACCCCACCCACCCGGGTCACTCTCTCTTCTCTCCTCTTCCATCAGGTAGAAGATACAGGAGCCTGAAGGCACGTACCACCAGGCTTAAGGACAGCTTCTACCCCACTGTGATAAGACTATTGAATGGTTCCCTTATACGATGAGATGGACTCTGACTTCACGATCTATCTTGTTGTGACCTTGCACCTTATTGCACTGCACCTTCTCTGTAGCTGTTACACTTTCCTCTGTACTGTTATTGTTTTTACTAGTACTACCTCAATGCACTCTGTACTGACTCAATGTAACTGCACTGTGTAATGAATTGACCTGTACCATTGGTATGCAAGACAAGTTTTTCACCGTACCTCGGTACAAGTGACAATAATAAACAAATACCAATACCAACAGGCCCTTCACTCACCTTGTCCATGCTGACCATCAAGTACCCATCTATGGTAATCCTATTTACCAGCACTTGGTCCACAGCCTCTACACCTTGGCGATTCGAGTGCTCATCCAGATGCTTCCTGGATGTTGTGAGAGTACCTGCCTCCAGCACTATCTCTGGCAGTGAGCTCCAGGCTACAACCCGCCTCTGAATGAAAAAATTCTTCCTTGGATCCCCTCTAAACCTCTCACTGCTCACCTAAAACCTGCACCCTCTGGTCTCAGACACCTCTGCCATGGGGAGAAGTTTCTTACCCAGGTTATGAGCATCCGAATATGGACACCCCCTCCATATGAATGAGCTCCCACGACATTATTATTTTCAAAAGCCCGACGTACGTACATACCTTCACTCCTAGGAACGGCAGAACTAGTTTCCTCTCTCTCGCTCAACATGCAAAGCGCTGGAGGAACTCAGCGGGTCAGGCAGCATCTATGGAGGGAAATGGACAGTTGATGCTTTGGGTCTGAAGGGTCTCGACCATCCACTTCTCTTCACAGATGCTGCCTGATCTGCTGAGTTCCTCCAGCGCTTTGTGTCTTGCTCCAGACTCCAGTGTCTGCAGACTCTCTCATTCTGCACTTTCAGTAATTGTTCTTTCTTATCAGTCTCTTGTGTTTTTGATGCCGTTCATTACAATATGTAGTGAATGACTTTTGTGTATTTTCCAACTTATGGACAAAATCAACTTATGGACATCTGTAAGAACAGAAGCCGTTCATTACCCGGGGACTTCCTGTACCATCTCCCCTATGTAACCCAACCGTCCAGTGTAAAGGTTCAACGTAACAGTGTCCTCCTTTGGCAGTGGAACCTTTGATTCCGCTGGGTTGTCAGAGAAAGCAGACTTGCCAGTTTTGTTAACAAATTCAAAACCGCCGGAGTTCTTACGACATTTAATGACATTTTTCATCATTTATTCCTTCACAGGACTCGAACATCGTTTATTGTCCATTTCCCCCACGCAGACACCCCACCCCCCCACCCCCCCGAACTGAATGGCTTTGTGGACCTTTCAGCAGGGAGTTAAGAGTCGACCCCCGTTGGATTTACAAAAGGGCGGACCAGGGTAGGGCAACAGGATTTCTTCCACTGAAGGACATCAGTGAACCAGATCAATTTTATAGCAATCTGGTAATTTCACAGCCACCATGCAGAGGCTCACTTTTGATTTCCCCTATCATTAAACGTAAATATCCGCTGTGATGGTGGGATTTGAGCTCATGTCTAGGTAGTCGGCCAGTAATTTAACAACAATTCTATCAACGTAACCGCTGCATAACCAGGGTGGCCTCACTGACTTCCCCTGGGTTACAATTACTTCATTAAAAACTCAAACCAACCAAAGTTAATAACATGTCATTTAAGGACCTGGGAGAGTAACTGGTTTGAGCAAATCACACTTGTGGGGAGTGACACCCCAGACACGACCGGCATCAATCCCACTCTCTAAGTCCTGTGCAGTTTAATTGCCACCTCTGCTTCACTGACCCTACCATCCACTTCTGTCATTCCTTCTCCCACTCTCTGGGTCACTGGCAGAAATGAACACCTATACTAATAACCCCACTCACTCTACTCAAGTTAGTTTGGGTAACCTACCCATGATTGTATCCTGCCCCTTCCACGTCACCCTGTTACACTCACTGCTGCGGTTGTAGACCCCGGGAAGGGGGCAGGAGAAAGTAGCCCATTGATGACCTCCCTCTCACCTCGCTGAAGCCCCTTCACACGGTAGGAAGGCTCTGACTGTTTGTTGTGGTGGTCATTCATCTTTAACGTTTGCTTCACGCAGAGGGCATAGGTTTACAAGATCGTGAGGGGCATAGACAGGGTGAATGCACACAGGCTTTCTCCCAGGAAAAAGTGTGAAGTGATACACTTCGGGAGATCGAATTTGAAGGCAGAGTACCTGGTTAATGGCAGGACTCTTAGCAGTGTGGAGGAACAGAGGGATCTTGGGGTCCACGTCCATGGATCCCTCAAGGTTGCCACGCAGGTCGATAGGTTTGTTAAGAGGGCGTATGGTGTGTTGGCCTTCATTAGTCGGGATATTGAGTTCAAGAGCCGCGAGGTGATGTTGCAGCTCTACAGAACTCCGGTCAGACCACTCTGAGTATTGTGTTCAGTTCTGGTCGCCTCATTATAGGAAGGATGTGGAAGCTTTAGAGAGGGTGCGGAGGAGATTTACCAGGATGCTGCCTGGATTAAAGAGCTTGTCTTATGAGAATAGGTTGAGTGAGTTAGGGTTTTTCTCTTTGGAGAGGAGGAGGATGAGAGGTGACTTGATAGAGGTGTATAAGATGATAAGAGGCATAGATCGAGTGGACAATCAGAGACTTTTTCCCAGGGCAAAAATGGCTAACACGAAGGGGCATAATTTTAAGGTGAATGGAGGAAGATACAAGGGGGATGTCAGAGGTAGGTTTGTTACACAGAGAGTGGAGGGTGCATGGAACACACTGCCGGCAGAGATTGTGGGGGCAGACACATTAGGGATATTTAAGAGACTCTTAGATAGGCACATGTATGATAGAGAAATGGAGGACTATGTGGGAGGCAAGGGTTAGATAGATCTTAGAGCAGGATAAAATGTCAGCACAACATGGATAGGAAAAGTTTAAGGGATATGTGGCAAATGGGACTAGGTTAGATAGGCATCTTGGTCGGCATGGACCAGTTGGGCCAAAGGGCCTGCTTCCGTGTTGTATGATTCTATGACACTGCACTGATCTCACGGGGAGTCCCATCTCCCACTCCTCAGAGAACGAGAAACTGTGATGTGGAACCGATTGCCTGGCCTAGCCCTCGGATCCCACGGTGCCCGGAGGAGGAGGGAGGAGTACGTCCGCGTTTACATTCCCGGGCAACCTGATGCCGAGATGTCAAGCTGGGATCCAAGCGGGAGGCCTGCCCCTGTGTGAAAAGATCCACCGCCCCCTGCACCCTAGCTGTGGGCACAGAGGGGAAGGGGCTAACGTCACCACATTCAAGCAGACTCATCTGGGCTGTTACTTAACACAAAAACATGTCTTGGGATGAAGCCTTGTGGGCAAGAGCAGACACGCACCGCGCTATCACTTCTGCAGTTGCTTCCTCAGTCTCTCCAAGAATGTGGTTGGTATTACATTGCAACGGAACAGGCATTCAGTCCGACAGGTCACTGCCTGTGTACACACTACTCCAAAGCACCAGCTATTTCAGGCATTTCCATCCCACCTCTTAGCTTCCTACCACCTCACTCTCGGGATACTCACTCTGAGTTCCTCCAGCATCACAGTGCTTTTCTTCGCAATTCCAGCTCTGCAGTCCCTCATTTCTCTAACACCTTGTTTTGTATCGTCTTTTTTTCTCTTCACTGTCTTGTATAATTTATAATCTGTGTTATCTGTACCTATGTGCCTGTGATGCTGCTGCAAGCAAGCTCTTCATTAGAACATAGAACAGTACAGCACAGGAACAGGCCCTTCGGCCCACAATGTTGTGCCAAACTAATTAAACTAGTAATTAAACACCTAACTAAGTTGGGAATTTCAGCATTGCAATACAGCAACAGTGAAGGGGCGGTGAGATATTTTGGAATTATAGAGCTACTTTAGCACAGAAAACTGGTGCCTCCGCCCAACTCATTTGTGCCAACCAAGGTGGTAATTGGTTTATTATTGCCACGTGTACCAAGGTACAGTGAACAACTTTGTTTTGTATGCCATCCATACAGATCATTTCAAAACACAAGTACATCGAGGTAGTACAAGAGAAAAGGAGCAACAGAATGCAGAATTACAGTTACAGAGAAAGTGCAGGGCAGGCAGACCATAAGGTGCAAGAGCCATGACGAGGTAGATTGTGAGGTCAAGGGTCCATCTCTTGACCTAGTTGCCTGGCTGAGCTAGTTCTGTCTGCCTGCATTTGGGCCATGTTGTAATGGTACCCACCTCTGCCACTCTCTCTGGCAGCTCATTCCATATACTCACCACCCACTGTGTGAAAAAGTTGCTCCTCGGGTCCTTTTAAATCTTTCCCCTCTCACTTTAAACCTATGCCTCTAGTTTTGGACTCCCCTACCCTGGGGTAAACACTTTGGCTATTCACTCCATCTATACCTGCTTGGTGCATGACTTCAAGGGAGAAGATGGGTGTTTATAATTGGCCTGGGCCTTTATCTTTTTGGCTGGAAGAGGTGGTGGGGTTGGGAGTTGTTGGGGAGGAGGCCCTGAGGTGTAGTGCAGCTTTGGGTGATACCTCAGAGACGAGGCAGGATGGTGCAGCGGTACAGCTGCTGCCTCACATCTCCGGAGACCCGGGTTCAATCCTGACCTCGGTGGCTGTCCATGTGGAGTTTGCACTATTTCCCTGTGATCATGTGGGTTTCTTCTGGGTGCTCCAGTTTCCTCCCACATCCCAAACACATGCAGGTCGGCAGGTTCATTGGCCACTGTAAACTGTCACACAGTGGCTGAGCAGAGATTGGAGAAACTCACTGTACAGATTAAAAAATCCCAATGCCTTTTGGAGGTGCACACTCGATATTTACCCCATGACATTCAGAACATTGGGATTTTATAGAACATACATAGATAGAACAGTGAGCACAGGAACAGACCCCTCGGCCCACAATGTCTGTGCTGACCAAGATGCATGTGGTGTATATTCGTTCATCTGTCTACCTCAATGCCTCTTAAACAGCAGATTCCAAACTGGTACTGAGCACAGTCAACTGCACTGATGCTTCGTGTTTTAAGAGAGGAAGAGAATATCAGGCGTGAAGCAGAACACGCAGGACTCCCGAATGTGGCATGCCAACAGGGAGTAGTGCATGCTGGTTCCCACTCATACCTTGTATACCGTAATGTCGGTTGAGCCGGGACCTTCTGGTTTCGTCAGTGTACGGTACAGCTGTCCAAGGCATCTCACTGAAATACTGTTTGTAGGAATCTTCTGACCTGTGGAGGGAAAGAATAAACTGTCAGAGTCAAGCACTGAGTTATGGAGAGAGGTTGAGCAGATTGGGACTTTTTCCATTGGAGCGTGGGAGAATGAGGGCCGATCTTATAGAGGTGTAAGTTGATAAATTGGATTCCTATTGTCGAATGTACCAAGCTACAGAAAAAAAACTTTGTTTTGCATGCCATCCATACAGATCATTTCATCACATCAGTGCAGTGAGGTAGTACAAAGGAAAACAATAACCGAATGCAGAATACAGTGTTACAGTTACAGAGAAAGTGCAGTGCAGGCAGACAATAAGGTGCAAGGTCATGACGAGGCAGATTGTGAGGTCAAGGGTCCATTTTATAAAAAGTGTATAAAATCATGAAGGGCGTAGATGAGGTCAATGCACTCAGTCTTTTTCCCAGAGTTGGGGAATCAAGAACTAGAGGGCAAAGGTTTAAGGTGAGAGGGGACAGATTTAATTGGAACCTGAAGGGCAACTTTTTCACCCAGAGGGTGGTCAGTGTACGGAATGAGCTGTCAGTGAGTGGTTGCATGTGGATAGGAAAGGTTTGGAGGGATGTGGGCCAAGCGCTGGAAAATGGGACTAGTCTAGATGGGAATCTTGGTTGGCATGGACCAGTTGGGCTGAAGGGCCTGTATCTGTGCTGTACAAATTCTATGACACTATTTTGATGCTAAGCTGGGTATGGGAGGGGGAGGTATTGCTGTGCCCAAGGTCAACAACTAAAGGGGGCAACAAATATCGACACCACAGTCAGACCCTGTCTGTGAAGGGTTCAGGTAGAGACTTACAGGATCGATGGTGAGAGGTTGGTTTCTACACCTCGTTTGTGTAGAACCAGGAGGCCAAGTCTCAGGATGAGTGCTGACCACAAGGCTTGAGTGAGGTATATGATGAACCTTAGGTATTCTCTACCCAGCGGTCTGTGGACAATTGGCTTGGAAGCCATGCAATAGGAAGTCAGATTCCCAAAAATCCATGTGATTTATGCAGGGAGAGCTGTCCGAGTGCAAGCTGTGACCTGATGTGTGATGAGCTTGTCTCTGGTGATCCAGCTGCCAAACCATCTCAATGCAACCCAGGACAGGAAAAATCTGGTTTATAACAAAAGTCACTGGTTATAAATACCAGCAGAAGAATTACAGGCAGCAGACTTGGAGCAATGCCAGAACTAATTCTGCACTCGGCTTTGGTTTCCCGAGAGTGTCAGTCAGAGATTACAGACGGCTTGTCACACACGCACCACACTGTATCACGCACGGACTGCATCTCCCTGTACATTAGCTAATGTGACCAAGAAGGACAACGGGTGCAAACACCACCAGCTCCAAGTCACTCACCATCCTGACTTGGAATTTCATATGATGTACAAAGAGGCCATTCAGCCCATCAAGTCTATGTCAGCTCTCAGGGCAATCCCATCAGTCCCATTCCCCATGTAACCTATTCTCTTTTACATGCTAATCAACTCCCCCGGAAGCTACCAGTCATCTACACACTAGGGGCAATTTACAGTGGACGATTAAACTACCAATCCGCACATCATTGGAATATAGGAGGAAACCGGAGCCACCAGAGGAAACCCATGCAATCACAGGAGAACAGGCAAACTCTGCACAGATAGCACTGGAAGCTGGGATCACTGGAGCCGCAGAGCATCAGCACTACCCGCTGCACCATTGCTCATGGTCCCAGGGAAAGTGTGTGTGTGGGGGGGGTGGGGAGAGAGAGAGAGAGAGAGAGAGAAAGAGAGTGAGAGGGAGTGAGAGGAGAGGGAGTGAGTGAGAGATTGACTGAGAGAGAGAGACAGGGGAAGTGAGAGTGAGAGACAGAGAGAGCGAGAGAGTGAGAGAGAGACAGAGACAGAGAGAGGGAGTGAGAGTTAGAGATAGAGTGTGTATTCATTCATGTGCATGTATATGTGTGTGTACATGTACAGATGTGCATGTAGCCGTGCATATGTGTGCATGTGAGAGTGTGTATGTCTCTACAGGTGTGTCTATGTGTAGTTGTGCATTTGTGTGCATGTGTACGTGTGTGCATGCACACGCACATTAGCAACTATAAATATACAGCAGAAGATCGTCACAAACACCATTTCCATACGCCGTCCCCTATAGTATTCAACTTAATAGCGCCATAAAAATCCAAGCTGTTTTTGTGCCAAGACCTTGTTAAGGATGGTGGTTAAACCTACTGCACTGAGGGAGTTTTTGGTCACATTCTTGTATTCCCTCCCGTTGGGCCTGGATGTGAACCATGTTTACAAGCCAGCACTTACCGTACATCCCCTAATTGAACTGGAAGTGGAAGGTGGGGTGATGTGGGGTCACGTGGAGGTCGAATCAGATAAGGATGGGAGCACCATTCCCAAATGAGCCTTCACAGTCACCCTACTGAAGCTAGCTCTTTATTTTATTACTTGAGTTTAAATCCCCCAGCAGCTGAGGTGCAACGTGACCTCTCGTCTCTGGATCAATGGTCCAAGCCCCTGGAACCTGGTCCAACCACCTAACCACTGTGATACCATCCAACCATGATGCAGCTGGTGGAGCCGCTGCCTCAGTTCCAGAGGCCCGGGTTCAATCTTGGCCTCAGGCGCTGCCTGTGTGGAGTTTGCATGTTTTCCTTTCGACCGCGTGGGTTTCCCCCGGGTGCTCTGGTTCCCTCCCACATCCCAAAGACACGCGGGTCGGTAGGTTAACTGCCCGCTGGGGAATAACCCCTCGTGTGTACAGGTGAGTAGGTCGGAATGAGTGAAGGATAAAAACAGGGCAACAAACAATCTGCTGGAGAAACTCAGTGGGCTGAGCAGCATCTGTGGGGGGGGGGAAGGAATCGTCGATATTTCAGGTCGAAACCTGCTGACTTCCTCCAGCATATTGTGTGTTGCTCCAGATTCCAGCATCTGCAACTTCCTGTGTCTCCGAGAATAAAAAATGGGTTTAGCGCAGGATCAGTGCAAAATCGGTGCTTGATGGTCACCTTGGACTTGGTGGGATGAAGGGCCTGTGTCAGTGTTGGGTGACTCTACGACTCGACGCTTTGTCTGACAGAGCCAGGTTCTGACGACACTCCTGCATCCAGCCTTGGGAGATCTCACTACATTAATTACAAGCTGTGGTCACAGAGGGAGCTCAGAATTGAGCTTTGTTGCTGCAGCACTAACCCCAGCCCTTTCCATGACAGTGGTATTTTGCTAAAACAATCCTAAATGTAAATGTGCATTTAAATTATCATTTGTCCAGCTGTTTCTTTTAAACAGAAGTCTTTACTGAGCAACTGATTGATGGAGGGGCGCCCAATGGCCTTTCAACTCCAGGACCTCGGTTCCATTTCAGTCCATAGTCATAGACAAAGATTCTCTTTCTTTGCCAGCCTTGTGCAAAAGGCTTTGGTTAATCTCAACTCAGTTTGATGTGTGTGGCCCATGTGTGGGCATTTGTTAATCTCACACTGAAGAGCCAGGGCAAGGGGGAACCACAAGATGGAGTGTCACACTGCTGCTGTGTTGGAGGCAGTGGGCCTTCTGAGAGTGGGACAGGGGGACATTGTTGAGGGAGTCCTACCCTTTCCCTGACCTGGGGGTGTGGGGCTCACAAAGGAATGGTAAATCAATGTTCCTTCCAGAAAGCTGGACCTCTACGTTCACTCTGACAGCATCTGGCCAACCATATGTCAGAATCTACAGACAGCTTCAACCTTCCATGGGGAAAGCCATTCCCTACGGAACAACTTCCAGAATTTTGCTTAGATCTGGAACTCGTCTTTGTACTAACAGTTTGAAAGGAAAAAGGCAAGTTGACAAAGCTTCAAGGCCCCACCGGTGTCCAGTTGACAGTATGATGTCATGGACAAGATTCACTTGAATTCTTCCAAGGAATCAGGTGGCACTGTGGGGCAGCTGCCTCGCGGCACCAGTGACCTGGGTTCAATCCTGACACCGGGTGCTGTGTGGAGTTTGCACGTTCTCACTGAAACCGTGTGGGTTTTCTCACACATCCCAAAGACGTGCAGGTTGATAGGTTAATTGGCAGCTGAAAATTGCCCCCAGTGCATAGATGAGTGGTAGAATCTGGGGGAGAGTTGATGGGATTGTGGGGAGAATATACAAAATAAAGGATTAATGTAAATGAGTGGTTGATGGCTGGCATGGACTCGGTGGGCCGAAGGGCCTGTTTCAGTTCTGTATGACTCTATGATTAGTTATGTGAATCGACTGGAGAAGATTGAGCCAGGGCTGTCTCCCTTTGTGCCAAGAAGGGATTTGATAGAATGTTTAAAATCATAAAAGGATTTAGTTTAAATAAGTAAAGGGAATCTGTTCCAAAGGAACCAGCGAGCACAGATTTAAGGTGATTGGCAACAGGCATTGGAGGAAACCATTCCAATGCACCGGGTAATTTGGAATTAGGCCGCTGTCCCTGCCTCGTTCTTGCCCTTCTTCCGTATTTTAGCTAACCCTCATATCCCATCGTTTCTTAGCTTTGCTCTCACCTTCCACCTTCCATAAATCCATGCTCAGCCCAATCCTAACAGGCACCAAATCCCGCTCACACATCGCTCCTGCGTTCTCTCCCTATCCGACAAGTCCACAATCAAAAATTCGAGGTGGGCCGAAGGGCCTACGTCCATGCTGTATAAACCTACGACTCTAAATACACCTTAGCACTCTGACCGACTCTTGTTCCACCCTGTAAGTGTACGGAACAGGTTTACCAGGACGCTGCCTGGATTAGAGGGTATGAGCTATAAGGAGAGGTTGGACAAACTTGGGTTGTTAGGGTAGTTAGTCAGAATCTTTATCCCCAGGGTGGAAACGTCAAATACTAGAGGACATGGATTTAAGGTGGGAGGGGTAATTTTAACAGAGATGCGTGGGGCAAATTTTTTTACACAGAGAGTGATAGGTGCCTGAAATGAGCTGCCAGGGGTGGGGGTGGAAGCAGATGCGATAGTGGTGTTTAAGAGGCTGTTGGACAGACACATGAACATGCAGGGAATGGAGGGAGATGGATCATGCGCAGGCAGAAGTGATTTAGTTTAATTTGGCATCATGTTCAGCACAGTTGTCGTGGGCTGAAGGGCCTGTTCCTGTGCTGTACTGTTCTATGAATTGTTTCCCCGGTAATATATGCTGGGATTCACACTCACATCTGGAGACTATTCTGGTAATTTACCTCCTCAGTAATAGCTTTTCTCATCTGATCACACTCCTGGCAAGTGCTTTGGAATATTTCACCCAATCAAAATTACGTTATAATTGCAGTGTCTCACTCCTGGGACAGGGATACATCCGTCACCCCAGCACTCCTGATCAGTTATAAGGAGCAATTGGATAGGCTGGGACTGTTTTCCCTGGAGCGACGAAGGCTGAGGGGTGACCTTCAAAGTCAAAGTCAAATTTATTGCCTTATAGAGGTTTATAAATAATGGGGGCCATATTAGAGCAGTCTTTTTCCCAGGATAGGGGAGTCTAAATCTAGAGGGCACAGGATTAAGGTGAGAGGGGAAAGATTTAAAGGGGACCTGAAGGACAGGATGTCCACACAGAGGGCGGTGGGTGTGTGGAACGAGCTGTCAGAGGAGTGGCAGTGGTGGGAGTGATTACAATGTTTAAGAGACAGGTTCATGGATGGGAAAGGTTTAGAGGGACATGGGCCAAGTGCACGCTAACAGGACTAGTTCAGGGAGGTATCTTGATCGGCATGAACGAGTTGGGCTGAAGGGCCTGCTTCCGTGTTGTATGGCTCCATGACCTCTTATGGGCACCCTAAGTAGTTAGGCAGAGTGAACAAGGACAGCTTCTCACCCATGTTTGATGCCTATGGGATGAACACAGAACATTACAGCACAGTCCAGGACCTTCAGCCCACAATGTGGTGCTGACATTTCATCCTGCTCTGAGATCTATCTAACCCTTCCCTCCAACATACCCCTCTATTTCTCTATCATTCATGTGTCTATCTAAGAGTCTCTTAAATGTCCCTAATATATCTGCCCCCACAACCTCTGCCGGCAGTGCGTTCCACGCACCCACCGCTCTGTGTATAAAACTTGCCCCTGACATCCCCCTTATACCTTCTTCCAATCACCTTAAAATTATGCCCCCTCGTGTTAGCCATTGTCGCCCTGGGAAGAAGTCTCTGATTGTCCACTCTATCTGTGCCTCTTATCATCTTGTGCACCTCTATCAAGTCAGGAGGCATATGAGACATATGAATACATCAGGAGAGGAATGGAGACACCAGAGACTGCAGTTGCTGGAACCTGGACAAAACGCTGGAGGAACTCAGCGGGTCGGGCAGCATCTGTGGAGGGAAATGGACAGTCGACGTTTCGGGTCGAGACCCTTCACCTGGACTGAAAAATAGAAGGGGAGATAGCTGGTATATCGAGGTGGAGGGAAGGGATGGAGCAGGAGCTGGTGGGTGATAGGTGGATCCAGATGATTACTGGCAACATGGGTTTCTCAGACATTCCCCTCTGCCTTTGAAGACCCATAAACATCCCCGTAATTACAGCGCTGCTGATTTTCCAACCCCCGCCGCACCACCACCCCCTCCATCCTCCGCACCACCAACCCACCAACTCAGTCAACCAGGGAGAACGACACAAAACCGGCCCCAATAAAACGCAGACTTGTACCTGTCGGCGCTGACGAAAACGATCTCGAACTTCTGCCCTGACTCCTTGATTTTGCGATACGTCTCCACGAGGACGCGGGTGAGGCTTCTGCAAGGAGGGCACTGTGTGGAAAGGAGAGGGTTAATGCAGCGTACAACAGCTGGGCCCTGTTACAGCACTGCTATGGGACATGCATTTTTAACAACGTGGTACTCATCAAAGATGCCCCCTATTCACCCAGAACTCCATTAACACCCGGCACTCGGCCTCTTGTTTTTGTATTTGCTTGTAACTTTCCAAATCTAACCCAGACCCTGCCCTGTCACAGCGTCCTGTACTCTTAGATTTATAATCACCCTTGGAGGGGAAGCTGGATTTCCCATGGCTTTGAGATATGGCTGGAATGTATTCAAAGCAAAATTAAACTCCCCCCCCCCCAGCCCCAGCTCGAACTTATTTCCACAGCTGTTGACTCCGTTATATGTATTTTTTGAGAGGGCAATGCAAACATTTTTGGCAGGAAGGGCAACTGGAGGGGTTCTGCAGGGTGTTGAGAGGACACAGTGGTCAGCAGTTTCAGGACGTCCGGCTGAGTGGAGTGGTCAACTCTGGTCCCACCTGTTCCCGCCCATCCCAGGGTCTGCAGCCTGTGCCCCAGCTCGCTGGCGCAGCTGTGGACACTGGTCCGCACTCGCTCCCAGGCAGGCAATAACTCCCACTGAGTTCTCGAACCTCTCTGCAGCCTCGCCCCTTCCCATCTCTGTAAACCCACCCAGCCTTTTAAAGGAGGTGGTAGACTTAAAGGACATTTGGACCGGTACAGGGATAGGAAAGGTGTAGAGTGACATGGGCCAAACACAGGCAAATGGAATTAGTGTAGATGGCCATCTTGGTCAGCAGGAACAAGTTGGTCCAAAGGGCCTGTTCCCATGCTGTATGAATCTATGGAGCCACACAGCATGGAAACAGGCTTTTCAGCCCATTGGGTCCGTGTTGATCATCGAGCGCCCACTGGCAATGCAGGGTTCTCTCAGTACTGGGCAGGACATCACTGGCAATGTGGCACTCTCTTGGTACTGCGCCAGGTTGCCAGCCTAGATCAGACTTTGATTGGCTGTAAATGGCTCGGCCAAGCAACAGCCAGCCAATCAGCTGACAGGGAACACACTGCTTGATTTACTGTCTGCCCGGCCATGCACGCCAACAGTTAGTGTAACCAGGACACCATGGATAAACCCCTAAAGTTGCCTGGCACTTTGTTTAAGGTATGTGCTCTTGCCACGCTGGCCAGGAACATGTGGTTCAATGTGGAACAGTGCCCTCAGCCATGGGGGTCTACCGATCCCTGGAAGACCAGGTAGGGAGGGTTCTCCCGCTGCCCAATAATAGAGCAGGATCTCGGCAGGATGGCACTGGATGGAGATTGAAAAATATGCCTTCCAATGCTCGGCATGGACAGCAACAGAGTCTGAGAGGGTGTGTCAGTGGCAGGCTCCCTGACAGAATGGCGGGGTTCTGTGCAAGTAAAGAGATAGGGGGGCAGAGCGGCCAACCCTCCATGATTAAATGTCCTATAGGTTTAAGGTGATATTTAAAAGGGATCTGAGGGGCAAATTTTTTCACACTGAGGGTGGTGGGTATGTGGAATGAGCTGCCCGAGGAAGTGGTAGAGGCGGGTACAATTATGACATTCAAAAGACATTTGGGCAGGTACGTGGATAGCAAAGGTTCAGAGTGATATGGGACCAAATATGGGACTCGCTCAGTCAGACAACTTGGGCAGCATGGACGAGTTGGGCCAAAGGGCCTGCTTTCCGTGCGGTGTAGCTCTGTGACACTATAAGTGTGAGGAGAGAATCTGGAGTTGAGAGGGAAGCCCTGAACCGTGCCCCTGGCAGGGGGTGGCGAGGTCCTGTTGGTGCCTGCGGACCCCGATGCAGGTTGGCACCTTTGGGTGAAGGCTGGAGGGGGTGGGGGGCGGGTGGGATAGAAAGCGCACGCTTCGGGACGTTTAAAGTCTTACCCAGTGTGCAGAGAAGTAAATGCCAACATAACTGCCATCCAGGTCACTGCTGTTCACCATCTGCCCGCTGTTCTTAATCAGAGAGCCGGCCATAACCTCGCCGAACGACTTGGGACCCCAGGGGAACTCGGACCCTGTCCAAGGCAACGGACCGGTTAGCGCGGCTGCAAAGGGCATGGGGACCGCGGGCGTCGCGTGGGCTGGAGACGGGTGCATTGCACTACCTACCCTGCGGGTCATCCCGAATGATCAGCTGCCCGTTCCTGCTGACGATCCTCCCGGTGCTGCCCTCGATGAAGATGAGGGTGGGGATGTTGGTCACCTTGTACTTGCTCCAGAGCTTCAGCTGAAATCAAGAGGAGCGGAAAATAAAAATCTACTCAGCCCAACATTTAAGATATCTTTATTAGTTATGTGTACATCGAAACACACAGTGAAATGCATCTTTTGCGTAGAGTGTTCTGGGGGCAGCCCGCAAGTGTCGCCACGCTTCCGGCGCCAACACAGCATGCCTACAACTTCCTAACCTCTACGTCTTTGGAATGTGGGAGGAAACCGGAGCACCCGGAGGAAACCCACGCAGACATGGGGAGAACATACTCCTTACAGGCAGTGGCCGGAATTGAACCCAGGTCGCTGGTGCTGTAATAGCATTACGCTAACTGCTACGCTACCATGCCTGTAATTTACCACAGAAAGTCTGCCTCCAGCGCCTCTCCGTCTCCGAGAGGGAGCAGGAAAGGTTTGCCATTGGTGCTGGTCACTGGGCAGCACTGAAGCAGGGTCTCAACCTGAAACGTTGATAGGTCTTCCCCTCCCCCATAGATGCTGCTCGACCCTCAGTGTTCCTCCAGCAGATTGTTTGACAGTTTTATTCCGCTTTTTCTTTACATGTTACCTGGTAACGTAATAAGTTTTCCAGTGAATCCACCGAGTTTAAAGGGAGGTCAGGAACAGGGACTCAGTGTTCCTGAGGATGGACAACAGAACCAGGTGAACCAAATGCCAAAGCTTTTGGGATTTCCAAACAAGTTAGATTATCAGAGGTTTACAGAACATCAGGAAAGTAAATCAGAAGATATCTATGTGCACATTAAAAGCAGAGACAGATAAAGGCTGGCAAGAAGATGTCTTCTATTTGCAAGAGTTTCATGGGGTAGCCTTGTATCTAAATGCTTCACTTAGCAGAGTGGCTTGTCAGAGTGCAGAACAAGCATCCCTTTATGAAGCATTGTATGAGTCGAATTCCTGATAATTGAATCCTCAGTGTACCCTAACAAAAGGCACAAATGGAAATGAATTTGTAAATATAAGACTGTGGTTTGCGCCAAATCAACATTTAATTGCATCACAGATTAAATGGGAATCCAATGTCAGTTGTGGATGCTCCAGGAAATCCGAAGGGTCTATGTACATTGGCCATTCAAATGTCATGGATGGGTACCAAAGGAACACTGGCCTGGAGTACCAGCCCCTGATGAACTTAGACTGCACCTGGAGCACCTCCTGATTCAGTAAGTGCGCTTGCCTCGTGGGATAGGTTATGGGATTGGTATTGGTTTATTATTGACACTTGTACTGAGGTATAGTGAAAAACTTGTCTTGCATACCAATTGTACAGGTCAATTCATTGCATAGTGCAGTTACATTGAGTTAGTACAGAGTGCATTGATGTAGTACAGGTAAAAACAATAACAGTACAGAGTAAAGTGTCACAGCTACAGAGAAAGTGCAGTGCAATAAGGTGCAAGGTCACAACAAGGTAGATTGTGAGGTCAGAGTCCATCTCATCGTATAAGGGAACCGTTCAATAGTCTTAACACTGTGGGATAGAAGCTGTCCTTCAGCCTGGTGGTACGTGCCCTCAGGCTCCTATATCTTCTACCTGATGGAAGAGGAGAGAAGAGAGAATGACCCAGGTGGGTGGGGTCTTTGATTATGCTGGCTGCTTCACCAAGACAACGAGAGGTAAGGACAGAGTCCAAGGAGGGGAGGCTGGTTTCTGTGACGCACTGGGCTGTGTCCACAACTCTGTGGATTAGATGCATGAGCTCAAATCCCATCATGGCAGCTGGGGACTGGAAGTTCAAGTAATGAGAATAAAATGACAATAAAGACACAAGAGGCTGCAGATGCTGGAATATGGAACACATAAAAAGATGGAAGAACTCAACGGGTCAGGCAGCGAAATGGACAGTTGACATTTTGGGACTGACAGTGTGACAATAACGTTCAACGTGAAACTACCGGATCGTTGTAAAACCCCAATTTATTCACTAATATCCTTCAGGGGAGGAAATCTATAGCACTCGACGGCATGGAAGCAAGGGCTTCCACCCAACGTATCCAAGGTGACCAAGTACTCATCTCTTCTAGTCCCTTGCTCAGTCTGACCGATATGAGACTCCAGACCAATTAAAGTGGTTAATTCTTAATTGAAAAGCAGGTTTCTCAGTTCAAAGGCTCGTACTTTGTGACAATAAACACTATGGATGAACTGAAAAAAAATTGACAACGCCTTCAAGGAGAGGGATGCAAGGTCTGATCAAAGTCAAAGTTGAGTTTATTGTCACATGCACAAGTCCATGTGTGCACAGGTGCAATGAAAAACTTACTTGCAGCAGCAGCAGCATCACAGGCACATAGCATCAGATACACAACATTCACAAGAACAACATAAAGCATACACAATTTTTACAAGAAAGAACACAATTAGAACAAAAAAGACAAAATCCAATGTAGTGCAAAGTGGTCATAGTGTTGCTGTACTGAGGTAGTGATTAAGGTTGTGCAGGTTGGTTCGAGAACTGAATGGTCGAAGGGAAGTAGCTGTTCTTGAACCTGGTGGTGTGGGACTTCAGGCTTCTGTACCTCCAGCTCGATGGTAGCTGCAAGAAGATGGCACAGCCCGAATGGTGGGGATCTTTGGTGATGGATGTTGCCTTCTTGAGGCAGCACCTCCTGTAGATACTACCGATGGTGGGGAGGGATGTGCTGTGATGTATTGGGCTGAGTCCACTACTCTCTGCAGCTTCTTATGTTCCTGTGCATTCAAATTGCCGTCCCAGACCATGATGCAACCAGTCAGGATACTTTCAACAGTACATCTGTAGAAGTTTGTTGGAGTGTTTGGTGACAAGCCAAATCTCCTTAATCAGAGAGATCTCCTGGGGTGGGAGATCTCCAAGTTGCTGTGTTCCAAAAATAATGAAATTGTAAAATAAGGAGAAGATTGGCTTATTATTGTCACATGCACAGAGATACAGTGAAAAGCTATTCTTTGCATGCCATGTAGACAGATCATGCTATACGTAAGTACATGGAGGTAGTAAAAAGGAAAACAGAATGCAGAGTATATTGTTACATTTACAGAGAAAGTGCAGTGCAGGAAGACAAATAAAGTGCAAGGTAAATTTGTAAATTAGTTTATCATTGTCACATATACCAAGGTACAGTGAAAAACTTTGTTCTGCATGCATCCATACAGATCATTTCATTACAACAGTGCATGGAGGTAGTACAAGGGAAAACAATAACCGTGCAGAATAAAGTGTTATAGTTACAGAGAAAGTGCAGTGCAGGCAGACAATAAGGTGCAAGGGCATGACGAGGTAGATTGTGAGGTCAAGAGTCCATCTTATCATCTAGGGAACCGTTCCATAGTCTTATAACAGCGGGACAGAAGCTGTCCTTGAGCCTGGCGGTACGTGCTTTCAGGCTTTTGTATCTTCTGCTCCATGGGAGAGGGAAGAAGAGAGACTGTCCGTGGTGGGTGGGGTCTTTGATTACGTTGGCTGCTTTACCAAGGCAGCAAGAAGGATTGGGAGATCAAGAGTTCACCTCTTAGCGTTTGAGAGGTCCGTTCAAAAGTCTGATAACAGTGGGATAGAAGATAGCTCTGAATTGATCACTGTTACTGAAACCCATCCCTGACCTGAAGTGAACTCGTGCTTGCTGTTTAAGTTCTGGCAGGGATTCCGTCAGCCAAGGCGAAGGTTGTAGCTGCTGGGAGCATAAGGCGCCTGTAACAGTCTCCTTCCTGTCAGCTTTACTGCCCACCCTGGCTCTGGGTTAGCACAGCAACAGATGGCGTCAAGCATAAATGCCACATGCCAACAGGACAATGCTTTTTCTTTCTCACCCTTGGGACCCGATCCATGGGACATTAATAGCTGAACTAAATCATAAATAAAAGGTCTGGAAAAAAATAGAAGAATATTATTCTCTTCTTACAGAAGCCTGGTTTCACTTGGGGATTTTGATAACTTTCATTAAGCCTTATAATTAAGAACCCTGCAAACAGTAAAGCTTACAAAATGCTTGCACCAAACATAGAAATTATTGACAGATGTGTAAATCTGTAGTTCCCCTGAGGCGGATTTCAACATTGTAAACGGGACAAACTTCCCCAGAAACACAGCATGTGACAGAACCTGGGGGCAATTCAGGCTGGGATGGTATTTCCTCAGTTAAAGAAATCTTAGCACAGTGAGAAACCCAAAGAGTCACTAAGTGAAAACACAATCCTTCTCCCTTCCCCCCATTGCCACACTAACTTTAACAACAGAGTTCAGAACAATTTATTCACTAACACTGGTAACAGTGGACACAGAATCACAGCTGGCCACTTGCTTAACTAACTTACACAATGAATAACATTCAGAAGTCTAATATACCTTAACATTGCTCCACCATTAGCAGCCGTGCCTTCAGCTGCCTAGGTGTTAAGCTCTGGAAACCTCTCATACAGACGTACAGCAACACAAAAGGCACTGGAGGAACTCAGAGGGTCAGGCAGCATCTATGGAGGGAAATGGGGACAGTCGACATTTCAGGTCGAGACCCTTCATCTAGACTCCAGTGAGGGGAGGGAGGTGGAAGAGGGATGAGCCTAGGGCAGGTGTCCAGACAGGAGGGAGGGAAGAGCGGAGGGGGAGAGTGGAGGAGGGGGAGAGTGGGAAGGGAGGGAGGAGGGGAGAACGGAGTGAGTGGAGGGGAGGGAGGAGGAGAGTGGGAGGGGAGGGAGCAGGGGAGAGGGGAGAGTGGGAGGGGAGGGAGGAGGGGAGAGCAGAGGGGGAGAGTGGAGGGGAGGGAGGGAGAGGAGTGAGAGAGGGAAGGGAGGAGAGGAGGAGGGAGGACAAGGGGAGGGACAGGTGCTCAGAGTGAATCAGGAAGGGTTAAAATGTAGGTATCACTGGCAATTAGGAAGGGAAACAGTGCGTTGGCTTTAATTGCAATCGCATTTTGACAAGCAATTTTTCACTCCAATTATACAGGGTCCTGGTGAAACCAGCTCTGGAACACAGTGCACGTGTCTGTCTCCCTACCAGAGGGAGTACAGCGAAGGTTCAACAGATTGATTCCTGCGATGGTAGGTTCGACTTATCAGGAGAATTTAAGTAGACAGGGGTCTACGCTGTCTTGAGTTTAGAAGAGTGAGAGGTGATCTCATTGAAACATGCTAATTCTTACTTGGAGACACAAGAAATTCTGCAGATGCTGGAATCTGGCGCAGTACACAGAAAGTGCTGGAGGAACTCAGCAGGTCAGGCAGCATCCGTGGAGGGGAATAAAACAGGACTGGAAAAGGAAGAGGGCAGAAGCCAGAATATGAAGGTGGCGGGAGGGGGAGGAGCACACGCAGGCAGGAGATAGGTGAGTCCAGGTGAGGGGAGGGTAGGTAGGTGAGGGAGGGGGAGAAGATGTAATAAGCTGAGAGGTGGTAGGTAGAAGAGGCAAAGGGCTGAAGAAGAAGGAATCCGGTAGGAGAGGGCAGTGGGCCATGGAATAAAGGATGGGGGAGGGGAGGAGAGGAGAGGGGCAGGTCATCAAGGTGGGGGAAGGGAGCCACAGGAATAAGGGAAGACGGGGGGTGGGTGCGGTGGGGGGAAGAAAAAGAAGGGATGGGGTTATCGGAAGTTAGAGGAATCGATGTTGATGCCGTCAGGTTGTTGACTCCCAAGGCAGAATATGAGGTGTTGTTCCTCCAACCTGTGTCTGGCCTCAATGTGGCAGCAGGTGAGGCTATGGATAGACATGTCAGTATGGGAGTGGGATGTGGAATAGAAGTGGGTGGCCACCGGAAGGTCTTGGTTGTTGCAGCGGAAGGAGCAAAGGTGCTCGACGAAGTGGTCGCCCTATCTGCGTCGGGTCTCATCGGTGTACAGGAGGCTGTACCGGGAGCACCGGATGCAATAAGTGACACCCTCGGACTCACAGGTGACGTGCTGCCTCACCTGGAAGGATTGTCTGGGACGCTGAATTCTTACTTGACCCAGTGGGTGCAGGAAGGAAGCTTCCTCGTCTGAATGTCTCCAATCAGGAGTCACAGCTTCGGAGTCATTGAGTTGTACAGCACAGAATCAGGCCCTTCATCCCATCAGATCCATGTCAGCCCTTGTACCAATCTATACCAATCCCACTTGTCCATAGCCCTCTATGCCTTGGCTATTTAAGTGCCTCCCTAGGTGCCTGTTAAATGTAGCAATTGTATCTGATTCCACCAACTCTTCTGGCAGCACGTTCCAGATGTCAACCACTCTCTGTGTAAAAAATTTGCCCTTCTGATCTCCTCTAAACTTCACCTCTCTCACCTTAAACCTATGCCCTCTTGTTTTGGACAACTCCTCCATGACTATATACCTGGTCTATGCCTCTCATAATCTTACACACCTCTATCAGAGAGCTTAGTGGAATGGTGTCATAACAACAACCTTTCCCTCAATGTCAACAAAAGAGCTGGTCATTGACTTCAGGAAAGGGGGCAGTGTACATGCACCTGTCTACATCAATGATGCTGAGGTCAAGAGGGCTGAGAGCTTCAAGTTCCTGGGAGTGAACATCACCAATAGCCTGTCCTGGTCAAATCACGTAGATGCCACGGCCAAGAAAGCTCACCAGCACCTCTACTTCCTCAGGAGGCTGAAGAAATTCGGTATGTTCCCTTTGACACTCACCAACCTTTATTGATGCACCATAGAAAGCATCCTATTTGGATGCATCACGGCTTGGTATGGCAACTGCTCTGCCCGGGACCGCAAGAAACTGCAGAGAGTTGTGGACGCAGCCCAGCGCGTCACAGAAACCAGCCTCCCCTCCTTGGACTCTGTCTTTACCTCTCACTGCCTTGGCGAAGCAGCCAGCATAATCTAAGACCCCACCCACCCGGGTCATTCTCTCTTCTCCTCTCTCCCATCAGGCAGAAGATACAGGACCCTGAGGGCACGTACCACCAGGCTCAAGAACAGCTTCTATCCCACGGTGATAAGACTATTGAACGGTTCCCTTATACAATGAAATGAACTATGACCTCACAATCTACCTTGTTGTGACCTTGCACCTTATTGCACTGCACTTTCTCTGTAGCTGTGACACTTTACTCTGTACTGTTATTGTTTTTACCTGTACTACATCAATGCACTCTGTACTAACTCAATGTAACTGCACTGTGTAATGAATTGACCTGTACGATCGGTATGCAAGACAAGTTTTTCACTGTACCTCGGTACAAGTGACAATGATAAACCAAAACCAATACCAATACCAGGTCAGCCTGATCAACCAGGTCTTGTTCACTCCAGGGAAAACAAGCCCAGCCTGTCCAATCTCTCCCCATAACTAAAGCCCGTCAATCCAGGCAACGTCCTGGTGAATCTCCTCTGCACCCTCTCCAGCACAATCACATCCTTCCTACAGTACTGGGACCAGAACTGCACACTAAACTCCATGTGTAGTCTAACCTATGTTTTGTAAAGCTGCAGCATGACACTACAGCTCTTGTATACTATGCCCCAACCTATGAAGGCAAGCACATCATGTGCATTCTTCCTGTCTCCAGGGGCCGGTGTACTTATACCACAAGGTCCCTCTGTTCATCTACACTGCTTCCAGTGGACTGGTTGCTTAACCAACCTGCACACCCCTGCTACACAATTAGCGGCCCCTCCAGCTGATTGTTGATGAGTCTTGCTGGGATTTCCACAGAAAGATGAAATCTACTGGCAGCGATAATCCGAGGTAACGATTTCAGTGTATCATGCAGGAAGCTTATAAACAGCATTAAAGGATCTTTTTGTCTGTGGGCTGGATAACTTCAACCAGCCACATCTTGGGTATTCACAGTTCTTCAGATTAAGAAATCTGTGTCAAGATCAATCAAAGCTCCCAGAGTTTGTTTGTACAGAGATAACGCCCTGTACTGTGGTTAGGTGGGGGAGTGGATCTGTAAGTGTAAAGACTTGCATGTCTAAAGCATACTTGGAGACACAAGAAATTCTGCAGATGCTGGAATCTGGAGCAACACACACAAAATGCTGGAGGAACTCAGCAGGTCAGGCAGCATCTATGGAGGGAAATAAACAGTCGACATTTTGGGCCGAGACCCTTCATCTGGACTGGAAAGGAAGAGGATTCCTCTTCCAAGTGTCTCCGAGCTTCTAAAGTGTCTCCCAGCATCTTTTACAATCTCTGAATGCCCCAAAATGCCTTGCAACCTGTGAAGTGCAGTCACTGTTCGAACGCGGGAAACACAGCGACCAATTTGAGCTCAGCAAATTGCAGGAGGGTTATTGACAGACAACGTATAAAATAGTAGGAGTAGGCCATTCGGCCCTTTGAGCCCTGCTCTGTTGTACAATGTGATTGTGGCTGATCATCCAAATTCACAGAGAGACATGGAAAATAGGGGAGAGGGAGGCTCCGTTTAGTCTGTGTTGAGTCTTGCAGCCATGTCCACCGCACTCCCACTATCACATCATAGGGTCGGGGAATGGGAAGGAGAGAGGCAGGAGGGAGAGTTGGAAGGGAGTGGCCAAATCATGGAGCTCGAAAGGGGTAGAGCAGGAAAAGGGAGGGTGGAGGGACAGGGACTGGAGTGAGGGGGAGTAGACAGAATTAGAGGGGGCAAAGAGACAGATAAATCATCTTTAGCCCTTTGTCACCTCCACCTATCACCTCCCAGCTTCTGTCGCTACTTCCACTCTCCCCTTCTCCATCGGCCTATCACTCCTCCTCATCTGGATCCACCTATCACCTGCCAGCTCTTGCTCCACTCCTTCCCCTCAGCGTGACACTATTACAGCGCTAGCGACCCAGGTTCAAAGGTTCAATTCCAGCCACCGTCTGTAAGGAGTTTGTACGTTCTCCCCGTGTCTGCGTGGGTTTCCTCCGGGTGCTCCGGTTTCCTCCCACATTCTAAAGACATACGGGTTAGGAAGTTGTGGGCATGCTGTGTTGGCGCCGGAAGTGTGGTGATCCTTGCGGGCTGCCCCCAAAACACTACGCAAAAAAGATGCATTTCACTGTGTATTTTGATGTACATGTGACTAATAAAGATATCTCATCTTTATACTGGCTATCTCCTCTATCTTTCAGTCCAGATGAAGCGTCTCGACCTGAAATGTCAACTGTCCATTTCCCTCCACAGATGCTGCCTGACCCACTGGGTTCCTCCAGCATCTTGTTTTTTGATCCAGATTCCAGCGTCTGCAGCCTCTTGTGTCTCTATGTAGTAATTTGTCCACTTACAAACTACAAACAACGTCAATGACTCTTTGGCGTATGTTTATTCCACCTGTTTTTCGTGGATAAGGATTAAAGTGCCACTCTCCAAGTGCAGGAATACACTGTACCAAGATGCCAGTAACGCACTTCACTCAACCTTTTCAGAATTTTGTTTGATGGAATATTTTTCAGAATGCATCCCTTTTGTAAATCAAGGAAATGCTACAGTGGTACCTTTGACCCAGTAACTGCTTCAACCCGACCAGACGATGAAGGAATGGAAGCAGTGGAAATGGCCTTCAAGCGGCTTCTCACAGCCACCACTGCCAAGAGCCCCAGCAGTGAGTGATTAAAACCAGCCTGCCAACAGCAGCTGTCACCTGGTGCTATCTCTGGCTCAGATCCACAGGCACTTGGAATGATGCAATTGCCACATTTACATGTTCCATTAACTAATTCCATTACCAATGTCACAACAGAAGGTTTTAGGCTCCATGCAAGTGCCTGCCTAGAACACTAACACAATATAATTACACTGAACCTCTCTTACACACAGCCTTTAATGCATCAAGACTGCTTGTTTCCTTGTTTGCAATTGTGACAAACAGTTTGAAAAGGAAATTGCAAACCATTAAGCTGTCAAACAACTAAAGGCATAAAGGGGTTCTGGGAGGCTGTATGGCAGCTTGATCGGTGAGTCAGTTGTCACTGGATTGAAGATTTTAAACTGCTGTCTGGAGGCATCAGTACCGAGCTTCACAACCCTAACCCCACCTCAGCAACAGAACACCACTGGCCACCTCTTACACGACTGTGGACTTAGCTTTGATCGTGTTTTTTTGCATTAATATCTCTGTCTGCAACCATGATCTACATCTCTCCGTGCCAGTCTCTTCAACTCCCCCTCCAACACTATCACAGATATGTCAGTCCTCGGCCTCCTCCACTGCCAGGAGAATTCCAAGTGCAAACTGGAGGAACAGCCCCTCATTTTCCATCTTGGAACCTAACAGCATGAACAGTGAATTCTCCCACTTTAGGTAATCCCCACCCCCCTTCCCCACAATCCCCCCCCCCCACCACCATGCTTCTTCCCTTTCCTAGCCTCTTTTTTCTACCCTTTTTCCCTCTCTCTCCTTACCTTTGACCCATCCCCCGGTGGATCTGCTCTCCCCTCCTCCCCCACACCTGCCTGTCACTAGCTCTTACCTGCATCTACCTATCACCACCATGTGCCCACCCCGCCTCCCCTCTTTTGTCCACCCATCACTGCTCTGTTTTTGCTTTTTCCTCCTATATATCGGGCTTCCCCTTTTCTTATCTTGTCCTGAAGAAGGGTCCTGACCCGAAACGTTGACCACCTGCTTTTCTCCACGGATGCTGCCTGGCCTGCTGAGTTCCTCCAGCATCATCGTGTTTTTCATCTAGATTCCAGCATCTGCAGTCCTTTGTTTCTCTAATATCTTGTTTTGCACAGTCTTTTTTCCTCTTCACTGTCTTGCATAATTTATGTATAATTTATGTTCTGTGTGTTGTCTGTACCTATGTGCCTGTGATGCTGCTCTTCGTTAGAACATAGAACAGTACAGCACAGGAACAGGCCCTTTGGCCCACAATGTCTGTGCCAAACTAATTAAACTAATAATTAACCTAACTAAACTAATCCCTTCCACCTACACAATGTTCATATCCCTCCATTCTCTGCATATTCATGTGCCTGCCTCAGAGTCTCTTAAAAAACTCCATCGTATTTGCCTCCACGGTAGCATAGCAGTCAGTGCGACGCTAATACAGCGCCAGCGATCGGGGTTTGATTCCCGTTGCTGTCTATAAGGAGTTTGTACGTTTTCCCGTGTCTGCGTGGGTTTCCCCCGGGTGCTCCGGTTTCCTCCCACATTGCAAAGACGTACGGGTAGGTTAATTTGGGTTTAAGATGGGCGGCGCGGACTCATTGGGCCAGGAGGGCCTGTTACCACGCTGTAAATAAAATTTAATTAAAAATTTAATTTAATTAAACCACCACCCCTGGCAGTGCATTCCAGGCACCTACCGCTCTGTGTAAAATAAAAAACTTGCCCCGCACATCTCCTTTGAACTTTCCTCCCTTCACAAAATAAAATTTAAATAAAATATTAGATGGTTCTATCCTGGGAAAAAGACACTGGCTGTCTACTCCATCTGTGCCTCTCATAATCTTATAAACTTCTATCACATCTCCCCTCAGTCTCCATGATCTTCTACACCCTCTCCAAAGCCTCCACATCCTTCCTATAATGGGGCAACCAGAACTGAATGCAATACTCCAAATGTGGTCTAACCAGAGTTTTATAAAGCGGCAGCTTAACTTCCTGACCCTTAAGCTCACTGCCTCGACTAATGAAAGCAAGCATGCCATATGCCTTCTTTACCACCCTACCAACTTGCACAGCCACTTTCAGGGAGCTATGGTCTCGGACCCCAAGATCCCTCTGCTCATCAACACCATTAAGGGTCCTGGCATTTAACTGCGAGCTCTCCCTTTTGATCTCCTAAAGTGGAACACCTCACACTTGGCCGGATTAAACTCCATCTGCCATTTCTCTGCCCAGAGCTGCAACTGATCTGTATCCTGTTGCATCCTTTGGCAATCTTCTACGCCATCCACAATGCCACCAATCTTTATATCGTCTGCGAACTTACTAACCCACCCATCCACGTTTTTATCCAAGTCATTTACATATATCACATCAGCAGAAGTCTCAGTATGGACCCCTGTGGAACACCACTAGCCAAGGACCTCCAGCCAAAGTAAGTCCCATCAACCACTACCTTATGCTGAATCCAAATGGCCAAATCACCATAGGTTCCATGCACCTTAATCTTCTGGATGACTCTACCATGAGGGACCTTCTCAAATGCCTTGTGACATGTAGACAACATCCATAGCTCTACCTTTGTACTTGTGCACATGACAATAAAGTTGACTAAAGATCAGTGTCTTCACAGAGAGTTACGGAACTGTGGGAACAGGAGGTTAGAGCTCTTGAATTTCCCTGTCCAGCCAGCGGTGGGAGGGTGAGCTAACTTTCTGCCATGCAGAAAGCCTGTGGCAGTGTCCTTCTCCTGGTGGTTATTGCGGTACAGGGTTCAAACCCAGCTGCAGACCTTCAGATAGGGTGGAGCAGCCGATGGTGAACCAACACCCCAGAAACCATGGAAACACGAGATCAAATCCCCCCTGTGATAGCCAGCTGGCAACATCCCCTGGGGTCACGGCATGTCCGATCCCTGGGATCACCATGTGGGCAGTGTAGGTGACCCCAAGATTCATCCTCTTCAAGTTGTACAACCACTAGTCAACTGTACCCTGTCTTTAACACAGTGAACCCCACTGGGCCCTGTAATAATTGGGTGGGGCTTTGCCACTGACCCAGGCACTGGAGCAAAGACTCATTTGGAGGTGGAGGATACAAGGGACAACTACTAGGAGGGAGCGAGGCGGAGTGGTTCCAGAGGGAACCATGGCAACTCAGCAACAACAGGATTTCATCGGAAAGAGGAACTCTGATGGAAGATCAAAACGTTAACGCTTTCTCCACAGATGCTGCACAACCTGCTGAGTGTTTCTAGCATTTTGTGTTTTTAAAACAAGAAAAACCCTCTGGAAACAATTAAGCGATTCCTGCCCCCCCCCCCCCACAAGAGTTTATCGCGTGCATACTACAGGTAATTTACAGCGGCCAATTAACATACCAACTTGCACATCTAAACCAGAGCACCCGGAGGAAACCCACACGGTCACAGGAGAAACGTGCAAACTCCACACAGACAGCACCCAAGGTCAGGACTGAACCCGAGTCTCCACCACTGTGAAGCAGTGGCTTTACCAGCTGCGCCACTCTACAGAACTGGCTCAAGATCTGCTCGTTTCCACTGGCAGAGTAAAGATCCTGTTCAGCCTCCATGACACAGATGTGAGGCCCTTTCTCACACTGCATCTGACCAGGAAAAACAGTGCAGAAAATATAAATCAAACACATTCCCTCAGCACAGGCAAATTAAAAACATTTTGACAAGGCAGAAAATATATACTTGTGCAACTGATTAGCAGCAATAAACCATGCAGAGACCACCTGAAGTCATCTAATTCCCCAGGAGCAGATGCAGGGCAATCAGAGCCGATTGCTGTTGGCCACCTGACTCCTCAAACCAGCCGCCATTTCCCAGATGCCCAATGTAACCGGAGCCCAAGCCAGATTTTGCTGTCAGTCATTTATTTTACAGGCCAGGAGTAATCATTAACAAATGGTTAACTTACCCCCGTCTTGCAGTGTTTAGAGTTTAACCCTTTCATTATCCCATCCTGAACAGTATGCATTTTAATTGTTCTATTATCCTACCCCGGACTGCTATAACTTCATCTCTTAGTCCATAGTTGGTAAAATCTTGATCTTCCACTGATAGACTTTGTGGTTAACCCTATCTGATAGTTATCACTTAACCCTTCTATTACCCATCCTGCAGTCATTTTAACCCTTCCCTTACACATGCTGCACTGTTAGCCTTGTAACCCTTTCATTAGTTTGTTCTGCGCTGTGTAAATGTTAAGTCTTTCTTGCTACCCCAAGAAAGTGCAATCTGCCCACAATATTCTATTCCAGTGCAGTATCCAAGTGTTAAGGAAAGCTATCCAGAGGTACAACAGGTTTTGCATTATCGTACAGCACAGGAACAGGTCCTTACAGCCCACCTTGTCCATTCTGATTGTGATACCTGTCTACACTAATCCCTGAATTAGGCACGTAACCCCTCTATGTCTTTGCTATCCAAGCACCTGTGTAAATGTTGTAATTCTATCTGCCTCTACCACTTCCTCCGCCAGCTCGTTCCAGATAACCACCACCCTCTGTGTGGAAAACTTACTCCTCAGATGTCCTTTAAATTTCTCCCCTTTCACCTTAAACCTGTGCCTATGGTCTCAGAGTTCCCTGCCTTAGGATAAAGATTCTGACACTCTATCCTACCTGCGCCCCTCATGATTTTATAAACCTCTATAAGGTTTATAAACCTCAGCCTCCTACATCCCAGTGAGAGTAACCCCAGCCTATCCAATCTCTCCTTATAACTAGATATTTATTTATTAGTCACATGCACATTGAAACACACAGTGAAATGCATCTTTTGCGTGGAGTGCTCTGGGGGCAGCCTGAAGTGTCGCCACGCTTCCGGCGCCAACATAGCATGCCCACAGCTCCTGCACCATACGTCTTTGGGATGTGGGAGGGAACTGGAGCACCTGGAGGAAACCCACACAGACACGCGGGGAGAATGTACAAACTCCTTACAGACAGCGGCAGGAATTGAACCCGGGTCGCTGGCGCTGTATAGCGTTATGCTAACCGCCACACTACCGTGTCACCCCAGCCCTCCGTTCCAAGCAATAGCCCCATGTCGGCCAAACCAGGCTATTTCTAAATATCATTTCTTACCCTGGCTTGTCTTTCAGCAGAAATGATACAGAATAGCTCCTAAGATGCACCAACTCTTCACCATGTTGACGCTTAGAATAGGTGCCAACCTACCCATCTAGGTCACAGGCCTGGAGCTTCCTGGCAGAGGTCAGGCACCCCTGCACTCCTGGGCCACCCAGCTGCGGTTCTTCAAGTGGCAACTCTGCCAACAAAGCTGACTCCAACCTGGTTGGTGAACCCCAGCTGAGCGCTGGAAATGCCCTCGGTAAGTGGCAAGTGCCGCCCACAGAAAGGCATTGACAGCTGTAAAGCCACACCCCAAGCTTAACCTGCTGTCTAAGGATTTGACTGGTTTTAAATATCACAGAAATCTAGAAACTGTTGATTTCCAAAAAAAATTTAAACATTAACGAAAATTACAACACTTAAAATGCGAGAAAGCACTTAAAAATATTTAAAAATTCTTAATTCCAATAAAATGTAAATAAGATGAAACCTCTCTCCACCACAGCCGTTCCTCTCCACTGAAAGGAGTGGAGTCGCAGAAGCCGTCGCAGGTCTAACCTGGTTTTAGTGAGCAGAATTCCCAGCTGGGAAGCTACAGGAAGTTGGCAATCCATTAGGAATCCACCACTAGAGTGCGGCGCAGAAATTACTGGTTGGCGCCTCCCAAATTCCAGACTTTAGCATTCGCATACTCACCTGGGAGCACCAAACTTCCTGACAGTTACAGAGTGAAATGCTGGTGGGTCCATACCGAACTGCCGGCATTTCTCAGGATAATCCGGATCATTGATGTGTAAATGCAGAGTCGGAATTCCTGAACCTGGGGCTCCATTTTGAAAGCAAATCGAGTCATCAGCTGCTCCCCACCTCTCGTGCCCCTCAGCATTCCCACAAACATGCCATATTCTTGCATGCCGACATTTTATTAGTTTGGATTAAACCAGGGAACCACTGCTCAACAATGAATTTGATGTTATTTTTAAACATAGAATACAGAACATAGAACAGCACAGGAACAAGCCCTCCAGCGCACAATGTCTGCACCGAACACGATGCCGAATTAAACTAAATCTCTTCTGCCTGCACGTGATCCATATCCCTCCATTTCCTGCGTATATTCATGTGTCTTAAACAGCACTACTGTATCTGCTTCCACCACCTCCCCTGGCAGCCCATTCCAGGTAGCCACCTCTGTGTAAAAAACTTGCCCCTCCCGTCTGCTCTGAACCTACCCCCTCTCACCTTAAATGCATGCCCTCTGGTATTGGTTCGCTCAATAATAATGGAAAAAGTTATTGCCTGTCCATCCTATCTATGCCCCTCATAATTTTATACACTTCCAACAGATCACTTTCCCCCTCTCACTTTAAGAGCATGTCCTCTAGTATTTGACATTTGTATCCTGGGGAAAAGATTCCGACTGTCTACTCTACGCATGCCTCGCATAATCATATAAACTTCTATCAGTCTCCGACGCTCTTTGAGAAAATAACCCAAGCTTGTATAATTTATAGCCCATACCCTCTAATCCAGGCAACATCCTGGAAAACCAATTCTGCACCCTTTCCAAAGTCTCCACATCCTTCCTGTAATGGGGCGACCAGAACTGCACACAGTACTCCAAGTGCAGCCTAACCAAGGTTTTATATAAGAGAGTTCCTGCTTATCTCCCTTCAGCAACTGTCTCCAACACAATGTGACCATGAGTAGACAACTTGGCCTTGGTTCTGCAAATCACGGCTCACTAATGCTTTTCACCTCCTGCGTTTTCTTTTTAATTACACCCTTGCAGTTTCTAAACTCCTCTGCAAAAACTTGAGATCTCAGTAAAATCAAGGTTAGTCCAGCAGTGTACATGGTGGGTGCTAAATCAGAGTTATTGAAAACAACTGCACCAGCAGCTGAGGCAGGATTTGAACCTGTAACCTTTGGGAATCCAGATATTGAGGAATAGCTAGTCAATTGCAACGGTCATAAAGCTAATGGAGCACATTTTATATTGTAGAAGCCAGCTCTGTCCCAACAAGTGCAAATCAAACCTCAGTAATCCATGATCCCCCGAAGGGATTATCAAAGTTTCAGGCTCTCCCCATCTGTCAATCAACAATAATTTACAATAACGGAGCATCTTTAATGCACTAAAATGTTTTAAAAGCAGGAAGCATCAAACTGCTCAAGAACCACACTCCCAACTATCAGATATCTAGAGCCTAAGCCATAAGATTTCAAACGGAAAATTTATTCCTTTGTTCCCTCAGAACTGACACCTCAGTGATTGACAAGTATCATCAGGACTGAGGACATCACCCCAGATCAGCTATGATGAACTTGTGTCACTCAGTCTTTCTTGTTCTCCACCCTATCACAGACAACGCGCCTATCTCTTCAGCCCTCCCCTTCTCTGCAGCGTAAAAACACATTTGATTTGGAACTGTCCCAGTGGCCAGCCATTTTAATTCCACTGCCCACTCCCACACTGACACATCTGTCCACGGCCTCCTTTACTGCCACGTTGAGGTCAGACACAGGTTGGAGGAACAACACCTCATATCCCGCCTTGGTAGTCTCCAACCTGACGGCCTCAACGTCGATTTTTCTAGCTTCCGGTAACTTCTTCCCTCCCCCCCACCTTTGGGTTCCCTCATTCCTGTGACCTTTCACCCCTTCCCTTTCCCCTCCCCCACCTTCATGATCTGCCCACCTCCTTCCCTTTATTCCATGGCCCACTGTCCTCTCCTATCAGATTCCTCCTTCTTCAGCCCTTTGCCCCTTCCATCTATCACCTCCCAGCTTCTCACATCATTCCCACTCCCCCCCCTCACCCACCCACCTACCTTCCCCCCTCACCTGGACTCACCTGTCACCTTGTGCTCGTCCCCCTCCCCTTTTATTCCAGATTCTGCCCTCTTCCTTTCCAGTCCTGATGAAGGGTCTCAACCGAAACATTGACTGTCCATTTCTTTCCATAGATGCTGCCTGACCTGCTGAGTTCCTCCAGCATTTTGTGTGCTTTGATCTCTAACTGTCCTCAGTTTTGATGAAAGATCTTCAACCTCAAGCATCAATGATATTCCCTCTCCACAGGTGCCTCCTGACCAGCTGAGCATTTAGAGTCATGGAGTCATACAGCATGGAAACAGGCCCTTTGGCCCAACTTGTCCATGCCGACCACGGTGCCCACCAAGCTCGTCCAGAGTAGCTACGTAACAGAGGACTCCCTGCTGTTCCCAGCGATGCACACCAAGATAAACATCGAGTGCTGCTGGAGCTCGGTGAAAGACTCCCTTTGGTCTGCCCGAAACTTGTTGGTCTTCCAGCACAGCGAGACATCCGTAAGGGAATGCTGCCGGCTGGCACAGTCCCGGCTGCAGGAGTACGTGCTGAGGGATGCACTGAACCTCGGTGCAGTCAATGCAAAGGCTCTGTGGGGAAGGGCCACAGTCTAAAGTACAACGGTCACTGGACATTGAGGGACTAAGTCCAGTGTAAAAGCCTCTCCAACACTCTGTATCATCTGAGGAGTGGCAATGGCGCCTCATACATAGCACGTGCTAACACGACTAATGAATGTATAGACTGATGAATGTAAAGAGAGCCATACACTGTTTTTGTTTTTCTTGTGTATATATTTTTATGAACACCCCCCTCTCTTCTCATATCTCCAAGTTATTTTGTCTCAGGATCTGGGAAGTGCCAAATTTGGAGTGGTCATTGTAAGTGGACAGAGTCCACAGCAGCAACCAACAGAACCATACCTAATGTCGAAGGCTATCTGGATTTCTACACTTAATCCCATCACCTTGAATCATCTTGGCCTGTTCTCTGGAACTCCCTCCGTATCCATTTGAAATGCTTCTTTTTCGACTTGTTACTTATTTCTGCTTCCCATTCATCCTCCACGCGATGCCTCAGTAAAATAATTACAATAAAAGGTCCCCACAAGGCACACTTTCAAGCACCAAGAAGCCACGCTGTAGAACCAGCAAGCAGCAGATTCCTCTTGCATTATTTGCAGGAATGTGGCCTTGCAGAGTTTAATATTCCTCATGTAACTGCTCAACAGGAAACATTCTGTGATTTCGAAGCCAAGATCCACAATAAGAGAGATACAAAGCAAGTGATTAACTTCCTTGTAGTTAATTAAAAAAAACATTTTGTCACGCTTACACTTTGCAAACTTAGGGACCCCCTGCTCAGGAACAGATGAAACACACTCGCATGTTTTGTGCCTTGTTTTGTCATCAAGAATTCCCAAATCACGCACTGTGTAAGCTGACACCACTGTTTTCATTGCCCTCCTACTGCTGGCCATGGTTTCAGCTGCCAAGCCTCTAAACTCTGGAATTCCCTCCTCTGACCAGTCTGTCCCTCACTCCTCAAAGCCTCCCTCTTTGACAGAGCCTGCAGGCCGCCTGCCCCCATATTCCGTTGTGTGACTCAGTGTCAGCTTTAGTTAGGGGATACTCCTGTGAAGTCCTGCGTGACATTTTACCTGATTACAGTCTGACTTTTGTTGACAAAGTCCGTCTGATGATCCCCACTGCTGCCGATCTCAAAAGGGTTAATCGCTGGCCATCCTCTCCTTCAGCCTGCATTGCTCAATCTTTGCACAGCATAGGGAATGTGGGGATGTAATGTGGGCCCCTCACTCCCAGCTGGGACACACCTCCCTTCCTCTCACAGTGCAAGCTGCAGCTCAGCAGTCTGAAGCTCTTGAGCCAGGGACTTCAGCACAAAGCAATGCAGGGCTGGAGGAGACACCTTTAGTCAACACACTGACACAAAAGATTCACGGTGCCACTTCAAAGAAGCGTTTGCCCTGTCGGTATTTATTCCTCACTCTAGGGCGGCAGAATGGTACGTCTAGGAGAGCCACTGCCTCTCAGCTCCGGTGATCTGGGTTCGATCCCGACCTCGGGCGCTGTCTGTGTGGAGTTTGCATGTTCTCTCAGCGACCCGCGTGGGTTTCCCTCAGGTGCTCCGGTTTCCTCCCACATCCCAAAGAAGTGCTGATGGGTTAATTGGCCACTAGTGTGTAGGTGAGTGTGGAATCTGGAGGCAGCTGATGCGAATGTGAGGGGAGTAAAATAGCATTAGTGGAGGTGGATGCTTGATGGGTAGCATGGACTCAGTGGGCCAAAGGACCTGCTTCCGCGCTGGGTGAATCTGTGATTCAACGACGGTAAAAAAAAATCTCATTGTTATCACTTTGGTGTTTTGTAGGGGCCAGCTGATGCAACGTGACCGCTGTGTGTGAAGTGAGACATGTAGGAGCCATGAGGCACCATCTACAGGCAAGTTGTTCTTCCACCCCCACGTGGCCTGAGCTCTGGTGAAGGAACCCTCCTCTAACCCACGGCGTTAGTCAGCATGAGACGCCGCACCATGGAGGGCCATTTTGTGGCAGAACGACAGCTGTAAGCAACAGGCGCATCCAGCTCAGGGGAGTCCCAAGCACAGTGCAGGCTTGTAAATAGCTCTAAGACAAAGCACGACTCACAAAGAGTCCACAGGATGCGACACATGGCCTATTATTGAAAGTTAGACAGCAGACAGTACAATACAACTTGGTGTTCGGGGTGGGATGAACATGTTACATTGACAAAAGTTTGGGTTTCCTGGTGCAATAAGATAAGACTTCTTAATTAGTCAATGTACATCGAAACACACAGTGAAATGCATCTTTTTGCGTGGAGTGCTCTGGGGGCAGCCTGAAGTGTCGCCACGCTTTCGGCACCAACACAGGATGCCCACAACTTTCTAACCCGTACGTTTTTGGAATGTAGGAGGAAACCCGAGCACCCAGAGGAAACCCACGCAGACATATGGGGAGAACGTACAAACTCCTCACAGACAGCAGCCGGAATTGAACCCAGGTCGCTGGCGCTGTAATAGCGTTACGCTAACCTCTACACTACCGTGCCTGCTATAGAGATCAGTGATGGAGAAGGGTGTACAGTGAGGGCTCAACAGATGTTAGATTCATCTGCTAGAACTGGCCGCTGACCAGACACTAGATCGACAAATCCCCTGTCAGACTACAGCCACGAGGTAGGACATGAAATGCCTTGGGTTCCTCCCCTGGATGGTATACCACTCACCTCTGTGCCAACGATGGACCTGATAAAACAGCCTCAGCAGCAGGATCTTGAGGCAAGCAACTTGCCAAATGAGTGGAGCAAAGGAAAGAGGAATTTGTCCACTATTCATAGATTCATAGAGTTATACAGCACAGAAAAATGGCCCTTCGGCCCAACATGCTCATGCTGACTAATTTGTCAACTAGAACCGGTCCCAGTTCTCCGCGTTTGGCCCATGTCCCTCTAAACCCTTCCTATCCATGTCCCTGTCTGAATGTCTTTTAAACGCTGCAATTGTACCCACCTCTACCACCTCCTCTGGCAGCTCGTTCCATCTACCCAACACCCTCTGTGTGACAAACTTTCCCCTCAGCTCCTCTTATTATATCTTTCCCCTCTCACCTTAAACCTATGCCCTCTGGTTTTAGACCCCCCTACCCTAGGAAAAAGATGGTGACCATCCACCAAACCCATCCACATTTGGAATGAGCTGCCAGAAATAGTGGTTGTGGAGGGCACATTAGCAGCATTTAGAAGCCATAAGTACAAGGATAGGAGGGGTTTAGAGGGCTGTGGGCCAAATGCGGGCAGATGGGACTAGCTCGCTGGGCAACACAGTCAGCATGGGCGAGTTGGACCGAAGGGCCTGTTTCAGTGCTGTACGGCTCTGATCTATGCCCCTCATGATTTTATATACCTCTATAAGGTCACTCCTCAGCCTCCTGGGAAAAGTCCCAGCCTATCCAGTCTCTCCTTATAACACAAACCCTCCTGGTGATTTTTTTCTGCACCCTTTCCATGTTAATTACAATGACACGGCAAGACCTGCCACAAAAAAATAACAAAGTTGGTATTGGTATTGGTTTATTATTGTCACTTGTACTGAGGCACAGTGAAAAACTTGTCTTTCATACCATTCGTACAGATCAATTCATTACACAGTGCAGATACATTGAATTAGTACAGAGTGCATTGATGTAGTACAGATAAAAACAATAACAGTACAGAGTCAAGTGTCACAGCTACAGAGAAAGTGCAGTGCAATAAGGTGCAAGGTCACAACAAGGTAGATTGTGAGGTCAAGAGCCAATCTCAACGTATAAGGGAACCATTCAATAGTCTTATCACAGTGGGGTAAAGCTGTCCTTGAGCCTGGTGATACGTGCCCTCAGGCTCCTGTATCTTCTGCCTGATGGGAGAGGAGAGAAGAGAGAATGACCTGGGTGGGTGGGGTCTTTGATTATGCTGGCTGCTTCACCAAGGCAGCGAGAGGTATGGACAGAGTCCATGGAGGGGAGGCTGGTTTCCATGATGTGCTGAGCTGTGTCCATAACTCTCTGCAGTTTCCTCCTGCCAAGTGAAGGTATTGTTATTCACTCCAAAAGTGAAGATTTTGCTGTATCCAGTTGGTCACTGAGGCAGAGAGACCCACTGAACCATCGCGTCTGCCAGTGAGATGCTGGAAGAGGTTCCCACAGCCTTTGGCAACGACTGCAACCCTCCATGCAACGAGACAGTGGACAGAGTCACAATGCCTGCACTTCCCACGGAAGAGCTGAGGGAGAGTACACCGAGACTGAAAGTATGCCAAGATGAAAGATGAAATTCCCGAGATGGAGAGGAATTGCAACAGGTGCAGAGAGGAGAGCCTGTAGCCAACACTCTGCTGGGAGTAGGAAGGAAAGGAACAATTTCAGGGAGACAGGGTGAATTCAGCAGACATCATCATTCCTGACAGGTTTGCAAGGAAGCTTGAAGTGAGTGAACAAGTGCTGACAAGGTACCGCTGTATGTCTGTAGTCCTACTGAGCAGATGCAAGAAGAAAACACACAGATTCCATGCAAAGATGCATTTCACTGTGTGTTTCGATGTACATGTGACTACTAAAGATATCTTAAGAGTGGAAAGGAGAGCAGAGTGTGCTGTACTTGGCAGTGCACAAATGGAACTGGTAACAGTACAGGCAGAGATGACAGTCTAAGTCGTGTGTCACTGAACTTGTCACAGGACAAAGCAGAAGTGGAAGACTTCACAGTGTAATGTGATGTGAGCACATCTGGGAGAACAGCTGGCCAGCTGAAGCACCCTGCAGACTCTGCACTGAAGTAGATATGTAAAGGTGTTTTTGGATTAGAAACATTTTGAACTTTTATTCTGACAACGCAGCAGTTAATATTAGGAAGTGGTTTAAATTGCAGGCACATTGATGCCTTTCAATTAATTTAGGGTTATGGGAACACTAGTGTGTGGACTTCTTCACAAGTACTGATTGTTGCAATCAGAACAATCTTAAACATTTACAAAAGGTAAGAGACGCTGTGCCATCTAATGTTAGTACCACTATAAGCACCAAACATTTCTCAAGGTGTCAGGTGTTACCAAGATTGAGGAACCAGACTGCAGGCTTGTAAGTAGCTCTGAAACAAATTTGTAACACAACACATGAACAATCTATAGAACATGATGAGGAGGGCATAATTTAAAGAACAGTGACTATATTGGTGTATTAAAACTGTTTGGGCCCTCTGATGCCCCACTGGCTGAAGAAAGGTTTGGGAAACAAAGAATGAATCCGATTTCCTATTCAGAGTCTCCAGTTTAAGGGAAAAGTCTGCTGGTTGGATTTCAGTGAGCATCCCTCTCCAGAATGCGACCAGGTACCAGGACTGAGACCACCCCCTTCAGACGAGGAAACTCCAGGCCTGACTTCCATGGAAACGCACCCTGTCGCTCCCTCACACAGAAGCTGCCGTGAAGGCTGACCCCAAAGAGCAAAGGTCGCCAACCTTTTTAAGATGAAGGATGGCCCCAGCACTGAACAACTATTGGCCTCAGTAAATGATCCTCATCCCGAAACTGCAGATGTGGAGCAGCTTGATCCAAACACATGCTCACCTTAAGCTGAAGCACCAGGGAGTCCAGCGGGGAGGGAGGAGAGAGAATGGCGGTGGGCCCAGGAGGGCTGGAAATCCCTTCAGTCTGGACAATAAGCAGGCTTGAATTACACACATACATAAAGCCCGCACCTTCCCCACACGCACACACAATACCTGCACCTTCCCCACATGCACACAATACCCGCACACTTCCACACACTCATATTTACACACACTCACACATACATAAAACTCACACATTCACACACACCTACACAAACATAAAACCCACAAATGCACACTCGTATGCTCACTCATTCACACACACCTACATTCACTCACACATACACTCACTCATTCACACACACACCTACACTCACTCACTCATTCACACACACACACCTCCACTCACACCCACCCAGACAGTGATGTTGTGAAGGACAAGGGAAGATTGCTGTCACAGAATCGGTACCAGAATAAAGGCCTTCCTCTCTATGCCTGCACAAGGCTTCTAGCCCACAGCTGATCATTCACAGTGGTGTTATCCCAATCACCAGTATTTCAACTGGACAGAATGAATTCCAGCTGTTTCATCCTGTTCTCCCAATACTGATCCCACAAGGCACAATACCGGAACAGGTCCAGACCACTCCTGTAACAATGGCCAAACCCATTCCTGTCCCAGCTCACCTGCTGTTGAAACCCTCGTCCCTGCCTCTGTCACCTCTGGGCCTGACCATTACTCCCTCACTCCAGTCCCCAAACCTCTGCTGCCTGCATCCAAGCTCACAGCAGGTCCTATTCATCCACTTTCCCCTTGCCTGCTGACCTCCAGCGGCTCCTGACCAGAGAAGAAGTCGCCTTTGTAAAACCCTCACAGTTGTCCCTCCCGAATCCCTGCCCCCTCCACCATCTCTAAACCCACCCCAGAGCTCCTCACTCTCTGATCTGAATGTAACAGTGAGGCCAACAGCTGCCCTGGCCCTGAGCTCTGAAATTCCCTCCCTAAATCTCGCCGCCTCATTCCTTTTACCAAGCTTTGGATCACCTGTTCCAAAATCTCTTTATGTTACATTTGAATTGAGTGAAGCAATTCATTGTGAAGCACTTATGAAGAAACTCAGAACATTTCACAGCATGAAAAGGGGCTATATAAATGCAACATGAGTTATACAACATGGAAACAGGCCCTTCAACCCATCATGCCAATGCCAACCTTTAAATACATGCTATCCTAATCCCTGGAAACAGTGCAAAGAACATTAACAAGCATGTTGCCAGGACTCAAGGGCCTGAGTAATAGGGAGAGGTTGGACAGGCTAGGACTTTACTCTTTGGAACGTAGGAGACTGAGAGCTGACCTTGTAGAGGTGTACGAAATCATGAGGGGCATAGATAGGGTTAAATCACACAGGGAAAGGGAATCAAAAACTAGAGGGCATAGGTTTAATGTGGAAGGGGCAAAGTTTAAAAGGGTCCCGAGAGGCAACTTCTTCACTTAGAGGGTGGTGCGTATATGGAGTGAGCTGCCAGAGGAGGTGGTTGAGGCAGGTACAATAACAACACTTAAAAGACATTTGGACAGGTACCAGGATAGGAGAGGTTTAGAGGGATATGGGCCAAATGTGGGCAAATGGGACTAGTTTATTCTGCATTCTGTTATTGTTTTCCCTTGTACTACCTCAATGCACTGATGTGATGAAATGATTTGTATGGATGGCATGCAAAACAAAGCTTTTCACTGTACCTCAGTACATGTGACAATAATCAACCAATTTACCAATTTAGACGGGTATAAAATATCTTTATTAGTCATATGTACATCGAAACACACAGTGAAATGCACCTTTTGCGTAGAGTGTTCTGTGGGCAGCCCGCAAGTGTCGCCACGCTTCTGGTGACAACATAGCATGCCCACAGCTTCCTAATCCATACGTCTTTGGAATGTGGGAGGAAACCGGAGCACCCGGAGGAAACCCACGCAGACACACGGGGAGAATGTACAAACTCCTTACAGACAGCAGCCAGAATTGAACCCGGGTCGCTGGCGCTGTAATAGCGTTACGCTAACTGCTACACTACCGTGCATGATCAGCATGGACATGTTGGACCGTGGGGCCTGTTTCCGTACTGTAATACTCTATGACACTTGGTCTACAGTCATCTATGCCTTGGCAATTGAAGTGCTCACTCAGATGCCTCTAGAATGTTGTGATGGTACCTGCCTCCACCAACTCCACAGGCAATGTGTTCCAGAATTTCCAGACTAGTCAGGTGATTTAAATTGATTGTTTTTTGTGGTTTGAATAAACTCACAACTTAGTGAATCACCAGTGCGGTCAATAAGAGTTAAACACGTGCAGTGCATAGCTCACTGCACAGCTCTCTCCCCCACTCTCTGCAGTGAAGTCAACTAAAGAACAAGTACTGTACTGCCATTCGTTTCCTGCCCCACCTCTCCCTGCTTCACAGCCTCTTCTCACCCTTGCTGACATCCTTTCAACATTTAGACAAAAACACATCATGACCTCTCCACAATCCACTCTCCTGGGAGCATTCAGCTTTCCCACATAGAGGTATCGCCTGTCATTTTACAATCTCCACAGCCTACCTAGTCTCCACTAGGTTTATCGCTGCAGGAAACTGACAGCACACATCGCAAATTACTTGGCCTTTTTACCAAGAATTTTACATAGAGAGGGGAAAACAAGTTTAACAGGCAGAATGAGAAGCTGCTTTAGGTGTTCCTGACGCAGGAACAAAATAGAGACTGCAGATGCCAGAATCTGGAGCAACACCCATTTGGGCCCAGGTGAAGGGTCTCGACCCGAAACGTCGACTGACCATTCCCCTCCACAGATGCTGCCTGACCCGCTGAGTTCCTTTTGTGTGTTGCTCCAGGAACACAGTAACTGGTCACACCCTACCTACCCCTCCCCCTAACTCTACCTAATGTGAAACAGTTAAAGTGTTGGGTAATGCTTCTTGCTGATTGAACCTCTCTCAGCCTAAAGAGGGCCGATAAAGTGCAGATGACGTACAGCACACTTATTACTCAGCATGGTCTCCATACACTGGACAAAACCTCTACACAGTTCAGGGTTGTTGACCTGAAACACTGACTCAGCAGGTCAGGCAGTGTCTGTGGAGACACAAACTGAGTGTTTCCGGCATTTTCTGGTTTTGTCTCTGCAGTTTCAATTGTTTAATTAAAAGGCTTCTTTTTCATTTTGTGAAATTTTGACAACACGCATTTACAAAATGCCTTTAAGGCAGCAAAAGTGTCCCAAGTTGTTTCCCAGGAGCTTTCTCAAACAGTTCTTGAGCCACAACCCCCATCGGTGAGGTGCTGCCCACTGACCCACTGGGGCATCCCTGCCCCAACCGGAGGATGCTGAGGGACAGGTGTTGCCCCATCAGAACACGAGGTGAGGAGTTTCAGCTGCTATCCCAGACTGGAATTACCTCGAGTGGCAACGGTGGAGAAAATATTCCCTTTAAAGGAGAACGTGGTGTCCTACTGGCTTTCTCGAACTCCAAGCAGTATTGCTGGATTTGCAAGATCAATCCTTTTTTAGGAGGCAGTGCAATCCTTCGGTCGCTTACGCAAGGCTTCCAATGCGTGGCATGGAGGTTCTCAACATCATCCCGAATACTCCCATACTGTGAGCCATTGTGACCCAGAGATTCCCAGGAGTCAGTGGGGGTTTTTACAGATGCACCACAGAAAGCATCCTATCTGGATACATCATGGCTTGGTACGGCGACTGCTCTGCCCAGGACCACAAGGAATTGCAGAGAGTTCTGGACACAGCTCAGCACATCACACAAACCAGCCTTCACTCCCATGGACTCTGTCTACACTTCCCGCTGCCTTGGGAAAGCAGCCAACATAATCAAGGACCCCTCCATCCCCAGTCATCCTCCCCTCTCCCATCAGGCAGAGGATACAAAAGCTTGAGAGCACGTACCACCATGCTCAAGGACAGTTTCTATCCCACTGTTATCAGACTCTTGAATGGACCTCTCATACGCTAAAGGATGAACTCTTGATCTCGAATCTACCTCGTCGTGATCCTTGCACTGCACTATGTCTACCTGCACTGCACTTTCTCTGTACCTGTAACACTATATTCTTCATTCTGTTTTCTGTTTACTACCTCAATGTAATTATATACGGCATGATCTGTCTGGATGGCACGCAAACAAAAGCTTTTCACTGTATCTCAGTACAGGAGACAATAATAAACCAATACCAATAAATTTTGCTCTTGAACCTTTCTCTTCGTCTGCCTGCTAATCTCCTCCTATGACTAAATACTTCCCTGCCAGAGGAGAACGAGTTATGGCTTCACTACATGGCAGATAAATGGAGCTGCAGCCAAGGCAAGATTAAAGTGAGCTAATGTTACTTGGATTGGATTTGCCTTCTGCTCCCTGCATGGGCCATAGCTGCACCATCGCATGACACAAGGCTGATTACTTGGGAACCTTCCAACTCTGTCAACTCCCATTAGCTACAAGCTCCATTCTGGTGCACAATGGATAGTCTGCTGTCAGGGACGGAGAGGAACACCCAGCACCAGCAGAAAATGCCTCAAGCTTGCAGGAGAGAAACACCACAGACCACACCGTTATCAGCTGCATGGGGTTAGTTTAACCCTAATATCCACTGTCCTGTCTGGCTAAGCTATGGGCTAGCAGTCGACAACATTGGTAATTGGTTTATTATTGTCACATGTACTGAGATACAGTGAAAAACTTGGCCTTGCATGCCATCAACATGTATCATTTCACAACATCAGTACATTGAGGTAGTACAAAGGGAAAAGCAATAACAGAATGCAGAATAAAGTGTTATAGTTACAGAGAAAGTCCAGTGCAGGTAGATAATAAGGTGCAAGGGCCATGACGACGTAGATTGAGAGGTCAAGAGTTCATCTTTTTTGTACAAGAGGTGTGTTCAATAGCCTTATAACGGTATTCTGCCTGGAGGTCAGTGACTAGTGGTGTTCCGCAGGGATCTGTTCTGGGACCCCTGCTCTTTGTGATTTTTATAAATGACTTTGATGAGGAAGTGGAAGAGTGGGTTAGTAATTTTGCGGATGACACAAAGGTTGGAGGTGTTGTGGATAGTGTAGAAGGTTGTCGTAGGTTACATCAGGATGCAGGGTTGGGTGGAGAAGTGGCAGATGGAGTTCAACCTGGAAAAGTGTTATGTGATACACTTTGGAAGAACAAACTTGAAGGTGGAGTACAAGGTTAATGGCAGGATTCTTAGCAGTGTGGAGGAACAGAGAGATCTTGGGGTCCAAGCCCATAGATCCCTCAAAGTTGCCATGCAAGTTGATAGGGTGGTTAAGAAGGTGTATGGTGTGTTGGCCTTCATTAGTCAGAGGACTGAGTTCAAGAGCCATGAGGTAAAGTTGCAGGTTCCCACAAATGTCAACAGATGTTTCAGTTGTTAGTTAAGGGTTAAATATGGTAAATGCATCAGGAAGGACCCCACACCCCCATCTTCTTCATACTACAGGATCTTCCCCCCACCCGAGGGAGCAGGCTGGATCTCAGGCACCTTCACCGATGGTTCATTCCCTCTGTCCTGTTCCAGAGCACAAACTGGACTCCAACCCAAACCCACGGAGTGGTGCTTGAACCCACAGTCCACAGTCAGGGGAGGGCTGGCTGACAGTAAAGGCTGTTACTCAGAGGCCACTGCTCAGCAGTCCACTTAGAGTCATAGAGTCATCCAGTATGGAAACAGGCCCTTCGGCCCAACTGGTCCATACTGACCAAGGTGCCTATCCAAGCTGGTCCCAGTTGCCCACTTTTAGCCCATATCCCTCTAAACCTTTCCTATCCAAGTACCCTTCAACTGTTGTTAATGTACCTGCCTCAACCATTTCCTCTGGCAGCTCATTCCATATACTGACTACCCTCTGGGTGAAAAAATGTTGCTCAAGTTCCTATTAAATCTTTCCGCTCTCACCTTAAACCTATGTCCTCTAGTACTTGATTCCCCCACCCTGTGCATCCACCTTATCTATGCCCCTCATGATTTTACACTCCTCTCTAAGCTCACCCCTCAGCTTCCAGCTCCCTCTGTGGTCACCCGCCCAGTAATCATCGACAACCCTCCGCCATCACCGCGCTCCTCTGACTCTGCTTTGCTGAGCTTAACCCTTCAGCTGCCAAGACCCAAAGCTCTGTGTAAACTCAACCCAATCGACAGACACAAATAGACTACGGGCAGGGCTCAACCACAGCAGTAAAACCAACAAACCCACTTCCTCAGGAGGCTAAAGAAATTTGGCATGTCCCCTTTGACCCTCACCAATTTTCGATGCACCATAGAAGGCATCCTATATGGATGCATCATGGCTTGGTACGGCAACTGCTCTGCCTATGACCACAAGAAACTGAAGAGAGTTGTGGACACAGCTCAGCACATTGCAGAAACCAGCCCCCCCTCCATAAGCTCTGTCTATGCTTCTCGCTGCCTCGGTAAAGCAGCCAACATAATTAAAGACCCTACCCACCCCAGACATTCTATCTTCTCCCCTCTCCTATCAGGCAGAAGATGCAAAAAGTCTGAAAGCACGTACCACCAGGCTCAAGGACAGCTTCTATCCCGCTGTTGTAAGACTATTGAACGGTCCCCTAGTACGATAAAATGGACTCTTAACCTCACACTCTACCTCGTTATGACCATGCACCTTATTGTCTGCCTGCACTGCACTTTTCTCTGTAACTGCAACACTTTATTCTGCTTTCTGTATTGTTTTACCTTGTACTACCTCGAAGTACTATGTAATGAATTGATCTGTATGAATGGTATGCAAGACAAGCTTTTCACTGTACTAACAATAATAAACCAATTCCAATTCTAATTCTAAACTGCAAACATCAGGTGCGCACTGTGCTTCTGTGATGACACTGCACAGAACGTTACCTTTTATGAACTATCGGTCATGTGATATTACTTAACCAAAGTAAACCCATACAGAACAGCTCCTCACTAGAAGCACCCTCCCTGGGTTTTTAAGCTGTTAAGTAACTTTAGCTGGCAGCTTTTCAACAAGTTGCTCTCCGCACACTCCTTCCAGATGCTGTGGGTCACATCAAAGCACAGGAAGAAGTCACGCAGGTCAGCACTGGCCTGCACAGAGTTACAAAGTCACACAGCTCGGAAACAGGCCCTTCGACCCTCTGAGTCTGTGCATACCATAAACCTCCCATTTACACTAATCCTACATTAATCCATTTTTTAAAAATTCTCCCCACTTCTCAGGCACCTCCCCCCAGATTCTACCACTGACCTACACACTAGGGGCAATTTACAGCAGCCAATTAACCTACTAACCCAGAACAACACACACAAAAAGCTGGAGGAATTCCACAGGTCAGGCAGCATCTATGGAGGGAAATGAACAGTTGATGTTTCAGGCCGAGACCCTTCATCAGCACTGGAAAGAAAGAGGGCAGAAGCCAGAATATGTACCAACCCGCACGTCTTTGGGGTGTGGGAGGAAACCGGAGCACCTGGAGGAAACTCGCGCAGTAGCAGGGAGAGCGTGCAAACTCCGCACAGACAGCACCAGAGGTCAGGACTGAACCCAGATCTCTGGCGCTGTGAGGCAGCAGCTCTACTTGCTGCTCCCTGGGCTGGTTCCCTCTCTAATTACTTCAAGGCAGTGCTACGCCAAAATCACTTCACCACCCTGTTCCCGATGAGGCCAGAACACCGGCAGGGCTGTACCGGACATGTCCCTTTCCAGAATTGCAACGGGTATGTCGTGTGGATCTTGGGCTGAGGGAAGGGTAGGTCTTTGTGGGAGGGCAGGTCTCCGTGGAAAGGCGAGGTGCCACTAAAAGTATGCAGGACGCTCCAATCCGGGTGCATCCACACTCGGCCCCGTGCCTGATTATCCTGTGATTTCTCCATCTGTCCCAGAGCCCCCAACAGGGCAGTCACACCTGACATTAGAGGAATCAATAAATGCTGACGGTTTATCCTCTCCCTGATCCTGGAGATTGCAGCCACACACACGGTGCCACATTCAGTTCCACACATGAGACTGGACCCACTTTCAGTTCCACACATGAGACTGGCCCCACGTTCAGTTCCACACATGAGACTGGCCCCACGTGAGTGGGCCTGGTTTCCACCCATCACCCACCTGCCTCGATCTCCCACCTCCCCCATCTGGCTCCTTCGCCCATCGCTCTTTGCCCCTCCTCAGTCCATCCATCACCTACCGGCCCCGCCCCACCCCTCCATCTCACCTCTTCATACTGGCCATCTCCACTCTCCACTCAAAGTCAAGTTTATTGTCATGTGCACAAGTACGGTGAGGTACAGTGCAATGAAAAACCTGCTTACAGCAGCACCACAGGCATTTAGATTCAGACCACACACACAGAACAATAAATTATACATATGTAATACATCCTGATGCAGGATCTTGACTGAAATGTCGACAATTCCTCTCCTCCCAGGATAGGCACAGAACAGGCACAGACAAAGACACTGGATCCCGTGGGGTGGTTCCCTGAGCAAACTGCCCAAATCATCTGGCAGGATGCCTCATCACCAGAACTCACCAACAACCACCAAGACCTTGGCTGGCAATAAGAGGAGCCCTTCCAGTCGGCTCCTTCCTGTACAGTTGGAACCTCACTCCCAACACACACTGCCTTCGGGATGGCACCCACCTCTTTGCAGACTGTGATTCACAGAGAGAGTCAGGAGAAGGATGCAAGGGTCCTTGTCTCAGTCCATCCTTAGCTGTTGTGTAACAGAGGACGCTCTGATCTACAGGCTGTTCCCACGGTCACACACACATAGAAACATATACTGTGTGCTGCTGTAAGATCATCAACTTGGTGAAAGACACTCTTTGGTCTGCCCGAAACTTGTCGGTCTTCCAGTACAACGAGATGTCCATAGCAGAATGCTACCAACTGGCATATTCCAGGCTGCAGGAGCCAGCGATCTGAATTCAATTCCGGCCACTGTCTGTGAGGAGTTTGTACATTCTCCCCGTGTCTGCATGGGTTTCCTCTGGTTTCCTCCACATTCCAAAGACGTACGGGTTAGGAAGTTGTGGGCACGCCATTTTGGCGCCAGAAGCGTGGCGACACTTGCGGGCTGCCCCCAGAATGCTCTATGCAAAAGGTGGATTTCACTGGGTGCTTTGATGTACATGGGACTAATAAAGAAATCTCATCTTACTTGCTGAGGGACAAGCTCAGTGCAGACAATGCAAAGGCTTTGTGGGGAAGGACTTCAGTCTAAGGTACAACTGCACTGCACATTGAGGGGCTGAGTCTTGGGTAGAATACCCTCAAACCCTTGAAGTGTGTTTCATCCAATAGGCCACAAGTGGTCAATGCTGCTCTGTATACAAATGTGCTAACGCTACAAATGTATGGAAACAATGACACTGTGAACGTACAGAGTGAACAGTATATATTTTTTATTATGAATAAAGTTTATCTTTGAAATAAAAGAAAATTCTTTCCACCCCACAGATGCTGCTCGACCCACCGAGTTCCTCCAGTAACACAAAAAAAGCGCTGGAGGAACTCAGCGGGTCAGGTAGCACCTGTGGAGGGAATGGACAGACAACCTTTTTGGGTCGAGACCCTTCATCTGGACCCTTCTGCAGAGAGTTGTGGACACAGCCCAGCGCGTCACAGAAACCAGTCTCCCTTCCATGGATTCTATCTTTACCTCTCGCTGCCTTGGTGAAGCAGCCAGCATAATCAAAGACCCCACCCACCCAAGTCATTCTCTCTTCTCTCCTCTTCCATCAGGCAGAAGATACAGGAGTCTGAGGACGCATACCACCAGGCTCAAGGACAGCTTCTATCCCACGGTGATAAGACTATTGAATGGTTCCCTTATACAATGAGGTGGACTCTGACCTCACAATCTACCTTGTTGTGACCTTGCACCTTATTGTCTACCTGCACTGCACTTCCTCTGTAGCTGTGATCACTTTACTCTGTACTGTTATTGTTTTTTTACTCTGTACTACCCTCAATGCACCCTGTACTAACTCAATGTAACTGCAGTGTGCAATAAATTGACCTGTACGAATAGTATGCAAGACAAGTTTTTCACTGCACCTCAGTACAAGTGACAATAATAAACCAATACCAATATGTTCCTACAGCAGACTGTTTTTTTGCTCCAGGTTAATAAACTCGTTTGAGCATTTCCAGAAACGTGTCTGACACATGTACGTACAAACAGAAATATAAGCAGCTTCATTCAGAACGGCCACACAAGTTTGATTGCCTCTTCACTCTATTAATGGCAGCATTCTCAGAGGTCATTCATCTAAGGGTGTGTGTCTCCCAATCCCTTCCTCCCTCCTCCATTCTGAATGCTTCCTTAAAAGTTCTCTGGAAGAGGGTCGAAGGCAGATCGAGGGAGAAGGGGTGACGAGGTTGGGAAGGAGGAATATATCACTCAGTGGCACTGTCTATTTCAGTTGTTTCATGTTGGTTTCTAGTGCAGTGTCAACAAGGTGGGAGTTGTTCAGAAAGGAGGCATCAAATAGAAAATCTAGCCAGTCTGTGCAGGCGTTGTGATTGGTCACAGGAGGCTCAAGCACTGAAAACAGTCATGCCTCGATTATGTTTATAGAGTCTCAGAATAATACAGCACAGAAATAGGCCCTTCGGCCCAACTGGTCCATGCCGACCAAGATGCCCGTCAAAACTCGCCCCATTTGCCCACTTTTAGCCCATATCCCTCTAAACCTTTCCAATGCATATACCTGTCACATTATTTATTTATTGTGAATTATGGCAACTTTATGTCCTTGCACTGTACTGCTGCTGCAAAACAACACATTTCACATCATCTCAGTCAGTGATAATAAATCTGATTCTGTCCAAGTGTATTTTAAATGTTGTAATTAGTGTCTTTTAAATTTTGTTACTAAGCCTCCACAAACGAGGCTCCAAAAGTTAATCTGCATCTTTTGGGCGCAATGTGAAAATTCTGAAAGGTTTTATTTAAAATTTAAATTACTAAAGGACTGGCCCACTACATCCCATTGAAATATAAAACAGGTCATTTGTAAGAATTTAAAAATTATTCTACCAACCCTGGAGGAAATCCTGGTGCTGACTGGACCAAACGTACAGGAGTTAGAAACGGTGAGAGAGGGTGAGTGGAGGCTCTGTTACAGGATAGTGGTGAAGCAAGGTTCCAGAATGCAAGCAGAAGGACTTCAGCAATCGCCCCCCTCACCCAAGCTGAATCAGACTACCCAAAGTCCACAACCAGCCCATCTCCAGGACCACCTGTCTCTGCCTCTGACCCACCTCTGTCATCTCCAGATCAATGTTCAGCAGCTGGCTTCCTGGAACACAACTGAAGCCAATTCCTTTGTTCCCCACATCACGTTTTATCCGTATTCTCCATGAAACATTGGATTTAAACCCTTATTCTGCCTTGTGAACCCCTCATTATCTCCGCCTCCTCCACACCCGTGTGACTTCCCATGGTTTGTGGTCCTCCAACTAAAAAGTAATCGCTCCAGCTGTGGAGCCCTCAACCCTCTCGATGTGCAGCACCCCCTCAGTTGCTCCAGCTGTGGAGTAGTCCCTCAGTCCCCATCTTCATCTCAAAGACTCCCTGGTTCACTCTCCCATTGGAACCTCCATAATTGTACTTAAGATGGTTTCTCTCCTCACAGTGAATCACCATATAGATTTCCTCAGTGTTTGATAAGATTACGCTATTTTTGCATTTGAACAATAGCCCATGGCTAAGGAGGTCCATCACCAGTGCACTGTGACTGCAGTGTGCACCATCTACTCATTGTACTGCAGTTTTCCTCCCAGGCTATTCAAACAGCATGTCCCAAACCCATGACGTCTACCACCACATACGGGCAGCCAGCACATTGGAACACCACCACCTGCAAATTCCCCTCCAAGTCATACAACATCATGACTTGGACAGCCACGGCCTGGTCTGGGCACTCCAATGCACAGGAACGCAAGAGGCGACAGAGAGTGCTGGACTCAGCCAGTTCCATCACGTGTACAGCTCTCCCCACCGTCGAGGACATCTACAAGAGGCAACGTCTCAGGAAGGCCACATCCATCATTAAGGACCCCCACCGTCCGGGCCATGCCCTTTTCTCATTGCTGCAGGAGGTACAGGAGCCAGAAGACCCACACCTCAAGGTTCAACAACAGCTTCTTCCCCACAGCCGTCAGGATCTTGAATCCACCAGAGAAACATTAATTCTACCACTCATTGCACTTACCCCTAATTCTACCTCTCCCTCGACTCGAACTAAATGTTTACTTTTGTTTATCTTGTTACGTAAATTATGCATAATTTATTTGAAGTTCATGCAACTTATGTTGTCATGTCTGTAATGTACTGTGCTGTTGCTGCAAAACGCTCCCTGGTTCATGCCATTTCTACCCTGGGATTAATGCCCATGACCATAAACTTGAACCAGGGCCAGCACATCCTTCCTTAGATACGGGGCCCAAAAGTACTCATAATATTCCAAATGTGGTCTGACCAACAACTTCTAAAGCCTCAGCAGTACATCCTCATGTCGATGCTCAGCTTCTGGTGTGGAAGCTGCTTCCTCTTTTGCCCCCCCAACGATTTTTTTATCCAGTTGCAGGGTTGAGATTTGCAACCTCTAACCCAGACTCGGCACTCCTGGCACCTGAAGACTGCCTTTAGTGTAGCGGTTAGCATAACGCTTTACAGCGCCAGCGTCCCGGGTTCAATTCCGGCCACTATCTGTAAGGAGTTTGTATGTTCTCCCCGTGTCTACGTGGGTTTCCTCCGGGTGCTCTGGTTTCTTCCCACATTCCAAAGACGTACGGGTTAGGAAGTTGTGGTCATGCTGTGTTGGTGCCGGAAGTGTGGCGACACTTGCGGGCTGCCCCCAGAACACTCTACGCAAAAGATGCATTTCACTGTGTTTCGATGTACATGTGACTAATAAAGATATCTTATCTTATTTTATCAAACCTAACTCATGTGCTCTGCACTGTCACAAGATCAGAAGGCAAGTAATGAAAACATCTACCTAATCTTATCTCCACTGTCACTTCGAAGAGCAGATCTCCAAGGCATCCCCACCTACTGTTCTTCCTCAAATAACACCAGAGAGTCGTAGAGTAATACAGCAGGGGAAAAGGCCCTTCGGCCCAACTCATCCATGCTGACCAAGATGCCCAGCTAAGCTAGTCCCATTTGCCGATGTTGGCCCGTATTCATCTAAACCTTTCCTATCCACGTACCTGTCTATGTGTCTTTTAAATGTTGTTGTTGTACCCACTCCTACCACTTCCTCTGGCACCCTCTGGGTGAAGAAGTTGCCCCTCAAGTCCCTTTTAATTTCTTCTCCTTTCAATTTAAATCTACGACCTCTAGTTTTTGATTTTCTTATCCTGGGAACAAGACTGTGCTCATTCACCCTACCTATGCCCCTCACGATTTTATACACCTCTGTTAAGCCACTCCTACACTCTGATCAAACGCAAAGCAGATAATCCACTCAGCGTTTCATTGTTGCTTCTGGGAGCTTGCTGTGCATAGATTGGCAGTCACCTCTCCTAAATTACAACAGTGACTTCATTGACTGGCGAGGCCTTTGGGATGTCCCAATATGGGCGAGAGGGCAGAAATACAAGGCTGTATTTTCCACTTATTCATCGCACATCATTCTAACTCATACTCTAAATGTTTAAAATAAAATCTTTGTGCTTGTGACTTTGCTGTGAACTGTACGTTCCTGTTGGTTCACAGGGGTGTCTGGTTAACATCCATTCACAGTCCTCCACACATCATTTTTACCCTTCCCCAGACTCTCTCCAGCTTTAATAAAACGTTCCTTTTTTTTGGAAAAGAAAAACCTTTGTTCTTTAAGGAGCTGTAGCTAAGAACATATTGGTTTATAATTTATGAGCAGAAATGTCCCAGAGGACTTGAGCTGGGGCTGTACATTTCGGAATAACACAGGCCTGAGGAAGGAAAGCCATCTGTTGTTGAGATGCTGCTGCTTGTTCTTTGTGAACACAGACCTGCTCCCCAGAGTTTGTCGAACTGACGTTTGCTCGTTCGGTCCTCTGACTTGTGCCACAGTCAGACAGAGCTGCCAGAACCAGTGTAATTCTTAGAGCCTCCTCGGACATGCACCAGAGCAGACACGGATGATTAAAAATCAAAAGTCGAGTTTATTGTCGTATGCACAGGTACATGTATGCACAGGTGCAATGAAAATCTTTCTTGTAGCAGGCACAAAGATAGCGAAACACACAGTGAAATGCATCTTTTGCGTAGCGTGTTCAGGGGGCAGCCCGCAAGTGTCGCCACGCTTCTGGTGCCAACATAGCATGCCCACAGCTTCCTAACCTGTATGTCTTTGGAATGTGGGAGGAAACCGGAGCACCTGGAGGAAACCCATGCAGACACAGGGAGAACGTACAAACTCCTTACAGACAGCGGCAGGAATTGAACCCGGGTCATTGGCACTGTAATAGCATTACACTAACCACTACACTACCGTGCCTGCCCATATAAGCAGCATTCACAAGAAAAATACTAATTAAACATAAATAAGACACATTTTTTACAAGAAAGAACACAATTAACAAAGTCTATTTTAGTGCAAAGTGATCATCGTGTTGCTATACTGAGGTAGTGATTGGGGTTGTGCCGGTTGGTTTAAGAACCAAATGGTTGAAGGGAAGTAGCTGTTCTTGAACCTGGTGGTGTGGGACTTCAGGCTTCTGTACCTCCTGCCTGATTAACGGTGAAAGGTTTAGAAGGGATCTGAAAAACCCGAAGGTTTTTCCTTCGAAAACCTGAAGCTTTCAAACATAAAGGTTTAGACGGTGGTTGGAACATGAAATGCAATGCCTGGGGGGGGCGGGGGGCGGGGGGGGTGGAGGCAGGTACCCTCACAACATTTAAGAGGTATCTATGCATTAGTACTTGCATCACTACGGCGTAGAAAGCTATGGACCAAGTGCTGATAAGCAGGATTAGTAGAGATGGGCACTTGATGGCTGGCATGGACATGGTGGGCCGAAGGGCCTGTTTCGGTGCTTTGTGACTCTATAACTAATTTGCAGTTAGAGGCTGGTCATGGCACGCATTGACTCCAGCCTCCCAGACAACCTCAACCCACTGCAATTCGCCTCCCTTCCATGGACTCTTTGTCTACACTTCTCACTGCCTCTGTAAAGCAGCCAGCATAATCAAACACCCCTCCCACCCCAGTCATTGTATCTTTTTTCCCCCTCCAATTGGGCAGAAGATACAAAAGCCTGAAAGCACATTCCACCAGGCTCAAGGACAGCTTCTATCCCACTGTTATAAGGCTATCGAACAGTTCCCTAGTACGATAAGATGGACTCTAGACCTCACAATCTACCTTGTTACAACCTTGCACCTTATTGTCTGCCTGCACTGCACTTTCTCTGTAGCTGTGATACTTTATTCTGCATTTAGTTATTGTTTTACCTTCAACTACCTTGATGCACTGTGTAATGAATTAATCTGTATGAACGGTATGCAAGGCAAGTTTTTCACTGTTCCTCGATCTGCTGTGTTGCTTCTTTATGCACAAGGTGAATTGTGCCAAAAGGTTACCAAAGCTACTGGAAATCCCTGACTATAGTTAGAGATGCAGGTACACACGATTAGAAACACATCTGTACTGAGCTCTGCCCACATATTCCAGCTCACACTAAATCCAACCTACCCATTGACCCTGTGCACACTGACGGGCACTACCTCCTGGTCCATTCTTAAAGACCCGAAACGTCGGCTGTCCATCTCCCTCCACAGATGCTGTCTGACCCGCTGAGTTCCTCCAGCATCTCCTGTGTTGCTCCAGATTCCAGCATCTTGTGTCTCCAATCTTAAAGTCCCTCCTTGTCCCCAGATGTTCCATGGCCTCTTCCTTCCCCATCTCCTTAACCACACACCAGAATCTCCACGTTCCTCTTGCAGATTCCCAACTTTAATGGCTCCACCACCAGTGGACATGTCTCTATGCTCTGCACTTTCTTCCCACAACCTCTCCAGTTCTCCCTGCACTTGCAAAGCTACCATTTCGACTGATTATCAGCGCCGATGTTTGCCTGGAATTGTTCCCATGAAGTCCCTTGTGTTGCTTTATGATTTTAAAGGCACAATATCAATGCAGGTCAGTGTTGTATGCCACATGTCCTCTGGTAATCGCACAGGCTGCCCTCAGGATGCCCAGAGCACCATGCAGTACATGAGGAGTTCCGTGGAATGGTCTGGGAGTCGATCCCTTGGCTGGAGAGGGGTGGCTGTCTGAGATTCTTCAGGGATAAAAGGGTGAGGGGAAAAAGCAAGTTACCTCCTCCTTATGAAATAAAGAGGCTGAATATTAAAACCTGGTGAGGTGGGCGTACCTCTAGTTGCTGTGTCAGTCTCCTTTCAGTCTTGTGTGTGGTTAATCCAAGCCTGGAGCCTGTTGTCAGTGGGAGTTCCAAGCTCACCTGCGGACTTCGAGCAGCTGGGCGGGGAGGGCCGGAGTGAGCATCCAGGGTGGAGTATCCAACCTGCTGCTTTGCCACTCCAGCAGCCCTGACCTCTGGTGCTGTCTGTGTGGAGTTTGCATGTTCTCCCTATGACTGCATGGCTTTCCCCTGGGCACTCCAGTTTCCTCCCACATCCCAAAGACAAGCTATTAACTGGCCAATCTAGATCTCTCCCGGTGTGCAGGTGAGTGGCGGAAAATCTTGGGGGAGATGCCGGGAATGTGGGGACAAAAGAAATGGGATGAGTGTAGACCATCAGGTCCATCAGAACTCCTCACTGTCGTTCATCCAGGTAGTGGCTGGTCAACTTCAGTATCATTTTCTTGCACTCTCCCTATGTTCTTTGATTACCTTCATATTCTGAAAGCTTTCAATCTTTGTTCTAATGAACCTAATGACAGTTTCAGGTAGAGAATTCCAAAAAAATCTCTTCTCATCTCAATCCTAAATAGCCTACCCCTTTTATTTAAGGCAGTGATCCCTGGTTAGATACATAGATTAATTGCGGTGGACAGCATAGAGACAGGCACTTTGGCTCACTATATCCATGCTGATCATTTTGCCCTTCTACACTAATCCTATTTGCTCGCATTAGGACTGTGTCCTCGCCTATATAAGTACCAATACCCCTTAAATGTAGTTATTGTATCTGATTCCACCACTTCCTCTGGCAGCAAGTTCCAGCCGCTGTATAAAAAAAAACTTTCCCTTCAAATCCCCTATTAAACTGCTTCTTCTCACCTTAAACCAATGCCCTCTTGTTTTTGAGGACCCTACCATAGGAGAAGCCTTTTTCCATGCTATATGACCCTAAAACCCTCTACGACACTCTTCACACCCGCACTCTCAGTAAGGTGGCCTGTGGTAGAACATAGAACATTACAGCAAAGTACAGGGCCTTCGGCCCACCATGTTGTACCGACATTTTATCCTGCTCTGAGATCTATCCAACCCTTCCCTCCCACATAGCCCCCCATTTCTCTATCATTCATGTGTCTATCTGAGTCTCTTAAACGTCCCTAATGTATCTGCCCCCACCACCTCTGCCAGCAGTGTGTTCCACACACCCACCACTCAGTGTAAAAAACTTACCCCTGACATCCCCCTTGTATCTTCCTCCAATCACCTTAAAATTATGTCCCCTTGTGTTAGCCATTGTCACCCTGGGAAAAGGTTTCTGACTGTCCACTCGATCTATGCCTCTTATCATCTTGTACACCTCTATCAAATCACCTCTCATCCTCCTTCTCTCCAAAGAGAGAAGCCCCAGCTCGCTCAACCTATCCTCATAAGACATGCTCTCCAATCCAGGCAACATTCTGGTAAATCTTCTCTGCACCCTCTTTAAAGCTTCCACATCCTTCCTATAATGAGGCGACCAGAACTGAACACAATACTCCGAGTGTGGTCTAACCAGAGTTCTATAGAGCTGCAACATCATCTCGCAGCTCTTGAACTCAATACCCAGACTAATGAAGGCCAACACTCCATATACCTTCTTAACAACCTTATCAACCTGCGCGGCAACCTCGAGTGATCTATGGACATGACCCCAAGATCCCTCTGTTCCTCCACACTGCTAAGAGTCCCACGATTAACCTTGCATTTTGCCTTCAAATGCAATCTCCCGAAGTGTATCACTTCACACTTTTCCAGGTAGCCACAGGTAACAATTCTAAGTTCACCTAAGTCAGTGATAGTAAGTCTGATTCTGATTTACGAATTAAACAAGCAGCGATGAAATTGAAAAGGGGCTTTACCAACACGAGCAGAGATAGCAACCAAAATCAATCCCCGTTATTGCAGTGTCACAGGGTCGTAAGTTACGCCTTTTATGACATGAGCTATGGGGTTACATCAACTCGCAACAGCTCAAGCACCCCCAGGAGGGTATAAACTGTCAGCAGCTGCAGAGATAACAGAGTAGTTTTCACGTTTCATTCCGAGGTTTGTTTCTAACGTCAATGAGACAGATTGCCCCACCCAGCTTGGATTAAATTGCCTGCCACTGTCGGTATTATGGATGGTGCAATAAGTCAGCAGCATTATTGAGCAATGTGAAAAAGCACAGATTCCACAATTCCTCAAACAGAGTGGGAGGGGTGGAGGGAAGGGGGAGAGAAGGAGGGAAATGGCCATTTCCAATCACAATGGTCCAAAGTAACACCAGGGGAGCTGCGAACCTTTGTAGTTAAACGCCAGCTAAAAACCAACAGTCTGCCCCCACAATGGGCTTCCAGAGGTTGTTATCGGTGAGGACCTGCTCATTCACTGGAAGTACTCTCACAATGTTCACCACTGGAGTCTATGCAGAAACCGTTAGCTAGAACGACAACCTCTGCTTACATAATAGCCTAACACAGCAAACGATAATTTAACAGAGCCAGACAGAGTCATAAAGTCATACAGCATGGAAACAGGCCCTTCAGCCCAACTGGTCCATGACGACAAAGATTTACATCTAAACTAGTCCTAATTTATGCACAGTGAGCTCCCACAAACAGCAATGCCACGATAACCCCATCAGACATTCCTTATACGACACTGATTGTGGCCTAGATGATGGTCAGGACACAGGGAAAAGCTGTGCTCTTGTTCCTCAATATAGAGCTGCACAACCACCCGGACAGAACAATGCAGCACAGACATTTGGCCTCTGGTTTAATGCATCTCCCAAAAAATGGCACAGCTGACATTAGAACTGAAAGCAACACACAAAGGCGCTGGAGGAACTCAGCAGGTCAGGCAGCATCTACGGAGGGGAATGGACAGCGGACGTTTCGGGTCGAGACCCTTCATCAGGACTGGAAAGAAAGAGGGGAGGTGGCCAGAATAAAACGGTGGAGGGAAGGGGTGGAGCCAGAGCTGGCGGGTGATGGGTGGAAGTGACAAAGGGCTGAAGAAGATGGAATCTGATAGGAGAGGACAGTGAACCATGGAATGAAGGGAAGGAGGTGAGGAGGGGTACTGATGGAAGGAAAATCTCTTGCTCCACCCCTTCCCCCCACCTTTTTATATTGGCTCTCTCCCCTCTTTCTTTCCAGTCCTGATGAAGGGTCTCAACCCGAAATGTCAGCTGTTCATTCCCCTTCAGAGAGGCTACCTGACCCGTTGAGTTCCTCCAGCTTTCCAGCATCTGCAGTCTCTTGTGTCTCCGCTAAAATGAAAGGCAGTGAGCATGAACTTACTGGATAAATCTGGCTCATTAACGTTCCTCAGGGAAGGGAATCTGCTGCCTTTACCCAGTCTGGGCTAGATGTGACTGCAGACCTATCACTCCTAACTGTCCTCTGAAACAACCCAATGAGTCACTCAGTTCAAGGGTGATTATGGATGGAGATTAAATACATAGAACAATACAGCACAATACAGGCCCTTCGGCCCACAATGTTGTGCCGATCTTTAAACCCCTTCCTCCCACATATCCCTCTATTTTAAATTCCTCCATATGCTTATCTAACAATCTCTTGAATTTGACCAATGTACCTGCCTCCATCACCGCCCCAGGCAGCGCATTCCATGCCCCAACCACTCTCTGGGTAAAAAACCTGCCTCTGATATCTCCCTTGAATTCCCACCCATTACCCTAAAGCCATGCCCTCTTGTATTGAGCATTGGTGCCCTGGAAAAGAGGCGCTGGCTGTCCACTCTATCTATTCCTCTTAATGTTTTATACACCTCTATCAAGTCTCCTCTCATCCTCCTTCTCTCCAAAGAGTAAAGCCCTAGCTCCCTTAGTCTCTCCTCATAATGCATACTCTCTAAACCAGGCAGACTCCTGGTAAATCTCCTCTGCACCCTTTCCAATGCTTCCACATCCTTCCTATAATGAGGCGACCAGAACTGGACACAGTACTCTAAGTGTGGTCTAACCAGAGTTTTGTTGGTTGAATGTTGGTCCTTACTGTGATCCCCACATCCCCTGAACGGTTAAATGATAAAATATAACCAGCACGAGCTGGGAAACTCTTGGCCATTACTTAGACCACAAACAATGTCTTAAAAGGTTAGCATAGCATTGTTGTTTGTGGGAGCTTGCTGTGCACAAATTGGTGGCTCTGAATCCTGCAGCACCATAGTGACCACACTTCATTGGCTATAGAACACTAATGTACATTTCTACTTTGGTTGTAGAAACTCAAAAGCAAGATTAATATTTGCCAAAGTTTACATCAGCTGATGTCACACAGGGCTGGGGTCTAATCTGGTGCTTTCCTTACCTGTAGAAGACTGGCCAATGCATTAGGTGGGTGGGTAAGGGACATCCTTACACCTGCCACAATGCTGTGGGAGTTCAGCTGCAGTTGGGTGATGGCTCGGTTTATTATCCTATCCCAGGGTGTTGCCCCTTGTGGAAGGCCAGTGTTAACTGCCCGCCCCTAACTGCCCTTAAGGAAGTAGGGATGAGCTGCCTTCTTGAGCAGCCGCAGTCCTTTTAGTGAAGGTGCTCCCTCAGTGCTGTTGGAGAGGGAGTTTCAGGGTTTAGACCCAGTGATGACAAAGGACTGGAAAGACGTTCCCAAGACAGAGGGGAACCTGCATGTGAAAGTCGACCCGCACTGTAATAAAGCAGACAACAGCAGAACCAAGGAGCATACAACTAATGCTTTATTATTTAACGCTAGCAGGAATGAGGGATACAGAGAAAGAGTAAACAGTGTAACCCAAGCTCCGTACTGATCCCCACTCAAAGATTCACATGTTAGTGTTCCTCCTTTTATACTAAATTTAAAGATGCCTACATGCAGAGCTGCATATACTTGGGCAGTTGCTTACAGCAAACTTTAGAAAAACAAGATATGCCTTAAGCACTTCTTTGTTTCACACAAGCACCTGCACATCTTGCAGCCATAACTATAGTCACACCATGGTTGAAGCAATAATAGCTGCACACCATTAACCCTTACATTTCCAGTTACCTTTAGTGTGCAAATGGTGTTCTCATCACGCCCTTGCCCTTATTTACGTGTGAGGTTGTGGGTTTGGAAGGTTACAGTAGATGGTACACACTGTGTGCTGGTCATGAATGGGATGAAGATTTTCGTTCATGGATGGGGTGCTTTGTCCTGAATGGTGTTGAGCTACTTGACCGTTGTTGGGGAAGGGACAAATATTTATACAGGGAGGGAAGGTTATGTCCTTCACCGACCAGAATCAGGAGAGGCATTGCTTGGCACTGTACTTCTGACTTCCGACCTCATTTCCTTCGAGCAGTGGAGTAACACTAAACCACTCTACTGCCTGAATCCTCTGTTTACGTGTGCAAGGCTAGAACTGTCTGTTGCTGTGTGGATCCCGAGTGTTCTGATGGATGATGCTTTTTCTCAATTCTCCCACCACTTTCACTCTCGCCTTGCTCTGCCTCAGTGTCCACGCTCTGTGCACAGGCACAGAACAACCGGTTCACATCCAAATCAGATTCCTCTCCTCTGGGGAAGTGCTGGCTTGTGTGAGTCTGTGGACACTGGTCTGTCTGGGTAAGTCTACGCGAGTCAGATTGCGTCTGTGCTTCATGCTGAGTCAGTTACTACATAATACTGTGTGCAAGGCTGGGTCAGACTGTGTGTCTGGGTGAGACTGCGTGTCTGTCTATGTAACACTGTGCCTGTCTGTCTGGGCCCGGGGTGGGGGTCAGCGTCTGTACATCTGCGCATGCTTGTGTATCTGTTTGAGACGGTCTGTGTGCCCATCGAAGCCAGTCAGTGCTTGTCTGAGAATCTTGGTGCTGTGTCTGAGTTGATCAAGACTACAATGCTCCTTTGGTATGGATAATATATTGCATACACACACGCTGATATTGCTACACAAATTAACAATCCCAATTCAGTAATGTACAAGCCATCCTATTCATGACTTTATGCAGTAATTCAGAGAGCTCCTGACACATTCACATAAACCAACAATTCCAATCTGATGACAGGCTGCAGAAACACTGCTCCAGCAAAGGGTTAATCCAGAGGTTGCCAAGTAAAATATTTGGCATTTATTCCAAGAATACCAGCGATTAAGAAACACTCTTCAGCACCCACCCACATCTCAAATTCTACTTTAATCACATTGCCCAAAAAGTTTAGTTACTTTGTTGGCACTTAAGCATTGAAGTTCAGTGGACTAGTTTCTTGTACAAAGGGACCAAATGTCCGACCGGGAGCGGGCACTGCAATAGATAGGATTAGAATCGGACTTTTCTGCCATAAGGTTGCCAACGTTCCAAGATTTTCTGGACTTTTCTGCTAAAACCTCCAATCACAAGCTGGCAAATGGAATTATCCGTCATTGACAAGATTTTGGCAGATTACCCTTCTGATAAATCCGGTGGCAGAAAAGCCCGGCTTTACATACAAGAGCCTGAAGCTGCCCACGGGTCTGGTAAACGGAGCACCTGGAAATCCCTGAGCCTTACCTGAGGAGATTCACCAGGGGGTTGGCTGGATTGGGAGATTGGATAGGATGGGCTTATTTTCCCTGGAGTGAAGGCGGCAGAGAGGTAACTTGATAGAAACATACAAGAGGCATAGATAGAGGAGATATCCAAATCCTTTCCGCATGACAGAGGTATCAAAAACAAGAGGGTGCAGGTTTAAGGTGAGAGGTAGTAGTAGTAAAAGGGTTGAGGGGTAAGTTTTTTTTATTCTGCACTTGCCTGGATGAGTTCAGCTCCAACAGCTCTCAAGAAGCTCGACACCATCCAGGACAAAGCAACCCACTCGACTGGCAACCCATCCACACATTCATTACCTACACCACTGCTGCATAGTGTGTACCAACAAAACGCACTGCAGCTAATGCCCAGGATACCCTGGCAGCACCTTTCAATCCCCTGACATCTACCCCCAAGAAGGACAAGGGGCAGGGTGAAACACCACCACCTCCAGGTTCCCCTCCATTATATGCAGCATCTTCATTTGGAAATGTATCACTGGTCCTCCAGCGTTGTTGGATCTAAATCCTGGAACAACCTCCTCAACACAAAGACAAGAGGGCATAGGTTAAAGGTGAGAGACGGGAGTTGTAAAGGGGCAAGTTTTTTCTTCACACACAGTGGTCGATATCTGCCAGCGGAGGTAGTGGAATCGGATGCAATAACCACGTTTAAGAGGCATTTAGACAGACACTTAAATAGGCAAGGCATAGAAGGATGGGCAAAGGGGGTTAGTATAGATGGCAAAAAGGTCAGCACGGACAAAGTGTGCTGAAGGGCCTGATTTGGTACCGTACAACTCTATGACTATGACCAGTGTGGAAGCACCTGCAGTGATTCCAGGAGATGCAACCTCCGCCTTCTCAGGGTAACCGGGGAAGGCCAATAAATGTTGGCTTTGCCAGCGACGACCTCATCTGACTCTTATCCTTCGGTGGGATCTGCCAGGGTGCCGATAAGGCTTGCATCTATCGTCCATCCCTCATCGCCTTTGTGAAGGGGGGTGGGAGCTGGAGGCTGTGTGCAGTCCTTTAGAAAACAGTTCGGCTGCAGAAGAATGAGGGAGGCTGGAATAACACTGGGAGGGTAAAGAAGGGCGGTTTTCTTATTACTCCAGAGCAAGGTTATAATTATCATATTAAAAGATCACTCATTTTGTTGCGTCCCAGACCAAGTACCACATTCAATCACCACGGATACAAATGCCGCACTAAAAGGAAACTCACTGTATAACACGGTAATTACCCCTCATTACACTGTGTACAAACAGAACTGGCAGGTCACCAGGACTTAAGCACAGCTGTGAAGCAGGTCTCCCAACCACCGACCAAGCCATTAACTTTAGGAAATACTGTGCAAACTGACTGACACACTGGCTCCAACTGTGAGGGAACAACATCGCCTTTCTCTCTCTCGCCCTCTCTTCTGGGCTAATTAATCTAAATGAAAACATTCCAGTCTTTGCCAAAGGGTATTTTTAGGCACTTTCTGCACAATTTTACACACCATTAGTGAGTGAGCAGGTTTTATTCAAACAATCAAACTGCCACTTTCTTTACATGAACATTTCTCATTGCAGACCCAAGCCCTTCCTGGAACACCCTAGAGTACTGAAGTGGGAGGCAGGGGCTAATTGAAAGATGATCCTGACCCTCAGCGATGTAAATTTTTGTTGAGTATCCTGCTTATTATCAAGGAAATGCTTTGACACACCACTTTCATAAATCCATTCTAGTATGACATGAGCACCACAGCACAGTGACTCCATAAAATAAGAACAGGGAATGCTGGAAATACTCAGCAGGTCAGGCAGCATCTATGGAGAGAGAAACAGAGTTAACATTGGAGACCAGTCATCAGAGTTGGGAAAGAGAGAAACAAGATAAGACAAGATATCTTTATTAGTCACATGTACATCGAAACACACAGTGAAATGCATCCTTTGCGAAGAGTGCTCTGGGGGCAGCCCGCAAGTGTCGCCACGCTTCTGGCACCAACATAGCATGCCCGCAACTTCCTAAGCCATACATCTTTGGAATGTGGGAGGAAGCCAGAGCACCCGGAGGAAACCCACGCAGACACACAGGGAGAACGTACAAACTCCTTACAGCCAGTGGCGGGAATTGAACCCGGGTCGCTGGTGCTGTAATAGCGTTATGCTAACCACTACACTACCATGCCTACTGGTGGTCTAGGCTGCTCAGAAGGTGGGGAGGGCAATGGGTGGACTTTCACTCAAAGGGCGATATAATGCACAGTAGTGTAGCGGTTAGCATAATGCTATTACGGCGCCAGTGACCCGGGTTCAATTCCAGCCGCTGTATGTAAGGAGTTTGTATGTTCTCCCTGTGTCTGCGTGGGTTTCCTCTGGGTGCTCCGGTTTCCTCTCACATCCCAAAGATGTATGGGTTAGGAAGTTGTGGGCATGTTATGTTGGCATTGGAAGCGTGGCGACACTTGCAGGCTGCCCCCAGAACACTCTACGCAAAAGATGCATTTCACTGTGTGTTTCGATGTACATGTGACTAATAAAGATATCTTATGCGGAGTTAAGTTCTTTGTGTAATATTGTTGCATAGTCTCTGTAATTAGTACAGTCCCAACTCCTGACTATACAAGGAAAGAAAAAAAAATGATGGCAGGCAAAAATGGCCAGTTCTTATCCAAACAGAAAGAACAAGTAACATACAAAAAGCTGGAGGAACTCAGCGGGTCAGGCAGCATCTAAGGAGGAAAATGGACAGTCGACATTTCTGGTTGAGACCCTTCATCTGTCCATTTCCCTCCACAGATGCTGCCTGACCCACTGAGTTTATCCAACTTTTGTGTGTTGCTCCAGATTCCAGCATCTGCAGTCTTGTGTCTCGAGAAAGGTGAGCTGTCTAATGTTGGAGAACTTCCTCATTTTAAAAATCTCTTCTGTCCCTTCACCTCCAGGGAAGAACACCCTGGCAGTCTTTCTCGCTGTGAATCCTTCCTGCACTTTCTCGATGCCTCTCCTGCCCCATTACAACCAGCAAATCGTTCCCTTTTTCATGAGAAGCAAACTCAAAATTCTATCAACTGAATGCACGAGCAAGAGAGGTTAAACAGCAACAGCACAGGAATCAAGTACGGTGTGTGCATCACAGATGTGCATCGTAAGAGAGAGAGGCAATGCCACAGACTAAATTACTCAGCAATAATAAAGAAAAATAGTTATTTTTTTTAAACAGATTAGAAGAGTGCAGAAACAAAAATTTTTAACAGATGTCTGCTTTATGATAGGTTCAGGTCAAGTAAACACAGTGAGCACCAATCATAAAAATTCATACCATGGGGCAGCCATCCAAAAATTCCATTAACAGGAATGCTCACTTTCAAAGCTCCGGATAAAAACTGGTTCAACGTTTGAGGGAATCTTAGCTTCTGACAGGTGGTGACCCTTCCCTGTGGAGTTGTGGGAGAGGAAAACCAATTAATATCCGGCCACGCTTGCTGTCAAAGGTTGCCACGTTGGAAAGAAAGCTTGCAAGCCCCCGTAATGGACACAGCCATCTGATACAAAACCTCCACCATTCTGAGCTTGGATAGGGGATATCTTATGCTGCCACCACACATTTCTATCCAATTTCCCAAAGTGCTTCACAAAGCGTGGCAGTCAGCCCCATGAGACATGGTCATAGGCTCAGTCAAGGAAGGGTGAGTGCTGTGGTGAAGGACGGTGGGCACTTAAAGTAACAGGAAGAGGAAACTTCCTGAACACCTGGGTCATCGGTGATGGAAAGGTCTGGGACAGGGGTACCAAGATGAGGTGCCTACACCTCTTGCTGATGAGTTGGTGCAGTATCTCCTATCTTCCAGAGACCTCCACCCCAGGACGTTGGTGAGACTGTATTTGGAGTGTTGTGTGTGGTTCTGGTCGCCCAGCTATAGGAAGGATGACATTAAGCTGGATATGGTGCAGGAAAGGTTTGCGATGATGTTACTGGGACTGGAGGGCTTGAGTTATGAGGAGAGGTTGGATAAGTACACGGATGGGAAAGGTTGAGGGGGGGGGGGTATGGGCCAAATGCAGGCAAATGGGTCTAGCAGGTGGGCACCTTGGTCAGCATGGACGAGTTGGGCCGAAGGGCCTGTTTCCATGCTGTGTTACTCTACGAGAGGCTGGATAGGCTGGGACTTTATTCCCTGGAGGGTAGGAGGCTGAGGGGTGACCTTATAAATGTTTATAAAATCATGAGGGGCGCAGATGGTCACAGAGAAACCTTGTTTTCATTCTATGGGTGTATGCCCGAATTGTGAACTACCTAATGTGCATCACTTGATCTCATTCTGTCTGTGTACGTCTCCAGGACACAAAGTGCTTCGCTGAGGCATTTATCATCACCAGGTCTTCACGAGGATTTTCAGCCTTTCCTTACTATTAAAGGCATAGTCTCTACATTGACGACCCAAATAGTGGACAGTATTTCACAGCTGTTTGCACCAGAAGTCCCAGCTATGAGTGAGATACGCCCTTCGTCGACTGCGCTCTCCTGAGCATCCAACCCGGTCCTACTTCGCAATAAAGCAGCAGCAATCACTCAGGGTGGATGTCAGCTGCTGAGTACAAGTACATGGATCCCTGAAAGTGGCATCACAGGTAGACAGGCTGATGAAGAATGCATGCTGGTCTTCATCAGTCAGGGCATTGAGAACAGGAGTTGGGATGTTATGTTACAGCTGTACGAGACGTTGGTGAGGCTGCACCTGAAGTACTGTGTTCAGTTTGGTCACCCTGCTATAGGAAAGATGCCATTAAGCTGCAAAGGGTGCAGAAAAGATTTACAAGGATGTTGCCAGGACTTGAGGGACTGAGTTATAGAGAGAGGTTGAGCAAACTAGGACTTTATTCATTGGGGTGCAGGAGAACGAAGGGTGATCTTATAGAGGTGTATAAAATCATAAGGGACATGCACACAGGGTGAATGTACACAGTCTTTTTCCCAGGGTTGGGGAATCAAGAACTAGAGGGCATAGGTTTAAAGTGAGGGGGAGAGATTTAATAGGAACCTGAGGGGCAACTTCTTCACCCAGAGGGTGGTTGGTATATGGAATGAGCTGTCAGTGGAAGTGGTTGAGGCAGGTACATTAACAGCATTTAAAAGGTACTTGGATAGGAAAGGTTTGGAGGGATATCGGCCAAACGCAGGAAAACGGAACCAACTTAGATGGGCATCTTGGTCAGCATGGACCGGTTGGGCCAAAGGGCCTGTATCCATGCTGTATGACTCTATAAGCCCATGCAGAGTCATCAATTAATGTCCATTTCCACACACAGAACCAGGGATGGAAACAAAGGTAGAAAACTGACCTCGTAAATAGATGGGCCAAAAAGGAGACTGTGTGAAAAGCAGTGGACAACAATCCCTCTCTGGAGTTCAGGTGACAACTGCAAGTGGCTCCAGGTTAATGCCTTGCTGTTCAAGGTTATCCAAACAATTAAGGCATAAAGCAAAAAATCCATTGCAGCATCTTTTGTCTAGACACGTCGCACAAAAAGCAATTTAAATTCACAGTCGTGTCATGCATGTCAAACAAAGCTCATTTTTAATCCCAAGTAAACCCAAATGAATGGTCTCCGTGGCAACTCTGCATGGGATTCCTCACATTCCTGCAATACTGCTTGCGAGATGGTGAAGGCACTGGAAACTTCGGCAGCTCGCTGTGTGTGGAGGCGAGAAGGTTCAGTGCCGGGGGGGTGGGAGGGGGGGGTGGAAACAGAAAGCCAGGCACGGCCTAAATGTGCGTTTCTTGCTTCATCAGGAAGCCGTCCCCACACCAGCCACCCCCAGATTGTTGAACAGTGGGAACGACACAGCTCTGGGACTGCCGACATCTCTGCTACCTGTAGGGGATCTTCACCCATCACCCTGTCCTCTACAATTCAGGTCATCCCATTACAGGATGGACGTGGAGGCTTTGGAGAGGGTTCGGAAGAGGTTCACCAGGATGCTGTCTGGATTTGAGGGTATGAGCTATAAGGAGAGGTTAGACAAACTTGGGTTGTTTTCTCTGGAATGTCAGAGGCTGAGGGGAGATCTGACAGAAGTTTATAAGATTATGAGAGGCATGGATAGGGTAGACAGTTAGAATCTTTTTCCCCAGGGTGGAAATGTCAGGTACTAGAGGACATGCATTTAAGGCAGGAGGGGAAAAGTTTATAGGAGGTGTGTGGGGTAAGTTTTTTTTACACAGTGTGGTGGGTGCCTGGAACGAGCTGCCAGGGATAGCGGTGGAAGCAGATACGATAGTGGTGTTTAAGAGGCTGTTAAACAGAGACATGAATATGCAGGGATTGGAGGGATATGGATCATGTACAGGCAGAAGAGATTTAGTTAATTTGGCATCATGTTCGGCACAGGCATTGTGGGCTGAAGGGCCTGTTCCTGTGCTGTACTGTTCTAGGTTCTATTTAACCTACACTCTCCCTTCTCTTGCAATCTCCCACCATTAAAATTCTTGAACAAAAAACTGCAGATGCTAGAAATCTGAAACAAAAATAAAGAAAATTGCTGTAAAGACTCCACAGATGCTGCCTGACCTGCCAAGTATTACTACCATTACATTTTTATTATTAAATTTCTTGTTGCTTTCAAACCTCCCCCTCTCCCAGCCTCTGCCTAACTCTGCAACCTCCTCCAACCCTCTGAGATCTCCTCCATTCCAGGTAATTCCCACCACCAAGCTCCCAAGTTCCCTCCTTCCCCAAACCTTGCTGCCTCTCCACCTCCATCCTCCCATGACCCATCCTCTAAATCTTTGGCCAAGCTTTTAATCACCTGTCCTGGTGTCTGACTGTGTGATTCAATGTGAAACCTTCTCTCATAACACTACTGGGTGCAAGCGGTAGTGTAGCGGTTAGTGTGACGCTATTACAGCACCAGCGATCGGAGTTCAATTCCCACTGCTGTCTGTAAGGAGCTTGTCCGTTCTCCCAGTGTCTGCGTGGGTTTCCTCCGGGTGCTCCGGTTTCCTCCAACATTCCAAAGACGTATGGGTTAGGTTATCATGGGTTTAAAATGGGCGGCGCAGACTCAATGCTAATACAGCGAGAAGTGTAGACAGAGTCCATGGAGGGGAAACTGGTTTCCGTGATGTGCTGAGCTGTGTCCACAACTCTGCAGCTTCTCATAAACTCTGGGATTCTTCTAACCTCCATGCCCATTGCTGGGAAAGTTTTCATTAACACCCACCCCTCTTTCCCCTGAAGAAGGGGGTGGTGAGCTGCAATCTTAAACCACTGCAGTCCTTTTGGTGGAACTATTCCCACAATACTGCTGGGGGAGGGGGTGCCCGGATTTAGTGACGTTGAAGGAACAGCAATATATTTCCAAAGCAGGGGGTTGGGATGGTGGTGTTCTGCTCCAGTAATCCCCGCCAGATGCCGGACTCTGTTCCCTCTAGTCATAGAATAATACGGCACAGAAACAGGCCCTTCGGCCCAACTCAGCCGTGACAACCAAGGTGCCCACTAAGCTAGTCCATGTTTCGCCCATAACGCTTGAAACCTTTCCTATCCCTGTACTTATCCAAATGTATTTTAAACGTCACTATTGCACCTGCCTCAACCACTTCCTCTGGCAGCTCGTTCCAAACACTCACCACCCTCTGGGTGAAGAAGTTGCCTCTCGGGTCCTTTTTAAATCCTTCCCCTCTCACCCTAAACCTATGCCCTCTAGTTCTTGGTTCCCTTTCCCTGGGATTTTAAGTAGAGAATCCAGAACAAGGGGATGTGGTTTCAGGATAATGGGTTGGACTGAGGGGAAGGGGCTTTCTTTAGGCAGTGGCTTGTAAATCTTTGGGATTGAGCAGCTTGGAGGACGGTGGATGCTCGGTCATTGGGGGCACCAATGAGATTGGGGGTAGGTAGACTGAGCAGCAAGGGTTGAGGCACAGCATCTCGCTGACTGGCAGAGAATGCTCGAGGGAACTCTTATCCCCATTCCCTACGTTCCTCTGTTCCAAGGCCTTTGTTACCCTTATCCTTCAGGGGTACAGGTCAAAGGTTTGGGAGGTGATAGAACATAGAACAGTACAGCACAGAACAGGCCCTTCAGCCCGATAATGTTGGCCGACATAGCTATTCCCTCCTACCTACAGAAACATCCAAGACCTACAGTGATGTCCAAGAAATATTGGCAAGTTACATTGCGCTGGGTCTGAATGGTTAGGGTGGGCTCCAAATGCACTGCAATGGAGGGATGCATTAAACCCTCTGCATTGGTGAGCAGGGGGATGGGACAACCACTGGCTGGAAGCTCCCCGAGAACTCCAAGCTTTTCCTCATTTTATGCAAAGCCTGCATCCAACCAAGGGTCTGATGCTGAGGGTTATCCGGCGATTGTCCAATCTAACTTGAAGGGAAAGGGATGGGTGGGGGACAGGACTGGAAGATGAGGAAGCAAAAAGGTGCCTTTTCGTCCTCCCCTCACACCACAACTTCCTAACCCGTATGTCTTTGGAATGTGGGAGGAAACCGGAGCACCTGGAGGAAACCCACGCAGACATGGGGAGAACGTACAACCTCCTTACAGACAGTGGCCAGAATTGAACCTGGGTCACTGCTGCTGTAATAGCATTACGCTAACTGCTACACGTGCCTGAGGAGTGAGAAAGGGAAGCAGAATTCTCGAGATTGGAATTAGTGATAAGGCCATTCATAGCCTCAGGAAAGCTCCTCATTCAACTGATCTGTATCCTAATCTCCATCTACCTGACTTGGTTCAGTGGAAGGAGACGGCAGTGCAGTGGTTAAGTTACTAGACCAGTGGCCACAGTTCAGAACCACTGATCCGGAGACACAAGTTCAATTCCCACACCAGCAGCGGAGGAATTTGTTAATCTAGAACTCATTTTAAAATGAGCTGGTTGCAGTAATGGTAAACAGAAATAGTCACTGAATTGTCATAAAAATATATCAGGTTCACCAAGGGAAAGATATCCGCTGTCCTTACATAGTCAAGGCTACACGTGACTCCAGGCGCACCAATGTGGTTGACTCTTAATTACCCCCATTAGTTCAAGGGCAATTAGGGACTGTGGTTTTGCCAGTAGCATTCACGTCCTGGGAATGTGAAAGCCTTCGATAACCCCTGCCCAATGAAAGGCCATTCATTCTCTGCTCAGAAATTTTCAAGTGATCTCCACACAGTAGCGCAGCTGGCAGAGTTGCTGCCACACAGCTCTAGCGACCCAGGTTCGGTCCTGACCTTGGGCACTGTCTGCGTGGAGTTTGCACGCTCACCCTGTGACTGCATGGGTCACCCCCCCCCCCCAAGCTGCCCCAGTTTCCTCCCACATCCTTAAAACGTGGAGGTCGGTAGGTTAGTGTGTAGGTGGGTGGTAGAATCTGAGTGAGAATAAAACAGGATGAGTGTAGATGAGGGTTTGATGGTTGGTGCGGATTCAGTGGGCGGAAGGACCTGTTTCTGTCCTGTGCATCTCCATGGATTCTTTGTGTGATGGTGTTCCAGATTTCCATTCCCCTTAGCATAAAGAAATGCTTCCTGACATCACCGCCGGCTCCTGTTTGGTTCCTCCTGCTCCGGACTCGCTCACCCCCGGAGGAAGTAGTTTGGCTCTATTTATCCTATCAACTTCTATAATCGTCCTAAATGCCTCAATTAAACTGCCCCTTGATCTGCCAGACCCGTGGGACTGCCCACCCAGCTTACACAGGATGTCCTCGGAGTTTAACCCCTTCAGCCCCGTGACGTTCCTCTGGCGCTGCACTACACCCACCATTCCCTCACCAAGTTCAAATCCCACCAAGGGAGCTACGGAACTTAACTCCTGATAACAATCTGGAATTCTTAAAAACATTTCTCATTCATAATGACAACCACAAAATTAATCCATTTTTTGTAAAACCTCATCTGGTTCATTAATGTCCAGAGGAGGAAAACTACTGTCTTTTCCTGATCTGGCTTAGAGCCATACAGCACAGAAACAGGCCCTTCGGCCCAACTGGTCCATGCTGACCGAGTTTCCCATCTAAGCTAGTCCCATTTGTCTGCATTTAGCCTGTATCCCTCTAAACCTTTCCTGTCCACGTACCTGTCCAAGTGTCTTTTAAACGTTGTAATTGTACCTGCCCCTAGCAGCTTATTCTGGAGACACACCACCATTCTTCCCCACTGCTGTCAGAGTTGTGAACCAGTCACCTGTTTCACATCCCCTTCCCGTTGGTGCTGCCATGATCTCCATCTCTTAATTCTACCTCTCTCGGTTTTTCCATTATTGTCACTTCACTCTTTACAATATTTTCATTGAATCCATGGATAAAAATACAGAGTACATGCATCAAGAAAGAGAATAAAAATACTACTGAATACGTTGTATTAAATCGTATTTAGATTACAATACTCTAAATTAATAATCACATATAGTAGTTAGTTAATAAAGGAAGAAAAAAATTGAAATATTTTATTATAAAAAAAATCTACTCCCACTACCAAAACCTGAAGCTGTTAGATGGAAAAAACAAGGAAAAACTTTTAAATATGTAACTGTGTCAGCCAATATCTGCATTTTACTCCCCAAATCAGAGATTTTGAAAATAATTCAAAAAAGGTCCCCACAGGGTTTGAAAGTCTAGGTTAGGTTCAAAAACTGAAGAGCGAATCTTCTCTAGATTCAAATATGACATAACATCCCGTAACCATTGAACATGCGTAGGCAGAATAACTTCCTTCCATTTAAGCAATACTGCTCTCCTGGCTATGAGAAATAAAAGCCAGAATATGTAAATCAGAAGCCTTCAAAGTTATATCTTTTTCTCCAACAATTCCAACCATTATTGTCACTTCACCATTTCTTTTTGCACTACTTCATATTGCACTACTGTTTATTCAATATTTTCACATCATATAGATCCCTCTTCAATAACTTTCCAATTTAGAGGAATGGAGTTGATGACATAATTTTGCTCTGTTTCTACTGAGAAATTTCAGTCCAGTCTTTTTTTCTTTTGAAATTTTTCTTTTTAGTCTGGTTTGATATATTGTTTATAATTTTTCTTATTGATTTGGGGATTTTTTTTCTTTTCTTTTATATACACAATAAATCTCTTTCTTTCCTTTCTTTTATATTATATTCATTTACTAAGAGATCATGGGATCTACAGATTTTTTTTATATTTCATTATTCTTTATGATTATCTATGCCATGATTGTTCTCCCGATCTCTCTGCATTACATGTACAAACACTGATGTTATGTATTAATCTGTATTAATTTGGAAACTAATAAAAAGATTGAAAAAGAAAGAAAGATTGAACTACTGTTGTTGCACCATTCCGTTGTTTTGCACTCGTTGCCGTATTTATTGTTGCATTTATTATTTACCACGTATACTGATTACTCTGTGAGCTTCACGCGAGCAAGGAATTTCATTGCACCCTGCTGTATATGACAAACTAATCTAATCTAATGCGACTCCGGACCCAGCAGTGTGATTGGCTCTGAAACGGCCCTGAAGCCAATCATGTTGTACCACAAGTGCGACACTGAAATGGAGAAGGAGTAAAAACCAGCCGGCATCGACCTGGGCACTTAATCCAGACATGGCAAGCTTGCTCCCAGCAGTGTCAGCCTTGCAAAGTCTTCCCTTGGGAGCACCTTCACTGGAAGGAGTGCGGCAGTTCAAGGGGACAGTTCAGCCGCACCTTCTCAAGGGCAATGAACGCTGGCTTGGCTGGAAATGCTTAGGAATCAAACAAATGAATAAGTAAAATGGGAAATTCTTTATGAGGTTTAGGCTGCGGACAAACCCGAATTGAATCTGTGTTACATCTGATTAAGCAAATAACTAAAACAGCATGAGGTGTACAATAAAAATGGTGTATTTTTTTTTACATTCAGTAAAAAGATATAAAAAAAAGCAACAGATTTACAAATTATTTCTCTTGTGAACATGTCTCAAGAAGGCAGCATCCATCACTAAGGATCCTCACCACCTGGGACATGCCCTCTTCTCGTTACTACCATCAGGAAGGAGGTACAGGAGCCTGAAGACCCACACTCAACAAGAACAGCTTCTTCCCCTCCACCATCAGATTTCTCAACAGTCCATGAACCCTTGAACACTACCTTGTGATTCCTTCTTTTAGGGCAGGTACGGTAGTGTAGCGGTTAGCGTAACGCTTTACAGCGTCAGCGAACCGGGTTCAAATCCGACCACTGTCTGTAAGGAATTTGTATGTTCTCCCCATGTCTGCGTGGGTTTCCTCCCACATTCCAAAGATGTATGGGTTAGGAAGTTGTGGGCATGCTGTGTTGGCACTGGAAGCGTGGCGACACTTGCGGGCTGCCCCCAGAACACCACACAAAAGGATGTATTTCACTGTGTGTTTCAATGTACATGTGACTAATAAAGATGCACTTATGCACTATTTATTTATTTTTGTAATTTATAGATTTTACATCTTTGCACTTACTACTGCCGCAAAACAACAAATTTCACGTCATATGTCAGTGATAATAAATCTGATTCTCCACTGGCTCACTAGAGTCATACAGCAGGGAAACAGGCCCTTCAGCCCAACCACCTAAGCTAGACCCATTTGCCTGCGTTTGGCCCATATCCCTCCAAACCTTTCCTATCCATGTACCTGTCCAAGTACCCTTTAAATGTTGTTAATGTACCTGCCTCAACCACTTCCTCTGGCAGTTCATTCCATATACTGACCATCCTCTGGGTGAAAAAGTTGCCCCTCAGGTTCCTATTAAATCTTTCCCCACTCACCTTAAACCCATTGCCCTTTAGTTCTTGGTTCCCCATCTCTGGTAAAAAGACTGCACATTCACCCTATCTATGCCCCTCATGATTTTCTACACCTCTACAGGATCACCCCACATTCTCCAATGGTCCAAAGAAATAAAAACCCAGCCTGCTCAACCTCTCTCCATGAGTCAGTTCCGGCAACATCCTCGTAAATCTCCTGTGTAATCTTTCCAGCTTAATAGCATCTTTCCTATAGCAGGGTGACCAAAACTGAACACAGTTACTCCAGCAACCGCACCCATTATTTAAACTGGGTGCAGTTTACCCAAGTCCCTCCTGCAGACCAGAGTGGAACCTGCCTCCACCACATCTGTGGGCAGTGCATTACACATTCCAACCACCCAGTTTCGCTCCTCTCTCTCTTAACTCTCTTTGCCTTTATTTTACATCTGTGACCTCTAGTCCTTGACCCCTCTGCCAATGGAATGGCCTCCCACTCTCTCCAGATCCTTCATGATTTTACAGGCAATCCCCTCATTACAGTGGGGGGGAAGCAAGTTTTGCATTCCTAGAAAACGGGCAGTGTTGCAATTTCAGTAACGTGAAGCCGTGTCATCTGCTTGTTAGAAAAAATAAATTTTGTGGTGTTTTAATTCCCCCACATTAATTCCATGAGAGCAAATTTTATTCAATACCTTAAATTTCTGGGTAGTGATTTATGAATTCTGTAAGGGTAAATTTTTGTAACCCCAACAGCCAGAACACAGAGGTCTCCTGTATATATTTCCATTAAATCTCCCCCAGCCTCCTCTTCAAAGGGGACAGTAGAATCCGGGCCATGCCATCTTCTCGCAGTTCCCATCGGGCAGGACGTACAGAAGCCTGAAGTCCCACACCACCAGGTTCAGGAACAGCTACTTCCCTTCAACCATTCCGTTCTTGAACCAACCTGCACCACCCTAATCACTACCTCAGTATAGCAACACTGTGACCTCTGATTACTTTGTACTAAAATTGACTTTTTTTTGTCCTATTTGTGTTCTTTCTTGTAAAAATTGTGCATAATTTACATTTAACTTACATTTTTCTTGTGAGTGCTGCTTATATGATACAATGTGCCTGTGATGCTGCTGCAAGTAAGTTTTTCATTGCTCTTGTGCATGTGACAATAAGCTCAACTTGGACCCTATCATAAGGTGTCTGGAAGTCCACCTATAATTGTATCAACTGCACTTCCATCATCCATTACTCCTGTTACCCCAGCAACAATTTCTATCAAATTGATTAAACACAATTTGCCCTTTTGAAATCTATGAAGGCTTGGCTTAATTGATCCTCTTTCTGATCTTGTCCCAAGCCAACCTTCCTAAAAGCGTTCCCACCACTCGGTTAAACTGGCTGCCTGGGCAAATCCTTGCTCTCTTTTTCCAAACAAGGGTCTAACCCTCACCAATCTCTACCTCCAGCATCACCCCTGCCCCCCAACGCCGTATCCAAAGAGCTTGTTTGGATTATAGGCAGCGTCCCAACAATCTCCTTCCATGCTTCCCTAAAAATTGTATGATGCATTCCATCTGGTCCTGATGACTTACCCACTTAAAAGTTCAGCCACTTTTTTCCTAACGTCTCCACGCTATCAACTGTTAACGCATCTAGTGTCTCAACTATCTCCTCCTCCACTATTATTCTGTAAACTCCCTGTTCCCTGGTGAAGACAAAATGAGTACTTTGCATCTGTATCTTAACACTGGCCTCTGCATCAGTGTGCAGGTTCCATTTATGTTCTTAAAGGGCCCCACTCCATCATGCACCACACTTTCACGATTTATGTGCCTGTAGAACATTTCTGGATTCCTATTTGCGTGGGCAGTTAATCTTTTCTCAAACACTCCCTTTCCCTCTTTCGTAATTAGCCTACAATTATTTCCAGTTTCCCAGCATAATCTGTCAATCAACATTTATAAAATAATCTGTCAGCCATCCTATTACTGCTTGTGGGAGCGTCCCGTGCTCTTTGGCTATTGGATCCCTGCATTACAACAGTGGCCACAGCTCAGAAGTGCCCCCATTGGCTGGAAGATGCTTGGGGACGTCCTAATAGGGATGGGCAAGACTCTGCTGAAACGCAAGCCGTACCCTTCGCAAGAGCCTCCTCTCACTCCTCTACCTGACTTCTTTTTGCCTCGTGTGCTTAACTCCAGTGCAAACTACTGCATGCAACTCCAGTGGCCCAGGTTTGATCCTGACTGCCAGTGTGGCATTTCCATAAATTTCCTTGCACATCCCAAATACATGCTATTGGGTCACTGGCCACTGCAAATTACCACTAAGTAGCAAAAAGAAAGTCAAAGGGGAATTGATGGATATGTGAGAGAGAATAAGTCACAGGGCTACAGTACAAGGGGGACGGGATTATTTTGTTAGGAGACAGCACGAATCCAATGGGACAAATAGCCTCCCACTGCATGGTATAATAAGTAAATGAGGCTTTGCGAGCAGACTTGGTCCATAGAGAGACGTTAAGGCATGGGAGGATGAGAAAAATCAGTGGAGATGCATTTCTATCCAATGGTGGGAAGGCTTTACGCAGAGGTCAAGTGTGTCCGTGCTCCATCGGAGACTTGACACACGGAAACTGGAGCACGGACAATTACTCAGCACATTATCCAATCTGCACGCACGTTAAAGTGGTGCAAAGACAGACAAACCCTTCCAGATAAGGACTGAACTTGCTTCAACCTTCACTCTTCACAAACTCAGTCTGATACTTAGGGAGGAACAGCCACTGCACACAGCTGCTAACAGAGAGGCAAGGATTAACTCTTTAACCTTCCTCTCATGCCCTAATACTTTGGCCTTGAGCAACACACAATCTGCTAGAGGAACTCAGCGGGTCGAGCAGCATCTGTGGGAGGAAAGGAATTGTCGACGTTTCTAGTCGAAACCCTGCATCGGGACTCAATGCAGGGTTTCGACCCGAAATGTCGACCATTCCTTTCCCTCCACAGATGCTGCTCGACCCGCTGAGTTCCTCCAGCAGATTGTTTGTTGCTCCAGATTCCAGCATCTGCAGTCTCGTGTCTACATAATGAAAGACCCCACCCACCCCAGACAGTCTCTCTTCTCCCCCCTCCCATCAGACTGAAGACACAAAAGCCTGAAAGCACGTATCACCAGGCTCAAGGACAGCTTCTATCCCGCTGTTATAAGACCTCTTATATGATAAGATGGACTCTTGACCTCACAATCTACCTTGTAATGGCCTTGCACCTTATTGTCTGCCTGCATTTTCTCTGTAACTGTAACACTTTATTCTGCATTCTGTTATTGTTTTCCCTTGCACTACCTCGATGCACTAATGTGATGAAATGATATATATGGATGGCATACAAAGTTCTTCAACTGTACCTCGGTACATGTGACAATATTAAACCAATTTACTTTGGCCTTGAAGAGTTACTGCCTCGATACACCAGAATAGAACTGGTACCTCAAGGGTTAAACGACAAGGCCAGGTTGTTTGTCCTGCCCTGGAGTATGGGAAGGCTGCAGTTTGATCTGATCAAGATGTTTACAATGGGATTCCATGGGGGAGGGGATCTATCACCTCTCAATGGGGGCTGCACAGAGCAGAGGGGGTGGGGCCTTAAGTTCCCAGCAAGGGCGGTGTGGGAGTAATGGCAGGAGGCACTGCCTCACACGAAAGGGAGCGTGAACCAGAATGCCCCACCTCCACACCGCACGGGACGGCCCAAATAACTGCCTGGGAGAGCCACACTAAACTCTCGGCATCGAGGTCAATGGATTTTGTTAAAGTATCACGAGGTGCAGAGGAAAGATGGCAAGGTTCCAATGCAAGGTCACTGACTTGAAACAATAACTCTTATCGAGAGTCAGACAGCAGGGCAATAGGCCTGAATCTGCGCCTACCATCAACTGCTCATTGTTACTAACCCAACACTAACCCCATTTTATACTCCCCACATTCTCTTTGATTTAATTTCTTTATTAGTCACACGTACTTCGAAACACACAGAGAAATGCAGCTTTTGCGTAGAGTGTTCTGGGGGCAGCCCGCAAGTGTTGCCACGCTTCCGGCGCCAACATAGCATGCCCACAACTTCCTAACCCGTACGTCTTTGGAATGTGGGAGGAAACTGGAGCGCCCGGAGGAAACCCACGCAGACACGGGGAGAGCGTGCAAACTCCTTACAGGCAGTGGCGGGAAGTGAACCCGGGTCACTGGCACTGTAATAGCGTTACGCTAACGACTACACTACCATGCATTCCCACTAACTCCCCCAGATTCTACCACCCACCTACACTTGAGGTAGAACAGTGCAGCACAGGAACAGGCCCTTCGGCCCACGATGTCTGTGCTGACCATGATGCCAGTCCAAACTATTCCCCACCTGTTTGCATGGAGACACAAGAGACGGCAGATGGTGGAACCTGGAGCAACACACAAAGCGCTGGAGGAACTCAGCAGGTCAGGCAGCATCTATGGAGAGAGATGGACAGTCGAAGGATTTTGGGTCGAGACCCTTCATCTGGACTGAAAGATTGGGGGGGGGGGAGGGGTGGAGCAAGGGCTGGCAGGTGATAGGTGGATCCAGGTGAGGGGGGTGATTGGCAGATGGAGGGGAGGGGGAGAGTGGGAATGTCATCAGAATCCAGGAGGTGCTAGTTGGAAGTGACAAAAGGGCTGAAGTTGATGGAATCTGACAGGAGAGGAAGGCGGAGCAAGGAATAAAGGGTGGGGAGGGGAACCGGTGGGAGGAGTGTGGGGCAAGTGGGCATATGGAGAGGGTGGCGGGAGGGGAAAGAGATGGGATGATGGGTGCCAGTGGGATCAGGAGGAGAGGGCAAAGGGACAAGAGGGGGAGCGGTGTACCACAAGGTGGAGAATTCACCGGTCATGCTGCCAGGTTGGAGATTACCCAGGGTGATGGATGGATGGATGGTGACCCAGTGGCACCGCTGGTAGTGTAGAAGACAATGGGAAGGGAGCTCTGGTGAACAAAGGGTTACTCTCTCTCCTTACTGGTAAACAGCTTGAGCCACCTGCTCGTGTAAGGCAGTTACTGAGCTTGGCTGAGAAGGAGTTGCTGAGCTTCAGGGCCACAAGGAAACAGGGTTGTTTGATAACTGTGAAAGATGTGTTAACCTGTCTGGCTGCACACAGCAGCCTCGGCTTGACCAATGGTAACGTGAGCTGGTCAAGCATACCCAAATATGGGTATGTCTGTACAGTAGGTGGACACCCACCAGAGAACAATGTATTTAAGTTTGTTAGCACCCTGTATTCCTTGAGTCGGGCCATGTGCAGGGAAGAGCAGCACTGACTGTTTGCTCCTCCATGTACCCCCACTTCCGCTAGAGTTAAATTAATCGTATTTTCTTTGGTTCTGCTGTTGTCTGATTTATTACAGTGCCAGTCGACTTTCACAGTAGATCTGCTGCCTCACGGCTCCAGTGACCAGGGTTCAATCCTGACCTCGGGTGCTGATTGTGTGGAGTTCACACGTTCTCCCTGCGACCACGTGGGTTTCCTCTCACATCTCAAAGACATGTGGGTTGGTAGGTTAATTGGCTGCTGTAAATTGCCCCGAGTGTGTGAGTGAGTAGAACCTGGGGCAGAATAGAATGGGATTGGTGTTAATGGTTGGTTGATGGTCAGTGCGGACTCAGAGTAAGTACAGTATACGTTGGAGGCGGTACACAATGCAGCACTGCATATGGGGAACGGGTGCCATTCAAACGGCCCTGCTTTTGTTCTACTGGACTTCAGGCAAGTGGAAAGAATTCCATCACACCCCTGGGCCTTGTAGGTGGTGGAAAGGCCATGGGGTGTCACCCACCACAGGGCGAGGCCCTCACCAATCTTACAAGAGATCTCATGGCATCACGTCCAAGCTGATAACATCTCCCCAACCAACAGACTATTACGGACTCTCTGGTCATCAGCACAATGATGCTGGTTGGATCCTGTTGTGCACAAACCGGCTACCACTTTTCCGAGACACTGCAGATGCTGGAATCTGGAGCAACAAATAAGATGCTGGAGGAACTCAGTGGGTCGGGAAGCATCTGTTGGGGGAAAAGGGCAGGCAGGGCGGTGTAGCGGTTAGCGTAACACTATTACAGCGTCAGCGACCTGGGTTCGATTCCGGCTGCTGTCTGTAAGGAGTTTGTATGTTCTCCCCGTGCCTGCGTGGGTTTCCTCTGGGTGCTCCGGTTTCCTCCCACATTCCAAAGACGTACGGGTTAAGAAGCTGTGGGCATGCTATGTTGGTGCTGGAAGTGTGGCGACACTTGCAGGCTGCCCCCAGAACACTTTACGCTAAATATGCATTTCACTGTGTGTTTCGATGTACGTGTGACTAATAAAGAAATCTTAGAATTGTCAACACTTTGGGTCAAGACCCTCCACGGAGGGTACAGTTGAAGGGTCCTGACCCGAAACGTTGACTGTCCATTTCCCTCCACAGATGCTGCTTGACCCACTGAGTCCCTCCAGCTTCTCATTGGCTGCTACCACACTTCTGACCTGCTCTTGATTGCCAGAAGGTTGGTGTTGGGGAGAATTGATAAGTCACGGGCGGCTGGTTGGACTGGCTTATTTGTCACCTAATGAGTTAATCACAAGGAAGCTCAACATGACCTTCACTGAGCTGTTTCCGAGTTTGACTTTTCACTTTGCCTGTTGGTTTTGGCACTGCGTGGAAGATTTCTGTTGTACAACAGGCCAAAACGCATAAACATATTTTTGCCTGGTTTAGTCCCTACAACAGGAGCAAACTGAACTGTGATTGGCTGATCAGGAACAGACAACTGAGGTTACCTTCTCCATGGCACTGAGCCCGTCTCTTAAAAGGTTCAAGAATGTGAGTCATAATTATCTTCCAGAACATGAACACAGCAGAAGCGTTGTATTCAAGGGGGAAAAAAGCTTATTTCCAGTTTAGGGTGAATCATATAAAAGAATTTTGCAAGCTTTGAACTGACTCTGTGGTATTTGATTAAAATTTCCTCATACTGTCTGTTGTCCAGTTACGATGGATTTAGTCGGTTTCTCTTTCAACCTCTATGGGCTGTTTTCTCTCAACATCCTCACTGCCAAAGCTGACAATGGCATATAGGGTGAGCTTTTCCAGTGTCAGAGTCACAGAGCATGGAAACAGGCCCTTCGGCCCAACTCATCCATGCTGACTTGTGTTGCCCAGCGAGCTAGTCCCATCTGCTTGCATTTGACCCATAGCCCTCTAAACCTCTCCTATCCATGGACTTATCCAGATGGCTTTTAAATGCTGCTAATGTGCCCTCCTCAACCACTATTTCTGGCAGCTCGTTCCAAATACGCACCACCCGTTGCAGGAAGCTGCCCCTGATGTCCCTTTTAAATCTCTCGCCTCTGATCTTAAACCTATGCCCTCTTGTTTTTAGCACCCCCTCCCTGGGAAAAAGACTGTGTGCTTTCACCCTGTCTATGCCCCTCATGATCTTACATACCTCTATCAAGTCACCCCTCAATCTCCTAATTTTCAAGGAATAAAATCCTAGACTATGCAATCTCTCCTTGTAACTCAGGCTCCCAAGACCAGACAACATCCTGGTAAATCTTTTCTGCACGCTTTCTAGTTTAACAACATCTTTCCTATAACAGGGTGACCCCAGAACACTCTACGCAAAAGACCAAAACTGTGCACAAATGAGTGAGAAGGCACTGTTAATCTCTCTGCAGTCCAGTGTGTGTTACAGTACAGCAGCCATTCCAGAAGTTGGAACTGTGTCAACAGTTTGGAATCTGAATTTGAGTCCAGCCCCTGAGACAATCCAGTCAGCATTACTCTGCCCTTTGTAAAGGCACATTCTGCGGCTCTGCTTTATAGGTTGGTGCTGTGCCAAACTGAGGGACCCAGCCAGGAGAGCAGATTCCAGCACAGATCCCAACTGGTGACAAACAGGCAAGCACAGGAACCTTGGCTGATGTTTCCCAACCACCCCCCCCCCCCCAACCTGTTCTTCCTCCCCTCCCTCTCAACTTCAATGTGAATCTCCCCCCACACAAAAAAAAACAAAAATACTGGAAGCACAGGCAGTTGTCCAGAGAGAGGGTAGGTGAATGTCAAGGGTGGTCCCACTGACGCACCGAGTTTTAAACTGACTAATTGGATAACTCATTAAACACCAGCCGCACTCTGAAGACTATGCAAGAGGTGTCACGACATGGTGTCCAGAATGATCATCTCTCTCAATCAAGAGTCCCCCAGTCACTGCCACGGAAACTTGCTGTGCACAAATTGGTCGCCATGTTTCCTACATTACAGGAGTACTTCATCCACTCGACGGCAATTCGGTGTGCGCGTGTGGAGAGGGATGGGGAAGGCTTGCTCTCTCTCACACACACATCAATAGGAACTTAGAGAGCGAGTGATACACACAATAAAGATCAAGGAACATTTTATTCACCCCACAAGTATGTCACTGAGACCAGCAGAAATCTGATCATCAAGCCCAATTCATGATCGAATTCCTTTCCATTCTCCAGTTCGACAGGAATTCCCATCTGTGCTCTGAAGCACCTTGGGACACATCACCATAATAAGAGCACAATATAAAGGTAAGTCACTGATAGTCAGAGAGTAGCGACGGATTAGAATGAACTGCTGGTAAGAACAACAGCCGGCCGCTCTGGAATTCAAGACTGGCTGAGATCTTCCGAGGAGAGGTTGCACAGTGGTTCCATCGCTGCATGGATGGATGATCGGGGTGAGGCAGTCAGTGGGAGGAGGTGAGGATATCATTGTAGAAGGGTCAGTAATGATATCCTCGCCTCCTCCCACTGATGCTGCCGCAGACCGCCCTCAGATGAGGGACTTTGCATGTGGTATTGAGCAAGGTTAGGACTATCTGAGTGTTCAGTAGGTTCCTGCCCCAACCTTAAAATATGAGGCACAGTGATCCTGCTGGATTTGGTGCTGGTGTTTCATGGTGTCACTGCACCCAGTCCCACAAAGGGTTAAAAGGGAGAACCTCCAGTATCAAAGATGAGGAAGCTTGAAAGCACATTGATGTGTCCAACGCAGTAATAACACGGCACTAAAATGTTTAGCAAATTATGATCAGTGGGTAGTAAAACCACAGAGGCAACTCGTGTCCATGTATGGATGTAACTTCACACAACGAGACCACAGGTATGCAGAGGCTGACAAACGTGCAGAGTTTGGGGGTGAAGGGGAGGAAGAGGAAAGGAGAGCAGGAAAATGGGGATGGAGGGGGAAGAGGGAGAGGATAGAACGAGGGGGGGAGGAGGAAGGGGAGAGGATAGAACGACGGAGGGGGAGGGGGAAGAGGGAGAGGATAGAACGACGGAGGGGGAAGAGGGAGAGGATAGAACGACGGAGGGGGAGGGGGAAGAGGGAGAGGATAGAACGACGGAGGGGGAGGGGGAAGAGGGAGAGGATAGAACGACGGAGGGGGAGGGGGAAGAGGGAGAGATAGAACGACGGAGGGGGAGGGGGAAGAGGGAGAGGATAGAACGACGGAGGGGGAGGGGGAAGAGGGAGAGGATAGAACGACGGAGGGGGAGGGGGAAGAGGGAGAGGATAGAACGACGGAGGGGGAGGGGGAGAGGGAGGAGGAACAGATGGAAAAGGTGGCAGGGATAGACATCCGCCACCAGGCACTGCATTGTGTACACAAAACTGTACAAAGAGCAGATTCCAGCTACTCAACACAGGGACAATACTGTAGTTAGTAGGGACAGGCGACTGCCCACACACTCCACTCCAACCTGCCTTTGGCCTCAGTTGTTGTTCTAACAAAGCTAGTGGACAGCACCTTATCTTCCTGCTGGGCACATTACAGCCTTCCAGGGTCAACAATGAGATTATTCCAGTTAATGGATCTGCTCTCCTCCAGACCAGTCTTTGGTTTCTTTGCCAGTACAGTTACCGTCCTCTCTCACCCTGCACCCTTCCCCACCCTCCTCCCTCCCGTGTGTTCTCTCCTCCCCTTCCCGCTTTCCCCGCAACTTAAAACGTTTTAGCTCCAACCATTCCCGGATGAAGCGTCAACTCTGCTTCTATCTGCACAGATGCTGCAGATCGCGTCCAGCGCCCTGCGTCTGGACAATCTTCTCCCATTGCTTTATCGACCTAGACTTTTATAGGTGGGTTGGGTAGGTTAATTGACCATTGTAAATTACCCCTAGGGTGTAGCTGAGCAGAAGAATCTGGGGGGAGTTGATGGGAAAGTGGGGAGAACAGACCGCACCTTCCAAACCATGACGTCCACCAGCTAGAAAGACAAGGGCAGCAGAAACATGGGAACACCACCAACTAGAAGTTTCCCTCCAAGCCACACACCGCCCTGACTTGGGAAAGTATCGCCGCTCCTGCACTGTATCTGGGTCAAAATCCTGGAACTCCCTCCCTAATGGCATTGTGGGTACCTCCACACCTCAAGGACTGCAGCAGTTCAAGAAGGCAGCTCACCACCACCTTGTGAAGGGCAGCTAGGGATGGGTAATTAAACGCTGGCTCAGCCATATCTCTTGGGATTTTTTTTTAAAAAGGATAAAACGGGATTAATCTAGGATTAGTGTAAATAAGTGGTTGATGGTTGGCATGGACTCAGTGGGGCAAAGGGCCTGTTTCCGTGCAGTATCTCTATAAGCTAATGCAGGCCATGCACAGGTCCTTGAGGAAGAATCCCATCATGTACCTGTACCTATTGCATGTACCTGTTCATTCCCCCTATACACTCCCCTAGGCAAATGCCAAGACCATTGAAAGTTTGTGTCTGGTGCATGCAACACAATGTGACCGAGATCTCGACTGATTCCACTCAACTAGTTGGATCTTCCCTTTGCCCAGGCAATGAGCCAACTGCACCTGGAACTCCCAGGTGGTCTCCCACCCAATACTGACCAGGCCCAGGTCTGTTTATGATAATCCCACAAGCTCCAACCTTATCACATACGTTGTGAAGAAAACTTTAAGATATCTTTATTAGTCACATGTACATTGAAACACACAGTGAAATGCATCTTTTGTGTAGAGTGTTCTGGGGGCAGCCCGCAAGTGTCGCCACGCTTCCGGCACCAACACAGCATGCCCACAACTTCCTAACCTGTACATCTTTGGAATGTGGGAGGAAACCAGAGCACCCGGAGAAAACCCATGCAGACACAGGGAGAATGTACAAACTCCTTACAGACAGTGGCCGGAATTGAACGCGGGTCACTGGCGCTGTAATAGCATTACGCTAACCACTACACTACCGTGCCTCTGTGATTTGATCAAAGGCCTTGGGAATTTGGGTGGAGTTTAGTTTACTGATCTCTGAGACCCGTCTAAACCGTGACTCTGTGGAAGTTGCAGATCCCACAAGGTTAGGCCTTTACTGCGTTGGCCCAGTTCCTGAAACATGGGCTCACCCCTCCCGAAAGGTAATGGCTGGCGCTGAGGATGGACGGCAGCTGGTTCCCAGCAGGAGCTACAAGACAACAGTGTTATTAGGTGGGTATAGAACATTTGTCACAAGTATAAAACATGCCGATGTTATTTAGGTTGTCTTCCCCTCCAGAAACACACATGCCTACAGATTTTTGCAATTAACACAATTAAACTTTAGTATTATTTTCCTGAAATCAGGCTGCCTTCTCTGCAAAACAGCTGCAGATTTATGAACTGCATCCTGCGGATCAGGTGGGGCTTTGATGATCTCCCACAGTGTTGCCATTGCCCAATGCCAGTAGTTACAATGCAGTTTCCCGGTAGAATAAGCCAACTGAGCTGCATGTACCAATGTTAGCAGAAAATGCCTCACTGTACACATTCCCATACACACACACCCTCAAACACCCACTCACACAAATGTGCAAGCAACAAGACCCTCTCTCTCATCCACACACATGGACACATGCACACGCTCTGACACACATGCACGTTATCACGTGGCACATAACTCAGGTAAAAAACACTCACATACACGTGCACTCTCTTGTATACAACGGAATATAGAATACAGTATGGGAACAGGCCCTTTGGCTCACTATTTCTGTGCCGAACACAATCAATTTAAAATCTCTTCTGCCTGCACGTGATCCACATCCCTCCACTCCCTACATCTTCAAGTGTCTATCTTACAGCCGCTTAAACACCAGATCATATCTGCTTCCACCACCACCCTGACAGCCTATTCCAGGCAGCCACCACTCTCCGTGTAAAAAAAACTTGCCCCGTACATCTCCTTTAAACTTTCCCCCTCTCACCTTAAATGCATGTCCTCTAGTACTTGATATTTCTACCCTGTGAAAAAGATTCTGACTCCCTACCGGGTCTATGCGTCTCATAATTGTATAAACTTCTATCAGGTCTCCCCTCAGCCTCCGACACCCCAGAGTTAGTCCAACCTCTCCTTATAGCTCATACCCTCTAATCCAGGCAGCATCCTCGTAAACCTCTTCTGTATCCTTTCCAGAACTTCCACATCCTCCCTGTAATGGGGCAACCAGAAATGCACACAGTTGCTCTTGTATTCATGCACACATAAATGTACATTCTCCAACACATGAATACTCTTTCATGCAAGCATGCGTGAGTGTCTTCTCTCACTCACTTACACATGCACTTTCTCTCCCCCTCTCACACACATACACATGGTCTCTTTCTCGTATGGTCTTGCTCACGCACACACACATTCCCCAACATGTTTGCCTGCCCCCTCAATCATTGGTTCAATCTGATCCCTCTGGTATTGGTATACTATCGTCACTTGTACCAAGATACAGTGAAAAACTTGTCTTACAAACCGATCATTAAGGTCAATTCATTACACAGTGCAGTTACATTGAGTTAGTACAGATTGCATTGATGCAGTACAGGTAAAAACAATAACAGTACAGAGTAAAGTGTCACAGCTACAGAGAAAGTGCAGGGCAATAAGGTGCAAGGTCACAACAAGGTAAATCGTGAGGTCATAGTCCATCTCATTGTATAAGGGAACCATTCAATAGTCTTATCAGTGGGGTAGAAGCTGTCCTTAAATCTGGTGGTACGTGCCTTCAGGCTCCTGTATCTTCTACTCGAAGGGAGGGCAACTTCCAAACTCCTTTCCAGAGATAATCGTGGAACAAAAGGCTTTGGATGAAGGTCCTACAGACGAGATCAAGGAGATCTCCTCATGGGGGGGGGGGTCACACAGCTCCACAATAGGAGGTGTGAGCCATGCACGTGAACACTGGCAATGGATTCAGTGCAACAACCAGAACCTCCCAAATTCTCATGATTCAAGAATTATACTGCATTTAATCTGATACCAGTTACCAGGTAAGGCTGAGGTGTCTAGACAGGGGCTGGTCATGAGGCAAGCCTGTCACCCTCTGAGCCATGGGCCTTGATGAAAACAGGAGCAATCACAAGGTAGATAAGGGACTGCAGATGCTGGGATCTGGAAATTGTCAGGGCTTATAATTAGGATGCATGATGGAAATGACCAGCATGGACCTGGTAAACCCGGTCAGCAGAATGTCTATGGACAGCATAGGCTCAATGGGCTGAATGGTAAATTGGTTCATTATTGTCACATGTACCGAGGTACAGTGAAAAACTGTTTTGCATGCCATCCATACAGATCATTACAACAGAGCATTGAGGTAGTACAAGGGAAAACAAAAACAGAGTGCAGAATAAAGTGTTACAGAGAAAGTGCAGTGCAGGCAGACAATAAGCCACGAGGTAACAAGGTAGAAGATCTCCTTCTGTCGGGTGATGATTCCATTCACATGGCCTTCCAAAAGAGGCAGAAGTTTGTGGAGCTGGAGGTACATCACTGAGCTGGTCAAGAAGCTGTCTGTGATCAGAATGGGGGGGGGGGGGGGCGTTGCAGTTAACCTCAGCTGATGAGACCACTGGTTGCCTACTCTCTCCCAGTACAGTCCAACTCCAAACATATCGGATGGCTGTGGAGTTGGTGCTTGTGTCTGGAATGGGAGAGGTGAATTTGACCCCACTACCACAACGGAGATCACTGTTTACTCAGCATCAGCTGCAGAGAGGCCATCATTCTTAATGTTAGGACAAAAGAGGGATGAGAGGGTCTGCCCTTCCTCCGCTGGGTCCCACCTCCAACATTAGACAATAGGTCAGAAAGTGGAGAGAAGGAAGCCAGACTTGCATTCACGTAGCTCCAGTCACATCCAAGAGCACTTTTCAGCAGTTCAAACACTTTAGCCATCGGGTCACCATTGTAAGTACAACAGCCAGCCTGTGCACAGCAAGCTCCCACGTCCAGATAACCAGTTGTAGTGATGCTGACCAAGAGTTAAATGTTAGCTCTACCACAATCCCTGCTCTTCTTTGCAAGGGTGCGGGCGATCTTTAATGTTCATCTGAGTTTATTGGTTTATTATTGCCACGTGACAATACAGTGAAAGGCTTTTGCTTGCAAGCCATACAGATAGATCATCCCATACACAAGCATCTGAGGGAACAGGTGAGGACTTGGTGTCAGGTATCATCCCAGAGAAAGCACCAGATCTTCAAAGGCAAAATGGGGTTTATCGTCATATACACAAGTACATCTATGCACGGGCACAACGAGAAACTTACTTGCAGCAGCATCACAGGCACATAGTATCATAAAAACAGCATTCACAAGAAAAACAAATTATATACAATTTTTTTTTACAAGAAAGAACACAATTTGAACAAATAAAACAAATCCACTTTAGTGCAAAGTGATCATAGTGTTGCTAAACTGTGGTGATGAGGGTTGTGCTGGTAAGGCTGAGGTCGCTAGACAGGGCCTGGTCTTAAGGCAAGCCTGCTGCCCTCTGAGCCATCGGCCTCAATGAAAACAGGAGCAGTCACAAGGTAGACAAGGGACTGCAGATGCTTGGATCTGGAACAGCAAACAAGCTGCTGGAGGAACTCAGGGGGTCAGGCAACATCTGTGGAGCCAATTACAAGGTGATTGTGCAACATCAAACACAGTAAACTTCTTTGTAGTTGGCTTATTTCCTTATTACATCGCAAATAATACAAAGGGGCTGAATCTTATGGAAAATAAGTACAAAAGTTTCCTTTACGTGGCACAGTTCCTACTGGACTGGGTAGGGAGAGAGTATCTCCCCATTAAAATGCACTAAATTACTTCAAAACCACAAGCTGCGCTGCCTTCAGCTCGGATTACTTAGAAACAGCAGAACTTGCTCTTTCTCTGACTGAGGGGCTTGAACAGAAGGCCACAGCCACTTGGCTATTCCCTCTCCTGGCTCCCAGCACCATAGGCATCAGTCTGATCACTGCAGGCTGAAGATCTGCCCGTTGCCCAGCCGTGTCTACTGTTGTACAGGGGGCCGGTTACACTCCAGCTCTCCCCACACGCAGAGAGTTATACAGCACAGAAGCATCACGTCCATGACAACCATCAAGTACCAAGGAGATAAGAGACTGCAGATACCGGAATCCGAAGCAACACACAAAACGCTGGAGGAACAGCAGGTCGGGCAGCATCTATGGAGGGAAATAGACAGTCGACGTTTCGGGTCAAGACCCTTCATCTGGACTGGATCCAGAGTCCAGATGAAAGGTCTCAACCTGAAACGTCGACTGTTCATTTCTTTCCATAGATGCTGCCTGACCTGCTGAGTTCCTCCAGCGTTTTGTGTTGCTCCTATCTATACCAATCCCAATTACCAGCACTTGGTCCATAGCTTTCTATGGGTTAGGGGACCCTGAGCTCATCCAAAACTCTGCCACTTGGATCAGCCCATGTTCTGTGCTCGAGTACCCGTGGTAATGCCCAAGCCTTGAACACGGGTGGCAAGTGGATTGCCTACTGAAGCCGACTCACCCAACCATAGTGTTAAAGTCGCATCTCATTGTGACCCAAAGAGTCCAGAACCAAGTTAAAAATAATCAACAGACCTTTTTTGTTTCATGCTGGAGGGAGTGGGGGGGGGTACAAGGAGGAGCAAACAGTCAGTGCTGCTCTTCCCTGCATGTGGCCCGACTCAAAGAGATACAGGGTGCTAACTTAGCTTAAATACGTTGTTCTCCGGTGGGTGCACCCTGTTCTTACAACGCTATATTTTGCAACCAGCGAATGGCTTAATCTTTTTTTTAATAATGGCACTATAACCATTTACTCTGTTCACCAGAGTTCCCTTCCCATTGTCCTCTACAATAGCTTGCTGAGCAAGATGTGGGCTTCTTAACCCAATATGCACAAGCATAATAACAGTGAACCCAGGTTCGATCCTGACCTTGGGTGCTGTCTGTGTGGAGTTTGCACGCTCTCTGTGTGGGTTTCCTCTGGACACTTCGGTTTCCCCCCACATCCTAAAAGATGTGGGGATGGGTTAATTGGCCATTGTAACTTGACCCAGGAGTGGGTGGGTGGCAAAATAATCAAAGGTGAATTGATGGGCATGTGTGAGAGAGCAGGATAGGGATAGGCAATGGGACCAGGGTTGTTTGTTGGGAGCTGGCATCAACCCAATGGGCACAATGGCTTCCTTCTGGAGTGCTAAGTAACACTAGCTCCTCCAAACCCACTGGAAGGTTAAGTGAGCCAACATCAGCGTTTTCTCCCAGACCAACATCCCCAGCACTGAGGCCCTCATTACACTGACATCTCCCTGAGCTGGTCACATCACTCGACACCACACTCCAGAAACTGATGCCCCATTCCAAGCTCTGTCACAGGAAAAGATGACCGGATTCAACCATGTGCTCAAGGCTTTCTTGGGGTGAAAAACAACGTGCCTACCTGTCTCCTGAGAATCTCTGGCCCATGACTGCTCAAAGTGGAGGGGGGTGCATCCAGGGTGGTATGGAGAGCCCCTTGTCCATTTATCAGGAGCATGTAGAAGCTCTGCATGAACGGTGGGTGAAGTACACCAGCTCACAAACTACCCACCAGTGGACCCTCTCTGGCACTTGCTGTGTAAGAGTCTTCAGCTACCTCAGACCCCACAAAACCAGGGGGGAGGAGTAAGGGAGGAGAAGTAAAGAGTACACATGTCCAGCAGTGATGTTAGCATAACACCAGAAAGAGTCCCAGACCATCGATCAAGAGACTTGGTCGAATCCCACCAGAGTTTTGGAAAATTTAAATTCAAATATAGTATTGGAGAGCATGTCTTATGAGGATAGGTTAAGCGAGTTAGGGTTTTTCTCTTTGGAGAGGAGGAGGATGAGAGGTGACTTGATAGAGGTGTACAAGATGATAAGAGGCATAGATCCAGTGGACAGTCAGAGACTTTTTCCCAGTGTGACAATGGCTAACACAAGGGGACATAATTTTAAGGTAATGGGAGGAAGGTATAGGAGGGGACGTCAGAGGTACTTTTTTTTAAACAAAGAAAGTGGTGGGTGTGTGGAACGCACTGCCAGCAGAGGTTGTGGGGACAGATATATTAGGGACATTCAAGAGACTCTTAGATAGCCACATGAACGATAGAGAAATGGGAGGGAAGGGTTAGATAGATATTAGAGCAGGATAAAATGTCAGCAGAACACTGTGGGCCGAAAGGCCTGTACTGTGCTGTAATGTTCTATGTCCTAATGCTGGAATTGAACTTGCTCCCAGTTACAGTTACCAGGCTGCAGTAACCCTTCCAGTACACGAAGTCCTTCAGAGTGGAAACATGCTGGCCTTCCCAGGCTGGACGATACGTGACAGCAGGCTCAACAACTGCATCCTCAGTTCAGGGGCAGGTGGACAGGGGCAATAAACATCGCCCACAACGTTAGTAAACAAAATAGGAAGCCAATCCACCTTTCAGAACGCCCCAAAGTGCTCTCCAACCAATGCAGTACATTTAAGGTGCGGCTACCATTGAGAGGTTGGAAGTGAAGCAAGACCCAAAAGCGGCAACAGGGAAATAACCAGGAACACTGATTTTGTTTTAAAATCAAGTGAGTGTGCACTCACTGTGGTTATAGAGTCATACAGCACGGAAAAAGGCCCTTCTGCCCATACGTGTTCATACCGACCAAGTTAATCCCATTTCCCAGCACTTGGCCCATATCCCTCTAAACTCTTGTCATCGATCTACCTGTCCACATACTTCTTAAATGTGTCTGATGTACCCATCTCAGCCACTTCCTCTGGCAGCTGGTTCCATAATATCTACCACCCACTGTGTAAAAAAAGTTGCCCCTCAGGGGTTCTTTTCACCTCTAACCTTAAAACTACGTCTTCTGGTTTTCAATACCCCAACCGTAGAAAAAAGACCACTCACCTTATCTATGCCCCTCGTGATTTTACCTACCTCTATGAGATCATCCCTCAGACTCCTACGCTCCAAGGAGTAGGACCCAGCCTGGTTAACCTCTCCCCATAACTAAGTCCCTCGAGTCCTGGCAACAGCCCTGGCCTCCTCTACTGCCACATCGAGGCCAGGTACAGGTTAGAAGAACAACACCTCATATTCTGCCTTGGGAGTCTCCAACCTGATGGCCTCAACATCGATTTCTCTAACTTCTGGTAGCCCCACCCCTCCTATAACGGTGACCAAAACTGAACACAATACTCCAAGTGTGGCCTCACCAACGTCTGGTAGAACTGCAACATAACCTCCCAACTTCTGTACTCAATGCCCCTGACTGATGAAGGCCAGCGTGCCAAGAGACTTCTTCACTGCTCTGTCTATCCACTTTTCTTTGAAATGCTTCTGTGAGATCTTTCCCATCCACCCAAGAGGTCAGGTAGGGTCTCTGTCCAACATCTCGTCCAAAGGACAGCACCATCTTCAGTTCCACAGCTCTGCCATGGCACTCGAACCAGAAGCCTTCTGGCTGCAAGTCAGGGGTACAATCAGGTAACCACGCCTAACTCAGCCGGTTAATGTCTCAGAGACACAGTAGCAGCCAGTTCGCTCGACTGTTGCTATCGATCCATGTGCTATCTGGTCACCTCATTATAGGAAGGATGTGGAAGCTTTAGAGAGGGTGCAGAGGAGAGTTACCAGGATGCTGCCTGGATTGGAGAGCATGTCTTATGAGGATAGGTTGAGCGAGCTAGGGCTTTTCTCTTTGGAGAGGAGGAGGATGAAAGGTGACTTATTCCCAGGGCGAAAATGGAATAACACGAGGGGACAAAATTTTAAGGAGACTGGAGAAAAATATAATGGGGATGTCAGAGGTAAGTTTTTTTTTTACACAGAAGATTGGTGGGTGCGTTGAACGCACTGCCGGCAGAGGTTGTGGGGGCAGGTACATTAGGAACATTTAAGAGACTCTTAGATGGGCACATGAATGATAGACAAATGAAGGGCTATGTGGGAGGGAAGGGTTAGATAGATCTTACAGCAGGATAAAATGTCGGCACAACATCATGGGCTGAAGGGCCTGTACTGTGCTGTAATATTCTATGTTCTTACACAGTGCATAATTTCAAAACTGATAGGAGTCTTGATTTAGATCTCAGACAAACAAACTGCATATTTCATAACATGGAATGCTGCATAGCGATAAATATTGGAAAGGAATGTAAAAAATTAATTCCCAGCTATGAAAAGGCAGAAGGCCAGTCTGAAATCAGAGCAATAACATGGATTCCAAATCTTAGCACTAATCTTACTCAAAAACCCAAGTCTATTTCCGAAAGGCTTTTATTATCAAGTAAAAAACACACAATATTCCTTTAATCCCAGACTCTGTTTCATTTGGATTGAGACACGGTGGTTTGTGGTCTCACACACCACTGGATGTGTCAAGAGGTCACGCAACACAGAAAAGGCCCTTCGGCCCACTGACTCCACACTGACCATCGACCAACCATTTACACCAATCCCATCAACTCCCCCCAGATTCTGCCACTCACCCACATGCTAGGGGCAATCTGCAGTGGCCAAAATAACCTACCCACCCGCACGTCTTTGGGACGTGGGTGGAAACCCATAGGGAGAACGCGCAAGCTCCACACACGGACAGCATCGGAGGTCGGGATCGAACCTGGGTCGCTGGAGCTGCAAGGCAGCAGCTCTACCAGCTGTACCAATGTTCCAGCTGTAAACAACACCAATCCACTGAGGAAGCAGCACTACCCGAGACCGGGGCTCAAGCTTTAAGCTGAGGCTCCTCGTGCTTCCTCAGCTGGGCGCAGAAGATCCAGCTACCATGATTGCAAAGGCCAGGAAATTCTCCCCAACACCCATGCCTTGTGGCGATCCATACTTCAAACATCAGTCTGTCTGCACAGTGGCTGATCGCCATTTCTGGGATCTTGCTGTGCTCCCATCAGCTGCCTGGGTTCCTACCTTCCAGTCAGTGAGGCACTGGGAGGCCAAGGCCCCACGGAAGTGTCAACCACCTTCTCTGCCTCAGTAGATCTCTAAAGGTTTCAGTCTGGAAGAAACGACTAGTAGCCATGCAATTATGGATGGACACAACAAAATATACACAGGAACTGAGCAGAAAGTTGATGGGAAGCGGGACAAAGATTTTTTTGATCAATCAGGCATGTATTTATCAGTTAATATGATTGTGTAATCTGGCCTTTTAAAAGCAGAGTCAGTCTTTTCCCTTACATCAGAACCCAACCATAGACCATTATTGCAGTTTACTGAGATAATGACCCCAGGAAGGAATGTTTCCAATTATCCTGCTACAGTCACTTGCAAAGAGCTTGCCTCACATTTTCTTGCACTGGCATGCTCCCAGAGCCATGTTCCAATGCATAACTACTGCAGCATCGTCAGCCAAGGATGTTCCAACTGTTTTCAATGTCCACACACATATTATTGTCACCATCTGGGCCAGCAGAAGAAGTGTCACCAGCGACCACAAACACTCGCTCTCGGATTAAACAGAACAGCCAGCTGGACTGCACTCAAATCATCATCACTTATCTAGGGGCATAGGGCAGAGAAACAGGCCCTTCGGCCCAGCAACAGGTACCTATCTACATTAACCCCACTTAGAGTCATGGGGTCATACAGTTCGGAAACAGGCCCTTCGGCCCAACTCGTCCATACTCACCATCAGGTAGCTATCTACGTTAACTCCATTGACCAGCATTTGGCCCGCAGCCTTCTATAATTTGGCTATTCAAGTCTTCATCCTTAAATGTTGCGAGTACCTGCCTCCACCATCTCATGCGTGTTCCAGATTCCAATCACCTTCTGGGTGAAAAGATTCGTCCTCAGATCCCCTCTACACCTTTTAAACCTCTATGCACTCTAGTTTAACATATCTCTGCTATGGAGAAGAGCTTCCTACTATCTACCCTGTCAATAACTTTGTACACTCCCTCATTTCCCCCACCCCTCCGCTCGAAGGAAAACAACCCCAGGCACATCCAGTCTCTCCTCATAATGAAACATTCCAACCCAGGCACAGTTGCAGGTGAATCTCCTCTGCACCCTCTCCATTATGGGCTTATAATGGAATCTTGCTGTGCAAAGACCAACTGCCACGTTCCCTGCACGGAAGCAGTGCCAACAGTTGAAAGGAGCCAAACAAATCCAAGTCTGGATCAGGATGCCGCTTGGAGAGGTTAGCACAGGACCCCACGTCAATTCATGATGTCGACGGCTACCTTTGTTACCGTTAACCCCCTCCCCACGAGAGTGAAGAGCAGATCGCTCGGGCGCTGCTGCACTTTGGGAGGGAAAGGCAAAGTTTCAGAGGGGGCACATATGATACAGACCAGAATGGGTCGAGAGGTCTTAGTCACAGGGTTGGGCTGAAGAAGCTGCCCTTGGAGTGATAGTGTTTGAGAGGAGACCTCTCTCAAGGGTCAGCACAGTGGCGCAGCTAGTAGGGCTGCTGCCTCACAGTGACGGAGACCCAGGTTCAATCTTGACCTCCGGTGCTGTACATGTGTAGAGTTTGCATTCTCCCTGTGACTGCGTTGATTTTCTACAGGTGCTCCGGTTACCACCCCCCCCACATCCCAAAGTCGCAGGTTGGTGGGTTAATTGGCCACTGCAAAATACCCTTAGTGTGTAGGTGAGTGATAGAATCTGGAGGGATGACAAGGTGGGGAGAATAACAAATGGGGTTAACGTAGGATTAGTGTAAATGAGTGGTTGACGGTTGGTGCGGACTCAGAGGGCCTGTTCCCGGGCTGTATTGCTCAGTGGTGTTCTCGGAGATTTGGCAGGGATGGACAAGGTCAGGAACGCATTCTGGTTCATCAGCGTGCTCGACGTCCCTGCCACAACATACGGGTCACAGTGGTCGAAGGGACTGACATTACCACAAGACCGTGCACAAATCTGCAGCCAGCCCCAACACCTCGGAGCTTTTGGGGAACAGTCACTGAAGTGCTGCAGAAATGCAGCAGCCAATTTGCACACTGCAAGCTCCTGCAGACAGCAATACAACCAATGCATGGGACAAACTGCCCTTGCCTCACTGGTGCGAGTCAAGACTTGAGCGGTAAAAAGGCACTCCCCGCCCATGGGATTTCTTTACATCGGCTGAGGGAGACAGGGCTGTGGGTTAACAACGCCATAGCACTCTAGTAGTCCACAGATGGAATAAACTCACAGGGTCATTATAAAGCAATGATAAAGACCATGGTGACAATGGCAGTGCTTTGAGCTCTCAGGTTGGCTCAACTAGACACAGTCCAATGTAATCTACTCCCACTACCCATGCACCCCTGACCCCATAGAACAAGCCTTGAACTCATCAGCCTGCTAGTTAAATCAAGCATTGCCAAGATCAGTGGATTAATACACTTTGCGCAGTCGACTGTGATAAACCTGTTTACATTTATGTGACCGCAATGTAAATATCCCAAGGCATTTCACAAGGGGAGGGCTTGATTCAATATTTTCCTTGCACTGCTGCAGGATCCTTTAAAACTCCAAGTAACAATGGTATTCACCTCATTGTGTTTAAGAATGCTATGTAGTTCATGAAACCTGAGGAGCTTGAACAGTGGGCTTGTGTTTAGACCTTGCAAGGTAGTCACGAAATGGCGTCTATGCAGTCCCAGTGCCAGTGGGCAGCACCAACTAGATCCATAGGCTGCAAACACCCAAGTCTTACGTTCTCACGGATGTGGGGAGGAGGCTTTCACCCCCACATGGCTCTGGTGTTCATCACTCTGAACCCCAACACTCTGGTATGAAAACAAGGAATGGTTATTGAGCACGTGGCATCAACCAATGAACCAGAAGTGGGTTGGGATGCAAGAATCACATTGATTGTGCAGCAAAGTCACTTTACCCAGAAAACACTGCCATTTAAAGAGAAGAAACTACAGCAACTTCTCCAGTAAAGCAGGTTAATTTTACGAGAATGATACAGTGAGTGGAGAATAGATACGTATAAATTGGATGCAAAAAATCTATCCTGGTCTCCAAACTTGAATGACAAGGGAATTACCCAATCATCTGTCAACATATGCAGCCTTTAAAACAGCAGTGAGTGTTATGTTCACTGCAAGATCTCAGTGAGATTTCCATAGAGACTGTATCTGAATCGATGGGCAAAACACACATACAGTCTCCAAAAATGGAAGGCAAAGAAGATGTAAACTGAAAAAGAATAGATAATATTTCAGAAAGCAGCCAGCTCCAAACATTGGGATTAATTCCTCCAACACTAACACACCAAAACCGTAAGTGGTCGACTAGACTTAAGGCTCAAGGATTGCTGAGCAGTTACTTGGTGAAAACCATGATGAAATACCCATTCAGATACTTGAATGGTTCTTCAGAACCGAGAGAGCACGAAGTCTGATCCAAATACAGCAATTCCAAAACATAAAACTGCTTTCTACAGTGAGGGTATGTTCCGGGCTCTGTTGTTCAACCTGGAACCAATATATTGAAAGTAACAGGGGTGCACGAGAGGGAGGTGGAAAGCTCACATCCAGGACTTTCAGGGTCTGGATACTGCAGATCCAGAGTAAATGTATGGAATATCAGCCTGAATCTGGTCCATGAGGTGTATTGAGCCATAGAGTCATACAGCATGGAAACAGGCCCTTGGGCCCAACTGGTCCATGCTGACCAAGATGCCCCATTTGTAAGCGTTTGGCCCACATCCCTCTCAACCTTTCCTATCCATGTACCTGTCCAAGTGTCTTTTAAAACTTGTTATTGTACCTGCCTCAACCACTTCACATACAGACCACCCTCTGGGTGAAAGACAGTGCCCCTCCAGTTACTATTAAGTCTTTCCCCTCTCACCTTAAACCTGTGCCCTCTAGTTCTCGATTCTCCAAACCTGGGAACAAGACTGTGCGCATTCGCCCTATCTATGCCCCTCACGATTTTATACACCTCTATAAGATCGCCCCCTCATTCTCCTACGCTCCAAGGAAAAAAAGTCCCAACTTAACACCATTCTACATGAAACTGTACTAAAGTAAATGCTCCAAAGAAATAGGGGTTACACATTCCCCCAGCCAGTTCTTATTTACAGGCACTTAAACACTTTCCAGATCAAAAGGTTTAATCACAGGTTTTTGGCACTCACAGCTTTTCTTCAGAAAACTTCGGCGTCAGCCACAGCTTGAGGTTGCTCAGATTTTTCTGCTCCTGCACCTTACTTCCCGTCTCTTCCCCACATCACTCACCCCCTTCCTGCCCAGAAATCGAATCTGCCCCTTTCCCTCCACGTCCCCTAACATACTCCCTCTCCCCACCCACTTCCTCCCTCCCCCGCCTCCACCCACCCTTTCCCTCTTCACGCACCCTTCTCTCCCTCTTGCTCGCCCCACCCGTCGCCCCTCAGCCCATCCTCCCCTTCTCCCCACCCATCCACCCCTTCCCACCTTTACCCTCTCCTCTCTGCACCTCGCGTGTCAGCGAGTTGGTTCACCTCCCATTTTCCAAAGGGTCGGTGAGGATTGGCTGAACCCTGACCTCCCTTGTTGCCTGTCTTTAACTCTTTCCTCCGCCCCCCCCCCCCACTCCCGTGACTGGTACCCTATTACTGACCTTCCCTTCCCTCCCCTCTGCTCACAGACACTGCACTCTGCTCTGGGAAACAGCAAAGCACTGCTAAGTTATGACACAGACCACACAGCCCTTTGGACTGATGCCAGCTCCCAGAAGGACTAGCCCATCAATACCACCCCTTCCCTCATCTTACTGAGGAGGGGAACACTTACCTACTCTCAACCCAGTGGGGGAAGGCAAGGGGAGTCAGTTTTGGCCACTCCCACCAACTGACTCCACCACCATTGGCTATCATGGCCCAGAGCAGGGGGTTAGGTCTGGGATCTTGCTGTTCTCTGTGGTACAGCTGCCTGCCACACACTTGTCAACTGCTACCAAGGGTCGTATAAGGAACGAGCTGCAGTAGGAAGTGGTTGGGGCAGGTATAATAACAACATTTAAAAGACATTTGGATAAGAACATGGATGGGGGGGGGGGGGGGGCTTAGAGGAACATGGGTCAGACAGGACTAGCTTGGTGGGCACCATGGTCAGCATGGACAAGTTGGTCTAGGGGTATGATTCTCGCTTGGGGTGCGAGAGGTCCCGGGTTCAGATCCCGGACGAGCCCCCAATTTTGTCACAAACCAGCAACAAAAGAAACACACTGAGCATGATTCAGTGTTAAAAACTATTTTATTAATCACTACTTATGATAATACGTAAAATAAAAGTTAAAAAAAAAATGTTAGTATGTTAGAATTCAAGAATGTTAAACCTCGAACGTTAACCCCAAAACTAAACTCGTCGTGTGTGTGTGTGACAAAGTCCAAAACTCCCAGTTCCTGAATGGTTCTTAAAGTTCAGTTCCGCAAGCCATAAGGTGAAACATGAGCAAGGGCTTCTTCAACTGTATGTGCTGTATGACTCTAAGGGCTGAGATTTCAGATCAGGATCTCTGTCACTACATGAAGTGAAAGGTTTGAATTCACTCAAAGCACCGTTTGTGCAGCAACGCTCATGCTGGTTCCTAAAGGGTTAAACATTTAGCTTGTTGGTTCCTGAGTATACCTCAGTATCTCTACAAATCACAGTCTCTTGACATTCTACATCAACGCTACGTAATCGCCACAAATGTGAGCAGATACACGACGCCAGGAACACCTTCATTCTTCCCAGGTTTCCAAGTATTCCCATAGCCGACATGAGAAGCAAATCCTCAAGAGGAATTCTCTTTACTGGGTTCCATTCATTCGACTCTGGCCCGTGACAGAAATCTCTGACTCTCTGCCAAGGCTGCCTTTCTGCAGGAACATTTCACAATAACTCTACTGACATTCCACATCCATCAGGGTCTCCTCCCCCTCCTGCCCCATACACACCCACACCCAGCACTTCCCACTTATACAATCGACACACTTCCTCTCCTGTTGGAATTTTGCCACCGAAACACAGCCACTAACCAGCACCATGGCTGTGCATTCATGCACATTCTCAATACTGGTGTCCCACAAGGCTGCATCCTCAATCCTCGACTCTACTCCCTATACACGCATGACTATGTGGCCAGATTCTGCTCTAACTCCATCTACAAGTCTGCAGATGATACCACCGTTGTAGGCCGTATCTCAAACAATGATGAGTCGGGGTACAGGAAGGAGATAGAAAGCTTAGTGGCGTGGTGTCATGACAACAACATTTCCCTCAATGTCAACCAAACAAAAGAGCTGGTCATTGACTTCAGGAAAGGGGGCAGTGTACATGCACCTGTGTACATCAACGGTGCTGAGGTCGAGAGGGTTGAGAGCTTCAGGCTCCTGGGAGTGAACATCACCAACAGCCTGTCCTGGTCAAATCACGTAGATGCCATGGCCAAGAAAGCTCACCAGCGCCTCTACTTCCTCAGGAGGCTAAAGAAATTCAGTACGTCCCCTTTGACACTCACCAACTTTTATCGATGCACCATAGAAAGCATCCTATCTGGATGTATCATGGCTTGGAACGGCAATTGCTCTGCTCAGGACCACAAGAAACTGCAGAGAGGTGTGGACACAGCCCAGCGCGTCAAGGAAACCAGCCTCCCCTCCATGGACTCTGTCTATACCTCTCGCTGCCTTGGTGAAGCAGCCAGCATAATCAAAGACCCCACCTACCCAGGACATTCTCTCTTCTCTCCTCTCCCATCAGGTAGAAGATACAGGAGCCTGAGGGCACATACCACCAGGCTTAAGGACAGCTTCTACCCAACTGTGACAAGACTTTTGAACAGTTCCCTTATACGATGAGATAGACTCTGACCTCACGATCTACCTTGTGACCTTGCACCTTATTGTCTACCTGCACTGCACTTTCTCTGTAGCTGTGACACTTGTTTTTACCTGTACTACTTCAATGCACTCTGTACTAACTCAGTGTAACTGCACTGTGTAATGAATTGACCTGTACGATTGGTATGCAGGACAAGTTTTTCACTGTACCTCGGTACAAGTGACAATAATAAACCAATACCCGCACACTTAGACATGCATGTGCACACACCAAAAGCACTCACACACACTCATGGAAGACTGATACACTCATACATAGAGTCTGGTGCACCAGAGATACACAATCACTAACACAGACAGGAGTGCACACACACACACCAATGTGAAACAGAGGGACCCAGGAGTACAAGTACATAGTTTGCTGAAAGTGGCATCACAGGTAGACAGGGTGATGAAGGCAGCTTTTGGCATGCTGCCCTGGGGCACTGAGTATAGGAGTTGGGATGTTATGTTGCAGTTGTACAAAACTTTGGTGAGACCGCATTTGGAGTACTGTGTACAGTTTTGGTCACCCTGTTATAGGAAAGACATCATTAAAATGGAAAGAGTGCAGAGAAGCTTTACGAGGATGCTGCCAGTACTTGAGGGCCTGAGTTATAGGGAGAGGTTGAGCAGGCTGGGACTTTATTCCGTGGAGAGTAGGAGATTGAGGGGTGACCTTATAGAGGTGTATAAAATCATGAGGGGCATCGATCAGGTGAAGGCACACAGTCTTTTCCCCCCAAGGAAGTGGAACTAAAAACTAGATGGCATAAGTTTAAGGTGAGAGGTGAAAGATTTAAAATGGACCCAAGGGGGCAACTTCTTTACACATATGTGAAGTGAGCTGCCAGAGGAAGTGGTTGAGGCAGGTACAATAACAACGTTCAAAAATCATTAGGAGAAGTATATGGATAGGAGAGGTTTCGAAGGATATGGGCCAAACACAGGCAAATGGGACTAGCTTGGTGGACACCATGGTCGGCATAGATGAGTTGGGCCGAAGGGCCTGTTTCTGTGCTGTATTATATTCACAGAAAAAGATATATAAACACATGCAGATTCAGACATGCAAGGGCCTCGGGACATACAGACATATACACAGTTACAGACAGGCAAACAGACTCACATACACATAATTAAACCAAGTCACACAGGCAGCAACAGATACAGAGACGTGCGCACACATACACCAACACACACACTCAAAGCCACAGAGAAAGATGTTAACACACTCACAGATACAAACAGGTATACAGGCACACACCCTTGTCCCTTCATTAGCACACACAAAGCCACAGAGAAAGGTGTTGGCACACTCACAGATACAAACAGGTATACAGGCACACGCCCGTCCCTCCAATAGGAACACACACACTCAAAGCCACATCGACACACTCACAGACACAAAAGTGTACAGGCACACATCACTGTCATTCCAACAGGAACACACACACCCCCCCTTACAACTCCAGAGTTTTGTTACAGTTACAGAAGTACACAGTTCTCATGACATTAAGCTGGTACAAAGCATTCATTTTAAACTGAAAAGTCAAAGCTTGATACTTCCACTGGAATGAAACAGGATGATTTGTTCTTCTCCCTATGTTTGGCTTTTAAGGATCTCGTCCTGCTCCAGGTTTCTGTGGAACCTCACACTGGGGGTGGGGGGAAGGAAAGGGGGAAAAAAGAACACTCAGCAGTTCCAGCAAGTGTCTATGGAGATGCTCGGAAGGTAGTTAATACCTTGGTGAAAAAAGAGTTCCCGTAAGTAAAAGAGAGAGGTGGAGAGATTGTGATGGGAGATGTTCACAGGAGCATAGGAGGAGGCCACTCAGCCCCTCATTCCTGTTCCATCATTTACAGAGGGTGATTCCATATACCCAGTGCAATGTACCTATAAGCATGGAACATGCTGTTCCCTGTATCCCCGTGTGTGATCCTATTGGACAGGAGAGTCATGTGGTATGCCTGCTTTGCAGCTATATAACATTGTCACATCATCTGAACCTTTAACTTATTGACTATGCAGATACAGTCTGCGGGGCAGATGCGATGGGCCGAATGGCCTAATTCTGCTCCTATCTCTTATGATATTATAAAATTAAAACAATACATCCAGGCCACAACCAAAGGCAACCCATGCCCCAGGACTGGAAATGTCTCCTGCAGCCAAACCCAATCTAATCATCACTGTAAATATAAACCTTCCCACACACCATTCATTGGTGAGAGACCCAGACATCAAGTACAGTAAAAGTCCGGTAATCTGGCATCTGACTGAGAGAGAAAAATAAGAGGAGAGCGCGAGAGAAAGTGTGTGTGGAGGAACTTGAAAACTTGAAAAGGTGACAGTGGTTATCCCGGAGGTGGTGTAGGTCAGTGAGCACATGGAGGAGAACCCAAGTCTAGTCACAGTAGGAGAGATACCACTATGAATCCACTGCAGAGTAAGTGAATCAACATCAGTGTCCCCTGCAATGTCCGACACCACCACCCAGCACTCCATTCCAAGATCCGCCGAGGTAAAGAGATTGTCCGGTAGACAGGGGAAATGATCCAAGGATGTTCTCAAACCCTCCTGGAAGAATCCCCTCCGACTCCTGGGAGTCTCCAGCCAATGACCACTCACAGTGAGGAGGAGTATTCAGGATGGCACTGAGGTCTTCGAGTCCACGCATGGGGAGTTGGAAGAAGCCCAGCAGAAGCAATGGAAGGAGAGCATTGCTCACAAACCCACCCACCCATTCAGCTACCTCCAGCCACAGCTTTGGCAGAGTCTGCAGTTCCCAGCTTCACCTCGTCAGCCTCCTCAGAAGCTACAGAGTGGGCACAAGTCACTCTTGAACCCCAAGGAACCGTCTAAGGTTCTTATACCTTATGGCCTTGCACATTATTGTCTGCCTGCACTGAACTTTCTCTGCAACTGTAAATTTTATTCTGCATCCTGTTATTGTTTTCACTTGTACTACCTCAATGCACTGATGTGATGAAATGATCTGTATGGATGGCCTGAAAAGTTTTCCACTGGACCTCAGTACACGTGATAATATAATGTTAACGGCAGGACTCTTAGCAGTGTGGAGGAAACAGAGGGATCTTGGGGTCCACATCCATAGATCCCTCGAGTTTTGCCGCGCAGGTTGATAGGGTTGTTAGGAGAGGCGTACGGAGTGTTGGGCTTCATTAGTCCAGGGTACTGAGTTCAAGAGGCTGCGAGGTAACGTTGCAGCTCTATAGAACTATGGTGAGACCACACTTGGAGTATTGTGTTCAAGTTCTGGTCACTTCATTATAGGAGGAATGTAGAAGCTTAGAGAGGGTGCAGAGGAGATTTACCAGGATGCTGCCTGGATTGGAGAGCATGTCTTATGAGGATAGGTTGAGCGAGTTAGGGCTTTTCTCTTTGGAGAGAAGGAGGACGAGATGTGACTTGATAGAGGTGTACAAGATGATAAGAGGCATAGATCAAGTGAACAGTCAAAGACTTTTTCCCAGGGCGATGTTGGCCAACATGAGGGGACATAATTTTAAGGTGATTGGAGGAAGATATAAGGGGGATGTCAGGGGTAAGTTTTTTTTAAACACAGAGTGGTGGGTGCATGGAATGCACTGCCGGCAGAGGTTGTGGGGGCAGATACATTAGGGACATTTAAGAGACTCTTAGATAGCCACATGAATGATAGAAAAAATGGAGGGCTATGTGGGAGGGAAGGGTTAGATAGATCTTAGAGCAGGATAAAATGTCAGCACAACATTGTGGGCCGAAGGGCCTGTACTGTGCTGTTTTGTTCTGTGTTCTAATGAACTAATTTACCAATAAGGAGGAGGGATGCGGATTGGCAGGGGTTAGGACACAGGCAAAGAGTGGATGGCATTTCTGGTGTGACTAAACAGAGATTGCAGAAAGCCCAGATGTAGCTTGCAAATATTTATTTTGTTTCTGCAGAGGGTAGGAACCAGCTAAAGAGCCATGTGGAGTGAAGCCACTTCACTGCTACATAAATAAGGTACTGGAAGTCTTTGACACAGTGCCAACATTTCCATAGAATCACCTTCCGCTGCGTTCCAACCAACCCACAAACACATCCTGACAAGGTGCCAGCACCTCTACAGACACTACTCCACACACAAGCCCATTTTTTGTCAACTCCTTGGAATATCTGGCACTAAATGGACCATTACATGCACAGCATTTTTAAAATATTTATGACATTTTATATACAGTCATAGAAACGTCAACATTAAAGGAATTCAACTGGCCGAGCATAACTTTACCAGCATGACACCATTCCTGCCTAATTTAATTACATTCCCTTCCCTTTACAGCTCTTCAAGCTGTTTCTCTCTCCTTGTACCTTCTGTACACTTGAGTTCATCCTGAACTGTGCCGTCTTGTCTCACGTTGTCCCATTGCCCGTCACCCCCGTCCTCGCTGTCCTACAGTGGCTCCCGTGCCTGGATGCTGTTCCATCTCTACCACAGTGATCTCTCTAAGCCCTGCCAAGATATTGACACAACTCCAAATGGGTTCAGTGGTGATATCAGTGCACACCTGGGCTAAGCCTCTCATCTACAGCACCGTGACTCCCAGCTCTACTCACCAGTCCAGTGACCGTGGCTCCAGACTTGCTCTGACCTCACAGAATACAAGCGAAGGAGTTTATAGATACATAGGATATCAAGAAAAAAAAGCGATTGGAAATAGATAATCTGATTGTAACTGGAAATCACACAGTAAAGGCTTGGTTATCTGGCACACTGGGAGGTTAATTAAGAGTTGATCTGACACCTCCCTTAGCAATATCTTTCCCACAGTCCAGCGCACCACTGCGCTGCCCCTCTGTCAATGATCCCCCTCCCTCCCTCTGAAATGCCAGTTACTCGAGTGTCCCAGCTTGTAAAATGCCAATGCTTTTTTACTCCACTTTAAAATCAGTGGAATATCTCAGTGGTTGATGTTACTGTGGCTTCGCAAAGCAGCCTTGCGATTGGTTGAGGTCAGAAGTACATAGGTTCTCGATGCGTGAGGAGTGAAAGATTACTGCAGGTACACAGGGGAATGCAAAGCGAGGTCATAGTCGGAGCGACTGCAATATTATTGAAGGGAAGAACATGCCCAAAGGGCCGAGTGGCCTACTCCTGCCTCCATTTTGTTCTATCCCCTCACAAACAGAGGTCAAAACCCACAGAACTCTGCTGTCATACACTAGTTCGGCCCTGTTTGGAGCAGTGTGTCCAATATCTTCTTGGGAATAAGGGCCTTTGGTTATACGGTTCAACTGGAGAAGTTGTTGTGGGGGCAATAATCTGCCGGAGGAATTCAACAGGTCGAGCAGCATCTGTGGGAGGAAAGGAATTGTCAACGTTTCGGGTCGAAACCCTGCATCATGTCCTGACAATTCCTTCCCCCCCAACAGATGCTGCTCAACCTGCTGAGTTCCTCCAGCAGATTGTTTGTTGCTCCAGATTCCAGCGTTGGTGGTCTCCTGTGTCTAAGTTGTGGAGGGGGGTGAAAAGGGAGGGTGTTCTCCACCAAGTAATACTGCAGCACTCACTTCTGGGTAACGCAGCACAAGTTCCCCTGTAAAACTCCAACTGGAGACTTCCGCAGGGTACAGCATTGTTACTGACAGAGATATCACCCAAGGCACAACTCATGCTGGGATGTGTCCGGGCAGATTCCAGCAAAATACTCTGGAAAGAGTCCCGTTTCAGTCCAGGAAAGATCCATCTACAGTTGCGCAATGCTGGATGGGTTAACGGCGTTAGTGATTTGTGATGGCTGACGGGGCAAGAGAGAGAGGATGGCTGACACGAGGACAAACACAGGGTTTAGCATTTGGAGAACCTGCCCAAGGCGGTGGAGGGACCAAGGAAACTTACATTCCTATAGCACCTTACTCAACATCCCAAAGCATTCTGCAGCCAATGAAGTTCTTTTGAAGTGCAGTCATTGTTGTAAAGCAGGAAACACGTGCACACAGCCAGCTCCCACACTGCGATAATGACCAAATGATCGCAGCTTCAACCTAGACTCTTACGCCTACATCCTGGAGTGGGACTTGAACTTCTGACTTCAAGGTGATCGTGCTCCCCACTCAGCTGTGGTGGACACACAGTACAGATTATTACCAAGGCTGATGCAAACACTGAAAGGGAGTGGAATCAGATTCACTATCACTGACGTATGACGTGAAATTTGTTGTTTTGTGGCAACAGTACAGTGCAAAGACATAAAAATCTATAAATTACGGAAATAAGTAAATAGTGCAAAAAAAGTAATAATGAGGTAGTGTTCATGGACCGTTCAGAAATCTGATTTTGGAGGGAAGAAGCTGTTCCTGAATAGATGAGTGTGTGTCTTCAGGCTCCTGTACCTCCTCCCCAATGGTAGTAACATGAAGAGGGCATGTCCTGGATGGTGAGGGTCCTTAGTGATGGATGTCGCCTTCTTGAGGCTCCGTCCCTTCAAGACATCCTCGATGGTGGGGAGGGTTGTGCCCGTGATGGAGCTGGCTGAGTCTACAACCCTCTGCAGCCTCTTGCGATCCTGCACATTGGAGGCTCCGTAGCAGGAGGTGATGCAATCAGTCAGAATACTCTCCACCGTACATCTGTAGAAACGCAAGAGTCTTTGGTCACATATCAAATCTCCTCAAACTCCTAACAAAGTAGAGCCATTGGTGTGCCCTCTTGGTGATTGCATCAATGTGCTGGGCCCAGGATTGATCCTCCGAGATGCTGATGCCCAGGAACTTGAAGCTGCTCACCCTTCCCTCCGCTGACCCCTCAATGAAAACTGGTGTGTGTTCTCCCAACTTCCCCCTTCCTGAAGTCCATAGTTGGTCCTTGGTCTTGCTGACGTTGAGTGCAAGGTTGTTGAGACACCACTCAACCAGCCGATCTGTCTCACTCCTGTATGCTTCCTCATTGCCATCTGAGATTCTACCAACAACAGTCGTGTCATCAGCAAATTTATAGATAGTGCTTAGCCACACAGTCACGAGTGGGTAGAGAGTAAAACAGTGGGCTAAGCACGCATCCTTGAGGTGTGCCTGTGTTGATAGTCAGCAAGGAGGAGACGTTATCACTGATCCACATTGACGGTGGTCTCCTCATAAGGAAGTCGAGGATCCAGTTGCAGAGGGAGGGACAGAGGATGAATGCTTGTCGTGATGGTGATGGATGGAGAGAGGTCACAATGGCCAGCTGTGGTCCCAGCCAGAGTCCAACCCCACAAGATCAAGGTCAGTTGCAACGATTCTTTACGTGGCACAGATGGACCCCGCAAGGCCCTCCTCACAAGGGCATTGGCCCAGTGAGGGAGACATGGAAACAGATGGCCAAAGGCTGGGGGTTTAAGGCCATCTTAAAGTGTAATTGTCCTTCTGGTGAGAATGGGCTGAACCACACCTGGGACAGGGTGGCAAAAGGAGTGTTCACCCAGTGTGCTCAAGGCCAGATAAGACCCATGGGCAGCAGGGGAGAGTATGCCCAGAGAGAAGGAAGACTCATCCACAGAAGTATTGCAGGGAGCACAAGGACATAGGGTGGGTCAGAGCATCTGAGGGTCCCGTGACTCGGCAGAGGGTCAGACATTAATGGGCACTTGTATCCAAAGTAACAACCAAAGCGACACCACACAGGAACCCGCAAAATGGAGGCAATGACTGGGATTCCCCATCAAGGTCCAGCAAACTGCTGGCTGCCTGCCCCAGTGGCCAAACCTTGTCCCATCGGTTGAGGCGAGGAGGGAACACGGGCCTCTCCATTGGTTGAAGCTAGGATGGAACACGGGCCTCTCCATTGGTTGAAGCGAGGCGGGACATTGGTTGAGATGGCGAGTCCAAACATGGGGTGGGGGGGGACTCTCTGTTCTGCATAAGCACCAGCCACGAAAGGCCAGAATGGAACCGGACCCCCAGCTTTCCAACAGTCCGACAGAACTTAACTGTTCAAACTCTCTGGAATTATTTTTACATACATATATTGCATTAATCTTGCAAAAACAAGATCAAGAGAAAAAAATATTAGACTTGTTAAAATCACAATGGTTGTAAAATGTGTTGCTCCTGCTGTCATGACGCAGTTTTATATTACGGATCTGACCCAGAGCTCAAACTGGTTAGAATCCACTGGGGATATCTGATTCTCACCATTTAAACTGATTGCTCTGGGTCATCTACATGACACGGGGCAGGCTGTGCTTGGATAGGGTAGGTTAGATCGTCAAGAAGTTAGTGTGGGAAGGAAAGATGCTGATGCACTTTTCATAGAGGACCATTCCCAGCGTCACAGGGACACAAGGCCAATCAGGCAGCAAGCCAGGGTAGCAGAGGTGTTGGGGTGGGGGACAGGGAGGTGTCAACGAGATGGGTCTCTAGTGAAACAAAAAAAGTCTGCAATTATATCACAGCCCTTTCAAGCCTCTGGAAACACTTCACTGCTGAAGGAAGGTCCAGCTTAGAAGTGCAGAGCCGCTGTTGTGAATGGATCATGGTGGACATCTTCTACACAGCAAGCTCCCAAAAACAATTAGGAAAATGGCCAAACAATCTCTGTTTGCGATGTGGTGAAATAGTGCTGTGGGAGGTCAGCTCAGCCAACAGACAGCACCTCCAAAGTTAAAACACACACCATCCGTCCTTCTCCACTTGCTGCCTTGTTACAGTGAAGTGGGGTTCAAAGTCAAAATCCAGTTTACTGTCATGTGCACAGGCACAATGAAAAACTTACTTGCAGCAACATTACAGACACATAGCATCAGATAAGTAGCATTCATAAGAAAAACATAAATTATACACAATTTTTACTGGAAAGAACACAATTAGAACGAAAAAGTCCATTTTAGTGCGAAGTGATCATAGTGTTGCTAAACTTCCCTCTGGAAGTTCAGGCTTTTGGGTTAGCTGATGAACCAAGGCCTGGTCTGCTCTCCCAGTCCTATGGCACCAATGGGGTGAGAGATCATGTGGCTTTCTCCAAGAATCCTAGTCAATACTTATCCCACAACCAACACTAAAACATGGGCTGTGCTTACACCGGAGTCTGCCGTGCACAGATTCACTGTCACGTTTCGGTAAGAAGTTCGCTGCACCTCAGTTGCTGGCTGGAATGAACTTCGGGATATCCCAAGGTTGTCGAAGGTGCCTCAGAGATTGCTTCCTGGGTTGACTATAACTCCGCAGACCCTGGCTGGGCAAGGCCGGTCTCAGTGGTGCAATTTCCCCAGGTACCTAACCAGTAAGCTCAGAGCCATTGAAGCCACCCAGGAGCAAATCACAATCTGTGTATGTGCGGCAGTTATTGGATCAGGTCATGCCGAAGAGTACAGCACAGGAACAGGTCCTCCAGCCCACAATGTTGTGCCAAACTAATTAAACTCGTGATTAAACACCTAACTTAACTAATCCCTTCTGCCTACACATGGTCCACATCCCTCCATTCTCTGCACATTCACATGCCTGTCTAAGAGCCTCTTGAACACCTCTATCGTATCTGCCTCCACCACCACCCCTGGCAGCGCATTCCAGGCTCCCACTACTCTGTGTAAAAAAAAACTTGCCCTGCACATCTCCTTTTACTTAAAACAATTTAAAGGAACCCCTTAAACAGTCCTGGCCAACAGTCAGGAGGCAGTGAGGATCAATACTGCAATTGTACCATTTGCCAGCCCCATTTCCTCAAATACCACGTCGTAAAAGGTGAAGAGTCGCATTAAATGCGGACGAGGGACCCGAGCTGCAGCGAGTGCAGACAGGTTAGTGCAAGACCTCACACTCCCAAACCACTACCTGCTCTCCTGAATGAAAGGAAAAGGATTTCCACTGCTGGGTCCCTGCTACACACGCGCGCGTACAGAGACACACACACACACACACAGTCCCACCTACCCCCAAACTCACCAGGAAATATTACACCGTTTCCGTAGCTGCCAATGAGTGCGATGAAAATGGAAAGGAAGCAAAGGAAATACGAATTGTATTTAGTACAGTAACACTATGGAGAGAGGGTAATCAAACCTAAATTAACTCTCAGGGAAATAAACAAAGATGAGGTGCTTGTTTTTTTTAAATATTCGTCCAAGCGAGGTGGGGTTCGCAGGCTGAGCCAGCATTTAATTGCCCGTCCCTCGTTGCCCTTGAGAAAGTGGTGGGCAAGCTGCCTTCTTGAACTGCTACAGTCTTTGAGGTGTGGGGCCACCCACAGTGCTGACAGGGAGGGAGTTCCAGGACTTTGACCCAGCGGCGGCGAAGAACGGCGATGTGCTTCCAAGTCAGGATGACGTGTGGCTTTGGAGGGTAGCTTCTAGCTGTCGGTGTTCCCCGCACTTTTGCTGCTGTTGTGGAGGTCTTGGGCTTGGTTGTGCTGCTGGGAATGGAGTGCTTTGGCTTCACTTTGGGTAATGTGGGGTAGGAGGGGGACATTTGGTCCATCGAGCCTGGTCTACGCAGTTTTGAGAAGGTCCCCAACGCTTTGCTCACAACCAGTAACATCAGGATAGATAAAACAACTCCATCTGTTTTTGCCACTTGTTCTGAAAAGGACTGGTCCGTAGCGTTGGAGTAATACAAGGCTGAAGCAGGCCCTTCAGCCCAACTCGTCCGTGCCATCCAAGATGCCCCATATAAACCAGTCCCATTTGTCTGCGCCTGGCCCATATCCCTCTAAACCTTTCCTATCCGTGTAGCTGTTCAGGTGTCTTTTAAATGACATTATTGCAGGGAGATATTATAATTATTATTTATTATTACAGGGTCCAGAACTAGTCTCGGGGGGGGAGGGCCCCAGATGGAGATTTCATGTCCCGGGATTGTGAATCTTTGGAATTCTCCACTATTGGGGGCCGTGACTATAGTGGAGAACTCCAATATCAGTTGCTGAGCAGATTCAGGGCAGAGTTTGACACAACACTTGGATACTGCAGGCATTGTGTAACTGAGCCTTGGGAGGACCGCTTCGCCGAGCACCTTCACTCCGTCCGCCACAACAGCCAGGATCACCTGGTGGCCGGCCATTTTAATTCCACGTCCGACTCCCACACTGACACACACGTCCACGGCCTCCTCTACTGCTTCGTTGAGGCAAGACGCAGGTTGGAGGAGAAACACCTCATATTTTGTCTTGGGAGTCTCCAACCTGACGGCATCAACATCGATTCCTCTGACTTCCATTAACTTCTCCCCTCTGTTTTCCCTCATTCCCGTGGCCCCTTCTCTTTCCCCTCCCCCACCCTCACAACCTGCCCACCTCCTTCCCTTTATTCCATGGCCCACTGTCCTCCCCCATCAGACTCCTCCTTCTTCAGCCCTTCCACCGTATCACCACCAAGCTTCTCACATCACTCCCTTTCACGCCCCCCCTCCCACACCTACCTACCTTCCCCCTCTCACCTGGACTCACTTATCACCCCCCAGCTCATGCTCCTCCTTATTCTGGCTTCTGCCCTCTTCTTTTCCAGTCCTGATGAAGGGACTCAGCCCAAAACATCGACTGTTTATTTCCCTCCATAGATGCTACCTGACCTGATGAGTTCCTCCATCATTTGTGTGTTGTTCATGTAACTGAGCGCTAGGCTTTAAATCTTTTCCCTTTAACAGGGGGACACACACACACACACCTCCCCTTCTGCGGTCAGCTAACACGCCCATAACCTCGCCCAATTACAGGAGGCGCCCCTGCTCTGCACACTCCCCCAACCTCCCCACCCAGGGAGGGAAAGGAATTGGGCAGGAATGAACAACCATAGGTGGATCCCTTCTCTGGTTTCTGTTTCTTAGGTTCTTAACCTAATACCACAGCAAAGGAATTAAAGAAACAAGTTTATACAGAACCTCACTCACACCAAAGGTTAAACTTAACTGTATCATTGTGCTGAGATTAACTACCTGTCACGACATACCACATCAGGGTACACAGCCACATCTATCCACTGCCACAGTCAGAATTCATCATCCAGGCATCACACTGACAAACGCACAATCCCAACATTTCCCTCGAACTTTATTCCTCCAGGAATGCCCCTCTTGAAGAGAGTGACATTAGGTAACTGGACACTGTTACAAAGAACATCTAGACCCACTTAATGAGATTCAAATTGATGTAAAAAGGCCAGACATGTAGAACAGAAACAGCAGCAACAATTCAGATCAATGGTCTGAGACTCAGCATAAAGTCAAGGATTTATAAAGTAGAGGTTCTACAATAGTGTGCCCAGCTCCACACAATAATGCACCCTCACTATGAGCAGCAATGCATTCACATTGTGTGCAACAATGCATGCAACAAAAATGCACTTTGCAATACCCACTGCATGCAATACTGCACACTCCTTGCACAACGCTCTGCTCATTGTGTGCAATACTGCATCCGACGTGTGCAATATCGTCTTTACCCTGCCGATCTGAATTCAGTGCATGCAACACTCTCTCCAGTACAAGCAATATCGCATCCAGTGTGACTAAGGTGCTACAACGTACCCAAGTGTGTGTGGGATTTGTTACATTATACTTACAGTGCACGCAATATGTATCCAGGGCACTATACAATATTCTGCGTGTACATTGTGCTAAGTAAATCCAGGTGGCTAAACTGTATTGACTTTATAATCCAGGATGCAATACTACATCTAGTGGGTAACATAGTCTCCAATCTGTGCAATACCATTTTCTCAGTGCAGATCAAGGGCATTACTCTCTCTACAATGTACATTGTTGTATTTATTCTAAGTAAATCCAGAATGCTAAATTGCAACACATCCAGTGCGCAACGCAGTCTCCAGCCTGTGCAGTACCACATCCTCAGAGTGCGGAGCCCCGCACACCCTGCGCCTTACCTTCCTCTGCTTGTCTTGGAAGGGCAGCACCAACCAGGGCATCTGGGCCACGAACTCCAGCCAGGGTTTGTGCTCCTCCTCGGAGCTGATAAACACGACCTCCAGTTTGTCGGCGTTCTCGCCCTGCTTGAAGCGGCCGTAGAAGTCGGCGAGGGCGGCGGTGAACTGCTGGCACGGAGCGCTCCAACTACAGCCGAAGTAGAGGGCGAGCAGCCGGCCGTCCGAGCCGAGCGGGGAGCTCTCCACCTCGGCTTGGTGTCGGTCGGTCAGCCGCTCTCCCAGGAGCTCGCACACCGGTCCGGCCATGGCGGCGGGGCGCCCAACACTACCGGAGGGAGGAGGAGGAGGAGGAGGGAGGGAGGGAAGGAAGGAAGGAAGGAAAGGAGGGAGGAGGGGGATGGCCGGACCCTGCCCAGCGAGTCCTGCCTACCGCCCTCGGTCGCTGCCCGCCAGCCCGGGCTCCGCCGCTGTCTGTGTGCGGACTCCGCTCCCGCAGCGTACCCGCACCAATCCCGATCCAGCCGCCCTGCGATTGGTCCCGACAGCGGAGGGAGGAATTCCTCCCTCACACACCCTCCCCCCCACCCTTCCCCCCCCACACACACCCTTCCCCCCTCACACACCCTTCCCCCCCTCACACCCTCCCCCCCACCCTTCCCCCCCACACACACCCTCCCCCCCCCCCCCCCACCCTCCCCCCCCCCACCCTTCCCCCCCCACACACACCCTTCCCCCCCTCACACACCCTCCCCCCCTTCCCCCCACACACACCCTCCCCCCCACCCTTCCCCCCACACACACCCTCCCCCCCACCCTTCCCCCCCACACACACCCTTCCCCCCCTCACACACACTCCCCCCCCCTTCCCCCCACACACACCCTCCCCCCCCACCCTTCCCCCCCACACACACCCTTCCCCCCTCACACACCCTCCCCCCCACCCTTCCCCCCTCACACACCCTCCCCCCACCCTTCCCCCCACACACACCCTCCCCCCCCACCCTTCCCCCCCACACACACCCTCCCCCCCACCCTTCCCCCCCTCACACACCCTTCCCCCCTCACACACCCTCCCCCCTTCCCCCCACACACACCCTCCCCCCCACCCTTCCCCCCACACACACCCTTCCCCCCCTCACACACCCTCCCCCCCACCCTTCCCCCACACACACCCTTCCCCCCACACACACCCTTCCCCCCTCACACACCCTCCCCCCCACACTCTACCCCCCACACACCCTTCCCCCCCCACACACCCTTCCCCCCCCAAACACACCCTTCCCCCCCACACACCCTCCCCCCTCACACACCCTTCCCCCCCTCACACCCTTCCCCCCCACACACCCTTCCCCCCCACACACCCTTCCCCCCCCACACACACCCTCCCCCCCACACACCCTTCCCCCCTCACACCCTTCCCCCCCACACCCTTCCCCCCCTCACACCCTTACCCCCCACACACCCTTCCCCCCCACACACCCTTCCCCCCTCACACACCCTCCCCCCCCCTCACACACCCTCCCCCCACACACCCTTCCCCCCACACACCCTTCCCCCCACACACCCTTCCCCCCACACACACCCTTCCCCCCCCACACACACCCTTCCCCCCCACACACACTTCCCCCCCCACACCCTCCCCCCTCACACCCTTCCCCCCCACACACACCCTTCCCCCCCACACACCCTCCCCCCTCACACACCCTCCCCCCTCACACACCCTCCCCCCTCACACACCCTTCCCCCCCCACACACCCTTCCCCCCCTCACACACCCTCCCCCCCTCACACACCCTTCCCCCCTCACACCCTTCCCCCCTCACACCCTTCCCCCCTCACACACCCTTCCCCCCACACACCCTTCCCCCCCTCACACACCCTTCCCCCCTCACACACCCTTCCCCCACACACCCTTCCCCCCCCACACACCCTTCCCCCCTCCCACACCCTTCCCCCCCACACACCCTCCCCCCCCACACCCTTCCCCCCTCACACACACCCTTCCCCCCCACAAACCCTCCCCCCCACACACCCCCTTCCCCCCTCACACCCTTCCCCTCCCCACACACCCTCCCCCCACACACACCCTTCCCCCCCCACCCACACACCCTCCCCCCCCACACACACCCTTCCCCCCCACCCTCCCCCAACACACACCCTTCCCCCCTCACACACCCTTCCCCCCTCACACACCCTTCCCCCCTCATACACCCTTCCATTCCCCCACACACCCTTCCCCCCACACACACCCTTCCCCCCCACCCTCCCCCCCACACACACCCTTCCCCCCTCACACACCCTCCCCCCCCACACACCCTCCCCCCAACACACACCCTCCCCCCCACACACCCTCCCCCCAACACACACCCTTCCCCCCACACACCCTTCCCCCCCCACACACCCTTCCCCCCCACATACACCCTTCCCCCCTCACACACCCTTCCGCCCCCCTCACACCCTTCCCCCCCCCTCACACCCTTCCCCCCCCACACACCCTTCCCCCCCCACACACCCTTCCCCCTCACACACCCTCCCCCCTCACACACCCTTCCCCCACACACCCTTCCCCCCCACACACCCTTCCCCCCCTCCCACACCCTTCCCCCCCCACACACCCTCCCCCCCACACCCTTCCCCCCTCACACACACCCTTCCCCCCCCACAAACCACCTTCCCCCCTCACACCCTTCCCCTCCCCACACACCCTCCCCCCACACACACCCTTCCCCCCCCCCACCCACACACCCTCCCCCCCACACACACCCTTCCCCCCCACCCTCCCCCCCACACACACCCTTCCCCCCTCACACACCCTCCCCCCCCACACACCCTCCCCCCAACACACACCCTCCCCCCCACACACCCTCCCCCCACCACACACCCTTCCCCCCACACACCCTTCCCCCCCCACACACCCTTCCCCCCCACATACACCCTTCCCCCCTCACACACCCTTCCGCCCCCCTCACACCCTTCCGCCCCCCACACACCCTTCCCCCCCCCCACACCCTTCCCCCCCCCACACACCCTTCCCCCTCACACACCCTCCCCCCTCACACACCCTTCCCCCACACACCCTTCCCCCCCCACACACCCTTCCCCCCCTCCCACACCCTTCCCCCCCACACACCCTCCCCCCCACACCCTTCCCCCCTCACACACACCCTTCCCCCCCCACACACCCTTCCCCCCTCACACCCTTCCCCTCCCCACACACCCTCCCCCCACACACACCCTTCCCCCCCCCCACCCACACACCCTCCCCCCCACACACACCCTTCCCCCCCACCCTCCCCCCAACACACACCCTTCCCCCCTCACACACCCTTCCCCCCTCATACACCCTTCCCCCCACACACACCCTTCCCCCCCACCCTCCCCCCCACACACACCCTTCCCCCCCCCACACACCCTCCCCCCCCACACACCCTTCCCCCCCACCCACACACCCTCCCCCCCACACACCCTCCCCCCACACACACCCTTCCCCCCCACCCACACACCCTCCCCCCACACACCCTTCCCCCCCACACACCCTTCCCCCCACACACCCTCCCCCCACACACCCTCCCCCAACACACACCCTCCCGCCCCACACACCCTCCCCCCAACACACACCCTTCCCCCCACACACCCTTCCCCCCCACACACCCTTCCCCCCCACACACACCCTTCCCCCCCTCACACACCCTTCCGCCCCCCTCACACCCTTCCCCCCCCACACACCCTTCCCCCTCACACACCCTCCCCCCTCACACACCCTTCCCCCTCACACCCTTCCCCCCCACACACCCTCCCCCCCACCTCACACACCCTCCCCCCCACACCCTTCCCCCCCACACACACCCTTCCCCCCTCACACCCTTCCCCCCACACACACCCTTCCCCCCTCACACACCCTCCCCCCCTCACACCCTTCCCCCCTCACACCCTTCCCCCCCACACACCCTCCCCCCCACCTCACACACCCTTCCCCCCCACACACACCCTTCCCCCCCTCACACCCTTCCCCCCCACACACACCCTTCCCCCCTCACACACCCTCCCCCCCCACACCCTTCCCCCCCACACACCCTTCCCCCCCACACACCCTCCCCCCCCACACACCCTTCCCCCCTCACACTCCCTCCCCCCAACACTCTCCCCCCGCCGGCAGAACCGCATGTTCGCAAACCCAGCCAGCTCCCTGCAGGGGAGGGGCTGGGAGGGAGGGGAGGGGAGGGGAGAGATAGGGGGCGGGGGGAGGGTGGAGAGCAGAAGGGGATGGGGATGAGGAGGGGGTGGGGGGAGGGGTGGCAGGAGGGGATGGATGGAGGGGGAGGGGTGGGGAAGGAGGTGGGGGGGAGGGGAGGAGGGGGAAGGGGGAAAGGGGAGGGGGGGAAGGGAGGGAGGAGGGGAGGGAGGTGGGGGAGGGGAAAGGGGGAAAGAGGGGGAAGGGGAGGTGGGGAAGAGGGGGGAAGGAGGAAAGAGGGGCAGAGGGAGGAGAGTGGGGAGAGGGGCAGAGGGAGGAGAGTGGGGAGGGGGAGGGGAGTTGGGGAAGGGGGTGAAGGGGAGTGGAGGTGGGGAAGGGGGGTGAAGAAGGGGGAGGGGCGAGGGGAAAGCCAAGGAAGAGGGGGAGGGGAAGGGGGGAGAAAGGAGGGGCAGAGGGGAGGGAGAGTGGGGGAGGGGAGGGAAGGGGAGTGGATGTGGGGAAGGGGGTGAAGGGAAGAGGGGACGGGGGAGGTGGGGAAGGGGGTGAAGGGAAGAGGGGACGGGGGGAGGTGGGGAAGGGGGTGAAGGGAAGAGGGGACGGGGGGAGGTGGGGAAGGGGGTGAAGGGAAGAGGGGACGGGGGGAGGTGGGGAAGGGGGTGAAGGGAAGAGGGGACGGGGGAGGTGGGGAAGGGGGTGAAGGGAAGAGGGGACGGGGGGGTGGGGAAGGGGGTGAAGGGAAGAGGGGACGGGGGGAGGTGGGGAAGGGGGTGAAGGGAAGAGGGGACGGGGAGGTGGGGAAGGGGGTGTGGGGAAGGGGGTGAAGGGAAGAGGGGACGGGGGAGGTGGGGAAGGGGGTGAAGGGAAGAGGGGACGGGGGGAGGTGGGGAAGGGGGTGAAGGGAAGAGGGGACGGGGGGAGGTGGGGAAGGGGGTGAAGGGAAGAGGGGACGGGGGGAGGTGGGGAAGGGGGTGAAGGGAAGAGGGGACGGGGAGGTGGGGAAGGGGGTGAAGGGAAGAGGGGACGGGGGGGTGGGGAAGGGGGTGAAGGGAAGAGGGGACGGGGGGAGGTGGGGAAGGGGGTGAAGGGAAGAGGGGACGGGGAGGTGGGGAAGGGGGTGAAGGGAAGAGGGGACGGGGAGGTGGGAAGGGGGTGAAGGGAAGAGGGGACGGGGGGGTGGGGAAGGGGGTGAAGGGAAGAGGGGATGGGGGGGAGGTGGGGAAGGGGGTGAAGGGAAGAGGGGACGGGGGGGGTGGGGACGGGGTTGAAGGGAAGAGGGGACGGGAGTGACCTGAGGGAGGTCCATAACATCATGGGTGGTAAGGTGAATGCACACACACCATCTCTTTCCCAGGGCATGGGGAATCCAGAACTAAAGGGCAAAGGTTTGCGGTGAGACAATGCTAAGGGTTATGGAGCAGTGGTCACTGTGCCCCAAATGCTCACCTACTGAGAGATCTGTCACCTGACCCGGTTCATTACCTAATACTAGATCTGATATGGCATTCCCTCTCGTTGGCCTGTCAACACACTGTGACGGGAATCCGTCCTGAACACACTTTACAAACTCTGCCCCGTCTAAACCTTTGGTACCAAGCAGGTGCCAATCAATATTTGGAAAGTTGAAGTCTCCCATGATAACCACCCTGTTATTCTTGCACCTTTCCAAAATCTTTCCAAAAGACCAGGGCCCAAAGGCATTAATGAGGGAGAGTTATTAGTTAATGGTGGTTTGAGGGGTGGTTAGCAAACTCCTAGGGTTGAGTTGCAATAGAAGGTTCTCTGAGGTGTACAATTCTGGGGGCTGTGAAAGGCGCTATATAGACGCAGGTCTTTCTCTCGCTGCTACTACCCTCCATTCCCTCATAGAGCACTTTTCAAAATACTGGGCAGAGTGAAGGGGAAGAAATGTCCAGCTTCACTGCACCAGAGGTGCCTGTTCAAGACTCAAGAGCCAAATACACCCAGAGGGAGGTGCAAACCCAGTGTGTTTGCATTATGCAGGTGATCACACACTGGCCTGATTTCCCCACCCTTTACTGCTGTCTATTCCCCCCAATGTAACATCGAGACCCTTCATGTCCAGGTGTCGACTGTCCATTTATGTCGACCGTCCATTTCCCTCTGCAGATGCTGCCCGACCCGCTGAGTTCCTCAGTATCCAATTGACTGCTGCTGTGCTTCTGACTTGCTCTTGATGCCGGGAGGTTGACGTTGGGGGAAACTCATTTGGACTCTGTTGCTCCAGATTCCAGCATCTGCAGTCTCTTGCCTCATTAGTTTGGCTCCATTCTGTGACACGCCCTCTCCAGCGGCCTTGGCATCCTCACAGATTTCCTCCAATTAACGAAAACAGGCACTGGGTGGAGCCTCGAATTTTAGATCCAACGTTATTTTCCTGGTGTTTTGTTGCAATTTTTAGATTTATTTCCACTGAGATGTTCTTTATTTTTCATTTCCTTGAAGGCATTTTATTGGCAACTGTTTAAGGACATTATTAAAATAGAAAAAACTTTCACAATGCATGTTATCAAACTGGCTGTGTCTACAGTGTAGCAGCACAGACCTGCATTTCTGTAGCACCTTCTGCCACTTCAAGTCTGGAGTTTGAATATTTGAAGTGTTGTAACGCAGGCAATACAGCAGCAAGTTGCGCACAGAGCCTGGTAATTTATTCCCAGTATCAGCGGTTGGGATAAATACTGGTCCCAGGATCAATGGGGCAAACTCCCCAGTTCTTCTTTGAAATAGCACCAAGGGATCTTTTGCCTCCACTGACCTTGGTTTAACATCAGATCTGAACTGTGGTGCCTCCAACATGCCTGCACTCCGTCAGTACTGAGTCAAGAGTCAAATTCAAAGTCAAAGTGGAGTTTATTGCCCTATGCACAAGTACATGTATGCACAGATGCAATGAAAAACTTACTTGCAGCAGCATCACAGGCACATGGCATCAGAAACACAACATTCACGAGGAAAACATAAATTAAACATAAATTATACACAATTTTTACAAGAAAGAACACAATTAGAACAAAAAAAAGTTCATTTTAGTGCAAAGTGGTCACAGTGTTGCTATACGAGGTAGTGATTAGGATTCAAGAACCGAATGGTTGAAGGGAAGTAGCTGTTCCTGAACCTGGTGGTGTGGGACTTCAGGTTTCTGTACCTCCTGCCCGATGGTAGCTGCGAGAAGATGGCATGGCCCAGATGGTGGGGATCCTTGATGATAGATGTTGCCTGCTTGAGGCAGAACCTCATGTAGATACTACTGATACCAAGTCTGTGTGTTGTGACCCCACTGAGCAATGGCTGACTTAAATGGGGTCAAATCCCAATGGATAATGTTTCATATTCTGTACAACTTAGAAGGAGGACACTCACCTCATTAAGTCTGTGTCAGCACTCAACAATTCTAATCGCCCACTTATTTCCCAGAAACCTATTCCGTCTCACATTCCCATGCTCCCCTACGCACTAAGGGTGATTTACCTGGGTAATTAATCTTCAATCCACAGATCTTTGGGATGTGGGAGGAAACAGGAGAACCCAGGGGAATCCCACACAGTCACAGGGAGAATGTGCAAACTCCACACAGACAGCACCAGAGGTCAGGATTGAGTGTGGGTCCCTGGAGCTGTGAGGCAGCAGCACTGCCCGCTACACTGTGTGCTGCCCTGATACGGGTGTCACCTTTATATATGAAGAAAGGCAAAGGAAGAGTAAATGTACCTTATAGTGAAAAGCCTGGAAAACAATCCACACACACACAAAAACACACACACATTCCTACACACAAAAAGGGGAACATTTATGCACAGACATCTACACAGGTAAACATACGCATATTTACACACATAAACATGCACGCAAACACATAAAATTAGACATCCTTACATACTAAACACACACAGATATAAAAATATCCTCACACACATATACTATGGACACATCCACACATACACAGAAACACATGCACACATGGGCACGTGCGCACACACACGCGCAATGGACACATACCCTCCCCCCCCACACTTACACACAATGGACACATACCCACACACACAGGCCCACAATGGACACATACCACCCCCCTCCCCCCACACACACACACACACACACACACACACACACGCACACATATACAGACACAAGACTTTAATCTTACAGAATCACATTTATGGAATGCAGCCTTCTAAAGTTCATGATCTTGATTTTTTGAAGAACCTCTCAACCAGTAAAATGTTCGAACAGTTAGTGTTGGAAGGGAAGGGTTAGATTGTTTCCAGGACAACCAGTGAGCAGTGACCAGAGAGTGGAAAACAATGGGCTGAGTCTCATAACCATCAGCCATAAATCACACAGCTGGGAGCTGACCCCACACCCTTCCACAGCCACTTCACTCTCGCCCGGGGAGGGGGAAGGGACAGAAAGCAATTGTGGGCAACTCAATGTAATATACATTTTAACACAAACAGCCCCATGAAGTGGACCGTGCCCTAGGTAAGAGTGTTGTCAAAACACAGCTTACAACAAAGGGCACACATCATGTTTAACGTTGGATGGTCTAACAGGGATTGGAACTACTTGTGGAACAGTCACATAGACGACCAACTATTCCTGACCCCAAGCTGTGTGGTCACAGGGAGAACGTGCAAACTCCACACAGACAGCACCAGAGGTCAAGATTGAACCCGGGTGTCTGGGGCTTTGAGGCAGTGGATCTATCACCCACGCCACTGTGAATTATTGGTCTCGCCCACCCCGTTTCCTGTTCCAGTACCTTGTTCCGGGAGTGGAGTCCCTGGAAATTTCCTGATATTCCCTTTGTAGCATTCAGTCAGGGAGAAGAGCAGCAGGAAACTGGAAACAGATCCCAACCTGCTCACTTTGTGAATCCCAAGATTGTGGGAAAATGAATGGAGGGGAAGAGGTCGAGAGAGAGACATTTTACAGCGGCCAATTAACCCACCAACCAGCACGTCTTTGGGACGTGGGAAGAAACCGGAGCACCCAGGGGAAACCCACGCAGTCACAGGGAGATTCCACATAGATATTCCATTCTGCATATCTCATCCTTAATGCAGCTGGTAGAGCCACTGTCTCACAGCTCCAGAGACCTGGGTTCAATCCCAAGCTCGGGCACTGTCTGTGCGGAGTTTGCATGTTCTCCCTGTGACTGCGTGGGTTTCTCCCGGGTGCTCCAGTTTCCTCCCACATCCCAGAGACGTGCGGGTCGGTAGGTTAATTCGTTGCTTTAAGTCACCCCTGGTGTGTTGGTGAGCGGTAGAATCTGGCGGGAGTTGATTGGAATGAGGGGTGAATAAGATGGGATCAGTGTAGAGCTGACCCCACACCCTCTCAGAACCACTTCACTCCCACCCGGTCACACAGACGACTCGCAGTCCCAGTGCAGGGTCTCGACCCGAAACGTCGGCAGTTCCTTTCCTCCCCACACAGATGCTGCTCGACTCTCTGAGTTCCTCCAGCAGATTGTTTGTTGCTCCAGGTTCCAGCGTCGGCAGTCTCTTGTGTCTCCTTAGTGTAGGATGAATGGGTGGTTGATGGTCAGTGTGCACTCATTGGTCTGAAGGGTAGGTTCATGCTGGGTGACTCTATTCTTAATTCCTACAGCTGTTCCTCCTTGGCGAAGCAGCCAGTATAATCAAAGACCCCACTCACCCAGGTCATTCTCTCTTCTCTCCTCTCCCATCGGGTAGAAGATACCGGAGCCTGAGGGCACGTACCACCAGAAGGACAGCTTCTATCCCACTGTGATAAAACTATTGAACGGTTCCCCTATACGATGAGATGGACTCTGACCTCACGATCTACCTTGTTGTGACCTTGCACCTTATTGCACTGCACTTTCTCTGTAGCTGTGACACTTTACTCTGTACTGTTATTGTTTTTACCTGTACTACGTCAATGCACTCTGTACTAACCCAACGTAACTGCACTGTGTAATGAATTGATCTGTACGATCGGTACGCAAGACAAGCTTTTCACTGTACCTCAGTACAAGTGACAATAATAAACCAATACCAATACTGCATTTCCTCTCCTACAGGGGACTGCATTTCTGTAGCGCCTCCCATGTTATCCCAGTCCACTTGACCAGATGGCCCTGGGTACCTACTCTGGATGTGAATCCCTGGTTGAGCTGCCCTCAGTGCCTGAGAGTGAGGGTGGGTCCTGAGGCCCCACCACTGAAACACCTGACAGCTTCGGCAGCTCATCCATTGTCAAAGGCCTTTTAGCAGTTTCTAATGTCTCCAAAGGTCAGTTTTAATGTCTCCCACAGACTCTTCAGATCAGTATAGACAATTAAAAAAAGAAAATTTGTGAACAATATTTAATTAAAAGCAAGGGAATCATTAAAAGCATTAACTTTTTGTACAGGGAACAACCGGCTCGATGACATACCACTGAATTAGTTGTTGCTGGGATGTAGGAAACACAGGAAAATCCCGGGAGCAGCAATGAACTAAAGACTCTGCTTGTTGGCAGATCATTCCGGGACACTGTCCATCAGTTGGAGAGGGCAGATTCAGACTGTGTGGCACTCCTTCAGGACTCCACTGTAACATCAGCGTAGATTTTGTGCTGAAGTCAGATTTGAACCCAAGACCTTCTATCCAGGGCCACGGGTGAAGGGGTTCAATTCTCCAGCGGTAATATAGAAACGATCGAAGGTGCTACACTTGTGGCCACATGCCAGTTCTAACTTACCCACCCTATGCAACTAACCCGTTCCCTCACTTTCCCAGTTCCAACAGAGGGGCTTTGACCTGCAATGTTAACTCTGTTTCTCTCTCTACAGATACTATCTGACCTGTTGAGTGTTTCCTTCCTTTTTTGTTCATATTAGATAAAACAAACATGAGATCCAGGAGGGGAAGGGAGTAATGACACTGCAAGTGGACGGTTCCTTAGATTATTGTGAGTTATATGTAAACCAAATTTAGTCTTCCCATGGAGAGCCGCTCAGAGACATTTAATCTTACCCAATACCGCCACCACTTGGTTGACTTTGGTATCTGTCGGGTTAAGAGTAAGTGCTGAAAATACCATAATCAAATCATAGAGTCATAGAGACACCAGAGACTGCAGATGCTGGAATCTGGAGCAACAAACAAGATGCTGGAGGAACTCAGCGGGTCAGGCAGCATCTGTGGAGGGAAATGGACAGTGGACGTTCCTGGAGGAGACCCAGATGAAAGGTCTCAACCCCTGAAACATTGACTGTCCATTTCCCTCCACAGATGCTGCTTGACCCACCGAGTTCCATAGAGTCATAGAGTTGTACAGCACAGAAAGAGGCCCTTTGGCCCACCATGTCCATGCTGACCTTTTTGCCTATTTACACCAATTCCATTTGGCCACAGCAGGACCGTATACCTTGCCTATTTAAGTGTCTGTCCAAAAGACTCTTAAACATGGTAATTGTACCTGACTCCACCACCTCCTCTGGCAGCACTTTCCAGATACCAACCTTTCTCTGTGTAAAAGACTTACCACGTAAATCTCCTTTAAACCTTTCCCCTCCGACCTTAAAGCAACACCCTCAAGTATTTGACATTTCTACCCTGGAAAAAAGACTCAGACTATCTATGCCTCTCATAATTTTATATTCTCCTATCAGGTCACCCCCTCATCCTCCACCGCTCCAGTGAGAACAATCCAAGCTCTCCTTATAGCTAATACACTTCAATCCATGTCAATGTTTTAGAGGCTCTTCGACAGGCACATGAATGTGCAGAGACCACGACACAGGGATATGGACCACGTGCAGGCAGAAGGGATTAGGTGTCATTAGCTGAATTAGTTCAGCACAGCATCGTGGGCAGAAGGGCCTGTTCCTGTCTTGTACTGTTCTATGTCCTAATATGGCCCAATGTACTCTCACATCTGGATCAGGAGGTCGTCGGTTCAAAACCACTGCAACAGCTCAACCACAGAAGTCTAAGCAGAGGCGTACTGAGGAAGTGTTGGAGGTGCTATCTTTTGCACGAGGTCCTGTATGGAGATGGAAGACCACATGGGACAATTTCCTGCCAGGCTTCCCTTCTCCTGGCCCCATTGGTGCACTGGACTTCACTCCCTGTATGGACCTTATTTCCCAGGACTGTGGGAGTTTCCTCACCCTCCTCTGCATCATCACTCTCCCCCCGAGGCAACCATAATCAAAGCCAAAAGTCAAAGTGAAAGTCGAGTTTATTGTCAGATGCACAAGTACATGTGTGCACACATGCAGTGAAAAACTTACTTGCAGCAGCATCACAGGCACATAACAAGATAAGCAGCACTCACAGGGAAAACATAACTTACATACAATTTTTACAAGAGAGAACACAATTAGAAAAAAAACAGTCTATTTTAGTGCAAAATGATCGAAGTGATCATAGTGTTGCTTTATTCAAAGTTGCTGCAGCGTTGCTGTACTGAGGTAGTGATTAGGGTTGTGCCGGTTGGTTCAAGAACCGAATGATTGAAGGGAAGTAGCTGTTCCTGAAGCTGGTGGTGTGGGACTTCAGGCTTCTGTACCTCCTGCCCGATGGTAGCTGCGAGAAGATGGCACGGCCCGGATGGTGGGGATATTTGATGATGGACGTTGCCTTCTTGAGGCAGCGCCTCCTGTAGATACTACCGATGGTGGGGAGGGATGAGCCTGTGATGTGTTGGGCAGAGTCCACTACTCTTTGCAGCTTCTTACGTTCCTGTGCATTCGAATTGCCGCGGCAGACCATGATGCAACCAGTCAGGGCACTTTCAACAGTACATCTGTAGAAGTTTGTTAGAGCGTTTGGTGACAAGCCGAACCTCTTTAATCTCCTAAGGGAGTAAAGATGCTGGTGCGCCTTCCTTGTGATTGTCCAACAGTGGTGTCATCAGCAAATTCGTATGTGTGTTGCCACCTGCTCTGCAATTTAAAATTACCTTCCTTTTGTTTCTTTCCCAGTTCTGATGAAGAGTCTCAGACATAGATGTTAATTCTATTTCTCTTTCCATGGGGAGTGTACCTTTAAGGGCCCAGGCCCATCTCTGAATGCTGAGGCTGGTCCAGTCAGGATACACACAGGCCCGTTTTAGTCTGTGTTTCTGGGTGTAAAACCCAAGCTCCATTCCAGACTTGGACCAACTTTACCACATTTTGCAGGAGACCCAAACCAATGTTAGCGCCAGACACCACAATGGTTTAGTGCAGCAATAACAAAAAAAGAATCCAATTAACTTTTAAGGCAGGATAGCCTGAGATGAGACTTGTGAAATTTAAGGCATGTTATTGACCTGGTTAGGAAAGTGGCTGTGAGACAGGAGGCAGTGTGTGTGGACATTGTGTGATGAGTGACATTCTGCAGATCCAGCTTTAAACTATAGCTGTTCACTGCATCTATAAATGATCTGGATGATGGCAAAGCAGGAACAAGAGGTGGCACTGAATGTAGTGCATTTGGAATATGGCAGGCACAGTACTGTAGCGGTTAGCGTAACGCTTTACAGCACCAGCGACCCGGGTTCAATTCCGGCCGCCATCTGTAAGGAGTTTGTCCATTCTCCCTGTGTCTGCATGGGGGTCACCTCCAGGTGCCCCGGTTTCCTCCCACATTCCAAAGACATACGGTTTAGGAAGTTGTGGGCATGCTGTGTTGGCGTCGGAAGCGTGGCGACACTTGCAGGCTGCCCCAAGAACATTCTCCGCAAAAGATGTACTTCACTGTGTATTTTGATGTACATGTGACTAATAGAGATCTTAACAGAGTTTAAATTACATTAATAGATTGAGCAAATGTACAGAACTGTAGCAAAGTGAATCTCCACTGAGACAGATATGAAGCACATTGAATCTGAAAGGTAGTCGGCACAACATTGCGGGCCGAAGGGCCTGTTCTGTGCTGTACTGTCCTATGTTCTATGTATCGAGCATTCTAAATGATGAAAGCTTGAACCATTGCAGTCCAAGGAGACTTAGGATTTGCACGAACTAAGCTCATTAAAGTGTCTTGGGCGGGGTAGAAAATAATCAACAAGTTTAGTGGAATACTGGTACTTATATCTCGAAGACTGAAGTACAAGAGGGATCAGCTATGCAAAGTCTTGGCAGGAACAGTGTGAGTTCCACGCCTTAGAGATAAGATAAGATAAGAGATGAGATATCTTTATTAGTCACATGTACATCGAAACTCACAGTGAAATGTATCTTTTTGCGTAGAGTGTTCTGGGGACAGCCCGCAAGTGTCGCCACGCTTCCGGCGCCAATGTATCATGCCCACAACTTCCTAACCTGTATGCCTTTTGGAATGTGGGAGGAAACCGGAGCACCCGGAGGAAACCCACGCAGACACGGGGAGAATGTACAAACTCCTTACAGACAGCGGCCGGAATTGAACCGGGGTCGCTGGCACTGTAATAGCGTTACGCTAACCGCTACACTACCGTGCTTACCAAGGGTTAACTGGCCCAGTAGGGATAGAAGTGTGAATTCAACAGAACTCCTGCACTCCAGGGGTTAGGTTACCAGTAGAGTTAAATTCTTTGGAAGTGAGGGGTGATTTGGATGCATTCTTTAATCCATTATTAAGGTAATGTGGATAGAGAGAGACAGTTCCCGTTAGTCAGGGACAGGCAGTCTAGGTCTAGGGAGCATTGGCATAGAGTCATGGAGTCATACAGCACAGAGGAAGGACCTCCTGCCACCAGGTCTGCACCAATCATCAAGAACCCATTTACACAAATCCGACACTAATCCCCTTTTATTCTCGTATCATGGGTAATTAACAGCGGCCGATTAACCTACAAACCCGCACGTCGTTGGGACGTGGGAGGGGACCGGACCACTCCACACAGACACGGGGAGAGCATACAAACTCCTCACAGACAGCGGCGGGAATTGAACCTGGGTCGCTGGTGCTGTAATGGTGTTACGCTAACCCGGATGGCTGGAGCTGGGGCAGTGGCTCTGATAGTTGTGTTAGGGTGGGGTTTTATCTAAAATCTGGAACAAGGGCTTCCAGGAGTGATGGGGAAACACCAAGGACTATGGAGCCATGGAGCCAAACAGCATGGAAACAGGCCACTCGGCCCAACACATCCACGGCACCATTCCGTACTAACCCCGGCACCCAGAACTTGGTCCGTAACACTCTACCCCTGAGCAATTCAAGTGCTCGTCTACACACTTCTTAGATGCTGTCAGTGACCCAGCTTCAACCACTCTCTCTAGTGTTGCATTCCAGGTACTCCCCACTCTCTGGGTGAAGAATGTCCCCCTCGTACCCCCTCTAAATCTCTTCCCCCTCGTCCTAAATCCATGTCCTCTAGTTTTATCTACCTCTGATATGGGGAAAAGTTTGCTGCAGTCTACCCTATCTATACCCCTCTTAATTTTATATACCTCAGTCAGATCCCCTCTTACCCTCCTCCACCATGTGGGAACTCTGTTTGTGGCCACTTTTCCGACTCGTGAACTGTTCGGGTTATGAGCAGGTCTCAGGAACGGAAGCCCGCTGTAACCCAGGGAGCACCTGTACGAGGTTATGATCCATGGGATTCATTGGGTTGAAAGCTACCTCAGTAACAGGAGAAGGTTGGGAACTGAGAGGGAAGCTTAGACCTGGGGAGAGAGTGGGTGTTCACTTACTGACCGATTCAAACAGTTCTTTAAGGAACTGGACCAGAATGTTCAGTAATCTCCAGATCCTTCCACAAGGCTGTGAACTCTAGCGCTCGAAGAGATTGGGGTTAAGTAAGCAGGCAGGTGAGGAAATGCCAATAAGATTAATTTGATGAGGAACTAGGAATACGAGGGTGATTTGGACAACGTTTTCAAGCCATTATGAGGAGCCGACAGGGTAGATGGTTTCCTTGAACAGGGACAGGAACCATGAAGGCTGAAAATAAGAGGAACAATCTAATGGGAAAAGGAAAACACAACGTGGGTGATAATTCAGTGAATGATTCCAGTCAATGTGAATCTATTATCAGCTCAGCTAAACTCAGTACCAGAATTTTTTTAAATTCCAAAATAAACTTTATTCATCATAAAAAACAAACTATATACAACAATAAAACAGTGCAAACCTTTACATTCGTGTACAGATCAATCATTAGTGTTACCTTTTTATAAACTCAGTACCAGAATGTGTCTGAAGTTCTTTGGACTGGAATCTGAATGCAGTCTTCCTGAACTTGTCTGAACCTTTGGGACAATGTGTTGCAGCAACCTTCGAGTCAAGTCAAGTCGGGTTTATTGTCACATGTACAAGTACATGTATGCATGTACTTGTGCATGTGACAATATGCGAAAGGAGAGGTGACTTGATAGAGGTGTACAAGATGATGAGGCATAGATCGAGTGGACAGTCAGAGACTTTTTCCCAGGGCGACAATGGCTAACACGAGGGGGCATAATTTTAAGGTGATTGGAGGAAGGTATAAGGGGGATATCAGGGGTAAGTTTTTTACACAGAGAGAGGTGGGTGTGTGGAACGCACAGCCGGCAGAGGTTGTCGGGGCAGGTACATTAGGGACATTTAAGAGACTCTTAGTTAGACACATGTATGATAGAGAAATGGAGGACTATGTGGGAGGGAAGGGTTAGATAGATCTTAGAGCAGGATAAAATGTCGGCGCAACATTGTGGGCCAAACGGCCTGTACTGTGCTGTAATGTTCTCTGTTCTATGTTCACAGGTGCAATGAAAAACTTACTTGCAGCAGCATTACAGGCCCATAGCATCAGATAAGCAACATTCGCAAGAAAAACATAAATTAAACATAATTTTTTACAAGGAAGAACGCAATTAGAACAAAAGAAATTCAATTTTAGTACAAAGTGATCATAGATTAAGATTAAGATTTCTTTATTAGTCACATGTACATCGAAACACACAGTGAAATGCATTTTTGCGTAGAGTGTTCTGGGGGTAGCCCGCAAGCGTCACCACGCTTCCGGCGCCAACATAGCATGCCCACAACTTCCTAACCCGTACGTCTTTGGAATGTGGGAGGAAACCAGAGCACCCGGAGGAAGCCCACACAGACACGGGGAGAACATACAGACTCCTTACAGACAGTGGCCGGAATTGAACCCGGGTCGCTGGTGCTGTAATAGCGTTACGCTAACTGCTTCACTAAACTGTAGTGATTAGGGTTGTGCCGGTTGATTCATGAACCGAATGGTTGAAGGGAAGTAGCTGTTCCTGAACCTGGTGGTGTGGGACTTCAGGCTTCTGTACCTCCTGCCCAATGGGAGCTGTGAGAAGACGGCATGGCCCGGATGGTGGGGATCTTTGATGACGGATGTTTATGACAGTGGGTTGACACATTGGGGAGAATGGTTCTATGAAGAGAACTAAACTTAGATTCCTTGAAAGTGGACTCGCAGAAGACATTGTCCAGGATTTTAAAAAGGAAACGATAATACCAACAGCATCTGATACCGGCTGCGGTATTTGTTGCGATAAAATGAACAAGCCTTGCGATGGAGCCTCCCGCCCCCACTGCAGCCCACCCAGGGTGGAGGGCGTCTGAAATATCCCCTCAAGGACAGCAGTTGATGACTTGCTGACCTGCTGTTTTATAAGCAGTAGGTGGTTAGGAATGAGATTGATGATTGAAGCAGAGATAAAGGTGATTAAATTCTGTTGAGAGCTGATCTATAGGATGGAGGATCGAAAGGACCAAGTCAGCAGAGTACCATGAAAGATACAGATGGCCCCATTAACAGTGATGTAAATGAACAAAGGTCAATCACAGAGGTCTCAGCACTCTGCGCCTGACTTTGAACCAATGCTTGCTGTTCTAAAAGAATGCAGAGAGTCACTGCAGATCCCCAGTGGTCTCACTCACAATGCGTGACGACGATAGACAGTTCATGGAAGGAAGTCACCCTTGTAATACCAGGACTTCTTTAAAATGCTGCTTTAGCCTTCCCAAGGAGAGTTCCACTGGCTTGTTGAGCCACGGACACCAGTCTCGCTGCACTATGCATCGAAGAATCACACTTGGTTGGTCAGTGATAAGATAGGGTAAGATAAGGTATCTTTATTAGTCACATGTACATCGAAACGCACAGTGAAATACACCTTTTGCGTAGAGCGTTCTGGGGGCAGCCCGCAAGTGTCGCCACGCTTCCGGCGCCAACATAGCATGCCCACAACTTCCTAACCCGTACGTCTTTGGAATGTGGGAGGAAACCAGAGCACCTGGAGGATGTACAAACTCCTTACAGACAGCAGCGGGAATTGAATCCTGGTCGCTGGCGCTGTATTAGTGTTGCGCTAACAGCTACACTACCATGCCTGCTATGTTTAGGGGCTGTGGAAAGCACAATGTGGAAAGCATCACACACACACAGCACTAGAAATTGGCCTGTTCCAATCTGAAGGTCAGAGTAAAGAGTTGTCACTGAAAGGAAAAGGAATTATAAAGATACTTTGAAGCATACTCTGGTCAGACCACACTTGGAGTATTGTGTTCAGTTCTGGTCGCCTCATTATAGGAAGGATGTGGAAGCTTCAGAGAGGGTGCAGAGGAGATTTACCAGGATGCTGCCTGGATTGGAGAGCATGTCTTACAAGGACAGGTTGAGTGAGCTAGGGCTTTTCTCTTTGGAGCAAAGGAGGATGAGAGGTGATTTGATAGAGGTGTACAAGATGATAAGAGGCATAGATCGAGTGGACAGTCTGAGACTTTCTCCCAGGGCGAAAATGGCTAACACGAGGGGAACATAATTTTAAGGTGATTGGAGGAAGGTATAAGGGGATGTCCGAGGTAAGTTTTTTACACAGAGAGTGGTGGGTGCATGGAACGCACTGCCGGCAGAGGTTGTGGGGGCAGGTACATTAGGGACATTTAAGAGACTTTTAGATAGACACATGAATGATAGAAAAATAGGGGGCTATGTGGGAGGGAAGGGTTAGATAGATCTTAGAGCAGGATAAAATGTCAGCACAACATTGTGGGCCGAAGGGCCTGTACTGTGCTGTAGTGTTCTATGTTCTATGATACTTACCCATTCCTTAATAAAAGCTACAAGTGTACTTCCAACCTTCTGCACAATGATTATTACCTTCACAACTCCTGGACCTAAGTTTAGATCTAGACGGAAGCTAAGGAGGGGTGGAGGGTAACAGTGGCACAGTGGTACAGCAGGTACAGCCACTGTCTCACAGTTTGAGCAACATTTCCCTACTGTGCATCCTTCCCTAATACCGAGCACACTTTAGTGGCTTTTGGACAGTGTTCTCTGCAAAAGCATCCCACCTGCTTTTATGAGGGCAGGCACAGTAGTGTAGAGGTCAGGGTAACACTATTACAGCACCAGCGACCTGGGTTCAATTCCGGCCACTGTCTGTAAAGAGTTTGTACGTTCTCCCCATGACTGCCTGGGGTTCCTCCGGGTGCTCTGGTTTCCTCCTGCATCCCAAAGACGTACAGGTTAGGAAGTTGTGGGCGTGCTATTTTGGCGCCGGAAGCGTGGCGACACTTGCGGGCTGCCCCCAGAACGCTCTAGGCAAAAGATGCATTTCACTGTGTGTTTCAATGTATGTGTGCCTAATAAAGAAATCTTGTTTTATAGATAATGAACATCATGCCCAAAGAATTTTGGAATAGGGGTGGGCCATACAACTCCCTGATCTTACTCCACCAGTTAACAAGGTCATTGTGATAAATCACTTCGTACAAATCCACACACTGCCCTTTCAAACCTTTTTCATTCAGATGTGATTAATTGCCCTCTGTACTTACCCAAAACTTTGAATGATTTACCCAACATCGGTGCTGGGGTCTATGGTAAAGGATGTGGTAACAAGACACTTCGAAAATATCAATGGGATTAGACAAAGTCAACATGGATATGTGAGGAGGATATCCTGTGTGGCAAACTCACTGGGGTTTTTCTGAGGACGTAACTGATAGAAAAGATAAGGGGAAAGCCAGTAAGTGTGGTGCATTTGGATTTTCAGGCTTTGATAAAGTCCCACACAAGAGGTTAGTGTGTGAAATTAAAGCACATGGCATTACCGGTAACATATTGGGGTGGCACCGTAGCGTAGCAGTTAGCATAACGCTATAACAGCACCAGCGACCTGGGTTCAATTCCTGCTGCTGTCTGTAAGGAGTTTGTACGTTCTCCCTGGGTCTGCGCGCGTTTCCTCCGGGTGCTCTGGTTTCCTCCCACATTCCAAAGACGTAAAGGTTAGGAAGTTGTGGGCATGCTATATTGGCGCCGGAAGAGTGGCAACACTTGCGGGCTGCCCCCAGGACATTCTACACAAAAGATGCATCTCACTGTGTGTTTCGATGTACGTGAGTCTAATAAATAAATATCTAGTGTATATACCTTATATATTGGCAAGGTTGACGGACAGGAACGGACAGTAGGAAGAAATGGGTCTTCTTCGGAATGGCAGCTGATGGCCAGTGGAACATCACGGGAATCAGTGCTTGATCCCCAGCTCTACACAATAATGATTTAGATGAGGGAACTGAATGAAGCATTTCTAAGTTTGCCAATAATACAACATAGGGTGGAGTTTTGGGTTATGGGGAAGTTGAAAAGAGGTTTCAAGGTCATTTACACAAGTTGAGTGGGTGGGCAAATATGTGACTGGTGCATGTAACGTGAATAAATGTGGAGTTCTCTACTTTGGTGGGAAATCAGAAGGACAGAGGATTATTTAAATGGTGAGAGGTTGGGAAATGTTGATGTGTAGAGGGACCTGGGTGACTACGTGCACCACCACTGTAAGCAAACATGCAGGTGCGGCAAGAGGTTAAGAAGGTTAATGCCACCAAACTGTCACCAAACTCCCCCCAAACCCTCACCAAACCCTCACCAAATTTACACCAAACTCCCACCAACCCCTCACCAAACTCACCAAACCACCACCAGACTCACCAAATTCCAATAAATCCTCACCAAACTCCCAACAAACCCTTACCAAACTTCCACCAAATCATCACCAAACTCCCACCAAACTCCCACCAAACCCTCACCAAACTTCCACCAAATCCTCACCAAACTCCCACCAAACCCTCACCAAACTTCCACCAAATCATCACCAAACTCCCACCAAACTCCCACCAAACCCTCACCAAACTTCCACCAAATCATCACCAAACTCCCACCAAACTCCCACCACTCACTCCCACCAAACCCTCACCAAACTCCCACCAAACCCCCACAGCCAGAAAATTACATTAAAGTGATTTGAGTTTTGTTGAAAGGTGAATTTCCCACAATTTTGCTGTTCATTTGCTTCAATGAGGTTTAACATTCATCTTGCTTCCTTTCTCTTCACAGGGTTGGTTGATGAAGTTCACCTTGTGCCTGCTCCTGAGTTGCTGTCAGTGCTGTATCTTTGAGGCTGAAGCTTCTGTACTAATGATCTATCCACGATTGATCAGAAGCCATCTCAAGATGAGACAGAAACTCCAGCTCCTGGTCCCCAGAGAGAGCTTTCAGTGAAGGTCAAGTGGTGTCCTTACAACAAAGGGATTTCTCCACTCACAAACTCAGCCCTCATTTAACAGAACAGACAATCACAAATCCTCTAATCCATTTACTAAGCTGTTAACTTTAACACATAACGAGTTATGAATGTTAAAGGATATTCAGGCCATTTTTGCCTGGAGCTATCTTCTGTAATTCTATTCTCATGCCATTCATAACCTCATTTTATATTCTGCCTCATCGAACAACAGCACAATTCTTTTTGGAGACAAGAGAGACCGCAGATGCCAGAATCGGATGCAACACACAAAATGATAGAGGGACTCAGCGGGTCGGGCAGCATTTATGGAGGGAAATGGACAGTCGACGTTTCGGGTCGAGACCCTTCATTCGCCTGCTGCTGTGGGGCTGCAGACATTTTGTCAGTCCTGAGGAAGGGTCCTGACCCGAAACGTTGTCCGCCTGCTTTTCTCCACGGATGCTGTCTGGCCTGCTGAGTTCCTCCAGCAGCCTCGCGCTTTTCATGCAGACATTTTCTGCTGGGTGGGACCGGAATTGTCGACTGTCCACTTCCCTCCATAGATGCTGCCTGACCCACCGTGTTCCTCCAGCACTCGGTGTGTTGCTCCAGAGTTCCAGCATCTGCAGTCCCTTGCGTCTGAAGGTGGGGCCCATTCTTTTATAAAGGAGCAGTCAACGTTCCCACTGCACCACTATTTTCCAGCTCGCTGCGTCAGAATGTTCTATCACGTGGCTGCACACTTCAGCTGCTTCTTGATAGTCATGTGCAGAACCAACCGGAACGAAGCATCCAATCAGGTTGGAGGAGGCAATGGACAGAAGAGAATTGGGCAAACCTGCTCCACCGACCAGTTAAGCTGTCTGTTACTGTGAAAGAGCAAGAAGTCAGACAAGCATTGCAACAGCTCCCTACACAATCCCTTCAGGGCACTTGACAACTCAGTGAGGCACTTTCCAAGTGTTGACACTTGTTTTAGTGTAGTGTTACGGACTCAGTGAAAGTCCCTTTAAGATAGAGAGTGTGTGTGTATGTGTGTGTGGGGCGTGCTTACATCAATAGAAGATAAAGGACGTAATGACGTTGAAGAAGAAGAAGGAGAAAAAGGAGAGAGAGAGAGAGAAGGGAGAGAGACACCAGCCTGCTTGTTTTCTCTATCGATGGATGAGAAACTATAACTGTGTCTGCCACTGAAATCCATGTATGGAAGTTGGAAGTAATCCGGTGGATTTCACTTTGTTGCTGACCTGTAGAAGGAAACAGGTATTTGTGTGTGGACGACCACGATTCGGATGCTTTTCGGGGTGAGGAAGTCACTACCGAGTAAACACTGGAGTGTCGCTGGGGTTCCATCATGGAACATTTGGATTTCGTATTTACTCTCTCTATGTTTCTCTACGTCTACGTCTTATCTTCAGACAACGGTGGTTGTTGAAGAAGCCCTTGCTCATGTTTCACCTTTTGGCTTGCAGAACTGAACTTTAAGAACCATTCCGGAACTTGGAGTTTGGGACTTTGTCACACACACACACGAAGAGTTTAGTTTTGGGGTTAACGTTCGAGGTTTAACATTTTTGAATTCTAACATACTAACATTTTTACTTTTATTTTACGTATTATCATAAGTAGTGATTAATAAAATAGTTTTAAACACTGAATCATGCTCAGTGTGTTTCTTTTGTTGCTGGTTCGTGACAGTAGGGAATGCAGCAACTAACCTGTGCACAGCAGGATCCCACAATCAGCGAGGCTTTGGAGTCATTGATTGGAGGGGACACCGGGGAGAACTCCCATTTTCTTCTTTGAAACAGTGCTATGGGGTCTTCAACATTAGCCTTTAACTCACCATTCGGGACATGCCCTCTTCATATTACTACCATCAGGGAGAAAGTACAGGAGCCTGAAGACCCACACTCAATGATTCAGGAACAGCTTCTTCCCCTCTGCCATCAGATTTCCATGAACCTATGAACGCTATCTCGTTATTCCCTTGTTTTTTGCACTATTTATTTAGTTCTGTAATTTATAGTAATTTTATGTACTACTGCCGCAAAATAATTTCATGTCATACAAGTCAGTGATAATAAACCTGATTCTGAGTCTGACTGACTCAAGAGTTGCAGCTCATCCCAACAGCACAGTAGTGCAGCGGTCAGCATAACGTTATCACAGGACCAGCGACCCGGGTTCAATTCCCGCCACTGTCTGTAAGAAGTTTGTATGTTCTCCCGGTGTCTGTGTGGGTTTCCTCCGGGTGCTCCGGTTTCCTCCCACATTCCAAAGGTGTACAGGTTAGGACGTTGTGGGCATTCTATGTTGGCGCCGGAAGCCCCCCAGAACACTCTACACAAAAGATACATTTCACTGTGTGTTTCGATGTACATGTGACTAATAAAGAAATCTTATCTTATATCTATCTTTTCTTATATATGGTCCCCATAAAACATCAGATCCAGGTTTGGCATTCACACAGGCTGCTTGGGTTTAACGGTGGCTTGTGTTGGTGTGGTGATAGGCTCCTTCCTTCATAAAACACCTCGTCCTCAACCGGCAGTGAGACTCTCCACAGTCTGGCCTGAATTCCCCTCCAAAACAAATGGCGTTCACCTCAATCACACATACTCCCCACCCAGAATGCTTTGGGCGAATGTCCCATGAAGCAAGATACACCAGGATTCTCCAACTTTGAGCCAATATCTAAAGTTCAAGTTAAATCCTGGCAACTTAATGTATAAAATGACAACAACCTGCATTAATATCCCTTTAATGTAGTAAAAACCATCCCAAGGTGCTTCACAGGAAAGTTACCCAACAAAATATTTATGCAAAGCCACATAAGGAGGTAAGGGAAAAGGCTGTGACTGTTCACCTTATCTATGCCCCTTGTGGTTTTATAAACCTCTGGAAGGTCTCCCTTCATTATCTTACGCTCCAGAGAAAAAAGTATCTCCTAAAACTGAAGTCCCAGTATTGGATCACTGCCCACTGGTGCTGTAGAGATAGGTTCAGTGGGGTAGGTACTTGTTCCCGTCACTTACAGTATGCTAATTGGTAGTGTAGTGGTTAGCGTAATGCTTTACAGCACCAGCGACCCGGGTTCAATTCCGACCACTGTCTCTGAGGAGTTTGTACGTTCTCCCCATGTCTGTGTGGGTTTCCTCCGGGTGCTCCGTTTTCCTCCCACATTCCAAAGACGTACGGGTTAGGAAGTTGTGGACATGCTATGTTGACGCTGGAAGCGTGGCGACACTTGCGGGCTGCCCCCAGAATACTCTACGTAAAAGATGAATTTCACCGTGTGTTTTGATGTGCATGTGACTAATAAAGAAATCTTATCTTATCCAAGTAGGACGCATTGTACAGTAAAACTCCAAGAATCCATTACACTTGGGACTTGGTGCCAGACCAGCAGATTTTCTGGACTATTGGATGTTACTATTAATACCCAAACACACTTCTATTTCATGCTACACAGTCATACAATAACTTTTCCAGTGAACCTGTAAGTTTAAAGGGAGCGGGGAACACACAAGCACTCCGGACACGGCCTCCAGCTGTCAACCCGCCCACATTCTGGACCCCTAGTGAAGACCCCAACCCCAGCTGCAGCTGCACACCCTGGGGTCTTCACTAGGTTTGGCCTTCCTTGCAGCAGTGCTTGCACTATGGAGTCACGTTGAATTTATTGTCATATGCACAAGTCCATGTGTGCACAGGTGCAATGAAAATCTTACTTGCAGCAGCATCACAGGCACATCGCATTGGAGACAAAATATTCAAAAGAAAAACATAACTTAAATATAAATTATCCGAGAAAGAACACAATTAGAACAAAAAAAGTCCATTGCAGTTCAATGTCGTCAAAGTGGTCATAGTGTTACAATACTGAGGTAGTGAACAGCCACTGGCCTTCTGATACACCCTACGTTTTGAGGAGTACGTAAATCCCGGTGAATGGTGCAGAGGTAAATCAAGGTGATCTTTCACCATATAGCAAAGTGCACTCAGAGGATAACTGAGGTCGAAGTTCATACCTAGCCTGATTGTTGTTACTGAGAAACTCCAACCTGCAACTAGTTACAGAATAAAAAAAGAATTATTAACAATGATCATAACAGCATAAGAAATAGGAGCAGGTGTCAGCCATCTGGCCTGTTGAGCCTGCTCCGCCATTCAATAAGATCATGGCTGATCTGGCCATGGACTCAGCTCCTGCTATCTGCCTTTTCTCCATAACCCTTAATTCCCCTACTGTGCAAAAATCTATCTAACTGTGTCTTAAATATATCTGATGAGGTAACCTCTACTGCTTCCTTGGGCAGAGAATTCCACAGATTCACTGATTTTCAAATGTCTCATGAAAAGTTAATGTTCATATTTAACACTTGATAAGTTCATTCCCCCATTGAATCGCTGTTCCAGTCCCTGTGAGCAAAATGACTTGTCTACAAAATGGATTGGACCTAATTAGGTGCAACGAATCCAGGTACCACAGAGTCACCCTATGCACCCACTGCCCCTCCCCGACACCCCAAAGCAACACTCCTCCCCCTCTCCCTCCCCAAAGGGAGATAAACACAGTATTGAAAATACAACGTGGAGAGAGTCAGCAGCTTCAAATTCCCCATGGGGGGAAGCACCTAATGTGTGTTGCTACCTCCTTCCCCCCCCGCCCCCATCCACTGCCCTGACCGAGAGCTGTCCGGTGAATGGTCCCACGCTAACACAAGGTGCAGCGTGAGGTAGTGGTCATAGCATAATGCAGCTTGAATGGTGGTCGAACCAGCGATAGAGCAAGGAGAAGTACCTCCACTACAGGAACAAGGGCTTTTCAGATGTTGTGGTCAATTCAGAATGGAGAACCTTAGTTTGCTTCTCACTGGGAGGGTGCGACAGCCATTTTCCCAACACTGGAATTCCAACTTCAGTCGGGAATGGGATCATTGCAGTCCCAACAATGGGACTTCATTTCTTTTTTTTCTCTTTTTCAATCTTTCTATTAGTTTCCAAATTAATACAGATTAATGTATAACATCAATGATTGTACATGTAATACAAAGAGATCAGGAGAACAATCATGGCATAGAGAATCATAAAGAACAATAAAATGTAAAAAAAACTGTAGATCCCACGATCTCTTAATAAATGAATATAATAATATAATCACAAGACGAAGGAGCAGAGGTAGGCCATTCGGCCCATCGAGTCTGCTTCGCTACTTCACCATGAGCTAAACTATTCCCATCCAGCCCCAATTCCCGGCCTTTTCCCCATATCCCTTGATACCCTGACTAATTAGACACCTATCAATCTTCTCCTTAAACACCCCCAATGATCGAGCCTCCACAGCTGTACGTGGCAACAAATTCCATAAATCCACGACCCTCTGGCTAAAGAAATTTCTCCTCATCTCTGTTCTAAATGGGTACCCTCTAATTCTAAGACTGTGCCCTCTAGTCCTGGACTCACCCACCAAGGGAAACAACTTAACCACATCTACTCTGTCCAGTCCTTTCAACATTCGAAATATTTCTATGAGGTCTCCTCTCATTCTTCTGTACTCCAATGAGTACAGTCCAAGAGCCGACAATTGCTCATTGTATGTAAGCCCTTTCATTCTGGAAATCATCCTTGTAAATCTCCTCTGAACCCTCTCCAACATCAGCACATCCTTCCTAAGATAAGGGGCCCAAAACTGCACACATATATATGAAGTGATACTCCATGTGGGCAGTTCTGTGCTATTAGAATTGGAATGAACACTTTTGTTTGAAGCCTCTGTGTCTTGTAACTGGTATTGTAAGTAGGATTTATCAGAACTCCAGCAGGCTCAGGGTAAGTTACAGTGGTGTTCAAAAGATAGTTGGAAAGGAACATACCACAGGGCTTTGGGGAGGGGATGAGGGAGTGGGACCAGTTGGATCACTTTTACATGGAGCCAACACAGACTCAATGGGCCAAATGGACTCCTTCCATGCTGCAACTAATCTGTGATTCTATGAATATGTCTTCACATTGAGAGTTCTTCTCCCTCTACACTATAATGATTAACTGAATTAGTTATTAAATAGGTTGAGACAAAGGGATCAGAAAATCTCTGATTTTTAATCCAGTTTATCATTTTCTTGATCTAAGCATATTGTCATCACCACAGCAGTTAAATTTTATTTTATTGCTATTGCAAAACAAACCATAATCATTTGCCTTCAAATAGGAGAGGACAAAATGAAAGCCAAAGATCACTCAACTGACATTTGAAACCACTAACCTGAAGAGGAGATAAAAAATTCAAAACCGTGGCCACTAATTATTTATCCTGGATCATGAGATCATAGCAAGAGGTTATTCAGCCCATCATGCCTGTGCCAGCTCAGAAATCAATTCCACTCCCTTGCTCTTTCCCTACAGAGGATACTTCTTGTTTTATATTCAATTATTTATCCAATTCCCTTTGGAAAGTTCCCAATGGAGCTGTTTCCACTGTCCATGTGGACAGGGAACTCCAGGTTGTTGCTAGGGATGGAGCGTTTCAGTTATGAGGGAGTCAGGATGGGCTGGGATTGCTTTCCTTGGCATGGAGGAGGCTGAGGGGGGATCTGATAAGAGGTACGCACAATTATGAGGGGCATGGACAGGCGAGATAGTTGGAAACTTTTCCCCATAGGAGGGGCGTCAAAAACTAGACAACTTAGGTTTAGGGTGAGGGTTAAGAGTTTAGAGGGAATCTGAGGAGAAATTGTTTCAGCCCAAGGGCGCTTGGAGTGTGGAGTGCACTGCCTGAGTGGCAGAGGTAGGTATCGCGTAACAGTTAAGTATATAGATGAGCACTTGCATCGCCATTGTATACAAGGCTCCTGAACAAGTGATGGTAATGGGATCAGTATAGTTGGGTACCCAATGGTCAAGTACCCATCTATACTAATGGGCTGAAGGGCCTGTTTCTGTGCTGTATGATTCCATGACTCCCTGTGATTTCTTGCATTGCCTTCAATTTTAAGCACGTAACATTGGATCGTATGTGAAGTATGGTTCATACATGAATTGGTTGAACATTGGTTCACACACATGAATCATGTAACATTGGGTCACTTTTAAGAATACACTGGTTGACATAAGCACTCAGAAGGGTTACGTGTCTGGGTCCAGTTTTGTGTCGATTACTGATTTCAGGAAATAAATAGATGTCAACACAAAAGATTTGCATTTGCATAGCCCCCCTCACATCCTTGGTCTTACCGGAGATGTTTGCAGTCAAGAACATCTGATATTTAGCCACTGTTATACAGCTGGAAATATACAAAGGGTATATTGTCATTACCGGATTAAAAATAATGTTTATAAAGACAAAAGACAGGACAATTTCATCATCGGTACATGAGAATGTTTATTTGTTGCAGGGGAAGTTGAGGATCTGGAGACCACTCACACATGTGGCGGAGGCTGTACTTTAATATTTCACCCAGCCATCAATTCCATACAAATTCAACCCAAACTTCAGCCTGTGGGAAGGTGTGTCTTCAGAACCAGGATAGGATGGGAGGATGGGGAGTCATTTCACCTTCATCACTTGGGTGGATCCTGGCGATGCAAATTGTTAATCTGGTGTATAATCTGCCATGTTCTCCTTAAAAACTTGCTGGGTTTTACAATGAGCTACTCCACCAGATGCTGTCTAAGCTGCTGAAAGTAAAATTGACCTCCCCTCGTTATAGTGTACAACTGGAAATTTAACTGATTGGTGAGGGCTGTTTAGAACTGAGCATTGGTGCTGGTCTTGGTGTCAGGTTGGAATCTCCCAGTGTGTCTGCAGTAGTGGCCACACTCTGCGCGAACCTTGTCCTCTGTAGTCCGTTGGTCAAAGCCTTTCATTGATGTTCCTCACACTGTCTAAAGGAACCAGGGCCCATGCTTTTCTCTGTGAAGCTCAATAGGCTCTATACCTTCAGTAACAGCAGTCCGATAGCCAGTATCAGTGGTGCAGAAAGGAAAGCTAGTCCGCGCCGAACAATCAGCTGTTTCACTGTTAACGTTTCTTGAACAGGGCTAGCACTCGTCTTTGGGGCAGAGGTTTCCTCTCTCGGTTGTCCCATGGTATCTTCCACTGGACTAACATCAATGACTGCAATGTTTCCTGAACACACTCCTGTAAAGCAAGTTGAAATATTATAACATGGAACATAGAACAGTCCAGCACAGGAACAGGCCCTTCAGCCCAGTGCTGTGCCAAACTAATTAAGCTAATGACACCTAATCCCTCCTGCCTGCACATAGTCCATATCCCTCCATTCTCTGCTCATTCATGTGCCTGTCTAAAAGCCTCTTGAACACCTCTTTCGTATCTGCCTCCACCACCACCTCTGGCAGCACATTCCAGGCACCCACCACTCTGCGTAAAAGACTTGCCCCACACATCTCCCCCAAACTTTCTCCTTCTCACCTTAACTGCATGCTACCCTGGGAAAAAGATGCCCACTCAGTACTCTATCTATGCCTCTCATAGTTTTATAAACTTCTATCCGGTCTCCTCTCAGCCTCCACTGCTCCAGAGAAAACATTTGGACAGGGACATGGATTATAAATTCAATATTACACCAGGAAGCTAAGAGGTAGCTTTAGCAACCCTATAATCCTTAAGGAGATCCGACACGCAAAAAAGGAAAATGGTTCAGAGATAATTACACAATCCCATTTTGTTCTCTGACACCCATCAAGAACATCTCCCCACTGAGCGCTCGGCTTAGTAGCTTAGGTGATGTGGTACTTGATTGCTGGAAAGGCTAAAAGTCCAATAATTATCCATATATCAAATACTAACAATCCGAAACTTGCTCACATCTCTTGTAAACTTTCTTTCCTTAAATGTTTCTAAGTCTACTTATAAAATGAAAGCCTACTGGGTTGTATTTATATCCTCCCACCACTGGAGGTGCTACAGTGCAACCAGGAGCAGGAAGGTGCCATTGCAGTGGGACAGATTTGGAAAAGTGGTTTCCATTTTATGTGTTAATATGAGACTTAACATAGTGATATATAAATGGGGAGAAAAGCACAATATCAAAGGGTTTGGATGAGGAAAGAGTTGAAGGAGAAAATTGCAGTGCTATGTGAGACGTGCAAGGGAATGGAACTAATTGGATTGCTCTTTTCAAAGGGATAGTACAGGTAAGATGGGTCTAATGGCCTCCTTACTTGCTACAATTTTATATCTATAATGTCAGGAATTAATTACATTTGCTTTCTTGGTTGCAAGGAATGATGTATTTGGATAACCCAATGAAGGGATACATTTTAAAAATATCTTCACTCTGCTGAGTAATTAATGGAAATGGCTACAAAGGAAAAAAGGCAAATTCAGTAACGTTCTGTAATGATTTTTATCTGCTGTTTCATGACTTCACATTAAATTCCTGAAAATATCTTTAAGTTAGATCACACAGCATCTGTACTCCCGTGGTAAAAGAGCATGCCACACTGACTTCCTATGAGTTAGCTAATTACCTCTTGAAATATGGGGGGGTTGCTGTCTAATATGGGACTATAGATAACCCTAAACCAAATGCCACCCATACACAATGATAAAAGATGTTATAAAAGGTTTCCTCTTGTTTCTTTGTAATTAATATAATTAAAAGTTGGCATAAACTTCGCACCTGTCAAAATGTCTTCAGTTTGACTTCCTGAAGCCCTGTGGGAGGAGTTCACATCTTTCTTCACGCCTGCATTAACCAGAGCCTTCAAACGAACCACACAGACAACTTCAGTAACGTGTAAGCATGGGTCTAGGAGAGGGAACAGTCTCTGTGTGATGGAAGACCTTGTTACACAGCTCTGCTCGCCTCCCACTGGGTCCTGAGTTGCTGGTGTGTGCTGGGGGTTTAGCCCTGCTCACCAACACCGAGGAATGTCTCTTAGGTCAGGGAGAGGGAGTAGGAGAGAGAGGGTCTGGGTCAGTGAGAAGGAGTGGGAGAGAGAGGGTCTGGGTCAATGAGACAGGGGCTGAGACAGTCTGAGGGGGAGTGGGAGAGAGAGGGTCTGGGTCAGTGAGGGGGAGTGGGAGAGAGATGGTCTGGGTCAGTGAGTGGGAGAGACAGGGGCTGGGACAAGTCTAAATTGTGTTCAAACCCAGGTGCCACTCTGTTATATACCGAGTTTCATTCTAAGTTTGCCGACAACAGGAGGACCCATTAGTTAACAGGAAAATAATGCACAACTTATCACTTGGAGATGCAACAAGGTAACTTGGAGACAATGAAATAAACTCCAGGGGAATTTCCATCTTTGATTCCCCAGTTAGTGAACTCCTGATCCCAGACATCTCCAGATCGAAATGGACACTGAGTCCAGGCCCACCATTTTGTCATTGGGTGTTGGGTAACTTGGTGCTGCAGTAACCCTGAGGCTGCCTTGGTTCCCGCCAGATGGCTGGATGACCAATGACGTGGGAGCCAGAAGGTAAGCTCACCCTGGGAGCCGCGCAGTGTGTGAGAAGGAAGGGAGGAAGGGAGAAACACTGAGTATTGTCCAACTTTGTTTCATACCTGATCCGATGCCTCATTCCAGTTTAACTTGTAAATCACTACTTGAAAGAAAACGAATTGTATGGCAGTACAGCTCATCAGCCCCAACCAAAAGCCTGCAACGTGACAAGAGTGCTGTCAGTGCACGTCAATATAATCAAATATTCCTCTCCCCAAACATTTTCCCAGAAGTATTTCTTCTGGCTGTTCCCAATGTAAGTGGGAGAGGCAGTGCCCTCCCCAACCTCTGAGTCACAAAGGTGGTGTGGGAATAGACACCAGCCAGTGGCGACAGGTCAAAATCCCGGAAAGTAGTCGAGCCTCCAGAAGAAAATAAAGAAGTACGCAATAAGATAATCTGAAGACCACGTGACCGTTCCCCTTTCTCTCTTCTACCTACTGGGAGAAGATACAGGAGCTTGAAAGCCTCAAGAACAGCTTCTTCCCCACTGCTATCAGGGTCCTGAACCAATCACCTCTTTCATATCCCCTTCCCGGTGGAGCTGCCATATTCTTGAACCCTTAATTCTATCTCTACTGTTATTGCCACTTTAGCATTTCTTTTTGCACAACCTCAGTTTACACCACTATGCACCATTCTGCTGTTTTGTACTCACTGCTGTATTTAACATTACCACGTACACTGTTTACTCTGTGAGCTTCATATGAGCAAGAAATTTCATTGCACCCTGGTGTATACAACAACAAACTGAATCTGACTCTGAACACAAGAGACTGCGGAAGCTGGAATCTGGAGTAAAATTAAAACAGAACGTTGGAAGAACTCAGTGGGTCAAGCAGCATCTGTGGAGATAAAAGGTGTACGTCGACGTTTCGGGTCGAGACCCTTCACCAGGACTGGGAGGGAAGAGCAGTGTGTAGCATCGCGAGGGAAGGGGGTGGTGGGTGACAGGTGGGACCAGGTAGGGAGGGGATAATAGGCAGATGGAGCCAGGTGGGGGCCTGGTATAATTTCCTACCCAATATTCCAAGTTTTCCAGCAAACATCAAGGAGATTCCAATAGGAAACCCGATCAGATAAAATCCAACAAAGTTAGCGACAGCACCCAGCTTCTGTTTCCCTGCCCCTCTCAACACTCCGGCACTCACGCACTGTGTAAAAGGCAAAGAAAACAACATCCAGTTACTGTGGCATCACTCAGGGCTTGGGAGCATAACAATGAATTAACCACACTGATGGAGCAAGAGCTGGAGTATGGATATGGAGTTAAGTCCTCTCAAAGAAAGCGGGGAATAAATCTGTTTTCTTTTTAAAAGGTTTTCTCACTTCGGACGGCTCAGTGGCGCAGCTGGGAAAGCTGCTGCCTCACAGCTCCAGAGACCTGGGTTTAATCTTGTCCTCTGGCGCTGCCTGTGTGGAGTTTGCACGCTCTCCGTGACCACACGAGTTTTCCCAGGTGCTCCAGTTCCCTCCCACTTCCCACAGACAAGCGGGTCGGTAGGTTAATTGGCCGCTGTGAATAGCCCCTACGGCATCGGTATGTGGGAGGAGTTGTAGAATCTGGGTGTGGGGGGGGGGTTGGTTGATGGGAATGTGGGGAGAATAAACTGGGATTAGTGTAGGATTAGTGTAAATGAGTCAATACATATCTGGTACAACTCATTAACCATGTTAATGAAACCTTTGCATGCTCATAAAAACCCACCTACTTCACTCTATACCTAGATGTGACTCCAGACCCACTGATGAAGTCAATTTTTTAATTGGCCCCCACCCCCCAGAAAATAGAAAACAGGAAACTCAAGGGCCAATTTGCAAATGTCAACAAATGCATTCCAGGATTAAAAAATTAAAACAGTTTATTTGGTCTTCTTTAAGCTAAGGACCACGGGGGAAATGTTAAGATGGGAAAATGGATGTTGTCTATAGATCAGCCATGATCCAGCTGAATGGTGGGGCTGAATGGCCTCCTCTTGTGTCTGCATTTTCTACAGTATGAAGCTTCTGGCTGTTAGCTGACTGACCAGCGGTTCCGATGGTGTGAGTTGGAAAGAATGGATTGGCTTTCTTGTTGCGCTTCCTGTGAGTTCCCAGCTAAGCAGAGGCAGGCCGGTTTAGTAGTTGGATGGGAGACCTCACACAATGGGCTCACTGCCTGGGGAAATGGAGGATCCAACGCCAGGACCTAATTCAATAAGGACCTTAGTTGCATTGCTTAGGTTAAGCAGACTAATAATGTAAGTGAGGACAGTCTAAAGGTGAATTCACAGGGCAGAGATGTAAGCAAGAGTAGGTCATTCAGCTCCTTGAACCTGCTCTACCATTCAATAAGATAGTAGCTGATCTTTTACCTCAATGCCACTGAGCTGCTCTGACCCCATATCTCTTAATTCCTCAGACTAGATGTTCCATCTGGAATCAACCAGAAGAATAAAGGCAACCAAGGGATATAAGACTGTAAGGTATAGGAGCAGAATTGGGCCATTCAGCCCATCGAGTCTGCTCTGCATGGCTGAATCAACATGGCTGATTTTCTTTTCAACCGCATTCTCCCCGAAACCCTTAACTGCTTTACCAATCAAGAACCTATCAATCTCTGCCTTAAATACACTCAATGACTTGGCCTCCACAACCCCCTGTGGCAACGAATTCCACAGATTCATCACCCTCTGGCTCAAGAAATTCCTCTTCATCTCAGTTTTAAAGGGACGTCCCTTTATTTTGAGGCTGTGCCCTTGGATCCTAGACTCTCCTGCTGATGGAGACAGCCTCTCTCACTAATGAATCCTTCTAGTATCCGGTATGTTTCAATGAGATCTCCCTCTCATCCTTCAGAACTCCATTGAGTACAGGCCCAGAGACATCAAATGATATGGAACAGTGATGTGATATTCAAGGCATGGTGTGACTTCCCTGGGAAATAAGCAATGGAATGTCAATTTGTGAGTACGGTGACATCTATTCCCAGTGGGTACAGGTGTACTGAAAGAGAAAAGCTTGACAAACAATGCTGAATTCCACCTTATTTCTTCGGAACAAATAGCAAAAATTCCAAAAGCTTTTGCTGAAAAACTCACAGTAATGGCATCAAAGAGCTGATGAATAATGACCAAAGGTAATATATCTGCAACCAGCAAAATAATCTCTCTGTAAAAAGGGAAGAGAAACATGTCTAAGAAACCCTCAGATCATTTTGAAATCGTTTGGCTAGGAGTTAAGTTTTTTGAAGTTTGAAGAACTTTTTGTTTTAACCTAACTTGTCAGAGGTGAAGACATAGCCGAGCACATGGCTGACCGTTCTCAGTATCACACAAGTCACCAATGCACAGAACCCTGTTCAATTGAAAGCAAAATGATTACTTGTGGTTTGGTGAATAAATAACTTTGGCCAAGTAATTACCAGTAGTATTGGTATTGGTTAATTATAGTCACATGTACCAAAATACAGTGAAAAGCTTTTGTTTGCATCCCATCCAGACAGATCATGCCATACATTGAGGTAAAACAGAAAACAGAATGCAGAATATAGTGTTACAGTTACAGAGAAAGTGCAGTGCAGGCAGACAATAAGGTGCAAAGGCCACGACGAGGTAGATTGAGAGATCAAGAGTTCACCTTCTAGCGTATGAGAGGTTCATTCAAGAGTCTGATAACAGTGGGCTAGAAGCTATCCTTGAACCTGGTGGTACATGCTCTCAAGCTTTTGTATCTCCTGGCTGATGGGAGAGGGGAGAAGGGAAAATGACCAGGGTGGGAGGGGTCCTTGATTACGTTGGCTGCTTTCGCAAGGCAGTGGAACATGTTGACAGAGTCAATGGAGGGGAGGTTTGTGTGACGGCCAGGGCTGCGCTCACAACTCTCTTCAGTTTCTTGCGGTCACTGGCAGGGCAGTTGCCATACCAAGCCGTGATGCATCTGGATAGGACGCTTCCTGTGGTGCATCGATAAAGATTGGTGAGAGTCATGGGGGACATGCCAAATTCCCTCAGCCTTCTGTGGAAGTAGAAGCACTGGTGTGCTTTCTAGTTCCAGGCAACCTGCTTAAAATAAAGCATCAATTCCTAATCTTGTCTTTTTCCCACCATGCCTTATCCAGGCTTTCACTTCGGTGTAGTACTCAGGGAGTGCTACTCAGTCTGATGTGCTCTCTTTGAGATGAGGCAATAAACTGGGGCCTCAAATGCCCCTTCGGGAGGATATCAAAGAGCCTACAACAATGTTATGGTCAATATTTAAAACCCGTTCCTCTCACAAGCCTATACCCTCTTACTTTCATACCCCTACCATGGGAAAAGGTAGGGGTATCTTATATAACTTTACCAGGTCACCCCACAGCCTCCTTCACTCCAGGGAAAACAAGCCCATCCTTCCCAATCTCTTCCCCATAACTGAAGTCCTCCAATCCAGGCAACATCCCAGTGAATCTCCTCCTTACTCTCTCCAGCACAGCGACATCCTTCCTATAGCGCAGTGGCCGGAACTGCACACTAGTCCATCAGCTCGAACATTATGCTAGGTATCCTTGTGAGGTGAGGGGAGAGGAGAGGTAGATAGAGTGAGAGCAGTGTTCTTGAATTCATGGCCAGATAGCGTGGTGGACTGCAGACAAAGGACTCACCAGTGCAGCACAGAGCAACTCTCGCCAAGTTTTTAGCCTGCTGTGGACTCCTGGCACCTAGTGCATTCCCCACATGAACACTGGCAGACACACTAAACCCCAGAGGGATCTGTTAGAGAAAAAGTACACAAGACCTGAAGTGGTGCAACACTGGGCAGAATTGTATTGGTATTGGTATTGGTTTATTATTGTCACTTGTACCGAGGTACAGTGAAAAACTTGTCTTGCATACTGATCGTACAGGTTAATTCATTACACAGTGCATACATTGAGTTAGTACAGAGTGCATTGATATAGTACAGGGTAAAAACAATAACAGTACAAAGTGTCACAGCTACAGAGAAAGTGCAGTGCAATAAGGTGCAAGGTCACAACAAGGTAGATCGTGAGGTCAGAGTCCATCTCACTGTATAAGGGAACCATTCAATAGTCTTATCACAGTGGGATAGAAGCTGTCCTTAAGTCTGGTCATACAGAAACAGGCCCTTCAGCCCAGCTCATCCATGCTGGCTTCAATAATCCACACAAGCCTCCAACATCATCGCCACCTGACCAACTTAACCTTCTGTTCCTTTCAGTTTAGGTGCTGGAATGCTTCTCACATACAATGCAACACATTTGGCCCATCAAGTCTGCATTGACGCTTTGGTAGAAATAGTTCCTCTTTGCTACCCTTTCCCTGCAGATATTTTCCTGTCAACTATTCATCCCCTTCATTATAGGAAGTTCCTACAAAATCTGCTTCGACTGCCCTATCAGGCAGTGTGTTCCATGGTCACAGTAACTCACTGTAGAGGAGAAATTTAGCCACAAGTTTTGGCACCCATTGTAACTAGGTGTTGTCTGACCACTGACCCTTCCACCAGTGGAAGGTTTCTCCTCACTTACCCACTTACAACAACACAGGATCAAATCCCTTAACTTTCTCTGCTCCGTAGAGGACAACATCAGCTTTTTTGGTCATTCCTCATAACTGGAGTCCTTCCACACTGGAACCATCCCAGCAAATCTGCTCTGCACCCCCTCATAGAGTCATACAGCACAGAAACAGGCCCTTTGGCCCAACTCGTCCATGCTGACCAACGTGCCTACCTGAGCTAGTCCCATTTGCCTGCATTTAGCATATATCCCTCTAAACTTTCCTATCATGTACCTGTCCAAATGTCTTTTTTAAATGTTGTAATTGCACCCGCCTCTACCACTTCCTCTGGCAGCTCGTTCTATGTACCCACTGCCCTCTGTGTTAAAAACGGCCCTCAGGTCCCCTTTTAATCTTTCCCCTCTCACCTTAAGCCTGTGGTCTCAGGTTTAGACTCCCCTACCCTGGGAAAAATACTCTGACCATCCACCTTATCGATACTCCTCATGATCTTATAAACACCTGTAAGGTCACCCCTCAGCCTCCTTCGCTCCAGGGAAAAGTCCCAGCATAACCATCTCTCCTTGTAACTCAAGCCCTCCAGTCCTGACAACATCCTGGCGAATCTTTTCTGCAACTTCTCCGGCTTAATGACATCCTTCCTCTAGCTGGGTGACCAGAACTGCCCACATACTCCAAGTGTGGTCTCAGCAATGTCCTGAACAGTTGTAGCCTGAGGTCCCAACTCTTTGGGTACAAGAGTGCCCTGACTGAAGAAGGCAAGCGTGCCAGACATCCTCACCACCTTTAGGAAGGAGTGAAGTCTTGGAGGGGTACAAGTCTTGGCTACCTGTACCTCTCCAAGACTTCACTCCTTCCTAAAGCCCGCTGCCCAGAATGGAACACCAGGCTCTCGCTGGGACCTACCCTGTGCTTTATGAATCTATCACATAACTTCCTTGGATTTCACCTCCCTCCTTAACTTTGTTCCATGTAGTCTACAGTGCTTCTCATCACACCGTGTTCAATTGTGATAAACTTCAACTGCTCCCTGTCTCCGATTTCACCAGGATGCCCTTGTCCTCCTGTTGATACCATTCTTACCCACTCCACATCCACACTTCATATCAGCTGCAGCCTTGGAGATGTTGCCTATATAGCCTAATCCATGTCACTAGTATTTAGCCTAAAGATCAGTGCTCTTATCACCAGTCCCTATAGAACACTCCTGTAATGTCCACCTTGTCTCATAAACATTTACCACTAACTTAATATAGTGAAACATCAGTGGGAAATTAGAAATTCAAATATCGTCAAGGTCTGTGTTTTAAAGAAGCATGGCTTGTTTTCTCCCTGTGAAAACCTTCAGATAGTTTTATCAGTCGCACAAACCCTGACACTTATATTCTGCAGAATCTTCACACTTACCATGCATACCATTGTTAAAATCTGATAAACGACACTCTGGGCTCCGAGTTCAACCACGTTAATTAACCCTGTGGACGAGAAACAGTACGGTGAGTGAGTAATGGAAAGCTACGGCCAAGAGAGGGGTCACTTCTGTGTCCAGGCCAAAACAGGCTCTTCGGCCCATCACCTCCATGCTGACCATTTTGCCCATCTACACTAATCCCATTCGCCCGCATTGGGACCCTATCCTTCTATGCCTTGCCTGTCTAAATGCCTCTTAAACCAGTCCCCCGAGGAACACTCCTGTAACTTCACCTCCTCTGGCAGAGCATTGCAGATGTAAACAAGACACTGGTAACTGGTTGCTTGCATTAAACCCAAATGTGTGTTCTAACCCATGCCTGAAGCTTACACTGAAGTCATCAGAGGCAGGTTGTGTTACTGGGGAGCAGAGCCTCAGTGACATCACTGTAGTGACTGGTGGGCTGCGATTGAGAAGGAACTCCCACTCTCAAAACTGGATGCAGGAAGGCTTAACTCTTCAGTGGGAACCAGTTCCTCCTGCCCAGCCTGAGGAGACCACTCTTCAATTGTCCTTAGTCTATCCACCGTCCTTTTCCACTCCACCCTCCCTGGGACTGACGGAGCGGATGAGCAGGCAGGCGCGGTAGTGTAGCAGTTAGCGTAATGCTATCACAGCACCAGTGACCCGGGTTCAATTCCCGCCGCTGTCTGTAAGGAGTTTGTACGTTCTCCCCGTGTCTGCGTGGGTTTCCTCCGGATGCTCCGGTTTCCTCCCACATTCCAAAGACGTACGGGTTAGGAAGTCGCAGGCATGCTATGTTGGCGCCGGAAGCGTGGCGAAACTTGCGGGCTGCCCCCAGAACGCTCTACGCAGAAGATGCATTTCACTGTGCGTTTTGACGTACACGTGACTAATAAATATATCTCTTATCTCTCTTATCCAGGTTTTGAGATGCTGCTCAGACCCCACCAATGGCGTGTTGTCCACGTCGCCTGGTGATGGGCCGGCCAATGCACCTCTTCCCCTCAACCCGGAAGCCCAAAACCCAACCTCGAGATCAGCTCCCTCAGTAGACTGCGTGCCCAAGATCAGAAACCGGCAGAAATGCAGCCAGTTCCCACCCTTGATCCTCGAGGCCATTTTTTTTTGTTGGAGGACTTTTCAATATCCGTTTGGATAAATTCAACACCAAAGATATAGGGCTGAACTCCCACTGCAGTTGGATAAGGGGTGGAGCCACTTAGAGCACGTGACATCTAAATCTCACCCGACACCTCACCGACAGGTTGGGAATAAATTTAGTTCCGCTGAGGTCAGCGGAGGCAGAGCAGGGAAACAGGGCCCCAATTGTGTTACTGCATGATAGCAGGATCGGGAGAGAGGGAGAAGGACCAAAGGGATTGCTCAACTGGGAGCCAGCGTCAACTAGATGGACCAAATGACATCCCGTGGTGTCGTAATATTGGTTGATTATTGTCACATGTACCAAGATGCAGTGAAAAGCTTTTGTTTGCGTGCCATCCAGACAGATCATTCCGTACATTATTACACTGAGGTAGTAAGAAGGAAAACAGAATGCAGCCCTCTTCGTCCTCTTGGACACCTCATCCTGGCCTTCTGCCCGCTCTGCATCTCTTCATCTCTAACTGCCGACACCTGCTGAGTTCCTCCAGCACTTTTTGTGTATTGCTCCAGATTCCAGCATTTGAAGAATTTCTTGTGTCGCTGAATAAAGTTGTTGCAGTGCAAGTGGACAAGTGCAAGGGCCACGACGGGGTAGATTGGGAGATCAAGAGTTCACCTTTACTGTAGGAGAGGTCCATTCAAGAGTCTGATAACAGCAGGATAGAAGCTGTCCTTGAGCCTAGTTGTACGTGCAATCAAGCTTATGTATCTTCTGGCTGACAGGAGAGGATAAGTGGACCACGTCCTCTTTATCTGGAGCAGGGACCTCCTATGGACAACACAAAAACACCGACACCACCAAAGCTGCTGGCAGTGGCACTGAGGCTACAATGGGAAGGGGTGGTCAACCCCTTTCTGGATATAACAACTTCCATGTTAGTTTTCAGCTTCTACATAGAACACAGAACATAGAACACCACGGCACAGTACAGGCCCTTCGGCCCACCATGTTGTGCTGACATTTTATCCTACTCTAAGATCTATCTAATCCTTCCCTCCCACAAAGCCCCCTATTTTTCTATCATTCATGTGTCTAAAAGTCTCTTAAATGTCACTAATGTATATGCCCCTACAACCTCTGCCGGCAGTGCGTTCCACGCACCCACCACTCTCTGTGTAAAAAACTTACCCCTGACATCCCCTTTATACCTTCCTCCAATCACCTTAAAATTATGTCCCCTTGTGTTATCCATTGTCACCCTGGGAAAAAGTCTCTGACTGTCCACTCGATCTATGCCTCTTCTGTGTAAACCTACCCCATGTTCCTGACCCCAGTGCTCCTGATCCCCATCCTGCCCTTGGCTCTGGGTCCTGCCACACACCCAGCTCACATTCCGGACCTCCCCTCTTACGGCAGCCCCGCCCAATCCCAGGTATTCCCAACAGTGATCTCATGGGTATTAAGTCAGTGGATAATGAGACACAAGAGGCTGCAGACGCTGCAATCTGGAGCCACAGACAATCTGCTGGAGGGACTCAGTGGGTCGACCAGCATCTGTGTGGGGGAGTGGGGGTGGGGGGGGCTCAAGGAATAGTCAACGTTTTGGGTCAGGACTTCCAGTCACTTGTCATTTGAACTCTCTGCCAGTCCTGATGCAGTGTTTCAACCCAAAACGTCAACCCTCACCACTCACTCATTGCAATGCACCACCACCAGTCACCCACTACCAGTCACCCATCAGCCAACCTAAAATGGCTCCCTCTCTGGAAACGCCTCCATTTTAAAATTCCTGCACAGTGGAGCCCTTCTCTGTCTCTCCAACTTCCTTGGAGCTTAGGATTCCTGCCTGCCTCCAGCTCTGGCCTCCCAGCTATCTTTGGTTGTAACTGCTCCACCAATGACAGCCGTGCCTTCAACTGCTCTAGGAACCCCTCGGAATCACTCTCCGTTTCTCCACCCTCTCTCTCTTCCTTTAAGGTACACGTTAGAAGCTCCCACTTTGACCGAGCTTTTGGACACTTTCTCCAACACCTCCAGTATTTCCTGGGAAACCAACGGAGATTTCTTGTTGGATGTTTCGGTTAGTCATGAGACCCACCGCAAGTAAATGGAGTGGAATTAGGCAGTAAAAAAATCCATCGTTATTTACTGACCAAGTGGAGTATTCGACGAAGAGTTGCTAGCTTATTTACCTGAAAGGAACATTCCAATTTCATAACTCCACCACTCAATGCACAGCATAAGCATGCTGGGGATAGCCAGTCGGACAAAGTGACCCCACTCCTGCAGACACTCAGTGGACCATCCTATATATAAAATATTTGTCTGTTACTGATGCAAGGTAGACAAGATGAAGTGGGGGGGGGGTGGTGGTGGGGGTGGGGGGGGGTTAAAAGTGATGCTTCAAACCATCTAGTTGGCTCTATCTTTCTAAGTTCAGGACTAGCTGGTTTTAGAAATCTGTGGATAATCCTCCAAGATTTTCCTGGTATTTCTGGGAATTATAAACCAAAGTCCATAACATTGCTTCCTACAAAGCACAGGACACAGACAATAAGGGAAGTAAAAGATAAACTTGTGTTATTGCATAATCTTTCTCAGTCCTGGAAGGTGTTATTGTGCGAAAAGGTTCTTTGAGGTCTCAAAGGCCAAGGACTCTGGGCACAGTCATTGGAGTTTTAAAAATGATTTATTCACAAAGACAAACGCGAGAACAGATTGAACGGGAACGGATAGTCCTGGAAGGTGTGGAGGGAAAACAGGTGGGATATTTTTCCGCTGGTTACAGAGGTAGGGGATAAAACCAGTTTGAGTGACAGTCAGGTTTCACCCAATCAGATACTGAGGAGTCGTGCTGCTTTGCGAGTATGAACTGAGCACGCTCAGTTGAGTTGTCCTGTCCTCTGCACTCACCAAACCTGCCGAGACTGGAAGAATGGGGGAGGGGGAGGCATTGGGGAGTCACTGGCCTGTGCAGGGAGTGAAGTCAAGATGGGGAGACGGAGGTGTGTATCAGTCTTTTGAACCAGGTGGTGAGAAGTTACCTGCCCAGGTCTCCACGTATAGCTTTCTCCATCGGATGTAGAAGAACAGGAAGATAGCCTGGCAGTACCAAGAGACAACGCTGGCTGCAGCTGAGCCTCTGAAACACACCAGGTTCATGGTTAAAGACTGCATTGAACCGCCTTTGGCTTCAGTAAAACCGACGTAGAATGGATGCTACTGCCTTCAGTCGTTTGTGGTAACAGGCTTCAAGTTCCGCTGGGTCCACGAACCAAGGAGAAGCCATAGTGTGGTACCCGAGCAGCTTGTGGTCTCCCTCACCATCCCCATCAGTCTCCCCGGCTCCGTGGCCCTTCCCAACCATGGTAAGGAAAATGGGATCAGGAGCAAAGGTTTAGAGGGATACCGGTCAAACCTGGGCAAATGGGACTAACTTAGGTGGACGCCTTGTTTGGCATGGATGAGTTGGGCCGAAGGGCCTGTTTCTGTGCTGTATTACTTATGATTCCATGACTCTCAGTCCCTCATGGCTGCTCTGCCATCCAATAAGATCATGGCTGACTTTTTACCTCAGTGCCATTTTCCTGCCCTAAACCCATATCCCTTGGTTCCCTTAGTGTTCAAAACTCCATCCATCCCTACCTTGAATATACTCAAAATGACTGATAGTCCACTGTCCTCTTGGGTAGAGAATGCCAAAGGCTCACCACCTCCTCGGAGAAGAAGTGTTCTCCACCTGTGCGCTGAATGGCCAACTGTTACTCTGAGGCTGTAACCCCTGGCTTTACACACCCAGCTCAGGGGAAACACCATCCCTACATCTGGCCATAATGAAGCCAGCAAAGCTGTGATTCATTGCTGAGCCACCTTTTACCTGGTGCCTAGTGAGGTGAAGCTACAGGGTTGTTGAGGGAAATGACTAAGTTACCGTAGGTTAACTAGGAAAAAGGGTCTCTATCCGAGTACAGAAGCCTGAAGTCCCACACCACCAGGTTCAAGAACAGTTACTTCCCTTCAACCATTGGGTTCTTGAACCAACCGGCACAACCCCAATCACTACCTCAGTACAGCAGCACTATGACCACTTTACCCTACAATGTACTTTTTTTTTGTTCTAATTGTGTTCTTTCTTGTAAGAATTGTGTATAATTTATGTTTTTCTTGTGAATTCTGCTTATCTGATGCTATGTGCCTGTGTTGCTGCTGCAAGTAAGTTTTTCATTGGACCTGTGCACACATGTATTTGTGTATATAAAATATCTTTATTAGTCACATGTACATTGAAACATACAGTGAAATGCATCTTTTTTTCTGCATAATGTGTTCTGGGGGGCAGCCTGCAATTGTCACCTCGCTTCCTGCGCCAAAATAGCATGCCCACAACTTCCTAACTCGTACGTCTTTGGAATGTGGGAGGAAACCGGAGCATCCGGAGGAAACCCACGCAGTCACGGGGAGGACATACAAACTCCTTACAGACAGAGGCCGGAATTGAACCCAGGTCACTGGCGCTGTAAAGCGTTACGCTAATCGCTACACTACCGTGCCCATAAACTTGGCTTTGACTTTGAGTACAGCACAGGAACAGGCCCTTTGGCCCACGATGTCTGTGCCCAACATGATGCCAACTTAAGCTGAATTCTTTGTCGTGGGGCTTTCCCTGCCCTAACAACCTGCCAGCTCGTCCCACCAGTCTCCAGCTGATGGACTGAACAATGGAAGCTATAATTAACGTTGAACATCTTCATCGCCTCTGCTCTCTGATCTAAGAAGCAGAGCCTCAAGTTTCTCTGGTCTCCTCATCGAAGGAAAGCCTCGTCAGAGAATCATACAGCATGGAAACAGGCCCTTCGGCCCACTGAGTCTGTGCCAACCGTCAACCATCCATTTACACTACAACAATCCTGGTTTTGTTTCATTTTCCCCACATTCCCATCAACTGCCCCCAGATTCTACCAACTCATCTACACACTAGGGACCATTTACAGCAGCCAATTAACCTACCAACCCGCACGTCTTTGGGATGTGGGAGAAAACCAGAGCACCCGGGGGAAACCCACGCAGTCATGGGGAGAACATGCAAACCCCACACAGACAGTGCCAGAGGTCAGGATTGAACCTGGGTCTCTGGGGCTTTGAGGCAGTGGATCTATCACCCACGCCACTGTGAATCATTGGTCTCGCCCACCCCATTTCCTGTGCCAGTACCTCTTTCTGGGAGTGGAGTCCCTGGAAATTCCCTGATATTCCCCTTGTGGCATTCAGTCAGGGAGAAGAGCAGCAGGAAACTGGAAACAGATCCCAACCTGCTCACTTGGTGAATCCCGAGATCATGGGAAAATGAATGGAGGGGAAGAGGTTGAAAGAGAGAACTGTGAAGTGAACCACACCTGGCTTGCACAGGCAAGAACGCTTGCTGGCAATGGAACCACAGAGGACTCCAGGTCAGGTTGCTTGGACCTTGAACCACATCCCACTAAGCAGAACAGCCCCGCAATTCCCAGAGCCTCAGACTTACATCCTGGGTTTTGAGTACCCTCCTTTCACCGTGTCAGTTCCAGAGTCGTAGAGTTATCCAGCACAGAAAAAGGCCCTTCAGCCCATCCGTGCTGACCAAGATGTATATTCAAGCTAATCCCACTTCCCAGCACTTGGCCCATATCCCTCTAAACTCTTGTCATCCACATACCCGTCCACATACTTCTTAAATGTGTCTGATGTACCCGTCTCAGCCACTTCCTCTGGCGGCTGGTTCCATATATCTACCACCCACTGCGTAAAAATGTTGCCCCTCAGGTTCTTTTTACCTCTAACCTTAAAACTATGTCCTCAGGTTTTCAATTCACAACCCTGGAAAAAAAAGACCTCTCGCCCTATCTATGCCCCTCATGATTTTATCTACCTCTGTGAGACCCGGCCTGTCCAACCTCTCCCTTTCACTCAGTTCCCCAAGTCTTGGCAACATCCTTGTTATTTTTTTCCCCCAGTTTAATCACATCCTTCCAATAACAGGGTGACCAAAACTGAACACAAGTCCAAGTGCGGCCTCACTGACGTCTAGTACAATCGCAACATAACCTCCCAGCTTCTATATTCAGTGCCCTGACTGATGAAGGCCAGCGTGCCAAATGCCTTCTTCACCACCCTGACTACCTGTGACTCCACTTTAAGGGAACTACGCATCTGTACTCCAAGGTCCCTCAGTCCTTGACCTGCTGAGGGTCTAAAACTTGAACCATTTTAGACCCTACCAGCTGGTGAGTCCACCCCTCCAACTCCCAGCCTCCTCACCACCACCTCCCTCTTCCTTCCACAAGTTGCAGGAAACTCCTCTGTTACTCGGTTGTCCAGCAACGTCCTGGGACCTTCCTGACCGTCATCCCTGCTGAGCACGTCCAAGTAAACCAGGCTCACCGCCAACCCCACTCATCAGCTCGCTCACAGCCCCCCCACCCCCCACACCCCCTCCAACCTCCCCAACCCTCAACCCATTCAGGCCTGGTGAAAGTAACAGCCAACGGGATGGCAGAGATGTCACAAGTCAGACAGAAAACCACAGACACTTTACAACACAGGAGACCATTCAGCCCATTGTGTGCATACTGGTTTGGAAAGACCTCTCCAACCTAACCCCACCCTCCAGCCCTGGGCCCTGGGCCCTGACCCCTGCAGCTTCAAGTACACATCCACGCACTGTTAAAGTGCTCTGAGAGTTTCTGCCCCACTGACCATTCTGATGGTGATCCCGAGATCTCGACCCACCCCCGGGGTCAATGGTGCTTCCCTCTTGTCCCCTCCAATCACCCAACCAATTAAAGGTCGTCACCCGGGTTACGGCAGGGTTCCGTCCCTGTGGACCATTCGTAACCCGAGCGGTTCACAAGTCAGAATCGAGTTCCCACGAGGCAGAACATTGAACAGTACAGCACAGGAACAGGCCCTTCAGCCCACAATGTCTGTACCAAACACGATGCCAACGTCAGGCGGGTGTACATAAGTCGGGCGTTGGTAACCTGAGGAGGACCTGCACTTTAAATCTATTCCCCCTGGTTTTGGACCCAGGAAAATGGATCCTTCCTATTTATTCTGTCTAGCCTCCTCTTAATTTTATACACCAAATATTTCAGCTGAAAGAGAATTAAATTGACTTGCTACTTACTGAATGCCCAGAGGTAGCATGTATACCAGGATGTAATTCACTGCTGCATTGAAAATGTTGGCCAGAAAACCAGTGAAAACCTGCGGCATGTTTATTCCCTGGAGTGAGAACAGCAGAATGTCAGTCCTTCAGTGGAGGGTAGGAGTGGTGTCTCACTGTACAATGGGAGGAGAAAACACCTCACAACTGCAACAGGTCAGCACATGGAATAAAAACCGTTGAGAGGGTGCAAAGGAAGTGAAGAAGTGGGTGCCAGAAGGGAAGAAGCTGGGAGTCTTTATGCATAAACCTTTGGGTAGATTAACAGAGCAGCTAATGAAGATATAGGATCCTGGGCTTTATCCTGGCCGGAGCAGTGTAGAGCAAAGTGGTTGTATTATACTGCTAAAGGGCACTAGTTCGGTCCCAGCTGAAGAGCTCCATCCAAAGCACGAACCAATCGTCACTTCCTTCCATCCATTCCTGGTACGGAGGCTCCAATGCGCAGGATCGCAAGAGGCTGCAGAGGGTTGTAGACTCAGCCAGCTGCATCACGGGCACGACCCTCCCCACCATTGAGGACACCTTCAAGGGGCGGTGCCTCAAGAAGGCGGCATCCGTCACGAAGGAGCCTCACCACCCAGGACATGCCACCTTCTCGTTGCTACCATCAGGGAGGAGGTACAGGAGCCTAAAGACCCTCACTCAACAATTCAGGAACAGCTTCTTCCCCTCCGCCATCAGATTTCTGACCAGTCCATGAACCCCTGCACTATTTATTTATTTTGTAATTTATAATAATTTTATGTCTTTGCACTGTACCGTTGCCGCAAACCAACACATTTCATGTCCCATGTCAGTGATAATAAACCTGATTCTGATCCAGTCCACCCCCATGGTGCGCTGCATCAGGAAGGCTGACGGTATTGTCGAAGACGCCTGTCACCCTGGCCATTCCCTTATCCCTCTTCTACCTTCTGGGAGAAGATACAGGAGCTTGAAAGCCTCAAGAACAGCTTCTTCCCCACTGCTGTCAGGATCCTGAACCAATCACATCCCCTTCCTGGTGGAGCTGCCATGTTCTCGAACCCTGACTTCTACCCCTTCCGTTATTGTCACTTTAGCATTTCTTTTTGCACCACCTCACTTCTCACCACTGGACTTTGTACCATTCTGTCGTCCTGCGTTCGTCTCTGTATTTACTGTTGTGTTCATTATTACCATGTATACTGTTTACTCTGTGAGCTCATGCAAACAAGGAATTTCTTTGCACCCTGGTGTATGTGACAATAGCCTAATCTAATCTCATTATGAAAGATACTGAGCCTTTGGAGAGGTACAGAGACATCTACCAGCATGGTTCTAGGGACGAGGAATTACTGTGATGGGGATAGACTGGGAATAGAGACACAAGAGACTGCAAGTGCTGGAACCTGGAGCAAAAAGCAAGCTGCTGGGGGATCTCAACAGGTCAGGCAGCATCTGTGGAGGGAAATGGACAGTTGAAACTTCCTTCATATGGAATGGGTCAATGTTTTGAGCGAAGACCCTTCACATGGAATGGGTCAACGTTTCAGGTCGAGTGCCTTGATATGGACCACTGAAAACCCAGTCCAAATGAAATGCCTCGAGCTAAGGTGATGATTGACTGGGAATGGCGGCACTGAAGGCTAAGGGGAGATTTGATGGAGGTGTCTGAAATCAGGAAAAGCTTACAAAAGGGGGAACTGTTTCCAACGGCTCAAGGGGAAAGGCAGGAGGCATAGACTTAAGATAATGGGAAAAGAAACAGAGGTGACACAGGGAAAAGCCACTTTTGTGAAGAATGGTTTCGGTTTGGAAAGTTCTGCCTGATGAGGCAGAGTGAATAGATTCTACTAGTGGCCTTCCAGAGGAATTGGACAAGTACTTGGAGGAGAGGTTGCAGAAATATGGGAAGGAGAGAATAAGTGAGATTGACTGGACTAATGAAGAATCTTCATCATGCACTCAAACATTAATTAAATCAACTTCTCCGAATTTATTATTCAATGACTGTACCTGATTTTGAAGGTATTTGATCTCCAACTGATAAAGAAATATTGCCTAGGAAGAGGCAGAAAGACAACAGTTTACATAAGTAAAGACTTACATTGCTGGAACGCCGAGATGTATGCATGCAGAACGATGGGTCTGATGGTTTGGCGGGACCACCTCGTGTATCAGAGTGCCACGACAAGGATCCGGATCCAACCCCAGTGGCTGTGGAGTTAGCTAACCTGTGCTGTGGGCACCATTCACCTCCCAGACTCTGCACTAGTGGGAGTGAAAATCCGTCAGGGTTCCTGATCCCGATTAATGTCCATCCGCTTCTTCAAGAAAGTAGCTTGTGGGGAAAACAGGGGAGGACTAGTTTGGAGTTGACCTAGCCTTGTCTGGGCCTTTTGTGTATAAATGGGCTTTTATTCTGTTTTGGCCTCCCCAAGAGATCACATCAATTTGACTGCGGTGGGAATGTGTATACTTCCCTTCAACCATTTGATTCTTAAACCAACCGGCACAACCCTAATCACTACAGTTTAGCAACACTGTGACCACTTTGTTCACTTTGCACTTTTGTTCTAATCGAGTTCTTTTTGTAAAAATTTATGTTTAATTTATGTTTTTCTTGTGAATACTGCTTATCTGATGCTATGTGCCTGTGATGCTGCTGTAAGTTTTTCATTGCACCTGTGCAGACATGTACATGTCCAAATTGAGAATTCATTCAGGTTAATTAAAATGAATCGCCCTCCCTCTAATATCTCCCCATGTGGCTCTGTGGCAAACTTTGTTTCATTCCCCTCCTGTGCAGGCATTAATACTGCAGGCATAAGGTGATACTCCAGGCACTATCTTCAGAAGAATCTTCAGTGTGCATATAAATATTCTCCAAAGTTATTATTCAGTAACTGTACCTAGAAGGTTTCTGATCTCAAACTGATGAAGAAACACAAATTTTGTTCTTCAAGTTGTTTCCTCTCCCTCTCTCCATTTGCTTCCACTGTTATATCTCTGCCCTGTCCTAGTTCTGCTAAAGGGTCATCGACGTGAAATACTAGCCGCTTCTCTCCCCATAGATGTTACCTGACCTGCTGAGTATTTCCAACATTACTTTCAGCTTCTGTACCACTTTGTTTGTGTACTGAGTGGGTTAATTGCAATGCTTTACTCACAGGGAGGGCAGGGATGAATATCTTCACGTACGATGTTGTTAACCTGTTTGAGAAATTGAAGGCACTGTTAAAAGTAGGAAAACTACAAGTCAAACAATCGCAAACTCAACACAGGCAGCAGGGTTCAACAGCTCACTGAAGCAGAGGAAGGTGATTTAGGAGCAGGGGGCTACAGGTCCACAGATGGGTTTTGGATAAGACCCATACTGCACCAGGATTTTGCCAAATGAAGAGTGGACACGTCTCCACAGGAGAAAACAATCAGAACAGATCCTCCTAGAGTGTGGGTGTGAGAGAGAGAGAGGGGGGCGGGGGAGAGGAGGGAGGGGAGGGGGGAAGGGGGGATTGGCAGAAGAGGCAGAGATGACATAAGCAGCAATGAGAATTTGGACTATATATACTGTATGTACTTATGGATGAAAAGTAGGTGGTCAGTACCATATATTGGGAGTTCCTTGCTGCTCTTAGAGTAAGCACCTTCGCTAGAAGCTGCTGTGATTTGTAACATTGTAAATAGAACTATCAACACTCCAGTAGAAACGAAGATCACACCCAAAGTGAGACCATGTCCTTATACTTTTTTCTGCCCTGTCTTGCACACACAGTGCCTGCCTTTCTCTGTCATCCACCATCCAGACCATGCCATCTTCTCGCAGCTCCCATCGGGCAGGAGGTACAGAAGCCTGAAGTCCCACACCACCAGGTTCAGGAACAGCTACTTCCCTTCAACCATTTGGTTCTTGAACCAACCTGCACAACCCTAATCACTACCTCAGTATAGCAACACTGTGACAACTTTGATCACTTTGAAATACAATTGACTTTGTTTTTTTTTGTTCTGATTGTGGTCTTTCTTGTAAAAGGTGGGTAATGGGGGGTGTTACAGGGGTAGGTGGGTGGTGTTACGGGGTAGGTGTGTGGTGTTACAGGGGTAGGTGTGTGGTGTTACAGGGGTAGGTGTGTGGTGTTACGGGGGTAGGTGTGTGGTGTTACAGGGGTAGGTGGGTGGTGTTACAGGGGTAGGTGTGTGGTGTTACGGGGTAAGTGGGTGGTGTTACAAGGGTAAGTGTGTGGTGTTACAGGGGTAGGTGTGTGGTGTTACGGGGGTAGGTGTGTGGTGTTACAGGGGTAGGTGGGTGGTGTTACAGGGGTAGGTGGGTGGTGTTACAGGGGTAGGTGTGTGGTGTTACGGGGGTAGGTGTGTGGTGTTACGGGGTAAGTGGGTGGTGTTACAAGGGTAAGTGTGTGATGTTACAGGGGTAGGTGTGTGGTGTTATGGGGTAGGTGTGTGGTGTTATGGGGGTAAGTGTGTGGTGTTACAGGGGTAGGTGTGTGGTGTTACAGGGGTAGGTGGGTGGTGTTACAGGGGGTAGATAGGTGGTGATACAGGGGTAGGTTGGTGGTGTTTCAGGAGGTAGGGGGGTGGTGCTATGGAGGGTAAGTGGTGATGTTATGGCAATGTTACGGTGAAGACTACAGACCATTGTGAAGGGAAGGGAATTCGCAGTCTGGAGCTCAGCTGAGTTCGGGGTCACACCGTGCCGGCTGCACATGATCTGCTTCCCCCTCAGGAAGGGGAAAACTCACGAGCCAGAGCCTGTGTGTATCATGGGCAGTTATAGCTTGTGTCCATCCTTTCCTTGTATGTTGCTGTGACCTTGGACACACCATCACTTTGGCATCCCTTGTAAAAATGTTTACATATAAGCACCACTTTGCTTTGTGAAATGTATGAGGACCCTCACCTGGCCACCTCAGGAGACTGTTTGAAAGCCGACAGGATGTGCTCGGTGTTAAGAAGGAGAGCACAGCAGGGAAAACAGAAGATCATGAGGATGAGAATCCCTCGCTGAAGAATCACACCGAGTCTCTTCAAGTTCTTGCTGCCATGTGTCTGAAAATGAGAAGATAAGGTAAATTTGTCTGTGCCTATTTGTTCAGGGGAATTTGCATGATCAAAGATGCCCTTTGCAATGTCAGCAAAGGACAGTAACATTGTCATCATCCTTAACTTAACACCATTGTTGGTTGGTTGTTGCTGGGGGGCGCACTCGGTCGATGTGCAAGTCCCTCAGACTTCACCCTCAGCTGCAGAAGCTTCAGGCTATTTGGACCATTGTGGTACCAGACATGCGTGAGATATTCTTTACACTGCGCTTCTGAGAGCTTGCAATGTTCGTTGTTGTGTAGGATGAAAGCTGATAAAAACGTTCAAAATCATGAACAGATTTGTGGGAACTAAATGAAGGAATGTTGTAGCCGGACAGGATGAGGACAGGATTTTGAACATCGAATTCTCCACTTGAGGTGATCCCCACGCCCCTTCCCCACAGTCACCTCCACCATACTTCTTCTCTTCTTCCCTTTCCTGGCCTCTAGTTTTCTACCTTTTTCCCCTCTCTCTCCTTGCCTTTGACCCATCCCCTGGGGGATCTGCTCTCCCCTCCTCCCCTGCACCTGCCTCTCACTAGCTCTTACATGCATTTACTTGTCACCACCTTGTGCCCACCCCGCCTCCCGTCTTTTGTCCACCTATCACTGCTCTGCTTTTCCCTCCTATATATTGGGCTTCCCCTTTTCCTATCTTCAGTCCTGAAGAAGGGTCCTGACCCGAAACGTTGACCGCCTGCTTTTCTCCACGGATGCTGCCTGGCCTGCTGAGTTCCTCCAGCATCATCGTGTTTTTCATCTAGATTCCAGCATCTGCAGTCCTCTGGACGAGGATAGTGCCAGCAATGTCAATGGATGCTCTCCAGTCCTCAACTTGCCTTGTTAGATCATTTCAGAGTAGATGAAGTGTCAGCTAAATAGGTGTGTTTTGTATCAGACCAGACAAGGTAACCAAGGCAGAACTTCCTTCCCCAAAGGACATCCCTGGACCTGAAAGGTTTCAGTAACTCCCGGTCACTATTACTGATACCATGTACCACTGCGTTACAGCAGTTTGTGTAATGGAAATTTGCCCCAACAGAATTCACAAATCACTACTAAAAAATGTGAGATACGGAATTAAAATTTGCTCTTATGGAATTTATGTAAGAAAAACATAACTAAATAAACACAAATTGCAAAAGAAACAGCACATTTCGTCAAGGGTCTGCATTATGGAGAATCACTATGTGGATGGTTTTCTCGGAACACAACCCATCCGAGATGTGGAGGTGTACAGTGCAAACCTTCCTTTCTAAATTAATTTGGGATGTGGTAATTACTGGCCCAGAGGCCAGAGTTCTTGGCCATCCCTCCCACCATGGCAGCTGGGGAACTTAAATTCAAGTTATTAACAAGATATGGAATTTTTAAAAAAAGCTAGTCTTAGCGACAGTGACTATGAAACTATTGAATTGCTGTAAAATCTGATCTGGTTCACTCTGTCAAACAGTGAAGGAAATCTACTGTACTTACCTGGTCTTGCCTCTATGTGATTCCAGACCCATAAATGTGGTTTACTCTTAACCACTTCCTTAATTCAGGAGCAATTAGGGATGTCCGCATCTCATGGACATCCAGGTGATCGGGGAGGAGGTGTGTGATCAGTAGGTCCTGTGGATACTCACCAGCAAGAACTATCACATTGTCACCCCTCACGAGAGATGTTGGAATCAAATAAATTTCCTTGCTGGTGAGGAAGGGGTATCAGCTTCCACTGTACAGCTTGGGGTTCACTGGCACTTACCTGAGAAAAGAGTGTGTCACATGTTGAGGCCAGCCCTGCACCAACAGAGATAGCTGATACATTGATCACCTGTGCAAAATGCAAGGGAAAAAATAGCAAAGTGAATAACATTGTTTGGTTACAAGAAGGGACCTAACTATACAAGCATGAACAATGTAACATTGTCCCCTCCTCACCTCCATCCCTTTATTCCGTGGCCCACTGTCCTCTCCAATCAGATTCCATCTTCTTCAGCCCTTTGTCACTTCCACCTATCACCTCCCAGACTGTCATACCCAGTCTCCCCTCCCCTCCACCTGCCTATCAACCCCCCCCACCCCCTCACCTGGATCCACCTATCACCTGCCAGCTCTTGCTCCACCCCCTCCCCCCATCTTTTTTATATTGGCCATCTCCCCTCTTCCTCCAGTCCTGATGAAGGGTCTCGACCCAAAATGTCGACTGTCCATTTCCCTCCATAGATGCTGCCTGACCTACTGAGTTCCTCCAGCGTTTTGCGTGTTGCTTAACATTGTTATTTTTCTTCTCTTGGCAATTCAACCTCCTTCTCCTACCTCTGAACTCTCTTCCCAAAGGCATGACAACCACAGGATTCACCACTTACCCTGTAACTACTCAAACTGACTATGGGCCATCTGTGGTCTCCTGACTTTGATGATGAGCTTATGCTATGACTGGACTTCTAAAGTGATAGAACATCCAGAGGTCCTTCACAGAGGTAGGGCAAAAGTGTTGAGGCAAAGTAGATGTTTGAGTCACTCAAGACTTGTTCAAAGAGGTGGGTTTTAAGGGGTATTGGGATGGAGATAGGAGACAGCAGAGGTTCAAGAGAATGTGTCAGAGTGTGGGACTGATACTATGAAGATTATTAAACTATTCACACCAGGTAGCTGAACATCTGAAAGAGGGAAAATATTAGAAACTACTATTAAAGATGTTATTGCAAGGTTTTTAGAAATATTTAAAGTCAGAGTGAACATGGTTTTGCAAGAGGTAAATCATGTTTGACCAACTTACTTTATGCCCTCTGAATATGTGGTGTGGGTAAAAGGGGATCCAGAGGATGTTCTAAAGATTCCAGAAGGCATTTGAGGTGCAGCGTCAATAGTTATTATACAAAATAAAAGCACATGGTGTGCGAGGTAACACTTTGTTACGGATAGCAGATTGGCTGGCTAACAGGAAACAGAGGAGGCATAAATGGGTCTTCTTCTGATTGGCAAAACGTAACGAGTGGTGGGCCACGGGTCCTCAACCTTTTTGCAATTTATAAGAATGACTTGGGTGAAGGGACCAAAGACATGTGCTTGCTAAATTTGCTGATGGCACAACAATAGGTCAGAAAGTAAGTAGTGACGAGGACATAAAGAGGCTACAAATTGATATACAGACCCCCCAGGGTTACGAACGCCTGACTTATGGACACTCGTAGATACGTACGAGCTCCCATAACATTACTAGATTCAAAAGTCTGGTGTACATACACATGTTTGTTCCTATGAAAGGCAGAACTAGTTTCCTCTCTCTCTCCATTATTATTTTCTTATCAGTCTAATGTGTTTTTGATGCCATTCGTCACAATACTGTGGAGGTATGGACACCATATCCAGTGATCTTTGTGTATTTTCTGACTTACGGACAAAATTGACTTCAGGACGTCTGTAAAAACAGAACCTGTTCGTTACCTGGGGACAGCCTGTCTATAGGTTGAATGCGCAAAGTTCTGGGCAATGGAGAATCATGTAGGAAGATCAGAAATTGTCTGATTTGCAGGCAAAATTGAAAGGAGGCGTAGTTTCTCAATGGTGAAAGATTTCAAAGCTCTGGGATGTGGAGGGATCTGGGTGTCCTGGTGCATAATTTGCAAAAGCAGCACCCAAAGTGCTGGAGGAACTCAGCGGGTCAGAGTTGCCTGCTCCTAATCCATATATAGGTCCTTCCCAGCTTATGACAGATTTCCCTTCCTGTGGACCGTTCGTAACCCAAACAGTTTGCAAGTCGGAAATGTGGCCATGAACCGAGTTCCCACCCGGCAGAAGATGCCTGCAGCCCCGCAGCAGCCAGCAAATCCATCCCGCCAGTCTCCCAGACACTTGTTCGTATGTACGAGCTGTACATAAGTCAGGCGCTCATAAGCTGGGGAAGAGCTAGATAATGTAGTGGTTAGTGTAACGCTATTACAGAGCCACCGACCCAGGTTCAATTCCGGCTGCTGTCTGTAAGGATTTTGTACGTTCTCCCCGTGTCTGCGTGGGTTTCCTCCAGGTGCTCCGGTTTCCTCCCATATTCCAAAGACGTACGGGTTAGGAAGTTGTGGGCGTGCTATGTTGGCGCCGGAAGCGTGGCAACACTCGCGGGCTGTCCCCCAGAACACTCTACGCAAAAGATGCATTTCACTGTGTGTTTCGATGTACATGTGACTAATAAAGATACCTTATCTTTTCTTATTTGTATGAGATTAATATTTACCCCATGGTGACCAGCAACTGCTGTAGGGTAGTGTTGTGCTGATTGAGGAGGGATCTGCAGTGAATTCCCTTCCTGCTCGCCAAGGCTACAGCTATTCTTTCTAATGTGGAGATTCACTATACAGTTAAGTACACACTATAGACTCCTGTCTTACAAGAAGAACTTATGATTGATCAAAGGATAAAAGTTAATTTTAAGATCCATTGCCTGTATTTTACAAGTACTATGTTAACTGTAAAATAAACCTGTTGATAAACTCACCGTTGTAGCAAGTGAAACTATCTCCAATTCAAGTCTTCCCAAATGTCCACAGAATATGGTGCTGACAGTACTTATGGAAAACTCCATCAGCTGTGCCAAAAACTGTTGACAAAGGAAAAACACAATGAACACAATTCACTCGGAAAACAGGGGGCTTTTCGTCCAAAGAGGAGGGATGCAACTTGATGAAATGGAGACATTTTTAGAGAGCCTTTCAGGATGTCCCTGAACTACTGCAGACGTGCTGTCACTTTTGTGGTATTGGGAATGTGCCACCAAATCTGTGAACAGCGAGCTCCCACAACAGGAATGTATTTATAAACAGATAATTTGGTTAGTGATGGTGAATGAGGGGTGAATATGAGCCTGCAGATAATCACCTCACTCTGCAACTGTGCCATTTGACCCTTTATGTTCATCTGAGAGTTGAATTTGATGCTCAGGTGAATACCCCAAAACTGTATTAGACAGGTTCAGAACTAATAGGGTTATGAAATTGATTAATTAAAATCACTTTGAGTTTGGGAGTTTGACTGAAGGAGCATCATTGACAAAGCTCCCTGATGTTTCAGAGAATGATTGAAACTTTAACTTTTCACTTTACTGTTGCCAACAGACAGAGGCAGCAGAATGAGGAAGTTGCATGTTATTTAAATAGACCACACCCTTTGCATGTTATTTAAATAGACCTATTACCTGAACACCCTGAATATTGGACCAGAGATGTAGGCAAAGCTGTCAACACTGAAGCAGCAAGGAGATCTACTGCAGATACTCTGATAATGTCAGAGCCCAGTATATGCTGAAAGACCAGAGCTATTATATTCTGCTAAATGGACATACTGCCCTAATCGAAGACAGATTTCATTATTCAAACATACAGCAGCAGGAACAGGATACCTGACCCCTCGAATCTGCTCCGTCATTTAATAAGGTCATGGCTGATCTGGATGCAAACTCAACTCAACCTATCTGTCCACCTGTGGTAAGTTTTTGTTCCCATACTTATCAAGTATCTGGCTACCTTGGCCTTAATAATATTCAAAGACTCTCCCAACCCTCAGAGAAAGACAATTCACCTCATTGATGTGTTAAATGAAAGACGCATTTTTAAATGTTGCCTCTCTAAGTCTAAATTCTCCCGCAAGAGGAAACATCCCCCCTGTATCCACCCTGTCAAAACCACTCAGAATCTCACATTTCTATCAAGTCTCTTCTTCCTCTTCTAAACTCCAGCAGGTACAAGTCTAAATTGTCTAACATTTCCTCATAAGATAATGTACCCAAATCAGATAGTTCTCAATTAATCCTTCACCAAATGGCTTCCAGAGTATTAATATCCTTCCTTAAATGAGAATACCAATACTCTACACATTATTCTAGATGTAGTCCCACCAATATCCTATATAACTGGAGCATAACCTCCCTAATTTTGTATTCAATTTCCCGAGGCAATAGCATTCAATTAGCTTTCCTGATTACTTTTTGTATCGGCAAGCAAGCCTTTTATGGGGTAAGTACCAGGATAGGTAGATCCCTCTGCTTCACGGTGGGATCTAGCATCACAGTGCTAGACAATATGCTTCCTTTTTATTTTTGGCAAAATGGACAATTTCAGATGTTCCCACATTATTCATTCGCCAGATCTTTGCCCACTCGCTTAACCTATCCATATCCTTCTGCCATCTCCTGACGTCCCCTCCACAACTTCCTTTCCTATCTTTGTGCCATCAACAGATTTAGCAACCATAACTTTGGTGCCTTTATCCAAGTCACTTAAATAAATAGTTAAATGTTGAGGTCCCAGCACTGGGCAGAACACTTGTTACATTCGGAAATAGAAGCACTTGTAGCTTCTCTGTTTTCTGTTAGCCAAGACAATCTTTTAACCACACCAAAGTGTTACTGACTACACCGAGCTTTTATTTTCTGCAATAATCTTTAATGCAGCCCCTTTTCAAATGCCTTCTGTTTATAGCATACATAAATGATTAGGATGAAAATATAGGCGATCTGATCAATAAGTTTTCAGACAATATGAACATTGAAGTTATCAATCATGAGGCAGGTTGTCCAAGGCTACAGCAAGATATAGATAAGATGGAAAATTGGGCAGAGCATTGGCAGGTGTAACTTAAGCCCAACAAGTATGAGGAGACACATTTTGGGAAGTCAAAGAGGGGTAGGACAAATATAGTAAATGGTAGAGCACTAAGGCATGTTGATGAACAGAGAGACCTTGGTGCTCAAGTCCGTAGTTTCCTGAAAATGGCAACACAGGTAGATAGGTTGGTGAAGAAGGCACATGGCACGTTTGCCTTCATCAGTCAAGGCATTGGGTACCTAAGTTGGCAAGTCATGTTGAAGCTGTATAAAACTTTGGTTAAGCCTGATTTGAAGTACTGTATACAGTTCTGGTAGCCACACTAGCTGTGGAGGCTTTGAAGAGGGTGCAGAAGAGGTTCATCAGGATATTACCTGGATTGGAGTGTATTAGCCATAAGGAGAGTTTGGACAAACTTGGATTGTTTTCTCTGGAGCACCGGAGGCTGAAGGATGACCTGATAGATGTATATAAGATTATGAGAAGCATGAATAGGGTAGAGAGTCAGCCTTTTTCCCAGGCTGAAAATGTCAAATACAAGAGGGCTTAGCTTTAAGGTGAGAGGGGAAAAGTTTAAAGGAGATGGCAAGGCAAATTATTCACACAAGGAGTGGTAGGTGCCTGGAACCTGCTGCCAGGAGAGGTGATAGAAGCAGGTACAATGGCAACATTTAAGAGGTATTTAGACAGACACATGAACAGGCAGGGAGTGGAGGGAAATGGACCATATGCAGGCAGATAGGGTTAGTTAAATTGGCATGGCGGTCAGCACAGACGTGGTGGGTCTACTGTGCTCCTACTTTCTAGGGAGCTTTAGAAAATTCAAACCAAAGCACAAATAATCTCAGTAGCCACTCCTTTTAAGACCCCAGATTGAAGTCCATCAGGACATTAAAACGTCAGCCTGCTGCTCCAACAATTTGCTCAGTACCAGTGCTCTGCTGATGATAATTTTCCCGAGTTCCTCTCTTCCTTCCGATTCCCCATTGACATCTGTATGTTATTTGCATTCCCTATAACAAAGGCTGATACAAAGTACCTGTTTAATTCTTCTGACATCTCCTTTGCTTCCCTTATCAGGTCAGAAGAACCAACACATCTGACTGTCCGCTCCATCACTGGACTCGCCCCACTCACTTTGTTAACTTATTTCCTTTTGAATTATCTATGAATACTACTGTATTTGCATTTCTGGCTCACTTAATCTCATGCTCTAACTTTTCCTTCCTTCTAAAACTTTTAGTCATTCTTTGCCGTTTTTCACATAACCTGTCCAATCTTGTGATCTGCCCTCACCTTTGCACCATTAGTGCGTACAATCTTTAACTATTTTAGTTAACTACTGATGGCTGGTCCCCATTGGAAGTTTTCTTTGTCATTGGAATGTGACTACTCTCCTTATTCTGAAAGTTTCCTGCAAATATCCGCCACTGCATCTTGACTGATCTGCCAGTTCACTTAAGCGAGCTCTATCTTTATAACTGCTCTTGTTTAAGGATTGGGCCCACTCCTCTATCCCTCAAAGTGAATGTAAAATACAATGATGTTATGATCACTGCAACCTAGGAGTGCCCTCACTATGAGGTCCCATCTTCAGGGAACTTATTTTTTGTTAAATTAAATTAATGATTAAAACCGCTGCGATCATCAGTTAGTTTTAAACATAAGCACCACAATTTTTTTTGTTCAAGTAGTTTGCCCTCAATTAAAGTTAATCATTCTACAAAAGTTACAGGTGGATAGAGTAAATTATTGTCAAATGCAGAAAGTTTGCAGTGAAAATCTTTGAATCCAAAATGGCACCAGCAGGTCTCCAGCCCTGATGCCAGTGGAAACAGCTCTTTACTCTGACAATGGAGACACGAAGTGAATTAGTCCTAGTTCCGTGGTGCCCAGAGGCTCGATTGGGTCACAGCATCAACTCCATCCTGTTGACTGGAGGGGAATCACTGGGCAAAGCTGTTTTTTTCCTCAGCACCTCTTGAATTTCTGCCAATGGGGACCAGCTATCAGTAGTTAAGTAAAATAGTGTGGTCAAAGGTGAACATCCAGGGTGTGCTGGGAGTCAGACACCAGAACATGGGGCTGTCTGCTCCATCACTGGAATCGCCCCATTTCGGTGGGGTAATGTGGATGATGGTAAGTGCTTCAATTATTTAAGTTCAGTTTATGTTTTATTTTCATTTGTAAATACGTTAACAGGTTCTCAACTACTTTTCATAATTTTTATATAGTTATACAGATCTAGTTCAATCTTTTTCAACATCTCTGACCATCAGAGACAGGTAAAAACAGTCTAACAGCCAACAACACATTCTCCTGGGCAAACTCGCACCCAGAACTCACTCTGCCTCAGGGGTACAAGGGCTCAGCTTGTCCAGTCACGCACCTTCCGCGGAAGTCTGAGGGGCAGGAAGTGTGGATGGCAAGTCCGGATAGTGATCTGGATCCCGGACAATCCAGCCCCATTTAGTTCTTTAATCCAATCCTTATAGTTCAAGCAATACACAAAGTATAAGCTTCCATGGGATGGTACACAGCATGCTAGTTGGAGAAACTTCATCATTATACATAAATTGCCTCGCTCACATCATGACATCTGAAGTATTCTCCTACTTGTTGGCAGATTCTGACATCAAACGAAATTTGATCTCATGGACTGACCCATCTGCTTGAATAGACCACCTGAGAAACCTGTATATCAGAGGAACCGATTGACCACCCACACACTGGAGAAGAAAGATGGACCTATCCAGTCTGGGAGACAGAGAGTGCTGTTGCTACACTGCTCCATCAAACCGGGTTTAATCCTAGTGTGCTCTCTGTGTGGAGTTTGCACATCTCTATGTGACCACATGGTTCCCCCCCACCGCCCCCCCCCACCCCCGGGTGCACTGGTTTCTTCCTACATCCCAAATTTGTGCTGGTTGATAGGTTAATTGTTGTCAACTGTAAATTAATTTGTGTGTAGCTGGATGGTAGATTAATCAGGGGGAATTGGTGGTATGTGACAGGGAATGGATTACAGGTAAATAGGTGGGGGAATGGGACTGATGGGAAAGCTTTGGAAGTTGGCATAGACTCAATGGGCCAAATGGCCTCCTTCGATGTTGTGTGAGAAATATTTGTAATTGAGGCATAGAGCTGTGCATCATGGAAACAGGCCCTTCAGCCCACCCCGTCCATGCCAACCTTTTGCCCAACTACACTAAGACCATTTGCCCACATTAGATCTGGGTCCTTGCCTACTCAAGAGCCTGTCTAAATGCCTCCTAAATATAGTGATTGTGTCTGATTCCATCACCTCCTCTGGCAGCATGTTCCAGATATCAACCAGTCTCTGCGTAAAACACTTACCCGTCTGATCCCCTTTAAAACTCCTTCCTTTTCTATACCATAAATCATGGGAAAAAGATTATTTCCATCTACCCTACCAATGCTCCCATAGTCTTATATACATCCATCAGGTCTCCCCTCAGCCTCCTTTGCTCTAGAGAAAACAAATGCAGCCTATCCAACCTCGCCTCAGTCCTAGCAACATCCTGGTGAACCTCCTCTGCACTTTCTCCAGTGTAGCCACATCCTTCCTACAGTGTGGTGACCAGAACTGCACACAGTGCTCCAAGTGCGATCTAACCAGTGTTTTGTAAAGGTGCAAACTAACATCCCAACTCTTATATTCCATGCCCCAACCTATGAAGCAGAGCATCCCATATGCATTCTTCACCACCTTATCTACCTGTATTGCCATTTTCAGGGAACTATGGACTCGAGGTCCCTCTGTTCATCAATATTCCTTGGTGCTCCACCATTTCCTGACATGTTCTACCCCTATTTGACTTCCTAAAATGCACTGCCTCATGCTTGTCAGGATTAAATTCTATTTGCCAGTGCGCTGCCCATCTGATCTATATCCTGCTGTGGCCTTAGACAACCTTCCTCTGCACCACCATCAACTTTCATGTCATCGGCAAAACTCACTAATCATTCTGCATTTATGAATCAATGCAGAACAAAATTCTGAACTGCTCCTCAGTTGTACCAAACTACCACAGCCTGTCGAAGAGGATAAATCAGGTCAATGGTAGTATAGTGGTTATATCAGCACCCGTAACAGGATATCCAGGGATCATTAATAAATGTTGCCCTTGTCAGCAATGTCCACATACTGTGAAACTGCCTTGTTAACCTTTACAGGTTAACCTTTACCGCAGGCATGGTAGTGTAGCAGTTAGCGTAACGCTATTACAGCGCCGGCGACCCGGGTTCAATTCTGGCAGCTGTCTGTAAGGAGTTTGTACGTTCTCCCCGTGTGTCTGCATGGGTTTCCTCCGGGTGCTCCGGTTTCCTCCCACATTCCAAAGACGTACGGGTTAGGAAGTTGTGGGCATGCTATGTTGGTGCCGGAAGCGTGGCAACACTTGCGGGCTGCCCCCAGAACACTCTATGCAAAAGATGCATTTCATTGTGTGTTTCGATGCATGTATGACTAATATAGAAATCTTGTCTTACATTGTTTGATTATTGTGGCCAACTTCTCTACAGTTTTACTCAGTTATTTTGTAATCATGAAAAGAACAGGCATTTATTTTAAACTTCTCAACACCAGAATGACCAGTCAAGAGAGCAAAAGTTTTTATATTGTCCATTCCAGTGCTTCAGAAGTTTAAATTTGCTAAGAAATTGTTTCATGAAATTCAGCCTCTGCTCTCTGTTATATGACCAGAAGGTGTGGAAATCATTAGCCGGGCCAGTTTTTATTGCCCTTTTCTAATTACCCTCCAAACAGCAAACATCGGGAAGTTGTTTCAGAGTCAATCACTTTGGAGGGTCTGGAGTTACCTATAGCCCAGACCAGTAAGGATGATCGATGTCTTTGTTTGAAGGATGTTAGTTTTATTGGATGCTAAACATAATACTAAACACTCAATGCGTGGGCCAAGTGCTGGTAGAGTGGATTAATAATAGATAGGTACTCAGTGGTCAGACATGGTAGGCTAAAGGTCTTGATTCTATGCTATTTGACTGTGTGACTCTATAAGATGGGTTTCAACAATGAAACAGTGGTTTCATGGACACCAATAGTTTTTCTTTAATTCTACACCTAAACGAGCTGAAATTCCCCACATGGCTGTGGTGGGATTTGAACTCATGTCAACATACCAATAATTCAGGCCTTCAGATACTAGCCCAGTGAGTTAACCACCACTGACTGATACTCCACCACATCAAAGTGGTTGAAAACACTGAGTCAACAGAATTTACACTGCATAGATCTGTGCACCTGAGGCAATTTGAGGTGCTCAATGTTATGACCTTTACGTGGACTGTCGCTGCATAAAAATACAGATTCAACACTCAAGTAGCAAGATCCACATATTGGAATTGTTATAAATTTAAAGGAAATGTTGTACTGAAATGAAGAGGAAGCACCCAAGAGTGTGTATTACTTGTTTGTGAGAGATGGCACAATCTGTAGAAGCCCAGAACGGTGGCAGCAGCTTTTGTTAAACTTGCTGCAATTCTGGTCATAATGCCCTGATGGAGTGTTCGATGGGCAGTCCTAAGATATTGATACAGCGGCTTGAGTCAGGCAGGTGTGCGAAGGCGTTAAGGGGTCACTACTTCTCCCAGAGCAGCCAGCCCGTGTCCCGGACTTGTGGGCGCAGTGTCCCTAATGATTATTGCATTTGAACATCTGTCCAATGGTCTCCAAGGCATGGACAGTGGACGTCTCAGAGACAGGGGCACTATTAAAACTTCAAGCAGACTGCTTTGTCCTGAATGGTATCGAGCTTTTTGAACGTTGTTGCAATTGCACTCATCCAGGCAAGTGGAGAGTGTTTCATCATACACCTATAGCAGGTTTGCATGTTTTTACAGAGAGGTCTCCACACCTTCTCTCATCCTCAGCTTCCTATGTAAAGTCTTTCTAATAGACGAATCCAACCTATTGGTTTTGTTAGATCAGGCAACAACGATATAAGTTGTGGCAGTTCCTTCTTAATTCAGATGTGATCTTTTAATGTTAGATTAATAGGAACCTGAGGGGCAACTTTTTTTTACACAGAGGGTGATATGCATGTGGAACGAGCTGCCAGAGGAAGCAGTTGAGGCAGGTACATTAACAACTTTTAAAAGACAGTTGGATAGGTACAGGGATAGGAAAGGTTTAGAAGGCTATGGGCCAAACGCTGGCAAATGGGACTAGCAATGGCTGGCATGGACCAGTTGGGCCGAAGGGACTGTTTCGTGCTGTGTGACTCTGTGCACTCACCACCGGCCCGGCTACCAGCGACACTCTTTTCGCTTCATCCCAGAAGTTGACTGGTATTATCCTCTTTACTCCCCTCAGTAGCAAGGCGACCCGAGTTCTAGACGTGTGGGGGGTGGTGTTCGGGGTGACTTGCATCACGTCTGTCATTTTCCCAACCTCCCTGGCACCATAGAACACCAGCCGGCTGTACTCCCGATTTACTCGACCTTCCCGTCGCTCTGAAATCAGCCACCAGACCTGGGATAGGTGATGGGACGAAGATAACCCTTGCGTTGTTCCGGAGCTGTGAGACTCACTATTCCATCTCCAGCCTCAGTTATGTGGCAAGAGGACAATATGTAACTGATAAACATTGTGCCGGTGTAGTCAGTGTTGGCTTGCAGCCAATGTGCAGAAGAGTAGATATTGGGTTTGGCCGGTATTCTGCCCAAAACTTAAAGTTCAATGTTAAAGAGTATTTTTCCAGCTCACTTTACTCTGCGAAGGTCGGAGCTCACGACTCCTCTCTCGACTATAAATGTCACTTGTATCCACCAACGATCTAAGCCCCGGAGGTAGGATTTACTGTACGTGGCTGTCAGAATTTGGAACAAGAAAAAAATCAGAAGTCCCAAATGTTGACCAATTACTGTGTTAATCGGGGGAAACCCCTGTTATTGTACATTGTGCATTCTTTTGAAGTAAACCTCCACTCTGTAAGATTCTTCCTCCAAATCTGCACCAAACTATTTTGTCCTAAAAAAATGTTTCAAATCATTGAGCTGAGCAATCAACAGATTAATGGAGAAACCACCTCCATACCCCAGCTCAGGCGAGACACACTGTTGCCTCAACTAACTCTATTTTTGCAATAATTTTTGAGTTCACCTTATGTTTGCTGACAGTTTTGTCTTTTATTGCTGTTTTTCAGTGTAAACCTCCTGTAGGAAATGCAGTGCAAAAATTATTTATATTGAAGCCACTGTACAATTAATAAAACTGAATATATCTGAATTGAATTGAGTTGGTTTATGATTGTGACATGTACCAAGATACAGTGAAAAACTTATGTTTGCGTGCCCTCTAGGCAGATCATGCCGTACGTACTGTAAGTACATTGACGTAGTTAAAGTAAAAGAACACAGAATATAGTGTAGCAGCTACAGAGAAAGTGCAGTGCAGGTAAACAAATAAAGTGCAAATAAAGTCAGCAAGGCCAAGGAATTGATTGTGGACTTCAGGAAGGGGAAGTCGGGAGAACACACACCAGTTTTCATTGAGGGATCAGTGGTGGAAAGGGTGAGCAGCTTCAAGTTCCTGGGCGTCAATATCTCAAAGGATCTTACTTGGGCCCAACACATTGATGCAATCAAGAAGAAGGCTCTACTTCATTAGGAGTTTGAGGAGATTTGGTATGTCACCTAAGACTCTTGCAAATTTATACTGTTGTACAGTGGAGAGTATTCTTACTGGTTGCATCACAGTATGGAGGCTCCAATGTGCAGGATCGCAAGAGGCTGCAGAGGGTTGTAAGCTCAGCCAGCTCCATCACGGGCACAACCCTCCCCACCGTCCAGGACATCTTCAAGAGGCAGGCACGGTAGTGTAGCGGTTAGCGTAACGCTATTACAGCGCCAGCGACCCGGGTTCAATTCCGGCCGCTCTCCGTAAGGAGTTTGTACGTTCTCCCCATGTGTCTGCATGGGTTTCCTCCAGGTGCTCCAGTTTCCTCCCACATTCCAAAAACATACGGGTTAGGAAGTTGTGGGCATGTCATGTTGGCGCTGGAAGTGCGGCGACACTTGCGGGCTGCCCCCAGAACACTCTACGTGGAAGGTGCATTTCACTGTGTGTTTCAATATACATGTGACTAATAAAGGTATCTTATCTTATCTAATCTTATCAAGGAGGAGGCACCCATCACTTAGGACCCTCACCACCCGGGATATACCCTCTTCTCGTTACTACCATCAGGGAGGAGGTACAGGAGCCTGAAGACCCACACTCAACAATTCAGGAACAGCTTCTTCCCCTCCGCCATCAGATCGCTGAATGGTCGATGAACCCATGAACACTACCTCATTATTCCTTTTTAGAAACATAGAAACATAGAAAAACCTACAGCACAATTCAGGCCCTTCGGCCCACAAAGCTGTGCCGAACATGTCCCTACCCTAGAAATTTCAAGGCTTACCTATAGCCCTCTATTTTTCTCATCTCCATGTACCTATCCAACAGTCTCTTAAAAGACCCGATCATATCCGCCTCCACCACCGTTGCTGGCAGCCCATTCCACACACTCACCTGAGTAAAAGACTTACCCTTGACATCTCCTCTGTACCTACTCCCCAGCACCTTAAACCTATGTCCTCTTGTGGCCACCATTTCAGCCCTGGGGAAAAGCCTCTGACTATCCACCCGATCAATGCCTCTCATCATCTTATATACCTCTATCAGGTCCCCCCCTCATCCTCCGTCGCTCCAAGGAGAAAAGGCCGAGTTCCTTCAACCTGCTTTCATAAGGCAGGCTCCGCATTCCAGGCAGCATCCTTGTAAATCTCCTTTGCACCCTTTCTATGGCTTCCATATCCTTCCTGTAGTGAGGCGACCAGAACTGAGCACAGTACTCTAAGTTTTTTTGAACTGTTTATTTATTTTTGTAAATTATAGATTTTTATGTCTTTGCACTGTACTGCTGCTGCAAAACAACACATTTCACATCATATGTCAGTGATAATAAATCTGATTCTAATTCTGATTCTGAAACAGGCACGGTAGTATAGCTGTTAGCGTAAAGCTATTACAGCGCCAGTGACCCGGGTTCAATTCCAGCCGCTGTCTGTAAGGAGTTTGTACGTTCTCCCTGTGTCTGCGTGGGTTTCCTCCGGGTGCTCCGGTTTCCTCCCACATTCCAAAGACGGACGGGTTAGGAAGTTGTGGGCATGCTACGTTGGCACTGGAAGCATGGCGACACTTGCGAGCTGACCCCAGAACACTCTACGCAAAAGATGCATTTCACTGTGTGTTTCAATGTACATGTGACTAATAAAGAAATCTTAATCTTAAATGTAAAGGCTATGACGAGGTAGATTGGGAGATCAAGAGTTCATCATTAGCGTATTAAAGGTCTGTTCAAGAGGACGCTGGTAGAAAACAGGAGGATGGCCACTGAGAGTATCCCGACCAGTTTTGGTTCCATTCTTATGAAGGACATGGAGGTTTTGGAGAGGTTGTAAGAATGTTTTAGTGATAAAGAATTAGAAGGAAACAAGGAGGAGGAGGTGAGGCAGAATGGCTGAGAGGAAGATTAGACAGGGCAAGTAAAGAGAAACTATTTCCATGGCTGAAGGACTGATAACCAAGGGGGAAAGGATTTAAGGGATTGGCAATGGAATCAAAGCAGAAATTGGGAGAACAATCTTCACACGATAACTAGCTTTGAATTGGAAACCATTGCCTGATGAAGACTTGAGAGCAGCCTGCAGAAGGAAGTTAAACAAATAGTTGGAAGTAGGTAAAACTGTGGGGATTTGGGGAAAAAGCAGGGCAGGCAGACCCATAGAGTTATGCAACACAGAAACAGACCCTTCGGCCCAACTTGTCCATGCTGACCAAGATGTCTAGCTGAGCTAGCCCCATTGCAGTAATCTTTGAGTTCGCCTTATGTTTGTGACAATTTTGCCTTTTGTTGCTGTTATTTAGTGCAAACCTCCTGGAGGAAATACAACGCTAAAATTATTTTTATCAACACCTCTGTACAATTCATAAAACTGAACCTATCCGCTAGTATAAAGCAGGAACCTAGCCACAGCAGAGTAGCCCGTCCAGTTTTGGTTCCATTCTTTAGGGAAGGAGATGGAGGCTTCAGAGAGGTTACAGGAGTGGTTCTAGTGATGAATAATTACCATCACAAGGAAACAAGTGGGAGCAGAATGACCGAGAGGAAGATTAGACAGAGTAGGTAAAGAGAAATTGTTTCCGTGGCTGAAGGACTGATAGTCCCATAGCGCTCACTGTATTCCACCACAGAAGGGCCAGTGCAGATTCAATGTGTTCCTGCTGTAACTTACTATCCTTAGTGAATCACTAGGCTTGGAGTCAGCCTTGGTCTTTCAAGGACTCAAGGAGTGAAAACTTTCTTTGCTTGTTAGCACTAAACACGGCGAGTACCAGCTCCTTGTTGTATCCACCTCCCCGGTTATTCCATTGAAGGAGAAACAGACCCTATTCAAGCTCTGTCGCAGCAAGAGATTAGCAGGTCGATAGAAGAAACGGTTCAAGGACGTTCTCAAAGATGTCCTCCAACAATTCTTGAGACTCAAAAATAAAATTTAAAAATTACCAATGTTGGAAATCTGCAATAAAAACAGAAACACGAGATACTCAGCAGGTCAAGCAGCATCTGTGGGAAGAGAAACGGAGTTAACATTTCATTTCAAAGATCCTATGTCAGAACTGGAAAGAATATAGAACATTACAGCACAGTACAGGCCCTTCGGCCACTATGTTGTGCCGACATTTTATCCTGCTCTAAGATCTATCTAACCCTTCCCTCCCACATAGCCCCCCCATTTCTCTATCATTCATGTGACTGTCTAAGAGTCTCTTAAATGTCCCTAATGTATCTGCCCCCACAACCTCTGCCGGCAGTGCGTTCCATGCACCCACCACTGTCTGTGTAAAAAACTGACATTCCCCCTTATACCTTCTTCCAATCACCTTAAAATTATGCCCCCTCATGTCAGCCATTTTCACCCTGGGAAAAAGTCTCTGACTGTCCACTCGATCAATGCCTCTTATCATCTTGTACACCTCTATCAAATCACCTCTCATCCTCCTTCTCTCCAGAGAGAAAAGCCCTAGCTCACTCAACCTATCCTTACAAGACATGCTCTCCAATCCAGGCAGCAGCCTGGAAAGGAGACAAAAATAGCTTGTTAAGCTTCAGGGTGCATGGGGGAGGGGATGTCTCTGAAAGGATAAAACCGGGCTGACCATGGGGATAGGATGTAAATAAGGTTATCTGGTCAATGAGTGAATGGGAGAAGTAAGAGAGTGAGAACGAAGACCAACGAACCTAGACAAAGGAACGTGGGAGTTGCAAAATGCAGAGCAGGAGACATGTCCACAGGAACACCTGCGTTTGGTCCACAGTGGTGACCCTGAGCTTCCCATTCCATTGTCTGCCTCTTCAACTCCTGATCCCACTCCCACTCCGACCAGTCTGTGGCCTCCTGCACTGTCACAATGAGCATAAAACAAGCTTGACGAACAGAACCTCATCTGGGCACGTTGCAGACTTCTGGGCTTAACAATGAGTTCTACTACGTACGTCTTCGGAACGGGAGAGGAAACCGGAGCACCCGGTGGAAACCGACTCAGTGGCAGGGAGAATGTGTAAACTCCACACACTCAGCACCAGAGGTGGGGATCGAACTTGTGCTGTGAAACAGCTGTACTTTCACAACATATGTCAGTGATAATAAACCTGATCCTGATTCTGCACTAACTGTATTGACGCTCTGCCTGCCAGTTATCAGATTGCCACAATCGTATTGGTGCAGTATCAGCTCAAGAAACTTATATCAACAGGAGACCCAGCTGTTACTGCGTGTGCTGAATCCTCAACTAATGTACCAATGATCTACACTCACAAGCAGTCCTGTTAATGGTGGCTCGTTAGAACTCCCACTACCACTGGTAGTTCTTTGTTGCTTGAATCTAAATTTCCTTCCAAAGGGATCCATCAGAGGATTTAAAGTCCAGGTGTTGGTATTGACTCAGTCAGGAAGCTGCTATCTCACACAGCACAATGGCACAGGCGCTAAGACCACAAGACAATAAGATATGGGAACAGAATTAGGCCATTCGGCCCAGCGATTCTGCTCTGCCATTCAAACTTGGCTGATTTTTTTATCAACCCCACTCTCCCTCCTTCTCCCCATAACCCTTAAACCTCTTACCAATCAAGAACCTATCAATCTCTGCCTTAAATACACCCAATGACTTGGCCTCCACTGCCCTCCGTGGCAACAAATTGCACAGACTTACCACCCTCTGGCTGAAGAAATTCCTCCTCATCTCAGTTTTAAAGGGACGTCCCTTTATTCTGAGGCCGTGCCCTCGGATCCTAGACTCTCCTATTAATCGAAACATCCTCTCCACGTCCACTCTATCCAGGCTTTTCAGTATTCGGTAGGTTTCAATGAGATCCCCCCTCATCCTCTGAACTCCATCAAGCACAGGCCCAGAGGCATCAAACGCTCCTCATACATTAAGCTTTTCATTCCTGGGATCATTCTTGTGAACCTCCTCCGGACCCTCCAGTAGACCCACTGTCTCACAGTGCCAGAGACCCAGGTTCAATCCTGAGTGTGTGGAGTTTGCGTGTGCTCCCCGTGACTGTATGGGTTTCCTTCAGGGTCCTTGGTTTGCTCCCACACCCAATAGTGTGTGGGTTTGTAGGTGAGTTGCCCACTGTAAATTGCCCCTAGTGTGGAAGAATGTGGAGAGAGTTAGTGAGAGTGTGGGGAGAATAGAAACAATGAGCTCAATATGGGATTAGTGTAAATGGGTGGCTGATGTTGGGCATGGACTCAGTGTGCCTCTGCTGTATCGTTCTATGACCCTTCTATGACCAAACCTCCATTGCTCCAAGGAGTTAAACACTGATGTTGAATTACACATGGATTATGGAAATATCGAACATAGAACATAGAACAGTACAGCACAGGAAAAGGCCCTTCAGCCCACGATATTGTTCTGATCTAATTAAGCTAATAAAACTATGAGGGGCATACATAGGGTGGACAACAATATCTTTTTCCCATTATTGAGCGATCCAATACCAGAGGCCACGCATTTAAGGTGAGACGGGGTAGGTTCAGAAGAGATGTGAGGGGAAAGTTTTTTACTCAGAGAGTGGTGGATGCCTGGAATATGTCCCCTGATAGGGCGGTGGAGGCAACTCCATTGGGGGGTTTTAAGAGGGGCTTGGATGGGTACATGAATGAGAGGAAAATGGAGGGATGTGGGCATTCTGTAGGTAGGAGGGAATAGCTATGTCAGCACAACATTGTGGGCCGAAGGGCCTGTTCTGTGCTGTACTGTTCTATGTTCTATGACACCTCATCCCTTCTGCCATTCTCTGCATATCTATGTCCCTGTCTCGGAGCCTTTTAACGCCTCTATCGTATCTGCCCCACCCCCACCCCTGGCAGCACATTCCAGGCACCCACCCCTCTCTGTGTAAAGAACTTGCCCCACACATCTCCTTTGAACTTTCCCCCTCTCACCTTAAGTGCATGCCCTCTGATATTAGACATTTGGACCCTGGGAAAAAGATACAGGCTGTCTACTCTGAAACAGAAACCTGTGCTGCAGCATAACGTGAATCCCAGAAAAACTTGCTGGAAAGAGGAAACTACAAGAGCTTCCTCCCTCCGGAAGGTTTTCCACCTTCTGAGTACTTCCATCAGGTTATCAAAAATTACAGGGGGATCTTGATTAACTGGGTAAGTGAGCCAAGGACTGGCAAATGGCTTCCAATTTGGGTAAGTGCAAAGTGTTACACTTTAGGAAGTCAAACCAGGGTAGGACTTACACAGTGAATGGTCGGGCCCTGGGGAGCGTTGTGGAAGAGAGGGACCCAGGATTACAAGTACATATTTAGCTGAAAGCGGCATTACAGGTAGGGAGGGTGGTGAAGAAGGCGTTTGGCACGCTGACCTTCATCAGTCAGGGCACTGAGTGCAGGAGTTGGCATGTTATGTTTCAGTTGTACAAGACAATGGTGAGACCACACTTGGAGTACTGTGTACAGTTTTGGTCACCCTGTTATAGGAAAGACATCATTAAACTGGAAAGAATGCAGAGAAGGTTTACAAGGATGCTGACAGAACTTGAGGGCCTGGGTTATACGGAGAGGCTGGGCAGGCTAGAACTTTATTCCTTGAAATGTAGAAGATTGAGGGGTGACCTTACAGAGGTGTATAAGATCATGAGGGATACAGATAGGGTGAACGCACACAGTCTATTTCCCAGGGAAGGAGAACTGAAAACTAGAGGGCATAGGTTTACGGTGAGAGGAGAAAGATTTAAAAGCGTCCTGAGGGGCAACTTCTTGATGCAGAGGGTGATGCGTATATGGAACGAGCTGCCAGAGGAAGTGGTTGAGGCAGGTACAATAACAATGTACAAAAGACGTTTGGGTAAGTACATGAACAGGAGGGGTTTAGAGGGATATAGGCCAAATGTGGGCAAATGGGACTAGCTTGGTGGGCACCAAGGTGGGCACGGACGAGTTGGGCCGAAGGGCCTGTTTCTGTCCCCTATTACTCTATGACTCTATATGGTTCTATTTTGTCTATCTCTGAGTTTTTGTATCTGTAACTTTGACCATTATTCCTGGATCATTTTCTTTTACAGAATAAACTTTATTCATAATAAAAGACAAACCATATACAATTATAAAACAGTGCAAACCTTTACATTCTTGTACAGATCATTCATTAGTGTTACCTTTTTATATAGAAAACAGCACCGATGCCACACGTGTGGCTCCCTGGAAGCTACCCGGTCCTGTATTTACAATATTTAGGGGCTTTCTCCCTGTCCCCGCCCCTCCCTCTCCTGTGGCAGAAGAACCCTAAACTGTAGTCCTTCCCCACCGCCTTTGCGTTGGCTGCGCCCAGCTTCAGTGCATCCCTCAGCACGTACTCCTGCAGCCTGGAATGTGCCAGCCGGCAGCATTCCCCTACGGACATCTCGCAGTGCTGGAAGACCAACAAGTTTCGGGCAGACCAAAGAGCGTCTTTCACCGAGTTGATGACCTTCTAGCAGCAGTTGATGTCCGTCTGTGTGTGTGTGTCCCCGGGAACAGCCCGTAGATCAGAGAATCCTGTTACGCTGCTGCTGGGGACGAACAGTGACAAGGACCCTTGCATCTTTCACCACACCCTCCTCACAAACCTACAGCCCGCAAAGAGGTGGGCGACCGTCTCGTCCCCAGCGCAGTCCTCCCGGGGGCAGCGCAAGCTGGGATCATTACCATGAACATTAATACCATTGCAATGACCACTGTGTGACAGAGTTGCCTGCACCACTTACTTTAAGGTCAGTTATTGTACCTACTAATAAACAAAATGTTTCTCTCATTCACAGCAATGGTCCTTCACTATAAAGGAAATGTATTGATCTTTTGATTTGGCCTCCATCATACATACATAATTGCACTTGTTTTCCATATTACACAATTGGATATACATTTACACGTATGTCTATTATGTAAAACACCATACGGTGCATCTGGGAGTCATCACTCCACAAGTTAACAGAACTGTCATTGACAGAACGTACGTTCTTCCAAAATCCAAGCTAAATTCATAATCCACTCGTATTCATACCAGTCAGTGGATGGTACTCATAGCCTTTGGGTTAGAATAAAAGCATCAGTTGGGTCTTCGATGAAGAACTTAAGATGTACAATATATGACAATCTCATACTGTGATACAGAATTAGAAAGTAAAACTGCATTTAGTCACTCTGTTGCGGGATGTGGATGTTGCAGAGAGGGCTAGCATTTACTATCCATCACTCATTGCTCTTTGAGAAGCTGGTGGTGAACTGGCTTTCTAAAACAAGAGCTCCAGGACTTCATGATGATCAACAAGATACTTTATTTTTAGAGAAGTGGGAATTGATAGGCAAGGAATTAACGTTTGGGGTCAATGACTTTTTGTCAGAACTATCCTGGGCTCAGTGTTTGGCAAGGAACACAGCAGGTCACCACTTAAATGAATTTCTGCTGTTAGTCACTCTATTGTCGTTGTGAATTCTACATTCTTAACAATCTACAATTCTTAACAATTCTACATTCTTAAGTAAAGATTCTCCCAAGTTCACTACTGATATAGTTGTCTTTGTTTTGTGATCCTAATTTATTACTCAACAAAGTGTGCTTTTCCTCTGGTTGAACAATAAAATGTGTTTAATAATTTACTGCAGGGAAACATGCCAAAGAAATGCATTGGAACATCATGATCTGCAAACTTACTATGCAGCAGTGAGGCACTGAGAAACAAAAGGAACGCCTGCCTGGGATATGAATGAGTGAAGGCCAAGGGGAAGTATAATGAGAGTGCGCAGGAGAGAGAGGCAGTGATATCCGGGGCAGAGCAGTGACAGTGGGGCAGGGAAAAGAGAGGGGGCAATGATGCGAAGTGGGTAGCAGTCAGAGATGAGGCTGAGCAATGGTATCGGCACTCCCTCGAGATCGAGGACAACTTGCTTAGACTCTGGTTCTCTGAGTTCCGAGCTGACTGATGAGGTCAATGTGGGAACTGCAGTCTCTTCCACAAGTGGAATAGGAAGTGACTGATGGGATGAGCGGGTTGGCTGCTTGGGAGGTAATGCACCCCTTCTGCCATTTACACTGGACCTCCACATGTCCCGATGCAGGAACCTAAAGTTCTCAATTCCATCCCAAATGTTCCTTCTCCACTTTGAGTGGGGAAGGGCCACAGATGAGGATGGTTTTACAAAGACGAACAACCTTGTATCATTTACTCTGTATGCCTAGTAAACTCTTCCTCCAATTGAGCTCAGAATAGTCAAAGTCAAGGTCAATTCTCATGTGCACAAGTCCATGTATGCACAGGTGCAATGAAAAACTTAATTGCAGCAGCATCACAGGCACGTAGCAATCAGAGGCACAACATTCACAAGAAAAAACATAAATTAAGTATAAATTATACAAAATTATACAAGAAAGAACACAATTAGAACAAAAAAAAAAGAATTGTAGTGCAAAGTGGTCTTAGGGTCGCTATACTGAGGTAGTGATTAGGGTTGTGCCGGTTGGTTCAAGAACCGAATGGCTGAAGGGAAGTAGCTGTTCTTGAACCTGGTGGTGTGGGACTTCAGGCTTCTGACTATTGTCTGTTTTAGGAGACTGGGCAAGTGAACTCCACTGCTTACCCAACAGTGGCAACTGTCTGTAACTGGGACCTCAGTGCTGGGGATGTAGGCCTGGGAGAGGAAAATATTGGTTCGCTTATCCTTTGGGTGGATTTGGTAGATTGTGTGGAGACAGGATTAGTGATATCTCTCCAGTGCTTTGAGGTGCCTGCTGTAAGTGGTCCAGGTCTCTGAAACATATAGGAGAACAGGGACCACCACTGGTCAATAGACCATGAGCTTCATGCTGGGTCTGAGATCTTAATCTTCGTGCACCTAGACAGGGCAGGCTGGGAATCCAGTTATACTCAGCAACAATACAGGGCAATACAAATAGAGGGGCAACACACAACGAAGCTGGAGGAACCCAGCAGGTCAGGCATATGAACCCATGAACATTATCCTTCATTATCCTTTTTTGCACTTTTTTTAATTTTTGTAATTTATAGATTTATGTCTTTGCACTGAACTGCTGTCGCAGAACAACACAGTTTATGTCATATGTCAGCAATAATAAATCTGATTCTGATTCAGGCAGCATCTATGGAGGGAAATGGACAGTCGATGTTTTGGGTTGGAACCGTTCATCATTCATTCAAATAGAAGGGGCAAAGAATGGGGGTGTGGTCTAGGAATGGGATGTGGTCCAGGAATGGGGTATGGTCCAGGAATGGGGGTGAGGTCTAGAAATGGGGTGTGGTCCAGGAATGGGGGCGTGGTCTAGGAATGGGGTGTGGTCCAGGAATGGGGGCGTGGTCTGGGACCGGGATGTGGTCCAGGAATGGGGGCATGGTCTAGGAATGGGGGCGTGGTCTAGGAATGGGGGCATGGTCTGGGACTGGGATGTGGTCGAGGAATGGGGGTGTGGTCTAGGAATGGGGGTGTGGTCTAGGAATGGGGGCGTGGTCTAGGAATGGGGGCGTGGTCTGGGACTGGGATGTGGTCAAGGAATGGGGGTGTGGTCTAGGAATGGGGGCGTGGTCCAGGAATGGGGGCGTGGTCCAGGAATGGGGGCGTGGTCAGATGGAGCCGGGAACAGCTGATTGGCAGCCTCACCGTTTGAGGCAATGGGAGGCGGAGCCAGATGGGGTCGCGCACGAGCGCTGGCGTTCAGCCAATCGCGCGCGGCCTCGGTGGAGGGGACAGGTGAGTGGAGAAGCGGCTGCAGCAGCGAGGAGGGTCGCCGTTGGGTCTTAGCGCTCATCATATTACCTTCCCGGGAGGTCGCCCCTGTATTTCAGAACCCGTTAGCTGGTGTCCCCGGAGAGTTCTTCCCCCGGTCCCAGCGCCCATGTAGTGAGGTACGGGCGAAATGCGGTGCCGCAGGGGTTGAAGGGGACAGGGTGTGGGTGGGTTCCTCGGCAATATATTCTGGGGTGCTGGGAAATGGGGTGCGGGAGGGGTAGAACGGGGGTTCACTCGGGTCCTAGCGCCCATATTATAGGGTATAGAATGGGGCGTGGAAGGGGAAGGGACGGGGAGGTGAGGGGGCGTGGTAGGAGAGGAGAGGAGGTGGTGTTGAGGGAGAAGGGAGGAGGAGGAGGAGTAGGAGGAGGGGGGAGGGAGGAGGGGGAGGAGGAGGAGGAGGGGGGAGAGAGGAGGAGGAGGAGGAGGGGGGAGAGAGGAGGAGGAGGGGGGAGAGAGGAGGAGGAGGGGGGAGAGGAGGAGGAGGAGGGGGGAGAGGAGGAGGAGGAGGAGGGGGGCCGGGAGGAGGAGGGGGGAAGGGAGGAGGAGGGGGGAAGGGAGGAGGAGGGGGGAAGGGAGGAGGAGGGGGGAAGGGAGGAGGAGGAGGAGGGAAGGGAGGAGGAGGAGGAGGAGGGGGGAAGGGAGGAGGAGGAGGAGGGGGGAAGGGAGGAGGAGGAGGAGGGGGGTGGGGAGGAGGAGGGGGGAAGGGAGGAGGAGGAGGGGGGGAGGGAGGAGGAGGAGGGGGGAAGGGAGGAGGAGGAGGGGGGGAAGGGAGGAGGAGGAGGGGGGAAGGGAGGGGGAGGAGGAGGAGGAGGGGGGAAGGGAGGAGGAGGAGGAGGAGGGGGGAAGGGAGGAGGAGGAGGAGGAGGGGGGAGGGAGGAGGAGGGGGGAAGGGAGGAGGAGGAGGAGGAGGGGGGAAGGGAGGAGGACGCGGGGGGGAAGGGAGGAGGAGGAGGGGGGAAGGGAGGAGGAGGAGGAGGGGGGAAGGGAGGAGGAGGAGGGGGGAAGGGAGGAGGGGGAAGGGAGGAGGGGGAGGAGGGGGAGGAGGGGGGAAGGGAGGAGGGGGAGGAGGGGGAGGAGGGGGGAAGGGAGGAGGGGGGAAGGGAGGAGGGGGAGGAGGGGGAGGAGGGAGGGGGAGGAGGGGGAGGAGGGGGGGGGAGGAGGGGGAGGAGGGGGAGGAGGGGAGGAGGAGGGGGAGGAGGGGGGGGGGAGGAGGGGGGAAGGGAGGAGGGGGAGGAGGGGGGAAGGGAGGAGGGGGAGGAGGGGGGAAGGGAGGAGGGGGAGGAGGGGGGGAAGGGAGGAGGAGGAGGGGGGAAGGGAGGAGGAGGAGGGGGGAAGGGAGGAGGAGGGGGGAAGGGAGGAGGAGGGGGGAAGGGGGGAGGAGGAGGAGGAGGGGGGAAGGGAGGAGGGGGAAGGGAGGAGGGGGGAAGGGAGGAGGAGGAGGAGGGGGAGGGGGGAAGGGAGGAGGGGGGAAGGGAGGAGGAGGAGGAGGGGGGAAGGGGGGAGGGAGGAGGAGGAGGGGGGAGGGAGGAGGAGGGGGGAGGGAGGAGGAGGGGGGGAGGGAGGAGGGGAGGGGGGGAGGAGGAGGGGGAGGGGAGGAGGGAGGAGGGGGGGGAGGGAGGAGGGGGAGGGGGGGAGGGAGGAGGAGGGGGGAGGGAGGAGGAGGGGGGAGGAGGGGGGGGAGGGAGGGAGGGGGGGAGGAGGAGGGGGGGGAGGGAGGAGGGGGGGAGGGGGGGGAGGGGAGGAGGGGGAGGGGGGGAGGGAGGGAGGGGGGGGAGGGAGGAGGGGGAGGGAGGAGGAGGGGGAGGGAGGAGGAGGAGGGGTGAGGGTGAGGGGAGGAGGAGGGGTGAGGGTGAGGGAGGGTGGAGGGGGAGGTGGTGTTGAGGGGGAGGAGGTGGTGGTGATGGGTTGTGGGACGGGGAGAGAGAGGGAGGGGATGCGGCGTGGGACAGGACGGGGGCGGGTGGGAGGCGGAGGTTGTGGGGGCGGGGAGAGAGTCCTCCCGGGTCCTAGCGCCGGCTGGCGGGGGACGCCCTGAGACGCCTCTTCGACGTCAGATCAGGTTAAAATCCATCGTCTCTCCACCTCGCAGCGGCGTCTGAGCTCCGCCATGGCCGATCGGACAGCAGGCACCCAAAGCCCGGACAACCCCGGCCACTCGGTGTTCAGGAGGCTGACTGGGCTGCCGGCGGGCAGCTTCTGGAGGGAAGTGAGAGAGATCTGCCGGCTGGCCGGCCCAGTGGTGAGTTTGCAGAGCACGGCACCCCGGCAGGGCTCCTTGCGTCGCTGCCTTGTTTCCAAGCGATAGGCACCGGAGCAAAAATAAATCTCAGTGCAGCCCTGAGATTTCAATGGCATCCACATCGGAGTTAAGACACTTCATAGGAACGATGTCAGACAACAAAAGCTAAAGGACTTTGTGCTATTATGTAGTTATGATAAAGAACTACAGTTCCCAGTAGGAAATGCAAGGGGTCACATTGGGGAAGAGGAAGTGGCTGTAAAAAGAGAGGGAAAGCAAGCCAGGCTGGTGTTGGTTAATAAAAATGTTCAGCTGTTAAACCCAAGCGAAGTTTGTCTCTTGATAAACAACAAACATAACAGACTTTGGAGATGGGACAGTGAGCAAAAGCCTTGGTTAAAGTTGGGGGAGGGGGGGCTAGGGAGAAGGGATTGAGAGGGCAGGTGGATTGGGAAGGTTGGAGCATTTAAAATAGGATTCTAAGAAGCTGGAGTTGGGGGAGATCAGAGGATTATTGGGTTGGGTGTGCTTAATGAAATAGGGCAGGGACTATAAACTTTTCATCTGGATTCCAGCGGCTGCAGTCCTTTATTTCTCTACTATAAACTTGGTCATAAAGGAGTGATAAGATGTGAGGTGAGGCCAATAGCTTGTGTAGTGGTGAAGCAATCAACAGTGAGTCAAAGTCGAGGTTAATGTCAGATGCACAAGTACATGTGTGCGCAGGTACAATGAAAAACTTGCAGCAGCATCACAGGCACATGGCATCAGATAAGCAGCATTCACAAGAAAAACATAAATTTAACATGAATTATACTCTTTTAACAAGAAAGAACAAAACAATAAAAACAAAGTCCATTTTAGTGCAAAGTGATCAAACTGGTCATAGTGTTGCTATACTGAGGTAGTGATTAGGGTTGTGCCGGTTGGTTCAAGAACCGAATGGTTGAAAGGATTCTTGAACCCGGTGGTGTGGGACTTCAGGCTTCTGTACCTCCTGCCTGATGGTAGCTGCGAGAAGATGGTATGGCCCGGATGGTGGGGATCTTTGATGACGGATGTTGCCTTCTTGAGGCAGCACCTCCTGTAGATACTTCCGATGGTGGGGAGGGATGTGCCCGTGATGTATTGAGCAGAGTCCACTACCGTCTGCAGTGTCATTGTATTTTTAACACGTGATACATTTTCTTTGAAATATACTTTACATCTTACTACGTATGATTTTTATTTTTGCTTCTCTTGCTTGTTTCCTCCAAAAGTATTTTGTTTGCTGCCATTGAGTTGCCCAGTAATCCATATTATGGTACTTGTTTTAAACTAACTCACCCGATTGGGGAGGGGGACGGGAAATTACTTGAATTAGCTGACAGAAGAGGCTGCAGACGCTGGAATCTGGAGCAACAAAGAAAATGCTGGAGGAACTCAGCGGGTCGAGCAGCATCTGTGAGGGGGAAAGGAATTGTCGACGTTTCAGGACTATGACATATAAAACCACATGTATGCATGCATTTGTTTAAGGTGCCCCTCTTAAAGCAGTTGAATTTGCATTCCATCTCACACCACTGGTATGAAGTTTAAAAACTGCACTATTTCAATCACTCTGGGAAGTTTGGTTTAAAAGCAGGTTTTAAGCTGAAAGCTAATGGCGTTCTGTTTTTTGACAGTTCCTGTCACATCTGATGGTCTTCACTATAAGTACAGTCAGTACCATATTCTGTGGGCATTTAGGGAAGACTGAGTTGGGTGCTGCTTCGCTTGCCACATCGGTGAGTTTACGTGCAGAATAATTTATTGTGCAGTAAGACCTGTTTTGTAAGCAGAGGCTACACTGTAATAGGATGTGCATTTGCTGTCAGATGAAATGCTTACAGCAGATCTGTGGTGGCAGTGCAGTTAAGTTCTTAACTGGTAATCAGAAGCTGGACTAACAGTCCTGAGACTCCAAGTTCAAATTTACCGATGGCATCTGTGAAATCGGTTAATAATTTGGAAATGCAACAACTAGTGTAAATAATGATGATTGCAAAAACTCTCTGGATTGTTGTAAAAACCAGTGTGGTTCATTAAATCTGCCATCCTTGCCTTGTCTGTTCTGCATGTTGCTCCAGATCCAATAGGTTGGTGTTTAAAATGCTCTCAAATATCCTTGCAAGCCAGTCAGTGGTCACCAACATCATCTCATGGGATGATTAGGGATGGACAGTAAATGCTGTTTTTACCGGTGATGCCCAGGGAATTGTCACTGATATTGAACCAAACAGTCGAACCCAGTCCCAGGTCTCTGGTGATTGTGCTGAACTTGGAAGAGATAAGAGTGCACCTGTCCTCCTTGAAGGAGAGAGGTTATCCAGGAATCACGTGTCACCTGTGTCTCAGGACTTTTCCCTCTAGTTCAAAAGACGGTGGGCTTGAATCCAACTACTGAACGTTGAGGCAGAAATCCAGGCTGGTATCCAGCAGTACTGTACTGTGGGGTTGCTGCAGTGTTGGAGATGCCTCCTTTCAATGAAAAATTCAACCAATGTCTGTCTGCTCTCCTAAGTGGCCGTTAAAGGTCCCTTGGCATCTCTTCAAATAGCCTGACCGATATTTATTGTCAATATCACAATCAACAGATAGTATGGTTATTATCATGTTCATAGAGCGGTACAGCACAGAAACAGGCCCTTCGGCCCAACTGGTCCATGCTGACCAAGGTGCCCATCCAAGCTAGTCCCAATTTTCCAATGTTTGGCCCATAACATTCTAAACCTTTCCTATCCACGTTCCTGTCCAAATGTCTTTTAAAAGTTGTTATAGTACCTGCCTCAACCACTTCCTCTGGCAGCTCATTCTGTTTATGTACCACTGTGTGTGTGTGTGTGTGTGTGTGTGTTTATATGTAAAAGTAAAAGTTGCCCCTCAAGTTCCAGTAAAATCTGCCCACCCCGCATCTTAAACCTAATCCCTCTAGCCTTGATTCTCTATCTCTGGGAAAAAGACCGAGTGCATAAACCCTATCTATGCCCCTCATGATTTTATACACCTCTGTAAGATCACCCTTCAGTCTCCTACGCTCCAAGGAAATAAAAGTCTTAACCTGTCCAACCTCTCCCTATTAATTCAGTCCCTTGTATCCTGGCAACATCCCTGTAAATCTTTTCTGCACTCTGTCCAGTTTAGTAATGTCTTTCCTATAGTGGAGTAACCAAAACTGAACACTACTCCAAGTGCAACCTCCTGGAAAAATGTCACGGAGGGCATTCTGCCATGTTTCCGAAAGGCAGATCTTTTATTTCAATAGTGACTATACAGTTCAAACATACGTCACTGACTGTATGCAATCTAAAATTCCATAAGATGGGATGGAAATTTTTGCAGTGACTTCTGAAAAATGTAGTTGAGAGGATTTTCAATGAGGTTGGGTTTGGGCTTAACTTAATACCTCCTCACCACAGTAGAATAGTCAAGTCAGTCAATCTTCACTAAACTGGCTTGCATGTTACTGCTTGGATGAGATGCTTGTTTCCTGCCAAGTCAGCTATGTTGATAATCTGGGAAGACAGAAAATATTAAATATCTGTATTGACAGTGGTTTGGCGGTTAGCGTAACGCTATTACAGTGCCAGCAACCCAGGTTCAATTCCAGCCACTGTCAGTAAGGAGTTTGTACATTCTCCCCGTGTCTGTGTGGGTTTCCTCCGGGTGCTCTGGATTCCTCCCACATTCCAAAGACGTACGGGTTAGGAAGTTGTGGGCAATGTTATGTTGGCACCAGAAGCATGGCAACACTTGCAGGCTGCCCCCAGAACACTCTAAGCAAAAGATGCTTTTCACTGTGTGTTTCGATGTACATGTGACTAATAAAGATATCAAAATTAATTTAAGATTAATGATAAGACAAGATATTTTGTTGGCTGTACTACAACTGCATCATACTATTCTTTTCCTTTTGCACAGATTGTATGTGTATCAGGTATCTCAGTAGGTGTTGGCCTGTCTTTAGCCTGTGACACACTCATATCTCAGGTAAGTGTAGACTGCTCACTGTTGAACCCATTTATAACAGCAGAGAAAGGGTTTTCACTCAAACATCTGCGCTGTATTTTCCATTGGCTGTGACGTAAATACACCCACCATCGCAAAATGGTCCAATTCTTTCTTTTCTTTTTCAATCTTCTGTATTAATTTGAAAATTAATAAAATTAATACATATAACATTGGCAATTATACATGTAATACAAAGATCAGGAGGACAATCATGACATATATAGTCATAAAGAATAAAAAAATGTATTCTAGGCCCCACGGTTTCTTAGTAAGCAAATATATTACAAAAAAAATCAAGAAGAGAAAGAAAAAGATTTATTATATAAAAAAACCCAAGTTGGAAAAAAAATTATAAGTAATAAAACAAAACAAACTTAAAAAAAATTTCAAAAGAGAAAAAAAACTGGACTGATATTTCTCGATGAACAAAGAGCATTATTATGTTGTCAATTCTGCTCCTCTAATGGTCCATTTCTTATGGCAATTCTTAACCTCATTCTCTATCAATTTAGGTTCAAATGCATGTTATAAGGTATGCTGATGGTAATGTCGTCTTGATGTTTGCTTGGTTCATTTCCCTTGAAGGCAACATCATTGGCTTAAGGTTGCTTTCATGCTCAGTCTCTGCCACTGAGTCATAGAGTCAAACAGCACAGAAACAGGCCCTTCAGCCCAACTCGTTCATGCCCACCTAAGCTAGTCCCATTTGCCCATGTTTGGCCCATATCCCTTAAACCTCTCCTATCCACGTACCTGTCCAAATGCCTTTTAAATGTTGTTATTGTTCCTGCCTCAACCACTTCCTCTGGCAGCTTGTTCCATTTACTGACCACCCTTTGTGTGAAGAAGTTGCCCCTCAGGTCCCTTGTCAATCTTTCCCCTCTCACCTTAAACCTACGTCCTCTAGTTTTTGATTCTCTTTCCCTGGGGAAAAGACCGTGCATTCACCCTATCTATACCCCCTCATGATTTTATACACCTCTGTAAGGTCACCCCTCGATCTCCAAGGAATCAAGTCCCAGCCTGTCCAACCTCTCCCTATAACTCAGGCCCTCATCTTGGCAACATTCTTGTAAACCTTCTTTGCACTTTTTCCAGTTTAATGATACTTTTCCTATATTAGGGTAACCAAAACTGTGTACACAACTCCAGGTGCGGCCTCACAACTAAAACGTAACGTCCCAACTCCTGTACTCAGTGCCCTGACTGATGAAAGCCAGTATGCCAAATGCCTTCTTCACCACCCTGTCTACCAGTGACGCCACTTTCAGGGAACTATGTACTTGTACTCCAAGGTCCTCTGTTCTACAACACTCCCCAGGGACCTAGCATTCACTGTGAAAGTCCTACCCTGGTTCGACTTCTCAAAATGCAACACCTTGAACTTAGCTGAATTGAACTCCATTTGCCATTCCTATGCCCACTTACCCAGCTGATCAAGAGCCCCCTGTAGTTTTTGGTAACCTTCTTCACTGCCTATGATACCACTGATTTTAGTGTCATCTGCAAACTTACCATGCCTTGTACATTCTGATCCAAAACGACAGACAGCAATGGGCTCAGCACCAATCCCTGTGGCGCACACCAATACTCACAGGCCTAAAGTCTGGAAAAACAACCTTCCATCATCACTCTCTGCTTCATAACATCAAGCCAATTATGAATCCACTTTTCTGGCTCTCCCTGGATCCTATGCAATCTAATCTTCAAGACTAGCTTTCTATATGGTACCTTGTCAAAGACCTTGCCAACATCCATATAGACTATGCCCTCTTCCCTCATCAACCTCTTGGCTACCTCTTCAAAAACAAACCTGAACAGATTTATGAGAAATGATATCCCAAACACAAAGCTGTGCTGACTATCCCTAATCATTCCTTGTCTGTCCAAATGCTGTTAGGTCCTGTCCCTCAGAATCCCCTCCAGTAGCTTGCCCGCCACTGATGTCAGACTCGTTGGCCTGTAATTCCTTGACTTGTTGGATTTAACCAAGGGCAGCAAAGACATCAGCCACCCTCCAGTATTCTGGAACTTCACCTGTGGCTGAAGATGAAGCAAATATCTCCGCAAGGGCCTCCGCAATTTCTTTCCTAGCTTCCCACAAGGGTCTGATGTTGCACTCGGTCAAGCGCTGGGAATTTATCCACCTTAGTGTGCTTTAACACCACCAATACCTCGTCTTTGATAATTCATAGATGGTCCAAGACATCACAACTCATTTGCCTTAATCCCTTAGCTTCCATGATCTACTCCACATCAAAGACTGATGAGAAATCTTTATTTATAAATCTCGCTCATCATCAGCGGCTCCACACATACACGGCTCTGCTGATCTTTAACGGGACCTACTCTCTCCCTAACCTTTTTACTCTTGATATATCTGTAGAATCTTTTTGGATTTTCCTTAGCCTTGCCTGCCAGATCCATCTCACGCCCTCTTTTTGCTCTCCTGATTTCCCTCTTAAGTGTACTCCGACACTTCTTTCTGTCGTTGAGAGATTTGCTTGATCCTGACTGCCTTCAATCTGACGTATGCCTCCTTTTTCCTGACCAGGGCCTCCATGTCTCTCATCAGCCAAAGTTTCCTAATCTTGCCAGCCTCGCCCTTCACCGTAACAGGAACATGCTGACCCTGAGCTCTCGATATCGCACTTGCCAGACATTCCTTTACCCATCTCACTCAATTGACCTCTGCAAGTACACGCCTAATGCCCCAATTTAAGAACTTAACTTGTGAACCAGTTCTATCTTTCATCATAATTATTTAAAAACCTGTAGCGTTATGGTCACTGGACCCAAGGTGCTCCCCCCACTAACACTTCAGTCCCTTGCCCTACCTCGTTCCTCAAGAGGAGCTCCAGTGTTGTGCCCTCTCTAGTAGGGCCCTCTATATGTTGATTAAGGAAGCTTTCTTGGACACATCTAACAAATTCCACCCCATCCAAACCATTTGCATGTTCCTGTTATGGTGAAGGGCGAGGCTGGCAAGATTAGGAAACCTTGGCTGATGAGAGATATTGAGGCTGTAGTCAGGAAAAAGGAGGCATACATCAGATTGAAGGTAATCAGGATCAAGCAAATCTCTCAACAAGAGAAAGAAGTGTCCGAGTACACAAGAGGGAAATCAGGAGAGCAAAAAGAGCGCGTGAGATAGATCTGACTGAGTCAATATTAGGAGGATAAAATCACCCACTAATTCTACCCTATTATTCTTCCAGCTAGCTGCAATCTCCCTATACATCTGTTCCTCTAATTCCTGTTGATTATTGGGGGGCCTATAACATAGTCTTATCAAAGTGATCATCCCTTCTCGCTTCCAAGTTCTGCCCACATAACCTCATTGGATGACCCCCCCCCCCCCCCCGCCAAAGAATATTGTCACGAACCAGCAACAAAAGAAACACACTGAGCATGATTTAGTGTTAAAAACTATTTTATTAATTACTACTTATGATAATACGTAAAATAAAAGTAAAAATGTTAGTATGTTAGAATTCAAAAATGTTAAACCTCGAACGTTAACCCCAAAACTAAACTCTTCGTGTGTGTGTGGGTGTGGCAAAGTCCAAAACTCCCAGTTCCGGAATGGTTCTTAAAGTTCAGTTCCGCAAGCCATAAGGTGAAACATGAGCAAGGGCTTCTTCAACAACCACTGTTGTCTGAAGATAAGACATAGACGTAGAGAAACATAGAGAGAGTAAATACGAAATCCAAATGTCCCACGATGGAACCCAAACGACACTTCAGTGTTTACTCGGTAGTGACTTCCTCACCCCGAAAAGCATCCGAACCGTGGTCGTCCACACACAAATACCTGTTTCCTTCTACAGGTCAGCAACAAAGTGAACTCCACCGGATTACTTCCAACTTCCATACATGGATTTCAGTAGCAAACACAGTTATTGTTTCTCATCCATCGATAGAGAAAACAAGCAGGCTGGTGTCTCTCTCCCTTCTCTCTCTCTCTCTCTCCTTTTTCTTCTTCTTCTTCAACAACGTCATTACGTCCTTTATCTTCTATTGACGTAAGCACGCCCCACACACACATACACACACACTATCTTAAAGGGACATTCATTGAGTCCGTAACAATATCCTCTCGAAGCACTTGTGTTCTCCTTCATCAAAATGGCAAACCTACCAGCACCGCTATTGTACCTGTGGCATCTGTACCCTGGAACTGCCGGTCCTGCCCTTCTCTCAACCATGTTTCTGTTATGGCTGTAACATCCCAGTCCCCAGAGCCAACCCACGCTCTGAGTTTGTTCACCTTACCTGCTAAGCCTCTTGCATTGAAATAACTTCTTTTTTTAAAAAAAAATAAGACCTTTCCTGTTCTTGCCTATACCTCTGCTCTGCCTCCTCACTAAATCCAGTGCTTCAAATGTGATCCTATTTTACAAGGCAAAGATTGGGATTAAATAGTAAAATGATTGATCAAATGCTGTAATTAACTGGCGGAAGGTTCATTATAATGAGTTGATTGCTTAGAGATTTAAGAACATTATTGCTGTTCACATTCATCTATGAGTTAGTTCCATTACTCAAAATAATCACAGGCAAATTAATTATTCAACTGATTTAAATAAGTTTATTTAGGTATCTGCTCATTCCAGCATCAAATTGTCTTTTAAATTATTGAAATCGTTATGGATTCCTGGGCTAAGTAGTGAACAGGACCCCTCCCGCCCTGGTCATTCTCTCTTTACCCCCCCCCCCCCCCCCCACTGGGTAGAAGATAAAAGCTTGAAAACGCATACCACCAGGCTCAAGGGCGGCTTCTATCCCAGTGTCATCAGACACTTGAACGGACCTCTTGTGCACTAAAAGGTGAGCTCTCGATCTCCCAATCTACCTTGTTGTGACCCTTGCACTTTATTTGTCTGCCTGCACTGCACTTTCTCTGTAACACTTTATTCTGCATTCTGTTTTCAGTTTTATTATCTTGATGTACTTTTCTGTCTGGATGGCATAGAAACAAAAGCTTTTCACTGCATCTCAGTACGTGTGACAATAACAAACCAATAACAGAGGTTGGTGAGTAAATGAGTGTGATTACTGACCCCTCTGAGATGTATATATTTCAGAGAAAAAGAGACAGATGGTCCTTGATGCAAGAGTTTGTTTCCATAGCCCGATGATTCTGGAAGAAGGGGGCATTGTCTCAGGATAAACCTTTTAGGATGGCAATGAGGAGAACCTTTTACTTGAGTTGAGTGTTTGGAATTCTCTGCTGTAGATGATCACACACCGACTTGAACTGATAGGTTTTTGGGCACTGAGCGAATCGGGGGAAATACAAGGATCAGGTGGGAAATTGGAGTTCGCCACGATCCCATGGATGGATGGATGGAGAGTTGGTTAACAGATAGGAAACAGAGCAAGAATAAACTGGTCCTCCTTGCGTTGGCATGTTGTGATTAGTGAGCTTCAGTAAAAAATTATAGATTCATAGAGCTGTACAGTGTGGAAACAGGCCCTTTGGCCCAACTCAGTCATGCTGACCAAGATGCCTAGCTACGCTAATCCCATTTGCCTGTGTTTGGCCGCATCCCTCTAAACCTTTCCTATTCACGTACCTGTCCAAGTGTCTTTTAAATGTTATAATTGTACCTGCCTTGACCACCTCTTCTGACAGCTCGTTCCATGTACACACCACCCTCTGTGTGGAAAAACTTCCCCTTTCAATCTTTCCCCTCTCACCTTAAACCTATGCCCTCTAGTTTTGGATTCCACTACCCTGGGGAAAAAGACTGAATGTCTACCTCATCTGTGCCCCTCATAATTTTATAAACCTCACCCCTCAGCCTCCTTCGCTTCAGGGAAAACAGTCCCAGCCTACCCACTCTGTCCTCGTAACGAGTCCTCCAGTCCTGGCAGCATCCCCGTGAATCTTTTCTGCACCTTCTAGCTCCCTCACATCCCTGGGCTCCGGCTAGTCACAATCCATAGAACAATACAGGCCCTTTGGCCCACAATGTTGTGCTGACCTTTAAACCACTCCTAAGACTATCTAACCCCTTCCTCCCACATATCCCCCTATTTTAAATTCCTCCATATGCTTATCTAACAATGTCTTGAACTTGACCAACATACCTGCCTCCAACACTACCCCCGGCAGTGCATTCCATGCACCTACCACTCTCTGGGTAAAAAAACCTCCCTCTGATAGCTCCCTTGAACTTCCCACCCGTTACTTTAAAGCCATGTCCTTTTGTATTGAGCATTGGTGTCCTGGGAAAGAGGCGCTGGCTGTCCACTCTAAATTCCTCTTAATATTTTGTACACCTCTATCATGTCTCCCCTCATCCTCCTTCTCTCCAAAGAGTAAAGCCCTAGCTCCCTTAGTCTCTCCTCATAATCCATACTCTCCAAACCAGGCAGCATCCTGGTAAATCTCCTCTGCACCCTTTCCAACGCCTCCACATCCTTCCTATAATGAGGCGACCACAACTGGACACAGTACTCTTAAGTGTGGTCTAACCAGGGTTTTGTAGAGCTGCATCGTTACCTCGTGGCTCTTAAACTTGATCCCACGACTTATGAAAGCAAACATTCCATAAGCTTTCTTAACTACCCTATCCACCTGTGAGGGAACTTTCAGTCATCCGTGGATATGAACCCCCAGATCCCTCTGCTCCTCCACACTACCCAGAATCCTGCCATTAACCTTGTACTCTGCCTTGGAATTTGACCTTCCAAAGTGTACCACCTCACACTTCTCCAGATTGAACTCCATCTGCCACCTCTCAGCCCAGCTCTGCATCCTATCAATATCCCTCTGCAATCTTCGACAGTCCTCCACAACACTACTGACCTTTGTGTCATCTGCAAACTTGCTAACCCACCCTTCTGCCCCCTCATCCAAGTCATTAATAAATATCAGGAAAAGTAGAGGTCCCAGAACTGATACTTGTGGGACACTGCTAGTCACAGCCCTCCAATCTGAATGCACTCCCTCCACCACAACCCTCTGCTTTCTACAGGCAAGCCAATTCTGAATCCACACGGCCAAGCCTCCCTGGATCCCATGCCCTCTGACCTTCTGAAGAAGCCTACCATGTGGAACCTTGTCAAACGCCTTACTAAAATCCATGTAGACCACATCTACTGCACTGCACTCATCAATCTTCCTGGTCACCTCCTCAAAGAACACTATCAGGCTTGGGAGACATGATCTTCCCTTCACAAAGCCATGCTGGCTGTCCCTAATCAGTTCATGATTCTCTAAATGCTCATAGATCCTATCTCTAAGAATCCTTGCCAACAGCTTGCCCACCACAGACGTAATTCCCTGGACTATCCCTGCTACCTCTTTTGAATAAGGGGACAACATTTGCCACCCTCCAATCCTCCGATACTATTCCCGTGGACAACGAGGACTCAAAGATCCTAGCCAACGGTTCAGCAATCTCCTCCCTCGCCTCGCGGAGCAGCCTGGGGAATATTCCGTCAGGCCCCGGGGACTTCTCGGTCCTAATGTTTTCTAACAGCTCCAACACATCCTCTCTCTTGATACCTACATGCTCCAGAACATTACCCTTACCAACACCGTCCTCAGCGTCATCCAGGCCCCTCTCCTTGGTGAATACTGAAGAGAAGTATTCATTGAGAGCCTCACCCACTTCCACAGCTTCCAGGCACATCTTCCCACCTTTGTCTCCAATCGGTCCTACCTTTACTCTCGTCATCCTTCTGCTCTCGTCAATGCACGTCAATGATTTGAATGAGGAGACCAAATGTAACATTTTTCAAGTTTGCTGTTGATCTAAGAGGGTGTGGGCAAGCTGAGTGAGTGAGCAACAACTTGGTAGATGGAGTACAATGTGATGTTGTCCACTTTGGTACAAAAAACAGAAAAGGGTGTTTATTAAATGGTGAGGGACTGGGGAATGTTGACGTCCAGAGTCCATGCACACAAGTCACTGAGTTAGGAAGGCAAATGATATGCTGACCTCCATTATAAGAGTAAAGCTGTCTCACTGCAATAATGTAGGGCCTTGGTGAGACCACACCTGCAGAACCGTGTACAATTTTGGTCTCTTTACCTAAAAATGATACAATGATTATAGAGGGAGTGCAGTGGAGATTCAGCAGGTTGGCTCCAAGGATGGCAGGTTTGTTGTATGAAGAGAGATCGAGTTTAGAAGAATGAGAGGCAACCTCAATGAAGCTTGCAGAATTCGTAGAGAATAGCTACAGGGAAGATGCTTTCCCTGGCTGAGGCATCTACAACTAGCCTCAAAACAAAGAATAAACCATTTAGGACTAAAATCATGGGAAATTTCTTTAGTCAGAGAATGGTAAATCAATGGAATTCTGTACTTCAGAGGACTGTGAAATCTCAGTCATTGATTGTGTTAGATTTCTGGATATTGATGAAATCAAAGGAAATGAGGATAGTACCAGAAAATGGCATTGAGTCATGATCTTATTGACTAATAGAACAGGTTCAAGGAGTCCAATGGCATCCCTCCCATGTCTTATGTTCTGGTGAAGGATGGAGCAGAGCAAGGGCCTATGTTCTTACTGCAATAACGTAGGGCCTCGATGAGACCATACCTGCACTATATACAATTTTGGGCTCTTTACCTATGATAATGATACAACAGAGTGAGTGCAATAGAGATTCACGAGTCAATGTGAAAATCCGTTTCAAGTGTTGATTCTCACCCTGTGGACAGTACTTTCTAATTTTGCTGTAACTGGCCTTTTATGAGTGTGAACTGTCCCTCTTTGGTTATCCTTGGTTACCTGTCTCAGTTGGATACTTGTTCATAGTGAAGTATTCTGGGATGTGAAAGGCACTATATAAATGCCAGCTGTCCTGCACTCACTGCTTAATTTTCCACATTTGCCTATTCTATACCTTTTATTGTTTATAAAGCAATAGATTTATCTATAAATAAAATAATAGAAGCAGTAAATCATAGAATCCTAAACACATTTAAACCAGGAACAGTCCTCCTTTACAAAAAAACTATTTCCTTCCACTCTCTTGAGAATAACATCTGAGCCTTTACTTTTCACTGGACACCATCTGTCGTTTCTACGTGAGACAATTTTGCATTAAAAAAATATGCTTTTGTTGCTCAAAAGCGCGTTATCACAGTGAGTCTTCTGAATGAAGTAACTATGCATTTCAATTATTTGATCAGTTCAAAAGATATTGCGGCTTTGCAATATAAATTGCACACACCAAAAGAGTTTTATTTATGTTCTAATTTTCAGACGTATGGCAGTAAAAACTTGACGCAAATTGGGGTGATTCTCCAGAGAGCGATTCTCATTCTGATGATATTCTGCCTTCCCTGCTGGGCAATCTTCATTAACACTGAACTCATCCTGTTGGCCTTCAAGCAGCCTCCTCAGGTTGCAAAGTGAGAGTCTTGTTATTTTACAGAGTGGAGTTTGTGCGTACACCTTCTTAGAAAGCAAACTTACCCTGAGGGTTCAGTCCCTGGATTACACTGTCAGAGCTTGACTACACATTCCTTGTGAGATATCTAGTGCGCAGCGAAGTGCTGGAGTTAACAATGAGAAGGTGACTCCAGGTATCTTATTTTGGTAAAGTCTATCGACTAAGTTGTCCAGCTGGTTGGGCTCGGAACTGGCTTTTAGGGAGGTTGAGGAAATAACTTAGGAACGTGTACTCCCGTTTATTTTTGGTTCGATTTATTTCACAACTGCAAGGATGTTTCAAAATGTTTTACTGTATTTGAATTGCAGTTATTTAATGAAGTAGGGCAGCCAATTCCCTCCTGGGTCCTATGCAGAGGAGTGAGTCAAGTAGCTATGGGTGTAGATTAAAGAAGCTGCTGGGAAAACATTCCTAAATGTATCTGAGTGGAGTTGTTTCTGTTAGGACCTGTGTTTAATGTCTGATCAGGGAGCATCACCAAGGTGGAGCCAGCAGTCTTGATGAGTTCATTTGCAAACCAATGAGTAAATTGTAATGGACTGGGTTGAATGAGGGTATCATTAGATGGCTGATAGAAACAGATGGGAGATCTTCCTAAACTTGTTAGTTCTGCACTTCAAACAGTGAAAGTTAGTTTGTTCTCTGACCAGGTCACCACCAACAATGCATAGAGTCATACCGCAGGGAAACAGGCCCTTCAGCCCAACTTGTTCATGCTGACCAAGGTGCCCATCTAAGCTAGTCCTATTTCCCCGCCCTTAACCAATATCCCTCTAAACCTTTCCTATCCATGTACCTGTCCGAGTGTTTTTTTTATTATTGTACCTGTCTCAACCACTTCCTCTGGCAGCTCGTTCCCTATGCAAACCACCCTCTGTGTGTGTGTGTGTGGGGGGGGGGGGGGGATTTGCCCCTCAGGTTGCTATTAAATATTTCCTCTCTCACCTTAAACTTATACCTTCTAATTCTTGATTTCCCTAGCCCTGGGGGCAAAAGACTGTGTGCATTCACCCTATCTATGCCCCTCATGATTCCGTACACCTATATAGCCATCTCTCAGACTCCTACGCTCCAAGGAATAAAGTCCTAGCCTGTCCAGCCTCTCCCTGTAATCCAGTCCCTCGAGTCCTGGCAACATCCTTGTAGATTTTTTCTGCACACTTTCCAGCTTACTGACATCCTTCCTATAGCAGGCTGACCAAAACTTAACACAATACTCCAAGTTTAGGCTCACCAATGTCTTGTACAACTGCAATGTAATGTCCTAACTTTGATATTCCTTCAGTGCAGTGTCAGTTATGGTGAGTGCTACCTGCTGAGAAAACTAGGGGTTTATCACTGTTAGATTAGCATTTTACTGGGAATAGTGAGCCTCATTCGTCACTTTGCATCACACTTGTTGCCTGAACTTTTTTACCAGTAGGAAAGGCTCAGTATATATTCATCTGTCCTCTGCACAGCAAGTCAGCAGTGGCCTCTGTCACAGGTGGGGTGTATCAATGTCCTTTTTGAAGGATGCATCAATGTTTTTGACACAAGCTTTAGTTGCCTGATGTGGCCAAATATCTAAGGGTCACTAATGGAACTCTGGTGTTCCGAGCTGGACAGAGAGGAATGGGTTTGCATGGAATTTCTGTCAATTCTGGACACTCCATGGAGTACTGGGGGTGTGCTGCTCGTCTGTTGAGGTAACATCTGCCATTGAATGGACCAGTGGGGCCTGGTTTTCACTTCCCAACCCTGGAAAAGCAAGCAAGGGGAGAGATTCCTGGCTGTAGTGCAAAATCCCAAACTTGAGGAATTTCAGACCAGGAATTGTATACAGAAAGTTGTGGGAACACACAGTAGGTCATGTGGAAAGAGAAACAGAGTTAATGTTTCAGGTTGTAGACACTTCCTTGGAACTAGGAAAGCAAAACAAAAAGCAAGTTAGTTTTAAGTTGTAGAGAGGGTGTGGGGAAGAGTAGTTAGAACGGGGGGAGTATCTGTGATAGGATGAGGCTAGGGTTTCCATGACAATAAGCCATAAATGAGGTTGATGGCTTAATGGTGGGGGAGAGGGTGGGGGGTTAGTTAGAGAAAGATATTGAGTCCTAAAGGCTGCAATGTGCCCAGATGGAAGATGAGGTGCTGTCCATGCGTTAAGATGCTTTGGTGCATTGCCAAGACTACTTGCTTTTGTTTTGAGCTTACTGTTGGTTACAGAAGGTGGTGATCTTTTGGTTTGCGTGCTCTTACTAATGACTTCTATGTTTTTTGCAGGCTAGCACAGCTCTACGTGAAGATATTTATTCCTGCTCTTCCCGTGAGTAAATTATTACAGGGTAATACGAAATTTGGTTGGTGTTTACACAGTCCGAGTTAAGCCATTGCCTGTTGAACCATTGATGTGCCGTATAGATTGGGAGAGTTTTGATCCCCATCTAAATTAGCTCAGCACAACCAGAGTGGCATTAACTGGAAGAGCTTCATCTCATGATATAGGTGTGAAGGGCGAGTGAATCTGGTCACCGGCAAATCCATTGGGATCAAATTTTAGAAGCAGAGTACAATGCCAGTGTATCGAGCATTTGGCACAAGAGACCGAGGACAAATGTTTTCCTCATGGATTCTTATAACTTGGACCATTGCAAATCGATACATCAGAATATAAAAGGACAAGGACTGGCTATACAGCCCCTGTGCCTCCGCCATTCACTAAGAATGAAGCTGGTCTGATCTTCGGCCTCAACTCTCCTTCCTGATCCCACAATCCCCAGTCCCCTACAGTTCAAATGGTCAGACTCGAGCTTTCATGAGGTGTGCGTATAATCTTGTCCAGTGATGTTGAAACTTTGTCTTTTTCATCTTTCTTAGATGACGTTTCTTTATGAGTTGGAGAGCAGATACCTTCAGAATCAGGTACATAATTTTCTTAATACGCATCTTTAATTTGTATTCCTGCCTGAAAAATTCTTGAGATTTGTTAATTTAAAGTTTGACTACTCAACAAATTCAGCATCTTTGGAATGCAAGCAGTGCTGAGTGATGCAGTGACAGAGGAGGTCCTCAACAACATTCCATCCCACAGTAAGGAGGGGAAGATTAAAGGAATCAGAGTCAGATTTATTATCTGTCTTATATGACATAAAATTTGTTGTGGCAGCAGTACAGTGCAAGGACATAAAATTACGGTTACAAAATACATAGTGTAAAAAAAGGAATAACGAGGTTGGGTTCATGGATTGTTCAGAAATCTGATGGCAGAGGGGAAGAAGCTGTTCCTGAATCACTGAGTGTGGGTCTTCAGGCTCCTGTACCTCCTCCCCGACGGTGGTAACATGAAGAGGGCATGTCTCGGGTGGTGAGGGTCCTTAGTGATGGATGCTGCCGCCTTGAGGCACCGCCTCTTGAAGATGTCCTCGACGGTGGGGAGGGTTGTGCCTGTGATGGAGCTGGCTGAGTCTACAACCCTCTGCAGCCTCTTGCGATCCTGCACATTGGAGCCTCCGTACCAGGCGGTGATGTAACCAGTCAGAATGCTCTCCACCGTACATCTATAGAAATTTGCAGAAGTAACATACTGAATCTCCTCAAACTCCTAACAAAGTAGAATCACTGGTGTGCCTTCTTCGTGATTGCATCAACGTGTTGGGCCCAGGATAGATCCTCAGAGATGTTGACACCCGAGAACTTGAAGCTGCTCACCCTTTCCACTGCTGATCCCTCGATGAGGACTGGTGTGTGTTCTCCCGACTTCCCCTTCCTGAAGTCCACAATGAATTCCTTGGTCTTGCTGACATTGAGTGCGAGGTCACCTTGTCCCAACAAGAGAATGGGACCCTTGGCAGCCCCATCATCCTAACTCCTCCTGGACTATCTGCTCTTCAGGAGCATTTATCACTTTGAAAGAATTCCTTTATAAGATGAAACTAGCTCTCAAATATTATACTGCCCAGGATTCCCAGGGACCAGTGCATAGCCAGAGGCTGGTGGGATAATGGGTCCACGTTGTCATCATCCACACGAGCTTCTACCCCCACCTTCACTTCCCATCAGTGTCGAACATACATCCCTTTCTCCCTTGCATGGATCAGTGCTGTTCAACTCAATCACTCCTTGTGGGGGAGGAGTTCCACATTCTCACTGTTCTCTGCGTCAGAAAGTTTCTCCGGAATTCCCAACTGGATTTATTAGTGAGCCAACACACTGTTACACCACCATCAAGAATGCTTACCGTGTCATCCTGCGCCCGCACTTCGGCACATCCGATCACCTGGCTGTACTTCTACTCCCAACATATAGGCAGAGGCTGAGGACCGCAGCACCAGTGGTGAGGACCGCTAAGGGAGGCGGGGGAGCGTTTACAGGGCTGCTTTGAGTCGGTGGACTGGACCATATTCAGGGATTCCTCCTTGGATCTAAATGGATATGCCTCGGCCGTCACCGACTTCATCAAGACCTGCATGGATGAGTGTGTGCCTTCAAAAACACACTTGAGTCTCCCCAAAACAGAAGCCCTGGATGAACCAGGAGATTCACAGTCTGCTGAGGGCTAGATCTGTGGCATTCAAAACCAGCGATCCAGAACCCTACAAGAAGTCCAGGTACGACCTACAGAAGGCCATCGTGAGAGCAAAAAGGCAATTCTGAGTGAAGTTAGAGACACAGTCGGATGCACGACAGCTGTGGCAGGGTTTGCAGGCCACTACTTCCAACAAGGCGAAACCTAACAGCGTAAATGGCAGCAATGCTTCATTCCCTAATGAGCTCAACTCCTTTGATGAGCACTTTGAAAGGGAGAATAACACTACACCTGTGTGAATCCCAACAGCTTCTGGCAATCCTGTGATCTCCATCTCGGAGGCCGATGTCAGAACATCCTTCAAGAGGGTGAACCCTCGCAAGGCGTCAGGCCCCGATCCTGTACCTGGCCAGGTACTGAAAATCTGTGCCGACCAACTGGCTGGAGTGTGCAAGGACATCTTCAACCTCTCACTGCTGCAGTTGGAGGTTCCCACCTGCTTCAAAAGGGCATCAATCATACCGGTGCCCAAGAAGAGCTGGGTGAGCTGCCTCAACAACTATCGCCCGGTAGCAGTTGCATCTACTGTGATGCTTTGAGAGGTTGGTCATGGCTAGACTTAACTCCTGCCTGAGCAAGGATGCAATCTCACTGGCTCTCCACTCTGCTTTGGAGCACCTAGACAAAAGCAATACATGCATCAGGCTGCTGTTTATCAATTACAACTCGGTATTCAACACCATCGTCTCCTCAGTACTAATCAAACAAGCTTCAAAACCTGGGCCTCTGTAACTTCCTCTGCAATTGGATCCTGGACTTCCTTATCGGGAGACCACAATGCAGATCGGTGGTAACATCTCCTCCTCACTGACAATCAACGCAAGTGCACCTCAAGGATGTGTGCTTAGCCCACTGCTCTACTCTCTCTACACTCGTGACTGCGTGACTAGGTACAGCTCAAATGCCATCTATAAATTTGCCGATGACATCACAGTTGTTGGCAGAATCTCAGATGGCGACGAGGAGGCGTACCTCCTCGTGAAGACCCACACTCAACATTCAGGAACAGTTTCTTCCCCTCTGCCGTCAGATTTCTGAACGGTCCATGAATTCAACCTTGTTACTGCTCTTTTGCACTATTTATTTATTTGGTAACTTACAGTAATTTTACGTCTTGCACTGCACTGCTGCCGCAAAACAACAAATTTCACGACCTGTGTCAGTGATGATAAACCTGATTCAGATAGTGACTAACTTACAATTCAGGTCCCTGGTTCTGGCCTTGCCTAGATACAGCAACAACTTCTCTAAAACTTTGTGCAGGTTATGGTGTTGAAACTGCACTGAAGAGAATAGAAACTGCATAGAATTTGCTCCCAATCAGTAGGAGTAAGTGGAATGTATTGTAGCAGCAGAATTGTGCTCTTGGAATCGATTCCACAGGCAGCAGAACACGTTATATTGTCCATTTAGCACTAGTGACGGGAGGTCGGTTACCTTTTATACCTCAATAAATGGTTCTCTGAATCCTTCCTCTGGCTCTTGGCCCACTTTGTTCCTGACTGGCTGGTCTTCCTGGAGGAATCATGCCATTATCAGCAGGAAAGTGCTTCCATTTTGTTCAAATGTAACTTACTTTTTCAGTGTGGTATTCAATAGATTATTCCTACATTATTCTTCACCCTGCTGAAAGTCGCACAATAGAAATGTTCCAAGGGCCTCCCTGTTCCAGTTCATCAACTTACCTTGAGCTGTCCCTATGCACGATGCTGCCATATGTGGCCAGATCCTTGAATTGTTCTCCATATCGGGCATGTACCTGTCATCCTGATCAGAGAACAGACTCCAATTAATTCCTTGCTATTGCTCTGCAGCCCCTCTGGAAAATTTTCAATTATTTATCCAGTATTGGAAGTTGTTGTTCAATTTACTTACCTTGCACCATGTACCAGATCACAACTTTCTTTGAGTTTTTGGCAATGTAATTTAACCAGAGGAAACGGGACCATGGGCAGGCAGGAATGCAGCAGCCAGCAGATTCTCCTCCATCTTGTCCACCATTCTGTCTCCATGGTCAAGTTGGCGGTTCACCAGCATCACCTTAAGGGCAGTAAATACTGGCCTTGCTAGGGGTGTCCACAGATCATTAAAGAGTTGAACAATGAAATTTCATCACCTCCCCACTGTATAAGATAAATGGAATCTTGTTTCTTTTCCACCCACTTCAGGGGATTATTCTGCCTCAAATTTTCACTGGTTTCGTTACCAACATCTTTAACGCTGTGATTAATTACGTCTTGCTCTATGTTCTGGCAACGGGAGTCGCGTAAGTAGCAGACTTTTTCCAAGAAAGAAATGCAAACTTTTAACATCATTTATTAGTTGGGAATTGTAGCCGAGGGTGCAAAAAGATGTGAAGGTGTTTGATTATAATTTAAAATAACCTACAAAGATAATGGTTATTTAATAAGCGGATGGTTTCTTTATTTCAAAAGCAAACTATTGCAGATGCTGTAAATCCGAAATAAAGAACAAATATACTGGAGATACCCAGCAGATGGGGCAGCATCTGCGGAGGGAGAAGCAGATCTAACGTTTCAGGTTGACGATGTTTCATCAGATCTAGGAAGAGTAAGAAACAAAATGAGTCTAATGTTGCAAAGAAGGTGGACTGGTGAAGTTATCACAGTGGGGTCACTGAATGGTGGAGTTATCACATGGTCTGTGATAAGGTGGAGATGGGAGCAGACTAATTGACACAAGTGGTGGTGCTGGCTGGGAGAGGGTGGTGAAGGAGGAGATGTACATGGGAGGAAGCAGTGGAAGTACCAGAAGAGTTAAGGTAATAACTGAGGGTAAGACATGAGATACACAAGACTGGAGTGGCTGATTATTGGAAGCTGTTGAATTCACTGCTGAATCCTGAAGGCTGACATGTGTGGAGCTGGAATATGAGATGTTGTTCAGTGCTTAGACCAAGGACAGATTGGGGTGGCTTGGAGAATAAGTGACCGGCAACTGGAAGCTCGGGGTCACCGTGTAGACGTGAGTAGTGTTGTCCTCCACTGCCTCCCCTTAAAAGTCGCCAATTGAAATATCCATGAGCTCAAACAGATTGACATTCGCTTGGCAAAGCCACGAGGATCAGCCGATAGAGTTGAGATCAGCCGTGGTGGAACCAGAGTGCCATTTGTTCTCTAGAGATGAATGGGCACCTCCTGTTCCTATGTACTGATGGGAGAAGGTGTCTGAGGGAGAGAGAGAGTGATACAAGAGGGTAAAGCCCATTTAGTGAGGCCGTAGTTCAGGACATCACTTCTACCTGCATACATTCATCAGGATGTTACTGGACTGGAGTTATAAGGGGAGGCTTGATAAATTGGGACCTTTTGGTAATTGGTTTATTATTGTCCCATGTACCAAGATGCAGTGAAAAGCTTTGTTTTGCATGCAATTCTAGACAGGTCATTTCATAACAAGTACATTGAGGTAGTACAAGGAAAAAGCAATAAGAGAATGCAGAATATAGTGTTACAGTTACAGGGTAAGTGCAATGCAGGCAGACAACAAGGTGCAAGAGCCACTACGAGGTAGATTGTGAGGTCGAGTCCATCTTATTGTACAACAGGTCCATTCAATAGTCCTACGACAGTGGGATAGAAGCTGTCCTTGAGCCTCGTGGTGCGTGCTTTCAAGATTTTGTATCTTCTACCCAATGGGAGGGCGGAGAAGAGAGAATGACCAGGGTGGGAGGGGTCTTTGATTACGTTGGCTGCTTTGCTGAAGTATCGAGCTGTAGATTTCCTTAGAGCATAGGAGGCTGAGGGGTGACCTCGTAGAGCTATATAAAATCATGAGGGGAGTAGATAAGGTGGATGGCCACAGTCTTTTCCTCAGAGTAGGGGAGTCTACAACTAGAGGGCTTGGATGTAAGGTGAGAGGGGGAGAAAATTTAATGGGGACAAGTTTTCCACACGGAATGTGGTGGGTGTATGGAACCATCTGCCAGAGGAAGTGGTAGAGGTGGGTACAATTCTGCTTAAAAGACCCTTGGACAGATACGTGGATAGAAAAGGGCTTGAGGATATGGGCCCAGTGTGGGCAAATGGGACTAGCTCAGGTAGACATCTCGTTCGGCATGGATGAGTTGGGCTGAGGGCCTGTTTCTGTGCTGTATAACTCTATGACCCCTGTTCGGGAATTGAAGTATAATTTCAATGATGATAACAACTTGCATTTGCACACCACCTTCAACATAGTGAAACATCCCAATGCATGTCCCAGGAACACTTATCAAATAGAATTTGATCTCCATCTACTTAAGGAGACATCAGAGTGAAGACTTAATCAAAGAGAGCATTCAAGTAATGTCTTAAAGAAGAGAGGCAGAGTGTTCTAGTGAGGGAATTCCTGAGGTTCATCTGATGGAGAAATGAAACACGAGGTGTGCCCAGTGCCTTGGGAGGACCAGGCAGGCTCCGGGATGGAGAGAGCCAAGGAATTGGAGGATGAGGAAACCAGAGCACCCGTCAGTAACCAGCGTGGTCACAGGAAGAACATGCAAGCTCCACACAGACAGCTCCCGAGATCGGGATTGAACACGGGTCACTGGAGCTGTGAGGTAGCAGCACCTGGGGGAGGTTGGACCTGTACAAGCTGCACATGTTGCACCTGAACCGGAACAAATCTAGCACCCTTGCAGGGAGATTTGCTAGTTCTGTCATGGAGGATTCAAGCTAATTTGCCAGGAAAATGGGATACAGAGTATATGTACAGTAAAATATAAAGAATATTCAGACCAGTCCCATAGGCAGAACAGACACAATAGTGTGTGAGGGAATGGAAAGCTAAGTTTTGTCTATTTTTAAAGTAAGGAGTCTGACTAGTAAGGCAGGTGAACTTGGGGTATCAGCACAATATTGTTGCCATCACAGACGCATGGTTGAAAGGACAGGACCTAGGAGGGGATGTAAGGGATTAGTTGGCTTTGCAACACGTACTCCACTACTGTAGTAATGAAGGGGGATATATTGGTATTGGTTTATTATTGTCATTTGTACCAAGGTACAGTGAAAAACTTGTCTTGTATACCGATCATACAGGTCACTTCATTATACAGTGCAGTTACATTGAGAGTACAGAGTCCACTGAGGTCGTACAGGTAAAAACAATAACAGTACCGAGTAAAGTGTCACAACTATAGAGGAAGTGCAGTGCAATGAGGTGCAAGGGATCATGAGGTCATAGTCCATCTCATTGTATAAGGGAACCGTTCAATAATCTTATCACAGTGGGATAGAACCTGTCCTTAAGCCTGGTGGTACGTGCCTTCAGGCTCCTGTATCCTCTACCCGATGGAAGAGAGAAGACAGAATGACCTGCGTATGAAGCAATATGAGTAGAGCTTAGGAACAAAATAGGGGGCTGATCACTTTGCTGGGGGTATACTACAGGCCTCCTAGTAGACAGCAAGAGATAGAGGGACAGATGTATAGAGAAATCCTGCAGAGATGCGAGAGCATTGGGTTAGGCTAGTGGATGATTTCAGTTTCCTCCAGTTTTATCTGAGATTACCTTAGTTTGAAAGAGATGGGTGGAATTTTTAAAGTGTGTCCAGGAGAACTTTTTGAATTGGTACATGGATAGTTTGACTAGAGTAGGAGCAGTACACATTTAGGGAATGTACTTGGGATGTCAACTGGGAAACATTTTGGAGATGGTGACCATAAGCAAGCTTCAAGATACAGTCATACAGCACAGAAACAGGACTGTCAACCCACCACTTTGACGCTGACTTTTTGGAAAGGGATAAGGATGGTCTGATAATTAAGGTCCTGAATTGGGGGAAGATTAATTTCAATGTCGTAAGACAGGACCTGGTAAAAGCAACTACTTGCAGGTAAGTCCATATCTTGCAGGAGGGAATTATTTAAAAGTAAAATGGTGAGAGTTTGGAGCCAAGAGTTCCTATAAGTGTGAAAGGTAAGTCCAAGAATCTTGAATGTCAAGGAATATTGAGGGATAGATAAAGAAAAGAAACCGTATTGGCAGGTATTAAACAGAGCAGGGAGTGAGATGGGGGAACCACCTTTCAGGAGTATAGAAAATATAGGGGAGTACTTAAACAAGACATAGAAATGAGGGCAAAGAGGGAGCATGAGATATCAGTCCTTCACAAAAGTTAGCAAAATCCCAAAGCACTTCATAAGTATGTTAAAAGCAAGAGGGTAATTAGGGAAAGTGTAGGGTCTGTTAGCGAACAAAGTGGCAATGTGTGCATGGAGCCAGAGGAGGTAGGTGAGTGATGAGCATTTCTCATCTGTATCCACTAAGGAGAAGGACATTGTAGTTGGAGAGATGAAAGGGGGGGGGGGGGGGGGGGGGACAGTAAAATTTTAGAATATGTTATTAAAAAGGAAGTATTGAATATCTTGGCAGACTTAAAGTTGGATAAATCCCTGGGGCTTAATGAGATTTATCGCAGAGAAGATTGCTGAGGCCCTTAAAAAAAAATTAAGTCTTAACTGGTGCTAGGTGACTGGAGGACAGCAAATGTACTACCTAATCTACAACACAGAAAGGCAGGGGTTAATCAAAGATAGTTAGCATGGCTTTGTTGGTGGAGATCCTGTCTGACCAATTTGAGTGAATTTTTCAGTGGTAACCAAGTGTACTGGTGAAGGCGGGGTAGAAGATGTGGTTCACACGGACTTCAGAAAGGCTTTGATGTGGAAAAGTGGTTCAGAAGGTTGGAGCCCATGTGATCCAATGGTAAATTGGATTCAAAGTTGGACTGGTAACAGAAGGTAATGGTGGAGGGTTGGTTTTGTGATCGGGAGCCTGTGACCAGAGGGTTGGTGATGGGACACTTACTGTTGTACATGTTAACATAATGTGAATGTAGGGGGCATGATTCAAATTTGCAGATGACATGAAAATTAATGGTGTTGATAGTGAGGAGAGTTGTCTTGGGCTACAGAATGATATTGATCAGTTGGTAAGATGAGCAGAGCCATGGCAGATGGCAATTAATCCTCAAAACTGTGAGGCAATGCCATTTGGGAGGATTAATAAGGGTAGGATGTAAACAGTAGCTGAACTCCATAGTTACTCATTGAGCTGAGCAATTTGTGGCAATAATAAACCAATTTACATGTACCGAGGTACAGTGAAAAATCTTTGTTTTGCATGCCATCCATACAGATCATTTCATTACAACAGTACATTGAGATAGTACAAGGGAAAACAATAACAGAATGCAGAATAAAGTGTAACAGTTACAGATAAAGTGCAGGCAGACAATAAGGTGCAAGGTCATCTTGGGGTCATAGAATTTAGATTTTAAAAAGTAGAACGATTGTAATGAATAGATCTGCAGGGAGCAGCTTGCAACGAGTCGCCACGCTCCAGTGCCATTGATCTATTAATGTTAAAGTTATAGAAAACAAACCACTTGCCACCATTTTGAGTGAGGGTTTCTGCTTTAGATGCAGCAGCCGTGGTTGACGTAAAGCTGAGCTGTCAGATGAGAAGTGTATCCAACTCTCAGCTCAGATCATTCCTGTAAGCCTCTTGACCCAAGACGCCACCAGCTAGCCATCAGCACAATCTGTCCATTATCTGTAGTATCTAACAATCATGGAACAAAGTGCATTGTTCCTTCTAATTCTCACAGCTAGATCATCCTTTTCTTAAAAAAAAGTGATCATACATATTACAGTAACAGTTGATGTATAAAATTTTCCAGTATATCTTCCCATTTGAATTTGCATTTTGAATTCTGAAGCAATAAGCTACAAACAATATCATAACCAACATCATGCAAACAGTTTTGCAAGTGTTAACACTGCTCTCATGTAACTGGTCTTTTGTAATGTCACAGGTTAGGGTTGAGAGAGGTGCTATATAATGTGTTATATATTTTAATATAAAATTTTATAATAAAAGATAAAAGCAACTGTTAAAACATATTTTATAAACACAAGGAAAAAAACAACTGATTTTTATTTAAACCAGTATTGATGAGACGTGCACTATCGACACGGGCGTCACTCGGAGCTACACTAAAGCCACAAATCTGATGTTTTTCAGAGGTTCTGCTGCTGCAAACGTAGCTTCCCAGTACTGCCAAGCCATTGTCCTCTTTGTGTACATTCAATGGAAAAAGTTGCACGTTCAGACCTGGGCAGGTAATTTAAGTCAAAATAGGGGAGGACTTGTTATCCAAATGTCAATAGCAGCATGCGCCAGCTGAGGTGAATACCTGCTTCAGAGCCAAGATCCTCCCCATTCCATTCCATTCCCTTCCCTCCATTCTACAGCATGTGTTTCCTACCTTCAACCGTTGATAGGTGAATCGATTGCATCTCTTCCCTAATCTGTGATGGTGTATTCAGTGTTGTAACTGTTCTATGATCCGACGAAGGAGACTATTTGGCCCATTCCGTCTGGTTAGAAAAAGAACTGCTCGGCCTAGTCCCACCTACGAACGCTTGGTGTGTATCCCTGCAAGTTACAGCTCTGCGAGTGTAGGTCCATGTGCTCAGGCTCTCTGCCTCCACTGCTCTTCCAGGCCGTGAGTTCCTGACCCCCACCACTCTCTGGGTATGAAGATATTTTCTCATCTAGCTGCTAATCCTTTGCCAATTACTGTAAATCTATGCCCCTGGTTCTTAACCCCTCTGTGGAAGGGAAATGGATCCTTACTATTCATTCATTTGATACCCCCTCCCCACCAAGTGATTGGACAGGCAGCTAAGCTTGTCGGTCAGATACAAACAGTTGAGGATCTGCGATAAAGAAAAGGGTCATGTCTAAACTTGGAAAAAATTAAGAGTGATACTATTGATCCTTGGCTTAAATTTGAAGACATTTGGAGTCTGTTTATTCAATACCTTCATATGATATAGATCCCTTTTCAATAACTTTTCAATTTAAAGGAATGGAGTTGACAACATAATATTGCTCTGTTTTTATTGAGAAATTTCAGTCCAGTTTTTTTCTTTTTTTTCATTTTTTTGGAATTTTCTTTAGTTTGTTATATTATTTACAATTTTTTTTATTGATTTAGGGATTTTTTTATATATATACAATAAATCTTTTTCTCTTTTATATTATTTTCATCAACTAAGAGATTGTGAGATCTAAAGATTTTTTAAAATATTTTATTACTTTTTATGATTACCTATGTCATGACTGCTCTCTTGATTTCTTTGTATTACGTGTACAATCATTGATGTTATATATTAATCTGTATTAATTTGGAAACTAATAAAAAGATTGGAAAAAAAAGAAAAGGGGACTAGGGGTTTGGAAATCCCACTGGGAATATCAGTGGATCTACTAGCAGCTGGCCCGGGATTAATTCTGGTTACTTCTCCTCCCAATTCCCTTCCCCAAAGGGCTTTCTTGTCCCAGCTCATCACTAGCTACCCTCACCCATTCCCAAGGCAAGGAGGTTAGCAGTGTTGAAACGTTGTTGGTGCGTGCCCTGAGGAGGGGCTGGCATGCCAGGAAGCAGCAACTCCTGGAAGACGGAGCTGTAGCCAAGAGCCAAGGCTTGTTGGACCGCAAGCCACAGGAACGTGCAGGGTCCTGAGGCGGGAAAGGACTGGCCAACGCTTCTAGTGGCCGTAGGGTAAGGAATGTGCAGGCAGGAATTCCATGTCTTAGGATTTCTAAAGGAAATTGTGTCCCCACTCTGTGTCCAGTGCCTTTTATATGACCTTCAACAAGCCCCCACCAATGAGGCTGATGTCAGATAGCTCGGACCAAGCAAGGGATAAAAACCATGACTGCCTTGGTCTTGTGGATGAGCCCACATTGTGCGTTGCATTACCTTGAGGGAGAGGGCACATGTGCAAAGAGGGTCCAGACTGCAGCTATTTTTGCCACTCATTAGAAGGTGCACAGGAGGAGCCCAGGCTGACACATCACCTGTGTTCTTCAGACTCTTCATAGGAATAGTATGAAGGTCCCACTTGGTGATGTTGCATGGTAGCCATTGTCAAGGTCATGCACTTGGTGCAAGTTTACCCTTGCATTCACGATGGCCAAACTACAACCTTAGCTTGAGCCCATCATATGGGATGAGCTTGGGTCTCCTCTTCCTTTTCCTATCTTCCTTCCCCGTTAGTCTTGGTGCCTGTATTCATTTGGATGTTGCATCAACCGCACCATTTTATTTCTCTTTGAGGATGGTCCACCGAGTGTCTGCAGGAGTGGGGCCAATTCATGCTGCTGGCTGTCCCCAGCTTATTCATGGTGTGTATTGAATGGTGGACATTTGAGATTGGTATCATCCTTGCAGGTAAATAAACTGCTAAAACACCCAGTTCATCTTTATTGAATATGGAATGAAAACCTTTATTTTAATCAAACAAAATTTAATGTTCAACTACATTAGGCAAATAACTGAAGACTTGGTCAATGAGGTACATTTTGAGGAGCATCTTAAGGGAGAGGCAGGGAGGGAATTCCAGAGCCGTGGGCCTTTACAGCTGAAGCCGCAGTTGAGCGATTAAATGCAGGGGGGAATAATTGGGCAAAGTCCAGAGATCTTCAAGCTATTGGGCTGAAGGAGATTAGAGATGAGGGGCAAGGGAATGAGAGGATTAGAAAACGAGGCTGAGATTTTAAAAACCAAGGTGTTATGTGAGGGCCAGTGTGGGTGAGGAGGCATCAGACAGCAGAGAAAATGTCTCCAACCGTTTCACAGCTCCAACAGAGCTTGACAGAAAAATCAAATGAACCCGTGTCTATGTAGCATCTTTAACATAATAAAATGTCCAGGATATTTCATGGCAAAGAAAATTTCATCCCAAGCCACATAAGGAAAGTTGGTATAGACAAGCCAGAAAAACCTAGAGCATCTTGGAGGATGAGAGAGAGGCAGCAATGTTTAGAGAGGGAGTTCCAGATCATGGGACCTCGGCACCTAAGACATATTTGAGGTTAGACGGTTCTGAATTCTGGCAGTGACAATGGAGAGTGACAATAGATAGTAGTTGGCACTTTTGAAAAGCAGACGGGATATCCGCTTTAAGGTTCCTGGAATTAGAACACAAAGGAGATTTACAATTGATGGAGGTGACACAGAATAATGGGAAATATTGTTTGGAAGAGGAAGGAGTTGAGAAAAACATTTAGATAAAATTAAATAGATAATGGTGGGAGTGAGGTCCAACTTTGTTTATTATGAGAAATTAAAAGACTTCCATAAGGTAAACCCTAATTTTCTTTTTAATGAAGATAGGACCTGATTTAAGAAAAATATATTTTAATTGGCATTCCATGATGTATAATGTTCCCTGAAGATGCACCAGGCAGTGTACCAGGACCGTTAGTGAGAGGCTCCATCAGTAGTGCTCTCGCCTCTGGGTTGAGGGCTGATGTTATACTCTTGGAGGTGCCTTCTGTTGGATGAGGCACTGGTCAAATGCAACCCCTTCCCAATGACCTCGCCATTATTATCCTTCTTTGCTTTTCCTTTTATGTAAGATGAGGAACTTCCGACTTGGTTGACCTATCTGCCAGTCCAGTCAACCCAAGATACCCATTGGGGAAAAGAGGTGTCTCTTACATCCAGGGTTACCGGGTGGGTCGATATGATGTTCTCCAGGGTTTGGAACTTGTGTTGCCAAGTCTTCCATTCATGGACCAGGGAGTTGTTGGCCAGTCTACAGCTGCACTAACACCATTAAGTAAACAGATAATCTGGTCATTTTATAGCATTCTTGTTTGTGGGAACTTGCTCAGTGCGAGTTGGCTGAAATGCTTACTACCTTACAATAGTAGCCACGCTTCAAAAGAAACCTTTCATTGGCAGCCAAGGTTTGAGATAATTAAAAGACATTTTTTCTTTCTCTGACATTTCCAAGAATGATTGACATTTCTCGTTTGCAGGTTTAGTAAATGAAGTGGAGTTGGGAGCCCAGACCATTATTTATCAGGGTTTATCAGCAGCATACATGGTAAGACTGACGTTCTGGTGGGACAGGGGACAAATGTTGAACGATTTTCTTCTCCATTCAAGATTGTGCTTCCACACAAAGTTACTGGGCAGAACATCCATGCCCTGTTGGTTGTGCTAACTGTGCCAGAAATTGCACTCTACTTCCAGGGTACAATTCCATGAAAGCCCCGTGAAACTGAATCTTGAGGGCAGAGTACAGCTCACGGCAACTATTCAATGTTTAACGCATGCTAAACCCCATCCGTTCCTTTCCCAGCTACCTCCTCCCAATGGCTCGATGTGTCCACTGGAAGAACTACTTCTGTTCACTTTGTTCGGGTCTTCATTTTGTTAAATTCCCAATAAAGTGGGTAGAATCAGCAGCAACTTGTACTTGCTCCAAGTACATTCTCAACTCAACTTGCTGCACCCGTACCAGCCGGCGAGAGACATATCCACCTCCTGGGTGGCTTTGTTTACCCGTGGTCCCTGGCACAGATCAATTAAATCAGAATTACAAACGGTGCCAGGCCAGGACACCTCCGTCACTGGGCAAACAGCCAGGGTCACAAGCCATGAATTCGAATCCCAGCGTGGGGATTTAAATTACATTTAAAAAAAGTAATGGAGACCTTGAAACCAGTGGATTGTTGTAAAAACCCATCTGGTTCACTAATGTGAATTCACTAATTCATTTTCTTATATGAAGTATAGAAAAATAAAAGCTATATGTTATATATAAAAATGTATATAATTCACTAACACAATCAAGGGAGGAAATCTGTTACCTTTACTGGGTCTGGTCTGTATGTGACTCCAGACCCACCTATGTAGTGGACTGTCCCTCTCAGTTCAAGGGCAATTAGAACATCGAAAAACCTACAGCACAATTCAGGCCCTTTGGCCCACAAGGCTGTGCTGGACACGTCCCTACCCTAGAAATTACTAGGCTTACCCATAGCCCTCTACTTTTCTCAGCTCCATGTACCTATCCAACAGTCTCTTAAAAGACCCTATCGTATCCGCCTCCACCACCGTTGCCGGCAGCCCATTCCACACGCTCACCACTCTCTGAGTAAAAAAACTTACCCTTGACATCTCCTCTATACCTGCTCCCTAGCACCTTAAACCTATGTCCTTTTGTGGCCACCATTTCAGCCCTGGGGATAGCCTCTGACTATCCACCCGATCAATGCCTCTCGTCATCTTATACATCTCTATCAGGTCCCCCCTCATCCTCCGTTGCTCCGAGGAGAAAAGGCCGAGTTCCCTCAACCTGCTTTCCTAAGGCATGCTCCGCATTCCAGGCAGCATTCTTGTAGATCTCCTCTGCACCCTTTCTATGGCTTCCACATCCTTCCTGTAGTGAGGCGACCAGAACTGAGCACAGTACTCCAAGTGGGGTCTGACCAGGGTCCTATATAGCTGCAACAATACCTCCTGGGTATTGTTAGGAATGGGCAATAAATGCCAGTCACGTCCACATCCTGTGAATGAATTAGTCAAAAAAAAACTCAGTGGCACAGGCTAGCAATCAAATCTGGATGCCCAACGGTGCTGTACCGTCTCAGGATCGCAACTGCTGATCAGGCCACAAGAGCAGGGAGTTTCAGCATTAGAAAGAAGTGTTGCAGAGCTATACTGGTTGCTGTTGTTTTCCTCTGCAGATCCCTCTGGGATACAGTGTGGCTGCAAGTGTCCGCGTGGGTAAAGCTTTGGGTGCTCAAAAGACAGAGGAGGCTAAGACCTCTGCCCGTGTGGCGCTGTGGTGTGCTGGTGAGTGCTGGTTTATGATTTACTACACTTATTGATGAGTTAAGACAAACTTCAGTAAGGAATTGGACATATACAATGCTGTGGGGGAAAACAGCAACAGTAGGATTACTTAACTCCTTCAGAGAGCTAGCACAGTAAAATGGGCTGAATAGTCCCTCTCCTAAATTCAGTTAATGTAACCCGTCACTTAATTTAATATTGTATCTGCCAGAGGAAGCAATAGAGGCGGGTACAACTACAATGTTTAAAAGGCATTTGGACAGGTACGTGGATAGAAAGGTTTAGAGAGTTATGGGTTGAGCTCAGATGGACATCTCGGGCAGTGTGGACAATTTGGGCCAAAGGGTCTGTTTCCATGCTGGATAACTCTCTCCTTATACCTACGCCCCTCCATTCCAGGCAACATCCTGGCAAATCTTTTCTGCACTCTTTCTGTTCCTCCACATCCTTCTAACCAATGAGGTCTGAGGTGGATCAGCCATTGTCATACTGAACAGTGGGGCAGGCTCGAGGGGCCGAGTGGCCTACTCCTGCTCCTATTTTCTTGTGTTCTGTGAGGTTAAAGTGGCGATTGAGATATATTTGTGGAGACGGGAACTGAAGGAGACAGATCAGAGGTGTTGACCAGGCAAAAATTAATTATTTTTTAAAAGGAAAAGCAAAATTTCCTGTCCCTTTTCTAAAGGAATTGACTGCAAGCCATGCACTGTTCCAAACAGCTGGTTACTCTCCACTGCCCTGCTCAATCGATCCTGCCCAGTGGTCCAATGGACATAGTGGTCAATGTTCAATCACACAAACGTCTTTTCAGTGTCATGCAACTGAAAGGTGACTTGACCTGGAGTGAAATACATTGGTTTATTATTGTCACTTGTACCGAGGTAAAATGGAAAAACTTGTCTTGCATACCGTCCATACAGATCAATTCATTACATAGTGCATTGAAGTAGTACAGGGTAAAAACAATAATAGAATACAGAGTAAAGTGTCACAGCTACAGAGGAAGTGCAGTGCAGGTAAGACAATAAGGTGCAAGGTCATAACAAGGTAGACTGTGAGGTCAAGAGTCCATCTCATTGTATAAGGGAACTGTTCAATAGTCTTATCACAGCGGGATAGAAGCTGTCCTTGAGCCCGGTGGTATGTGCCCTCGGGCTCTTGTATCTTCTGCCTGATGGGAGAGGGATGAAGAGAGACTGACCTGGGTGGATGGGGTCTTCATGTTTGCCTGTATATTCGAGTGGGTACTTCCTGCAGTGATGCACACTTCCACCCCTCTCGTCACATCCGCACAAGTCTATAAAGTCATGAGATGTATGGATAAAGTGGACGGTCATAGTTTTTTCCCCAGGGTGGGGGAGTCCAAACCTAGACGGCGCAGATACAACATAAGAGGGGAGAGATTTAAAAGAGACCTGAGAGGTAACTTCGTGACGCAGAGTGTAATGAGTACCTGGACTGAGCTGCCAGAGGAAGTGCTCGAGACAGGTGCAATTGCAGCATTTAAGAGGCATTCGGATAGGTACATGGAGGGGATGGGCTTGGAGGGTTATGGGCCAAACGCAGGCAACTGGGACTAGCAGGGAGGATGCTGTGATCTGTTTCCTTGCTATGAGTGCCCAACTTTTTGTGAGATTTTATTCTCTGTAGCTCACCAAAATGAGGCAGCAAGCAAACAACCTAACACTACAAGCTCATTACAAAGTGAAAGTTTTTCTTCCAGTGACCCGTTTTGTCAGTGCTGTTAATTCACACAGCAACCTCTCAATCTCCTTCTTTCAGAGCTTGCCCAAGTCCACTCGAGGCAGCTTCCCGATTTAAATCCAGGGCTGTAATGCATCCAGTCCAGCTTATTTATTTCCAATGATTTCCAGTTTGACTCTGCCTCCCCATGTTCCCCTGTCCTCTCCCTCACCTTCCGTCCTCTTTTTCTTTCCCCCCCCATTCCCCATCTATCCCCCCACTTCTCTTCACACCCTCCACCTCCCTCCCCTATAAGATTTCTTTATTACTCACATGTACATCAAAACACAGCGAAATACGTCTTTTGCGTAGAATGTTCTGGGGGCAGCCCGCAAGTGTCGCCGCGCTTCCGGCGCCAACATAGCACGCCCACAACTTCCTAACCCGTACGTCTTTGGAATGTGGGAGGAAACCGGAGCACCCGGAGGAAACCCACGCAGACACGGGGAGAACGTACAAACTCCTTAGACGGTGGCTGGATTTGAACCCAGGTTGCTGGCGTTGTAAAGTGTTACGCTAACCGCTACACTACTGTGCCTACCCTATGCTCTCACTATTGTCACAAACCAGCAACAAAAGAAACACACTGAGCATGATTCAGTGTTAAAAACTATTTTATTAATCACTACTTATGATAATACGTAAAATAAAAGTTAAAAAAAAAATGTTAGTATGTTAGAATTCAAGAATGTTAAACCTCGAACGTTAACCCCAAAACTAAACTCTTCGTGTGTGTGTGTGTGACAAAGTCCAAAACTCCCAGTTCCGGAATGGTTCTTAAAGTTCAGTTCCGCAAGCCATAAGGTGAAACATGAGCAAGGGCTTCTTCAACAACCACCGTTGTCTGAAGATAAGATGTAGATGTAGAAAAACATAGAGAGAGTACATACGAAATCCAAATGTTCCACGATGGAACCCAAACGACACTTCAGTGTTTACTCGGTAGTGACTTCCTCACCCCGAAAAGCATCCGAACCGTGGTCGTCCACACACAAATACCTGTTTCCTTCTACAGGTCAGCAACAAAGTGAACTCCACCGGATTACTTCCAACTTCCATACATGGATTTCAGTGGCAAACACAGTTATTGTTTCTCATCCATCGATAGAGAAAACAAGCAGGCTGGTGTCTCTCTCCCTTCTCTCTCTCTCTTTCTTCTTCTTCTTCTTACTTCTTCAACAACGTCATTACGTCCTTTATCTTCTATTGACGTAAGCACGCCCCACACACACATACACACACACTCTCTATCTTAAAGGGACTTTCACTGAGTCCGTAACACCTCCCACCTAAAAAAAAATTTTCCCAAGAAAATTTTAACCGCGCATTCAGTTAGTAATGTTAATAATTATCACGCTACACAACTACAGACTATCAGATTAGTATAGATACATGTTTCCCATTTAACATCGGGAAAGACAATCAGCAATCACATTATCTTTGGCTTTAATGTGAGTTATCATGAGATCAAACTCTTGCAAAATTAAACTCCAGTTTAACAGCCTTCTGTTCTTGTTTTTGACTCGGCTCAGAAACACCAATGGGTTATGATCTGTATACACAGTCAATGGTTTCTGAGCGGTGCAAACATATACACTGAAATGTTGCAAGGCTAAAACAAGCGACAGTAATTCTTTCTCTATGGTGGAATAATTCTTTTGATGCTCATTAAATTTCTTTGAAAAGTAAGCTACAGGATGGTCAATATCATCAAGGTCACCCTTCTGCAACAACACAGCTCCTGCAGCTTCATCACTGGCATCTACTGCTAATGAAAATGGCTTTTCAAAGTCAGGTGTTCTGAGCACAGGATGGTAGCATAAAATGGCTTTCAGCTTCTCAAATGCTTCTTGACAAGAATCTGTCCAAACAAACTTTACTCCCTTCTTCTGAAGATTAGTTAGGGGAAGAGCAATATCAGCAAAATTTTTACAAAATTTTCGATAATATCCAACCATTCCCAAAAATCTTCTAACAGTCCTCGTACCTGTGGGAATAGGGAACTCAGATATTGCTTGAACTTTTGCCTGAACAGGAGCTTGCTTGCCTTGACCTACAACATAACCAAGATACGTCACAGTGGCATGGCCAAATTCACTTTTAGCCAAGTTAACTGTAAGGTTAGCCTTGGAAAGTCTTTCAAACAACCTTTCTAATGCAGAGATGTGATCTTCCCAAGTATCATTCCCAGTCACTAAGTCGTCAATGTATGCATCTGTATGTTTTAACCCATGAATCACTGAATTAATCATTCTTTGAAATGTTGCCGGAGCATTTTTCATTCCAAATGGCAAAACATTGTATTCATACAATCCAGAAGGGGTTACAAAGGCTGAAATTTCCCTTCCTCTATCTGTTAATGGAACACACCAGTACCCTTTTAATAGGTCAATCTTTGTAAGAAATTTTGCCTTTCCCACTCTGTCTATGCAATCATCCACCCTAGGAATAGGGTAAGCATCTGACTTTGTTACAGCATTCACTTTCCTGTAATCTGTGCAAAATCTAACAGTTCCATCAGGTTTAGGTACAATAACACAGGGCGAACTCCAATTTGAAGTAGAATGTCTAATAATATCATTTTCCAACATGTATTTGATTTCCTGATCAACAAGTTTACTTTTTTCCACATTCATTCGATATGGGTGTTGTTTGATTGGTTTTGCATCCCCAACATCAACATCATGGGTAATTACCGATGTTCTGTTTGGAACATCTGGGAACAGATTTTTAAATTTTAAAATTAATTCTCTCATCTGGTGTTTTTGTGAAACTTGTAAATGGTCCAACTTCGTTTCAAGGTTCTCCATGATATTTTGGTTTTTCAGTTTCGATGGAACAATATTTGGTCTAAATTGGCCTTCCTCAACATCAACATCAGGCATTCTAGAAACAACCTTTTCACCATCCACCAAGGCCACAACTGAATCCCTCTCATAATAAGGTTTTAGCATGTTTACATGACAGAGTTGTGTTTTCTTGCGTCTATCTGGTGTTTTGATTATATATGTTAGATCAGTCACTCGAGATTCAATAACATAGGGTCCAGAAAAACGAGCTTGCAAGGGATTATTTTGGCTAGGGAAAAATACCAACACCTTTTGCCCCACTGCGAATGTCCTAGGCCGAGCACGTCTATCAAAATATGTCTTCATTCTTATCTGGCTTGTTTTCAGATTCTCTCTCGCTAGCTGGCAGACTCTCTCCAACCGAGTTTTAAATTTTTGGACATAGTCCAACAGACTCAAGTGAACTTCCTCATTAACCCATTGCTCTCTTAACAACTCCAAAGGTCCTCTCACCCTATGTCCAAACACAAGCTCAAACGGACTAAATCCGATTGACTCCTGGATCGATTCTCTAACGGCAAACAAAAGTAAATGGATACCTTCGTCCCAATCCTTGGTGTTTTCAAAGCAATAAGTCTTCAGCATATTTTTGAGAGTAGAATGAAATCTCTCCAGAGCTCCTTGAGATTCTGGGTGATATGCAGATGATACAATCTGCTTTGCTCCCAGCTCATAGACTATTTGTTGAAAAATTTTTGACATAAAATTACTACCTTGATCAGATTGGATTTCTTTTGGCAAACCAAACAAGGTAAAAAATTTTACAAGAGCCTTTGACACCGTCTTGGCCTTAATATTTCTAAGGGGTATTGCCTCTGGAAATCTAGAAGTGGCACACATGATGGTTAACAAATACTGATTTCCAGTCTTAGACTTTGGTAAGGGGCCAACACAGTCCACAATCACCTTCGAAAAGGGCTCATCAAAAGCAGGAATTGGTTTCAAAGGAGCCACAGGGGGTTTTTGATTTGGTTTACCTACCATCTGACATGTGTGGCAGGTTCGACAAAACATCACCACATCTTTTCTCAAACCAGGCCAATAGAATTGTTTCAAGATCTTCCCTACAGTTTTATTCACCCCAAAATGACCACCCAAAGGCATACTATGGGCCAGGTTTAAAATCTCATCCCTATAAACTTTTGGAACAACAACCTGATGAATAACTTCCCATTCCTCAGTAACAGGAACATGAGGAGGTCTCCATTTCCTCATTAACACTCCATTTTTGACATAGTATCCAGTTGGCACCTTTTCAATCTCCTCACATGAGAGAGCTTTTTCTTTCAATTCTGTCAACTCAGGGTCCTTTGTCTGTTCCACCATGAAATCCTTCCTCGACAAAGACAAATCTTTAAATTCAGGCTCACTGTAAGGATGTTGATCCTCCAGTGAAGACAGAAAAGTCTCAGATAAGGCATCAAAATTTTCTTCCTGTTTAGGACTGTCACAAGGAACCACATCAGACTGCACCGGACTGTCTGTCTTGGCTAATTCTCTAGCTCTAGCTCGAGTCACCGCACATGATGGGTAAACATCTGAATCATCCTCAGACTCATCAATCCTTGGTTTGGTTGTTAACCGTACCACAGGATCACTTTCTCCATTTGCAAGGTCATTTCCCAATAACAAAGAAACTCCTTCCACTGGCAAACTAGGTCTTATCCCTATCTCGACTGGTCCTTCTACGAACTTTGACTTTAAAATCACCCTGTGAAAAGGGACAGACATGGTCTCACCTGTAACGCCTCGTACTAGATTTACTTCACCAGTGTCACTTTCTTCACCAAAATTTAAAACACTGTCCAGCAAGAGAGATTGACTAGCCCCAGTATCTCTAAGAATTTTCACTGGCACCTGGGGTGACTCATCATTCAGTGAAACAAAACCCTCTGATACATAAGAACGGAATTCCTTTCTCACCTCCTCCAACTTTTCTGCTTTTACCTCTTGCAAGGACTGATCTTTAACAGCATCTCCTAAACCTTTTTGATTTTTAATTGCCTGAAAGCAAGCATTGGGCCCAGCTTCCTTCTTTTTCTTCAAAAGGGCACAATTAGATATCACGTGGCCAGGTTTCCTACAGTAATAACAAGTACGCTCAACAGGTTTCTCCAGCCCTGGCTTCTTTTCATCTTTTCCTTTTTGATTACCTCCCAATTTAATCTCTGGTTTACCTGGATTGTCTTTGTAACTCTTTTGAAAGGTTTTAGGTTGTCCCCATTTGGATTTATGGGTTAAAGCATAATCATCTGCCAACCTAGCAGTTTCTTGTAAAGTTTCCACTGCCTTTTCATTTAAATATGTTGTTAATTCAGCTGGAACACATCTTGTAAAGTCTTCCACCAGTATCAATTCTGTCAATTTATCGTAATCCCCATCTACATTTTTAGCCAGGCACCATCGTTCAAAACATATTCTCTTTCCATTGGCAAATTCCATATAAGTCTGATCTGCAGATTTCCTCAAGTCTCTGAATTTTTGTCTATAAGCCTCAGGGACCAATTCATAGGCCTTCAAAATAGCTTGTTTTACCTTGGTATAATCAGCTGCATCCTCAACAGACAAAGCAGAATAAGCTTTTTGAGCTTTACCTTTAATCACACTCTGTACCATAAGAGCCCATCCTTTCCTTGGCCAGTTTGAACTCACAGCAACCTTTTCAAAATGTTGGAAATACTGATCAACCTGATCTTCTTCAAACGGAGGGACTAATCGAACCTCCCTGCTGGCTGAAAAACCATCATCAGAATCAGATTCCGAACTCCTACGCTTCATTTGTAACTCATGCTGCCTCTTTTTCTCCTCGTTATCCAGCTCCATCCTCTTCAATTCCATCTGCTTCATTGCTAGATCAGCCTCTATCTTCATCTGAGTTAGCTTTTGTTCGGCCTCTAATCTCTTTTCCTCTCGTTCAGCTTCTATCTTTAACTGGGTTTGCTCGCGTTCAGCTTCTATCTTTAACTGGGTTTGCTCTCGTTCAGCCTCTATCTTTGCCAGCTGCACCTGTGCCTCAGAAATTGCTATTTCACTGCCAGGAAACTGTTTTAACACTTCTTTCTCAAACACCTTCTTTTCCACATAATGGCCAGCTATCAGTCTCTGAATATCTGCCTTTCTCATAGACTGCTTTACTTCTGTAAGGTTTAGCCTTGTAGCAATCTTTATCAGATCATCCTTTTTCGCCACCTCCAATCCCTTTTGGGTTGGTGACTCCAAAAATGCCTTAATATCCATTGCTGCTGGTTTCCACACACACAAGCCAATTAAAAAGAATTTATCAGACCTCCCTCAAAAATCTTTGGATTGAATCTCGAACAAATCTCGTCAATCTGGGGTACAATCCCAGACGACACTCGTTAACCTTGGGAACTATCCCGGACCAGCCCCCAATTTTGTCACGAACCAGCAACAAAAGAAACACACTGAGCATGATTCAGTGTTAAAAACTATTTTATTAATCACTACTTATGATAATACGTAAAATAAAAGTTAAAAAAAAAATGTTAGTATGTTAGAATTCAAGAATGTTAAACCTCGAACGTTAACCCCAAAACTAAACTCTTCGTGTGTGTGTGTGACAAAGTCCAAAACTCCCAGTTCCGGAATGGTTCTTAAAGTTCAGTTCCGCAAGCCATAAGGTGAAACATGAGCAAGGGCTTCTTCAACAACCACCGTTGTCTGAAGATAAGATGTAGATGTAGAAAAACATAGAGAGAGTACATACGAAATCCAAATGTTCCACGATGGAACCCAAACGACACTTCAGTGTTTACTCGGTAGTGACTTCCTCACCCCGAAAAGCATCCGAACCGTGGTCGTCCACACACAAATACCTGTTTCCTTCTACAGGTCAGCAACAAAGTGAACTCCACCGGATTACTTCCAACTTCCATACATGGATTTCAGTGGCAAACACAGTTATTGTTTCTCATCCATCGATAGAGAAAACAAGCAGGCTGGTGTCTCTCTCCCTTCTCTCTCTCTCTTTCTTCTTCTTCTTCTTACTTCTTCAACAACGTCATTACGTCCTTTATCTTCTATTGACGTAAGCACGCCCCACACACACATACACACACACTCTCTATCTTAAAGGGACTTTCACTGAGTCCGTAACACTATCTTTGTTACATCAACTGATTATGGTACATGTTCAAGTGCATTAAAGTAAGCTTTGGGCCCATTGTCCCTTCCTACAAGGCTGCAGTGAAGCTGCTCTTACAGAACCCTGGAACCAGCGGCATGGTACAAGCCGAAGTAGCTGCCCAGATCTGTATTATCTCTTTAAACAGCTCTCCAAGTGGGCCCTCCTGCCCCATTCCACCATTTACCCCTACATGTGCCTCAAATTCCCCTTTGAAAGTTGCTCTTGAATTTAATCCCACCACTGTCTCTGGTTAATTTATTACGGGTCTGTGCCAAAAACAAAACGTTATCTCTTCTGTCCTTGGCTGTTTTGTCAATTCCCTCTTCTGTTGGGTTGCCAAATGGCTGCCAGTGGACGCAGCTTCACCGGATTATGATCCCTGGGGTTCTGAACACCACCTCAACGCTTCCTTTGTTCCGAGGAGAACTCCAGCTTCTCCATGTCTCTCCCTGAAGCCGAACTACCTCAGTCCTGCCCACGTTCCCGTCACAATGGGGCTAACACCTGAGCTAGCCATAGATTAAATTGTGAAAGAGCAGGGAACTACCATCACCACATAATTTGGATATATAAAATCTTCTGAGGTGAAGTTTATTTTGAGAGTTGTCAGAATATCTTAATATTGTGGATCCGCTTTTTACTTTGCAATTCCCTGTGAACTTCTTCCAACAGGAGTCTCTGCTTTGGTGATTTCTTCGATAATGGCAGCTATGAAGAATGTGGTGGGCTACATCTTTACCACTGACAAGTAAGTAGAATAATAGTCCTCCTGCCTGTAAGAACAAAACTCATCTGCCTGGACTTTACACAGTGAATTTACAAACGTCTAAAGTCCCTGACACCCACTTCTTCCCCTTGTAGAGACATTATCCAATTGGTTGCTGAACTCCATCTATTAATTGCTGCTTTCCACTTCTTTGATGCCATGTCTGTGAGTATTTTACAGCAAAATTTTCTTTAACTATTTTTTAAAAATTCTAAATGGGAGTTTACGTGTTATATGTGGATCTTAAGTATTGTTTATGTGTTAATGTATCTCCTGTCTAGAAGGATTAGATTTTGAGATTTTGTATGCAGTCAGTCATGTATTAGTGATTTAATTCTGGAGCCACAAACAATCTGTTGGAGGACCTCTGGTAAAGCAGCATCTGTCGATGTTTCCAGCTGAAACCCTCCAGGTTGACAGTCAGAGACTTTTTCCCAGGGCCGCAATGGCTAACACAAGGGGCCATAATTTTAAGGTGATTGGAGGAAGATACAAGTGGGATGTCAGGGGTAAGTTTTTATTTACACAGAGAGTGGTGGGTGCGTGGAACGCACTGCCGGCAGAGGTTGTGGGGACAGATATATTAGGGACATTTCAGAGACTCTTAAATAGACACATGAATGACAGAGAAATGGAGGGCTATGTGGGAGGGAAGGGTTAGATACATCTTAGAGCAGGATAAATTGTCAGCACAACATCGTGGGCCGAAGGGCCTGTACTGTGCTATTATGTTCTATGACAGGGTTTTGACCCAAAACATCAACAATTCCTTCCTCTCCACAGATGCTGCTTGACCCTCTGAGTTCCTCCAGCAGCTTGATTTAATTCTGTTATGAATCTCTGGAGCCTTCTATAAACCTTAATTGTAAAACTAATATATTCCACTTGTCTGCCATACAGTGTGTTAGAGGCGGAATCTTAATAGGGACTGGGAAACAAAAGTTAGGAGCCATTGCCAGTCTAATCGCCTTCTACTTGATTGGATATCCCATTGGGATATCATTGATGTTTGCAGCAAAACTCGGTGTCTTAGGTAAGATTTTGTTTTGAAGATGCTACCTTTTTGTATAAAATTCCCTGGTGTTCCTAAACTCTCTCCTTTCTGGTGATATCAAGTTGGGAAGTTTGATGCAAATGGCAAGGATTGCAGAGGAGATGGAAATGGGAAGGGCCACCAATAAATTGGATCATTTGAATTAGGGTAGTGGCAGAGGTGGTGAAATTGGGATTAGTGCGTTATTGTGGTAGGGGAATTAAGTTCCCACTCCTGATCATAATCCAGCAATGTTTGCAGATGCAGGAATCAACATACAGTAGTGGCTGGGTCCCCTGCTGGCTTTTGTCCTATAGATCTGAGGTAGCATAGATTGGTGGATGCATTTAGTACAGTAGTAGCTTGACTAGAGTCTAGTGCATGAATCAGAAACAAGTTAACAGGCAAACCCCAATAAGTAGTTGAGAAGGCAAACAGCATGTTGGCCTCCATTGCGAAGAGATTGAGAAGAGGGAGGTTTTGTTGTAGTAGCCCAGGGTGTTGGTGAGGCCACACCTGGCACACTGTACAGTTTTGGTTTCCTTATCTAAAATCAAATATGGTAACACTGGAGATGGTCCAGAGGGGACTCCCCAGGCTGATTCCTGGGATTGGGAGGGTAGTCCTATCAAGAGAGGTTGGACAGTTTGGGTCTGTATTCCTTGGAGTTCAGAAGAATGAGGGGTGACCTTATTCAAACATCTCCCTTTTAAACTTTCCCCCTCACTTTAAATGCACGTCCTCTAATATTTAATGACCTTGTGGGAGAAAACACCGACTGTGGATGAGAAGCTCTGCTCCACTGATGTCCTTCAGACCCTAAGGCGGCTCAGCAAGGTAGATGGTGAGATGTTTCCATCAGCAGGAGAGTCACGAACAAGGGGACATGGGGACAAAATAAGGTCATTTAAAACTGAGGTGCGTAGAAACTTCCTATCACTGAGGGTGGTGAATCTCTGGAATTCTCTGCCCCTCAGGGTAGTGGGGGCCAGATCACCGGATATATCTAAGGTGGAGCTAGATAAATATTTGAAAGGTTGGGGAACTACCCCAGATGAGGACTTGAGGCCAGTGTAGGTCAGCCAGGATCAGATTGAATGGCAGGGCGGGCTTCCTCCTCCTCCTGTTTTCTTGTGTTCTTGACTATGATACTGAACCAGGAATCTAAAGATCGAATTCAGATCCTGATTTACCAAGTCGGTTCATTATTGCAATGTCTTCGTGAATGCATGGAGACGCTGCATGCACATGTATCCAAAGAGGTAGAATTTACCTGCTAGGCATTATTTACATGTTAAGCCCTAGCTGCTGTCTGTACCGACTGGGTGCGTGTGGGATCGTTGCATTGTTCCAGCGCAGTCCCAGGGAGAACATGTAAACTCTGCACAGACAGCATCAGAGGTCGGGATTGAACCTGGGTTGCTGGTGCCTTGAGACTGCAGTACTGTGCTACCCCAATTCTTTCCAACAATTGCCAGGGAAGGAAGTCCACTTCCTTGCCGGGCTGGGGCTTTGCCAGAACCAAAATGAGAGGATTTAAGAGAAAAAGCAACTTCTCTAGATATAGAACATAGAACAATACAGCACAGGAACAGGCCCTTCAGCCCATAACGTCTGTACCGAACACGATGACAAAATAAACTAAATCTCTTCCGCCTGAACATCATCCATATCCCCCATTCCCTGCATAGTCAAGAGGCTAAAAGCCTCTTAAATGCCACTATTGTATCTGCTTCCACTGCCACCCCTGGTAGACTGTTCCAGACACCTACCACCCTATGTTTATATATTTTTAAAAAACTTACACTGCACCTCTCCCTTAAACATTGCCCCTCTCACCTTAAATGCACATCCTCTAGTATTTGATGACCCTTGTGGGAGAAAACACCGACTGCTGTTAAGAAGCTCTGCTCCACTGATGTCCTTCAGTGGGGGAGATCTACCATCCTTTGCTGCGGCCTACATGTGACTCCCCACCTGCCCCATGTTCTTAACTCTTAACAGAAAGCAGAATAAAGTGTTACAGTTACAGAGAAAGGGCAGGCAGACAATAAGGTGCAAGGCCGTAACAAGGTAGATTGTGAGGTCAAGAGTCCATCTTATTATACTAGGGAACCATTCAATATCTTATAACAGTGGGATAGAAGCTGTCCTTGAGCCTAGTGGTATGGGCTTTCAGGCTTTTGTATCTTCTGCCCGATGGGAGGGGGGAGAAGAGAGAATGTCTGGGGTGGGTGGGGGGGATCTTTGGACATTCTCTCTCCCCCCCCCTCCCATCAGGCAGAAGATACAAAAGCCTGAAAGCTCAATCAGGTTTGGGTCAAATTCCAAAAAATAAATGATAATAAAAGTTGAGACCAAGAAGTGGTGGTGATGGGAAACAGTGCAGAAAGGAGGTTGTCATGGTTGCCTGCTCACTACACCATTCCTTCCTTGCAGGCCTTTGGTCTGGTTTGTTCATCTCGGTGACACTGCAGGCCATCTTCTTCCAGATAGTGATTTCCAAACTGAACTGGAACAAAGCCACGTATCAGGTGAGGTTGCCAGGGGAAACCAGTTCTGAAAATGTGTGTTTTTTATTCTTATGGTTTCTCTCCAGTCAGTCAATGGAGAGTGCTCGGCTATGGCCAGGGATCAAGCTCTAGCACACCAGCTGAGGTAATTGGGCCATTCTCCCACCTCTGAGGTAGGAGGCTGCAAGTTCAAGTCCTTCTCCAGGATAAAAATCCGGATCGATGCCTAGGATGGGGTGGCATGTTCCAGGTGAGAATTCCAGCCTACCTCCAGGTTGAGAAGAATGAGCACCTGGTTGTTAGTTTGGAATCAGAGCAGGAGAGCTCCCCTTGGTATCTGGCTCAACATGGATCCCTTGAGCAACATCCTGATTCAGATTACCTGGAATCTTGACCAATGGGGTGAAGCCTCCTCAGTCCGACCCAGGTGCAGAGACCAGAGGTGGTCCCACTGACTAGTGCGGGTTGCCAGCTCACACTGAAACTACAAGAGCTGCTAATGGAGCAGATGTGGAGTCTCCAGTGTTTGACACTGAAACAGCTCAAGATGCGTGCCTGAATCATCACTGCTGTTGTAGTCGTTGTACCTACAGTCCCACCTTGCTGCCTGAATGAGTGTGGGATCCACATTCAATAGTTACAGGCATTGGGTAACACATGAAGGGTGCTGCTTCACAGCTGCGGGAAGGAGGCAGGGAGTGGAACTAACTGGTGAACTTATTAAAAATCAAGTAGAGCTTATTGTCATGTACAGGTGCAATGAAAAACTTGTAGCATCATAGACATAGCACTAGAGACACAACATTCACAAGAAAAACAAATTATACAAAAAGTATACAAGAAAGAACTCAATTAGAACAAAAAAGAAGTCCATTGTAGTGCAAAGTTGTCATAGGTAGTGATTAGGGTTGTGCAGGTTGGTTCAAGAACCGAATGGTTGAAGGGAAGTAGCTGTTCTTGAACCTGGTGGTGTGGGACTTCAGGCTTCTGTACCTCCTGCCCGATGGTAGCTGCGACAAGATGGCATGGCTGGGATGCTGGGGATCTTTGTTGATGGATGTTGCCTCCTTGAGGCAACGCCTCCTGTAGATACTACCGACGGTGGGGAGGGGATGTGTCCGTGATGTATTGGGCAGAGTCCACTACTCTCTGCAGATTCTTGCGTTCCTGCGCATTCAAATTGCCGTCCCAGACCATGGTGCAACCAGTCAGGATACTTTCAACAGTACATCTGTAGTAGTTTGTAAGAGTGTTTGGTGACATGCTGAACCTCCTAAGAAAGTAGACCAGGCACAGACGCGGTAGGATGCATGGCATCCTTCTATGATACAACTGGTTTTAAAACTGTCAAAGGAAGCACTTTCTGGGGAGGCCCTAATGCGGAAGGTACTCCCTCTTTCCAGTCATTGTGTTCTAATCAAGGTGTTGTTTTATTTAAAGGCTCTGATTAACGCGGGTGTGACGAGTGGCATGAACTCGCCGAGCATAACCTCCAGTCGCCACACAGAAGGTAACTTGACAGGTATCAAGGCCTCACATAATGGAAGAGAAAATGCTGGAAATGCTCAGCAGGTCAGGCAGCCTCCATGAAGAGAGAAAGTAGGAGTTAATGACCTTTCGCCAAAACCGGGAGAAGCCTGGGATGGAATAAGTCTTGAGCAAGAGAGGGAGGAAAGGGTGTGGGGTGGGGGGGATGGTGTAAACTAACATAGAACAGCACAGGAAGGTCTGTTTGGCTCGCAATGTCTGTGCTGAATTGGACCAAATATCTTCTGCCTGTACACAATTCATATCCCTCCATTCCCTGCATATTTATGTCTATCTAACAGCCTCTTATCATATCTGCTTCCCCTCCCCTCCCCTCCCCTCCCCTCCCCAGCGGCCCATTCCAGGCACCCACCTCTCTTTTTGTGTGTGTACAGTATATATAAAAAAAAATCTTGCCCTGCACATCCCCTTTAAGCTTTCCTTTCTCACCTTAAATGCACGTCCTCCAGTACTTGACATTTATACCCTGGGGGGGGGAAGATTCTGTCTACCCTATCTATGCCTCTCGTAGTCTTACAAATCTCTATCGGGTCTCCCCTCAGCCTCCGATGCTCCAGAGAAAACAATTCACGTTTGTCCAACCTCATACCCTCTAATCCAAGCAGCATCCTGGTGAACCCCTTCTGTACCCTTTCAACAGCCTTCATGTCCTTCCTGTAATAGGGTGGTGAGTGGAACTGGTCCTGAGGAACTTGCCCCTTGGATCTTCTCTAAATGTTTGCCCTCCCACCTTAAAGCTGTGCCCTCTAGTTCTGGATTCCCTACCCTGGGGAACAGACTGACTTTCCTATCTACGGCCCTGACAATTTTATAAACTAAAAGGTCACCCCTCTGCCTCCTTCCATGCTTTTGCCATGCTTTTTCCTTACAGCAGGTGTAATGTAACCAGGACCCACTTCCAAACTGGTTATAATTCTCCAATGTTGAGCCCTGAACCAATAATTTGGTATATTTTGAATGGTAATTAATAAACATAGCCAATCAGGAGTAAGGTCTTGTGATGAAACTACATTTAACAGTACACTTGGGATCATGCTCACAGTTACTACTATCTGAAATCCTCGTCTGAGGTAATGTGGATACCCACGCTTACCAATCGGGAACGTGGAACTAGCAGCAAGTGGTGAAGGTGAATGCTACAGATGGGTATAAGGAGCTGGATAGAGAGGGGTAGAATGGGATTGGATGAGGAGGGTGAGGGGAAACGCATGAGCATAACAACAGCATGGATTAGATGGGCTGAATAGCCTGTGTCTGTGCTGTACACTCTGAGAAGTATGCCTTCCCAGAGGTGAAACTTGGACTTCCTGGTTTATGAATGGGACTTGCTTTTGCCATTTGAGCCAGGTGTCCACACCTGTCACCCCTGGGCTTCCGCCCACCAATCCCTGTTGTCCTCCCTTTCCCAACTCCTGTCCGATTCCCCACCCGGCAACCGATGCCATTTTTACCTCTCTGTCCTCGCGGTGACGTGTTACATAAAACTCCAGCAGTGAGCCAGGCCCTTTCTGCAACCAACCCCTGCAGTCTGCAACAGATCACGAGTTCTACAGACCATGAGTTCTTCAGACCTCTGCTCTTTTGTTCATCCCCAACTTTAATCGCCCCATCACCGGTGATGGTGTCTTCAGCTGCTTGGGCCCCAAGCTCTGGACGTCCCATCCCTCAGACTCTCCCTCTCTCAGATTCTCCCTCTCTCAGATTCTCCCTCTCTCTCCACTGTTAAGATGCCCGTCGTAACGCTATTACAGCGCCAGCGACTCGGGTTCAATTCCGGCCACTGTGTGTAAGGAGTTTGTACATTCTCCCCGTGTCTGCGTGGGTTTCCTCCGGGTGCTCTGGTTTCCTCCCACATTCCAAAGACGTACGGGTTAGGAAGTTGTGGGCATGCTATGTTGGCGCCAGAAGTGTGGCGACACTTGTGGGCTGCCCCCAGAACACTCCACGCAAAAGATGTATTTCACTGTGTGTTTTGATGTACATGTGACAAATAAAGATATCTTATCCTTGACCAAGCTTTTAGTCATTTACCTTAATATTAGCTTGTATGGGAGGCATTGGTAATTGGATTATTATTGTCACATGTACTGAGGTACAGTGAAAACTTTGTTTTGCATGCCATCCATGCAGATAGCTTCAAAACATAGAACAGTACAGCACAGAACAGGCCCTTCGGCCCACAATGTTGTGCCAACATAGCTAATCCCTCCTACCCACAGAATGCTCATATCCCTCTATTTTCCTCTCATTCACGTGCCCATCCAAGCCCCTCTTAAAAGCCCCCAAAGAATTTGCCTCCACCACCCTATCAGGCAACGCATTCCAGGCATCCACCACTTTGAGTTAAAAAAAACTTGCACCTCACGTCTGTTCTGAACCTACCCCCTCTCACCTTAAATGCATGAAGGTCGTACATCGAGGTAGTATAAGGGAAAAGAGATAACAGAATACAGAGTAAAGTGTTACATTTACAGAGAAAGTGCAGTGCAGGCGGACATTAAGGTGCAAGGTCATAAGGAGGTAGATTGGGAGGTCAAGAGTTCATCTTTAACATACAAGAGTTCCTTTCATGAGTCTGATAACAGCAGGGTAGAAGCTATCCTTGAGCCTGGTGGTACGGGCTTTCAGGCTTTCGTATCTTCTGGCTGACGGGAGAGGGGAGAAGAGAGAACATCTGGGGTGAGAGGGGTCTTTGATTACGCTGGCTGCTTTTCTGAGGCAGTGGGAAGTGTGGATGGAGTGTTCCTGTGAAACACATTGGGACTCTTGACAGAATTAAAGGCACTCTGTGAATACAGGATGTAGTTTTACTTTGCAGAAAATGTTGAGGAAATGGAGAGCCATGCAGAAGCAGGACAGCTCATCGAAGACTCCTGTGAGCCACAGGCTACTGTTGTGGTTGGAGACCTCTTGTCCTTGAAGCAACTGATCCTTCGCCGCAGCCTGGCTTTGATCTCAGGGCTAATTGTACTTACGATTGGACTTGTGATACACTTTACTGTAGGCACGGGTACGTAAACCCCCATGTCCTTGACAGATGAGCAGAGCTTGGTGGCACTTGACTGCTACAGGAGGGGAGCGGTTGGTCTGGCACTTTTGAACAAAAGTGAAACAGAAGTCAAAAGTTAGCAAGGAACCTGACTGGTACAGAAGCAGACGTGTTTTGTAATTCCTACAAAATCCAGGGCACTACTCTGAACGGGGTGGTGGTGATCTTGTGCATTCTGTTGCTTGGAATGGGGAAGGCTTTATCTGAATGATATCTGCAAAAGGCAATGACCCAGAGCTGCCAGTGCATTTCTGACAGTAACTTCATGCTCTACAAAATTCAGTCATGTTCTGTATACCACTGTGTGTGGAAATAAATCCATCTTCACCTACTGACAGCTTGTTGCATTGTGTCAATTTGTCCCCCCATTTGTAGAACATAGAACAGCAGAGGAACAGGCCCTTCGGCCCACCAGGTCTGTACTGAACGTGATGCCAAATCAGATTAATCCCTTCTGCCTGCACATGATCCATATCCCTCCATCCCCCGCATATCCATGTGTCTATCTAAAGCCTCTTGAGTGCCACTATTGTATCTATTCAGCTAAAATGTTTGGGCACCATTCCTTCTCTTGTGATGTTCAATAATGGTAGTTGTGAAGTTATCCTACAGTGTGGAATGCTGATTGATGAGTCACGGCAGTCAACTGAAATGCATGTTTGGTATTGACTTTGTACTGTACATAAACCACTTCACTTATGAGTAGTGATTATAGATTCTGTTTCTTGGCTGGGCAACTGTCTGAACTTTGGAGCAGACTCTTTACAACCTCAGGGTCATGTCAGGTCCAGGGTTGAGTTTTGGACTGATATTTGCCCCATCATTGAGATCATCCAGTCCCTTCTCAATGTCCCGTCACTGGTGAGCAACGTCCGACTCCATTCCCGAGTCCTCAGAGGTGCTCGACGAAGCGGTTCCCCCAATCTGCGTCGGGTCTCACCAATGTAGAGGAGGCCACCGCAAATGCAAGGATCTCCCGGTGCCCGGCCACTTCAATTCCACATCCCACTCCCGCACCGACACGTCTGTTCCACGGCCTCCTCTACCGCCACGTTGAGGCCAGGCGCGGGTTGGAGGAGCAACACCTCATTTTCCGCCTTAGGAGTCTCCAACCTGACGGCATCAACATCGATTCCTCTAACTTCCAGTAAACCCTCCCGTCTGTTTTATCCCCCCATTTTCCACCCCTTCCCCCCTCCCCCCACCTTTGTTTTCACTTATCCCTGTGGCCCCCTCACCCCTTCTCTTTCCCCTCCCCCACCTTCATGACATGCCCACTATTCCCACCTCCTTCCCTTTATTCCACGGTCCACTGCCCTCTCCGACCGGATTCCTCCTCCTTCAGCCCTTTTGCCTCTTCTACCTGTCACCTCTCAGTTTCTCACATCATTGCCTTTCATCCCTCCCCTCACCTGGACTCACCTGTCACCTGCCAGCTTGTGCTCCTCCCCCTCCTCTTTTATTCTGGCTTCTGCCCTCTTCCTTTCCAGTCCTGGTGAAGGGTCTCAGCCTGAAGTGTCGACCGTCCATTTCCCTCCAATAGATGCTGCCTGACCTGCTGAGTTCCTCCAGCATTTTGTGTGTGTGTTGCTCCAGATTCCAGCATCCACAGTCTGTTGTGTCTCCACAATTGTTACCTTGACTCCTTTGACCTGTGCCTAGCCCAGAGATTCCCTTTGTTTTCTGCACCTTTCACCTCTCTACAAATTAAAATTCATTCTCCCAGTTTTAGCATATCCTCCTTAACCTAGGACGTGGACGCTCTCTCTCTCGCTCGCTCGCTCTCTCTCTCTCTCGCTCGCTCTCTCTCTCTCTCGCTCTCTCTCTCTCGCAGCACTTGTGTTACCTGACCTGACAATATCTTCCAGTTTTTATTTCAAACGGAGGCTCCAACGCACAGGATCACAAGTGGCTGCAGAGGGTTGTAGACGCAGCCAGCTCCATCACGGCCACAACCCTCCCCGCCATCGAGGACATCTTTGAGAGGCGGTGTCTCAAGTAGGCAGCATCCATCATTAAGGGCCCTCACCATCCGGGATGTGCCCTCTTCCCGTTACTACCATCATGGAGGAGGTACAGGAGCCTGAAGCCCCCACACTCAACGTTTTAGGAACAGCTTCTTCCCCTGCGCTTTCAGATCTGAATGGTCCATGAAAAAAAGAACACTACCTCGTTATTCCTCTTTTGCACTATTTAGTTATTTTTGTAACTTATAATAATTTTTACGTCTTTGTCTTGCACTGTGCTGCTGCCACAGAACAACAAATTTCATAACATATGTCAGTGATAATAAACCTGATTCTGTTTCTGAATCTGACCCATCTGACAAAGCTTGATAATACTCTCAAGTGGTTATTCCCAAACACCAATTAGACTCATAGTGGCCCACGGCACGGAAGCAGGCCCTTCTTGCGGACCATCAAGCACCCATCTATACTAATCCCATTTTATTCTCTTCACATTCCCATCAACTCCCTCCAGATTCTACCACAGATTGAGGGGAAATTTACAGCGGCCAATTAACCTACTAACCCGTACGTCTTTGTGGTGTGGGAGGAAGCCCACGCAGTCACAGGGAGAGCATGCAGACTTGACATGCGAATAGCCCTGGAGGTCAGCATCGAACCCAGGACAAGGGAGCTGTGAGGCAGCAGCACTACCAGCCGTGCCATGTGCCACCAACTCACAGCGAAAAGCATGAGGTTTAGCAGGGAAACACGTTTACATTTCATATATTGGCAATGAGACAGTCTACCGAGAGTCATCGCTGATACATGATACAGCAGGTTTCATCAGCTGTTGTAGTACATCAGGCTTTGTGTCAATAGAGTCTGGTTGAAGGCATCAGTATCCAGGATCATTCTCTGTCCACGTTGACCCGGGTGGGGGCTACGAGCTCAGGAGGTTGGGTAGGATTGGCAGCGGTGCCCAGATTGGTTTTCTCTGCCTCATTCGTGCTGCAGCTAACCCAGTTCCACAATAATCCCAACGTTAGCATTGAGGTATCCATGTGCGTGAGTCTTGGAAGGAGGCTATAACCCTTCAAGAAGGAGCAACAGAATGCTAGTTTCCATGTGGAATCCAACACAACAGGGTGAAACTGACCTCAAGCAATTCCCAGTTCCGTGTCCTGAAATCTGCTTAACGTTTAAGTGGTAAAGGTCGAGGGATGGAGACCACAGTGCACAAAATCATCGGCAGAAAGAACAGGAGAGCCACACAGAGCTGGGACTGTCTGGTCCAATGGTTTCAGGTGAGGGAAAATGGTAAGGAGCTCCCTGCCTGAGGTAAAGGATCAGATGAAGGAAAACCATTTAATTAGACCTGATTCACCTCAGAGAGGAAGAATACAGTAGTGGTTGTGGAAACCGACCAGCAAGCCAGATAATCTGAACTCGAATCCCACCAGACCTTGCTAACTTTGGTAGCTACCATCGGGCAGGAGGTATGGAAGCCTGAAGTCCTACACCACCAGGTTCAACAACAGCGACTTCCCTTCAACCATTTAGTTGTTGAACCAACCAGCACAACCCTAATCACTGCAGTTTAGCAACACTGTGACCATTTTGATCACCTTGCACTAAAATGGACTTTGTTTTTTTTGTTCTAATTGTGTTCTTCCTTGTAAAATTTGTGTTTAATTTATGTTTTCCTTATGAATGCTTCTTATCTGATGCTATGTGCCTGTGATGCTGCTGTAAGTAAGTTTTTCATTGCACCTGTGCACACGTGTTTGTGCACGTGCCAATAAACTCGACCTTGACTTTGACTTTTAACTTTGAGGGCTAGCATAGGAAAAAGACCATGGTACTGCCAGATTGTTGTAAAAAGCCAACCAGTTGAACACTGCACTTCAGGTGTGGGAACCTATCTCCCAGTCTGGGCTGATCTACCTGAGACGGTAGTCACATGGCCTTGCCTGATTCCGGCTGCAAAGGACCAGATCTCGGCATCAGACGGATGGGTCCTTCCTCAGACTCTCCGCTCCCAAGCTAACGGTCAATGAGACAAAGCTTGGTCCAAATTTATTCCGCTCTGAGGTAAAAGACAGTGCAATGGATGTGACCGCTTCGTCGAACACCTTCGCTCCGTCTGCCTCAACAGCCGGGACCTCCCGGTGGCCACCCACTTCAATTCCACATCCCACTCCCATACTGACATGTCTATCCACGGCCTCCTCTACTGCCACCTTGAGGCCAGACGCAGGTTGGAGGAACGACACCTCATATTCCGCCTTGGGAGTCTCCAACCTGACGGCCTCAACATCGATTTCTCTAACTTCCAGTAACCCCTCCCCTTCTTTTTCTCCCCCCCCCCCAACTCCTTTGTCTCCCCTTATTCCTGTGGCTCCCTTCCCTTGCCTTGATGACCTGCCTATCTCCTCCCCTCCCCTCCCCCATCCTTTATTCCATGGCCCACTGCCCTCTCCGACCGGATTCCTCCTTCTTCAGCCCTTTTGCCTCTTCTACCTATCACCTCTCAGCTTGTTACATCTTCTCCCCCTCCCCCACCTACCTAACCTCGCTCTTACCTGGACTCACCTGTCACCCAAGCTCACCTGTCCCCTGCCTGCGTGTGCTCCTCCCTCTCCCCCCACCTTCTTATTCTGGCTTCTGCCCTCTTCCTTCCCAGTCCTGATGAAGGGTCTCGGCCCGAAACGTCGACTGTTTATTTCCCTCCATGGATGCTGCCTGACCTGCCGGGTTCCTCCAGCACTTTTTGTGGGATTTGTGCAGGTTATATGCACATAACACTACGCTTATTCCAGCCAGCTGTCTTACTTGAATACAATAACCTCTCTGTGCCTTGTCCTAATCCTGCATTTCAAGTTACCAAATTGTCCAGCTAATTCTTTGGGTTTATCTGAAAAGCCTCTTTCCTGCACATCCAACGCTGAGATGGAGCACCTTCCTTACCCCCAACTAGTGCTCACTCTGCAGGGTAAACACAGGCCAGATTGGCATATCTTCATGTACACAGTGAGACTCACTGGTGAAGCTAGTATTTGTTGCTCCCTGCCAAGTACTCTGGTGGTGAGCCGCCTCTGTGAAACCATGCACTCCCGCTGGACGAAGCTGTCATCTAAAGCTCTGCTGCTCTGTTCTTATCTCTCACTGAGTCCCAGTCACCCGTAGGCTTGCTGACCGACATGGTCTTCCCGTTAAGCAGCACCTTAATATCAAAATGCCCATTCAAAATCCCTTCACAGTCTTTCGTCTGTATTGAATATTGATTTACAACCTCATCCTATCACTGCAATCTTTGGGTTACCAATGATGGAATCTCCCCATTTATCTGCTTCTGCTCGTCGTATGATCGCCTTTGTCACATTAATGGCCAAGCGATCCATTTTGTTCAAACGGAAGGATCCAATACGTCCCACCATTTTTCAGTGGTTCTCTCAAACTATAGCATGTTTAAATTTAGGAATGGTACTTCTCCTTGACCCTTCGCTTACATTTGAGGAAGTTTGGAGTCCATTTATGCAATATTTCCACATGATATATGCTGAGCTTTTTCAGATCCCTTTCGATAACCTTTGAATACAGACGAGCAGAGCTAACGACATAATAGTGTTTTTTTTAATTGAAGAAATATCAGTCCAGGTTTTCTTTGAAGTTTTTGGTTTTTTTTGGTTTATTATTAATATTTTTTTTGATTTGGGGGTTCTTTTCTCATATAATTAAATCTCTTTTCAATTTTACTTTTGTATTATGTTCACTTAATAAGAGAGCAGGAGGTCTAGATTACTTTTTTTTACTCCTTGTGATTATGTATATTAACTGTTAGGATTGTTATTCTGATCTCTTTGCACCAGATGTTTAAGTATTAACGTTACATATATTAATTTGTACTAATTTGAAAATTAATAAAAAGATTGAAGAAGAAAATCCCTTCACAGTCTCCCCCTTCATCATAGAGTCATAGAGCACAGAAACAGGCCCTTCAGCCCACTATGTCCATGCTGACCATCATACCATCCATACTAATCCCATTTACCAGCACTTGGTCCATAGTCCACCATAGCTCCAGCTCTGTAACCCTTCAAGATATCTGTGCTCCTCTAATTCTAGCTTCTTAATCAATCCCAAATTTAAGAGCTCCACCAAGGACAGTTTTGTCTTCAGCTCCAGGATCCTCTGCTCCCAAATTCGACCCCCGAACCTTTCTGTCTCTCTTTCCTCCTTTAACAAGCATCTTAATGCTAACCTCTCTTACCAAGCCTTTGGTCAAATGGCTTAATACACGGTTCCACATCAGTCTTATTTTGATGGAGCACTTGTGAGATCTCCTGGGAGATGTTCAGCCACATTAAGGAGCATTGTGAGCAATTTTGGGCCCCGTATCTAAGGAAGGACGTGCTGGCCCTGGAGAGGGTCCAGAGGAGGTTCACAAGAATGATCCTGGGGATGAAAGGGTTAACGTATGAGGAGCGTTTGATGTCTCTGGGCCTGTACTCAATGGAGTTCAGGAGGATGAGTGGGGATCTCACTGAAACCTGCTGGATACTGAAAGGCCTGGATCAAGTGGACGTGGAGATGATGTTTCCATTAGTAGGAGAGTCTAGGACCTGAGGGCACAGCCTCTTTAAAAAACTTTTTATTAAAAGCTTTATTTATACAGCACGGTAACAGACCCTTCCAGCCCAATGAGCCTGCGCCACCCAATTACACCCATGTTAACCTACTAACCCGTATGTCTTTGGAATGGAATATTTGGAATGTCTTTGGAACCTCAGAATAAAGGGATGTTCCTTTGGACCTGAGATGAGGAGGAATTTCTTCAGGCAGAGGATGGTGAATCTGTGGAATTCGTTGCCATGGAGAGCTGTGGAGGCCAAGTCATTGGGTGTACTTAAGGCAGAGATTGATAGGTTCTTGATTGGTAGGGGGGTTAAGGGTTACGGGGGGGAAGGCGGGTGAATGGGGTTGAAAAAAAAATCAGCCTTGATTGAATGGTGGAGCACAATCGATGGGCTGAATGGCCTAATTCTGCTCCTACATCTTGCAGTTTTACAATTGGAAGTCATTGTTGGATGAGAGAAGACCTTGAAGGGATAAGGGGAAGGCAAGGAGTGGAGCCACCCGGAAAGAACAGGCCAGGTCTGATGGGCTGAACAGGAGAAGGCCAAGTCATTGGGTGTATTTAAAGCGGAGGTTGATAGGCTCTTGGTTAGTAAGGGCATCAAAGGTTACGGGGAGAAGGCAGGAGAACGGGGTTGAGAGGGAAAAATAAATCAGCCATGATCGAATGGCAGAGCAGGCTCGATGGGCCGAATGGCCTAATTCTGCTTCTGTCTTATGAAGGAAAGGGGAAGAGCATGGCTTTGTGTATTCCAGACACCAGTGGTGGATAGTGTTGCCTTTTGAGAAGGAGACCCTTTCTTCTGCAAATGTGTTGGAAGCAGAACCAAGGATTAATGTCATCCCCAATATTAGGGCACTGGGAAACTCAATATTTTATTTTACAAAATAAACTTTATTCATAATAGAAGACAAACTATATACAATTACAAAACAGTGCAAACCTTTACATTCTTGTTAGTGTAGGCAAAGAATTTGATAAACAAAATTGCATAAACAAGGCACGGTTATCTGGTGGCTGCATGCACTTAAGCAAAAAGCTATGCACATTTCAGTCATGCTGATAAAAAGCTCCGTCTCTCCTCCCCCACCCATCGACTGGTAAATCACCAGAACACCAGCCGAGCATTGCATGACCCCATTGCGATGGCGCTTGTAGCAATTATTACCCGGTTTCCACGATGCGGACTGAGTCCCACTCATAAGGGCAGCGCCCGGAGCCCTTCAGTATAAGGTGCGACCGGAGCCATCGCGTCTGCGTTGGAATCTGGACGCCAGTATTTAAAGCCGGTAACTGGATCTGGAGTTGAGAAGCAATTCACAAGCCGGCTACTGGAGAGCTTGGAAGATGAGCGACCCGAGGCTGGGAGCTTTCCACGATGTTGCCCAGAGTCAACTAATGAGGAAAATCAGAAGTTTGATCCCCCTCAACTTCTGGACAGAAGTAAAGGATCTTTTCCGATTGGCCGGTCCAGTGGTAAGTTTAACTTTCCAAACATGTTACATTTAAAGTTCACAAGATCTGATTCCGGAGAGAAAATGTTCCAATTTATCAGAATAATGGCTCAGTAAGTAGTGGAAGAGAGGGACTTGGCATCTCTCAGGATACCCCAAGTGCTCTATTGGAAAGGAAATACTCTTTGTAGTGTAGTGAACATAACAGCCAACTTGTGCGGAGAAAGCTCCCACAAATAATAATGGGCTAATGAACAGACAAATCCCTTCTTAGTAACAACAGAAAATGCTGGAAACACTCAGGAGGTCAGGCAGCATCTGTGGGGAGATAAACAGAGCAATGTTTCAGGTTGTAGACCGTACATCACCCACTGATGCTGCCTGACCTGCTGAGTATTTCCAGCGCTTTCGGTTTTTACTTTAGATTTCCAGTGTCTGCAGTTTTTTTTTAATTTTCATGGGGAAAGCTACTTGTTAACGCCTCAGCAGTGACAAGACAGGCATTTCAAAATGAACTCCGAATGAAAATAATACTGCAGATGCTGAAAATCTAAAATAAAACCAGAAAGTGCTGGAAACACTCAGCAGGTCAGGCAGCATCTGTGGTGAGGGAAAGAGGATTTAATGCTTCAGGCCAAACACCCTTCCCATTTCTGTTTTGAATTCAAAATAAAACATTGCAAGATTTAATTATTTGCTTCAGGCGTGTGTGAAACAGAAACTTCTAGATGGGGAAGTCATTCGACTCTTCCAGATTGTTCGACTGTTTAGTCAGATCATAGAACATCCAACATAGAACATAGAATAGTACAGCACAGGAACAGGCCCTTCGGCCCACAATGTCATGCCAAACTAATTAAACAAGTAATTAGATGCCTAATTAAACTACTGCCTACACAATGTCCACGTCCCTCCATTCCCTGCACATTCGTGTATCTAAGAGCCTCTTAAACACCTCTGTCGTATCTGCTTCCACCACCACCACCCGTGGCAGCTCGTTCCAGGCACCCACCACTCTCTGCTTAAAAAAGAATTGCCCTGCACATCTCCTTTGAACTTTCCCCCTCTCACCTTAAGTGCATGCCGTCCAGTATTTGACATTTGGACCCTGGGAAAAAAATACCAGCTGTCTACTCGATCTATGCCTCTCATATTTTTATCAATTTCTATCAGGTAGCCTCCACCGCTCCTGAAAAAAGACACAACCCATGCCTGTCCAACCTCTCCTCATAGCACATGCCCTCGAATCCTTTGCAGTAGGTTAAGACCCATCTATTGCCAAGCACTTTACACCCAGAACCCTTAAAGCTCTCGCTGAAAGAATCAACTTGATTTCTTTTTGTTCTCCCTGAGTGCAGCTTTCCGTCCCGGAGATTCCAAGATTTCAAACTCTGCTCGATGTGTTTTTGAACATGGCACTGATATTGAATTTCGATATTATTGCTTGTACTTTGTTTATTGGTGTCAATGACCACGTTTCATAGCTCATTTCTAGTTGCTCTTGAAGCTGTCAGACTTTCTGAAAGAGACATTAAAAGTGAGCTATGGGTCTAGAGTCACATATAAGCCAAACTGGTTAAGAAAAACAGACTGACTTCATTACAAGGTCCTTGGTGTTTCTCTTTAATGACAACAGAGGGAGTATCTGTTTTTCACTTAACTTAGGTCAATGCCACAGCTGCAATTTTAACTCAGCTCTCCAAATTACTAATCCATTAATTTGACTTTGATGCTACCCTACAGTGGAGGATGTGCTGCTGCCTGTCAGCTGCAGCAAGCCAGGTTCGATCCTGACCTCGGGTGCTGTCTGTGCGGAGTGTGAACGTTCTCCCTGTGACTGTGTGAGTTCCCTTCCATCCCACCTTGTCCAGATGCCTTTCCACGCTAATTCTATTTGCCTCCATTCAGTGGTGTAGCGGTTAGTGTAACGCTATTACAGCACCAGTGACCTGGGTTCAATTCCGGCCGCTGTCTGTAAGGAGTTTGTATGTTCTCCCCGTGTCTGCGTGGGTTTCCTCCGGGTGCTCTGGTTTCCTCCCACATTCCAAAGACGTACGGGTTAGGAAGTTGTGGGCATGCTATGTTGGCGCCGGAAGCGTGGCGACACTTGCGGGCTGCCCCCAGAACACTACACAAAAGATGCATTTCACTGTGTGTTTCAATGTACATGTGACTAATAAAGAAACCTTATCTTGTCTCATCTTATTCCTGTATCCCTTTACTCCTTACCTATGTGTCCGAATGCCTTTTAAATGTTGCCATTGTATCAGCCTCTATCACTTCCTTTTTTTTATTATTCCAAAATAAACTTTATTCATCACAAAAAAAACTATGTACAACAATAAAACAGTGCAAACCTTTACATTTGTGTACGGATCACTCCTTAGTGTTACCTTTTTATAAAAGAACCACGGCACCGATCGTGTGGCTCCCTGGGGTGATACCCCAATCTCATACTTACAATACTTGAGGGGCTTCCTCGCCTGACCCCGCCCCTCCCTCTCCTGTGGCGGAAGAACCCTAAACTGTCGTCCTTCCCCACCGAGCCCTTGCGCTGGCTGCCGCCGGCTTCAGTGCGTCCCTCAGCACGAACTCCTGCACTTCCTTTGGCAGCTTGTTCAACATATTCACCTCCTTCTGTGTGAGAAACTTACCTCTCAGATCTCCTTCAAATTTCTCCCCTCTCACCTTAAACTTGTGCCATCTAGTTCAAGACCCTTGCCCAGGAAAAAAGACTTTGACAATCTATCTTACCTATGCCCCACATTATTTTATAAACCTATATAAGGTCGCCCCTGAGTCTCCTACATTCCAGTGAGAACAGACCCAGCCTGTCCAATCTCTTATTACTATAGTCCTCTATTCCAGGCAACATCTTGGTGAATCTCGTTACATCCTGCTGAATCCCAACGATGTGCTGGTAGGTTAATTGGCTGCTGTAAATTGCCACTAGTGTAGGATAAAGGCAGAAGGAGTCAAAGGAGAGTTGACAGGCAAATGTAAAAGAGGATAGATTGCAGAGGTACAGTATAATAAATGGAGGGGGAATGGGATTGATGGGAGCCAATGGGCTGAATGGCCTCCTTCTGTGCCTTTATGGGTTTAAGACTCACAGAACATAGAACAGTACAGCACAGGAACAGGCCCTTCGGCCCACAACATCTGTGCCGAACATAATGCTGAATTAAACTAAATCTCTTCTGCCTGCACATGATCCATCTCCCTCCATTTCCAGCATATTCATGTGTCTACCTAACACCCTCTTAAACACCACCATCGTATCTGCTTCCAGCACCACCCCTGGCAGCTCGTTCCAGGCACCCACCACTCTCTGTGTAAAAAAACCTGCCCCCCCATATCTCCTTTAAACTTTCCCCCTCTCACCTTAAATGCCTCTGGTACTTGACATTTCTACCCCGGGAGAAAGATTCCGTCTGTCTACCTTATCTATGCCTCTCATAATTTTATAAACTTCTCTCAGGTCTCCCCTCAGCTCCAGAGAAAACAACCCAAGCTTGTCCAACCTCATACCCTCTAATCCAGGCAGCATCCTGGTGAACCTCTTCTGCACCCTTTCGAAAGCCTCCACGTCCTTCCTGCAATGGGGCGACCAGAACTGCACACAATACTCCGAGTGAGACTCCTACCAGACGTGCTTTAGAGCAGTGTTTCAGCCAGTGTAAGTTGATATTCTGAGCTCTGTAATACTGTGGAGCTGACTGTGTGTCTTTTCCCAGTGGATGCAAGCTGGCCACAGTTTCATCGCTGAGGAAATATATTAATAAAATCCTACAGAAAGAGCTTTGCAACTGGTGTGCAGAAGCTGCAGTTACCCCCAAGTGTTTCCTGGATGCATTGTTACAGTCGAGTCAGGATATAACTTTTCTATCATTTGCTTCTCTCAAGCTATTCACTGTAAAATATTGCTTCTCTGTTGTATAATTATTGATATTTATGTTGCTAAATGGAAATGGGGGGGGGGTGATCTTAGACTTGATGACTCTTGGAACAACTTGTGTTGATACAAAAGCAAAATGATGCAGATGCTGAAATAAAAACAAAAAAAGTACTTGAAATGTCCAGCCAGTCAGGCAGCATTTGAGGAGAGAAGAGCAAGGTTAATGTTTCAGGTTGATATTTGCATCAGAGTTGGAAAAGTTAGACGTAAGACTAGTTTAAAGTTGCAGAGAAGGGGGAGGTGGTTTGGGAGAGGGTCTGTGATAGAGTAGAGACTGGAGGTGGGGGGGGGGGAACTGGGAGGCAGAAGTATTGATGTCATTGGCGGAAGGAGGCTGAAGGATAAACAAAGCTGGGTCTGGAGGAGATCTGCAAACAACCAGTAGAGGAGAGAGAGAAGGTCGCTGAGGGTGCAGGGCAGGCACGGCTGATTATCTGTGTTGGATCTAGAGGGCTGCAATGTGTCAAGTCAGGAGGTGAGGCGCTGTTCCTCACGTTAGGCTTCATTGGAAGGGTGAGAGAGGCCAAAGGCAGAGGGGTCAGAGTAGGAGTGGAATGGAAGACTATAGTGACAGCAACTGCAGGGACAAGGTCACCGTTGTGGACTGAATGGAGGTGTTGCAAAAGGGTGGGAGAAGGCACCAATACTGTCAATACTGGAAAAAGTGCTGGTGTTGGTGGGGGTGCCCACAGAATGCTCTCCTCTACATTGGAGACATCCAAAGCATACTAGGTGGCTTTACTTACAGAACACCTCTGCTCGATCCGCAAGACTGACCCAGTTTAATTCTCCATCTCGCTCCCACTCTGACCTCTGTCCTCCGATGACTACACTATTCCAAGGAAGCTCCACCTCAGCTCGAGAGCCAGCACACCGTCTTCTGGTATGGCGGAGCACAGCTTGCAGACTCAACATCGAATTCAACAATTTCAGATAACCCGCCATTCCAGCTTTGTATCCTAGCATTCGTTTCTCTCTCCTCTACTGGTAATTGGTGATTTCATTTGTCCCCCAGACCTATCCTTCACCGCCGTCTTCCAGCTGACATCACCATCTCTGTCAACTCCTAGTTTCCACCCCGTCACCAAGAAAAGAAGAGTTCTAAGTTTTGGAGGAAGTGGAGGAAAGAGATATAGAGACCAAAAGGGAAGGTGTGTGGTATTCCAGGGACCAAGAGGGGTATGGCCATGCAGGATCATATGAATTTTAAAAATGAAGTATCAATTAACCAGGAACCGGGGTGATGGGTTATCGGGAGTAGATACCAGTTGGTATTAGGCAGCAGAGTTTTGGATAATGGTTACTGAGGTTGGAATAAAAGGAACTAACTAGGAATGCGTTGAAATAGTCTAGCCTGGAAATGATAAAGGCACAAAACAGGGCGCTTCAATATTTGGTATTGGTATTTGGTATCGGTTTATTATTGTCATTTGTACTGAGGTACAGTGAAAAACTTGTCTTGCACACCGTTCGTGCAGATCAATTCATTATACTGAGACAAAAAGCAGTTGATGAGCTAATTGGCCTTAAAATCCAGTTTTTTGACCTACGTTTTGTGAATGCCCTTCCCACCTCTTTATGTGGCTCTGGGTCAATTTGTTTGCAAAGTTCAAGGAAAGGCTAGGGAAGTGAGCTGTTGCAGAAACACAGCCATCACATTCTGACACTGGTGCATATGCAAAACCTTCGAGCTGGTTTTAGCTACGTTTCGGTTAACTATCAATATAACAATCTTGTGGGCCAAAATTTCAGGGCAATTTTGGACTCACCAATTCTAATTAAAGCAGAATAGGTCAACCCACCTTCTCTGTGTGGGCCTAGATTCTCCGAAACATAGGAGAGTGCAAGGTAATATAAAGTTGAAGAATGTCATGTGTTTCAGTAAGATCACCTCTCCTTCCTTGGAACTCTCAACAGGACAGATATTTGGAGGCTGTTTCTGAGGATTGTTTGATTAGGGCCCAGACTGCTTTCTTTATGGTTGCTTATATGTTTGTATAGTCACCTGTTTGTCTGTAAGCTTTTAGTAACTTGTGGTATATTTGGGTCTATTCTTCTGTAGTTCCTTTGTCTGCAAAGCTGACAGTACACGTTCAGAGGTTTCCTTATCTAAATTGGTTTGCTGTATAAAGGAAGAGCATGTGGTAACATTCCTTTGTTACTTCTTTACTTGCCTTGCTAGCACAGACTGACCCTGTCTGACCTGTACTATGATGAGCATCTAATAAAACAGCTGTAACCATATGATTTCTGCCTCATTGTTGACTTCCAAAGAACCTTCTGGACAACATGATCTCCAGATCTAACAGGACGGAACATATAGATCTTGGCCTCGTGTTACAGGATCAGACATGGGTGAGGGAAAATTGCTTCACTCAGGGAGCTGTGAATCTCTGAAATTCTCCACGCAGGAAGGCGTGGATGCTCAGATGTTGATAGATGGCCGACGTTGACAGATTATTGGACACAAAAGGAACCAAAGGATATGTGGATCAGTCAGGAATGTGGTCGAGCGTTCTCCACCTATTGAACGGGACAGCACGCTCAAGTGGGCCGAGTGGCCATCTCCAGCGCCTGTGGATGGTGCTGTGAGTCCTGATTCCAATATTTTCCTTCTTATTTTGAAAGGAAATCTGCAAAAGTCACCAAGTTGCACAAGCACTGATTTGGCTGTAGCGTTCTGGAGTCAGTAGTCTAAAAAAAGAAGAGCTTAAAGCAGCAGTTTTCCAACAGCTCGAAGGTTTTGCATATGAACTGATGTCAGAATGTAACAGCTGTGTTTCTCCACCACCTCAGCATCAGCCTTTCCTTGAAACCCTTTGCTTTGGCTCTCAAGTGAACAGCTTTGCTATGGTTCTAACTTTGTTATTTGGCAACCATTCTCTTTAATTGAAATAAAAAGCATAGGATGATTGTTTACAATATTTAAGCTGGAAAGAATCCAAAGAGGATTTACAAGAATGTTGCCAGGACTCAAGGGCCTGAGTTACGGGGAGAGGTTGGGCAGACGAGGTCTTTATTCCTTGGAGCGTAGGAGACCGAGGGGTGACTTTACAGAGGTGTATAAAATCATGAAGGGCACAGATAGGGTGAATGCACTCAGTCTTTTTCCCAGGGAAACTAGAAGGCATACACTTGTGAGACTGGAAAGATTTAAGAGGGACCTGAGGGGTAACTTCTTCACACGGAGGGTGGTGCATATATGGAACGAGCCACTAGCGGAACTAGTTGAGGCAGGTATAATAACAACATTTAAAAGACACTTGGACAGGTACATGGATAGGAAAGGTTTAGAGGGATATGAGCCAAACACAAGCAAATTGAACTAGTTTGGATGGGCATCTTGGTCAGCATGGACCAGTTGGGCCGAAGGGCCTGTTTTGTGCTGTACTATGGCTCTTAATATCTGTGCTGTACTACTATAAGACTCTATGATGTCCAAAATGGCAGTGGTAAAACATGTACAAAGCATTGGGCATGTTTTATTGGGAACTTGGTTTGAAACTTTGCTTTTAGTTAGAGCAGCCTCCCCTCTCCTCCTCTGTCCGGTGAGAGAGCTGCCTCCAGTTGGGGGCAACACCCTCTTCTACTTGAGTTTGAAGTGCATTGTGCCCTGCACCTCTCTGTCTAGCCACTGGGGGGCAGGCGAAGGAGGGGGTTTGGTGGCCAGTGCTGACAATCTTCATTGCTAAACTGGGCTGCTGGATTTTGTTTGATTGAGGCCGCAGATAGATGCCGAAGGAGGAAAAATTGAATGGAAGGTTTGAAAGGAAAAGCCCGCATCGATCTGGCCGTCGCAAAACGATCAATGGGTCAAATACCAGTGAAGTGCAGTCACTATTGTAACGTGTAAAAAGCAGCAGCCATTTTACAGAGAGTAAACTTGTGAGGTGATTCCAACTGAAGCATTAACCCTTCAGCTACCAACAGACTCTGATCGAGTTGTCACGAAACTTGTGAATGGTATAATAGCATGATGAAGAGCCTTGGGAAACCCTGTGGTAAGGTGTGGGTTAACACAAAGTAATTGGTAAATTGGTTTATTATTGTCACATGTACTGAGGTACAGTGAAAACTTTGTTTTGCATGCCATCCATACAGATCATTTCATTACACAGTGCATTGAGGTAGTACAAGAGAAAACAATAACAGAATGCAGAATAAAGTGTTACAGTTATAAAGAAAGTGCAGTGCAGGTAGACGATAAGGTACGAGGTAGATTGTGAGGTCAAGAGCCTATTGTATCGTACTAGGGACCGTTCAATCATCTTATAACAGTGGGATAGGAGGGCCCTTGAGCCTGGTGGTATGTGCTTTTAGGGTTTTGTATCTTCTGCCTGATGGGAGAGGGGAGAAGACAGAATGTCTGGGGTGGGTGGGGTCTTTGGTTATGCTGACTGCTTTACTGAGGGGAGGGGAGGCTGGTTTCCGTGATGTGCTGAGCTGTGTCCACAACTCTCTGCAGTTTCTTGCGGTCACAGACAGAGCAGTTGCCGTACCAAGCCGTGATGCATCCAGATACGATGCTTTCTATGGTGCATTAATAAAAATTGGTGAGGGTCAAAGAGAACATGCCAAATTTCTTTAGGCGCGGACCCGTTGGGCCGGAAGAGCCTGTTACCACGCTGTAAATAAAATTTTAAAAAAATTTAAGTAGAGGTGCTTGGATGTTGCATCAACATGGTTGGACCAGGACAGGCTGTTGGTGATGTTCACTCCTAGGAACTTGAAGCTCTCAACCCTCTCGACCTCAGCACCATTGATGTAAACAGGAGCATGTGCACCGTCCCCCTTTCCTGAAGTCAATGACCAGCTCTTTTGTTGACACTGAGGGCAAGGTTGTTGTCATGACACCATGTCACTAAACTCTCTACCTCCTTCCTGTACTCCGACTCATTATTATTTGAGATACGGCCCACTACAGTGGTATCATCTGCAAACTTGTAGATGGGGTTAGAGCAGAATCTGGCCACACAGTCATGAGTGTATCGGGAGTAGAGTAGAGGGCTGAGTTCACTCAGCAGTTATATCTGTGTGTCCCAGACATAAATAGGTCAACAACAACAACTCCTTGTACATATATAGCACCTGGGAGATGATTATAAAAGCAAGCGTCCAGGAAGCTTCACAAGAGCGGCAGTCAGAAAGTAAAATTGACGCAAGGCCTAAAAAAGAGTGGAAGAAAATCAAAAAAAACTGCAGGCGCTGGAAATCTGAAACAAAAGCAGAAAATGCTAGAAATCCTCAGTCGGTCAGGCAGCATCGGTGGAAAGAGAGACCGTTCACTTTACAGGTCTGGGACCCTTCGTGAGAATGGACCTGTCTGACAAAGCTTCCTGGACCTGAAACGGTGACTGTTGCTCTCCCCACAGGAGCTGCCTGGCCTGCTGAGTGTTACCAGCATTTTCTGTTTCTATGTCACAAGGAGAGTGAGTCAGTTTTAGATAAGATGAGATTTCTTTATTAGTCACCTGTACGTGGAAACACACAGTGAAATGCATCTTTTTGCGTAGAGTGTTCTGGGGGCGGCCCGCAAGTATCGCCACGCTTCCGGCGCCAACATAGCACGCCCACAACTTCCTAACCCATACATCTTTGGAATGTGGGAGGAAACCGGAGCACCCGGAGGAAACCCACGCAGACACGGGGAGAACGTACAAACTCCTCACAGACAGATGATTGGTTCTGTAATAATATTAATCATCCAACCTCTTTCTCTTTCAGGTTTTGTGCCAGCTAACGGTGTATCTCATCGGCATTGTCAGCTCCATATTCTGTGGACATTTGGGAAAAGTTCAGCTGGATGCAGTTTGTCTTGCTACAGCAGTATGTATATCCAAACGCTGAGTTTATTTATTGCTGAAAATCCTTGGTAAAACGAAGGAACTCTAACCTAGCAATTCATTGTATTATTCTGTCTCACCACCACCTTCCCACAGACAATATATCATCAGAAAAGAATTTTTGTAAAGTACTCCTTATTTAGAAAAAAAAAGACAAACACATTTCCAGCCTAGTAGTTGACCTCTGTTGAGCTGGATTTGGATGAGCTGCAGTTGCCTGGGCTGGAGGGAGTAGACAGAGAGCCAAGCCCATAAGATATTGGATCAGAATTAGGCCATTCAGCCCATCGAGTCTGCTCCCCCGTTCAATCATGGCTGATTTTTTTTTCAACCCCGTTCTCCTGCCTTTTCCCTGTAACCCTTAACCCCTTTCAAGAACCTATGAATCTCTGCCTTAAATACACCCAATGATTTGGCCTCCACAGCCCACAAATTCCACAGATTCACCACCCTCTGGCTGAAGAAATTCCTCCTCATCTCAGTTTTAAAGGGACATCCCTTTATTCCAAGGCTGTGCCATCAGATCCTAGAATCTCCTACTGAGGGAAACATCATGTCCACTCTATCCAGGCCTTTCAGTATCCGGTAGGTTTCAGTGCAATTTTCCCACCCCCCCCAACCTTCTGAACTCCATCGAGTAGAGGCCCAGAGACATCAAACGCTCCTCATACGTTAACCCTTTCATCCTCGGGATCATTCTTGTGAACCACTTCTGGACCCTCTCCAGGGCCAGCACATCCTTCCTTAGATATGAGGCCCAAAGTTGCTCACAAGCTAAATGTGGACAGACTGTTCCTAGGTGACATTTTGTGTGTGAGAGGGTCTTAGACTGTCAGGTCAAATATCCTGCCCATTCTCATATTTCACACCAGAGTTTGGGGCACCAGGTGAGAGAGAGAGAGAGAGGGAGAGAGAGGGGGAGAGGGAGAGAGAGGGGGAGAGGGAGAGAGGGAGAGGGAGAGAAAGCAAAAGAGAAAAAAGTAAATGTTCATTGATGTTTAGTCCCACTCAAAGAGTGTTGACTCCTTCCTGCAGAGAGTTGAGGTCACAGCCCAGCACGTTACGGAAACCAGCCTCCCCTCCATGGACTCTTTCTTTACCTCTCGCTGCCTTGGTGAAGCAGCCAGCGTAATCAAAGACCCCACCCACCCAAGACATTTTGTCTTCTCCCCTCTCCCATCAGGCAGAAGATACAGGAGCCTGAGGGCACGTACCACCAGGCTCAAGGACAGCTTCTATCCCACTGTGATAAGACTCTTGAACGGTTTCCTTATACGATGAGATGGACTCTTAAGGTAAAGTTATGACCTTGCACCTTATTGTCTACCTGCAATGCACTTCCTCTGTAGCTGTGACACTTTACTCTGTATTCTGTCATTGTTTTTACCCTGTACTACCTCAATGCACTGTGTAATGAATTGATCTGTACGATCGGTATGCAAGGCAAGTTTTTCACTGTACCTCGGTACAAGTGACAATAATAAACCAATACCAATACTCTTGGAAGTTGTCTAGGAAGCCAATCTATTGATAAATATCAGAGCAAAAAAATTCAATGTTAAACGTTGACAAGTGTGTTGAGATAAATTTGGACATATGAACAAACAGCTTATATCAACCAGGACAAGGTAGCTGGTAATTGGTAATCGTGGTATGTACCAAGATACAGTGAAAAACTTTGTTTTGCATGCCATCCATACAGATCATTTCACCACATCAGTACGTTGAGGTAGTACAAGGGAAAAGCAACAGCAGAATGCAGAATAAAGTGTCACAGCTACAGAGAAAGTGCAGTGCAGGCAGACAATAAGGTGCAAGGTCATGACGAGGTAGATTGTGAGGTCAAGAGTCCATCTTATTGTACACAATAGACTTATAACAGCAGCCCATGTAACCAACAATCCATCCAGCACCTTGTTCACTGCCCCCACAGTCAGTGCCCCATGGCCCACCAAATGCACTATGGCGACTCACCAAGGCTACCCCGACAGCACCTCCCGAACCCATGAGGTGCATCAGCTGGAAGGGCAAGGGCAGCAAGCACATGGCAGCACTGCCCTCGAGTTCCCCTCTAAGTCACCCACTAAGTGGGTCACCTGTCCTTCATTGTCGCTGGCTCCAAATCCTAGAACTCCCTCTCCAACAGGACTGCGGGAACACCCTCACTACTGTGGCTCACCACCACCTCCTCCTGGGCAGTTAGGGGATGGCAGTGAAGGCCGGTCTGGTCAGAGAGGCTTGCATCCTGTAACTTAATTTGCGTCCCTACCGTCACAATCCCAGGCTCACCAGGTGCCCACATCCCTTCCACACAAGAGAGACTGCGGATGCTGGAAATCTGGAGCAACACACATGTAACGCCGGAGGAACTCAGCGGGTCAGGCAGCATCCGTGGAGGGAAGTGGACAGTCGACGCTTCGGGCCGAGACCCTTCAGCAGGACTGGTACATACAGCAAAACCGTTCCTTATATTCATTCACACAGCTGTAAGCAGCCCTGGTATTGCCATCAGCTATTCCCCATCCCTTATTCTCCTTGATCAAGTGGTTTGCTGTACTCTTTTCAATAGCAGGTCAAGCCTCGCCCAATGACATGTGAGTCATATAGCACAGAAACGTGGCCTGCAGCTCAATTTAGCTGTGTTGACTAAATTGCCTGTCTGAGTTAATCCCATTTACCTGCATTTGGCCCATATCCTTTTAAACCTTTCCTATCCATGTACCTGTCCAAAATCTCTTTTACTGAGACTAGATTATATAATTCGCTCGGTTCCCTGCTGCCATGGTGGGATTTGGACTCATACCCCCAGGACATTGATCTAGGCTTCTGGTTTACGATCCAGTAACAAAACCGCTATAGTACTGTTCTCCACCCCTGACAATGATGCCCACATCTCAAATGGAAAAGCAATTTGGACGACATCCAGAGTTATCCTTCCCTTTGTCTTGAGGTGACGTTTACAATTGAATTGTTAAACCATTTTCTTTACCTTTTGTTCCCTTTGCACAGGTGATCAATGTATCGGGAATCTCCGTGGGTGCTGGATTAGCTTCAGCCTGCGACACCCTCATATCCCAGGTAGGTGCGGAGAAATCGCAAACCTCCATCTCTTTGTCATTAAATGCGGACCATCTTTAACCTGAAAGAAGTGAGGTAGAAGTGACCCATTGAGATGGGGTGGATTGTTCAGACCACACGGGGTAACTAGTTGGAGTCCCCATTTCTGATTAAGAAATGGGGACCCAGCCTTTGATGGACAGACTAAGTTAGAACAGAACCTTTGTGGTATGTACCCAACCAACACACAGAGAACAAACTTGATACTGAGACAACAGAAGGGAGTCATAGAGTCCTTTGGCCCAACAGATCCATGCCGACCAAGGTTCCCATCTAAGCTGGTCCCACTCGCCTGCGTTTGGCCCATATCCCTCTAAACCTTTCCTATCCATGTACCTGTCCATGTGTCTTTTAAATGTTGTTAGTGTGCCTGCCTCAACCACTTCCTCTGGCAGCTCGTTCCATTTCAGCACCACCCTCTGGGTGAAAAAGTTGCCCGTCAGCTTCCTTTAAATCTCTCCCCTCTCACCTTAAACCTATGACCTCTAGTTCTTGATTCCCCTTCCCTGGGAAAAACACTGAGTGCATTCACCCTATCTATGCCCCTCATGATTTTATGCACCTCTGTAAGACCATCCCTCATGGTAGTGTAGCAGTTAGCGTAACGCTATTACAGTGCCACCGATCTGGGTTCAATCCCGGCCGCTATCTGTAAAGAGTTTGTACGTTCTCCCCGTGTCTGCGTGGGTTTCCTCCGGGTGCTCCGGTTTCCTCCCACATTCCGAAGACGTACGGGTTAGGAAGTTGCGGGCGTGCTATGTTGGCGCCAGAAGCGTGACGACACTTGCGGGCTGCCCCCTGAACACTATACGCAAAAGATGCATTTCACTGTGTGTTCTGATGTACATGTGACTAATAAAGATGTCTTATCTAATCTAATAGCCCTGCACCTTATTGTCTGCCTGCACTGCACTTTCTCTGTAACTGTAACACTTTATTCTGCATTCTGTTATTGTTTTCCCTTGTACTACCTCGATGTACTGATGGGATGAAATGATTTTTCACTGCACCTTGGTACATGTGACAAAAATCAACCAATTTACCAATTTAAAGTCCTGGCCTGCCCCACCCCTCAGGCCCTTGAGTCCTGCCAAGAGACGTGACCAAATGTGGGGTCACAGAACATGCTAGAGTTCCTCAGGAGCTCGGTTAGCATCGGCTGATACGTTACCTCTGCCCCTCCCTCAACAGCTGCTGCCTGACCTGCTGAGTTTCTCCAGCATTCTCTGCTTTTATATATGATGACCAGTGAACTGGAGGGAGGTTACAAAGAGCAAGGCTGTGTTTTTAAGGTGAGGGGGAAAGATTTAAAGGAGATGTGCAGGGCAGGTTTCTTGCACAGAGAGTGGTGAGTGCCTGAAACCTGCTACCAGGGGAAGTGGTAGAAACAGATACGACAGCAATGTTTAAGAGGCTTTAGACAGGTTCATGAATAGGCAGGGGATGGGGGGGAGATAGACCATTGGTTTGTTATTGTCACATATACCAAGGTACAGAGAAAAACTTCCGTTTGCGTGCCATCCGGACAGATCATGCCATACATAATTCCATCAAGGTAGTAAAAAGGAAACCGAATGCAGTCTATAGTGTTACAGTTACAGAGAAATTGCAGTGCAGGCAGACAAATAAAGTGCAAGGGCCACAACGAGGTAGACTGGAGATCAAGAGTTCACTTTCCAGTCCGACATGCAACTTAAATTGGCACCGTGGTCAGCACAGACATTGTGGGCCGAAGGGCCTGTTCTAGATTCAATAAATGGCAATTCAGAGAACTTGTTACCAACAGAGGTTTCAGTGGACATGTGAGTTATGCTTTTAAAGAAATCTCTTCTGATTTTTCAGACATTTGGCAGCAGAAACCTGAAGAGAATTGGGGTGATTCTCCAAAGAGGGATCATCATCCTCATGATATTCTGCTTCCCCTGCTGGGCTCTCTTCATTAACACTGAACACATCCTGCTGGCGGTCCATCAGTCTCCCGAGGTGGCCAAGTAAGGGTCCTACTATGTTACTATCTCGTTATTAATAGAACATAGAACATTACAGCACAGTACAGGCCCTTCAGCCCACAATGTTGTGCCGACATTTTATCCTGCTCTAAGATCTATCTAATCCTTCCCTCCCACATAGCCCCCCATTTCTCTATCATTCATGTGGCTGTCTTAAATGTCCCTAATGTATCTGCCCCCACAGCCTCTGCTGTCAGTGCGTTCCACGCACCCACCACTCTATGTGTAAAAAAACTTACCCCTGACATCACCCTGATATCTTCCTCCAATCTCCTTAAAATTATGCTCCACTCCTGTTAGCTATTGTCACCCTGGGAAAAAGTCTCTGACTGTCCACTTGATCTATGCCCCTTATCATCTTGTACACCTCTATCAAGTCACCTCTCATCCTCCTCCTCTCTAAAGAGGAAATCCCAAGCTCACTCAACCTATCCTCATAAGACATGCTCTCCAATCCAGGCAGCATCCTGGTAAATCTCCTCAGCACCCTCTCTAAAGCTTCTACATTCCTCCTATAATGAAGTGACCAGAACTGAACACAATACTCCAAGTGTGGTCTAACCAGAGTTCTATAGAGCTGCAACATCACCTCGCGGCTCTTGAACTCAATATCCTGACTAATGAAGGTCAACACACCATATGCCTTCTTAACAACCCTATCGACCTGCACGGCAACCTTGAGGGGTCTATGGACGTAGACCCCAAGATCCCTCTGTTCCTCCACACCATTAAGAGTCCTCCCATTAACCTTGCTGGATTCTCTAGAAAAAGAAGTCCTCTTTAATTTTGTGTCCAATAGCAGGTCAATGCTGTACCTTGAGACAGCAGAAGGCAGGACCCATGCATGTATTCTCCACAGAATAACGTCACAGCACAGACAGGGACGAGGTTAGGAGGGTTTCCCTGAGATCGTGAGCCAACACACGGTTCTGTTGGCATCAGAATTAGGTTTATTATCACTGATAATGTCATGAAGTTTGGTGTTTTGCGGCAGCAAGTACAGTGCAGACATAAAATTACTATAAGTTACAAAAATAAATAAATAGTGCAAAAAAGGAATAACGAGGTAGTGTTCATGGGTTCATTGGATCGTTCAAAAATCTGATGGCAGAGGGGAAGAAGCTGTTCCTGAATCGTTGAGTGAGGGTCTTCAGGCTCCTGTACCTCCTCCCCAATAGTAGTAACATGAAGAGGGCATGTCTTGGATGGTGAGGATCCTCAGTGATGGATGCCGCCTTCTTGAGGCACCGCCTCTTGAAGATGTCCTCGATGGCGGGGAGGATTGTGCCCGTGATAGAGTTGGCTGAGTCTACAACCCTCTGCAGCCTCTTTCAATCCTGCACGTTGGAGCCTCCATACCACGTGGTGATGCAACCAGTCAGAATGCTCTCCGCCGTACACCTGTAGAAATTGGCAAGACCACTCAAGACCACCCAGGAACGCAAATCACTGAAACGTGAGACTCAACAACAACCTTCCATTTTTAGAGTACCTGTAACATCCAATGGCTCTTCATAGGAACATTATCAAACAAAAGTGATGGACTCTGAGCCAGATAAGGAGACACCAGAGCAGAGGCCTAAAGGTTAGTCAAAGAGGCAGGTTTTAAGGATTATCTTAAAGCTTAGTCAGGGAGGCAGAGAGGATGGAGTGATGTGATAAGGGAAGGACCATAAGACCATAAGATATAGGAGCAGAATTAGGCCATTCAGCCCATCGGGTCTGCTCCCCCATTCGATCATGGCTGATTTTTTTTTCAACCCCGCCTTCTCCCTGTAGCCCTTAACCCCCTTACCAATCAAGAACCTATCAATCTCTGCCTTAAACACACCCAATGACTTGGACTCCACAGCCCCCTGTGGCAACGAATTCCACAGATTCACCACCCTTTGGCTGAAGAAATTCCTCCTCATCTCAGTATTAAAGGGATGTCCCTTTATTCTGAGGCCATGCCCTCGGATCCTAGACTCTCCTACCAATGGAAACATCCTCTCCACGTCCACTCTATCCAGGCTTTTCAGTATCCGGCAGGTTTCAATGAGGTCCTCCCTCGTCCTTCTGAACTCTATCGAGTACAGGCCCAGAGACATCAAACGTTCCTCATTGGTTAAGCCTTTCATTTCAGGGAGGAGGGATTGATGTACCTGTTCTCTGCTGATGGAAGCTCTCAAGTGACAGCAGTCCCAAGAGAACTGGTCCAAAACTAGGCTTGGTATCTTCAGACTGCGATGAGAAGGAAATTCTTAGAAACGTAGAAAATTGCATGCAAAACTCTGACAGGCTGGATGCAGGGAGGATGTTTCGCTCGGTGGGGGAACCTAGAACCAGACATCATCGTCTCAAGATACAGGGTAAGACATTTAGGACTGAAATGAGGAGAACTGTCTTCACTCAGAGGATGGTGAACCTGTGGAATTCTCGGCCACAGAAGGCTCTGAGGGTTAAGTCGCTGAATATATTTAATAAGTAGATTTCTAGACGCACAGGACGTCAAGGGGTATGGGGAGAGAGTGGGAAAATGGTGTTGAGCCGTGATAGTATTGAACAGTGGAGCAATGGCCTACTCCCTCTGCTGTTTCCTATGAATTTCTCCACTCAGATTGTTGCGAAGCTTTGGAATTCTCTATCCTAGAGAGCTGTGGATGTCCAGGTCTTTAAGTATATCCAAGGCTGAGCTGGATTTTGGATTACACAGGGTTCAAGGATTCTGGGATCAGACAGATGAATGAGTTAAGGCTGAAGATCAGATGGACTCTGATATTATTCAATGGCAGAGAAGGTGGAGGGCTGACTCCTCAGTTCTGAAAGCATGTCCCACCAGGCTCAAGGACAGCCCCTATCCCACTGTTAGGTTCCCTAGTACAATAAAATGGACTCTTGACCTCACAATCTACCTCATTATGACCTTGCACCTTATTGTCTGCCTGCACTGCACTTTCTCTGTAACTGTAACACTTTATTCTGCATTCTGTTATTGTTTTGCCTTGTACTATCTCAATGCACTGTGTAATGAATTGATCTGTATGAACGGTATGCAAGACAAGCTTTTCACTGTACTCTGTACAAGTGACAATAACAAACCAATTCAATTCAAGACTTCTCCAAAAATCCCAAAGTCATAAATATGAGATTGTCACCAATAAACTCAAAAGGAAGTTTAGGTCAAACCCCTTCAGCCAAAAAGTGGAGGAAGGAGAAATTTAAGGGGAAGCTGGACAAATAATTGAGGGAGAAAGGGCTGGAAAAGTATTATGGTGGTGGGAGAGGAGAGGGGCAGAGGGGGGGGGGGGGTGGTAACAGGTTGACCATTAATAAAGACACAGACCACAGTTGTGGAAATTAAGGGATATATCAGGGTAGTTCAGGAAAGTGGGGGTGAGTAAATGTGATCTGACTGAATGGCAGAGCAGGTGTGAGGGGGCAAATCTCTTACTACTGCTGCTAGTTCTTAAACCTTGCCGAGCAAACAGGCCTGAGCCTGCACCTGTACCAACTGTCCGGTGTAGACCAGTAATTTGTTCTGTCGTGTCCCTGGGGACAGTGGCTGGGGTGAGATGATTAATAAAAGAAACAAATCAAAGATTTAAAAGAGAAAAATAAGGAGTTGTAAATAAATTAGATGTGACCTTACTGGGATTAAAAACCTCATTCCCTCTGGGAGAGTCAGCACAGGTGAGGGAACCCTTGGCTATTGTCCTTCAGAACTCCGCACAGCTATTGTCAGTTGTCGCTCCTTAACCTGTCATTGGAGGTCAAGCATCGGTCAGTACTTTCTCCTGGCCTGGAAACTTCTATGACTGGCTAAGATCTGAATGTACAATGTTAAGCAAAGTGAGGTAGATTGACAGCGACTCCTGCAACTTGAACTCGGTGATCTTGTCTGGAACTCGATACCTGTGAAGAGCTGAAGCCAGCTGTCAGTTTTGGCGCCCATTCACATTTTACGGGAAGTATCTTGGGAAATTATTTCCAGTCAGGAAATGGGAATAATATTTATTTGCCAGTTATGTGCTAGCTGCCAATTTTTATCATTTGTGCACTTGTACAGAATCATGTCTTTATATTTAGACTAATGATCTTATAAGATAAGATTTCTTTATTAGTCACATGTACATCAAAACACACAGTGAAATGCATCTTTTGCATAGTGTTCTGGGGGCAGCCCGCAAGTGTCGCCACGCTTCTGGCGCCAACATAGCACGCCCACAACTTTGTAACCCGTACGTCTTTGGAATGTGGGAGGAAACCGGAGCACCCTGAGGAAACCCACGCAGACGCGGGGAGAACGTACAAACTCCTTACATACAGCCGCCGGAATTGAACCCGACTCGCTGGTGCTGTAATAGCGTCACGCTAACTGTGCTTGCCCAGTTCTCTCAGTTCCACACAGAGACTGCCTGTGTCCGAACTGTGAGTTGGGGCTGACAGTGTTAGGGCCATTCACTTATTTGCTGCTCACTGTTGTTTTTTCTTCCAGATTATCACAGCTCTACGTATGGATCTTTATCCCTGGTCTTCCTGTAAGTTAATTGACGTAGCATCCAATTTCTTTGCAAACTAGTCAGCGTGAACGTGTGCGTGGCAGATTAGAAGAGTTATACAAAGTTTTCTGTTGAAGCTCCAGGTATATCAGTCACTTTCATGGTAGGCACAGATGAGGCTGGGTTTAGTGCCCACTGTGAGCTGGTTGGCAGTAGGATTGTTCTTGTAGAGTCATACAGCATGGATACAGGCCTTTCAGCCCAACCAGTCCATGCTGACCATGATGTCCACCCAGCCAGTCCCAATTTCCCGCTCGCGCTAATCCCATTTTTTTTTCAGTTTTCCCCACATTCCCATCAACTACCCCCAGATTCTACCACTCACCTGTGCAATATTTACCAGTTAGGCGAGCAACACACTCACCTTTGGGTTGTGGGAGGAAACCCACGCGGTCACAGGGAGGACGTGCAAACTCCACACCGACAGCACCCGAGGTCGGGATTGAACCCGGGTCTCTGCAGCTGTGAGGCAGTGGGTCTACCGTTATCATTAGACTTTAGGGTAAAACTCGGACAGTCCAGAGGTGGCATCATCCATTTTCTGATGTTAGCCCCGACTCTCTGGGTAACAGTTGCACCTCTGGGTCAGAGAGCTGTCAGTGCCAGATCCACCCCACGGACTTGCGTGGGAAATCTAGGCTGGTTCTCCTGACACAGCACTGAGGGAGCGCCACACCGCCGTCCTTCGGGTGAAGTGCTAAACAGAGGCCACACCTGTCCTCTCAGGTTGAGGATTCCCAGGACTGTTTTGATACTGTCCTTCCCAGTATCCCTCAGACCCAGTATCAATATCTCAACCAACACCACTAGAACAGGTTACCCGCTTGTAATCCCAGCATTGTTTGTGGGAGCTTGCTGTGTGCATTTGTCACTGCGTTTTTTACTTTGCAAGTAGCTACATTTTAAAAATACTTGGTAATGATCTGAGAACATAGAACAGTACAGCACAGGAACAGGCCCTTTGGCCCACAATATCTGTGCCAAACACGATGCCAAATTAAACTAATCCCATCTGCCTGCACATGCTCCATATTCCTCTATTCCCTGCATATCCATGTCCCTGTCAAAATTCCTCTTAAATGCTACTGTTGTATCTGTTTTCACTGCCATACCACCACCACCACCACTCTGCGTAAAAAAAAAACTTGCCCCGCACCTCTCCCTTAAACTTACCCCTTCTCACCTCTCGTATTTGATATTTCTACTCTGGAGAAAAAGATTCTGGCTGTCTACCCCATTTATGCCTCTCATAATTTTATAGACCTATCACATGTTCCCTCAGCCTCCTTTCTATCAGCTCCAGAGAAAACAATCCAAGTTTGTCCAACCTCCCTTATAGCTAATACTCTCTAATCCAGGCAGCATCTTGGTGAACCTCCTCTGTACCCTCTCCAAAGCCTCCACATCCTTCCTGTAATGTGGTGACCAGAACTGAACACAATTCTTCAAATGTGGCCCAACCAAAGTTTTGTACAGCTGCAACATGGAGACTTGGCTGAGTGGATTCGGAATTGGCTTGCCCACAGAAGGCGGAGGGAGGTAGTAGGTGGGGAGTGTTCTGCTTGGAGGTCGGTGACCAGTGTGTTCTGCAAGGGTCTGTCCTGGGACCCCTGCTGTTTGTGAATTTTATAAATGACTTGGATGAGGAAGTGGATGGGTTGGTAAGTTTGTAGATGACATGAAGGTTGGAGGTAGAAGGTCACCGTAGGTTACAACGGGATATGGACAGGATGCAGATTTAGGTGGAGAAGTGGCAGATGGGGTTCAATCTGGAAAAGTCTGAAGTGATACACTTTGGAAGATCGAATTTGAAGGCAGAGTACAAGGTTAATGGCAGGACCCTTCGCGGTGTGGAGGAACAGAGGGATCTTGGGGTCCACGTCCACAGATCCCTCAAAGTTGCCGCGCAAGGTGATAGGATGGTTGAGAAGGCATATGGAGTGCTGGCCTTCATTAGTCGGGGGATTGAGTTCAAGAGCCGCGAGGTAATGTTGTGAGGTAATGTTGGTGTTAGACTACACTTAGAGTATTGTGTTCAGTTCTGGTCACCTCATTGTAGGAAGGATGTGGAAGCTTTAGAGAGGGTGCAGAAGAGATTTACCAGGAGCGACACAGGACGAGAGGCGACTTGATAGAGGTGTGTAAAATTATGAGGGGCATAGATAGAGTGGACAGCCAGCACCTTTTTCCCAGGGCAACAATGACCAACACCAGTTTAAGGTCAGAGGAGGAAAGTTAAGGGGAGATGTCAGAGGTAGGTTCTTTACACAGAGTGCGGTGGGTGCCTGGAACACACTGCCGGGGGTGGTGGTAGGGGCTGATACAATAGGGACATTTAAAAGACTCTTCGATAGGCACATGGATGTAAGAAAAATGGAGGGTTATAGCTGTGTAGGAGGGAAGGGTTAGATTGATCAGGGAGTAGGTCCCATACTGTGCTGTACTATTTCATGTTCTATGTAACATGACTTCCTGATTCTTATACTCAAAGCCCTGATAGATGAAGGCAAGAATCCACATGCCTTCTTTACAACCCTATCTATTGCGTTGCCACTTTCAGGGAGCTATGGACTTGGACATTAATGAAAGTGAAAGGTTCTGTATAAATGCATGTCTCTGTAGCTGTGCATAGCTAGAGAAAAAGGATGTTATTTAACTGTGAAGAACCTTACAGGTGAAGTCAATCCTTTCCTCATTGAATGTCCCGACACCAGTTCATCCCTGCAGAGAATAGATGGACAGGAAACTTCGGCTAACATATATTTTGAATCATTTGCAGGATGTGTGTATCCCCAGCAAGGTCAATGCTTATTGCTTGGTCTCTAATTACCCTTGAATTGAATGACTGAGCCATTTCAGAGGACAGAAATTACATAAACTTAGAGGGCCTCCCCAGGTTATAGGAGAGTCCTGTTCCTGAGAAATGTTCGTAACTCAAACAGTTCACAAGTGGGACGAACAGTCAGGAACAGAGTTCCCACACAGGAGATGTTTGCAGAGGTGGGTTGTCCCATTGGAACAGACAGTCTGGAGAAGCATTTTAAATCTCATTTTGCCATTCTTAGTTTTAAAGCCAATATTAACAAGTTTATCCTGAGCCTCTCTCAGGCTAATAAATGATATTTTTTTAAAGGTTGTTAAAAGGTTTTAAATGCAACACACAAAAATCTGGAGAAACTCAGCGGGTCAGGCAACATCTTTGGAGGGAAACGGACAGTTGATGTTTCAGGTTGAGACCCTTCATCTAGACTGGACCACCCTCTGTCTTCTACAGGCAAGCCAGTTTTGGATCCACACAGCCAATTCTCAACTGACCCCGTGCATCCGAACTTTCTTGATTAACTGATTATATGGGACCGTGTCAAGAGCCTTACTTGTCTTCTTGGTTCCTGTTTGGGGGCAGGATTGTAAAAGAGGAGGCAAGGGTAGGCAGGGAGGGAGGGTGTGAGGGGTCAGCCAAACTTGCCCAGCTCTCTGACTTGAATTCTCAAAGCTGATTGGTTCATGGCGGGCAGGAAGCAGTCTACAGGTCAAGCTCCAGCTTTGAAGAGAAGCGTGACCTTCCCTTCATTTCACTCTCGACAGTGGTCACTCATCGATCGGCCATCCTAACTCCTACCCTCTTTCTGCAGGCAGCGTTTCTGTATCAGTTGGAGATCCGTTATCTTCAGAATCAGGTACTGTCACCCAACACCAGTTTTGGCAAATGGGGCTGATTTCAGTGTTTGATGGAGATACCCAGCACGTCAAGCAGCATCCGCGGAGAGAGAAGCAGAGCTGGCGTTTCAGGTCGACGACCTTTCATTAGAACCTGGAGAAGTTAGAAATTAACATGTTTTACATTTTCAGAGAAGGGGGAGGAGTGGGGAGCACACAGGGGGTAGAATTGAAGGTCAAGAGAGGCTGAGGGACATACATGATGGTGGAAGAGGACAGTGAGAGCTTGTTAACCAGCTGGAGAAGGTAATGAGGACAGAAGGGAACGATTTTAAAATACCAATGCTGGATCCCTGAGATGCAACACAGTTCTGACTTGGTAAGACACAAACCAGAAAGAACGGCTATCTGACGTCTTTGAGTCCCTGTGACCGCCAGGTGTCCAGTCAGAGTATGTGCTGATGTTCCTCCAGCTTTCATTGGACGTCATTGGAACAGTACTGGAGGTTAAAGATAAAGAGGTCTATCTTTTGGTTGGAAAATGAGGAGAGGCAATATAGAATGAAGGATACTGTTCTAAGAGGGGTGCAGGAGCAGGGGGACAAATCATTGAAAGTGGCAGGGCAGATTAAGAAAGCAATTCAAGTTTATTATTGTCGTAGGCATACATACCCAGGGTATAAATGCCAGCAAATTTAGTTTTCTGCAGCAGTAGCACAGTACCTTACAAGTGTAAGTTAACATAAATTAACATGAATTATATATAGCTCATGCACGCACAAAAATATACACAAAATAAGCATAACGACACTAGTGCAAGAGTGAGAAAGAAGTGTAGTCCATGGTAGTGTCAGGTAGCAGTTACTGGGACGTACAGAGCTCTGGGCTTTGTCAACAGAGAGACAGGGTATAAGAGCAGTGACGTTGTGCCGAATCTTTATAAAACACTAGTCGGGCCTCAGCTGGATGTTGTGCTCAGTTCTGGTTACCATATTATGGGAAGATGTGAAGGTGTTAGAAAAGGTCTGAAAGGATTTACGAGGATGGTTCCTAGGATGGGGGACGACCGTTACAAGGAGAGATTAGAGGGGCTGGGGCTGTTTTCCTTAGAAAAAAGAAGGTTGATGGAGGATTTGATGGAAGTATATAAAATGATGATGGGTCAGGATAGAATGGATAGTGGGACACTGTTCCCATTGGTAGAGGGGGTCGAGCACTAGAGGCCACAAGTGGGAGGAGGGTTAAGAGTGACTGGAGGAGTATGTGGACTGCACCGGCTACCGATGAGGAGGAGGCAGGTCCCCTGTGGCCTGGGGAGGGAACTGGATGGTAAAGAAAAGTCTGCAAGGCGACGGAGAAATGGCTCAGGTGCGGGGACTGGATACTCGGGCAGAGAGCAGCCATGTACACAACGGGCTAAATCCCTTCCTTCTGTAAGGGAACTGGTGTATGATTCTGTAGGTCAGAGTGAGTACAGGATGGAGAATTACAGACAACTGGGAGTTTGGGTCCCAATATCCAGGACCCAAACAGTGATTCACTTGCACTTCTTCCCATGTAGTGTGCTTCATTAAATGTTAAGGATATGGTCTCCTGTATCCTGGCAAAACCAAATTCAGATTGGGTGGCCACTTTACAAAACTCCTCCATTCAGTCCTCGAGGGTGACCTTGAGCTTGCAGTTGCTGTCACATTAATTCTCTGTCCTGCCCCCGCTTGTTTCTCGTCTTTGGCCTCCTGCTTTGATCACTGTCTGTATCGATGGTGGAGGTGGAGGTGGTCGAGAGGCTCAAGTTCCTAGGTGTAAATGTCACCAACAACTTGTTCTGGACCAGCCATGTGGACACTATGGCCAAGAAAGCACACCAACACCTCTACTTCCTCAGAAGATGACGGAGTAAATGGTTTTGTGGCTAAGTTTGCGGATGACACCAAGATAGGTGGAGGAGTAGGGAGTATTGAGGAGACAGGAAGGTTGCAGAGAGACCTAGGTAGTTTAGGAGAATGGGCAAGGAAATGGCAGATGAGATTCAATGTTGAGAAATGTGCAGTTGTACACTTTGGAAACAGAAATAAATGGGCAGATTATTATATAGAAGGAGAGAAAATTCAAAGTACAGAAGTACAAAGGGACTTGGGGGTACTCGTACAGGATACCTTAAAGGTTAACCACCAGGTTGGATCGGTGGTTAAGAAAGCGAATGCTATGTTGGCATTCATTTCGAGAGGTATAGTGTATAAAAGTAAGAAAGTGATGAGGCTCTACGGGACACTAGTGAGGCCTCATTTGGAATACTGTGTACAGTTTTGGGCCCCATATCTTAGGAAGGATGTGCTGATGTTGGAGAGGGTTCAGAGATTTATGAGGATGATTCCCGGAATGAATGGGCTTATGTATGCTGAGCGTTTGTCGGCTCTTGGACTGTACTCACTGGAGTACAGAAGAATGAGAGGGGACCTCATAGAAACATTTAAAATATTGAAAGGACTGGACAGAGTAGATGTGGCCAAGCTGTTTCCCTTGGTGGGTGAGTCCAGGGACCAGAGGGCACAATCTTAGAATTAGAGGGTACAGGTTTAAAACAGAGATGAGGAGAAATTTCTTTAGCCAGAGGGTGGTGAATTTGTGGAATTCCTTGCCGCGTACGGCAGTGGAGGCCAGATCATTGGAGGTGTTTAAGGAAGAGATAGATAGATATCTAATTAGTCGGGGTATCAAGGGATATGAGGATAAGGCCGGAAATTGGGGTTAGAATAGATCCCCCCCCCCCCCAGTTTCTCATTTCTTTTTCTTTTTTCCCTTTGGAGCAGACTCGATGGGCCGAATGGCCTACTTCTGCTCCCTTGTCTTGTGATCTTGTGAGAAGCCGAAGGAAATTCGGCATGCCTCCAATGACTCTTGCCAATATTTTACTGATGCACTATAGAAAGCATCCTATATGATGCATCACTGCTTGGTACGGCAACGTATGAAATGATCTGTCCAGATGGCACACAAACTAAAACTTTTCGCTGCATCTCGGTGCATGTGACAAGAATAAACCAATTCTAATTCCAAATTCCAATGTAAGCTCAAAGATCAGCAGCTCACCTTCCAACTAGGCACGTTCCAGATGTCCGCACTGAACATTGTATTCAACAATTTCGGATAATCAACCTTCCCAGTTTGCGTCGGAACTGTCCAGTTCAAATGAAAGATCAGCAACCTGTAATGTTATAGACACAAGAGGCTACAGATGCTGGAAATCTGCAGCAACACCGGAGGAACTCAGCAGGGCAGGCAGTATCTTTGGAGGGAAACACAAGAACCCGTAACGTTAACATAATTGCTCATTCTGCACAGACGCTGCCTGGCCTGCTGAGTACTTTCCTGTATTGTTTTGCACTCCACAGTTCTGTTCTTTTTCCCTCTCTCTTGTCTCTAGTTACACCTCCTTCAGGCAGGTCAACTGCAAACAACAGGCCTACACCACCCTCTCTCCGTCAGCACCAACACCACTTATGTCATTCAGCTTCTCTTGCTTTCCGTCCTATCACAGACATTTCTTTTGCTCTCTCCGCCCCTCCTCCTATTCTGCAACAGAAAACATGTTTTACTTCTAACGTCAACAGTGCTTCTCTCTCCGCAGATGCTGCCTGACCCGCTGGGCATTTCTAACGTTTTCGGTTTTAATTTCAGATCTCCCACACCTGTGGTGTTCTGCTTCTCCATGTTAATGATTGTTGCTTTAAACCACTTGTGAAATTCTTCAGTTTCATTTCCCTTGAAGTTCAGCTGCCTTCAGGTAGAAGATTCATTTGTAAGTGCAGAGGATGCGTAGCGAGTGGATGTTGAAAGTGGAAACTATTCCAGGTGGCACGGTGCTGGAGCAGGTTTGCCCCCCACGATTGCCCACACGGTAAGTTCCTGATCTCAGTGGTGCCTTTATGGGGAGGCAGTGAGCGGAGGCCTGGTGTTTCCCCATGGAGAGAGAAGAGGAGATTAAAGGGCAAAACATCTTGGAATGGGGGTAGAGGGAAGGGAGGCCCCTCCACACCTCATGCCCAGAGAGGTGGTCATCTGGCAAACATAACCAATGGAGAGAACTGTTGGGAGTAAGTGCTAGAACAAAGTTAGCAAGCTCACCCAACATCTGCTACCTCATTAACAAGCTCAGTTCATTATTCTAAGATGAGTGGCTTTTCACTAGACTCCGTATCCATACCCCAGTCTAAGAAAGATATGGAAAGTGAAAGCTCTGAGGAGTCCACAGACGCTGCCTGACCTGCTGAGTATTTCCAACGTTCTCTCGTTCTATTGCAGTGAAAGGTGCAGGTCAGCTCTGGTTTCATGGAATGGTGGAACCAGCCTGAAGGGCTGAATGGCCTCCTTCTGTTCCAGGGTAATTCCCACAGTAGTGCACTGAAGGGTCGCCTCTGGAGGAGAGAATATGCAACAATGTACTACAGAAAGAAAAGTTCTCCAGGATCTGATACTTAGTCTACACATGCCCATTGGAGCAGATTTTCCAATTGACCCATCAGTGTTTGATTAGTGAGTTATCAGTTGGCGCCGTAGTGTTGGGACTTCAGTGATGGATGCCCCAGTTGTGGAACTGTCCCGGGTGTGAACCAGTCCTGGGACGTTGGATGGGCCACTGCTCCCTCTGGGGCCAATCTTCCCTTACAGGACCACAAGCAAAGGCAGAGATATGGGCCATGGTGGGAGAGGGAGGGAGGGAGAGACAGACAGAGAAGCATTGGGGAGGGAGGGGGAAAGGCAGAGAGGCATGTACAGAGGGTGAGAGTGAGGCACACACACAGAGGGTGAGAGTGAGGCACACACACAGGGTGAGAGAGGCAAAGAGAGCAATAGAAATAGGAGAGAGGCAAAAGCAGCTGTGTGTGTGTGTGTGTGTGTGTGTGTGTGTGTGTGTGTGTATCTGCATGTGTGTGTATCTGTGCGTGTGTGTGTGTGTGTATCTGTGTGTCTGTGTACCTCTGTGTGTGTGTGTGTGTGTCTGTGTTTCTCTGTGTCTGTATGTGTATGTGTTTCTGTGTGTGTCTCTCTGTGTGTTTGTGTGTGTGTCTGTGTGTGTCTGTGTATCTATCTCTGTGTGTGTCCGTGTGTCTATCTGTGTGTGTAGGTGTCAGTGTGTGTTTCTGTGTGTGTGTCTCTCTCTGTGTTTGAGTGTGTATCTGTGTGTGTGTTTCTGTGCATCTATCTGTGCCTGTGTATGTGTGTGTGAATGGAAGGCAGACTGTAGTGAAACAGTCTTAAGTTGTAAGGACTTACCTTGCCCAATCCTGTGAGGTTATATTTTTCTGGACACTGATCAGTAGAGCGGGGGATGTTGTCTGAAGCAGACACCCCCTGGAATTCTCCAGGATCTGGAAGAGTGCTGCTAGTTCTTAGCTAGGTCTTAGCTGCAAGTCTCAATGCCGGCAGCTGCAAGAAATTCTATAAGAGATTTTCATCACGCCGGGTGTTTCTGAAACAGCGTGACATCTCACGAGGGAGCCTGACACTGCTTTTTTTTAAAACAACACTCAATTATCACAGTCTTTCTCAAGCATTCTAAAAATAGTATTTGGGAGACATCTATGATGGTTTAATGCAGGAAAATGAAACATCCAGATTTCTTGGCCTCCACACTTAACATCACATTCACCGATTTGGTCTGAGCTCTTAACTGGATTAAGGTTCTGTAAAGGCCTGTAGGATTTATTTTCCATGTTCAAGATGTTAAGTACAGACAGATTGTTATTATACATTTTTCCAGAAGGCAGAGTGACACACAGCTAGTATCTTACAATCCAACTTGTTCTGGTATTTGGTCTGACATGTGCTGTTTGTTGGAACTCGGGATTTTCTACACACAGAGGTAGAGACCCCATCAACATCTCATCAAAAACTCACTCAATGAGTCTTCAGACACAATAGTCGAATAGGAGATGAATTCATTCACCACTGTGCTCCCGGTGGTCAAGCATTTAACAGACTTTGGCTTAGCCATTAATGCTGTTAACAGCCATTTGCCTAAAGAATTTACACCATGTTGCTCCATCAACTGGCTTTTCCACTACAACCTGCCTTAACTTTGTCCCCCTACTGAATGGGATCAAGATTGATTGTGTGAAAACCTGGCAAATGGAGTTTAATGTGGGGAAATGTGAGGTCATGCACTTTGGTAAGAGGAATCAAAAGACAGATTATTATTTAAATGGAGAGAGACTACAAGTGAGTGAAGTTCAGGAGGATCTAGGTGTTCTAGTGCACAAATCACAAAAAATTCACAAACAGGTCCCACAGGAAGGCAAACAGCCTATTGGCCTTTATTGTGAAGGGGCTGGGGTTCCAGAAGGGAGAGATTTTGTTGGCAGTGGTACAGGGTGTTGGTGAGGCCACACCTGGAGTACTCTGCACAGGTTTGGTCCCCTTACCTAAATAAGGATGTAGCAGCGTTGGAGACAGTCCAAAGGAGATTCACCAGGCTGATTCCTGGGATAAGAGGTTGTCCTATCGAGAGAGGCAGGACAGTTTGGGTCAGTATTCCTTGGAGTTTAGAAGAATGATGGGTGACCTTATTCAAACATATCAGATCCTAAGGGGGCTCGACAGGGGAGATGCCGGGATGTTTTCACTTGTGGGAGAGTCACAGACAAAGGGGACACGGATACAAAATAAGGCGCCGGTCATTTAAAACTGAGGTACAGAGGGCATTCTCTGGAATTCTCTGCCCCTGAGGGTGGTGGGGGCCAGATCATTAGATATATTTAAGGTGGAGATAGATAAATATTTGAAAGATCGGGGACTTAAGGGTTACGGGGAACTGGCCCAGAAGAGGAATTGAGGCCAGTGTAGATCAGCCATGATCATATTGAATGGCGGGGCAGGTTTGAGGGGCCAAGTGGCCTCCTGATCCTGTTCTCTTGTGTTCTTGTGAGGTACCAGGTGACACAACAACACATCAGTTCATCTCCGATTTGACTGTGGTCAACGACTGGTTTCTGAAAAGGTGTTAGCCGTTATCTGTCCTTACGTGTCAATTATCCCATGGTCCGTCATTGGAGAACAAGTCCACTCTCTCTGAATCCTGCCCCTGTACTTATGCTTAACCATCAAAAGTGGATTCTTGGTCTTTTTCCTCACTGGGATCTTGCTGAGCACAAATTGGCCACCGTGTTTCTCAGCATCACAGCTAAGTCTACCCAGCAAAAGCATTTCATTGAGTGTAAGAAGCTTGGCTGCGTTCTGAGGTTGCCAAAGGTGCTAGCAAAATGCACCTTTCCTCTGTGAAGGGGTGCATTTATCAACCAGGGAGGTAGAACTGAACCCAGTAATAGCCCACTGATCCTGTTGTTGACTCCTTAAACCAGAGGTGAAAGTGTCTGACTCCATCGATACGCATGGGTTTAATCAACAAGACAGTACCGGTAAGAATCCTAGGGATGCAGGGCACAGAAATTGCCCTCACGCCCCACCTTGCCCACGCCGAGCTTGATGCCTATCCACACTAAATTTACGTGTATCTTTCTGCTTTCCTATCCAAGTACCTGGTCAATGGCTTTTCAACGCTGTACCAGTATCTTCTTCCACTCTCTCCTCTGCCAGCTCGTTCCACATATTCACCACCCTCTGTGTGAAAAACCTGCCCCTCAGATCTCCTTTAAATTCCCCCCCTCTCACCTTAAACCTGTGCCCTCTAGCTCTAGACTCCCTTCACCTGGGAAAAAAGATTCTGTCTTATCTATGCCCCTCATAGTTTTGTAAACCTCCGTATAGTTTAAAAGATATTTGGACAGGTACATGGATAAGATAGGTTCAGTGGGATATGGGCCAAATCCAGGCAGATGGGACTAGCTCAGGTAGGCATCTTGGTTGACGTGGATGAGTTGGGCCGAAGGGCCTCTTTCTGTGCTATATCGCTCAAGGTCTCAGCTTCGTACGTTCCAGTGGGAATAAACCCAGCCTATACAATCTCTCCTTATGAGTACACCCTTCCATTCCAGGCAACATCTTGGTGAATCTTTTCAAAGCCAAGTTTATTGTCACGTGCACAGGTGCAATGAAAAACTTACAGCAGCGTCACAGGCACTCTCTCTGTTGCTACCACATCCTTCCAACCATTGAGGTCTGAGTCAGATCAGCCATGATCATTCCAAATGGCGGGGCAGGCTTGAGGGGCCGAGTGGTCTCTCCTGCTCCTATTTTCTTGTGTTCTTGTCAGGTTAAATTAGTGACCGAGATATATTTGTGGAAATGGAACTGAGGGAGCCAGATCAGAGGTGCCGACCACGCAAGAGAGGAAGGGACCATCTGCCATTTTATTTGCAAACTCGGCCAGGAAACCGATCAGTTTACAATCATTGTTTTATTTAAATTATCTCCTCCATATCCAGCGGCAGGCACCTCGCAGGCGACCATCCTGCCTGGAGGTTAGCCTTGCCAAATCTGGGTGACTTGACCTCCAGTTTCTCTCTTGCCCTCTCCAGGGAAAGTTCCTATCAATCTCTCATCGCCAATTGATTAGTCTATTAGGGTGGATGGACCACTCTTTAGGCGAGTGGTCTATATGGCCCAAATGTTGTTATCTCACTCTCGGTCAAGGATTACATTTTTTCCCTTTGAAGAAAAGAATCTCCACTCCAGTGGTTTTGATTGTGGTTGCACAGGAGTCCCCTGGAATGTGGTCCAAGTGACCTTTCTTCAACTATGACCCTGGTCGAATGTCAGACTAAGCTGAGGTCTGCTTTGGCTTCACCTGACAGATCGCCCATCCTCTTTGCCAAGGTCACGGGAGGACAATTAATGAAGGGGACTCAAGTCAGTTACCACCCCACACTTGCACCTCAGACCCCCTCCAACCCGAGGCCAAGTCAAGACAAGTTTATTGTCGTGTACACAAGTACAGTGAGGCACAGGTACAATGAAAGACTTGCTTGCCGCAGCATCACGGGCACTTAGGTACAGACAACACACAGAATATAAATTATACAAGACAGTGACGAGAAAAAAAACCCTAACCCTAATGCATAAACAAGACCGTAGTGCAAAAAAATCAAAGACAAGTCCATGGGAGTGCAAGAGGTGGTCTGTAGTTTTCCATTGCTGAGGTAGGGTTGGGGTTGTGCAGGTCGGTTCAAGATCCATTGTAGGGTTGAAGGGAAGTAGCTGTTCCCGAACCTGGTGGTGTGGGACTTCAAGCTTCTGTACCTCCTGCCCGATGGGAGCTGCGAGAAGATGGCATGGCCCGGATGGTGGGGATCTTTGGTGATAGATGCCAAAAGTCAGTTGTGAGCTTCAGTGATTTGGACTGATGTGAGATGGAACAGAGGGAGCCATTGTCTCTCGGTATCTCCCACTGACTCATTTCTCCACTCCCTCCGTGGATAATAGCCTGAGCTCCACACCAACAGTAGAGTCGAGGGGACAATTTAAACCTTTGACCACAACATAAAACAGGCAACATTGGGTGTCAGTTTACAAATCAGCAAAGATTTATAACTCCAGTTGACCCATCTTCCACACTATAGCAGTGGCCAAGAAGAGATCGTTCCACCATTTAGCCGGATCATGACCAGTCCATAAGTACCACATTGGCCGTGAAAAGCTTTGGGACTTCCTGAGGTTGCAAAGGACACAATAGAAATCTAAGACTTTATACTGTCTCCCAATGCCCGAATTCCCCCAAGGATTGAGGTGAATGAAAGGACTTCATTGCTCTGTTTTGCAAAGGGAAGGCAGGCTCCATAATCCCTACGTTAACCAGGATGTTGGGCAGCCCGCTCCCTGCACCTCCGTCATCGCTTCTCCCTCATCATTCTCGAGGAGCCGTAGCTGCCTGATGACAACCCTCCCCTGAGCCTTCCTCCCTCTCTCCCCTGCTACACTGCAGCTTGGCTGAGATCAGCTCTACATGGGAGGGATCGCAACCTGGGTGAACTTCAACACACTGTGCCACCACGTCACATCCTGATTAGGGTATGTAGGCTACAGTCAAAGGCAACAGCCAGGAGGACTGACTTCCTTTCATCTGCTCTCCAGGGGATCACTTTGCCGCAAGTCTTCACGGGACTCATAGCCAATGTCTTCAACGCTGTGGTAAATTACCTCCTTCTCTACGTGCTAACTCTGGGAGTGCTGTAAGTACGCCTTCTCTCTTTTCACTCAAAGATAGCTGTAATGATTCCTCTGCTTCATGCATGCTTTCACCTCCTCTCCCTACCCCCCCCCCCACTGGAAATGTAGATGACTTCCAGCCCCACAGAGCTGTTCCATCAATCAGCTGGATATGGCCAATCCATGCCTCACCTTTCCATTATTAGTGTCCCGTCTTGGAATCCATACACCAGGGTACAGCTGGTCATGAGCAACACAAATCTAAGCTCTTTTAAAAGTTGATTAAAACTAAGTAACACTGCTGCGGAACACTATGAATAGAACATAGAACACTACAGCAAAGTACAGGTCCCTCGGCCCACAATATTGTGCCAACATTTTATCCTGCTCTAAGATCTATCTAACCCTTGCCTCCCACATAGCCCCCCTCATTTCTCTATCATTCATGTAGCTATCTAAAAGTCTCTTAACTGTCCCTAATGTACCTGCCTCCAGAACTTCTGCCGGCAGTGCGTTCCACGCACCCACCACTCTCTGTGTAAAAAACTTACCTCTGACATCCCCCTTATACCTTCCTCCAATCACCACAAAATTATGCCCCGTCATGTTAGCCATTTTCACCCTGGGAAAAGTCTCTGACTGTCCACTGGATCTATGCCTCTTATCATCTTGTACACCTCTATCAAATCGCCTCTCATCCTCCTTCTCTCCAAAGAGAAAAGCCCCAGCTCGCTCAACCTATCCTCATAAGACATGCTCTCCAATCCAGGCAGCATCCTGGTAAATCTCCTTTGCACCCTCTCTAAAGCTTCCACATCCTTTCTATAATTAGTCAAACAGAGCTGAACACAATACTCCAATTGTGGTCTAACCGGAGTTTTATAATGTATAACATATTAGGGAAAATAAATAAAAAGGATGTACGATACAGGAATAGACAAAGGGAAATGCTACAAGCTATAATAGAGTACACGCATTGTGGCAGCTTTTTACTCTCATGATCTTACATCAAGTTCATTGTTGTCATATGCCTAATATCCAGGGTATAAATGCCATGAAAATTAGTTTTTGGCAGCAGCAGCACAGTACATTACAAACGTTATGTAGTTGTGGAGACTGGATCATTAGAATATTTAAAGAGGTGGATAAACTTTGGAAAGATCGAAGAATTGGGGGCTGTGGGGAACGTACAGAGGAGGAGATCAGGTCTGGGGTAAATCAGCCATAGTCATATTGAAGGGGCCAAGTGGCCTACTTCTCCTGTTTTCTTGTGTTCTTGTGACTTCCAGTATTAGACCTCCTGTGTGTGGTTCTGGGTGGTGCACTTACAGAAGGACAACACGACCTTCGGGCAGGCAATCAGATTGGTACCACAGACCCTCACTGCTGATTTGAGGGTGACTTGGCCACCAAGGCAAGTGGGACACTGTCTTGACAGTCCTGATCTATTCCAAACCTGTTTATATGCGTAAAGGTATACAGCATGGGAACAGGACGTCCAACTCACCAAGTCTGTGTTGACCATCATCAAACACCCAATCCTATATTAACCACAGTCTTTATTCTCCCCACATTCCCATTAACTCCCCCTAGATCCTACCACTCACCTACGCTCCAGCTAGTAATTTACAGTGGCCAATTAACCTACCAACCCATGCGTCTTTGGGATGCAGGAGGAAACCGGCGCTCCACCACGCGTTCGAAGGGGGAACGTGCAAACACCACCCAGACAGCACCTGAGGTCAGGATCGAACCCGGGTCTCTGGTGCTGTGAGGCAGTGGCTTTACCCGCTGAGCCTCATTCGTTGTGTAGCAACCCAGATTTTGAAACATTTTTAACACGTCATCTGGTGTTTTCCAGGGGGTCAGCTGCTGCCAACGTTGCTTCTCAGTACTTTCAAGTTATTCTCCTGTTTCTGTACATTCGATGGAAGAAGTTGCATGTCAGGACATGGACAGGTGTGTGTTCACTGCTGGTTTCCTAGTGTCTGCTGTGGCTCGATGTTCTTCCCTGACGTTGGACCAGTAACCCCATCCCTTTTACCCTAGGTTGGTCGGCTGACTGCCTGCAGGAGTGGGGCAACTTTGTCCGACTGGCCATCCCCAGCATGCTTATGCTGTGCATTGAGTGGTGGACCTATGAAGTTGGGACTTTCCTAGCAGGTAATCAACTGCCTATTGAAAATTCTCGACTCCTTGCCATTAAGGACAATGGGAAATTCTGTCATAGAAACTCCGAATACTCCGTCATAGAACCACAGGAAGATGTTCCACCATGGGTGATCTATGACTAGACCCACCTTATCCCCAAGTCTCAATAACTATGGTTAACAAAAAGCCGTGCATCTCAGAACAATTAACCTGGTACCAATTGCTGTTGGGAGGAGCCAGTTCCCTCTGTGAAACATACTGGATTCCAGTCAGAAAGTGCTGCCTCGTTGGTGAGACCACACTTGGAGTACTGCGCACAGTTCTGGTCACCCAGCTATAGGAAGGATGTGATTAAGCTGGAAAGGGTGCGGAAAAGATTCACAAGGATGTTACCGGGACTGGAGAGCTTGAGTTATAAGGAGAGACTGAATAGGCTGGGTCTGTTTTCCCTGGAGTCTAGGAGGCTGAGGGGTGACCTTATAGAGGTTTATAAAATCATGAGGGGCATAAATAGGGTGAATGGTTGCAGTCTTTTCCCCCAGAGTGGGAGAGTATAAAACTAGAGGGCATAGGATCAAGGTGAGGGGGAAAGATTTCAAGGGGATCTGAGGGGCAGGTTTTTCACACAGAGGGTGGTGGGTGTGTGGAATGGGCTGCAAGAGGAGGTGGTAGAGGTGGGTACAGTTACGACATTTAAAAGATATTTGGACAGCTACATAGTTTAGAGGGATATGGGCGAAACGCTGGCAAATGGGACGAGCTCAGGTAGGCACCTTGGTCAGCATGGACGAGCTGGGCCGAAGGGCCTTTTTCTGTGCTGTATAACTCTACGTCTCTACCACTCTAACTTTTAGACTCTGTCCAAGTCCCACATTTCCCAAGTATTGGGAATAGTCTCCCTCAGCCTCCAGTTTCCATTAGCTTCTAAATTCCAGTGAGTACAACCTGAGTTTCTTTAACAGCCCATTTCCAAATTAAGAGATTTCTTATCAGCGAGCTGGCCTCCTGTAGTGGGGCTGTTTCTAAGCCTGCTTACCGAATAACTGTCCCAGGGAACCTGCCACAGGGTCTGTGGGATGCCCTGCTGCTTAACACTATTCTTTATGGCTGTAAGGAATCTGAGAAGACTCCTCAAGCAATAAGCTAGAGCAAATAAAATGGGGAAGGTTTGGGCCAGCGAACTGAAATATCAGATAGCTCCTAATAAATCCCCCAAAAAATCAGGAGAACTTCCTTTAGTTCATAGATTCCTCAAGGATGCCGCGCAGGTCGATAGGGTTGTTAAGAAGACGTATAGTGTGTTGACCTTCATTAGTCAGGATACTGAGTTCAAGAGCCGCAAGGTAATGTTGCAGCTCTATGGAACTCTGGTTAGACCACACTTGGAGTATTATGTTCAGTTCTGGTTGCCTCATTATAGGAAGGATGTGGAAGCTTTAGAGAGGGTGCAGAGGAGATTTACCAGGATGCTGCCTGGATTGGAGAGCATGTCTTATGAGGATAGGTTGAGTGAGCTAGGGCTTTTCTCTTTGGAGAGGAGGAGGATGAGAGGTGACTTGATAGAGGTGTACAAGATGATAAGAGGCGTAGATCGAGTGGACAGTCAGAGACTTTTTCCCAGGGTGAAAATGGCTAACATGAGGGGGCATAATTTTAAGGTGATTGGAGGAAGATACATGGGGGATGTCAGGGGTAAGTTTTTTTTTTACACAGAGAGTGGTGGGTGTGTGGAACGTACTGCCGGCAGAGGTTGTGGGGGCAGATACATTGGAAACATTTAAGAGACTCTGAGGCACATGAATGATAGAAAAATAGGGGGCTATGTGGGAGGGAAGGGTTAGATAGATCCTAGAGCAGGATAAAATGTCGGCGCAACATCGTGGGCTGAAGGGCCTGTACTGTGCTGTAGTGTGTTTACGCAGAGCGTGAGGGTGTGGGATTCACTTGTTTAGGGGGCGACTGAGATCAATAGCATGTATGCAGGTGAGGGGAGGGTGGGTTGTAGGCAAGAGAGAAAGGGTGAGATGAAGAAGTGCAGGAAGATGTTCATCCAAGGCAAAAATGCCAGTAAAACATAAATGGGCTGAGTGGCCTCTGAGGTAAATCCTAAAACCAAGCAGCTTCTGAAGAAGTAAACTCGGGTCCAGGGAAGTCTGATGGCAGTGGAAGCGGATTGACTTGAAACTTTCCAAAGGGAACTTGATATGGAAGGCACTCCCTCCCCTCCTGCCCAGCACAACTTTATGCTGCTCCCTGTTGAATAGCAAAACAGCCACAGAATGACATATGTTAGTTTGGGCGTGACATCAAATCTACACAGAAGAACCAAGAACATAGAACAGTACAGCACAGAACAGGCTCTTCGGCCCACAATGACATAGCTAATCCCACCTACCTACAGAATGCCCAAATCCCTCCATTTTCCTCTCATTCATGTGCCCATCCAAGCCCCTCTTAAAAGCCCCCAATGAATTTGCCTCCACCACCCTATCTGTTCTGTTCTGAACCTACCCCCTCTCACCTTTTATGCATGCCCTCTGGTATTGGATCGCTCAGTAATGGGAAAAAGATCTCGCTTGTCCACCCTATCTGTGCCCCTCATAATTTTATACACTTCCAACAGATCACCCCTCAGCCTCCGCCACTCCAGAGGAAAGACCCCAAGTTTGTCCAGCCTCTCCTGATAGCACATGCCCTCTAATCCAGGCAGCATCCTAGTAAACCTCCTCTGCACCCTCTCTAAAGCCTCGATGTCCTTCCTATGGTGAGGTGACCAGAACTGCACGCAATACTCTAAATGCAGCCTAACCAGAGTTCCACCGGAGAGATACAGGTCTAACGCAGGCAAATAGGACAAGTGTAGATAGGTGTCATGGTTGGCATGAACAGGTTGAGCCATAAGGTGCATTTCTGTGCATACAGCTCTGTGACTCCATGAGGGCAGATGCATCGGACACCACCACCCTGATGTTTCCTCACCAAGTCATGGAGATCCTGACTTGGAAATATATCGTTGGTTGTTCATTGCTACTGGTTCTAGACCCTGGATCTCCCTCCCCATCAACATCTTCCCCAGAGGGAGTCTAGCAGTTCAAGAAGATGGCTCACCACACCTTCTCTAGAGCAAGTGGGGGTGGGGAATAAATGTTGGCTTTGTCATCAATGCCCACTTCCCGACAAGAGAATAAAATAAAATATTTGCATGTGCGATACTTCACACTATTGCCAGGATTGAGGGCAGAACATACAAGCCCTAGCTTGCTCAACCTCTCCTCATAAGACATGCTCTCCAATCCAGGAAGCATCCTCGTAAATCTCCTCTGCACCCTCTCTAAAGCGTCCACATCCTTCCCATAATGAGGCGACCCGAACTGAATACAATACTCCAAGTGTGCTCTAACCAGAATTTTAGGGAGCTGCAACATTACCTCATGGCTCTTGAATTCAGTACCCCGAATAATGAAGGCCAACACACCATACACCTTCTTAACAACCCTATCAACCTGCGTGGCAACCTTGAGGGATCTATGGACGTGGACCCCAAGATCCCTCTGTTCCTCCACACTGCTAAGAGTCCTGTCATTAACTTTGTATACTGCCTTCGAATTCGATCTCCCGAAATGTATCACTTCACACTTCTCCGGGTTGAACTCCATCTGCCACTTCTCAGCTCAGCTCTGCATCCTATCAATGTCCTGTTGTAATCTACAGCAACCTTCTACACTATCCACAACACCACCAACCTTTGTGTCATCTGCAAACTTACTAACCCACCCTTCCACATCCTCATCCAAGTCATTTATAAAAATCACAAAGAGCAGGGGTCCCAGAACAGATCCCTGCGGAACACTACTAGTCACCAACCTCCAGGCAGAATATGCTCCATCTACAACCACCCTCTTGTCTTCTATGGGAGAGCCAATTCTCAATCCACACAGCCAGGTTTCCCTGGATCCCAAGCCTCCTGATTTTCTGAATGAGCCTTCCATGAGGAACTTTATCAAACGCCTTACTAAAATCCATGTACACCACATCCACTGCTCTACCTTCATCAATGTGCTTTGTCACATCCTCAAAGAATTCAATCAGGCTCATGAGGCATGACCTGCCCCTCACAAAGCCATGCTGACTGTCCCTAATCAGCCTGTGCTTCTCCAAATGCCCATAAATCCTGTCTCTAACAATCTGCTCCAGTAATTTGCCCACCATTCAAGTAAGACGCACTGGCCTGTAATTCCCAGGGTTATCCCTACTTCCTTTCTTAAACAAAGGAACAACATTTGCCACCCTCCAATCATCTGGCACTACTCCTGTGGCCAGTGAGGATGCAAAGATCATCACCAAAGGTGCAGCAATCTCTTCCCTCGCTTCCCGTAATAACCTTGGATATATCCCGTCCGGCACCGTTGACTTATCTATCCTAATGTTTTTCAAAAGTTCCAGCACATCCTCTTTCCTCACATCGACATGCCCTGGCGTATCAGCCTGTTGTACGCCATCATCACAAATATCAAGGTCTCTCTCTCTGGTGAATACTGAAGCAAAGTATTCACTAAGTACCTCCCCTACCTCTGCTGACTCCAGGCACATGTTTCCTCTTTGATCCCTGATTGGTCCTACCCTCACTCTAGTCATCCTCCTATTCTTCACTTACATGTAGAACACCTTGGAGTTTCCTATAATCCTACTCACTAAGGTCTTCTATTGCCCCCTTCTAGCTCTCCTAAGTCCATTCTTAAGCTCTCTCCTGGCTACCTTGTAACTCTCCAGAGCCCTGTCTGATCCTTGCTTTCTAAACCTTAGGGAAGCTTCTTTCTTTCTCTTGACAAAATGTTCTACATCTCTTGTCAACCACAGTTCCTTCACTCTACCATCCTTACCCTGCCTCAATGGGACAAAGCTATCCAGAACCCCATGCAAGTACTCCCTAAGTAGCCTCCACATTTCCATTGTGCACTTCTCCAAGGACATCTGATCCCAATTTACGCTCCCAAGTTCCTGCCTGTTAGTATCATAATTCCCCCTCCCCCAGTTAAAGACTTTCCCATATCATCTGCTCCTATCCCTCTCCAAGGCTATGGTAAAGGTCAAGGAATTATGGTCACTATCTCCAAAATGCTCTCCCACTGAGAGGTGTGAAACCTGATCAGGTTCATTGCCTAGTACCAGGTCCGGTATGGCCTCACATCTAGTCGGCCTGTCCACATACTGTGTCAGGAATCGTTCCTGGACACACCTGACAAACTCTGCCCCATCTATCCCCTTTACAATCAGGAGGTGCCAATTAGAGAAGTTGAAATCACCCATGACAACAACCCTGTTATTTTTGCACCTCTCCAAAATCTGCCTCCCGATCTGCTCCTCAGTGTCTCTGCTGCTACTGGGGGGTCTGTAGAATACTCCCAGTAGAGTGATCGCTCCCTTCCTGTTTCTGACTTCCACCCACACTGACTCAGCAGACAATCCCTCCAGGACATCCTCCCTTTCTACAGCTGTGATACTGTCCCTGATCAGCAAAGCCACTCCCCCACCTCTTTTACCTCCGTCCCTGTCCCTTTTGAAACATCTAAACCCCAGAACATCCAGCAGCCATTCCTGCCCTTGTGACAGCCAAGTCTCTGTAATGGCCACCACATCGTAGTTCCATGTACTTACCCACGCTCTAAGTTCATCAGCCTTGTTCCTGATACTTCTCACGTTAATGTAGACACACTTCAGCCCATCCAACTGACTACAATTTCAACCGCCTATCCTTCCTCACTGTCTGTCTACACTCTGCATTTACTTGTACACTAAATGCACCAACCTCTAATCTATCACTTGGGTTCCCATCCCCCTGTCAAACTAGTTGACAGCTGGTTAACTGGAGGAGTTTTAAAACTGTTTACTTTTACATTTATTTGATTTAATTACCTTATCTGCATTAAGTTATTTAAAGTGTCCTCTAATCGTTTTGTGTTTTTCTTACTTCTAAAAGAACTTAATAATATGGTTAATATTGAAGTTTATACACATTGGACATTTAACCTCTAGAAGCAAGCCATGGGGGCAGGGCTTAACCAGCTGTCAGGGTAAGTTTTAGGCGGGGGTTAAACAGCTGTCAGACCATGTTTGGGGTGGGGCTTAACCAGTTGTCAAAGAAAGTGTGGGGGTGGGGCTTGGGAATGGGGAATACCTTGCAATGCGTTGGGCCTCACCCAGTACGTGAGCTTCTCACCTTTAGGACACCCCATCTGGGAACACACTCTGGCCGAGAAGGGTTTAACGGGCAGGTGACTGGGAAGTCTGGGTAGCTCACTGCTCAGCAGAAGATCCAGGCCGTGCCCAATGTCCAACTCTGCTGGGGTGCCTATCACATGTGCTACTATGGGACGGTACTGTTCGAATGACAGGCAATATTTCTCTGGGATCAAGTGGAGAAGGAAGGCCATTCAGCCTCTCAAGATGGTTCTGTTGTTCAAGTGTTGATCTGGGTTGATCATGACTTTAACCTCATCCGCCCACCTTAGTTCTCTGACTTTTAATGCTTAACAGAAACAGTTTGTTCTGAGTATATCAGAGAGTTAGAGCTATTAGGATATGAGACCTCGTCCCAAAAATATGTCTGAGCAGCATTGGCAGAGACCTGAATGCAGATCGCTGGCTCCTCCACATGGTTGCAAGATGAACAGCACCCAGAGCGGACATAGTTCGCCGATCCCTTGCTTACCCTCGCTGACTTCAATGGGGACACTTGATCTTTTGGTAACATTTTCTCCTAGTTTTAATTTCCAGCGGAGCTTGACTGTGGCTTTTCCTGTTCGCAGGGCTGGTTAGTGAAGTTGAACTCGGAGCACAGTCTGTTATTTACCAGGTGTTAACAGCAGCATACATGGTAAGGCTGACATCCCTCTGTGAATGAAGTGCATACACAGACACAGCACTCAGAATCAGAATCAGGTTTATTATCGCTGATGTATGTCATGAGATTTGTTGTTTTGTAGTAGCAGTACAGTGTAAGACATAAAGACATAAAAATTACTATAAGTTACAAAGACGAATAAATAGGGCAAAACAGGAATAACAAGGTAGTGTTCACGGGTTCATGGACCGTTCAGAAACCTGATGGCGGAGGGGAAGAAGCTGTTCCTGAATCATTGAGTGTGTGTCTTCAGGCTCCTGTACCTCCTCCCCGATGGTAGTAACGTGAAGAGGGCATGTCCCAGGTGGTGAGGGTCCTTAGTGACGAATGTCGGCTTCTTGAGGCACTACCTCTTGAAGGTGTCCTCGATGGTGGGGAGGGTTGTGCCCGTGATGGAGCTGGTGAGTCTACAACCCTCTGCAGCTTCTTGCAATCATGCACATTGGAGCCTCCATACCCAGCGGTGATGCAACCAGTCAGAATGCTCTCCACTGTACATCTGTAGAAATTTGCAAGAGTCTTTAGTGACATGCCAAATCTCCTCAAACTCCTAATGAAATAGAGCCAGTGGCATGCCTTCTTTGTGATTGTATCAATCTTATTTTCATGTAAAATACCTGCAGCTTTTAGAGCACTACACTTGAGTCCTTAATCCCCAGAACCAACCCTGCCTTTGAAAACAGTGGTCAGTATAGTATAGTATTGGTTTATTTTCACATGTACTGAGATACAATGTGAAAAACTTTGCATATCATCCAGGCAGATCATACATAAATACACTGAGGGAGTAAAAAGAAAACAGAATGCAGAATGTAGTGTAACACGAAAAGCACAGGAGGAACTCAGAGGGTCAGGCAGCATCTACTGAGGGAAATGGACCCATTTCCCTCCACGGATGCTGCCTGACCTGCTGAGTTCCTCCAGCACTTTGTGTGTTGCTCCAGATTCCAGCATCTGCAGTCTCTTGTGTCTGTAGGATAAAGTGTTACAGTTATAGAGAAAGTGCAGTGCAGGTAGACAAATAAAGTGCAAGGGCCACAACAAGGTAGATTGGGAGATCAAGAGTTCATCTTTAGTGTATGAGAGGTCTGTTCAAGTGTCTGATAACAGTGCGATAGAAGCTGTCCTTGAGCCTGGTAGTTCATGCTCTCAGGCATTTGTCTCTTCTTCCCAAATGGAGAGCAGAGAAGAGAGAATGACCGGGGTGGGAGGGGTCTGAACTGGGCCAGTCCTGTGTAAATAAATGTACCTCCCAATGTATAGTGTGTATTGAGCAAGCATGTGTGTGCTGGAATAGGAACATTAGAACATAAGGGTCTGCACAACAAGTGAGACTCCACAGCTCTCTGGGATGGAGAAATCTGGGTAAAGAAGTTTCTTATTTCTGCCCTAATCAGCCTTATCCCAGTTGGGACCCTCTAGTTCTAGATTCCACAGCCAGGGGAAACATCCTCCCTGCCTCCAGCCTGTCCCAACCCTTTAAGAGTTTTGGAAGTTTCAATGAGATCTCCTTCACTCTTCTAAACTCAAGAGAATATAGCCCTAGTCTACACGATCTTGCCTCTCCATCCCTAGAACCAGTGGTGATGGAGGATTAGGTCAGGTTAATTAGGTTGGAAACAAAGCCCCGCCCACCCCGGACATTCTCTCTTCTCCCCACTCCCATCTGGCAGAAGACGCAAAAGTCTGAGAGAACGTACCACCAGACTCAAGGACAGCTTCTACCCCGCTGTTATCAGACCCATGAACAGACCTCTCATATGCTAAAGGTGAACTCCTGATCTCTCAATCTACCTTGATGTGGCCCTTGCACTTTATTTGTCTACCCGCACTGCACTTTCTCTGTAACTGTAACACTATATTCTGCATTCTGTTTTCCTTCTGAATGACCTCGATGTTCTTATGTGTGGAATGAGCTGTCTGGATGGCATGCAAACTTGTCACTTTATCTTGGTACATAATAAACCAATACCAATTCCAATTCCGGCAAGTTATCTGACCTCGGTCATGGTTTCTGTTTCAGCTCCTCTGTGATTCCTACATTACAACAGTGCCTGCATTGGCAACCTGCTGTTTTTGGGACCTCCTGAGCTTGTGAAAGGCACCATATAAATGCAAGCCCTTCTTGCGTTTACTCTGAAATGGGGAGCAAAATTGATAAATGGAAGATAAATACGGGCACATGGATGGAAGAGCTGATGATGTTCTTTGCCCTACAGATCCCTCTGGGATGCAGTGTGGCTGCAAGCGTCCTTGTTGGTAACGCATTGGGAGCAAGAAATCCAGAGAAGGCTCAGAACTCAGCTGCAATCGCCCTGTGCTTCATAGGTGAGCTGCCGGGCCATGGTTTGCTGTGTTATGACAGAGTTTGCACAGTGGTTAAGTTCCTGGTTTACGCTGATGATCATAGGTAGCCTGGCACAGGAGGGAGAGCTGCTGCCTCACCGAGCCAACGACGCAAGTTCAATCCCGACATTTGGAACTTGCACGTTCTCCCTGTGGTCGCATGGGTTTCCCCAGGGTGCTCCGGTTTCCTCCCACATCCCAAAGGCGTGCTGGTAGGTTAATTGGCCGCTGTAAATTACCCCCTAGTTGGCAAAAGGAAGAGTTGAGAGTGTACGTCGCAGGGACACGGGAAAAAGGAAGAGGGAATGGCATTTCCTAGTTGGGAGCTAGCATGGACCAAATGTGATGATATTGAGTGTAGCTGTTCTAGAGTCCTAAACTCAAGCCAAGACCTTATAGTCTTATAGGTGTCTATCAGTACCCTCACTTTAGGGAGACTATACTTAACTACTTTAGTCTCTTTTCTGAAGGGGTCTAACTGTCAATAATCACCATTTCAAGCAGTGAGTCCCCCCCGCCAACCAAAGAGGAGAGGCTTCCAGCTAACAAAGCAGATTAAACACAGTTATTTATTTTAAGGGAGCACATTTATTTTGAGAAACAATTCTAACAGAGATTGTAATTCTACAAAGGGTTTCCAAACACAAGTACAATTCTTACAGACTAGAGAACCAGAGAAACAAAGGACCGCAGATGCTGGAATCGAGATGAAAAGCACGATGACGCTGGAGGAACTCAGCAGGCCAGGCAGCATCCGTGGAGAAGAGCAGGCGGTCAACGTTTCGGGTCAGGACCCTTCTTCAGGACTGAAGATAGGAAAAGGGGAAGCCCGATATATAGGAGGGAAAAGCAGAGCAGTGATAGGTGGACAAAAGAGGGGAGGCGGGGTGGGCACAGGGAGGTGATAGGTAGATGCAGGGAAGAGATGGTGATAGGCAGGTGTGGGGGGAGAGGGGAGAGCAGATCCACCGGGGGATGGGTCAAAGGTGAGGAGAGAGAGGGGAAAAAGGGGTAGAAAAAGGAGAGAGAGGCTGGGAAAGGGAAGAGGAGAAGAAGCGTGGTGGGGGGGGGAGTGTTGTGGGGAGGGGGGGGAATTACTTAAAATGGGAGAATTCAATGTTCATGCCGTTGGGCTGCAAGGTTCCAAGACGGAAAATGAGGTGCTGTTCCTCCAGTCGGCACTTGGAATTCTCCTGGAGGAGACCGAGGACTGACCGCCTGCTTTTCCCCACGGATGCTGCCTGGCCTGCTGAGTTCCTCCAGCGTCATCGTGTTTTTAAACTAGAGAACCATACCATCGAGTTGCAGACGAACATGTCGTCCGTCGCAGGTGGAAGGCTCTGGGGAGAGACCCTTCTCGAGTCGAGGCTGAGGAGTAGACTCGATGTCTTCATCTCTGTAACTCCTCCCACCCTCACTGCCTTCTAATATCTATACCTCCTTTCTGCCAGTCATCTAGTGGTGGTGTTTGCACAACTGCATTGACCAGGTGAAATGGCTGGAGCTTTAGGTTAACATCGACATTGTTGTTTCTTCTGACTAGGTTGCAGTCTCAGTTAAGTCAGCAATAGGCTTCCTGAGCCTGGAGAGTATTGCTTCTCAAGAAGATGGCTAAATAGTACTAGTTAAAAATAGTACTAGTTAAATCTAGTTAAAAACAGTATTCGTTCAGCAAAAGGCCTCCTGGCCCTGGATAGTGAATATCCATCGTACAGATGGACCCAATATCCTCCTTCTATGCCATAAGATGTAAGTAAGGTTCTTGCAGGAGCAGCAACGCAGGCCACCTGCATTGTTGCAAGGAAGTTGCCACGCATCGATGTTGTGCCAGTTGCATTATTCCAGCTGACGGTCACCAGGGCGTCCCGGCTTGCTAAAGGTCAGGGGACGACTCTAGACGTTCAACAGTTTCGACCAACATGCATCGACTTACCTGACTGTTTCAAGCCAATGTGCTCACACCAGCAATAAGTCTTAAGTCGAGTCTATTGTCATGTGCACAAGTACGGCGAGGTACAAGTACAGTGAAAAACTTGCTTGCGGCGGCATCACGGCCATCTAGATTCAGACAACATAGAGAACATAAATTGTCTATAAATTATACATAAATTGGACAAGACAGTGAAGGAAAAGACTATGCAAAATAAGACATCAGTGCAGAGAAAAACCTCAGTCAAGACCATGGTGGTGCAGGAGGTGTCCCGTTGCTGAGGCAGGGTTAGCGTTGTGCAGATCAGTTCAAGAACCTGGTGGTTGTAGGAAAGTAGCTGTTCCTGGACCTGGTGGTGTGGCTGCAACATTCAATAAGATCGTGGCTATTTTTCTTAAAAAAAAACAGAAAAGCTGACAAAATTCAGCAGGTCAGGCAGCATCTGTGGAAAAAGAAACAGCCAAAGCTTCAGTCTGCATCGGGTCACAGACTTGAAATGTTGACAGTTTCTGCCTCTACAGATGCTGCCTGACCTGCTGAGTATTTCCAGCATTTTCTGCTTTTATTGCAGATTTCCAGCATTTGGGTTTGCAGGGGGAGCGAAGGCAGGCAAGACATTATGGTGTCACGTAGGCCAGGTAACAGCAACCTCTCCAAGGCCTTGGTTCAGGCCAGGAATCCCATTCGGAGAGGGGTATCCCCGGCAGCCAGGGTAAACCTTGTGGCGGCAAACCCAAGAGGTGCTGTTAACGGCCAGGGGGTGTCGGCAGTGGTGAAGAAGTTGCATGTACCAGTGTCTAAGTCTGACCGCAAACCCTGGGTATTACAGTAGCAAACCCTAACTCCCATGTGTTATGGGTCAGGTCGCTATTTGGTGAATGTCCCTTTAAGACATGAACAGTAGGGTATGTAACACATGGATCAATCTCACCGCCGGAGGGTTATGCGACCTGTCATGGGAAGGCTGATACCATTGTTATGTTTGTTCTTCATCAAGAGACAAACTTTGTGTGGGTTTAACATCTGAACGTTTTATTAACCAACACCAGAGTGGCTTGCTTTCCCTCTCGTTTTACAGCCACTTTCTGTTCCCCAATGTGACCCCTTGCATCGCCTACTGGGAACTGTAGTTCTTTATTATAACTACAGAATAACACATAATAACACACCATCCCGCAAAGCGATCGCAAAGCCAAGGCTCGTCCCTATGGGAAGAGCAGTCTCTTGTTCCCCCCTCAGCTCTGGGGTCATTATCAAAGTAGAAGGCGGAATGGAGTTCACTTTGGCTAAGTAGCCCCATTGGCACTCCCTCGCCTGAACACGTGGGGCCTCTAGAACATATCCGACAACTCGACTGGTTAGGACGCAGGGCGTACTCGTAACCAAGATGTAGGAAAGTGCGGCTCTGCGCTTAAGCAAGGAACAGGCACACAGAATATCCACAACCTAAAACACATAGTGACTACTTAAAACTGTGAATAAGATAAGACATCTTTATTAGTCACATGTACATTGAAACACACAGTGAAATGCATCTTTTGCGTAGAGTATTCTGGGGTCAGCCCGCAAGTGTCGCCACGCTTCCGGCGCCAACATAACATGCCCACAACTTCCTAACCCGTACGTCTTTGGAATGTGGGAGGAAACCGGAGCACCCGGAGGAAACCCACGCAGACACGGGGAGAACGTACAAGCTCCTTACAGAGGGCAGGCACGGTTGTGTAGCAGTTAGCATAATGCTTTACAGCGCCAGTGACCCGGGTTCAATTCCGGCCACTGTCTGTAAGGAGTTTGTATGTACTCGCCGTGTCTGCGTGGGTTTCCTACTCTCACCTTTTAGCTATGCCCTCTAGTGTTTGACATTTCTACCCTGGGAAAAAGATTCTGACCGTCTTCCCTCTCATAGTTTTATAATCTCTGCTCTGTGGACTCCAAAGATCTGTGACTGCCAGCAAATGCAGCAAATCTGAAATAAAGATGGATAAAACCAAAACTAGCCACTGGCCAAGTCAGAAATGTAAAGAGAAAAGATAGACTCTGAAGATTTAGGTGAAAAACCTTCATCGGAACTCAAGAAATGTCTTTGATCTCCATAGCTGCTCACTGACCTACAATGCCTTTCCAGTTTTCATTTCCTCTAAAAAAAAATTGCATCAAATAGATGAGTTAATAAGCCTCAGGAATGTTTATAAGTCAACCAACATCACCAGAACAAATTATTTGGTCTGCATCATACAGGAAAACACTGTGTAAATCACTGGCAGCTTCAGACTATAAACAGGGACAACACTTCAGCAAAGTAGAACTTCACTAACTCGAAAGCACTTTGGGAAATCCCAAGAAGAATACCGCAAAAATGCTAAGTAACAATTTGTTTTGCATCCATTTCACCAGGGTGCTGCTCACTGCTGATTTCTACTACCCTTGGAGCTGCTCGAAGTGTGCTGGGTTATGTTTTTACCTCTGACAAGTTAGTGAGAGCAAATTTTCAAAATTCAAATTTTATTGACTATCTTTAGCCTATCTGGACGTCCTCTGACACTTTCACTCTCCCTCTCTCCATCTCCCTGTCTCTCTCTCTCTCTCTCTCTCTCGCTCTCACTCTCTCTTTCTCTTGCTCTCTCTTCGCTCTCTCTTCTCTCTCTCTCACTCGGCTCTCTTTCTCTCTCACTCTCTCTCCTCTCTTTCTCGCTCTGTCTTTCTCTCTCTCTCTTGCTCTCTCTCTCTTTCTCTGTCTCTCTCTCCCCCCCCCCACCCCCACCCCCACCCCCTGCAGGGAGATCATTCAGCTGGTTTCAGATGTGGACCCAGTCATTGCCACTTTCCACTGGTTCGAGGCCATAGCTGTGAGTATTTCAACAGGGCTGTTTGAGAAATGGAAAGAGCAATTTTGATAGAAGGTCCAGAAGGTCCATTGGTAACAGATCAATGAGGGCAGAATAGTTTTCAGTCGCTTGTGCTAAATGGGAAAAACAGTAGGATGATGAATTGTTCTCCCCTTCCAGAACCTGGCAGTAATCACTTCAGTGGAACTGTGATTTGGAACAATACTAATTTAATTCCTGCAACAGTGGACACATTTCTGTTCCACTATCTCTTACTTCAGCCAACAGACCTGATAAGTCAGCTATTCACATTATCTTTCACTAATGAGGTGACTATTGTCTCATCATGTGCACTTATTAAGCAAGGAGAGAATGCTTTCACTGTTCCAATGAACCTCGGTTTACAGCCCATCCACTGGCTCCAATAACGAGCCTGCATTGAATCTAATCATGGCATGTTACCTCCAGTGAATGGTCCCTGATGGCTCTGATAAATGGTCCACAATAATAAATGGGCCACGTTGCCTCAATAAATGGCTCATGTTGCCTCCAATAAATGGCCCACTTCAGCTGTAGTAAATGAGCTGTTGCTACAAATAGAGAATGCCAGTTTTGTCCTCAGTTAAAACATTTGCAAACTGTAAGTACTCAAAAAGAATGAAGCTGAGTTTGAATCATGCTTGAATTGTGTTAGAGCAGTGTAATCTGAAGTGAAGCAGCTTGTTGGGTTGAACTCTGTCAGCTTCTGCCCAGCTGCTGTGGAGACTCTCAGGAATGCCTTCCTTATCAGAAATGCAAACCTTTCTTTCAGGCGAGTCAGTGCAATGTCTTGGTCTTAATCACTGGAGACCCTATGACTTAACAGAGAATTGTCGGCATGATTTAATATCCCTGCGTGGAAGCAACGTTGAGAGATAATCAGCTGGTACTTTGCCTATTCCCCCTGCAGACCGTGAGTGGTGGAGTGCTGAGGGGAGCGGGGAAGCAGAAGCTGGGAGCTATCGGTAACCTGGTCGGCTTCTACTCCATCGGCTTTCCCCTTGGGATCGCGCTGATGTTTGCTGCACATCTTGGTGTCATAGGTAGGGATTAATCTGCCACATGCCCGATTTTCCTTATCCATTGTGGAGTCCTGGAACACGGAACAGGCCCTTCGGCCCACAGTGTCCATGCCGACCATGATGCCGTCTCCCTCCACAAGGTCTATATTCCCTGCCTGTTCATGTGCCTGTCCAAATGCCCCTTAAACATATTGCCTCCACAAACCTCCCTCGGCACCATGTTCTAGGCACTTACCACTCTCTCTGTATATTTTCTTTAAAATTTCCCCCTCTCCCCTTAAACCTATGCCCTCTTGTATCTGACATTTCCACCCAGAGGAAAAGACTCTGATTATCTACCCCGTCAATGCCTTACATCATTTTATACATATACTTCTATCAGTTCTCCCCTCAGCCTCCAACGCTCCAGAGAAAGCAACCCAAGTTTGTCCAACAAACAAAATTCTGAAGGGTCTAGTCCATTCAGATGAAGGGTCTCAACCTGAAACGTTGACTGTCCATCTCCCCCCACAGCTGCTGCCTGACCCGCTGAGTTCCTCCAGCGTTTTGTTTGTTGCTCCAGATTCCAGCGTCTGCGGTCTCTTGTGTCTCCCAAGTTTGTCCAACCTCTCCTTATAGCTCATGCCTTCTAATCCAGGCAACATCCCGATGAATGTCTTCCGCACCCTCACCAAGACCTCCACATCTCACCTGTAGTGTGGTGACCAGAACTGCACGCAGTGCTCCAAATGAGTCTTTCTGTGCCAGTGTACTGGGGCAAAGGTGAGCATGCCACCAATGTGTGGGATGTGGTCTGCTGTTTGTCTTCCCCTAACCCCTGGAGGGCTGTGTCTGACCTCTGCTCAGCCTCTGGTAAATTAGTTGAAGTGCAGTTTGGTTCCATGATGATCCTTCACCAGAACTTCATTATCCTTTACATTTATTCCCTTCACAAGTGGGCACCTCAGACATTTGGAACACACTTGCCAAGGCAGCGACGTTATTATTAATGTCTGCTCTCGGGCTTGGTCTGTTGGTCTGCTATTTATTGTCCTTTCCTCACCGCCCTGGAGAAAGTGCTGGTGACCTTCTTGGACCACTGCAGTCCCTGAGGGGACAACACTCCACAATACCATCAGGAAGGGAGTCCCCAAATGTTGCCCAGTGTCGACGGAGGAACGGTGAGAAGATGTGGTGGCGTTCCCAGGACGTGCTGCCATTGTCCTTCTGTAAGGTGGAGGTCAAAGTTTAGGGTGCAGGGGCTTCTAAACAAGCCAAGGCTAGTTACCACCACAGCACATTAGAGTCATAGAGTCATACAACATGGAAACAGGCCCTTTGGCTCATCAGGTCCATGCCAACCAAGATTCCCATCTAAGCTAATCCCATTTGCCTGTGTTTAACCCGTATCACTGTGAACCTTCCCTGTCCAAGTGCCTTCTAAATGTTGTTAATGTACCTGCCTCAACCACTTCCTCTGGCAGCTCATTCCATATCGGACCACCCTCTGGGTGAAAAAGTTGCCCCTCAGGTTCCTATTAAGTACCCTATAGATGATGCACACCGTATGGAACGAGTACGCGTTTCTGTTAGCTGTTACTCCGTGGGTAAAGTTCTCACCCCGTGAGACTTGAGTACAGAAATCTAAGCCGACATTCCAAGGCAGTGTGAGGGAGTTCCGCACTGTCAGAGGAGCTGCCTTTGAATAAAATCAGGTGGTTGTAAACTGATCCCTTCCAAAGAAGAACGAGGGAGGTCTTCCCCATGTGACCTGGCCAATACTGATCATCCAATCAAGATCACTAAAACATCTCATCCCATCACTGTCTCTGGGGGATCTTGCTGTGCACAAATCGGTTGCCATAGTTCCTCCTTTGCAACAGTCACTGCACTTCAAAAGTGATTTGTAAAGCACTTTGGGATGTCCCAAAAGGGATGCGAAAGGGGCTATAGAAATGCAAGTCCTTTCTCTTTAAGCGGACACTCAGGGTATCTATGGAGCAGCCCCCTTCGTCTCGGCTGGTGACAAGCCTCTTCTGTATTGTGGCATTCCTGGTTGGTGGAGGTGGGCCTGTAATATCCTGGGTACAAGCTGGTTCCCACGTAATGTTATTAATGTCACAGTGATGTCCAGTGGCAGGGCCAACTTGTCAACTAGGCTGTAGATCATGGGGTCTTCATAACCCGGCAGAAGGTCCTCTGTGTTCACTGCACTGTTCCGGCTTTGCAGGTCTTTGGTCCGGATTCTTCATCTGTGTGGTGGTACAAGCTGCCTTCTTCTTGGTCGTGATTTACAAAATGAACTGGAGGAAGGCCTCCGAACAGGTAGCTGGCCCTCCCCGTGAATGGCTGCTGCACCCCCTGACAGCTCTGTGCATGGTTTTCTCTGCTTTGGTTGTCTGCCCTGGTGCAATGCACCCACCACAACAGCCCAACAGGGGAGGAGCCGAGTTACACTGGGGGGGAACCACCCCATCCCACCAGCCCCATCCCCACCTCTCCTCACTTGCCCCTGCCCCTGTAACCATGGCTGGTCTAAAGCTTCACCATGTGGGGAGTCACAGCACCAAGCGTCCTCCAGACTCTGCGTAAGCTGTTGTAACACAGTACAGTACTGCACAGGAACAGGTCCCTCAGCACATGATGTCTGTGCTGAATATGATGCCGAATTAAACTAATGCCTTCTGCCTGCGCATGATCCATATCCCTCCAATCCCTGCGTATTCATGAGGTTATCTAAAAGCTTCTTAAACACCACTATCATATCTGCCTCCACCACCACCCCTGGCAGTGAGTTCCAGGCACCTCTGTGTTACAAAAAAACTTGGCCTCCACATCTCCTTTAAACTTTCCCCCTCTCACCTTAAATGGATGCCCGCTAGCATTTGACATTCCTACATTGGGAAAAAGATTCTGACTCTCTACCCTGTCTGTGCCTCTCATAATTTTATAAACTTCTATCAGGTCTCCCCTCAGCCTCCGACGCTCCAGAGAAAACAACCCAAATTTGACCAACCTCTCCTTATAGCTCATACCGTCTAATCCAGGCGACATCCTGGTAAAACTCTTCTGTACCCTTTCCAAAGCCTCCACATCCTTCCTGTAATGGGGTGGCCAGAACTGCACACAATACTCCAAGTGCAGCCTAACCAAAGTTCCTCTCGATGTCCCGGTTTCCTCCCACATTCCAAAGACGTACGGGTTAGGAAGTTGTGGGTATGCTATGTTGGCGCCAGAAGCGTGGCGACACTTGCGGGCTGCCCCCAGAACACTATGCAAAAGATGCATTTCACTGTGTGTTTCAATGTACATGTGACTAATAAAGATACTGTATCTTATATTTTCTTAGCTGCAACATGACTTCCTGACTCATACACAATGCCCCAAATGAAGAAGGCAAGCATGCCGTACACCTTCTTTACCACCCTAGGTATTTGTTTTGCCACCTTCAGGGAGCTTTGGACTCTGTACATCAATGCTGTTAAGGGTCCTGCCACTAACTGTATACTTTCCCCTTAAATTTGATCTCCCAAAGTGCCACATGTCACTACCCAGATAATAAGAGAATAATAAGATATCTTTATTAGTCACATGTACAATGAAACACACAGTGAAATACAACTTTTGCGTAGAGTGTTCTGCGGGGCAGCCCTCAAGTGTCGCCACGCTTCCGGTGCCAACATAGCACGCCCACAACTTCCTAACCCGTACGTCTTTGGAATGTGGGAGGAAACCGGAGCACCCGGAGGAAACCCACGCAGACACGGGGAGAACATACAACTCCTCACAGACAGTGGCCGGAATTGAACCCGGGTCACTGGCGCTGTAATAGCGTTACGCTAACCGCTACACCACCATGCCGATAAACTCCATCTGCCATTTCTCTGCCCCTAATTCATTCACAGGATGTGGACGTGACTGGCCATGCCAGCATTTATTGCCCATCCCTAACAATACCCAGGAGGTATTGTTGCAGCTATATAGGTCCCTGGTCAGATCCCACTTGGAGTACTGTGCTCAATTCTGGTCACCTCACTACAGGAAAGATGTGGAAGCCATAGAGAGGGTGCAGAGGAGATTTACAAGGATGCTGCCTGGGATGCGGAGCATGCCTTATGAAAGCAGGTTGAGGGAACTCGGCCTTTTCTCAAAAATGGGCTGCCGGAAACAGTGGTGGAGGCTGATACGATAGGGTCTTTTAAGAGACTGTTAGATAGGTACATGGAGCTGAATAAAATAGAGGGCTATGGGTAAGCCTAGTAATTTCTTGAGTAGGGACATGTTCGGCACAGCTTTGTGGGCTGAAGGGCCTGAATTGTGCTGTAGTTTTTCTATGTTTCTAAACAAAAGCTTTTCACTGTATCTCGGTACATGTGACAATAGTAAACCAATTACCAGTTAATGACAGGGATGAGGCCATTGAATCCCTCAGTCTTGTTCTGTTATTCAATTGGAGCATGGCTGATCGTTACCGTAATTCCCTCTGCCTGCCTTATTTCTGTTAATACCTGCACCTAACAAAATCTGTCAGTTTTGAAACATTTGCCTCTAACTCCATATGCAAAATAATATCTGCATTAACTGGCTGCAGAAGAGACGGCAGTACTGACGCAGCTGGGGCTTTCCTCTATACTCCTCTTTTAATGAAGCTTTTCTGTTCCCCTTGAAGGCAATGATTAACGCAGGTATGAAGGTAAATGTGGACACTTCTTACAGCTCCTGCAACGGCCAGGTGAACGATATTCCAACAGGTATCAAGAATTTAATTGTTTTCCCCTTGATAAATAATTGCTTGAGCCCGTAACTCCCTCCTGCAGTAGGAAATGGTGGGATAGGTCTTTCCCTTCCTGGATTCACAGGACAGTAGGAGCAGGAGTAGGCCACTTGTCCCCCTCAAGCTTGCCTCACCATCCAATACAATCATATCTCCCCATCGCCTTTGAGTTCATGATCTTTCACAAATGTGTCCACCTTTTCTGTAAATGCCTCCCAGTGATGCAGCCTCCTCAATCCTCCGGGTAGGGGATTCCAGAGATTCACCACTCTCCACAAGAGGACATTCCTGCACACCTTGGGTTCACCTCCACTCTCGCTTTCCTAAGTCATACAACACCCAGTTACGGTGATGTACTTGGAAATGTATCATCGTAACCGGGTGCAAGCCCTGGGACACCCTTCCCAGCAGAACTTCCCAGCAGGAGCACCTTCACCAGAAGGACTACAGTGGTATCAGAAGGCAGCTCACCACCACCTTGGGGATTGGGGATAAACGCCAGTAATGCATCGATCAACAATGGGGAAGTTAAAGTCACCCACTACAATATCCCTGTTGATTTTTTATAAAAATGGGATTAGTGTAAAAATGGGTGCGTGATGGTCAGTGCAGACTTGCTGGGCTGTTTCCATACTGTTTTTCTCTGTATGATTCTATAAAAAGAGTTTCAATCCGATTTTCCCTTGTAGATGCACGGACGGAGAATATTGCTGTGATTGTGTTGTCCAACCTCAATCCAGTGGAGAGCAATGTCGATACTGAACAGCTCAGGGAAGAAACCTCTGCGCCAGAAATTGGTGTTACCATCGTCGGTGAAATCTTGTCCACAAAACAACTCATCCTTCGCCGGGGACTGGCCCTCCTTTCAGGACCCGTGATCCTGGGCATCGGGCTGGTAGTACAGTTAACCGTTGCCAAGGGCACGTAGTCCCTTGGTGAAACTGGCAGAGGGAAGCAGGGATCGAGGTGGATTTTCGCTTCAGGAGGACTAGCCAGTACAAGACCTTGATGTGGAACGTACAAGTGGGACGTCAATTGGGAGTTGCCAGCTGTTCCAAATTCTCATGGGGTGGAGAACCACTGGTAGCATGCATGGACCTGATGCACAATCCACAATCCAAAGGTCTCCAAATTCCAAACAAAAGGAGTCATTGCTAGCAATCAAGCATCTGGTAATTGGGTTATTATTGTCACATGTACTGAGCTACAGTGAAAAGCTTTTGTTTGCGCACCATCCATACAGATCATTCCATAAGTAAGTACATCGAGGTAGTACAAAAGGGAAAACAATGCAGAATGTAGTGTTGCAGTTTCGGAGAAAGTGCAGTGCAGGTGGACAAATAAAGTGCAAGGGCCACGACGAGGTAGATTGCGAGATCAAGAGTTCATCTTTTAGCATATGAGCGGTCTGTCCAAGTGTCTGATCACAGTGGGGTAGCAGCTGTCCTTGAGCGGTGGTACATGTTCTCAAACTTTTGTGTCTTCTGCCTGATGGAAGAGGGGAGAAGAGACAATGACTGGGGCGGGAGGGGTCCTTGATTCTGTCGGCTGCTCTCCCGAGGCAGCGGGAAGTGTAGACGGAGTCAGTGGAGGGGAAGCTGGTCTGCGTGATGGACTGGGCTGTGTTCACAACTCTCTGCAATTTCTTGCGGTCTTGGGCAGAGAAGTTGCCATCAAGCACTTGAATTGCCGAAGCATAGAAGGCTATGGGCACAGTGCTGGAAGATGGGATTAGTAGGGGTGGGTGCCCACTGGTAGGCATGAACATGGTGGGCTGAATAGCCTGTTTCCATGCTGTGTGCCTCTATCTATGGCACTATCTATAACCTGGATCAACCGATGCTGCCCAAATTTTCATTAGATTGGCAGTATCTAATATTCAGTGAAGGACTCGTAGATGCAAAAGCTATCCAGATTTGGTTCAGGGGCTTAAATTCGGCGGCTGTTTCAGACATTATTGTTGAGGACCACTACTATCAGAGAGGGATGAAATATGGTTTTCCGCTGCTAGGGGAACACATTTACCAGTTATTAATAATTCCCTGCAGTTGCTCATCAGCAGTTAAGTGGTATGTTTTGCTGAGGATTACGCAGTGTGAAATGTTTTATTCTTCTGCTGAGTTGGAGCTCTTTTGAGCTTGAGGTTCTTGAGACTGATGGCTGTGGACACCAGACTTAGCTGGAGGGTAATTGCTCTTCGAGGGGAAGGGTGGGAGAGGAATTTTGACAGTGGATGTGTAAATGACTGACTCAGGAGCAGCAGGCAAAGATGGTTGGTGGAGCTTCAGACCCTCCAAGGCAGAGGAAGCCCATCTGATTCCAGAAGATGCTTTGCATTCCCAAGCGAGTTCGGCAGGATGTCCCCAAGGTGAGCAACATGCCACCTGCCAATCACCAGGGCACAGAGCAGGTCATGTGAAGCATGAAAGCCACACCTCCCCGATAGCCTAATTGCCAATCAGCGACAAGACCCGGTACCTGGATTCCCTTTATGAAGGTATAAAAGAATTTTTAAAATTGACATGTTAGTTTAATTGACTGGGGGACTTGGAAACAACAGGAAATAAGCCCAGGCAAAGTACTGCAGATACTGGGAACCTGAAATAGAGACTGCTGGAAATACTCAGCAGGTCAGGCAGCATCTGTGGAGAGAGGAGCAGAGTTAACGTTTCACGTCGCTGACCTTTTATCAGAACTGAAAAAGGTGGAAATGAAACAAGGTTTAAGTTGCAGGGAAATGGGGGTGAGGTTTCGAAATAGGTCTTTAAAAGGGAGGGAGATCGAGAGGACTCTGCAGCACAGATTGTGGCTGCCCACTGTGAAAGCGCTGTTGAATAACAAAAGGGATGTCAGAGGAGCAGGCAAATTAAACCTAAAATACCCTCAGAGAAAATGAAAAACACCTGACTGCTGGAGATGTGTGACACAGGGCTGGAGTGGCTGACTATCTGAGACTATCCAATTCAGTGTTGAGTTCCGAGGGCAGTAATATCCCTAGTGGGGCGAGGAGGTGCTGTTCCTCACGCTTATATCGAGGAACATTGGGACAGTGTCTGAGGTCACGGAACAGAAAATCATAATGATAGCGACTGGAAGCTCAGGGGCATCTTTGGGGACTGAACGGAGGTGTTCTACGAAGTGGAATAAGCCAAGGAAGCTGAGAAGCGAAGAACATAACCATGAAAAAGAACCATCCATTTTATGGTTGTAAATAGAACAAGCTTTTATTCCCTCTTACCTCTTTTTTTTTCTTAAGATCTTCACATCTAATGATTGCATAACACTGGCACATTAGAGCCATTGGAATTGCTGTAGAATGAAGTGATATTGTCAAGTTCAGGATGCTCTGAGGCATTAACACCAACCCAGGCAACATTCCTACCCGTGTTTTTCAGACAATTTGACAAGAAACCCTTGCTAAATTAACTGCTTCACTACTTTTCCATGGAAAAGCGCAGAAATTTTCCCGTCTTTATCCTGGTGATTCCCAGGAGACGCGGTGAGAGTAAAAGTGGGATTCTGCGTCAGTGTAGAGGCATCAAGGGAAGATGTTTACCTCTCCCCATCGGGGAGGGCGGTAACATCAAACCAAACAATTATTTTGGGCCAACGCGCAAAGGTGCTCGAGGTCTCAGCGGGTCGGGCAGCATCTGTGGAGGGAAACGGACAGCCGATGTTTTGGGTCGAGAACCTTCACCGGGACTGGGAAGAAAGAGGGGAGAGAGCTGGTATAAAGAGGTGGGGGGAAGGGGTGGAGCAAGAGCTGGTGGGTGCTAGGTGGATCCAGGTGAGGGGGGGGTGGTGATAGGCAGGTGGGGGAGGGAGGGAGGGGAGTGGGAATGACGTCAGAAGCCGGGAGGTGATAGGTAGAAGTGACAAATGGCTGAAGATGATGGAATCTGACAGGAGAGGACATGGGATAAAGGGAAGGTGGGGAGGGGACCCAGTGGGAGGAGGGTGTGGGTGACGGGCAGACGGAGAGGGTGGGGGAGCGGAAAGCGATGGGGTGAAGGGCGCCGGTGGGATAAGGGGAAGAATGGTGGGGGAATAAAAGAGACGAGAGGGGAGGGGTTACCGGACGTTAGAGAAATCAATGTTCACGCCGTCAGGTTGGAGACTCCCGAGGCGGAACATGAGGTGCATTTCTGTCAGTGCTAGCACCTGATTTGATTTATGAATGTAAGAAGATAGGAGTAGGTCATTCGGCCCCTCAAGCCTGCCCCACTGTTCAGTACGATCATGGCTGATCTGCCCCATGCCCCATGTTTACTAAGTTATCTGACCATCCACTTAGAAGGGGAGTGGTTTTTGGTGCTGAGCTAACTGATTTACAGTAGAGAGTTTGCAGCAAGAATGTAGTTGCTTTGAAATGATTTATAAGAGCATGAATGTCATTGAAATTCCCAGCCAAGACATAGAGGGTAATATTACAGCAAACAATGTTTGCCGCTCATTGTGGAAGCTGCTGATGTTCTGGCTTGAATATGGTATTCTTCTAATCGACCTATACCTGTCAACTAGAATCCCTCCCCACTATCGCCACTCTGCAGTAGTGAACAGTACAAAGGCTCAGTGAACCGAGCCTCCCTGTCAAAGAATGTTCAATACAGATAGAATGCCGTCACAGTGCATTTTCAGTGGAATTTTACTTTGTATTACTTTATACCTTAATTGTTTGTAATGGTCAAAAAATAGTTCAGAAATATAAACTTGCTGTTTTATATTATTTACACAAATTAGTACATCAAGTATATTCTTAATTAGAATTTATCCTTGAAAACCTTTGTACAATAAACCCATGTTATGGACATCTTTATTAAGGGTTTCACCAAGGTTCATAAGCCTTGGGTGGGCTGATTAATACTATCTCAGCCGCACGTGCCAATATTAACAGACGTGATGGTATCATTACCTCACCTGCCATCCAAACCTCTTTCCAAGCTATGAACAACCTGGGTGAGGTGATCTTCCAATTCCTGAACTGGACCAACAACAGCTCATGTTGGAATCATTGCTAAAACAGTATCATTGCTAGTTCACTAGACACTAATTTCTTAAATTAGTGTGAATTCGCTATCCTTTTTTTAAATCATTAGAGGTGACTCTTTTGTCAAATTCTCTTTGGCAAAAGCGACCTTAAAACATGACGCCTTTTTCATTTTATGGTGACCAGCACACCGTCCCCACAACCTCCATCCCTACCCACACCCCCCCCCAACCCCTCCCCTGAATTCCAGTATGGGCTGGAGGTCCCGTTCCTTCCCAGTATCTCACTCAGTCTGAGACCTCCTGAAAGATCTGGCGTGGGCCAGTAGACCTGGCTCCCAGCGGTGTGGTGAAGGACCTGCCTCACAAGCAAGTAGAGCTCGGGAGGTTTGGACATCAGCTGTTCAGGGACTCTGCCAATATGCCCAGCTTTCTACGCTGAAACAGAAGCACATGCAGGTAGGCACAGCAGTTACAATCACTGCCTGTACACGGGTTGGACAATGTGATCCATCACTGCCATCACCTTTGTGGTATCGGTATACTAATCCAAACATGGTAAAACCTTTTCTTTCCAATAGCATGGAGCATAAGTGAGAAAACCTTTCAGTTATTTAGCCACATTGTTTAATGTAAAACACTCTCACGTCAGAAGTTGTTGGGTAAATTTGGTCAATTTAAGGTCCAATATTCACTCATTTCAAACTATTTCCCCATTCTTTCTTAATGTCTGCATTTTCTAAACAGATGAACTCTTCCCTTTCAAAACCCTCAGCCTCCACTGAATTAATCCCACAGAGGTTGGGGACTTTAAGAGGGAAATCCCAGAGGTAGCTGAAGGCACGGCCAACAGCGGTGGAGTGATTAAATTCAGGGAAGCACAAGCTGCCAGGATTGGAGGAGCACAGGGATCCCACCGGGTTGTAAGACTGAGGGAGGTGGGGTTAACAGTGCTTTTTGAAACCAGGACAGAAATCTCAGGCGGGTGTGCTCATGCACCACCACAACATTGTCTCAGAGTCTCTGCGGAAGGAAAGCCACCTCCCACCTACACAAGGAGCATTTAGATGTACTTGTACTGACCTGTGCACCAGTTGCTCGAGAAATTATTTTGCCAAATGAAACATGCAGTATACCATAGAACAGAATATCTCTTTTGCCAGCTCGTTGACAGTGGCTTCCAATTAAACCCCCTCTCCTGTTCCTTCCCACAGGCCAGCAGACTTTCCCCTAAGTACTCATCCAATCCCCTTTTGAAAGTTATCATTACGTCTGCTTCCAGTGCACTCCAGATCATCCTTGTTGCTCATGACCCTTCTGGTTCTTTGACCCAAAACCTTAAACCCATGTTCAGAGATTACCAGCCCCACCAACAGCAGAGACCGTTTCTCCTGATTGATTATCATGATTTTGAACAGTTCCATTAAACCTCCACTTTAACTCTGTGTCTCTCTCCATGGATGTGCTGGACCTGCTGAGTGTTTTTGGCACTTTTTTTTTTGTTTCTTACTCTATTTAACTTTCTGTGTTCCAAGGAGAACAATCACAGTTTCTTTACTTCCATGGACTTCCTTGTTCTGAGTGTACGTTGTCTTCAGACGCACATCGTTTGCTCCATGCAGTGCAGCCTGGGTCCTTGCTAGCAGCCCTCTCTGTTTCAGAAAGCTGTGGACTCAATTCTGTCTAGGATACAAGAATCCCCAGGGTGGTACTCCAATCCTCAGCTAGCCCTGCTTTGTTTGAGGAGCTGTTGTTTTCAGGAGACATTAAACCAAGACCTTTCTAAGGAGAACTGAAAAAAATCCCAGGAAAGGAAATTTTTCCCAGTAGACTGAGATAAATGGTGAAAACTGAAAGGTGAACCACTTTGGAATTCTGTCTATGGAATGTGTGTCAACAGTGCTATCAAGCAGCACTTACTCACCAATAATCTGCTCATCAATGTCTGGTTTGGGTTTCCCCAGACCTCTTGGCCCCAGACTTCAGCCACGAACCAAAAAGCCGACTGTCCTTGACATCAAGATAGTGTTTGACTGAGTGTGGTAGAAGTCCTCTGGTAAAAGTATTGTGGGCATTAATGGGAAAACACTCCAGGGGTTGGAGTCTTACCTCAAAGGAGGGCAGTTGTGGTTGTTGGAAGTCAATAATCCCACCCCCAGGACATCACCATAGGACTTCCCCAGGGCAGTGTCCTAAGCTGCTTCACCAATGACCTTGCTTCCATCCTGAGGTCAGAAGTGGGGATGTTCTCTGACAATTACACCACGTTCATCTCCATTCTCTACTCCAATGAAGCAGCCCATGGCTGCAAGCAGCAACATTCAGGCATAAGTGGCAAGGAATATTTCTATAACAAAGCTGTCAGGCAATGACCACCTCCAACAAGAGAGACTCTAATGACCTACCCTTGATATCCAATGACACTACTGTTCCTAAACCCAGTATAATTAACATCCAGGGACTCCAGCTTAGGTGGGCACCTTGGTCGGCATGGATGAGTTGGGCCAAAGGGCCTGTTTCTGTGCTGTATGACTCTATGACTCGAAGTGACTCACCTTTAACACCCTAAAACCATTGATGAGGCACAAGTCAGAAACATGATCCATCAGTCTCCTGGATGGGTGCAGCCTGAACAACTCTCAGGAAGTTCAACCTCATCCAAGATGAAGCAGCAAGCTTGACTTACACCCCCACCCACCACGTTAAACATACATTCACTCCATCGGTGGTACCAGTGTGGACCGTGTACCATCTACCATCGCCTCCAAGCTCTGCTCCAACTCACACATCCTGACTCCATACCTCCACTGTCACTGGGGCTCCCTCCCCAATGGTGCCTTCATCAGGAGGACTGCAGCTGTTCAAGAAGGCAGCTCACCTCCACCTTCACAGGAGGAGTTAGGGATGGACAATAAATACAGGCCCACACCTCAAAAATTCATAAATAAATGTTTCAAAAACTTGGTGAAATTCCGAAAAATGCAAGGCCACTGTTCTATATTCTGCATTTGCCACACACAACAGGACAAATTTCCGCCAACGTTACGTGCATCACCTGGGAGGTACTCTATTAATATGCTGTATAAATGCAAGGCACTGTAATTATTGAACGGTTACCTGTTTTGTGATTAGTTTGGCTGCACACCCCACATATAGGCAGTCAAAGGGTCCCCCTCTAGGCTAGGTCACTTAGATAAAAGGCTGACCTTACGGTAATACAAGCCTCCCCTCCTGTCCCTGACCGCACACAGCTGCTCCCTCCCAAGGACAACCAACCACTTCATACCTGTTCAGCCAACCAAGGTCCAGAGAACAGTGCTTGGTGAATTTTTCTTCACTGGACCAGGAGTGAAAAATGTTTGGTGAAATATCACAATAACTTGGAATGTGGATTCTAGTCCAGTGTGGAATAATGGATTAGAGGTTTCTCCGTGGATTGGTTGTAAAGAAATAAAAAGAAACTATGTTTAATAGTGTTTAATAGTGTTTTCTGATTATGCCACTCTGCATGGTTTGAAGAAACCTTTGAACCTGGTTTGGTGGTTTCCAAGAACTCAACATGGGTTAGTTTCAGTTGGACATCTGCACAGTAAGCAGCTCACTGTGGGTCTTCCATCGTCTCTAAAGCTCACAGTACTTCTGTTCATTTCACACCAGGGTGGGTTTCAGGAATGGAGCCAATATAAACAGCAGTTGCCCTACTGGCAACGTCTTTTACACCTTCCCGTCTGACACATTAGTGAGGTTCTACAGCTCGGTGAAGTGTACAGCAATCCCCACTGCCAGGACTACCAGTCCTGCAAGGGCAAGGAGCCCACGCCGAACTATCAGTTGAGCAGGCGACAAGATGTCCTCTGACAGGCAGGAGCTCCTCCTCACTGGCAGTGAGCTGCCCTCCGGCTGATCTGTCTCTTCATGGCTCTGGGACAAGCCCAAGGTGTCACCTTTCATAAGGAACACATAGTTCCATTAGTCTTGGACCTTAGAGTGCATTGGACCAACCACATACAACCATGGCTACAAGAGCAGGACAGAGGCTAGGCATCCCACAGCGAGTGACTCTCCTCCAAAGCCTTTCCGCCATCGACAAGGCACAAGTCACGGGTTTGGTGGACAAGCTGAGTTCCAACAACACTCAAGGAGCTTGACGCCATCCGAGGACAAAGCTTCCTGCTTGATTGATACCCCATCCAGCCACCTTAAACATTCACACCCTCCACCAGCAGAACACAGTGGCTGCAGTGTGTACCGTCAGAGTGCACTGCAGTGACCTACCCAGGCTATTCCAGCAGCACCTCCCAAGCCCACAACTTCTACCATCAAGGACACAGGCAGCAGGGGCGCCTGAAGTAATATCTGCAGTGCCTATGGTCCTTGTTTTTTTTGGTGGTTGAGGCCATGAGCTTGAGAGGTGCTGATGGAGTAGCCTGGGTGAGTAACCAAGCGTATTTTGTAGATAGTGCGCACTGCCGCGCTGGGGAAGACTTAACCTGGTCTCAACCATGTCTCAGGAATCGAATTCTTTCAAAAGTCCCCGACCAGTGACATCCCCAGTGTTCCTCAGACAGCAGATGACAGCAATGTGGCCAGATGGAATTCACGAGTACGGCCGCATTTATGCCTCCTTAAAGTGATCTTTTCATTAATTTGGGGGCATCTCCTCATCAGTGACAAGACCAGCATTTATTGTCTGTCCCTCACTACCCTCAAGGAGGAAGTAGTGAAGTCTTTGTCCATGTGGAGGAGTGGTGCTGTACAACTGAGTGGCTTTGAGTCACTTCAGAGGCTTATACACTTTGCTGGGTCTGGAGTCAGAGGCCAGACAGGGTAAGGACGGCAAGTCTCCTCCCCGAAGGACATTGTGAACAAGGTGAGGGTTTATGATCATCCAGTGGTCAACCGTCACCTTTACCAAGACTAGATTTTTAAAAATAAAATTGGGATTTATTTCATTCTATTTAAGTTCCCCAGCTCCCTCGGTGGGATTTGAACTTGTGTTACTGGTATTGGTTTATTATTGTCACATGTACCGGGGTACAGTGACAAGTTTTTGTTTTGCCTGCCATCCAGACAGATCATGCCATACACGAGCACATTGAGGGAGTAAAAAGAAAACAGAATGCAGAATATAGAGTTGCAGCTACAAGGGGCATGTGTTGCAGCTGCAGAGTTTATGTGTTGCAGCTACAGAGGGCATGTGTTGCCGCTGCAGAGTTTATGTGTTGCAGCTGCAGGGGGCGTGTGTCGCAGCTGCAGGGGGCGTGTGTCGCAGCTGCAGAAAACGTGTGTTGCAGGTATCGTGACATGCTGTGACAAATACAGTGCCATGGCACTGTAGATTGGGAGATTAGGAGTTCATTTTTTAAGTGTACGTGAGGTCCGTTCAAGAGGCTGATAATGCTGGGATAGAAACTGTCCTGAGCTTTTGTATCGTCTGCCCAATGGGAGGGGAGCGGGGAGGGGAGCGGGGAGGGGAGGGGAGGGGACGCTGGTTTGTGTGATGGACCGGGCTGTGTCCTGGGCCAACATAAGTAAGCAGCATATCTGTGACATTACCGTTTTCAGGGGGGCACAGCTCAGCTGCCGTGGTGGGTCCCAACCTCGTCTTCAGCCCCATTCGTTCTCGAGCCTGAAAGAAGCGTGAGCAGAACTGAGGGTCATGTGCTCTCTCCGCAGCTCAGTGAGCGCCACCGCATTGTCTCCATGGACCGGGAGAGGGAAATGGCAGGGCCCATCCATTGACCAAAGATATATGTGGAGCATCAGTTTATCAACAGGCAAACACATGCTGCCCCTCAACATTAACAACCCACGCACAAACCCCTGCTGAAGCCGGCAAGTTTAAACACCCATGCACACCCCTGCCCCTGCCCTCCCACACCCTGGTCCCACCACATCCATAACGTCAGTCGCGGCTGGGGCCCCGCCTCCCACACCCTGGCCCCACCCCTATCCACAACAGGCCCCGCCCTCCTACACCCAGGCCCTGCCCACACCCCTGGCCCTGCCCACATCCCACCCCCGCTCCTGGCCCCATGTCCGCCCACACCCCTAGGCTCCACCCCTACACGCAAGCTCTCCTTCTGCTGACCAGGTACCAGGACCACATTAGAAGAACATAGAACAGCACAGAACAGGCCCTTCAGCCCACAATGTTGTGCCGACATAGCTAATCCCTCCTACCTACAGAAAGCCCACATCCCTCCATTTTCCTCTCATTCATGTGTCCATCCAAGCCCCTCTTAAAAGCCCCCAATGAATTTGCCTCCACCACCTTATCAGCCAACGCATTCCAGGCATCCACCACTCTCTGAGTAAAAAACTTACCCCTCACGTCTGTTCTGAACCTACCCCCTCTCACCTTAAATGCATGCCCTCTGGTATTGGATCGCTCAATAATGGGAAAAAGATCTTGCTTGTCCACTCTATCTATGCCCCTCATAATTTTATACCCACCAACAGGTCACCCCTCAGCCTCCGCCGCTCCAGAGAAAAGAGCCCAAGTTTGTCCGGCCTCTCCTGATAGCACATGCCCTCTGATCCGGGCAGCTCTGGGTGACAGGTAGCTGACTCCAGGACACTGCAAGGAATAGGTCAGCACTGGTCTCTCCCCTCCCTACAATCAACCTCAAAGCCTTGAGATGCAACTGCACACACACAACTGATAGTGGCTTTTAGATTCCAATTCAACCTCCGGGGCAGGGGGAGTGCTAAACCCCACCCTGTGCTTCCCCCAGTTCTGGCCTCTTGCACACCTCTGATTTTAATCCCTCTGCCACGGGCAGCCCAACTCCTAAACTCTGGAACTCCCTCCGTAAACCCCGTCACTTCCCACACCCTCTCTCCAAATGCTCTCTAAACTCTCCTCAACTCTCTGGCTCTACTGACCTCCTGAATTGGCGCGGGATCAGATTGAGCCAATAAATTACTCCTTGTGATGTTTTATTATGTTAAAGTTCTCCTGAGATCAATTTCAGCTGCTTGAACATCCCCACATTTAATGGCTCCACTACGGTTGCCATGGTTTCAACTACCTGCTCCCTAAGCTCTACAATTACTCCCATAACGCACTCTTTCCTCCTTTACAACTCTCCCTAAAAGGTACCTCAACGATCACATTTTTGGTCTCTGTATCTCCCAACGAGGCTTGGTTTTGCCTCGGTAACCCTCCTTAGAAGCATCTTTCAAGGTGCTCCATTAAAGGTGCTGTATAATTGCAATATTGGTTATGTACCCACCCTCAGTTAGCAACTGCCCCTCCCTCCTGTGTGCAAGCTGAGGGCGGTGTAAGCAGAGCTCTAGTGGTGGTCTGACTTCTCCTGCCTCTTCCACAACATGCCCAGCTGTGACCCAAGAGGACTCGTCTTGCTGACTCCCTTCCCTCCCCTTTAACTAGAGCTCACGTAGTCACCAGGCCATGGGAGCTACGGACAGACTGGAGAAAGCAGCTCTTGCCTCTTCCACCGCTGCACTCCAATCCATCCTGAAGATCAACGTCAAAAGGAAAGCAGACAACAGAAAGGTACTGATAGCCAATCCCACCCATAGACCTGGAAGAAACAGGAAGAGCTCAGTTGGTAAATGTCTTTCCTGGAAAAGGCAGTCAACTGCAGGGAGAAGGAAGATCCCAGGAGTGACCGGGTGATCTCCGCTGCAGCCTCCACCAGCATCCTGTATGTGCAACTAATGGCACCCATGAAGTTCCGTGGGCGATTAACTTGGAGGGGTGGGGGTCGGAGAGATGGGTGTTGGTTGAGGGGGGATAATCACCACTTTGATACAATGACAAAGTTGCTGGAAATCCTCAGCAGGTCAGGCAGCATCTGTGGAGAAAGAAACATCGTTAACGTTTCAGAACAGAACCCTGCCTTGGCAGACAGAAACGTGTGACCCAGCGATGATGAAGGAAGAACCATTAATTTCCAAGTCAGGATAGCACGCAGGTTGACGAGAACAAGGAGTTGGTGACCTTGTCCTTCTAGGGAGTGGAGTCCGTTGGCTTATCAGATGCTGAGCTACTGCAGAGCATCTTAGAGATGGAAAATATAGCAGCCATGGTGTATCACTGGTGTAGAAATGAATGCTACCACTGGTGGATTGGACACTAGTTGTTTTGTCCAGGAGCTTCTCAAGTTGCTGCTGGTTCTACACTCATTCAGGGAAGTGCTGACTATTCATCACATTCCCGATTCCTGCACAAGGAGGCAGGACTAACATCAACATTCCTCTGGATCTCCCATGCTCCAACACTTTTTTTGGAATTGCAAACCAATTGACCAAACCCACGCAGACAATACCCGCAGCTCACACGGCGGCTTGCTTCTCAGGGTGATGTACGCCTGACTATGTGTAACCATGGGACAACCCCTACAGGCCCCTGGTTGACTGTATCGAGGGTTCTGGGGACATGGGACATGCAGTTCAACTCCTCACCGAGAATTCCGAGCTTTGAGGCAAACATCAGCGAAATTCCAATGGGGATCCCAACAACATAGAACACCACTAGATTAGCAATTGCTCCAACCTTCTGCATCCCAATTCCTCGGACAATCCCACTGGCTACTCCCTGTTGGAAAGTGAAAGGTTAGACCTCAATATTCGGGGTGAAATATAGCCAACAGATCAAAAATGCAGCCCCAGGGTTTAAAAGAATTTTAAAAAATAATTATTTTTTTGCATCAGGTGAGTCTATTCGCTCTTCTAGAATCATAGAAATTTATGGCACAGGAGGAGGCCATTCTGTTCATTCTGTCTGTGCTGGCCAGTAATGGAGCCATTTAGGCCACTCCCACTTCCCAGATCCTGGTCCATAGTCTTATAGGCTTCTTCCAGGTGTGTTTTCCATGTGATGGGAGGTTGGGGAAGTTGGGGGGGGGGGGGGCACGTGTGATATGACATTCAACTGGAGTCAGTTGTCTGTATCAATAAATGGGAGGAATTAACCCTTACCCCTGCAGTACACACCCAAACACCCTGCCCCTTTCTGCAAACCCACACCCCCCTAGCATCACAGGGGAGGAGGGGCATTGACTCTGGGCTGTGATCTCCCAGCCCTACCATTACCACACTTTCACCATGGTCAAAATGGACCTGGAAGAGCAGTACAAGGCTGAGAACTGGGAAGTGCCTACACAATGGGCAGAACAATCTCCTTCTGTGCCAGAAGTCTCCTGTGTGCAGTTCTGGTCACCTACCTACAGGAAAGATATCAATACGCTTGAAAGAGTACAGAGAAAATTTACACGGATGTTGCCGGGACTTGAAGACTTGAGTTACAGGGAAAGGTTGGATAGGTTAGAACTTTATTCCCTGGAGCACAGGAGAATGAGGGGAGATCTTATAGAGGTATACAAAATTATGAGGGGTATAGATAGGGTGAATGCATCTAGGCTTTTTCCACTCAGGTTGGGTGAGACTAGAACTAAAGGACATAGGTTTAGGGTGAAAGGTGAAATATTTAAGGGGAATCTGAGGGGAAACTTCTTCATTCAGAGGGTGGTGCGAGTGTGGAACGAGCTGTCAGCAGGAGTGGTGGATGCGGGTTCAATTGTAACATCTAAGAGAGATTTGGATAGATACCTGGATGGGAAGGGTTTGGAGGGATATGGGCCGGATGCAGGTAGGTGGGACTAGGCAGAAACCAGGCCGGCATGGACTAGATGGGCTGAAGGGCCTGTTTCTGTGCTGCTGTAGTGCTCTATGACTCTATGGTACCAGTAAGGGGTTGGAAGAACTCTACCGTCTCGGGGCACAAAGGGCTACAGTGTTGCAACAATAACCCAGCTCATGGAGCGTGGAGGGAGGAATCACCACCTTGTCTCTTCCCTCCCTCTGCAGATTCACCACTCTCACCCCCCTTCATTTTCTGCCTCCTCCCCCGGTGCTTCATGAGCTGAGCTCAGTGGTCACCCCCACTTCCTTCTTCATTGGTATTGGTATTGGTTTATGATTGTCACTTGTACCGAGGTACAGTGAAAAACTTGTCTTGCATACTGATTGTACAGGTCAATTCATTACACAGTGCAGTTACATTGAGTCAGTACAGAGTGCATTGATGTAGTACAGGTAAAAACAATAACAGTACAGAGTAAAGTGTCACAGCTACAGAGGAAGTGCAGTGCAATAAGGTGCAAGGTCACAACAAGGTAGATCGTGAGGTCAGAGTCCATCTCATCATATAGGGGAACCATTCAATAGTCTTATCACCATGGGATAGAAGCTGTCCTTAAGCCTGGTGGTACATACACCCCTCACCCTCACTTACAGCACTCTTCCCAGAAACCTGCAGGGAAATTTACGCCAGCACTGCAGAAATAAATCCTGCATTTCAGTACATCCCGTCATGTTTGAGACAAAGTGACTGCAGTAATGTTGGAAACACGCAAGAACTTATTCACAGCAAGCTCCCACAAACAGCAAGGGACAGATAACCTGATTACTGATCTTGGCTGCGGGCCAAATATTGGCCAGGAAACCAGGGCACTCTCCCGCTGTTCTCCGGTGCGTTCCATGGGACTTTTAACCTCCAGTTGAGAGGGTAGACAGGACTTCAATAGACAGCAGCCCCTCAACACTGAACCAGATCATCAGCCTCAGTCAGGCCCAACTCTCTGGAGTGGGATTTGAACCTACAACCTTCTGTTTGAGCAGTACCCACGGCGAAGCAGCTGACACAGAGTGAGGAACATATTAAGAGTAGAAGGCTGCTCAGTCACCTGGCCCCTCTACCACTCAATTATGTCCTGGTGGATCTGACCGTGACCTCAACTCCACATCCATGCAGCAAACTTTACCCCTTCCTTTTGAGGAAACTACTCCCTAGAAAGACATGAGTGAGTGAGAGAAAGGAACAAGAACTGGATTCTGACAGGAACCTTGTACGACAAGCTGCACTCAATCTACCTCATTATGGCCTTGCACATTATTGTCTCCCTGCACTGCACTTTCTCTGTAACTGTAACACATTATTCTGCATTCTGTTATTGCTTTTCCCTTGTACTACCTCGATGTACTGACATGATGAAATGATCTGTACGGATGGCATGTAAAACAAAGTTTTTCACTGCACCTCAGTACATGCGACAGTAATAATCCAATTTACCAAGGTATCAAATGGTTCTACACCACACTGTCGGTGTCTCTCTCTGTCACAGCTGGGATTCTTGAGCAAACACAAAAGACCAAAGTTACTGGCCAAGTTCTGCTGGGATTTCTGGTGCACGCTGCTACTGGAGCCCTTGGTGTTTCCCCCCCGGGGAGGAAAATGCCTTGCTGAGGTTGCCCAGCACTTGTCCGAGGGTCGTGCATGGTCACATCCCAGCAGACTCACTCCTGTGGCAAACCCTCCACAATGCAACGCACTCGAATGACTTACCGAGCCGATGGCATCACACAGGTGGAAAGGAGCTAGGATTGGTATCATGCTCGAAACCAGCTCAATAATTTTCCTGTCAAGGATAGAGTTTCAACTTCAGATGTTTACCGTGACTTCCCGCAGCAACAAAAAAATGTTTAATCTTCGGACTCTTCTTCCCACCTCTTCAAATCCACTCCTGCCCACTCCCAACAGCCTCCAGTGCAAACGCAGCCTCACCCCCACCCTCTACAACCTCTACTCCTCTCACATTCACCCTCCCCCACCCCTCACTCCCCATTCCCCACCCCTCAAATCAATAACAGGGAAAATGCAAGAATCTATTACGCAGTAAGCAACAGGACACTTAAGAAATAATAGCAGTAGTGGGCAAAGTCAACATGGATTCAAAGAAGAAAACTTCTTGCTAAATTTGCTGGAATTTTGCAGTTTGTGCAAGGATGTAACTAGCAGGATAGATAAGGGGGAACCAGTGGATGTGATGTATTTGGACTTTGATAAGGTACCGCACAAGAGATCATTAAACAAAATAAGAGCTTGAGGGGTGTTTAATGCTATAGATCGAGGTTTGGTTAAACAGTGAGGAAGAATCGACAGTGCACTTTGATGTCGGGAGGATGTGACTCATTGGGTACCCATGGGTCAGTGCTGGGACCCAAGCTGTAGACAATCTAGATCAGTGACTGCTTGAGAGGACCAAGTGTAGTATATCCAGGTTGGCTGGTGATATGAAACTAGGGGGTAGAGAGATGCAGAGAGGAAGATGCAGAGAGGTTTCAGACTGGCTTAGACAGGTGTAGCAGCCAGAGCGATGTCAAGTATCCCATCAGGCTTTGGGAGGACACTCTGCAGTCTAGGAAGAGATGTTGGAATGCACAGTACAAAGATGCACAGTGAGGGAAGGTCAGGTTATTGACACCTGGCCAGACTCAACTGAGAACAAAGCTGAGACAGCTTTAAACAGCAGAGTGGCGCAGCGGAAGCATGGTGTGCCCATAATCCAGAGGTCGATAGATCGAAACCATCCTCTGCTGTTCTTCAGCTGAACATTTTAGGGCAGGCACGGTAGTGTAGCGGTTAGCATAACGCTATTACAGTGCCAGTGACCCGGGTTCAATTCCGGCCACTGTCTGTAAGGAGTTTGTACGTTCTCCCTGTGTCTGCGTGGGTTTCCTCCGGGTGCTCCGGTTTCCTCCCACATTTCAAAGACGTACAGGTTAGGAAGTTGTGGGCATGCTATGTCGGCGCCGGAAGCGTGGCGACACTTGCGGGCTGCTCCCAGAACACCCTACACAAAAGATGCATTTCACTGTGTGTTTTGATGTACATGTGACTAATAAAGATATCTTATCTTATCTTACAGCCCCTGTGATCTATCCCATTGTAAACCATCTCACTGCGAGCTATCTGAAGTGCAGAATAAGCAAATGGTGATGTTTTTGAGAACTGACAAGTTACAAAAAGCTCAAACAAACATTCTGATAATTAAGGAACCAAATTGTTGTAGTGATTGTGGGATAGAACCAGCAGGAATTTGAAGTTAAAGAAACATATACTAGTATGGACAAGGATTGGAATTACAGCTGCATAAAGAACTAAACAATATGTGGAAGGTTTGCGAAGAAAAGGTGCCTTACGAGATGACCAACAGCAGTGACTCCAGAGACCAACCACTGTAGGTGAAGAGTCAGGGACTCAGAGAACTCTCCAAGATCAAATCCTGGCCAGGTTCATCAGGAGTGGGTAATATCTGAATACAATTTGTGTGTTCTGAAAGTTGTGAAAGTAAACTAAAGAGATGTGTAACTAAAGAGTTAATGAAACTTGTTTGAAACTACATAGTGAATCTTTGAGCTGTTTGAATCATTTGCAATGAATAAACGAGTACAGTAGTTCAGCAAACTCATTGTCTAGTGTGTTTTATCACTTAATGGGTAACACAAGTTAAGAGACTGGGTGAGGGAATAGCAAATGGAGTATAACATGGACGTAGATGAGATGATCCACTGGTAAAGTAAACGGGAGGAAGATCATCTTTGAAATGGTGAGATATTGAAAGGTTCAGAGGGACCCCAGGTGTACCTTTAACCTGAAGGGGCAGCAAACAGTTAGAAAGGCAAACTGTATGTTGGCGCTAATTACAAGAGAAACTGCAGATGCTGGAATCGAGATGAAAACCACGATGATGCTGGAGGAACTCAGCAGGTCAGGCAGCATCTGTGGAGAAAAGCAGGCGGTCAACGTTTCGGGTCAGGACCCTTCTTCAGGACTCACGAAACTCGACCACAAGCCCCAGTTGGAAAAGAAGTTGGACATCTCGGATGTCCTGGCGTGGAAAGCCTCAGCGTTGGGGCCGATGGGGCGGAGGCGGAGAAATTGAGAAAAAGGGATGGCGTCCTTGGAAGAAACAAGGTGGGAGGAGCTGTAATTGTGGAAGCTGTGGGCATCAGTGGGTTTGTAGAAGATGTCGGTGGAGAAGGAATCTCCTGAGATGGAGACAGAAAGATGGAGCAAGGAGAGAGAGGTGTCAGAGATAGTCCAAATGAATTGGAGATCTGGGTGAAAATTAGTGACGAAATTTATAAAACTGTTGAGTACCACACGGGTACAAGAGGTGGCACTAATACAGTCATTGATATAATGGAGAAAGAGTTGAGGAATGGGGCCGGAGTAGGCTTGGAATAGAGACTGTTCAACATAGCCTGAAGAAGTCCTGAAGAAGGGTCCTGACCCGAAACATTGACCGCCTGCTTTTCTCCACGGATGTTGCCTGACCTGCTGAGTTCCTCCAGCATTACAGTATTTTTCAGCCCTAATTGCAAGATGATCTGAGTATAAGATCAGAGGTGTCTTGCTACAACTTGATAGGGCCCGGTGAACTTGCACTTGGAATACTGTAGACAGGTTTGGTCTTCCTACCTCAGGAAGGTTATACTTGCAATAGAGGGGGATGCAGTGAAGGTTCACCAGATCTCTTCCTGGGACGGCAAGTTTGTCTTATGAGAGGAAGTTTAGCAGACTGGGTCTGTACTATCTGGAGCAACACACACAAAACACTGGAGAAACACAGAAAGTCAGGCAGCACCTATGGAGGGAAATGGACAGTCGACATTTCAGGTCGAGACCCTTCATCTGGACAATGGAGATTTGATGGGGTCTAGATGAAGGGTCTCGACCCAAAATGTCGAATGTCCATTTCCCTCCACAGATGCTGCCTGACCCGCTGAGTTCCTCCAGCGTTTTGTGTGTTACTCCAGATTCGGGCATCTGCAGTCTCGTGTGTCTCCTGTACTCTCTGGAGTTTGGAAGAATGAGAGGTGAGCTCATTGAAACATAATAAACGGCCTGACTCCACACTGGAGCTTCTACATAATGTCGGCATTGCGGAATTGATTATGAGTGGTTACAGCAGTCGAGCAGGTGTTGATGCTGTATTCAGGGTGAAACAGGACACCAGACATCAGCACAAGTCCTTATGTTACAACGGTAATGGCACTCATGGGTTGTGAAACCTTTTAGATGGCCCCAGGTCACTCTCCATCCCCTCTGTCCCTCCCTCCCTCCCTCCTCTGAGCAAACTGTACTAACCGGTCGCTAGTGAAGATTTTGGGTATCACATCCTTCAGCATCAGAAGGAGCGCCATAATGATCAGAGCCACACACCCTGTTCAAAAGAGGACACAGGGAATGAGATGCAATAAATAGATCGTCAAACCACAGGACATGGCAACCAAATGGGTATCACTAACACAAGATCAGCTGGAGGAATGCGAAAGAACATTTAAAGTTACAGGGGTGCATGAAGCTCTCTCCAAAAATGTCTTGCAGAATACTTTTAACGAGGTCAGCATTTATTGCCCATCTCTAACTTCCCTTGAGATGGTGGTGGTGAGCTGCCTTCTTACAGTCCTTCAGGGTGATGATGTGCATCTGTAGTGTAGTGGTTAGCGTAACACTATTACAGCGCCAGCGACCCGGGTTCAATTCCGGCCGCTGTCTGCAAGGAGTTTGTATGTTCTCCACCCTTGTCTGTGTGGGTTTCCTCCGGGTGCTCCAGTTTCCTCCCACATTCCAAAAGACGTACAGTTTGGGAGTTGTGGGCGTGCTATGTTGGCGCCAGAAGAGTGGCGACACTTGCGGGCTGCCCCCAGCACATTCTCAGTAACGCAAACAGACGCATTTCACCGTGTGTTTTGATATGCATGCGACGAATAAATAAATATCTTATCCCTCCCTCCTTCCCCCACTTCTCTCTCTCTCATTACTTTCTCCCTCTCTCTCACTACTTTCTTCCTCTCTCTCACATTCAGTTTCTCTCTCCATTTATTTCCTTTTAATTTGCCCTGAATACCTCTCGCTCTCCTCCCAGCCCCCTGCGGAGGTCATGCTGTTGCTATCAAGGGGGTTATAAGCCCTCTTCTGTAGACGGAAGGGCCCACGTGAGGGACCAGGACCTGAGATGGGGAGCAACAATGAAAGATGACCTGAAACACCAATTCTGTCTCACTTGCTGATTTTTTGTTCCTATTTCAGATGTCCAGCATCTGAAGTAATTCAATGATTTCTGGTACAGCTGGAGAGGGAGTTAGACCCAGTGGTGATGAAGGAACGGCAGTGTATTTCCAAGTCACGAGGGGAATCTGCTGCTGGTAGTGGCATTCCCACGTGCCTGCTGTCCTTGTCGGTCGAGCACACAGAGGCAAGCAGCTGCGGTGCGCTCTGACGGTACACACTGCAGCCACTGTGTGCCGGGGGTAGAGGGAGTGAATCTTCAGGCGGGCTGCTTTGTCCTGGGTGTTGTCAAGTTTCCTGGAGCTGCACTCATTCAGACAAGGGAAGAATATTCCCAACATTCCCGACATGTCTTGTAGATGTTTGAAAGGCTTTGGGGTGTCGGGCGTGAGTAACTTGCTGCAGGACACCCACTCTCTGGTCTTTCTCATATTTATGACACAGGAGGAAGCCGTTGGGCCCATCAAGTCCATGGTGACCCTCAGAGCTATCCCATCAATCCTCTATCCTTACTAATTTCCTACAACCTATACTCTCACATATCCATCGACTCCCCACCCACCTACACACGAGGGACAATTTCCAGTGGAACATTGATTTATTGTAGTCACATGTACCGAGATACAGTGAGAAACCTTTGCGTGCCATCCAGGCAGATGATGCTGTACATAAGTACATCAAGGTGATAAAAAGGAAACAGAGTGCAGAAGTGTAGTGTAGCAGTTAGTGTGACACTACTACAGCGCCAGTGACCCGGGTTCAATTCCGGCCGCTGTCTGTAAGGAGTTTGTACGTTCTCCCCGTGTCTGCGTGGGTTTCCTCCGGGTGCTCCGGTTTCCTCCCACGTTCCAAAGACGTACGGGTTAGGAGGTTGTGGGCGTGCTATGTTGGCACCGGAAATGTGGCGACACTTGTGGGCTGCCCCCAGAACTCTCTACACAAAAGGTTCATTTCACTCTGTGTTTCGATGTACATGTGACAAATAAAGATATCTTATCTTATGGCCTTGCACCTTATTGTCTGCCTGCACTGTGCTTTCTCTGAAACTGTAACACTTTATTCTGCATTCTGTTATCATTTTCCCTTGTACTCCCTCAATGAATGGGATGAAATGATCTGTATGGATGGCATGAAAAACAAAGTTTTTCACTGTACCTCAGTACATGTGACAATAATAAACCAATTTACCAATTTAAAGTCCTGGCCTGCCCAACATCCCCTCCCCCCCCTATAACTCAGGCCCTTTCAAGCTTTTGTACCTTCAACCTACCAACCTACTCATCTTTGGGACGTAGGAGACCAGATCACCCGGGGGAAAGCCACATGGTCTCAGAGAGAACATGCAAACTCCACACAGACAGCACCCGAGGTCAGAATCAAACCCAGGTTACTGGCAGCAGTACCCAGGTCACCGGCAGCAGTACCCAGGTCACCACAGTATTTATGTGACAGGTCCAGATTACTACCAACCTTTACCAACACAAGTAGTCATCAAAAAGCATCGAGTTACCTCAGATGCTGGATATCTGTAGAAGCAAAACTGCGAGTGAGACAAAACTGACGGTTCAGGTCAGTGACCTTACATCAGTGCTCCCCCACCTCTCTCCCTCTCGTACCTTTGTCCCTGACATGGGCCCTTCCATCTGCACAAGAGGGCTTACAACTGGACCCCCTTGTACAACAGCACAACCTACGCAGGGTCTGGGAGGAGAGGGGGACTAAGATGGGTGAAAAAGGAGAAGAGATATTCAGGGCAAATTAAAAGAAAGAAACGGAGAGGGGAACTGAATGAGAGGGAGAGGAAGTGACGAGAGAGAGAGAAGGGGGGAGGGAGGGAGAGATGGTGAGAGAAGTAAAGAGAGATGGACAGATAGAAATACATAAGTAGATAAGGGTATAATAGTGCTGTGGTTAAGTACACAGAATCCTGGATCTTTGATCTGAAGATGAGTTCAAATCTCACCATGGCAACTGGGGAATTTAAATTCAAGCAACTAAACAAAGCTGGAATAAAAAATATTGGATTGTTCAATGCACAAAAAGTGCTGGAGGAACTCAGCAGGTCAGGCAGCATCTATGGAGGGGAATGAACAGCCGACGTTTCGGGCCGAGACCCTTCGTCAGGACTGGAAAGGAAGAGGGCAGAAGCCGGGATAAGGTGGGGGGGAGGGGGAGGAGCACACGCGGGCAGGGGAGAGGTGAGTCCAGGTGAGAGGGGGAAGGTAGGTGGGTGGGGGGGGAGTGGGGGAAGATGTGAGAAGCTGGGAGGTGATCGGTGGAAGAGGCAAAGGTCTGAAGCAGAAGGGATCCAGTAGGAGAGCGCAGTGGACCACAGAATAAAGGGAAGGAGGTGGGGAACCAGAGGGAGGAGGCGGGCAGGATGTGAGGGTGGGGGAGGGGAAAGAGAAGGGGTGTGGGGGCTACGGGAATGAGGGAAAACAAAGGCAGGGGAAGAAGGAAGGAAATAGGGAAAAAGGGAAAACAGAGGGGAGGGGTTACTGGAAGTCAGCGAAATCGATGTTGAGGCCGTCGGGCTGGAGACGTCCGTCGGAATATGAGGTGTTGTTCCTCCGGCCTGCGTCTGGCCTCAACGTGGCAGTGGAGGAGGCCGTGGACAGACACGTCAGTGTGGGAGTGGGATGTGGAATTGGAGTGGCAAACACACACGGACACACCCACACTGGCACACACATGCTCACACCCACACATACAGAGATAACCACCTTGGCAGAGTTTCACTCCACTCACCTGTGCAAACTAGAGCGGTCATTGCGGAGACCTTTGCTTGTTGTGGGAGCCCTGCCCCAAGGGCCATCCCCACACGGACCCCAGCTGCCATTCCAATGCCAACGTGAATCTGAAAGGTGGGAGAACACTCATTTTAAACAAGAAAAGGCAAAGCTCTGTGTCGTCCAGTGGCCGATTCAAAGGCTCATGGGTCACATGGGGAACTGGATGGTTTTAAAAGCCTCACTCTGCGGAACGGGGAGAATCTGAATGGAAAAAAAATGGTGTGCAGGAGCTTGCGCGCGCGTGTGTGTGTGTGTGTGTGTGTGTGTGTGTGTGTGTGTGTGTGTGTGTGTGACAGAGAGAGAGAGAGAGAGCGTGTGTGGGTGGGTATTTGTGTGTGTGTGTGACAGAGAGAGAGAGAGCGTGTGTGGGTGTGTCTGTGTGTGTGAGCTTGTGTTACGAGAGTTTGTATCTGTGCACGGGCATGTGTGTGTGTGTGTGTGTATGTATGTCTATGTGTTTCTGTGTGTATGACTGTATGTGTGTGAGAGTGTATGTGTATGTGAATGTGTATGTCTGTGTGTGTGTTTGTGTGCACACACGTAACTGTATGATGATGTTTCTTTGTGTATCTGTAGTTCTGTACATGTGCCCATTCTAAGAGCCTGGGTGTAACTGTGTCTGTGGTTTGTTGGCCGTGCAACATAGGCTGTGGGAGAACTGGTGGAGCCGGTAAACTTTGAGTCACTGGGTGTGGAGAATAATTCACCAAATCATCCCCTCCCCCTCAACACCTCCACCTTGAGCTGCTGAGGGTTTTGCTTGACACTTGCACAGTGGAACATCCCTGAACGTTCACAGACAGGTTACCAAGTGCCGGTGAGTCACGTAGGAAGATATCAGGGCAGGTAAAAATGGTTGGTCGGGAGGTCGGTTTTAACCATCGTCTTAAGAGGGGATGAAGGTGGAAGGTAGGCCTTGGCAGCTGAACTCTCTGCAGTAATTGGCAACTGCATGAGGACATATAAACAGCAGCAGCTGAAGGCCATCCTGGGCCTTGTACCTGTTCCCCCAAACTGTTGTTTGTGCTGATTGAACAATGTACAGAGAGTGGTGGGGTTCAGCCAGTTCCATCACTGCTACAGCTCTCCCCACCAGCAAGGACGTCTACAAGAGGCGATGTCTCAGGAATACTATGAAAACAAAGGACTGCAGATGCTGGAATCGAGATGAAAAACACGATGATGCTGGAGGAACTCAGCAGGCCAGGCAGCATCCGTGGAGAAAAGCAGCCGGTCAACATTTCGGGTCAGGACCCTTCTTCAGGACTCAGGTGGTCAACGTTTTGAGTCAGGATCCCTGAAGAAGGGTCCTGACCCAAAACGCTGACCGTCTGCTTTTCTCCACGGATGCTGCCTGGCCTGCTGATGTCTCAGGAAGGCAACATCCATCATCAGGGACCCACACCATAGGGGCCATGCCCTCTTCTCGATGCTGCCATCAGGCAGGAGGTACAGGAGCCCGAAGACCCACACGTCAAGGTTCAACAACAGCTTCTTCCCCACTGCTGTCAGGTCCTTGAACTGACCTGAGAAACCCTAACACTACGTCGGACTATATTTCGCTCAACTTGCTCTAAGGTCGTTGTTATTTTTGTTTATTTTGTCATGTAAGTTATGTATAATTTATAATAACTTAAGATGGTGTAATTTGCCACGTCTGTAACGTACTGTGCTGCTGCTGCAAAACACTAATTTTCGTGGCGTTTATACCCTGGGTATGTGTGCCCATGGCTATAAATGAACTTGAACTTGAGCACCAGACCATGTCTTGCACCACCATAGACTTATCTCTCTTGTTTTTTCTGCACTGATGTCTTGTTTTGCACACTTTTTTCTTCACTGTCTTGTATAATTTATATATAATCCATGTTCTGTGTGTTGTCTGTACCTACGTGCCTGTGGTGCTGCTGCAAGCAAGTGTTTCACTGTACCTGTACCTCACCGTACTTGTGCACATGGCAATAAACTCAACCTGACTTGACTTGGCTCATGGGGGCTTTCTGGGTGAGGGTTTGGGTGATGTGGGGGAGGTGGTATGTGGGGAGTGGGGGACGATTTGGGAGGGGTGTGTGTTGCCTGGTGTGAATGAGAGGGAGGGAGTCCTACGCCTTCCATGTGAAGTATATAACTTACCATGTACAAAACCGTTAAGAACTGAAAAATAACAGCTTGTGCCCCAAGCTGGACCGGGTTGATGAGCCCTGAGAGAGAAGGGGGAGAAAGACAGTCATCGTTAGTACAGCCAGCATCCAACAGTCCCTGGAATTCTTTAGTGGACGTTGGGAAACAGGTACCGGAGCACTGCCGTCCCGGGCCTGGAGTTGGTTACCTGCCAGGAACGATCCCATTTCATAAGCCCAGAGCTCGGTGCAGAACATGACCATGCTGGGGATGGCCAGTCGCAAGAAGGACCCCCACTCCTGCAGGCAGTCAGACGTCCACCCTATAGGAACAAGCAAGACATTGGATTAGGCCATGAAACACACAAACACACGCACATAGACACAAACACACACATACACATAGACACACATGTATGCATACACATTGCACACATACAGACACACACACAGAAACACACACATGCACATAGACACACGCACATAGACACATGTATGCATAAACATTGCAGGCACACACACGTGCACACAGAAACACACAGACACACAAACACAATTTTTTATTCATTCAAGGGATGTGGGCTTCGCAGGCTGAGCCGGCATTTAATTGCCCGTCCCTCATTGCCCTCGAGAAAGTGGTGGTGAGCTGCCTTCTTGAACTGCTGCAGTCCTTGAGGATTAGTGTAACACATTGTGGTGGCTCTGGAGTCACTTACAGCTGAGACTGGGTAAGGAAGGTCAATGGTGGTTTCATGGTCACCATTAACAACATCTGCCTGGCTCTTTTACCTTAAACCCATCTTAAACTCATTCCCTCTTATAGAATCACTACAGCACAGGAGGAGGCCACTTGGCCCTTCCAGCTGTGCCAACTCATTCTACAACAGTCCCCTTCCGCTACTCTTGCCCCAGAAGATAGTTTCCTTCTTGTACTACGGAGAACAGAGGGACCTTGGGGTCCATGTCCATAGATCCCTCAAGGATGCCACGCAGGTCGATAGGTTTGTTAAGAAGGCGTATGGAGTGTTGACCTTCATTAGTTGGGGTATTGAGTTCAAGAGCCGCGAGGTGATGTTGCAGCTCTATAGAACTCTGATCAGACCGCACTTGGAGTACTGTGTTCAGTTCTGGTCGCCTAATTATAGGAAGGATGTGGAAGCTTTAGAGAAGGTGAAGCCTGGATTGGAGAGAATGTCTTATGAGGATAGGTTGAGCGAGCTAGGGCTTTTCTCTTTGGAGAGGAGGAGGATGAGAGGTGACTTGATAGAGGTGTACAAGATGATAAGAGGCATAGATCGAGTGGAAAGTCAGAGACTTTTTCCCAGGATGAAAATGGATAACACAAGGGGACATAATTTTAAGGTGATTGGAGGAAGATATAAGGAGGATGTCAGGGGTAAGTTTTTTACACCCAGTGGTGGGTGTGTGGAACACACTGCCGGCAGAGGTTGTGGGGGCGGATACATTAGGGACATTTAAGCGACTCTTAGATAGACACATGAGTGATAGAGAAATGGGGGGGTGACGTGGGAGGGAAGGGTTAGATAGCTCTTAGAGCAGGATAAAATGTCGGCACAACATTGTGGGCCGAAGGGCCTGTACTGTGCTGTAATGTTCTATGTTTACTCTTTGGCCTTGAAAGCACATTGCCTTATTAATCCTCCCCTGATTTTGAACATCCAATCTCCTGCTAGCCTTCAAGGTTCAAAGGAGATGAGGCCACCCTCTCCTGAATCACTCACTGCCATTCCCCGGAGAGGTTTCTGGAGAGCCTGTGTTACCTCCCCAGGTGTGGAGATACAACTTGCTCCATCTGATGTAGGCCAGCAGCATGATGACCTGGCAGTACTGGGCAACGAGGTTGGCACAGGCTGAGCCCCTGAAATGAAAGTGTGTACACATGAGTCATAGGGTCACCCAGCAGGGAAACAGGCCCTTCGGCCCACTGAGCTCATACAGACCATTGGGCCCAGGCGTTGCCCGCACTATAGCTGTTTGAGTAATGGAAATTCGCCCTGTCAGAACTCAACAAACCTCTACCCAAATATTTGAGATATGGAATAAAATTCACGCTGGTGGAATTTATGTGGGAAAACAAATAAACATTTTTTTCCCAAATCACATTTCATGACACATGACGCGGTTTCACGTTTAGGGAGAATTGTGCAACAGACCGTTTTCTAGGAACGCAGGAATCACCTGTACACATTTACACCAATCTTACACTAATCCCATTTTATTCTCCCCACATTCCCACCAACTCCCCCCAGATTCTAACAGCTACTTCCCTTCAACCATTCGGTTTTTGAACCAACCTGCACAACCCTAATCACTACCTCAGCACAGCAACACCGTGACCACTTTGATCACTTTGCACTACAATGGACTTTGTTTTCTTTTGTTCTAATTGTCCTCTTGTAAAAACTGTGTATAATTTACGTTTAATTTATGTTTTTCTTGTGAATGTTGTGTTTCTGATGCTATGTGCCTGTGATGCTGCTGCAAGTAAGTTTTTCATTGCACCTGTGCATATGTGTACTTGTGCATACATGTACCTGTGCATACATGTACTTGTGCATGTGACAATAAATCAACTTTGACTAACGAAGCTGCCAGTACTCACACCACGCCCAGTTTCAGCACAGTCAGGAAGCTGTAGTTCATTATAATACTGAGGACGTTGGCCGCCAGTCCCGTCAGAACCTGCGGCATGATTATTCCCTGGAGAGCGAGCGGAGAAACACACGGCCATCAGTATCCAGCAGGATCTGACCAGCACGTCCAGCAACACTGTCAGTGCCTCTGAGGCTGATGTCTCAGACCTCCCCCCCCCCCTCCCCTCTTCCACCCCTCCTCAGTCCACCTCTGCCCCCTGTCTCACCAGTCCTCCCCTCCACTTTATACCGGCCATCTCCCCTCTCCACTCTCAGTCCTGATGCAGGGTTTCGACCTGAAACATTGACACTTCCTTTCCCCCCCACAGATGTTGCTCAACCCGCTGAGTTCCTCCAGCAAATAGTTTGTTACTTCAGACCTTCTTCCTAGTTCTCAGTCCACTGTGTTGGACAGTCACATCGATCGCGCCCCCGACACCAACTGACCGAGTCAGACCTTATTCCAAGCTCTACAGCACGAAGACACTACCAGATGGACAGAGCGGAAGATTTCGAAGCCTCCGTGAAGAAATGCAACATCTCCGCTGACGCCTGGGTATCTCTGGCCCACGACCACTCAAGATGCAGAAGGTGATTGAGAAGCTCCGGTCCACGTATTAGAAGCACACAGAAGCTTGGAGCAAGCAGCAGTAGGAGCGCATGACCTCACCGACTACCCACCCCCTCTGTGGAAGACCCTGTGGTTTCCATCGTGGCCTCACCCAGCCACCCCAAAGTCATCCTCAGTCCCAAGGAACTGCCTCAGAGGGACGAGTGAGATGGAGAGTCCGGAGGTTCACTAGCCCCAATTCAACAACGTTACACCTTAACCTTTGAAAGTGCTCCCTGATTAAGTTATATTACAAGGTTCCCAGAATACCCACACAGTTTAACAGCACTGACATTGGCCGTACCTGGTTCTGGAGACAGCGGACTTGGATCTGATACAGGAACACAGCCTGCAGAACAGGGACACAGCAGTTAAAGCTCAGGGGAGGTAAACACACCACTCGTCCCCCAGACACACTGACAGCCGACGGGTTAGAGAACAGCAGTGGCAGTAAAACCCCAACAATCCACTGTCCGAACATTCCGAAATCCCGATGGTTTGGTGCCTGGCTCACTGTCAGACTTGCTGGTGACACCGAGCAGGGTAAGTTGTGAAGAGGATGCAGAGAGGTGTCCAGGGGGATTAGACACGAAGTGAACAAAGACATGGCAAATGGAATATAATGTGGAAAAATGTCAGATTGGTGCAAAAAATAGAAGATTTTTTAAATGATGGGAGACTGCAAGGTGTTGGTGTTCACTGGGACGTGGGTGTCCTTGTACATGAATTACCAGGAGTTAACATGGAGGTACGGCAAGCGGTGAGGGAGGTAAGTAGTGTACTGAGTGAGGACGGCAAATTTCCTCTCCCAGAGGATGCTGGTGTTTCTAAAAGACTGGTGGTTTGTAGGAGGTTGTCATTAACAAGACTAGCTTTATGTTCCAGAGCTTGTGGGCGGCACGGTAGTGTAGCGGTTAGCACAACGCTATTACAGCACCAGCGACCGGGGTTCAATTCCCGCCACTGTCTGTAAGGGGTCTGTACGTTCTCCCCGTGTCTGCGTGGGTTTCCTCCGGGCGCTCCGGTTTCCTCCCACATTCCAAAGACGTACGGGACAGTAGGTTAACATGGGTGTAATTGGGAGGGGTGGGCTCATTGGGCCAGAAGGGTCTGTTACCCTGCTGTGTAAATAAAGTTTTTAATCTCTCTCGCTGCCACGGTGGGACCTGAACTCCCATCTTCAGTCTAGGCTTTGACCTTTGTTTATTTATTCTTTCACAAAATGTGGACATCTCCAGAGTCACTCAGTATTTACTGTCCATCTCTAATTGCCCCAGACTGAGCAGGTGGTCAAATTGGTAGGTCTGGAGCCACATATAAAGTAGACTGGGCAAGGACAGAAGATTCCGTCCTCTAAAGGACGTTGGTGATCCAGACGGGTTTTTGAACACCCCTGCAGTTTTGTGGTCACTATTGCGAGCTTTAGTTAACTCTAGATGTACTTAGGCTAAATTCCTCAGCTGCCGTGGTGGGATTTGAACTCATGTGTCTGGATCAATAGTCTGGCTGCTAGTCAGGTACTGAAGCACACAGCCACTGATCCATTAACAGAAGCAACATGCTCAGTTGATGGTGTATCCTGGTACAGTGGTTCAGGGGCATAAGATGGGTCAGAGGAGGGATCGTTCAACACTCATTGACATCAATGCATACATAGAACGTAGAACAGTACAGCCCAGAAACAGGCCCTTCAGCCCACAATGTCTGTGCTGAACACGATGCCAAATTAAACTAAATCTCTTCTGCCTGCGCATGATCCATCTCCCTCCAATCCCTGCATGTTCCTGTGTCTGTCCAACAGCCTCTTAAGCTCTTCTATCATATTTGTCTCCACCACCATCCCTGGCAGTGTGTTCCAGGCACCCACCACTCTCTGTGTGAAAAACTTGCCCCACACATCTCCTTTGAACTTTCCCCCTCTCACCTTAAATTCATGTCCTCTGGTATTTGACATTTCTACCATGGGAAAAAGATTCTGTCCACTCTATCTGGAACATAGTACAGCACAGGGCAGGCCCTTCAGCCCACAATGTTGTGCCAAACTAATTAAGTTAATGACACCTAATTAAACTAATCCCTTCTCCCTTCATATGGTCCATATCCCTCCATTCTGTGCATATTCATGTGCCCATCTAAGAGCCTCTTAAACGCCCCTATCGTATCTGCCTCCACCACCACCCCTGGCAGCACAATCCAGGCAACCACCATTCTCTGTGTAAAAAAACTTGCCCCGCACATTTTTTAACGTTTTTTTGTCTGTGTAAAAAACTTGCCCTGCACATCTCCTTTGGATTTTCTCCCTCTCAACCTAATCTCAACCTCTATCACTCCCATAACTTTATAAACTTCTATCAGCTCTCCTCTCAGCCTCCAACACTCCAGAGAAAATAACCTAGGTTTGTCCAAACTCTCCTTATAGCACATGCCCTCTAATCCAGGCAGCATCCTGGGAAAACTCTTCTGTACTCCTTCCAAAGCCTCCACATCCTCCCTGTAATGGGGCGACCAGAATTGCACACAATAAGGCAAGCAAGGTAATTAGAACATAGAACAGTACTGCACAGAACAGGCCCTTCGGCCCACAATGTTGTGCTGACATAGCTATTCCCTCCTACCTACAGGATGCCCAAATCCCTCTATTTTCCTCTCATTCATGTGCCCATCCAAGCCCCTCTTAAAAGCCCCCAATTTTCTTATAATTGTTATAGAAAGACTTGGAAGGTCAACAAATATTAACCCTGTTTCTTTCTCCACAGAAGCTGCCTGACCTCCTGAGTGCTTCCAGCATTTTGTGTTTTTATTTCAGATTTCCAGCATCTGCTATTTTTTTGCTTTAAAATAATTCCTGACAAGAGTGTAATGTCAACTCTGCAATGCTGGGATAAAGAGAATCAATACTCACAGGGAGAGCAGGGATAAATATCTTCACATAAAGCTGGCATAACCTAGAAGAGAAGTTTATGCATCAATATAGGTGCCCAAGGGATCCAGAATGCCGAGAACATGTCACTGCAATGGTGCATCTGCACATGGGAACACCACCATCAGCAGGTTCCCCTCCAAGTCTCACACTGTCCTGAATCAGCAGTCCTTCTGGAAATCCTGGAACTTCATCCCGAATGGCGCTGTGGGAGCGCCTTCACCAGGAGTGCAGCGGTTCAGGAAGGCAGCTCACCACCTTTTCAAGGGCAGATAGGGATGGCCAATAAATGCTGGCCTTGTCAGTGACCCTCAGATCCAGAAAAATGAATGGAAGGTCCGTGCAGTGGAACAAGGGCAGTGAGTGATCGTGGAGGGCTTGTGCAGAGACAGGACGCATCAAATTAGGGATGGTGACGCAGAGGCCAAATTCATGACGCATATCCAAGATGTTTTGTAGATCAATGTGCTGATGAACCAAGAGGCAGCCCTGCTGACAGTGTTGTACTCCCTCAGCACTGCACTAGAGGGCTCATGTTTCTGGAGTGGAACTTCAACGGAGAACCTCTGGACTCAGAGGTGTCAATGACAGTGGTCTGGGACGGCAACTTGAATGCACAGGAACGTAAGGAGCTACAGGGAGTAGTGGACTCTACTCAATACATCACGGGCACATCCCTCCCCACCATCGGGAGTATCTACAGGAGGCGCTGCCTCAAGAAGGCAACATCCATCATCAAAGATCCCCACCATCCGGGCCATGCCATCTTCTCGCAGCTCCCATCGGGCAGGAGGTACAGAAGCCTGAAGTCCCACACCACCAGGTTCAGGAACAGCTACTTCCCTTCAACCATTCGGTTCTTAATCCGATTGGCACAACCCTAATCACTATAGCAACACTACAACCACCTTGACCACTTTGCACTACAATGGACTTTTTTTTGTTCTGGTTGTGTTCTTGTAAAAATTGTGTATAACTTATGTTTAATTAATGTTTTTCTTATAAATATTGTGTCTCTGATGCTATGTGCCTGTGATGCTGCTGCAAGTAAGTTTTTCACTGCACCTGTGCACACACGGACTTGTGCAGATGACAATAAACTCGACTTTCACCCACAACTGACATTTTGCAATGCTGGGAACCCAGTCAGGAGAAGGGTTACCTGGTAACACTGTCGTAAGGGAAACATGGCCATAATGTGACAGAACTTGACAAACAGGAAACCAAACCCTGTCTGCAGGTGAATGTGAAAGATTCTACCCAGCTGAATCAGAGGTAACAGCCAGCTACAACCAATGCATTAATAAAATGCTTTGCAATGTGTATTTGCTTGTCATGTCAAGTGTGGTCTACAGGTTTGGGTGGGTGAGGATGAAGGGCATCTGACCTGGCTACTTCAGGGTCCTGTTTGGCAGCCAATAGGATTTTCTCTGTGTTGATGAAGAGGGCCCAGCAAGGGCAGCAGAAGACCACGAGAATCAAGATGGCCCTCTGGAGGACAACCCCAATTCGCTTCAGCTTCTTGCTCCCGTACATCTGAAATGAGATTGAGATCGATTTGTTTAGTGTCAAAACAAAAACAGCAGCAAGTATTTGTAACGAAGAGATGGGAGCAGGAGCTGGACATGTAGCTCTGATCGAGGAGTCCCCAGAAGATCCTCTGTCAGCAGTCCCTTCCCCATTCCAGCTTATCCCACTTCCCATAATGTCCAAAGGTCCGTCCACCGCAGGCTTGAATCTATTCTCTGGCCAGACATCCGAGGCCTCCAGCAGAAGAAATTTCTCATCCCAACACACAACGAAGACCATGCCCGCTCACGTTATCCCCTTCTCCTTCCCAACATCTGCCCAGCCTTTCCCTGTAAGAAATCTAAATGCTTCAGTATCATCATCCTTTAAATTCTCGGGAGCCCATTCAGCTCAATCTCTCTTCACACAACAGCCCCCTCACCATTTTTGCCCACCTTGTTCACTTCCCACTGAGCATTCAGCTCAGAGTCAACTGGTGATTCCACTGGTTCCCCTCCCACATGCACCTGGTCTGTTCCCCTCCTTTTATCTTATGGAGGTGTATCAAATCATAAGGGACGTAGATAGGGTGAGTGTGCACAGTCTTCTTCCCAGGGTTGGGGAATCAAGAGCTAGAGGGCATGGGTTTAAAGTGAGAGGGGTGGGGAGAGATTTAATAGGAACCTGAGGGGCAACTTTTTCACCCAGAGGGCGGTCAGTATATGGAACGAGCTGCCAGAGGAAGGGGTTGAGGCAGGTACATTAATGACATTTATAAGATACTTGAACGGGTACATGGATAGGAAAGGTTTAGAAGGATATGGGCCAAACATAGGCATAAATGAGCACCCTGGTTGGCATGGACGAGTTGGGCTGAAGGGCCTGTTTCCATGCTGTGTGACTCTATGACTGCCAAATCCCTCCAGTCTATGGCAGTTGAAGGATATCATCCAGGTGAAGCCTCTGCCCAGTACTGAGGGAGTGCAGCACAGTCACAGGTGCTGGGTTGTATATGAGATCTACAGCTCTGGATCCTCCCCCTTCCCGAAACCTCCCTACCTTATTGCATCTTATTGTCTACCTGCACTGCACTTCCTCTGTAGCTGTGGCACTTTGTACTGTTATTGTTTAAACCTGTACTACCTCAATGAACTCTGCACTAACTCAATGTAACTGCACTGTGTAATGAATTGACCTGTACCATCGGTATGCAAGTCAAGTTTTTCACTGTACCTGGATTCAAGTGACAATAATAAACCAATACCTCGCTCCTCTCCTTAAAGGCATCCCATAAACACTACTACTGGGATCATTCTGCCCTAATAACCCCTTATGCATGCAGCTGCCCCTGGCTTTACCCTGTGAGGTACCATTGGACGTTTTGCTACATTAATGTCAGTACATATATACAAGCCCTGACGCCAGAGGTTTACCTGAGATATCATGGTGTCACAAGCCATGGAGAGACCAGTTCCCACCGCCACTCCCATCACACTGATCACCTTGGTCACCATTTTGGAAAGGGTGGGGTTGGGGGAAGGAGGAAGGGACAAAAACACATTGAAGACGGTCATTGTAATCAATCCATAGTCCTCTCCTTCCTGGGGAAGGTTCCACGGTCAAGTGTCCACTGTCTGTCTGGTCAAGTCACTGAAACCTTGGCGTCACTCGAGACATGTTGAGGGAGGGTAGAGTCCACCCCAGTAGGAACCTCACTGGAGGGGATTTCAGCTCCTCTTAGACATTCCTTCTGCTGAGAACCAACTGCAGATGGCACAGGGTCACCTCCACTCATGCCCAGTCTCTTCGCCTCTGCCAGTCCTGTTTGGGAACCCCATGAGTGCCAGCTCTGGGACAACAGGTCATGGATCCAAGTCCCAGACAGCAGCCTGAAGCAGGTCATTCGGCTGAAGCCTCTGTCCGAAACTGAGGGAGCGTCGCGCGGTGGGGGACATCGGCAGTGGGGGAGCTTCGTGTGGTGGGGGAGCATTGGTGGTGAGAGGGCATCGCACAGTGGGGACTCGGTGGTGGGGGAGCGCCACACAGAGGGGAATGTCAGCGGTGAGGGGGCGCCACAGGGTGAGGGTCTCCCGAAGGTGAAAGATCAATGCTAATTGTCAATCACTAAGTTACAGATGTTTATATTGAACCAGACTTTCTGATTCAACAGGAACTCCATCCAGTCCTTCCCCGGTGCAGCACGCGCTACGGTGTGGGGCAGGTACCTACCGAAGAGGCAAGTGAGATGGCCCCCAGTTCATACTTGCCCAGGTGCCCACTGAAAGCAGAGCTGATGAAGTTCAGGGTGTAGTTCATCACCTGAGTCAGGACCTGTCGAGGAGGTGCAGTGAAATGAGTCAACTAAACATGGAAACCCTGCACCCAGCTAAACCCACCTCCCCTGGACCCTCCACACCTCCCCTCAAACCACCGAGGCATCAGATTCACTGCCTGAGAGAGGCAGCAACCGTATTGCTACACTCGCACCCAGCGAATGGTCTGTCCACCTTGTGGCTACTGAACCCTCCCTCATCTGCTGACCCCTGCCTCTCCCTCCACACACTGACCCCTCCCTCTCCCTCCATCCACTGACCCCTCCCTCCCCCTCCTCCACTCACCCTGACCCCTCTCCGTCTTCGATTGTTCTGCCGCATGTTCCAGCCATCTGAATCATTGAGGAAGCCACATTCCCTCAACAAATCCATCTGTGTCCCCTTCCCTTCCTCCCATTGGTCGATCACCTCATTCCCAAGCTCTGGAATCTCTTCCCCAACCACGCCCAACGTTCTCCCTACCCCACCACACTTCTGCTCACCCCAATCCACATCCTCCCCTCACCCATGCCTGAATGATCGTCCAATTCTGCTGCAACATTTGGAGACAGCAAAAGGCAGTATATAAATGCAAGTTGTTGTTGTAAACCAAATCAAAGTCAAAAATTGTGCAGGACAAGAAAGGCAAAGAGTAACCACCGATCGATCTCATCACTGCTACTGGGGAACATTCAACCACCTCCAGATTCAGGAGGTGAAATCTAACTTGCATCCCCACCGGCCCTTCCTTAACTTTAAGGCACCGCAAAGTACTTAACAGCCAGTGAGGCAGTTTGCGAACGTGGGCACGATTGTGATGTAGGAAACAGTGCAGCCGACTCGCGCACCGGACTCAAGAACACCGTCTTCCCCACCGCGATCAGACTCCTGAACCAATCACCCCTGTCACACCCAAATCCCGGTGGAGCTGCCACATCCCCATACCCTGAATTCTACTCTTCCGTTATTGTCGCCTTAACATTTCTTTTTGCACTACCTCAGTTTGCACCATTCCGTTGTCTTGCATTCATTGCTGCATTTACTGTTACTGTTTCCTCTGTGAGCTTCATGTGAGCAAGGAATTCCATTGCACTCTGGTGTGTATGACAATAAACTAATCTAATCTAGTGTGAAAACGACCAGGCCCTTTGCTTTTGTCAGTAACTGGAAACAATACGCAGACAGTCCCCAGGTTACGACAGGGTTCTGTCCCCTGAGAACTGCTCATAACCCGAATTTTTTATGTCAGAAATGAACAACGGCAGATGAAAAACACGATGATGCTGGAGGAACTCAGCAGGCCGGGCAGCATCCGTGGAGAAAAGCAGGCGGTCAACGTTTCGGGTCAGGACCCTTCTTCAGGACTGAACTTAAGGGGAAGCCTGATATATAGGAGGGAAAAGCAGAGCAGTGATGGGTGGACAAAAGAGGGGAGGTGGGGTGGGCACAGGGTGGTGATAGGGAGATGCAGGGAAGAGATGGTGATAGGCAGGTGCGGGGGAGGAGGGGAGAGCAGATCCACCGGGCGATGGGTCGAAGGTGAGGAGGGGAAAAAAGGGGGTAGAAAAAAGAGAGGCTAGGAAAGGGAAGAAGAGAAGAAGCGTGGCTGGGGAGGGGGCGGTGATACTTAAAGTGCTAGCTCGCTTGTATGGTTAGTTTGCTGTGTGTGAACCCTCGCTCGACACTTTTTTAAATATAAACTTTTATTAACTAAAGGCACTACAAAAGGACAACCAGTGCCAACACACTACAGCTGATACAGAAGAGAAGAAACTAAGCAGCTACATGACAACAGCAAAATAACGCTAACTAAACACCCACGAAACACACACGCAACACAACACCCGTGAAACACACACGCGACACAGCACCCGCGAAACGCACACGCGACACAGCACCCGCGAAACGCACAGGCAACACACCCACGAAACGCACACGCAACACAGCACCCGCGAAACGCACACGCGACACAGCACCCGCGAAACGCACACGCAACACACCCACGAAACGCACACGCAACACAGCACCCGCAAAACATACATGCAACACAACACCCGCAAAACGCACACGCAACACAGCAGAGAAAAACACCCGTGAAACGCCACACTTCAGAGAAGAATCGCATTCTCACCGTCCACAACACATGCAATCCCCTGAGGGGCCCACCGAGCGCGGAACTCAACCAGGGTGCCCGTGGAGACCGCGTGCTCCCCCTCGCTCAACACTGCTCAGGGGTGGCCAGGAAATGCAGGGCTTCCTATTGGCCGGAGGAAGTACCGCCCCCCCCCCACTCCACACATAAGATAGGCAAAGGCATGCGAGTGTCTTACATCTGTCCCACTCACCAGGGGCCCAGCCAGGAGGAACAGCTGCTTGACCTCCTCCCGTACAACAGCTGGAATGCAAAAGAACCTGATCCAAGAGGCACTCCTGGCTTCTGTCAGTTGCTCCCGGTCGTCCATGTCCAGGGAGGAGGCCGCCCAACACCCCTCTCAGGGCCACGAGCCCACCTTCACTCAGTGCTGGGGAGGGGCAAGGGAGAGGGGACAAGTTGTGGGGGGGGGGGCAGTGGGGGGAGGAGACAGCGAACACAGAAAGCAGTAGAAAAATGAGACTGAAGGCCTGAGTGGTTCAGGTGTTATGTTCTTTCCAGGGCAGCTAAGGGTCTCCAACCTTACCTCCGAGGCTCTTGGATTGTCCGAGAGGGAGCTGCTGACTTAACCATACGGACTGTGCCTGCAGCAAGAAGGGCAGTCGGTAACAATTGGCACTCAGCAAGGCTTGTGCCTCAGAGGACAGTTAATTCAATCAGCTATAATCTTTTCCTGCATGCTTGGATCAGGCAAGTACTTAGATCTAACAAAGGGTGTCTTCAGATGTGAAATTGGATAGAAGGGGAACAGTGGTCTGTGGTTTAGAAAATTGCACAAAATTTCCTGGAGAGAGAGGGAAGCTGCTCCCCCTTGTCTGGGGAGCTCAGAACGATGGGACACAGCATCAGGGTAAAGGGGACACAAATAGGACCGAGATGAAGAGACATTTCTTCACTCAGTGGGGGGGCGGGGGAGGGGGGTGGTGTCCAGAGATAGGGAGCCAGGCCTTAGGCCTAGTGTGGATCCTCACGCTGACACTGTAGCTCAGTGTTAGGGGAGCTATGCATGAAATTAGTCAATTTTACTGAAGCCAGCAACTAAATAATACCACAGATTGTTTGGTTTTGTGAAATAAATGGCTTTATTGTTTGATCCATATTGCCCAGGGTCATGTGTTGGTTTGCCACAGACAGAGTCACAAACTAACGATGTTTAAGCAGGGGCAGTCAGGCAGTATAGGAGTGATCTCTCCTCTGCAGAGGCTGGGCAGGATAGCCGTGGGTACACACGGGAAGGCCCCATGGGGAGATACACCATAGATCCATGGAGTTGTACAGCACAGAAACAGGCCCTTAGACCCACCATGTCCGTACCACCCCTTATACCGGTCTACACCAATCCCACGTACCTGCATTAGGCCTATAGACATACACTTTGGCTATCCAAGTTCTTGTCCAGATGCTTCTTGTGAGCATGTAGAGTCATACAGCATGGATACAGGCCCTTCAGCCCAACCAGTCCATGCCGACCACGGTGCCCACCCAGCTAGTCCCAATTTCCTGCATTCGGCCCCTATCCCTCCAAGCACCTATCCAAGTGCTTCCTAAATGGTTCTATTGTACCTACCTCAACCACTTCCTCTGGCAGCTCGTTCCGTATACTCACCACCCTCTGGGTGAAAAAGTTGCCCCTCAGGTCCCTTTTAAATCTTTGCCCCCTCACCCTGAACCTACACCCTCTAGTTTTGGACTCCCCTACCCTGGGGAAAAGACTGTTACAGTCCGCCTTATCGAAGCCTCTCATAATTTTAAACATTTCTATAAAGTCGCCCCTCATTCTCCTACATTCCAAGGAATAAAAACCGAGCCTGGCCAACATCTCCCTATAACTCAGGCCCTCTAGTCCTGGCAACATCCTCGTAAATCTTTTCTGCACTCCTTCCAGTTTAACTGCGTCTTTCCTAATAACAGGGTGACCAAAACTGTACACAGTACTCCAAGTGCGGCCTCACCGATGACTTATACAATTGCAACATAATATCCCAACTCCTATATTCAATGCCCTAACTGATGAAGGTCAGCGTGCTAAATTTTCACCACCCTGTCTACCTGTGACGCTGCTTTCAATGAACTATGCACTTGTACTCTAAGGTCCTTCTGTTCCATTACACTCCCCAGTGCCCTACCATTCATAGTATAAGTCCAATGTTGGTTTGATTTTCCAAAATGCATCACCTCACACTTATCTGTTTTGAAACCCATTTGCCACTCCTCGGCCCACTTCCCCAACTGATCGAGATCCCCCTGTAATCTACGGTAACCTTCTTCACTATCAACAATATCTGCTAACTTTGCGTCATCCGCAAACTTACTGATCAAGCCTTGTGCATTCGCACCCAAGTCATTTATATAAATAATGAATAACAAGGGTCCCAGCACCGACCCCTGCGGCACACCACTGGTCACCGGTCTCCGTTCCGAGAATACCTCCAACCACCACCCTCTGCTTCCTACCTCCAAGCCAATTTTGAATCCACCTAACTAGCTCTCCCTGGATTCCATGGGACCTAACCTTCCAGACCAGCCTACAGTGGCGGACCTTGTCAAAGGCCTTGCTAAAGTTCAAATAGACAACATCCACTGTTCTACCCTCATCTACCATTTGTTCACCTCTTCAAAAAATTCCAAAAGGTTCATCAAGCACAACTTCCCACGCACAAAGCCATGCTGACATCTCCTAATCAGACCCTGTCTATCCAAATGCTGGTAGATTCTGTCCCTCAGAATTCCCTCCAGTAACTTCCCACTACTGATGTCAGGCTGACCAGCCTGTAGTTCCCTGCCTTGTCCTTGCTACCCTTCTTAAACAACAGAACAAGATTAGCTACCTTCCAGTCTTCAGGAACTTCACCAGTGGCTAATGATGAGGCAAATATCTTCACAAGGTCTCCACAATTCCTTCTCTAGCCTCCCACAACGTCTGAGGATGCACTCGGTCAGGCCCTGGGGATTTATCCACCTTAATGTGCTGTAAGGCTGCTAATCCCTCCTCCCTGGTGATGTGAATGTCTTCCAAAACATCACCACTTGTTTCCCTTATCTCCGAAGTAACGATGAGCTTCTCCTCACTAAACACTGAGAAGGAATATTCGTTAAAAATCCCACCCATCTCCTGCAGCTCAAGACATGGGCGGCCCTGCTGATCGCTAAAGGGACCTACTCTCTCCATAGCTACCCTTTTACTTTTTATATAGCTATAGAATCTCTTGGTATTTTCCTTAATCTTACCTGCCAGATCCATCTCATACGCTTTCTTTGCCTTCCTAATTTCCCTCTTAAGAGTATTCTTAATCTATTTATACTCATCAAGGGATTCACTCGTCCCAGACCTCCTAAACCCAATGAACGCTTCCTTCTTTTTCTTGACCAGAGCCTCAATATCCTTCATCAGACGTTTCTCTAAACTTGCCAGGTTTACCCTTCACCCTAACAGAAACATGCTGCTCCTGGACTCTTGATATCACACTTTATAAAGCCTCCCACTTGCCATTCATTCCTTTTCGAGCAGGCTCACCCAATCGACCTCTGCTAGATCCTGCCTAATTCCCCCAAAATTAGCCCTGCTCCAGTTCATGACCCTAACCTGTCCTGTCCTTTTACATCGCTATCTTAAAACTAATAGAATTATGGTCACTAGAGCTAAAGTGCTCCCTGACTGCCACTTTTTTTTATTTTACAAACATTTATTTGCTAAAAGCACAACAAATGTACATCCAGTGTAAAAAATACTACAGCTAATACAAGAAAGTAGAAGAAAAACTATGCAGACTACATAACTACAGCAATAACGCTAACTAATACTCGCTAAACGCACATGCAACACTTCAGGGAAGAATTGCGTTCTCACCATCCACGACACACACGATCCCCTGAGGGGCCCACTGATCGCAGAACTCAACCAGGGTGCCCATGGATATCGCATGCTCCATCTCCAAGGACACCCACGTGCAGACGTAAGCCCGGAAGATGGGCAGGCAGGTGGACTGGCCGGAACCCTTGGCCGCCTGCCGCCGGGACCCGTGGATGGCCAGCTTGGCCAGGCCCAGGAGAAGACCCACCAGGAGATCCCCCGAGCGACCCACCCCCCTCGCCGCACCGGGTGACCGTAGATCAGCAGTGTCAGGCTGAAGTGCAGCCAGAACTTGAGCAGCAGCCCCTTTGGATAGGTGAAGAGGGGCTGCATCCTCTCGCACTCCACGTACATGTGGTACACCGTCTCCTCCCGGCCACAGAAGTGACAGGCGGCCGGGGTGTCAGTGAACCGGCCCAGGAAATGGTTGCACAGCACTGCCCGGTGCAGCACCCTCCACCCCAGGTCCCTGATGTAAAGGGAGAGGACTCCCGCGTAGAGAGACCTCCACCGGGGACCCCTTCTCAGCCCAACGGCAAGACATACCGCCACGGCATGTCCGGCCGACAGACCAGGGTGAGGAAGTGAAAGGTGTGCAGGAGCAGCCCGTACAAGAAACTCCTCGGCACGTGGCGGAACGGCACCGCCGGCATGCCGCGCCACATCCCGAGAGAGACGCCAGGCTCCTGACGGACACTTGCGTTACTTCCCGTACCTCGTTCCTCAGGAGGAGGTCCAATATTGCACCCTCCCAAGTACAGCCCTCTTTATATAGACTCAGGAAACTTTCCTGGACACCGTTCACAAATTCCACCCCATCCAGGCCCTCAACATTTTGGGTAGTACTGGGGAAATTAAAATCACCCACAAATACAGCCCTATTATTCTTACAACTATGAGCAATTTCTCTGCACACTGGCTCCTCATGCTCCCACTGACTATTGGGGGGGGGGGGTCTATGACACAGCTCCACGAGAGTGACCCTCCCCTCTTGTTTCTAAGTTCTACCCATATGGCCTCAATGGGTGATCCCCCAAGAATGTCATCTCTAAGTACTGCTGTTATGTCCTCTCTTATCAAAAGGCAGCACTGTCTCCTCGCTTACCTGTACCTCTGTCACACCTATAGCATCTGTATCCTGAGCTGCCGGTCCTGCCCTTCTCTCAGCCAGGTTTCTGTTAAGGCTATAACATCCCAGTTCCCACAGCCAATCCATGCCCTGAGTTCCTCTGCCTTGCCTGTTAAGCCTTGTAAACTGAAATAAATGCAGTTTAATTGATTATTCCTTTCCCTGCCTTCACTGTGCCCCTGGCTATCCTGTTTACTAAACTTGCTCTCGCTAGCTACTGCTTTATCCCACGACTTGCTCCTGCTCAGAGTCCCACCCCACTGCCAACCTAGTTTAAACCCCCCCACGTAGCATTAGCAAATTTCCCTGCAAGAGGATATTGGTCCCTCTCTGGTTCAGGTACGACCCATTCCTCTTGTACAGGTCGCGTTTACTGCAGAAGAGATCAAGAACCTGAATCCCTGCACCAGCTCCTTGGCCACGATTATCTACCTGCACCACCGCCTTACAGATTCCAACCACCTTCAGTGTGACAGAAATCCCCCTCAGATCCCCTCCAAACTTACCTCTTACCTTAAACCTATGTCTTCTTGTTGAGCTTGGACACGTGGCAACGTAAGGGATAATTATAGGCAGCAGCACAACACAGAGAGGCTGGTGGAACGGGAAGATGACATTTCATGCAGGGGAGCATGTAACACTGCACAAGGAATGGAGGAGGACAATGTAGAATAAATGGCACAGATGTAACTGGGCTGCAGGAAGGGTCAGACCGAAGAGGCTGAGGTTGTTCTCCTTGGAGCGAAGAAGGTTGAGAGATTTGACAGAGGTGAGGAAGGTCCTGCTAGTTGTGACAGGATGGGCAGAGGAAAGTTGTCTCATTAGTGGGTGGTTCAAGTGCCAGGGGTGGGGGGGGGGGGGGGCTCAGAGTTAAAATGGTGGGTGAAAAGCACAGTGGACTGTGAGCATTTTTATTTCTTCAGCTTGGGTGGTAAATGGGATTAGTATTAGATAGGTACTTGTGATCGGCATGGACTTGGTGGGCCGAAGGGCCCGTTTTCTGTGCTGTATGACTCTATGATCATCTGGAATCGACCACAGGATCAGCCATGAGAAGGTGATCAGATGGGCACCGGAGTAACTTGTGTTGGTGACCTTTTGGAGCCCTGCCTTTGCGGGTGTGTAAGTGCAGGTGTCACTGAAGCTTGGCTAACCTTGGATTTGAGGCACAGTGGAGTGACCATGGGTTGAACAGCTTCCCAGTAGTTCTGAAGATTAGCCCCACTCCTGCAGGGGGCTGGTACGGTAGTGCATGGGCAGGCACAGCAGTGTAGCAGTTAGCGTAACGCTATTACAGTGCCAGCGACCCTGGTTCAATTCCGGCCGCTGTCTGTAAGGAGTTTGTACGTTCTCCCCGTGTCTGCATGGGTTTCATCACGAGTACAGCTCTCCCCACCATCGCAGATATCTACAAGAGGCGACGTCTCAGGAAGGCGACATCCATCGTCAGGGACCCTCACCATCCAGGCCATGCCCTCTTCTCGATGCTGCCATCAGGCAGGAGGTACAGGAGCCCGAAGACCCACACGTCAAGGTTCAACAACAGCTTCTTCCCCACTGTCATCAGGTTCTTGAACTGACCTGAAAAATATTAATTCTACCTCAGACTATATTTCCCTCCACCTGTACTGATGTTATTTGTGTCGTGAATGTTATGTATGACTTACGTTAATTTAAGTTTATGTAACTTACGTCTGTAACATACTGTGCTGCTGCTGCAAAAAGCTAATTTTCATGGCATTTATACACTGGGTATGTATGCCTGTGACAATAAACATGAACTTGACTTGTAATGATCACATAGTCCATCATTGTTCTCAAAGCAGCTACAACCCCTCCACCTCCCCGCCCCCACAATTCTATGCCGACTTTCTCAGGATTCCTTGCCTGAATCTGCCGCATCAGGTTCTGCCTACACCAGTGTCAAACTTCTATCTGTGAGCCTCCCGAACTCACCTTGACACCATTGACCTGACAGGGTCCTGCCTCGTGGGCTCGAACCAGAAGGCACCACCCTCCCACCCCTCCTCCTCTATCCTGGGCCCCCTTCTATTCCTCCCACGTTACCCCACCACCAGGCTTCCTGACTCACACCAGCTCCCAGTCAAGCAGTGGCTCCACCTTACAACTCTTGCTAGCAGATCCAGGGTCACCGTGATCAAAATGTTTTATTAAAACTGCACATGAATGCATGTTACATTAATCAATTGCAGAGATATTTTGCTGAAAGCTTGCATTTCTACAGCACCTCTGACTTCCCCTTCAGGATCTGCCATGGTGCTTTCTAGGTTTTTGCAGTGTGATTGCAGTTATTAGAACACAGCATCCATTTTCTGCACAACAGATTCCCCGAATGGTAGACAAATAATAAGCATAAATCAGTGATGTTGATGGAGAAATAGTGGTCCCCGGACACTGGGGCCAATTCCCTTATTCATCATGGGATCCTTCACGCCCCCAAGGCCTTCTCACTTTCAGGCAGGAGTGCAACCTGACCCGAGGATCTGTCTGGGTTATAACCCTGAGCAGATGCTTAAACAAAAATCAAATGTGGCTTTTGATCAAGTTAAACCCCAATATTAATTAAAAATTAGAACAGGACCCTTGGACAAAAGACACAAGCATGAGAGAGATAGTGAGAGAGAGTGTGAGAGAGAGAGATGGAGAGAGAGAGAGAGAGATGGAGACAGAGATTGAGAGAGGAAGGAGTGAACACACAGAGGTGCCCGAGATGTACTGTGCTGGACAAAGCGTATGGTGAGTGTGTGAGTAAAGTGAAACTCACGGGAAGCTCGATAGCAATCAGCAGGGTTCCCCATCAATAAGAAATCACTTTACTAGAAAGGGGCAGCAGGCCCAGAGACCAAGGCTAGGGCACGGGGCTCAGACTTCCCACTTTGGACACTATCAGTGTTCCAGGTGCCAGACTACACCCAAAATTGCTCCAGTTTTGACAGGTTTCCCCTTCTCTCCAGTTTCTGCAGAAACTCATTTCCATCTCAGCTTCCACGGGCCAGAGGAACTGGGCCGCATTTTAGAAAAATGTATTGCATGTTATATCAGTGATATCTTGATGGAGGGTGATTAACACAGGTATGAACACGTTAATCATTGTTTTGGCAGTTGTCACACCCATTTCTCAGTAAATTAACATTGCATTCCAGTGCTTTTAAAACTTCCCTAATGTCCAAGGGATGGGTTTAATTTTAAAACCCTCCTCATAAAGCTGAAAACCAGTACCCAAACACCACATTGACACTGAGTTCAGGGTGCTGTCTGTGCGGAGTTTGCACGTTCTCCCAGTGACCACGTGGGTTTCCTCCCATGTCCCAAAGGCATGCGGGTTGGTGGGTTGATTGACTGTTGTAAATTACCCCTATTGTAGGTGGTAGAAGAATTGTAGGTGGTGTAAGGGGAGAATTAAATTTTCCAGAAGTCGTATCTGATTCCTCCTTGCTATGTGCAAAAGTGTGGAACACAAAATGGTGTCAGCTTGGAATATGGTAATGTTCTGAGAACATACAGGCATACACTGCCTTGAGATTAGATAATAGTGAAGACAGGTTCTTCTGCAAAACATGCTCTCTCTGTTTTTAAGTTGTGTGCCTAGGCCGAAGGTCATGAGAGATAAGAAGATACAGACTAGTACTGCGGCTGAATGGAAAAGTACTAGGGTAGAGGTTTTAAAAGGTATAAAAAGGGATTACCCCTTTGTGCAGGGGGAATCTCACCTTAGGCTAACCAGTTGCAACACCAGCCTAAGAGACAAACTGACACAAGGCAGAGAGGAGACTGCAGAAGAGGTGCCAACACCTGGGGTTGCCTCTGGCATTGTATCAGATTGGTTGATAAGTATTTTTTCTTTCCTTTTCTATTTTATTCAAATGGTTAATGAATATTCTTTATATAATTCTAATAAAGTAGTTTTTTTTATAACCTTTAACATGTGTACAGTGCCTCCGTTTGCGAATACCTCTTGCTGCTGAATCAGGAAAGAACAAGCAATGAGTTTTAAAATATTTCATTACAAGGGTGGAGGTGATGGGCATGTAAGAGAAAGTAGGTTGAAGGTAACGAGTTGGAGAATGGGATTGCTGTGAGAGCCAGCATAGACTTGATGAGCTGAATGGCCTATGACAAATGTGTGTGGCAGGCACGGTAGTGTAATGGTTAGCATAACGCTTTACGGTGCCTGCGATACGGGTTCAATTCCGGCCGCTGTCTGTAAGGAGTTTGGACGTTCTCCCCATGTCTGCGTGGGTTTCCTCCGGGTGCTCCGGTTTCCTCCCACATTCCAAAGATGTATGGGTTAGGAAGTTGTGGGCATGCTATGTTGGCGCTGGAAGCGTGGCGTCACTTGCGGGCTGCCCCCAGAATACTCTATGCAAAGGATACATTTCACTATGTGTTTCGATGCACATGTGACTAATAAAGATATCTTACCTTATTTTCAGAAATGATGATTAGTTACATCAGGGACTTTGAGCAGTATTGTGGATGGGAACTGCCTCTAATGAGATTTTTTTAAACCAGTAAAAAAAACACAATAGAAACTCAGCCTGAACTAAAGTGTAATTTGCACTGGGCATCCTGTTACCTTTGATGCTGGTTTGTCGCAGTTCAGGTAAAAAGTGCTGAGAGAAAAGAAATCAGTGAAAACCCAAAGAAGAACCACCTTTGCAACAGAAGCTCCCAGGCCAGTGAATAAATGCTTGTGTTGTAAATAATGATAAAATATGAAATCTCAGCACCCTGGGCATGTGACCACACTCAGAAATAAAACAATGATTTGTGATCATATTTTAGAAAAGTCACATTGAAATCATGTGGGGAAAATCCGAAATTACAGCCCAGGAGGTCATGTAGCCCACAATCGTGTACTAATGCTAGCTCCTTCAATGTAGTGCCTTCACACAAAATGTGATAGAACTTTGTAGTGGGTTATTGGGGTGTTCCAAATGAAGAGTCACTGTGCTGTTAAGTAGCTTCTTTGATTAGTTTTCTATTGAGCTTGGCGATTCTTGATTCCATAAATCTGATGCCTTTGTGTGCAACTGTCGGTAGGTCAATGCAACAAAATCGGGTCGATTACCACTTGAAGAAAAGCTGGAAGGAGGAGATCCAGAGTTAGAAAGCATTGTTCCCCACCCACCAGAGTATCCGAATGCAAAATCATGCAGATGCTACAAATCTGAAATTAACAACAATGGATGCCCTAAATTCTCAGCAGGTAAGGCAGCATCTGCAGAGAGAGAAGCACAGTTAACATTTCAGATCAATGACCTTTCACCAGAACTTGGAAGAGTTTGATATAAAGGGAGAGAAAAGAGTTTTAAGATGCAGAGAAAGGGGCAACAAAGGCAAGGCAAGAACAAAAGGGCATGGAGAGATTAAATGGCAAGAAGGGCGAAAAAACAGAGTAAAGGGACAGAGGCCAGTCTATAACACGGGTAAGAGGTGACAAAGACCAGTCCTATACACGGGTAAAGGGACAAAAGACCAGTCTATACACGGGTAAAGGGACAAAGACCAGTCTATACACGGGTAAAGGGACAAAGGCAGTCTATACACGGGTAAAGGGACAAAGGCCGGTCTATACATGGGGTAAAGGGACAGAAGCCGGTCCCTATACATGGGTAAAGGGACAGAAGGCCAGTCTATACATGGGTAAAGGGACAAAGGCCAGTCTATACACAGGTAAAGGGACAAAGGCCAGTCTATACATGGGAAAAGCAGATTAATTCTCTAAAACTACCAGAGGGAAGAATGTTCGATACTGGAAGCAGTCCAGAGAAAATTGATAGAGTTGTACAGTACTGAAGCAGTGGCCCAAACCAGGACTGTAACCTGCCCTGCCTTGCCGATTCAGATGCTTTGAAACATAACGACTGTATCTGATTCCACCACCTCCTCTGAGAGCAAGTTCCAGGTATCAACTGCTCTGTGTAAATAAAACTCCTTCCTCACACCTGTGCCCTACATTAGGAAATAGATTTTGACTATGTACCCTATCTATGCCTCTCATAGTTTTATATACCTCTATCAGCTCACTTTTCAGCCTCCTTCGCTCCAGGGAAAACAGTCCCAGCCTGTCCGATCTCTCCCCATAACTAAAGAACTCCAATCTAGCAAACATCTTGGTGAATCTCCTCTGCGCCCTCTCCAGCAGAGCCACATCCATCCTATAGTGTGGTGACCAGAACTGCACACAATACCATTGCAGTGAAGTGTTTTGAATGGAAAAAAGGCACAGATGTGGATAACGAGGGAGGTGAAGGATAAAATAAAAGCAAAAGGGGCGGCGTACAAAGTAGCAAAAATTAGTGGGAAAACAGAAGATTGGAACGATTTTAAAAATCTGCAGAGAGAAACTAAGAAGGTCATTAGGAAAGCAAAGATGAGTTACGAAAGGAAGCTGGCGGACAACATTCGGAAGGATTCTAAGAGTTTTTTTAAATACATAAGGAATAAAAGAGAGACACGGGTTGACATAGGACCAATTGATAACGGTTGCAGGAGGTATTATAATGGATGATAGTGAGATGGCAAGGGAATTGAATGAATATTTTGCATCGGTCTTCACCGTGGAGGACATAAGCAATGTGCCCATTAGTCAGGAGTCTCACGAATTGGAGCTGAGTTCAATTGAGATTAATAGGGAGAAGGTGCTTGGAAAACTAAAGGGGCTTAAGGCTGATAAGTCTCCCGGACCGGATGAGGTGCATATCCCGGGTTCTGAAGGAGGTGGCTGTGGAGATAGCGGAGGCGTTGGCGATTATTTTTCAGGAATCGATAGATTCTGGCATGGTTCCGGAGGACTGGAGGGTAGCGAATGTAGTTCCGTGTATAAGAAAGGTGGGAGGCAGCACAGAGGCAATTACAGACCTATTAGTCTGACGTCAGTGGTGGGAAAAATTATTGGAGTCTATCCTCAAGGAGGAGGTTACCGAATACCTAGAGGCGCAAGGCAAGATAGGACCTAGTCAACATGGTTTTGTGAAGGGGAGGTCCTGTCTGACCAACCTATTGGAGTTTTTTGAAGAAATCACAGGTAGGGGTGGATAAGGGAGAGGCGGTAGATGTTGTGTATTTAGACTTTCAAAAGGCCTTCGATAAGGTGCCTCACAAGAGACTGATTAATAAGATGAGAGGTCATGGAATTATGGGCTAGGGTAGCAAAATGGGTGGAGAATTGGCTGGTTGGCAGGAAGCAAAGGGTGGAAATAAAAGGATCTCGTTCTGGTTGGTTACCGGTTACTAGTGGTGTGCCGCAAGGGTCGGTGTTGGGGCCTCTCCTTTTTACCTTGTACATCAATGATTTGGATGATGGAATAAATGGTTGTGTGGCTAAGTTGCGGATGACACCAAGATAAGTGGAGGAGTAGGGAGCATAGAGGAAATAGAAAGAATGCAGAGGGACCTAGACCAGTTTAGGAGAATGGGCAAGGAAATGGCAGATGAGATTCAATGTTGAGAAAATGTGCAGTTGTACACTTTGGAAGTAGAAATAAGCGGGTAGATTATTATCTAGAAGGAGAGAAGATTGATAGTGCGGTAGTACAAAGGGACTTGGGGTACTCATACAAGATACCTTAAAAGTTAACCACCAGGTTGGATCGGTGGTTAAGAAAGCGAATGCTATGTTGGCATTCATCTCGAGAGGTATAGTGTATAAAAGTAAGGAAGTGTTGATGAGGCTCTACGGGGCGCTAGTGAGGCCTCATTTGGAATACTGTGCGCAGTTTTGGGCCCCCGCATCTTAGGAAGGATGTGCTGACGTTGGAGAGGGTTCAGAGGAGATTTACGAGAATGATTCCAGGAATGAAAGGGCTTAAGTATGATGAGCGTTTGTCGGCTCTTGGACTGTACTCGCTGGAGTACAGAAGGATGAGAGGGGACCTCGTAGCGACATTTAAAATGTTGACAGGTAAGGATAGAGTAGATGTGGCTAGGCTGTTTCCCCTTGGTGGGCGTGTCCAGGACCAGAGGGCACAATCTTAGAATTAGAGGGTACAGTTTCAAGACAGAGATGAGGAGAAGTTTCTTTACCCAGAGGGTGGTGAAATTGTGGAACTCCTTGCCACGCACAGCAGTGGAGGCCAGATCAGTGGGGGTATTCAAGGAGGAGATAGACAGATATCTAAATAGTCAGGGTATCAAGGGATATGGGGATAAGGCTGGCAAATGGGATTAGAATAGTTTTTTTTTTTCTCTCTCTTTTTTTCCACACCCATTTCTTTTTCCCTTTTCCTTGGAGCAGACTCGATGGGCCAAATGGCCTGCTTCTGCTCCCTTATCTTGTGATCTTGTGATCTTGTGAACATCCCAACTCTTATATTCTATGCTGCAATCTATGAAGGCAAGCCTTCTTCACCACCCTATCCACCTGTGCCACCACTTTCAAGGAACTATGGACAAACCCCAAGGCCCCTCTGTTCATAGTGCCCGACCATTTTCCCCCATTTGACTTCCCAAAATGCATCACCTCACACTAATGAGGAGTAAATTTTACCTGCCAACATTCTGCCTAACTTTCCAATATCCTGCCGTAGCTTAATCAACCTTCCTCGCTATCCACACCACCACCAGTTTTTTGTGTCATGCTTAAACTTACTAATCATACCTTTTACATTTACAACCAAGTCGTAGATATATATCACAAACAACAAGGGTGCCAGCACTGAATCCCCACGGTACACCACTGGTCAGAGACGTCCCATCGTCCTTCTACCACCACCCACCGTCTCCGATCACCCAGTCGATTTTGGATCCAATTAGCCAGCTCACCTTGGATCCATGTGCCTTAACCTTCTGGACCAGCTGACTAAAGTCCATATGGACAATGTCTCTCATCCTGCCTTCGTCAGTTTTCTTAGCTACTCCCTCAAAAAACTCAGTCAAATTAGTGAGACAGGACTTCCCCTGCACAAAGCCATGCCGACTATCCCTAATCGGGCCCTGATTCCCAAAGGTACATAAATCCTATCCCTAAGTATTTTCTCCAGTGATTTCCCTACCACTGATGTTAGGCTCACAAGCCTGTAGTTACCTAATTTATCCTTGCTGCTCTTCTTAAGGAACAACATTAGCTATCCTTCTGTCTTCTGCTGCCTCACCGGCTACAAACACAGATGCAGAGCTCTCCATCGGGCCCCCAGCAATCTTCCCCCCTTGCTTCCCATAGCAATCTGTGATAGATCTCACATGGCCCTGGGGATTTATCAAACCTTATGCATTCCATAACATCTGACACCTCTACCTTAATAATACCCTGCCCCAGTGTAACAAACTATTTTAAAATTCATTCCTTGTTCTTTCCTGATTCTGCAGCAAGAGGTATTCACAAACCAAAGGAATGACTTTACACATGTTAAAGGTTATTAAAAAAACTACTTTATTAGAGTTATATTAATAACTAAGAATGATTAAAATATAGAAGGGGAAAAAAAATATTTATAAACCAATCTGACACAATGCCAGAGGGAACCCCAGTGTCTGGCAGCCTCTTCTACAGCCTCTTCTCTCTGCTTGTGTCAGTCTCCCCCTTAGCACTGGTCATGACCCCAGCCCAAGGCGAGATTCCCACTGCACAAAGGAGTAGCCCCTTTTTATACCTTTCAAAACCTCTACCTGAGTACTTTTCCATTCAGTCACAGTACCAGTCTGTACCTTCTTATCCCTGGTGACCTTCAGCCTAGGCACCTAACTTAAAAACAGAGCATGTTCTGCAGAAGAACATGTCTTCACCATTGTCTAATCTCAAGGCTGTGTATTCCTGTACGTTCTCAAAGCATTGCCAGATTCCAAGTTGACACCAATGATTCCAGGAGGAATCAAATACGACTTCTGGAAAATTTAATTCTCTCCTTACACCCAGATTATACCTTTCCCTGGATTCGCCATCTCCCATGTCCTTCTCCTTGGTGAATGCAGGTAAGGATTCATTCAGGACCTTGCCCACATCCCCTGGTTCCACACACAGATTACCCTTTGGTCCCCTTGGGGATCCACACTACTTGACCATCCTTTTGTTTTCTGATACACTCACTGTTTGCAAGACGGGCACCTGGAATGGACAGATTGACTTGTGAGGAAGTAATGGACGGACTAGACTTGTAGTTGGTGGGAATTTGGGTGGAATAAAAAATGGGATCAATGTAGGACGAGTGTAAATGGGTGGTTGATGATCAGCACAGACCCAGTGGGCCGAAGGGCCTGTTACCATGCTGTCTGGCTCTAAAACTATACACAGTATTTCAGATGTGCTCTCACCAATGCCCTGTACAATTGCAGCAATACAGCCTTACTCTAGTACTCAAATTCTCTCGTAATAAGGTTAAGGTACCATTTGCCTTCCTAATCACTTGCTTGCATTGCTTGTTTGCTTTTACTACACAACAACAACTTGCTCCCTTTGAGCATCAATATTTCCCAATCAGTCCGTATTTTTCAAAAAAACTGCCTTTTTCTGTTTTGTGTACCAAACCTCTCAGTTTTCTACATTATATTCCACCTTCCATGTTCTCTCTCACTCAGCTCATCCACATCCCCTTGAAGCTTCTTTACGTCCTCCTCTCTGCTCACAATTGCACCTCATCCCACCAAGGTCACAAGATTCCCCAGTGCGGCAGGTCCAGGAAGGAAGGAGAGGACTACTGCACACAAATCTGGTGATCCTGATCTGTACAAGAAATCGAGGTATGACCTTTGGAAAGCTATCAGGGATGCCAAGAGGCAATACCGACTCAAAATAGAGTCCCTGAGCTGCCGTCAGTTATGCCAGGGCTTACATGCCATAACAGGCTAGAAGACGAAGTCGGGCTGCATAGCTAACAACAGCGCATCCCTTCCGGATGAACTTAACGCACTCTATGCACGTTTTGAACAGAAGGGAAGTGGATTGTCACCATCCACCCTGGCAGCCACCAATGAAGCTGAACCGGTGATCACAGTGGAGGACGTAAGATCAGTCTTCCGGAGAGTGAACACGAAGAAAGCACCTAGCCCAGATGGTGTCCCTGGCCGCGTGCTCAGATCTTGTGCTGATCAGCTGGCAGAAGTACTTGCGGACATATTTAACCTCTCCCTGCTTCAATCTCAGGTTCCCTCCTGTTTTAAGAAGACCACTATCATCCTGGTACCGAAGAAAAGCAAGGTAACATGCCTCAATGACTACCAACCAGTGGCTCTGACATCCACTACCATGAAGTGCTTTGAGAGGTTGGTCATGGCACGCATCAACTCTAGCCTACCAGACAACCTGGACCCATTGCAATTCACCTATCGCTGAAACAGGTCTACAGCAGATGCCATCTCCCTGGCCCTACACTCAGCTCTGGAGCATCTGGACAGTAAAGACACCTACGTTAGACTATTGTTTATTGACTACAGCTCTGTCTTCAATACAATCTTCCCAAGTAAGCTTGTCACCAAACTCCAAGACCTAGGACTCAACACCTCCCTCTGTAACTGGATCCTTGACTTTCTAACCAACAGACTGCAGTCAGTGAGGATAGGCAGCAATTCCTCTGGCACAATTATCCTCAACACTGGTGCCCCACAAGGCTGCGTCCTCAGCCCTCTACTCTACTCCCTATACATTCATGACTGTGTGGCCAGATTCTGCTCTAACTCCATCTACAAGTTTGCAGATGATACCACCGTTGTAGGCCGTATCTCAAACAGCGATGAGTGGGAATACAGGAAGGAGACAAAGAGCTTAGTGGAATGGTGTCATGACTTAGTGGTATGCTGACATTGAGAGAAACAAGAGAGCTGGTGATTGACTTCAGGAAAGGGGGCGGTGTACATGCACCTGTCTACATCAATGGTGCTGAGGTCGAGAGGGTTGACAGCTTCAAGTTCCTGGGAGTGAACATCACCAACAGCCTATCCTGGTCAAATCACGTAGAAGCCACGGCCAAGAAAGCTCACCAGCGCCTCTACTTCCTCAGGAGGCTAAAGAAATTTGGTTTGTCCCCTTTGACTCTCACCAACTTTTACAGATGCACCATAGAAAGCATCCTATCTGGATGTATCATGGCTTGGTATGCTCTGCCCAGGACCGCAAGAAACTGCAGAGAGTTGTGGACACAGCCCAGCACATTACGGACACCAGCCTCCCCTCCCTGGACTCTGTCTTTACCTCTCGTTGTCTTGGTGAAGCAGCCAGCATAATCAAAGACCCCACCCACCCGGGACATTCTCTCTTCTCTCCTCTTCCATCAGGTAGAAGATACAGGAGCCTGAAAGCACATACCACCAGACAAGGACAGCTTCTACCCCACTGTGATAAGACTATTGAACAGTTCCCTTATACAATAAAATGGACTATGACCTCACGATCTACTTGTTGTGACCTCGCACCTTATTGCACTGCACTTTCTCTGTAGCTGTGACACTTTACTCTGTACTGTTATTGTTTTTACCTGTTCTACCTCAATGCACTCTGTACTGACTCAACGTAACTGCACTGTGTAATGAATTGACCTGTACGATCGGTTTGTAAGACAAGCTTTTCACTGTACCTTGGTACAAGTGACAATAATAAACCAATACCAATACCAATACCAGAGACAATCCATACAGTTAGCTGGTCACTGACGTGTAGTGTGCAAGAGCGCTGCCAACTGTTACCATGCCTGATACAGAGAACATAAGAAATAGGAGCAGGAGGAGGCCATCTGGCCCGTCGAGACTGCTCCACCATTCAATAAGATCACCTGCCAATAAGATCACCTGCCAATAAGATCACCTACCTGCCTTTTCCCCATAACCCTTAGGTCCTATACTGTGCAAAAATCTAAATGTGTCTTAAATATATTTAATGAGGTAGCCTCTACTGCTTCCTCAGGCAGAGAATTCCATAGATTCACTACTCCCTGGGGAAAAGCAGATCCTCTTCCTCTCCGTCCTAAATCTACCCTCCTGAATCTTGAGGCCACGTCCCCTAGGGGATTCCTGACCACAACCCAGTAACCATTCTACGAATGGTGCGTGGTGGACAGACCCGAGCTCTGCTGAGCGATACCCTGTTTCTCGGCCCCAAGCTCCCTGGCTGGAGAATGGCCGAGCCTTCACAAACACCTTATGACTCAGCCCGTCGGAACAGAACCAATTATCCCTTCGGCACCTCAGGGAAATCCTCCAACTCCCCTCCCCAGCAGCACAGTGGGAGACCTTCCCCTGACAGATGACAGTGGTTCAAGACAGCAGATCACCACCGTCGAGAGGAAGAGGATGGATGACGCCAACCTCATCAGCAAGTCCCAAGAATAAGGAGGATGCAAATACTGACGGCGCCACTCCCAGAGTGACAAGGACAGTCCAGCTGGTGACTACCCTGCTGTAATATGGCTGGGCTGATTTTATCCACATTGATGGGATCAGTGCAGGATTAGTGTTTAGCACAGACTCAGTGGGCTGAAGAGCCTGTTTCTGTGCTGTATGTCTAATTGCACATGACTATCCTCCACTCACTGCGTTTTTCTGGAAAAATTACCCTGCTTCTATTGGGAGAAGTTGCTGTTGTTTCCGTTTCTGCTCTTTGAATACAACCTGTTCCCCTAGTAAACAATTGACTATTTCCTGCAAATCCCAATCATACACCCTGCTCTGCCCTGACTCCAGCTCATTAGCAGACAGTGTTGAACATATCACTGCAGACTCACCTTCATTACTATGGAAACCAGTACTCCCAGTAACATAATCCCAATAAACTGCATTTTCTTGCCACCTCCATGTTGTTTCAGCAGCCACAGTATCCACTTCTGCTTCGAGTCACTGGTAGGTGCATACCGGATGCTGTTCACCCTTTCCATGCCCAGCAACTTCAGCACACAGCTTCGGCGGTGGCTGAACGTTTCAAAGCTGTGTTTGCCATGGTACGCCCCGAAGCCGCTTTTACCTGTGAACAGTACACACTGTATGAAGACAGAAAGTACTGCCAGGGACAATCTGTCCATAGAAAGACCACAAACTTCAAGTGTTGTTAAGTAAACACAGACCAAAGTTATTCAGAATTTTTTAGTTTTGTGAAGGTAACATAGTGTGTTGGGGATAAGTTTGTAAATTTCAATATTGGAGGCATTCAGTACTAGATTTGGGGCATGGTGCTGACACTGGCAGTCTGATCATAGATTTCAGTGTGGGAATAGATTTCAGTGTGATTAACTACAATGGTGAAATGACTATTCCCACTGAACCAGTCTGTCACCCAGTGCAGCTCAGGATCTGGGTATTTCTGAAGTCACCAGGAACCAAGGGCACTCCTTCCCCGTTATTGTACATTTCCCTGTGATAAGAAGACAGCTTATCAAAGACAACAAACCGTTCTTCCCACTGTGGAGAGCTTGGTCACATCATAATGAGTCAACATTCTGCAGCCAGAAACCTTGGGAGTTTTGGTTACGAATGCGCACACCCATTTTGTGCAAAGCAAGATGTCGCAAGCATCAATGAGCAGTCAATCAGTTCTTGGTCGTGTCCATTTGGAGAAGGGCTGTTGGCCCAGAACCTACATTTTTAATGTTTAACGTCTACTCATATGAGGGCACCTCTGACAATACCATACTCCCAGAGTACTGCACCGGAATGTCAGCCTGGTTTATCCATTCAACTGATAGTGGTAGGGCCAGACCCCCGAGTTTGTGACCCTACAGATGGATGGTCTTGGCACAAGATGGATCAATGGGTGGTCTAGTGATGAGGGAACAGGCCTGGAATCTTGAGATAATCAGCTGGCAAGATCATGTGATAGCAGCTCAATAGGTTTCTTCCTAGATGGGCTGAACAGCCTCCCTGTAGCTAGTTCCTAACCAGCTCAGTGCACAGACCAAGCCTATAACTAGGAAATGGAATTATCTGTTACAACTGTGTCCCCTAAGTGAGGACAAACACCAGTGGACTGGGGTTAGAGAGGCAGCCACAGTCAGTGCTACTCCACCCAAATAGGAAGGGGACATTAAAAAACAAAAGATGCGCGCGCGCGCACGCACGCACGCACACACCATTCCCCCTGGTAGGAGGCAGAGTGAAGCCCAGAACAAGGGGGCAGAAGCTGGGAATCAGAGCTGGGCCTGGAGGTGACGTCAGGAAGCACTTCCGGTAGGAGGCAGAGTGAAGCCCAGAACAAGGGGGCAGAAGCTGGGAATCAGAGCTGGGCCTGGAGGTGACGTCAGGAAGCACTTCCTCACAACAGAAATCAGGAATTATTTTGCCCCAATTGTAAATTTCAAAACCAAGAACAATTTTCTTGGACGAAGACAAGGGCTCCTGAACAGGTGCAGGTCAGCCTTAATTTAACAGTAGTAGCAGAGCTTAGAAAGGCTGAATGGCCTCCTCCTATCCCTAGAAGAGTCTCACACCATTAGCCCAACTTCAGGGGTGAATAACACCCCCATGCCCTCTCTAACCACAAAGTGATCTCCCAACCCTCCTCCAGTACAAACTTTGCTTAAGTTCTTACATCTCAGTGCCGCTGTCCTGCACAAACCACATATCCCTCAACACCCTAAAGATCTGTCCCGAAAACACTCAGTGACAAAGACTTCACAGCCCTCTTGGGTGGAGAACTCCAAAGATTCACTATCGTCTGGAAGAAGAAATCTCTGTCTGAGTGGCCAACCCTCATTTTGAACAGTCTTGCCCTTTGGTCCTCAATGAAACCCACACTCCCTTCCAAATCCCACCCCCATATCTACAACATCGACCACTACAGCACAGTACAGGTCCTTCGGCCCACAATGTGGTGCCGACATTTTATCCCTCTCTAAGATCTATCTAACCCTTGCCTCCCACATAGCCCTCCATTTCTCTATCATACATGTGGCTATCTAAGAGTCTCTTAAATGTCCCTAATGTATCTGCCCCCACAACTTCTGCCGGCAGTGTGTTCCACGCACCCACCACTCTCTGTGTAAAAAACTTACCCCTGACATCCCCCTTATACCTTCCTCCAATCACCTTAAAATTATGTCTCCTCGTGTTATCCATTGTCGCCCTGGGAAAAAGTCTCTGACTGTCCACTCGATCTATGCCTCATCATCTTGTACACCTCTATCAAGTCACATCTCATCCTCCTTCTCTCCAAAGAGAAAAGCCCTAGCTCACTCAACCTATCCTCATAAGACATGCTCTCCAATCCAGGCAGCATCCTGGTAAATCTCCTCTGCACCCTCTCTAAAGCTTCCACATCCTTTCTAATAATGAGGCGACCAGAACTGAACACAATACTCCAAGCGCGTAATACTTCATGTGTATTACCTCCCGATGGCCTCTGGTACTCATGTGGGAACCTGTCCTGAACCAGCGGATGGAGGGAGAGGCTAGGGTCTCCTTGTGACCGTATTCCAGCTGTCTTTCTTTTTCCCTTCCAACACTGATCATTCTGTCCCCTTCCTGCAGGGCAGACAGAAACCTGAATAAAGCATCTCAAACTCACCCACGCCCCCGAAGGGGAGTGCCAGGACAGAGTAGTGGATGAAGCAGTCGTTGGCCGTTACCGCACCGCTGGATGTCTCTGTGATCATCTTCTTTATCAGCTGCACAGAGAGAGAGGGACACGCAAACTTAAATAAGGTAAGATATCTTTATTAGTCACGTGTACGTTGAAACACAGTGAAATACATCTTTTTGCATAGAGTGTTCTGGGGTCAGCCCGCAAGTGTCGCCACGCTTCCGGCACCAACATAGCATGCCCACAACTTCTTAACCCATACGTCTTTGCAATGTGGGAGGAAACCGGAGCACCCGGAGGAAACCCATGCAGACACCGGGAGAATGTACAAGCTCTTTACAGGCAGTGGCCAGAATTGAACCCAGGTCACCAACGTTGTAAAGCATTATGCTAACCGCTACACTACCGTGCCTGCTAACATACAGTAAAACTCATATAATCCGGTACACGCAGGAACTCAGTACCGTGGACTGTCAGATTTTCCCAACTATTGGATGCTATTCCCATTATCCCAATACATATTTAATTCAATTATTTTTTGGGATAATGCACAGTAAGATTGATAGGGAACCTGGTGGGTGTTAGAGCAGCATAGAAACCCCAATCCCAGTGAGTGTTGGGGCATTGTAGAAACAGCACCTGGAGCCAGGTGACGAACCTTCGGAATTTCTGAATAGTCGGACAGCAGATTATCAGAATTTTACTGTTCCCCTGCAAAGAAGCAAAATATTGCAGATGCTGTAAGTGTGAAGTACAAACAAGAAGTGTCAGGGATACACTGCAGGTCAGGCAGCATCTGTGGAGGGAGAAACACTGTTAGTGCTTCAGGTAGACGACCATTCACTGGGACTGCTCCATCACCCAGTTCTGCTCAAAATCTGGAAGTGCATAGATTCATAGAGTATGAAGCATCCCCTTCAGCCCAACTCATCCATGCTGACCAGGATGCCTAACTAAATTAATCCCACTTGCTAGCGTTTGTCCCATATCCTGTAGCTGTGAGCGTAATGCTATTACAGTGCCAGCGACCCGAGTTCAATTCTGGCTGCTGCCTGTAAGGAGTTTGTACGTTCTCCCCGTGTCTGCGTGGGTTTCCTCCAGGTGCTCCGGTTTCCTCCCACATTCCAAAGGTGTATGGGTCAGGAAGTTGTGGGCATGCTACGTTTTCACCGAAAACGTGGCGACAGTTTCGGGCTGCCCGCAGAACACTCTACGCAAACAATGCATTTCACTGTGTTTCGATGACTAATAAAGATATCTTATCTTATCCATATTTTCGAAATGCCTTTTAAAGTTTGTAATTGTACCCACCTTTACCACCCCCTCTGGTAGCTCATTCCACATTCCCACCATTCTCTGTGTGAAAAACTCGCCCCTCAGGTCCCCTTTAAATCTACCTGTCTTCCTTTAAATCTATGCTATTCTTGTAATTTATAGTAATCTTTATGCCTTGCACTGCACTGCTGCCGCAAACAAAACAAAGTTCATGACATATGTCAGTGATAATAAACCTGATTCTGATTTTAGACTCTCCTGCCCTGGGAAAAGGCTGTGACTCTCTGGCCTATTTGTACCCCTTGTGATTTTATAAACCTCACTAAGGTCGTTCCTCAGTCTCCTGCACTCCAGGGAAAACAGTCCCAGCCTGGCCAGTCTCTCCTTATAACTCAAGCCTTCCAGTTTCTGGAACCTACATCACAATCCAAGAACACAATTACTAAGTTGGAAAAGAACAGTCACTGACCCAAATTATTAGCTCTGTTTTTCTCTCTCCACTGCTGCCTGACCTGCCAAGCATTTTCAGTGTGCTCTGTTGTTATCGAAAATACCTTGCCTGGTTACACCCTGCTGAGTGGCAGCTTGGGACTTCCACCATGGCAACAAGGATGAACCAGCTTGCAGTTACACTAATGCCTTTAATGCTGGTTTGCATCTCCAGGCACCACACACAACCACTTACAAACAACAGATATTTCATCACTTGCCGTGCAGTCAGTTAAAAAGATTAATTTTAAGAAAAGTTCTAAAAGACAACAAGACTTGCTTCCTATCGCACATTTCACATTCCAGCTCAGGAAGTCCTCAAATGCCCTGTAGTCAATTGTGCACTGCTGAAGTGTAATTGCTCTTGTAAGAAAAACAACAGCTAAATTAACATAGCAAGATCCCACCAAGAGCTATCAGATAATGACCATAATTAATGACATTAATTGAGGGATAGGTACTAACTAAAACACCCAATGAAAAAAAAATAAAAAAAATACAGATGCTGTGACTGTGGAACGAAAACAGAAAATGCTGGAAATACTCAGCAGGTCAGGCAGCACCTGTAGAGAGAGAAATAGTCCATTTCGGGTCTGCGATTCCTCATCAGAACTGGGAAAGAGAGAGATGCAAGTACAAGATGCAAAGGAGAACACCCAAACTCGATCACAAAATAGCACCAGAGGACAGATTGGAGTCTTGGCTTAACAACTCATCCAGACAGACAGCACCTCCCTGTGGTGCTGAAGTCTCTGGAATGGGTCATGGAGTGGTACAGTATAGAAATAGGCAATGCAGCCCATTACATCCATGCCACTGTTATCCCTATCTACAACAACTGTTCCCTCAATGTCAGCAAAACAAAAGAACTGGTCATTGACTTCAGGAAAGGGGGTGGTGTACATGCACCTGTCTACATCAATGATGCTGAGGTCGAGAGGGTTGAGAGTTTCAAGTTCCTAGGAGTGAACATCTCCAATAGCCTGTCCTGGTCCAACCACATAGACACCACGGCCAAGAATGCTCACCAGCGCCTCTACTTCCTCAGGAGACTAAAGAAATTTGGCATGTCCCCTTTGACACTCACCAACTTTTATCGATGCCCCACAGAAAGCATCCTATCTGGATGCATCACGGCTTGGTATGGCAACTGCTCTGCCCAGGACTGCAAAAAACTGCAGAGAGTTGTGGACACAGTCCAGCGCCTCACGGAAACCAGCCTCCCCTCCATGGACTCTGTCTATACCTCTCGCTGCCTTGTTGAAGCAGCCAGCATAATCAAAAACCCCACCCACCCGGGTCATTCTCTCTTCTCTCCCCTCCCAGCAGGCAGAAGATACAGGAGCCTGAGGGCACATACCACCAGGCTCAAGGACAGCTTCTATCCCACGGTGATAAGACTATTGAATGGTTCCCATATATGATGAGATGGACTTTGACCTCACAATCTACCTTGTTGTGACCTTGCACCTTATTATCTACCTGCACTGCATTTCGCTATAGCTGTGACACTTTATTGTATCCTATTATTGTTTTACCCTGTACTACCTCAATGCACTGTGTAATGAATTGACCTGTATGATCGGTATGCAAGACAAGATTTTCACTGTACCTTGGTACAAGTGACAATAATAAACCAATACCAATACTTTAATCTCATTATGCCTGTAACCTTCTTTGCCTTGGCAATTCAAGTCATTGTCCAGATGCTTCTTAAATGTCATGAGTCTGCCTCTGCCACCTCTTCAAGCAGCACATTCCAGACCCCAACCAAACTCTGGGTGGAAAAATTCCCCCTCACATCCCCTGTAAATCTCCTGCTTCTCACCTTCAATCTAGGACCTCATGTCTAAGACACCCGCACCTATGGGACCCACTGCCTCAACCTGCTAACTCAGAGAGCTGCCTGTGGAACCACACAACGTTTTAGAGGGGATGGAGCAGCTGACAGGGGGACCTGCAGGGTTAGATGGCAGGGATGCAGTACAGCCAGCTTCCTCCCGCTCCCATCCGACCCTTTCCGCAACAGCAGTAAGGAAGACCTGCCGCTGCTGAACACCCTGGATCTCCAGCCGAAGATCCCCCTTCCCTCTTTCCCAACCTCGTCCCGAAAGGGGCAAGTTCTAATGAACCTTTGTGGCAGTGTTGCACGTTGGCAGTTACAGAGTCACTGAGTCACACAGCGTGGAAACAGGCTATTTGGCACACCACATCCATGCCAACCAGTGTGCAGAGAAAATTTACATGGATGTTGCTAGGACTTGAGTTATAGGGAAAGGTTGAACAGGTTAGGACTTTATTCCCTGGAGCGCAGGAGAATGAGAGGATATTTTATAGAGGTATACAAAATTATGAGGGGTATAGATAGGGTCAATGCATGCAGGCTTTTCCCCCTCAGGTTGGGTGAGACTAGAACTAGAGGTCATAGGTTTAGGGTGAAAGGTGAAATATTTAAGGGGAATCTGAGGGGGATCTTCTTCACTCAGCGGGTGGTGTGAGTGTGGAACGAGCTGCCAGCGAAAGTGGTGGATGCGGGTTCAGTTGTAACGTTGAAGAGAGGTTTGGACAGGTACATGGATGGGAAGGGTTTGGAGGGATATGGTCCGAGTGAAGGGAGATGGGACTAGGTAGAAGAACAGGCCGGCATGGACCAGATGGGCCGAAGGGCCTGTTTCTGTGCTGTAGTAGCCTATGACTCTATGATCCATCCCTACTAATCCCATATTCCAGCACTTTGCCCATTGCCTTCCATGCCTCGGCAATTCCAGTGCTTGTCCAGACATTTCTTAAATGCTGTCAGCGACTCTGCTGCCACCACTCTCAGGCAGTGTACTCCAGGTACTCACCATTCTCTGAGTGAAAAAGGACCCCTCAGATCCCCTTCAAATATCTTACCCCTCACCCTAATCGCTGTCCCGTAGTTTCAGTCACCTCTGATAAGGGGGAACGTTTGCTGCAGCCTACCCTATCCATACCCTATCCCTCATCATTTTCCATGTCTGAATCATATCCCCTCTTAACCTCCTCCGCTCCGGCAGCATCCCAAGCCACATCCTGGTGAATCTCCTCTGCACCCTCTCCAGCGCTAACACATCCTTCCTGTAGTGTGGTGACCAGAACTGCACACTGTGCTCCAGCTGAAGTCTGACCTATGTCTTACACAGTTGGAGACACAAGAGACCGCAGATGCCGGAAGCTGGAGCAACACACAAGATGCTGGAGGATCTCAGTGGGTCGGGCAGCATCCGTGGAGGGAAATGGACAGTCGACGTTTCAAACCGAGACGTTTCATTGAAAGCAATTACTATTTCAGGACAGTGTTGAGTCCAAGCACCAGCAATCAGTGGAGACAGCGATCCTCACCTTCTTGTTGTGGGAGAAGACGTAGAGAGCCAGAGGCTTGTCCCGCTTGTTGATGAAGGCAATGGCCTCGTCCACACTACTGACCGTGACAATGGGCAGCAACGGCCCAAAGATCTCCTCCTGCATAATCCTGGAGTCGGGGTCCACGTCGGTCACAACTGTTGGAGCTGAGCAAGTTAACAAGAGGCTCCGGTTAGAAAGGGAAAGGGTCACGGGAAGACGCAAACCGTTGGCGTGCTGATTAAAACCCTGCCGGGTCCCATCTGTCCCTGGTTCTCTGCCGATCCACCTGCCCTCACTAGCTGGCTGCAGCTGCAGTGGGTCAGCCTCTGCCAGGTGCCTCTGCACACGGAGCAGCTCTCACTCAGCACCTCGCCAGTGCAGCGCAGGGAAGACTGGCGGCTGACTGCAATGGGTCTCCTCTCAAACTCTTGACCTCAGCACCGTGGTGATGGACAGTCACCAAGGCCAGGATGGGTGTGACCCACTGTGGTGGGGGAAGCGAGACGTACAGCTGCCATGTCCAACCTCACTTCTTCCTCCCGCTGGTTCTGACTCCGTGCCCCCCGTTCCTGATCCACAGCCTGGACCACACTTTGCCAGCTCCCACCCTTCTACCCCACACCTGGGTCTGGGTCCTGCCCCAGTCACAGCCACAGCCAGGAGAAAGACTCAACGGACAACTGCACCACCATTTCTAACCTCACTGCTGGTGAAATAAGAGCAGGATATCAGGCAAAATAAGCTCAGCTCTCCACTGTTGTAGCTCAGGGGGTTAGAGGAAGGTGAAAGACTCTGAGATGGTCACTCTCCAGAGAGGGGAAGGGACAGGGGCCCTCTGTGTGCTGCTGTGAGCAGGGAAGGGAAACAAACTCTCACTGGGGGGGGGGGGGGGGGGGGGGGGTCAGAAAATGCCAAAGTCATGGGGTGTGGAAGGAAAATAGCAGGAATTATTTCTGGTTGACTTCCTCGATTGGTCAGTGGCGTAGGCTGCATCTTGCTGATCAGAATGTGAACTAAACAAATATCTGCTTGATAAATCGACATCACACGTCATCCCAATGGTACTTTGCTCCTTGTGGTACGGTGTCTGTCTGTGACAGGATGTAGTGCAGTACAGTCAATGGCTACACAACCCCCCACAGCCACTACAAGTACCTATGTAGAGATCCCCTTCGTCATTTTGACCACCATACGCCACATTCACTCCCTCCAGCAAGGACATAATTCTCCGAAAATGCCGCTGGTTGACAATTCGCCCGTAGTCCGGGGATTTCTGGGGATCAGATCCGTAAAATTCCTGGAACAGAAGGAAACAAGCAGATTAAGACAACACTTCAATGGCCAAGTCAATGCCAAGACATGAGGAAGCAGAGTCTAATACAAAGGATCAATGATACAGGAGCTGTCCACAGGAGGCCAGGAAGGGACAACGAAACACCATGTCCCCATCACTGAACCTAATCTGTTAAATGGGAGACAAAATACAGACTGCATGCACTCCTTTAGCGTTTCATAGAACTGTTCAGCTTCTCACCAGTTTGAGAATTTTAGTTCCTTTTAAAACCAGCCATCCTTATCTGGTCTGGGTCTATACATGACTCCAGTCCCACACCACATCACCACCCCTACCACTATGATCATTTTGCACTAAAATGGACTTTGTTCTTTTTTGTTCTAATTGTGTTCTTTCTTGTAAAAATTGTGTATAATTTATGTTTACATTTTTCTTGTGAATGCTGCTCATCTGATGCAGAGTGTCTGTGATGCTGCTGCAGGTAAGTTTTTCATTGCTCCTGTACATACATGTATATGACAATAAACTCTTTGACTCCCTGACGAGACCAGAGCAGGAATACTGTACAGGTCCTCACCAGCTTATGAATGCCCGACTTATGTACTGATCGTACACACGAACTAGTGTTTGGGAGACCGGTGGGATGGATTTGCCGGCTACTGCGGGGCTGCAGGCATCTTCTGCCGGGTGGGAACTCGGTTCGTGGCCGCATTTCCGACTTTACAAACTGTTCGGGTTACAACCAGTTTACAGGAACAGAACCCTGTCGTAACCAGGGGAGGACCTGGATACAGATCTGGTCTCCCCAAGGATATACGAGTACCAGAAAGGCTCAGCAGACTGATTCCTGGGAAGTCAGGTTTACCCAAGGACAGGTGAAGCAAATCGAGTCAATACTCTTGAGTTTAAATGAGGTGAACTCATTGAAATGTACAACATTCTCAAGGGGCTTGATAGGGTAGATGTGGGGTGTCTACAACCAGGGCTCATCTCAGTGTAGAAGGTCAGCCATTCAGGTCTGAGAGGAAGAGAAGTTTCCTCACTCAGACAATGGTGGACCTTTGGAATTCTCCATCCAAGAGTGGGGACTTGGTCACTGAGTGCATTCAAACAGCAGCTGATAGAAGTTTTATATAGTCAGGGAATCAAGTGACATGGGGTTAGTACAGGAAGCAGGTCCTGAGGTTAAAGACCAGCCATGATCTTATTGAAGATTGGGGCAGGAATGAGGGGCTGAATGGCCCATTGCTGCTTCCATTTCTTCTGAGGACCAGTCAGTACAAGGGTGGATCCCAAGTGCAGTAGGCTCGCTGGCTGTGGGCATCCAGAGATTGAGCTCACATCCCAACAAGAACCTCACTCATCGTGCATAAGCTGAAATAAAAGCGCTCACCACACTAGAGTTGGACTTTCCTCTTTCAGACGCCGACTGACCTGCTGCGCCCTTCATTATCCCTCTGTTCCCTCTCACTTTGCACTCACTGTAATAGTGGAGCCAATCTTCTTCACCACTTCATCTTGAATGCTTTTATCACACAGGATGTAGTCGGGGGCAATGCAGGTTTGGCCACAGTTGGTGTACCGACCCCACGCTATACGCCTAGAAAGGACAAACCAATTATTCACAAGCGACCAAAGGTGACGTCACTAAATTTTTAGCCAAGGTTGCTCACCTCTTCTTCTTGGATCCTGCTGCCCTGCTCCCTCCCATTGGCCAACATTTCAAGCTTTGATCCGATCTTTTTTGAAAGGATGTAATGGTGCCCAACTCAACTACTTCCTGAGAGAGTGAAGATATGGTAGCAATCACCCCTTCCCCCACCATCTCAACTCTGCTGCTACTACTGTGAGAAGCACGGACGCTCTGTCCACATTACTGACTAGCCCCAGCACCAACTGTATCTGCCTCAACCTCTCCACTGCACCTTCCAGCACTCTCAGTTCACATGGAGCAACAAACAATCTGCTGGGGGAACTCAGCAGGTCGAGCAGCATCTATGGTGGGGTGGTGGGGGGGGGAGAGAAAGGAACTGTCGACATTTCGGGTTGAAGCCCTGCATGTAAGGTTTTGACCCGAAACGTCGACAGTTCCTCCCCCCCACAGATGCTGCTTGACCCACTGAATTCCTCCAGCAGATTATTGGTTGCTCCAGTTTCCAGCATCTGCAGTCTCCTGTGTCTCAATTCACAAAGCATAGGTTGCAAAGAAAGTAAAGCTCCCCACATTGTGACCCATTATCCAGATAGAGGACAGACACCACAGAAGTTAATTCTTTTTTAAACAATCTATCAAACCTTCCCTGAGATTGTTGCTGGGAAAAGATAGGTATCGAGTAAAGCTCCTCCTATCTTACCCCATCAAGCACTCCCGGCAAAGGCACAGCATGGAGAAGAGCCCTAACAACTTCTGGAACCTGCAGCTATGCTTCACGGCCAATCGAACGGCTTCTAAAGGGAAGTCCAGCGGCCAATCCATGCACAGCAAGCTCCCAGAAACAGCGATAAAGACCAGACCTGCAACATTTTAACTGGATGAAGGATAAACATTTGCCAGGGTTAGGACAACAGAGGTTTTCTACTCCCCTTCACACCTCAACATGGATTCTTTTACAGCAGCAGGCAGGACCTCCATTTAATGTCTCACATGCACCTCAGACAGTGCAGCGCTCCCTGCGTACTGGACTGGTGAGTCAGCCTACATCTCACGTCACTGGGTTGGAATCCGTGACCTTCTGACTCAAAGGCAAGATGGGCCGTCCTCCGAGCTGCAGCTACCACCTCGTCAGAGTCACACAGCACAGAAACAGGCCCTTCGCTCCACCACATCTGTGCTGACCATCAAGTGCCCATTTATATTAATCCCATTTATCAGCACTTGGTCTTGTACCAACCTTGAGATTCAAGTGCTTGGTCTACATACTTCCTCAACAATGTGAGTCTCTGCCTCCACCCCCCACTTAAGCAGTGGGCTCCCAAGCTGCAGTCCGAAGACCACCACCAACTGAACAGAAGGGGGACCAATATCCTTGTGGGAAGGTTTGCTAATGCTGCTCGGGAGGGGTGGGGGGGGGGCTTTAAACTGGAGTTACAGGGAGGTGGGAACCAGAGCAGCAGGGCAGCAAGTAGAGTTGCTGTGGGGAAAGTAGATGTTAAGCCTACAAGCAAAGACAGAAATCGACTGGTTGACGAGCATGGTGGGAGCATGGTGTTCTGAGTTGCATCTATTTCAATGCAAGAAGTATTGTAGGTAAGGCAGATGAGCTTAGAGCACGGATCAGCATGTGGAATTATGATGTTGTAGCCATTAGTGAGACTTGGTTACAGGGGGGGCAGGACTGGCAGCTCAATGGTCCAGGGTTCTGATGTTTAGACACGATAGAGAGGGAGGTATTAAGGGGGGAGGGGTGGCATTACTCATCAGGGAAAATGTCACAGCAGTGCTCAGAGAGGACATGCTGGAGGGCTCATCTACTGAGGCAATGTGGGTGGAACTGAGGAATAAAAAAGGGATGACCATGTTAATGGGAATATATTATAGACCTCCCAAGAGTCAACAGGATTTAGAGGAACAGATTTGTAGAGATAGCAGACAGGTGCAAGAAATATAAGGTTGCGATAGTAGGTGATCTTAACTTTCCACATATTGACTGGGACTCCCATACTGTAAAGGGATTGGATGGGATAGAGTTTGTCAAATGTGTTCAGGAAAAACTTTCCTTAATCAATTTGTAGAAGTTCCATCTAGAGACAGCACGATACTGGATCTCCTTTTAGGGAACAAGACAGGGCAGGTGACATAAGTGTGTGTAGGTGAACACTTTGGATCTAGTGATCATAATTCTATTAGTTTCAAGGTCATTATGGAGAAGGATAGGACTGGTCCTCAGGTTGAGATTTTAAATTGGAGTAAGGGCAATTCTGATGGCATCAGAGGGATCTGGCAGGTGTGGATTGGGATGGGCTGTTTTCCAGCAAAGAGATGCTTGGTAAGTGGGAGGCTTTCAAAAGTGAAATATTAAGAGTACAGAACCTGTAAGTTCCTGTTAGAATAAAAGGCAAGGCTAGCAGGTTCAGGGAACCTTGCTTATCGAGGAATATTGAGGCCCTGGTAAAGAAAAAGGTGGCACATATCAGGTACAGGCAGTTGGGATCAAATAAGGCACTTGAGGAGTATAAGAAATGCAAGAGAACACTTAAGAGAGAAATCAGGAGGGCAAAGAGAGGACATGAAGTTGCTCCAGCAGACAAGGTGAAAGAGAATCCCAAAGGTTGCTATAGCTGTATTGAGCAAGAGGATAACAAGGGACAATATTGGTCCTCTTGAAGATCAGCATGGTCATTTATGCATGGAGCTGAAAGAGATGGGGGAGATCTTAAATGAATTTTTTGTATTGTATTTACTCTGGAGACAAACACAGAGACTATAGAACTGATGTAAAAGAGTAGTAAGGTCATGGGCCGTATCTGGATTACAGAAGAGAAGGTGCTAGCTGCCTTGACGCAAATTAAGGTTGATAAATCCCTAGGGCCTGACAAGGTGTCCCCTCAGATAGCTAATGTTGTCCATTGTTCAAGAAAGGCTCTAAGAATAAGCCAGAAAATTATAAGCCGGTGAGCCTGACGTCAGTCATGGGTAAATTATTGGAAGGTATTCTAAAGGGACAGGATAAATAAGTATTTGGATAGACAGAGCCTGATTAGGTATAGTCAACACAGCTTTGTGCGTGGTAGGTCATATCTAACCAATCTTAAGAGTTTTTTGAGGAGATTACCAAGAAGGTTGATGAAGGGAAGGCAGTGGACATTGTCTACATGGACTTTAGCAAGGCCTTTAACAAAGTCCCGCATGGGAGCCTGGTCCAGAAGAATTAAGTCGCTTGGCATTCAGGATGTGTGAGTTGTTGTACTTTAGGAGGACAAACCACGATAAGACTTAACACAGTGAATGGTAGGGCACTGAGGTGTACAGGTCCATAATTCCTTGAAAGTGGCGTCACAGGTAGATAGGGTCGTAAAGAGAGCTTTTGGCACATTGGCCTTCATAAATCAGGGCAGTGAGTACAGGAGTTGGGATGTTATGTTTAATTTGTACAAGGTGTTGGTGAGGCTGAATTTAGAGTATTGTGTGCGGTTCTGGTCACCTACCTACAGGAAAGATATCAATAAGCTTGAATGAGTGCAGAGAAAATTTACAAGGATGTTGCCAGGACTTGAGGACCTGAGTTATAGGGAAAGACTGAATAGGTTAGGACTTTATTCCCTCGAGCACAGAAGATGAGGGGAGATGATCTAGATGTATACAAAATTATGAGGGGTATAGACAGGGTGAATGCATGCAGGTTTTTTCCCCTCAGGTCGGGAGAGACAAGAACAGGTGACAGGTTAGTTATAGGTTTAGGGCAAAAGGTGAAATATTTAAGGGGAATCTGAGGGGAAACTTCTTCACTCAGAGGGTGGTGCGAGTGTGGAACGAGCTGCCAGCGGAAGTGGTAGATGTGGGTTCAATTGTAACATTTAAGAGAGGTTTGGGTACATGGATGGGAGGAGTTTGCAGGGATATGGTCCAGATGCAGGTAGATGGGACTAGGCAGACAATCAGGTCGGTATGGACTAGATGGGACGAAGAGCTTGTTTCTGTGCTGTAGTACTCTATGACCAACTGTATAGTTACAACCAGAGGCCAACCTGCAGGCAACGTCCAAATCGCAGTTGCTGTCGATGTAGCACGGACTCTTCCCACCGAGCTCCAGGGTCACCGGTGTCAGATGCTTGGCAGCAGCCTCCAGAACGATCCTGCCGATGGCAGCACTGCCCGTGTACAGGATGTGATCGAAGGGGTGCTTCAACAGCTCGGCTGCCTCTTCTGGCCCTCCAGTGATCACAGGGTACAGTTCCTTGAGGAAAGGAAGGCAGCTTCAGATTTGGTTTAATAATTCCAAGACGGATCACCCACCACATCCTCCCAGCTACAGGGCTCCCTTGGAAGAGCCCATCGAACAGCCAATTATGATTTCCACTGGACAAACCGAGGGGAAATGTGACAGAGTCAAAACGCAGAACAACAGCCCAACACACCCTCCCATGCCACAGGACACTCTGGCTGCATGTGGGATTTGTCACTGCTTACGTGAAGGTCCTGGACAGGGTGCAGAGAAGATTTACCAGGATGGTTCCAGGAACAAGGCTGCGGGGCTACACTGGGGTTATAGAGTCGGAGTCAAACAGCAAAGAAACAGGCCCTTAGCCAAACTCGTCCATGCTGACCAAGTCACCTACCTGAGCTAGTCCCATTTGCCTGTGTTTGCCCTATAACTTTTCTATCCATGTACCTGTCTTAATGTCCTTTAAACTTGTAATTGTACCTGCCTCTACAGCTTCCTCTGGCAGCTCGTTCCATACACTGACCACTCTCTGTGTGGAAAAATTTGCCCCTTAGGTCCTCTTTAAATCTTTCCCCTGTCACTTTAAACCTGGTTTTAGACAGTTTTATGCCTGCTCTCTGGTTTTAGACTCCCCTGCCCTGGGAAAAAGGCTGTGATTAACCCTAACCTTACCTACACCCCTCATGATTTTATATGCCTCTATAATATTACCCCTCAGCCTCCTACGCTCCAGAGGAAAAAAAGTCCCAGTCTATCCAGCCCCTGCCGCAGCCTATCCAAGGTTGTTCTCCAATGAGCAGAAGGTTGAAAGGGCACTTGATGGTTCATGGTGGACAAGATCATGACCGAGGGAATGAAAATCAAAACACTGCAGATGGTGCAAATCTCAAATAAAAGCAGAAAACACTGGAAACACTCAGCAGGTCAGGCAGCATCTGTGGGGAGAGAAACAGCGTTAACAGTTGAGGTCGAAGACCCAGCATTTTCTGTTTGCAAACAGATGGAAGTTGTTCCCACTAGCAGATGGTTCGAGGATCAGGGGCCAGAGTTAAAATTCTGGGCAGACACAAGGGAGGAGGCAGGGGAACAATGCTCACACAGTGGTGGTGATCTGGAACTCAGTGACTGCAGAGGTGGGGGAAGAGAACAAACCAGGGCCTTCAAAGGGGGACTAAATAAGCATTTGATGGACAGTAACTTGTAGGGCTCTGAGGAAAGAGCAGGGAAAGGGGCTGGCAGGATTGCTCTGCAAGCAGGCGCGATTGATGGGCTGAATAGTCTCCAGTGTCACAATGATTCTGATTGACCTACCCAGATGCACCTACCGCTGGCACAAAATGGGTCCGCGCCACATCAGCTCTCTGGAGCACACCCCAACCACCTCCATCCCCCCGACTGCACTTTGACAGGGATGGGATTTCTTGTTCTGCAGCAGGATGTTGTCCTTCCTGTGATCTGTCGAGAGCAGTGCAGTGGGGTGCTGTGTTGTCCTGGTTGCTGAGTTGATTTAACCCACTGTTGCTGCAGTGCCCAGGTCTGGCCACACTCACCTTGTCCAGGTACTGAGGGAGGAGATCCGCCAGCAGCTGCGCAGTATTCCCACTCACTTCCGACGGCTTCAGGACTGCGGCATTTCCTGGGAATGGGATTACAATACTGATTATTACCCGGGGTTTACAGCACCAAAGCAGGCCATTTAGCCCAACAGGGCCATGCTGACGTTCTTGCTCAAACCAAGCCTCCTCCGACCCCATCAACACGTCCTTCCAGTAACCCCTCCAGCAGCTGTTCTGCCGAAGGCATCATTTCCATTCACCCCAACACTCCCTGTGGTGGTGAGCTCCGCATTCCCACCACTCTGTTTCTCCTGAATTCCCCACTGGATTTTTCAGTGACACCCTTATAGTTGGGCCTAGTTCTGGTCTGCCACAAGTGGGAACACCTCCAACAACCAATAGAAGCCTGCCCCCATTCTAAAGACCTCTGTTAGGGGCCCCCCTTCACCCATCTCTCTGGAGAAAGCCCCTCCCACCACACCCAGCCCTGTTGAGCCTCCCTCGACACAATGAACACAACTTTCTGTTCATTTCTCCCTCTCGCTAAACAGAATCCCCTCGTCCTCTCTCTCTCCTGAACTTACCAAGCTTGCCCTTAAACGTTTCAACTGATAACCGTGCGGAATTGAATCAAACTGAACTGAGGAAACACAAACCAACCGTCACGTTTCTAGTTGAAGTCACCAGATCCACAGAAGCTCAAGAACACTCATGGATGAGAAACGGCTGTTGGCCCTTCAAAGCTCATCCCGGTGATATCCAAACTCTCCCACTGTAATGTACTGAATAAACCCCAATACAATTCTGTCTACTGACTTGTCCAGTAGTTTATTCCTAACCTTCAACACCATCTATCATTGATTTTGAATTGGCATCCTCTGGCTTGACTCACTTGGGTGAAAGGGGCATGTCCACACTATACTGAGGCAAACAAGGATGTTCCCCTGTTCAACCTCTGCCAGAGTAGAAGCGTGGGTATTTGATTGGAGTGAGGGAGAGGGGAGGTGTAGCCTTGGAAAGCAGCCACGGTTCCTACTCCATCCAGATTCCTGGTCAGAGTTACCAGATCCTGGTTGAGTGCGAGTGTGTGAGCCAGCATTCCCAGGCGAAAGCAGCACCAGACACAAGTGGAGTGGCCCCCAACCCACTCACATCACACCAGAGAGACCAGGACCATCATCTCTGGAGCACAAACTGAACCACGGAACGCTACCTCCCAGAGAAGGGACTGAAATAACTGTAAATTCCAAAGGATGTTAAAAGAAAAAAAGCAAATGAAAACCTCAGCAGGACATGAAGTACATCACTTCCCATCAACGGTAATATTACTGGTGGAGCTGGGTGAGTATGAAGTGAAGCATACCTGCCGCGATGGCCCCAACTAAAGGCTGGAGAATAAGGGCCAATGGGTAGTTCCAGGCGCCGAGGATGAGAACCACACCCAGGGGCTCTCGGTGGATGTAAACAGTGTCCATCAACGTCATCATGCTCTTCGACACATGCTCCGGTGCCATCCACTCAGGCAGCTTGTTTATAGCCAAAGTAATCTCACCCAGAATCCCCGTCATTTCATAAACTTCCACCGCAAACTCATTCTGCCAAATTCACAAAGGAAGGAGGTCATTTACCAGTGTGTCCTCTGCTCAGAGTCTGGCCACCCACATCCTAGACTGCACCCAGTCTTGGTGAAAACCACCCACCCAATCTCTCCATCAGAGTCATCCCCTACAAAGCTCCTCACTTCCACTGAAGTCCAACTTGGTAACACTAACTGTGATGCAGATGTAGCTCAGACTCACATCAACCATGAGCGGGAGTAGGCCATTCAGCCCCTCAAGCCTGACCTACCATTTAATATCATCAGTGATATGACTTCAATTCCATATTCCTGTCTACCGCCTCATCTCTGAAATAAATGACCCTCAAAGAATGACACCTAGATTCCCTCATAAGAGGAACCAGCACTTTCATATCTACATGTCACAGAGTCATGTAGCATGGAAACAGGCCCTTCGGCCCAACTGGTCCATGCCGACCAAGATTCGCATCTAATCTAGTTCCAGTTACCTGTGTTTGGCCCATATCCCTCTCAACCATTCTTATCCAAGTACCTTTTAAATGTTGTTAACGTACCTGCCTCAACCACTTCCTCTGGCAGCTCATTCCATATTTTGACCACTCTCTAAGTGAAAAAGTTGCCCCTGAGGTTCCTATTAAATCTCTCCCCTCTCACCTTAAACCTATGCCCTCTAGTTCTTGATTCCCCCAACCCAGGGAAAAAGACTGTGTGCATTCACCCTATCCGTGCCCCTCATGATTTTATACACCTCAATAAGATCATTCCTCATTCTCCTATGCTCCAAGGGAAAAAGTCCCAACCTTCTCAACTTCTCTCCGTAACTCAGTCCCTCGAGTCCCGGCAACATCCTCGTAAATCTCCTCCTCACTCTTTCCAGCTTAATGGCACCTTTCCTATAGCAGGGGGATCAAAACTGAACACAATATTCCAAATGCAGCCTCACCAACGTCTTGTACAAATGCAACATGACATCCCAACTTCTATAGTCAATGCCCTGACCAATGAAAAACCCTTCTTCACCACCCTACCTGCGACAGATAACCATGTACTTGTACTCCCAGGTCTTTCTGTTCTACAACACTGTCCAGGGCCCTACCATTCACTGTGAAAGTCCTACACTCATTTGTCTACCCAAAAAACACCTTGCATTTATTCGAATTAAACTCCATTTTCTCTAATTACTTTTTTAAACCTTCTATGACTGATGTAGTGTTTAAAGAGTGGGACAAATTAGGTATTACTTGTTTTCAAGATCCGTTTGTTGGAAGAAATCTTTCTTCATCTGAACAATTGTCTACCAAGTATAATTTACCAAAAACTCAATTTTTTTTAGATATTTACAAATTACAGATTTTCTTCGATCTCAATTACATTCTTTTCCTTTGTGTCCCGATAAGAATTTATTAGATGTAATTTTTAAGTTGGAACCCTTTCAGGATGGCTCAATATCTAATATTTATGACAGATTACTAGGAATGAGTAAGGTGCCACTAGATAAAATTAAAAACGCTTGGGAACAAGATTTGCAGATGTCAATTTCCGAGGAAACTTGGAATGAAATTTTCAAGTTGGTTAATACTTCATCATTATGTGCTCGTCACTCTCTCCTTCAATTTAAAGTGGTCCATAGAGCTCACTTGTCTAAAGATAAAATATCCTGTTTTTATTCTGATATATCTCCTTACTGTGATAAATGCAATAACTTAATTCACATGTTTTGGACGTGTCAGAGTCTTTAAAAATATTGGACAGAGGTCTTTCATACTTTATCTGTACTTTTTAAAATAAATTTTAAACTTAATCCTTTGACTGCATTATTTGGGATTGTTGGAGAAAAAGCTATAACTTTGAAGGCTTCTGATTTACATATTCTGGCTTTTATTTCTCTTATAGCCAGGAGATCAGTATTGCTTAAATGGAAGGAAGTTACCCTGCCTACGCATGTTCAATGGTTACGGGATGTAATCTAGAGAAGATTCGTTGTTCAGTTTTTGAATCTAACCTAGACTTTCAAACCCTGTGGGGACCCTTTTTGAATTATTTTCAAAATTTCTGATTTGGGGACTAAAATGCAGATATTGGCTGACACTGTTACGTTTTTTAAGGTTTTTCCTTGCTGGTTTTTCTATCTAACAGCTTCGGGTTTTGGTAGTGGGGGTAGATTTTGTTTTGTAATAAAATATTTCAATTTTGTTTTCTTTCCTTATTAACTAACTACTATATGTGATTATTGATTTAGAGTATTGTAATCCTAAGTACGACTTATTACAATGTATTCAGTAGTATTTTTACTTTCTTTTTTGATGCACGTACTCTTTTTTTTCATGGATTTAATAAAAATATTGTAAAGAAAAGAAAAACTCCATTTGGCGTGCCTCAGCCCACTTACCCAGCTGATCAAAATCCAAATCAGATTTATTATCACTGACTTATATGACATGAAATGTGTTGTTTCGCAGCAGCAGTACAGTGCAAAGACATAAGATTACTATAAATTACAAAAATAAATAAATTATGCGATAAAAAAGGGACAACAAGGTAGTGTTCATGGACTGTTCAGAAATCTGATGGCGGGGGGGAAGAAGCTGCTCCTGTGTCATTGAGTGTGGGTCTTCAGGCTCCTGTACCTTCTCTCAATGGTAGTAATTCTGCAAATCCTGATAACCATCTTCACTGTCAAGACCCCTCAAGACGTTCTGTTGAAATTAAGCCACCTCCTGCTCTTCTGAACTCCAGCAGATACAAGCCTAGCCTGTCCAACCGTTCCTCCCAAAGCAATTTGCCCATTCCAGATATTAGTCCAAAAAACCTGCTTTGAACAATTTCCGACGCATTGGAAAGACCACATCTGGAGTACTGTGCAGTATACCAGATGTGTTCTCACCAATATGCTATACACTGAAGCATCACCCCTCTCTCCTGACTCTTGCATTCCACTCCCCTCTCAATAAATGATAACTTCCTGTTACTTGCTGTACCTGCGCACTAATGTTTTATAAACCATGCACTAGGACATTCAGATCCCTCTACATCTCAAGAGCTTTGCAATCTCTCACTGTTTAGATAATATTCTTTTAAATATTTCCAATCAAAATAAATAGTTTAACATTTCCCCACATTATACTTAATTTGCCAGAACTTTGCCTGTTCACTTAGCCTATCTATATCCCTTTGCAGCCTCCTTATGTGGTCCTCACATCTTACTTTCCCACCTAATTTTGTGTCATCAGCAAATTTAGCAACCATCCCTTCATCAAATGTATTTATGTAATTGTAATAACCTGAGACCCCAGCACCAATCCCTGAGATACACAGCTTGCCAACCAGGGAAATGACCATTTATACTTACTGACTGTTCCCTGTTAGCCAGCTAATCTTCTAACCATCGCTGTGTGTTGTTACCTTTGATGCAGAACCTATCAAGGGCCTTCTGGAAAGTCAAACAGTTTGGTGTTCAAGGTCCACTCCAGAGACATAAGCAGCCTCCAAGAAGCATGGGAAGGGGATGGGGAGGAGAGGAGGTGGGCTGCACTGTCAGAAGTGCCACCTTTTGGCTGGGACATTCAGATGAGGCCCCATCTGTTTTCTTGGTGCATGTAAAAGATCCCACTGCTTTGGAGAGGAGGGGATACATTCCTCTTCCCTGGCCAACTTCGTTCCTTCAGCCACCGTCACTCGGCACAGATGAGCTGGTCATTACAACAGGTTTTGTACAGGCTCGTTATGTGTCAATTGGCCGTGACACTTGCTACATAATAAAAGCAACTGATGGTCACAAAGTTAGCTCCCTCGCGACGTTCAGGAGTGTGGAGATGCTGCAAGAACCCTGGCAGGAACAGAGCAGAGAATGGGAAGGGTTTCAGGAGTGGATGGATCAGAGTGCCCATTCGGAACTCCTGGAGGGGATGGGGAGGAGGGACCATGTTAGGATTCTGAATGTGCATCAAGAACTTTGTTTCTAACCTTGTGCAAGTCCTTCTGGAGCGCCTCCAAGAATCGATCCTTCTTCTCGGTCAGCATTCTCTCCAGCGCCTTCAGCTGCTGAATGCGGAATTCCAGTGGCCGGGTTTTGCCCAGGTTAAAGGCAGCTCGAGCACCATCTAGCACAGGCTTAATCTGCTTCATGATGGGCCAACCTCGTACAAAGCGATGGCACCACAGGCACAGAACACGGCCTAGATAAAATCTGAACAGAGGACAGGTTGCAAATTAGGTTAACGATTGAGGAAGCGGCAAAATTATACAACTGGGTGAAGTGGGCAATGCTCACTTACAACATGAACCAGCATTACTTCTTGGCAGGTCCATTGCCTCAGAACCAGCAAACATCAAACAATATCCAAAGAGAAGCAAGCGGTTAACTGGTATAACGAACACCGACTCCTCTGAAGGAATACAGGCTCAATGTCTGGTGCAGTGTGCAGCTGGTGGAGCCGCTGCCTCACGGCTCCAGAGACTTGGTTCAATCCTATCTGTGTGGAGTTTGGATGTTCTCCGTGACCAGGTGGGTTTCCTCTGGGTGCCCCAGTTTCCTTCCACATCCCAAAGACATGCCAGTCAGTAGGTTAATTGGCCGGTGTAAACTGCCCCTAGAGTGCAGATGAGTGGGAGAATCTATGAGGGAGTTGATGCAAACGTGAGGGAAGGTAAAATGGGTTAGGGTAGGATTAGTGTAATAATGGGTGGTTGTTGGTCAGCACGGACATGGTGGGCTGAAGGGCCTGTTTCTGTGCTGTATCTTTCCATGACCCTCCCTCCATCAGTTCCTACCTGTTAGGGATTATCTTGGAGGTATGAAATTATGGATAGCAGATATTAATTCCAACATGAACCAGTCTTCAGTTCTTAAATGTAAATTGCAAGCAGTAATCAGTTTGAAGTTAAAAGGACAGCTTTGTAAACAACAAATACTGTCTACAGAGCACAGGCTGCTCAAGAGATGTGGTTTGCAAAGTGAAGTGACCATGAGATGTTCTTGTCTGCATCAGCCAAACCTAAGACAACGGGGTTGTGTTAAATGGCCTACATCAAACCAGGCAACTATGGCTAAGTTATTTTGCACCATTGTGACCAAGTTCAAGGAAGCTTGCAGACCAGACTGATATTGTCAACTAGCACATCAAACACAGGCATATTTGATCATCAATAGTTGGGATATTTGTATACCCAGAGAGTCAGCCCTCACAGCATTACTTTTAGGTGTCTGGGTTCTCTGTCGTCAAAGGTTTTAGACCATTCGAATGAATTACTTTGTCCCAACAAAGGTGTTTGAACATTCAGAGGTGTCTCCCATTGTAGACATGTAACTCAATGAAAGCATTGTCACACTCGAAATATTGAAGTAAACAATGTCATTGTAGCTATTGACATTGTATTCATGTTAAGGTTATAAAAATGTGATGTACTTTGAGTCTGAGAGACTGCCGAGAGGGTCTCCAGCAGAATGTCTGCTTATCATGGTGAATAAAGGCTTTTATATCACCACGGTAGTGTAGCAGTTAGCGTAACGCTATTACAGCGCCAGCGACCCGGGTTCAATTCCCGCCACTGGTTTCCTCCAAGTGCTCCGGTTTCCTCCCACATTCCAAAGACGTTCAGGTTAGGAAGTTGTGGGCGTGCTATGTTGGCGCCAGAAGCGTGGCAACAATTGCGGGCTGCCCCCAGAACACTCTATGCAAAAGATGCATTTCATTGTGTGTTTCGATGTACATGTGACTAATAAAGATATCTTATCAGTGTCTCTCTGGTGACTAAGATCACAGTCACAACATCTGGGGGCTCGTCTGGGACGTGTTCGTGACCCACTACGTGGCCAGCAACCTCAGCAGACGAAGGGGGTGAGTATTTTTAAGTAGCACCCATCCTTAGATCCGTTCAGGCCACCAGCCATGGGATCATGAAATATCAAAGAACATGGCGGAGAGCTGAACGGGAAGATGTAAAAGTTGTGTGTGTGTGTGTGTGTGTGGTGTGTGTGTGTGTGTGTGAGGGGGTGTGTGTGTGTGTGTGTGTGTGTACGCGCGCTTGTGTAAGGGACCAGCTATCAGACAGGATTGGGTAGTCTGGTGAGACGGGGCCACCAGCTGCGAGAGGTGGTTACTGACCGTTCGGGACGCCAGAGGGGTGAGTGCATACTTGTTCGGGAGACTGTATAGCGGTACACTTGTTTGTGAGTGTGTGTTTGTGTGTTAAGAACAACTTTGAGGGTAACAGTTTTATATGAAAGGGAATACAAAAGCCATTATGAGTTCAGTGTTACAGAAGTGGGAGGTCGCAGAGTACATACTCTCAGGTTTTAAGTATGTACTCTTTTATTTTTTTATCCATCCCTTACATTTTGTTTAATACAGGAAATAGTGTGGAAATATTTCAGGGGCACGTTATACACAGACGTGCCCTTCAGGATGGCACCTACTGAGGTCAGGCAACAACAGGCCCAGAATCCTGACAACCCCAACCAGCCCTTTACATTCATTATCACGATCCAGAAACCCTCCACCCCTGGGGAGAAGCAGAGCATTCTGAATGAGCTGCCCTCACTGAAAGATGCTTGTGGAAACTCAGGATTTTGGCACAAGCTTGAAGAAATGATTGAAATTTACCAGATGCACCCCAAAGATATACATGTGTTGGTTAACATCAAATGCCCAAGGAATATATAGGACAGTATGACCCAGGGGGTGTGGGATGGTACATGATCGACTAGTGGGAGTGCCAGTAAAACTTTATTTATCCAGCATAGTAAAGGCCCTTCTGGCCCAACGAGTGCACGCCACCCATTTTAAACCCATGTTAACCCACCCATACGTCTTAAGAATGCGGGAGGAAACCAGAGCACTTGGGAAGAAACCCACGCAGTCATGGGGAGGACGTACAAACTCCTTACAGACAGCGACGGGAATTGAACCCCAATCACTGGCACTATAATAGCGTCGCGCTAACCACTACGCTAGAGATATCGGAACTTCAAGGGAGGTGAGGCAGTGACTGGTGGGGGGGGGGGAGGGGGGGGTGGTGGTGAGAGTAACTGGGGAATGAGAACATCAGTGGTTCAGAGAGCTGATGAGCCCATCATGGATTATGCAGAGCATAAATATCAGGCCTGCGTGGAATACTCAGGGCGGGACAATCCCGGTGGAGACAATCCAGTCTTCCTGAAAATGCAGAAGGAAGGCCTGAGCTCAGCCCACCAGGAAGTTTTAGACTTGGGGATAGCAGTGGGATCCACCTACCCCACAGTGGTATCATGGGTCAGGGAGATAGACCAGAGGAGAGGGAAGAGAGGTCGTAAGGTGGCTGTAGCGGATGTAGCTGCTGCAAGGACACAGAAGACTTGCTTGGTGTGCCAGTGACCGGGGCACTTAATGAGGAACAGCCGGAGTAGACGTAGAAGGGTAAAGGAGATGACATGTCACAGCTGTGGCCTCTCAGCTGTCTTAATGAGAGGGAGGAAGGTGTGAGAGTCACCCATCAAGACAGGCAGAGACCACAGCAGCAATACCCAAAAAGTGCTGGAGAAACTCAGCAGGTCAGGCAGCATCCATGGAGGGAAATAAACAGTCAACGTTTCAGGCCGAGACCCTTCATCAGGACTGGAAAGGAGGGCAGAAGCCAGAATAAGGTGGTGGGGGGGGAGGGGGAGGAGCACATGCAGACAGGGGAGAGATGAGTTCAGGTGGTAGGCAAGTCCAGGTGAGGTGGGGGAAGGTAGTGGGAGGGGAGAAGATGTAATAAGCTGAGAGGTGACAGGTAGAAGAGGCAGAGGCAAAGGGCTGAAGAAGGAGGAATCCGGTAGGAGAGGCAGTGGACCACGGAATAAAGAATGGGGAGGGGAGGAGAGGAGATGGGCAGTCATCAAGGTGGGGGAAGACCACAGCAGCAACCTCTCTGTCTAATCTGACTGCCAACCAGACCATAGAGCTGGTGAGGACAGCATCCCAGGTCAGACAAACGGCTGGCGGCAGCCTCCATTGCCAGTAATGGCCACCCACGGGTGTACACCAGAGGTTTAATAGGGGACCAGCAAATGTGATATGTTAGTGGACATAGGGGCATCAGCATCGATAACGGATCTACCATTGTCCATGACTGGAGAGGTGATTTACATTACCATTGCAGGAGGGGAAACAATGAGAAGCAAGTCTTAGGTAATTGAGATAGAGGGAGTGCAACTTCCAGTGGATTTTTGGTTACGTCCAAACAATGAGGATACTGTTCTGGGGATAGACACATTAAGTAAGGCAGGTGCTAACACAGACTCAGGGAAAGAAAAGAAATGCATTAATGAGTCACACTCAGTAAACATGTACAGTCCAAAGAGCAGACAACATGGCCCACAGAGAGACAGCAGGCCATGCAGACACAAGAGATGGGACAATGTGTTGAATCACGTCAGGACATCTCAGGGGTTGGAGCCAAACACAGACGAGAACTGTTAGAAGCAGTGCGGCAACCTGCAGAAAGTAGCAGGGATTAAAGTAAAGACACACAGAAAGGGGAAAGTAAGGAGCAGAAAGCAAATGAGTGGGAAGATCTCAGGGCAAAAGAGCAGCAGAGAACAAGAGATGACAGAAAATGCAGCTGTAGAGAAAGAAATAACTGAAGCCAATCTGGTGAGATTATATGGAGATGTGAAGGATCGCTGTAACCAAGTTAAATATTGAGGGACCGAGCAAAACAGCAACACCTTGCTGGCCAGAGATAGCCAGAGGGAAGAGAAGGTAATCCTCCCACAGCTGGGTAACCAGGTCATGGTGAGGGAGCTGCCAGAAAAGGCAGGGTTTGCTCCCGGGTGGATAGGTCCACAGGTGGTGCTACTGACACAGGACACCGGTGTCTGTGTGCAGACCAGGCGAGGGAGCCAGTGGGAACTCAGGTCACTGTATGACTCACCTCCTTCTCGCCCTCACGGGCAGACCAAGGGACCAAGTCCACCCACTAACAGTGTCATTACAGAGAACTTAAATGATGAACACCAGCCTGCTGCTTCACATTTGACTGCACCTGATGGAAGCAGACCTACGAATGAAAGGGAACGGGAACACGAACGCATAATGCACAGAGTGCGTGTCAGCAAGCTGTGATTAAAGTTTTAAAAGTATAACGGTAATTTACTTTGTAATGAAGGCTGGTTCTAGGAGGCAGATGATGGACTCTTGACCTCACAATCTACCTTGTTGTGACCTTGCACCTTACTGCACTGCACTTTCTCTGTAGCTGTGACACTTTACTCTGTACTGTTATTGTTTTTACCTGTACTACCTCAATGCACTCTGTACTAACTCAATGTAACTGCACTGTGTAATGAATTGACCTGTACAATCGGTATGCAAGACAAGTTTTTCACTGTACCTCGGTACAAGTGACAATAATAAACCAATACCAATGATTAGTTATATAGATCAGGATAGAAAGGCATTGGGAAATAGAGGAGAAGGGATCCGAGTTTATGGCAGAACTTTTGCCTGTGATCCTGAGACAAAGTAAGTTACCCAGCTGTTGCTCCTTGCCCTTACAGTAATCACAGACAGCCATGTCTGATAGCTTCAGTTACCAGAGATTGGATGAGCGAAGATCAGAATGCAACGTATATCACAGTGAGCCAGCAGGGAAGAAGTCAACAAGCAAAGTATCATGAACGACAAAACTGCATTTTAAAGACTGGTTGAAATCGAGGACAAATGTTAGTCAAGTAGAGGATTTGATCAAGTGCCTGGGACATTTCATTGCCAGCTCTGCTGGTCTTGCAGGTAGCCTGTTAGGGATGATAGATAGAACATAGAACATTACAGCACAGTACAGGCCCTTTGGCCCACGATGCTGTGCCGACATTTTATAATGTAGATGTAGGTCCACATAAGGACATGGTAGTCGAGTAATTGGGGAGGGGATCCTAAGTGAAGGGGGGTTTTTGATGCCCTACTTAATTAGATCCTCCTTGAAGTTTGGCCTTCCTGGGATAGACTTCTGTCCAGGGGCCAAGAGGAGGGTATGTTTGGGATTATTTTGGAGGTATGAAATTATGGATAGCAGATATTAATTAAAATGAGAACCAGTCTTCAGGAAATAAAATCTCTCCACAACTTAACTTTAACTGAAGCTTTGGGTCTATTGAAACCAATTACTGGGTGTGGGACGTCCTGATTCAGTCCCATTGAAACTACGCAGAGGAAGACAATAGATGATTGTTCATGTAACTGGTGGTCATTGAAAACTTCAGTACAAGATCAGGGAAGGCAGTAAGTGGCCATCTCCTGTATTAGCACATTGTTAAAGGCATATCCCTGCCACTTACTATTCTGGCTAGTTGTATATTCAGGGAGCCATTTTCAACACTGTAACAAAAAGGTTATATTTTGGCTGTCCGGAGTTTATGCTCAGAAGCTTCTACCCCACTGTGATAAGACTATTGAACGGTTCTCTTATACGATGAGATGGACTCTGACCTCACGACCTACCTTGTTGAGACCTTGCACCTTATTGCACTGCACTTTCTCTGTAGCTGTGACACTTTACTCTGTACTGTTATTGTTTTTACCAGTACTACATCAATGCACTCTGTACTAACTCAATGTAACTGTACTGTGTAATGAATTGACCTGTACGATCAGTATGCAAGACAAGTTTTTCACTGTACCTCGGTACAAGTGACAATACCAATTCCAGAAGCTTTCAGAACAACCATGAGTATTGAATATTCAAAGGGGTTCTGCTGGTTGAGATGCGCTACCATTTTAAGTATGTAATTCTGCAAAGTTACCTGACTATATTCAAAATGTTGAAGTAAGTAGGTGATTATAGCCACAGAAACTGTAGTTAATGATGTATTGTGTTTAAACAGTATAAAAACATTATGTCAGGAGAGTGAGATTCTCTTAGACTCTCTTCCCAGAAGATCTGCTGTGTGAATCAAGACTTTGTAATCTCCCAGTTGCAGCTTCTGTGTGGCTCAGTTTAAGCAATCACAACACTACCTTTCATACATTCAGATACTCGTCTCCTTGACACATATCAATGCTGTGGCCATATCCTATCTGTGAATACTATGTAAATGTGGACAGATTTAGAAACAACTGAAAAAACACCATATGAAGATTAAACGGTGTAATCAATTGATGCTTCATATATCGGGAAATAAACTAATTGTGAAAGAAAATAAAAATAAATAAGCTGTATCTGTGACAAAGATTTGCCATGGCAGCAGGAACAGGGACTCTGTGGGACTGGAATAGAATTACTAATTGTTAGTTCCTATCTGGCACAGCTCAGCATAAATTCCAAATTGAAGCTTGTGGGAGCAAAAGGGCACAATAACATCACAGGCAGGCACACATGCTGAGAAAAACCAATAGATAAAAGGGAAAAATCTTCGGCCGAGGAAAGCAGGCTGATCAGGTAAAAAGAAATGAATGTTGACAACCTCACTGAAGTTTACCAAGAAACTTGGAAAATCATCCCCCCATAAATGTGTCACGGTTCTCTGGGAAAATGAGCCAGCTCCTGATCGTCAGAATCAGGTTTATTATCACTGACATATGTTGTGAAATTTGTTTTGTGGCAGCAGTACTGTGCAAGACAGCAAAATTACTATAAGTTATAGAACTAAATAAATAATGTGAAAGGGGAATAACGAGGTGGTGTTCATGGACTGTTCAGAAATCTGATGGCTGGAGGGGAAGAAGCTGTTCCAAAAACGTTGAGAGTGGGTTGTTAACCTGGACCTGACTTTGCTCCTCTCCAGCTCGGTCTGTTTTAGCAAGATGTTGACACGAATACACCCCATTCGCTTTGTTATTTATTAAACTTTGATTGCCAACACCGAACATTTGGAACTTAAAATGAGGAGAACTTAATTAAGCTGGGAAAACTACAGCCTAATTTCATTAAAGTTTGAGGGGAATGTCACAGACACCAAAAAATGTCTTGTCTAACACTTCTACACCCCCTGCGCCAGGATTATGCAACATTGTGAAACAGTTTTACAACTTTCAGTTCAAAACAATCAATTGACGATGGTAGTCACTGCAAGTGACGAATGCACTTGAAGATACCGAACAAGTTGGTACAAAAGGTATAAAGGACAAAGGTGAACTCAGGTTGCCTGTATTATTAGTTCACCACGAGCAAGAAGAAAACCTTGTCAAATTAATTTGAACCTGGCTTTCGAGCAAATAGAAGACGGATTGGCGTTGGGTTGAGATAGTATCAATATACAAGAACACAAGAAAATAGGAGCAGGAGTGGACATTTGCCCCTTAAGCCTAACCCACCATTCAATATGATCGTGGATGATCTATACTGGTCTCAACTCCTCCTCTGTGTCAGTTCTCCATCACCCTCAATCTTCCAAATATGTATCTATTGCCAACTTAAATATATCTAATGATCTGGACTCCACCAGCCTCAGGGGCAGAGGATTCCAGAGATCACTACCCTACAAGAGAAGAAATTTCCACGCACCTCAGTTTTAAATAACCGATCCCTTATGTTGTAGCCAAGTCCCTTTGTATGGTGGAAACATCTCAATATCTACCCTGACAAGCTCCCACAATAAGACCTTAATGAATACCTTTCCTTAGAGCAGATGGGAAAGATGCCTGTGTGTGATTTCATTAACACGAGGTAGCCATTGCGCACCAGTTACCGAGCAGACTTCGCAGAGCAGCGTCTTGATCCAAGATTGACAGAGACCGGGCCCTAATGCACAGACTTACAGCACATTCACGTTCTCTCTCACAGTGACAGACACACGTGGTCTTGCTCACACCCTTATCCACAGCTACCCTTTCCCCTAAAACCCCTCCCTCCAACATCCCTATCTATGCCCCTCATAGTTTTCTACACTTTTATCATGTGCCCCCCCCACCTCTGCTCCAAGGAAAATAAACCCAGCCTATCCCACCTCTCCTCATAACTGAACATTCCATCACTAGGAAACATCCTGGTGAATCTCCTCTGCAACCCCTCACCAATGAAATCATGTCCTTCCTATAGTGCTGTTCCAACTACAATCTCACGTACCTCAGTAACCTTTCACCTTCTTGCTTATATACCTCTGCTTGCAAAAAAGTCCTCAAAGACTCTGCTTTCAATGCCCTTTAGAGTCCTACAGCACAGAAACAGGCCCTTCGGCCCATCTAGTCCATGCCGACCTTATCTTCTGCCTCGTCCCATCTACCTGCACCCAGACCATATCCCTCCAAACCCCTCCCATCCATGTACCTCTCCAAACTTCTCTTAAATGTTACAATTGAACCCACATCCCCACTTCCACTGGCAGCTTGATCCACACTCGCACCACCCTCTGAATGGAGAGGTTTCCCCTATGATTCCCCTTAAACATTTCACGGGTTCAATTCCCACCGCTGTCTATAAGGAGTGTGTACGTTCTCCCCGTGTCTACGTGGGTTTCCTCTCGTGCTCCGGTTTCCCCCCACATTCCAAAGACGTACGGGTTAGGAGCTGTGGGCATGCTATGTTGGCACTCAAAGAGTGGTGACACTTGTGGGCTGCCCCCAGCACATTCTCAGTAACGCAAGAAGACGCATTTCACTGTGTGTTCTGCTGTACATGTGACTAATAATAAATATCTTTCACCCTAAACCCATGTCCTCTAGTTCTAGTCTCACGCAACTTATGGGAAAAAGCCTGCATGCATTCACCCTATCTATACCCCTCTTTCAAGCTTATCTGTCCTGTAGGTAGGTGACCAGAACTGCACACAAATACTCTAACTCACTAACATCTTGTACAATTTCATTGAGTACTCCTGTACTCCGTGCCCTGATTTATGAAGGCCAAAGTGCCCACAGCTCTCTTTACGACCCTATCTACCTGTGACGCCACTTTCAAGGAACTATAGATCGGTATTCCCAGGTCCCTTGGTTCTAACCGCACACCTCAGTGCCCTACCATTCACTGTGCAAGAACTACCTTGGTTGTCCTCCCAAAATGCACCACCTCACACTTGTCTGCATTAAATTCCATCAGTCATTTCACAATATCACAAGACAAAGGAGGCGAAGTAGGCCATTCGGCCCATCGAGTCTGCTCTGCCACTTCACCATGTGCTAAACTATTCTCCCATCTAGCCCCAATTCCCGGCCTTTTCCCATATCCCTTGATACCCTGACTAATTAGATACCTATCAATCTCCACCTTAAACACCCCCAATGATCAGGCCTCCACAGCTTGTACGTGACAACAAATTCCATAAGTCCACGACCCCCTGGCTAAAGAAATTTCTCCATATCTCTGTTCTAAAATGGGTACCCTCTAATTCTGAGACTGTGCCCCCTAGTCCTGGACTCACCCCGCCAAGGGGAACAACTTAGCCACAGCTACTCTGTCCAGTCCTTTCAACATTCGAAATGTTTCTATGAGGTCTCCCCTCATTCTTCTGTACAACGAATACGGGTCCAAGAGCCAACAAACACTCCTCGTATGTAAGCCCTTTCATGCCAAGAATCACGTTCGTAAATTTTCACTGAACCCTCTCCAACATCGGTACATCCTTTCTAAGATAAGGGGCCCAAAACTGCTCACAGTACCTCAAATGAGGTCTCACCAGTGCCCCATAGAGCCTCATTAACACATCCTTACTTCTATACGCTACTCCTCTTGAAATGAATGCCAACATAGCATTCGCTTTCTTTACCGCTGCCTCAACCTGGAGGTTAACCTTTAGGGTATCCTGCACGAGGACCCCCAAATCCCATTTTTCAGCCCACTTTTCTTTGTTGAAGAGAGTTCTGAAAACTCACCACCCCGAGAGAAAACTTCCTTTTGCCTTGTCTCATTCTTAAATGGCAACCCTCATCTCTTTAAAAAAACAAATGCAACTTTACAGGGTGCTGGTGAAATCACACCTGGAATACTACGTAGGGTTTTGGTCTCTATATTTAAAGAGTGGTATACTTGCATTGAAGACTTTGCAGAGAAGGTTCAGAAGGTAAATTCCTGGAATGAAGGGGTTGATGTCTGAAGAGAGATCAAGCACTTAAGAGAGCTGGAATTTAAAAGAAACAGGTGATCTTATTGAAACGTAAGATTCTGAGGAGGAATCACAAGATGGATGCAGAGAGAAGTCTCCCTCCATTGGGGGAATCTAGAACTAGAGGGCACCCATTTTAGAATAGCAGGTCACCCGTTTAAGGTGGAGATGAGGACAAATTCCTTCTCCAAGACGGCTGAGATGGTTTGGAATTCTCCACCCCAGAGAACTGTGGAGACCGAGACATTACAGACATTCACAGGAGGAGATTGACAGACACTTCAACTACAGAGGTCACCAGAGACGGCAGGTGCTGGAATCTGGAGCAAGAAACAAACCGCTGGAGGGAAACTCAGCGGGTCGGAAACATTGAAGTCACTATACCCAATCTCCCCTCCTGCATCTGCCTATCACCCCTCCTCACCCGCATCCACCTATCGCCTGCCTGCATGCTCCATCTTGTCATCTTTTTATATATACACTGGCCATCTCCTTTCAATCTTCCAGTCCACATGAAGGGTCCCAATCCAAAACATCGGCTGTCCATTTCCTTCTACAGATGCTGCCTGACCTGCTGAGTTCCTCCAGCCGTTTGTTTTTTTTTGCTCAACTGCAGGAGAGTCGAGGGGCTTGGGGAGATGGAGCAGGGGGGATCGAGGGGTGTGGGGAGAGGGGAGCAGGGGGGGATCGAGGGGCGTGGGGAGAGGGAGCAGGGGGGTCGAGGGGCGTGGGGAGAGGGAGCGGGGGGGGTCGAGGGGCGTGGGGAGAGGGAGCAGGGGGGTCGAGGGGCGTGGGAGAGGGAGCGGGGGGTCGAGGGGCGTGGGGAGAGAGAGCGGGGGGCTGGGGTCGAGGGGCGTGGGGAGAGGGAGCTGGGGGGGTGGAGGGGGATGGGGAGAGAGGGAGATATCTTTATTAGTTAAATGTACATTAAAACACACAGTGAAATGCATCTTTTACGTAGAGTGTTCTGGGGGCAGCCCGCAAGAGTTGCCACGCTTTCCGGCGCCAACATAGCATGCCCACAATTTCCTAACCTGTACATCTTTGGAATGTGGGAGGAAATCAGAGCACCCGGAGGAAACCCACACAGACACGGGGAGAACGTACAAACTACCTTACAGACAGCGGCCAGAATTGAACTATAAAGCGTTACACTACGTGCTATGACCCGTCACCAGAAGGACAGCAAAGTGCCAGAAGGTTGCTCACCCCCTCTAAGGCCGTTAGTGATGGGCAATCGACGCTGGCAACGCCCAGATCCGAAAATATTCAGTTCTTCAGAAATGACACAAGCGCAGCCTTTGAGTGGCCCGTGCTCTCTCCGCACCACACTGATCAATCACATCAGAGAGCTGTAAAACGTCCTGGGAAGGCAGGGGCTGAAGGTCGGCAAGTTCCTCCCACAGAAGTCCTGCAGGGGGCAGAGGTGGAGAGCTGCTGGAGACCTTTAAAACCGCAGGAACGTTGCCCAGCACACTGAACTCTGGCACCCTAACCATGGTGGGGGGGGAGACGGGAGGGTGGAGGGGGAGGGAGATGGGAGGTGAGACGGAGGGTGGTGGGGGGGACAGGGCGACGTGGGGAGGGGGCGATGTGGGGGGGAGGGGGTGACGGGAAGACGGGGGAGGGGGCGAGTGGGGGGTGGAGAAGGGGCAAGAGGGAGGCGAGGCGAGGGAGTGGGTGGGTTGGGGAGGGGGTGGGTTAGGGAGGGGAGGGGGTGGGGGGTCGGTTGGGGGAGGGGAGGGGGGTGGGAGGGGGCATGGGGGGAGGTCCCTGCTTGGCAACTTGCTCCAGTCACAACCACTACCCCTCAAGATAAAACATTCACCCTCTAACCCCACCTCACTCTCCTCATCCCCCTCTGAACCCCCAATCCCTCCACCCTAACCCACACTCCCCAAATCTTTCCCCCACCCCCACCCCACTACCCTCTCCCTTCTCCCTCCTCGCCCCCCACATCACCCCCCCACCACCCACCTTCCCCAATCCCCTTAAACCCTCCCCCTCTCCCCCTCCCTCCCCTCCCCCTCCTCTTCCTCCTCTCCCACCCTCACTCTCACCCCATTCCCCCCTCTCCCTCCCCCTCTCCTCTCCCCTCCTCCTATCCTCCCCTCTCCTCTTCCTCCCCCTCCCCTCTCCCCCTCCCCCTCTCCTCCTCCCCCCTCCTCCTCCTCTCCTCCTCCCCCCTCCTCCTCCTCCCCACTCCCCTCCCTCCCTCTTCCTCCCCACTCCCCTCCTCCCTCCTCCCTCCCCCTCCCCTCCCTCCCCCTCCCCTCCCCCCTCCCTCCCTTCCCTCCCTCCTCCTCCCCCCCTCCCCCCTCCCCTCCCTCCTCCCTCCCCCCCTCCCTCCTCCCTCCCCTCCCTCCTCCCCACTCCCCACTCCTCCCCTCCTCCCTCCCCCCTCCCTCCCTCCCCCTCCCCCACTCCCCACTCCTCCCCCACTCCTCCCCTCCTCCCTCCTCCCCCTCCCTCCCCTCCCTCCCCCTCCCCTCCCTCCTCCCCTCCCCTCCCTCCCCCTCCCCTCCCTCCTCCCCCTCCCCCTCCCTCCCCACGCCCCTCTCCTCCCCCCCTCCCCCACTCCTCCCCCCCTCCCCCACTCCCTCTCCTCCTCCCCCTCTCCTCCTCCCACTCCCCTCCCTCCCCCTCCCTCCTCCCTCCCCCTCCCTCCTCCCCCGCTCCTCCCTCCTCCCTCCCCCTCCCTCCCCTCCCCCTCCTCCTCCCTCCTCCTCCCCCTCCCTCCCCTCCCCCTCGCCTCCCTCCCTCCCTCCCCCTCCCTCCCCTCCCCCTCTCCTCCCTCCCCTCCCTCCCCCTCCCTCCCCCTCTCCTCCCTCCCCTCCCTCCCCTCCCCATCCCCCCTCCCCTCCCCCCTCCCTCCCTCCCCCTCCCTCCCCTCCCCCCCCTCCCCTCCCCTCCCCTCCCTCCTCCCTCCCTTCCTCCCCTCCCTCCTCCCTCCCTTCCCTCCCCTCCCTCCTCCCTCCCCCCTCCCTCCCTTCCCTCCCTCCCCCCTCCCTCCCCTCCCTCCCCCTCCTCCTCTCCTCCCTCCCCCTCCTCCCCCCTCCCCCCCCCCCTCCCTCCCCCCTCCCTCCCCCCCTCCCTCCCCTCCCCCCTCCCTCCCTCCCCCCCCCCCCGCCCCCCCCCTCCCTCCCCCTCCTCCCCCCTCCCTCCCCCCCCTCCCTCCCCTCCCCCCTCCCCCCCCTCCCTCCCCCCTCCCTACTCCCCGCTCCTCCCCACTCCCCCACTCCTCCTCTCCTCCCCCCTCCCCCACTCCTCCTCTCCTCCCCCCTCCCCCACTCCTCCACTCCTCCCCCCTCCCCCACTCCTCCCCTCTCCCCCCCTCCTCCCCTCCCCCTCTCCTCCCCCCTCCCCCACTCCTCCCCCTCTCCCCCCCTCCCCTCCCCTCTCCCCCCCTCCCCCTCTCCTCCCTCCCCCCTCCCCCTCTCCTCCCCTCTCCCCCCCTCCCCTCTCCTCCCCTCCCCCCCCTCCCCCTCTCCTCCCCTCCCCCCCCTCCCCCTCTCCCCCCCTCCCCCCCCTCCCCCTCTCCTCCCCTCTCCCCCCTCCTCCTCCCCTCTCCCCCCCTCCCCTCCCCCCCCCTCCTCCCCCCCTCCCCTCCCTCCTCCCCCCTCCCTCCCCCCCCTCCCCTCCTCCCCCCCTCCTCCCCTCCCCCCCTCCCTCCCTCCTCCTCCCCTCCCTCCTCCTCCCCTCCCCCCCTCCCCTCCCCCCTCCTCCCTCTCCCCCCCCTCCTCCTCCCCTCTCCCCCCTCCCCTCCCCCCTCCCCTCCCTCCCCTCCCCCCCTCCCCTCCCCCCCTTCCCCTCCCCCCCTCCTCCTCCCCTCCCCCCCTCCCCTCCCCCCCCTCCTCCTCCCCTCCCCCCCTCCTCCTCCCCTCCCCCCCTCCCCTCCTCCCCCCCCTCCCCCCCTCCTCCTCCCCTCCTCCCCCTCCCCTCTCCCCCCTCCCCTCCTCCCCTCCTCCCTCTCCCCCCTCCCCTCCTCCCCTCCTCCCCCCCCTCCTCCCCTCCTCCCCCCCCTCCTCCCCTCCTCCCCCCCCCTCCTCCCTCCTCCCCCCTCCTCCTCCCCTCTCCCCCTCCCCCCCTCCCCCTCCCCTCTCCCCTCCCGCCCCTCCCCTCCCCTCGCCTCCCCTCCCCCCCCTCTCCTCCCCTCCCCCCCTCTCCTCCCCTCCCCTCGCCCCTCTCCTCCCTTCCCCTCCACCCCTCCCCTCCCTTCCCCTCCACCCCTCCCCTCCCTCCTCCCTCCTCCCCTCCCCCCTCCTCCCCTCCCCCCTCCTCCCCCCCTCCTCCCCTCCCCCCCTCCTCCCCCCCCTCCTCCTCCCCCCTCCCCCCCACCTCCTCCCCCCTCCCCCCACCTCCTCCCCCCTCCCCCCCTCTCCCCCTCTCCTCCCCCCTCTCCTCCCCCCCCCCTCTCCTCCCCCCCCTCTCCTCCCCCCTCCCCCCTCCCCCCCTCTCCTCCCCCCCCCCCTCCCCCCCTCTCCTCCCCCCTCCCCCCTCCCCCCCCTCTCCTCCCCCCCTCCCCCCCTCCTCCCCTCCCCCCCCTCCCCCCCTCCCCCCTCCTCCTCTCCCCCCCTCCCCCCCCTCCCCCCTCCCCCCTCCTCCCCTCCCCCCCCCTCCCCCCCTCCTCCCCTCTCCACCTCCTCCCCCCTCCCCCCCACCTCCTCCCCCCTCCCCCCCTCTCCTCCCCCTCCCCTCCCTCCCTCCCTCCCCTCCTCCCCTCCCTCCCTCCCTCCCCTCCTCCCCTCCCTCCCTCCCTCCCCTCCTCCCCTCCCCTCCTCCCCTCCCTCCCTCCCTCCCCTCCTCCCCTCCCTCCCCTCCTCCCCCTCCTCCCCTCCTCCCCTCCTCCCGGTCTCTCCCGACCTGTTGCTAGGCTCAGCGCTGGGCTCCGGCAGCCGCCGAGGGACAAACCAACAGAGACTCAAAACGCGACCGCGATCACTTGTCTTCTGCATCCTGCCGGGGATGAGCTTCCCGTCCCCCTGCTCCTCCCTCTGCAAATTAATCCACACATTTAGCTGATAAAACTCTCCACCCTCTCCCCTTCCTCCCTTCCTCCCTTCCCCCTTCCCAACCCCACCGCCCTCTCTGCCCCCTTTCCCTATCCCACCTCCCCCTCTCCCCTCTCCTTCCCCTCCCCTCACCTTCCCCTCCACTCTCCCTCCCTTCCCTCTCCCTCCCCTCTCCATTTCCTTCCCTCCCTCCCCCTCCCTCCCTCCCTCTCATCCCCTCTCCCTCCCTTCCCTCTCCCTCCCTTCAGCTCTGATGCAGGGTTTCAACCCGAAATGTCGGCAACTCCTTCCCCCCCACAGATGCTGCTCGACCTGCAGAGTTCCTCCAGCAGATTGTTTGCTGATAAAGATGTTTCTCTGTCCCTGGAAGTCCACACTCCGGCAAGCTGTGGAGGTTGAACCACTGAGAACAGTTAGTGCCAAGAAGACAGATCTTCAGTCATTAGGACACTCAGGGGTTTGGACAGTGGACAAGAAAATGGAGCTCAGGCCGAGGTCAGTTCAGCCATGACCTTACGGAATGGCAGACCATCCTCGAGGGGCGGAATGGCCTGTGGCTGCTCCAACACCTTAGGTCTTTCAGATGAGATGGACATGAAAGATCCCGTGGTACCTTTTCAACATCAGGGGAGTTCCAATTCAACATGATTATTATCACAGTGCTGGACTTGGGAGCTTGCTGGATGCCCTTCTATTCTACGTCACAACAGTGGCTACACTTCAGAATGCAAATGGTTACAGAGAGAAGAATCTTATTGCAAAATGATAATCTGGTGGTGGGGGGACTGAGAGCAGTAGGGGGCCATTCTCTGAATAAGGGTCTGGCCACTTAACAGATCAACTGGGTAAGTGGGCAAGGAAACAACAGATGGAACTTAACTCAGATAAGTGCAAAGTGATGCATTTCGGGGAGATAAACCAGGGCAGGACGTACACCGTGAATGGTAGGACCCTGGGGAGTGTTGTTGAATAGAGGGACTTAGAGGTACAAGTACAGAGCTCCCTGAAAAGAGGAATACAGGTAGATAGGGTGGTGATGAAGGCATAGGGAAGGCTTGCCTTCAACGGCTGTGGCACTGAGTACAAGAGTTGGGATGTCACGTACAAAATGTTGGCCAGGACATACTTGGAGCATTGTGTGCAGTTCTGGTCGCCACACTACAAGAGAGATGTGATTCAGCTAGAGAACGTTCACAAGGACGTCGGAGGACTTCGATTCTCAGGAGAGATTGGATAGGCTGGAGCTGTTGTCCCTGGAGCAAAGGAAGCTGAGAGGTGACATTATAGAGGTATATAAAATAATGAAAGGCATAGATAGGGGAGATAGCCAGAGTCTGTTTCCCATGGTGGGGCTGTCTAAAACTAGAGGGCATAGGTTTAAGGAGAAAGAGAGGAGGTTTAAAGGGGATCTGAGGGGTAAATTTTTCACACAGAGATGAGTTGGCATCTGGAATGAGCTGCCAGAAGTGGAGGAGGCAGGAACAGTAACATTTAAGAGGCATCTGGACAGGTACCTGAATGAGCATGGCATAGGGGGGTATGGAATTAATGCAGGCAGGTGGGATTAGTGTAGATAGGTTGTTGATGGTCAGCATAGACACAGTGGGCCCAAGGACCTGTCTCTACACTGTACAACTCTACGACTCAAGAATGAATTGTTGACCTTTACCTCAGTCAACAAGCTTAGGTTAGGTAAATGACCACACAAATCCTAATTAATTCAAGCTCGCAACTTTATCTCATCGACTTTATTGTATCAATGCAAAGTTACGTTGTCCCAGGTCAATGACTTAGGCTCCTGACTGCTACTGTTCCCTCTGTACCAATACTGACCCAGACCCTCGCTCCAACTTCTCCACCTGGTAACACCAAAACAGGGAGTCTTATGTTGGCCAAACGATCGATGCTTCTTCTCTCTGCCCCTGGCATGAGGGGGCGGGGGGGGGTCTTCTTCACAATAGTTGGTCTCTGGAGTCTTCACTTGTCCCATATCTGAAATCCTTCATTATTATTTATCCTTATCAGGTCTTAGCGGTGTGGAGGAACAGAGGGATCTTGGGGTCCATGTCCACAGATCGCTGAAGGTTGCCGCGCAGGTCGATAGGGTTGTTAAGAAGGCATATGGAGTGTTGGCCTTCATTAGTCGGGGGTTTGAGTTCAAGAGCCGCGAGGTGATGTTGCAGCTCTGTAGAACTCTGGTCAGACCACACTTGGAGTATTGTGTTCAGTTCTGGTCGCCTCATTATAGGAAGGATGTGGAAGCTTTAGCGAGGGTGCAGAGGAGATTTACCAGGATGTTGTCTGGATTGGAGAGCATGTCTTATGAGGATAGGTTGAGCGAGTTAGGGCTTTTCTCTTTGGAGAGGAGGAGGATGAGAGGTGACTTGATAGAGGTGTACAAGATGATGGGAGGCATAGATGGAGTGGACAGTCAGAGACTTTTTCCCAGGGCAACAATGGCTCACACGAGGGGACATAAATTTAAGGTGATTGGAGGGAGGTATAAGGGGGATGTCAGGGGTAAGTTTTTTACACAGAGAGTGGTGGGCGCATGGAACGCACTGCCGGCAGAGGTTGTGAGGGCAGATACATTAGGGACATTTAAGAGACTCCTAGATAGACACATGAATGATAGAAAAATAGGGGGCTATGTGGGATGGAAGGGTTAGATAGATCTTAGAGCAGGATAAAATGTCGGCACAACATTGCGGGGCGAAGGGCCTGTACTGTGCTGTAGTGTTCTATGTTCCATGTTCTGAACCATTATACTTTGGTTCTGACTTATCGGGCTAGCCTGTGTCCGCCTTTCATTGGCTCCAGCCCAAGGCTACAGGTAGCATTAGCTCATTGTTCTTCTCCCAAATAAGGATATGCCTCTGATCTCACTCCCTTGCTCCTTCATGAATCAGGCCATTTCAAACCTGATCAAGTCAGACACTGGGCGCAGGTTATTTCAGTTCACTAACACAGACTATTCTTTTTATAAACCTGCGTTGATTCTTCTACCTTATCAGAGAGCAAATAACTGATCTAGCAGATTATCGGTAGGGCCTTTGTTATGTCCACTTTCGACTACTTTAATCCAGCAAGAGTTAGTTCAGAAAACCAGCTCACAAAATGAACAGCCTCACAGAACGACAGCCTCCACCTTGTGTCCGCCCCATGCCAAGGGTGAAGGCTCTCTTGCCTTGTTCCAGATAGCTGTCTTGCAGGTTTTTAATTTCTTCAGGCCAACGGAATTGAGGAGCTTCTTCTCGCAGAGTGGCCACGAACCTTTGGAAAGAACCATTGGTGTTGGGGCATTTGATATGTTCATGGCAGAGGCTGGTAAATGTAGAGGAAGGGGGACAGGCAGGGAGTGGGAACTGAGGCCAAGATCAGATCTTACTGAATGGAGGAGTAAGCTCGAACAGCCTATGCCTGCTCTTGTTACCTTCCTAAAATGTGCTTTGGGACATAATGGTGGGAGATGTGAAACTAAGAAATAAATGCAAAGGTACCTTCCTCGGTCCCAGTGCGGTCACAAGAGCCAGCCTTCCTGCTCCACATTGTTACACTGGGGAACATCTGATCATGACGCCACTCTGCCAAAAATAATCACGAGATTTGATCAGCTGATACTTATTCCCTATTTGGCAAAGTTTCCACTCTCTGTAATCGACTGTCTCAGCATCACTGAGTCACGGGACAAAAATTCTTCCCTTGCAAAGCAATCTGTAATTCAACGAAAGAAGACATCAACAAATATTTAAGGATAAGCAATGATTAAATCAAATGTCCTTCTGTCATCTTCCATCAGGATTCAGTAACCACAACCTCATCATCAGCTTCCTGTCACGATCTCCCTCCCCAGCGGACTGTCACACTCCCTCTCTCTCCCCAACTGCTCTTTCACTCTGGAGACACAAGAGATTGGAGATGATGGAATCTGATGCAGAAAGAAAGTGTTGGAACTCAGCGGGTCAGGCAGCATCTGTGGAGGGAAGTGTCCATTTCCCTCCAAACGTGCTACTCAACCTGCTGAGTTCCTCCAGCAGTTTTACTTTTGCTGTTTCTCTCTCTCTTTCACTCTCTTTCACCTCTGTTTCACTCCCTCTCTTTCTCTGTCCCCAGCTCTTACTCCTCCTGTGCCTCTCTCCAGTTCCAGACTTTCTTTCGGGGCTCGGCCGATACTGGTCCTCACCGCTGGACTGGGTGCTGGACCCTTGCATCAGTGCCTCTGTATCTGAGTGAGTGGTGACACCTTCCCCACCACCCGGGACACGCCGTCTTCTCGTTACTCCCATCAGGGAGGAGGTACAGGAGCCTGAAGACCCACACTCGATGATTCAGGAGCAGCTTCTTCCCCTCCGCCATCAGATTTCTGAATGGTCCATGAACACCACCTCGTTATTCCTCTTTTGCACTATTTATTTATTTTTGTAACTTATAGTAATTTTTATGTCTTGCACTGTATTGCTGCCTCAAAACAACTAATTTCATGACATATGTCAGTGGTAATAAACCTCTGTTCCTGTAATGGTGATGATCTGAGGCTGCTGCAGCTTCAGTGCCCAGGAGGGGGCAGTAGATCACCTCCGGTTACCCACATCCATCAGTCCTGTGCCCTGAGGGTCAGAGATTTGTTTCTACCTCCACTGGCGGATTCACGCCGACCCCTCCACAGCCTCGGGATAGAACTGAATGTTCCTGCTGGTGCATAGCCTTGCCCAAGTCAGGTCTCAGCGAGTCTATTCAACTGCGTGAGGAAGCACAGTTAATCTTGGTCACTCTGCCCATTATCTGACAGTGGGAAGCTGCAGGGTGGGGAGCAGATCAGGACCTGGGATGCCAGGACATCAGAATCTGGTAATTGGAGCAACACTCATCCCCTCAATCTCCCCCTCAGTCCCCGTCCCCCTCCCCACTCCCTCTCTCCCCTCCCCTCTTCTTTCGTTGAAAACTGCCGAATTCTGAAAGGCCTGGATAGAGTGGATGTGGAGTTTTCATCAGTAGGAGAGTCTAGGATCCAAGGTCACAGCCTCAGAATAAAGGGACGTCCCTTTAGAAAGGAGATGAGGAGGAATTTCTTCAGCCAGAGGGTGGTGAATCTGTGGAATTCGTTGCCATTGAGGGCTGTGGAGGCCAAGTCGTTGGATGTATTTAAGGCAGAGATTGATAGGTTCTTGATTGGTAGGGGGGGGTTAAGGGTTACGGGGAGAATAGGGTTGAATGGTGGAGCAGACTCGATGGGCTGAATGGCCTAATTCTGCTCCTATATCTTATGGTCTTTTGGTCTAATTCATGTGTCATTTTGCAGAGATGGGTTAAAATTGGGGTCAACACTTCATAAACCCTGGAGAAAGGATGCAGGATTTATTGACACACTCTTAATCTGAGGATCCACACTAGTGACCTCAATCTGAGTGACCTCATACACACTTCCACTTTCAATGCATAAAGAGGACAGACAGGCCAAAAGCTGCCTCAAAGAGCTGGATTTCGAAAGCCATCTGAAAGAAGGACAGGCGTGTGGGAAGCTGAGAGAAAGCTTTAGCCCACCGTCTCGGTCCCAACTCTTTGTGGAAACAATTCAAAATTAATCCCACTGCTCTGCTCTCTCATTTGTTGCGGTAACATCTTCAAATTCGTGCTCAGTAACAAGACTTCAGAAGCAGTGTGTCAGCTCGCGATTGGTTGTATACACCCTAGGGATGTAGAAGGTAGTAACGGAATCTAATTTATTGCTTAATCCGTTTGCTTTTTGGAAGCAAATTTCTTAATGGTTGTTACGAGAAGGTTGGATAATGATGCAGCCAGAAAGAGTTGCCAGCTCTCCTCAATCGTCCCGGAGTTTCCAGGAGCTGAAGACTAATCTCTGACATCTCTAACAAGGGTAGAGTTTCTTTTCATGTTTCCTTCTTGTTCAGGAGTTTACTTGTTCAAGAAGGATCTGAAATGAGGAAGGAAAGGCAGTTTGATTACACAGAGCTGTGAGAAGCCTTCAGAAGCAGGTCCACCAGAGCCGGAGCTGGGGCAAGGACTGATCCCCGTTTCCTTCAGACAGTCCCGGGATGGGGAACAGCAAGCAATATTCACTAAGGTCCCCGCTTCACAAACACTCTTCCCTGCAGCTGAGCAGGTTGAAAATCAAGTTTATTGTCATGTGCACAAGTACGGTGAGGTACAGGTACAGTGAAACACTTGCTTGCAGCAGCATCACAGGCACCTAGGTACAGACAACACACAGAACATGGATTATACATAAATTATACAAGACAGTGCAAAAAACGGACTGTGCAAAACAAGACATTATGCAAACGTAAATACAATCAGAGACAAGTCCATGGTAGAGCAAGAGGGGTCTGTATTGTTCCGTTGCTGAGGTGGGGTTAGGGTTGTGCCGGTCGGTTCAAGAACCGAATGGTTGAAGGGAAGTAGCTGTTCCTGAACCTGGTGGTGTGGGGACTTCAGGCTTCTGTACCTCCTGCCCGATGGTAGCTGCGAGAAGAGGGCATGGCCCGGATGGTGGGGATCCTCGATGATGGACGTTGCCTTCTTGGGGCAGCGCAATATAGGGAGAATAAGAGAATGGGATTAGTGTAGGATGTGTGTGAACGGGCGGTTAATGCTGGTGTGGACTGAAGGGCCCGTTTCCTTGCTGTATATCCCTCTATCAGTCCGTGTTACAGGTGAGCTCTAGGCGTGGGAGTGACCTCTGGGGCGGTGAGACTTCCTGTGTGTATGTCAGCTTCGCCACCCCCAGCCCCGCCACCTCCAAACCACTCAGCACCGCGGTGGGGGGGCAGAAATACCTTCCTCCGGGGCCAGGTCCCTCGGGAAGAGGGCAGGGTATCGGGATGGGGAGAGAGGATAGGAGACTGATGGGGGTGGGGGAGGGGGAAGAGGGCGAGGAGGGAAGGCAAAGAAGCTGGATGAGCAAGAGGAAGGGACCAGGAGTTTAGGAGAGGGAAGAGGACCAGGTACAGAGGCTCCCAAGGTTATGGAAGACCCGACTTATGGAAATTCTCCCATAAATATGAAGAGAAGAAAAGTCACCACTCGATAGGTTCGTAAGGAAGGTTGAACAGTCTGCACCTTCCACTACACAACCTCCCCCCTCTTTATTTCATGAGTTATCTACAGTACCCCCTCAACTACATTTTGATTGCCACTGTCTAAAACAAAACTTGCCCTGCACATCTCCTTTGAACTTTTCCCCCTCTCACCTTAAATGCATGCCCTCCAGTATTAGACAGTTTGACCTTAGGAAAGAGATACAGGCTGTCTATGCCTCACATAATCTTATACGCTTCTATCAGGTCTCCCCTCAGCCTCTGACGCTGCAGAGAAAAAACCCAAGTTTGTCCAACCTATCCTTACAGCACATGCCCTCTAATCCAGGCAGCATCCTGGTAAACCCTCTGCAAAGCCTCCACATCCTTCCTATAATGGGGCAACCAGAACTGAATGCAATACTCCAGATGCAGCCTAACCAGAGTTTTATAAAGCTGCAACGTAACTTCCTGACTCTTTGAGTTCAAGAGTCAGGAAGTTATGTTGCAGCTTTATAAAACTCGACTAATAAAGGCAAACATGCCAAATGCCTTCTTTACCAGCCTGTCAACCTGTGCAGCCACTTTCAGGGAGCTATGGACTTGGACTCCAAGATCCCTCTGTACATCAACGCTGTTAAGGTTCCTGTCATTAACTGTGTACTGTCCCTTTACATTTGATCTCGCAAAGTACAACACCTCACACTTGCCCGGATTAAACTCCAAATATTAAAATATTAAAATGTGCTATTAATTCAGATAAGATAAGATACTTTATCAGTCACATGTACATCGAAACACACAGTGAAATACATCTTTTGCGTAGTGTTTCGATGTACATGTGACTAATAAAGATACCTTAAGTAGTATATCTTATGTTCTTTCTTGTAAAAATTATGTATAATTTATGTTTTTCCTGTGAATGCTGCTTATCTGATGCTATGTGCCTGTGATGCTGCTGAAAGTAAGTTTTTCATTGCACCTGTGCACACATGGACTTGTGCATGACGATAAACTCGACTTTGACTTTGAAGGGACTGTTCCTGTGTTGTATTGTTTTCCGCAAAATAAAAGAGTTGAACTAAAGTCTTCATTCTGCTGAAGTGAGCAGGAATGAAGATTCTGAGGAAGTACATTGAATACAGTACCAGAGCATCAGAGATGCCAAGTCGAAGATTTTGTCACCTACAATCAGTCAGGGATGGAAAGAGTTAATCTGTTACTGGAACTGGTGACTGGTATTGCCTGCAGCCCCACAGATGAGGCATCCCTGTGGTAAGTACAGGAATCACACAAATATCTTCACAGCAATACTTCAAACCAAGCAATCAGACCATCTGAAAATAACTCCATCCACAGGAACTATGTTCTTTTCTATATATTAAAAAAAAATCCAACAAAATGGACCCACATGAAAGGGCAAAAGGTTTTTCTTTTGTTCATTCACAGGATGTGTACATCGCTGGTAACACCAGCACTTATTACACATCCCTAACTGCCCCTGAACCATGTGGGGCAGTTATGTGTCAGTCACTGTGCTGTGGGTCTGGAGTCACACATAGACCAGACCAGGTAAAGACGGCCAATCTCCTGACTTGAAGGACATCACGGAACATTACAGCAATTCCATAGCTGCTGCAGTGGGTTTGAACTTGTGTCTCTGGGTGGAGACCTCTGGCTACTGCTCCAGTAACTTTACCAGTACATGATTCTACTAATGACTGGCTGCCAATAAAAGGATAAATTTGCCCAGGAGGTCCCAAAGATAAGATAAGATATCTTTATAAGTCACGTGTACATTGAAACGCACAGTGAAATGCGTCTTTTGTGTAGAGTGTTCTGGGGGCAGCCCGCAAGTGTCGCCACGCTTCCGGCGCCAACATAGCATGCCCACAACTTCCTAACTCGTACATCTTTGGAACGTGGGAGGAAACCGGAGCACCCGGAGGAAACCCACGCAGACACGGGGAGAACGTACAAACTCCTTACAGGCAGTGGCGGGAATTGAACCCGGGTCGCTGGCACTGTAAAGCATTACACTAACCGCTACACTACCGTGCCTGCGACCCTAGACATTCTCTCTTCTCCCCCCTCCCATCGGGCAGAAGATACAAAAGCCTGAAAACACGTACCACTAGGCTCAAGGTCAGCTTCTATCTCACTGTTATAAGTCGATTTAACGGTCCCCTTGTACGATAAGATGGACACTTGACCTCACAATCTACCTCATCATGCCCTTGCACCTTATTGTCTGCCTGCACTGCACTTTCTCTGTAACTGTAACACTTCATTCTGCATTCTGTTATTGCTTTTCCCTTGTATTACATCGATGCACTGATGTGATGATCTGTACGGATGGCATGCAAAATTTTTCACTGTACATGTGACAATTTACCAAAATAGCATCAATTTTCTATCACTATATGAGAAATTGTGGTAATTTTTTTTATCGACATGCACCGAGATACAGTGAAAAGCTTTGTTCTGCGTGCCATCCAGACCTCATTCCATACATAAGTACATTGAGGTGGTACAAAAGGAAAATAGAAACAGAGTGCAGAATAAAGTATTACAGTTACAGAGGACGTGCAGTGCAGGCAGACAACAAATGCTAGGGCCACGACAAGGTAGACTGAGAGATCGGGAGTTCATCCTTAGTGTATAAAGGGAAAAAATGCATGGAAAAGAATGAGGAATATGGGACTAATTAGCTTCCTCATATTTCTCATTACATTGGAGGGTACTTGATCCATCAAGTCTCGGAGCGACCCATCAAACCCATTCCCAACTTCCCTGTAACCCATTCTCTCTCACGTGCCCATTGACTCCCCCTGGATTCCTCCACCTGCCACCCTCACTAGGGGTAATTTACAGTGACTTTGCTAATCAGCACATCTTTGGGACGTGGGAAAAAACCGGAGCACCTGGAGGAAGCCCACGTAGTAACAGGGAGAATGTGAAAACTCCGCAGACAGAACCTGAGGATCGAACCAAGACTGTCCATTTCCCTCTACAGATGCTGCCCGACCCGCTGAGTTCCCCCAGCAGTTTATTTTTTGCTCACCATTTCTTTTCAGATCTTCCAGCGCAGAGTGACACATTTTAAGGTTTATGACACTGTAAACCACAGCTCAAGATTGCAGTGATTTGGAAAAAGAGACGAAACCTCAGGCTTAAAACACTCTCCTTTTTTAAAATCATTAATTATCAATATACCATCAATTTAATCCTATTATTAGAGTCATAGAGTTGTACAGCACAGAAACAGGCCCTTCAGCCCATCATGTCTATGCTGACCTTTTTGCCCATACAGCTGTGTTTCAGCAGTGAGATCTGGCGGCTAATTTGGATATCTACTCTACTGTGACTTTTTATTCAATCACTGGTTCTGGGTGTAATTGGCGAGGCCAGTATTGAACATTTATCCCGAGCTGCCTTTTGAGCTGGGTAGGTTGCTAGGCTCTTGCAGAGGCCACTTAATGCCAACTACCACGTTGCTACATGAGTCTGTGTAATGGTGGGAGATTTTTATTCTGAAAGGACACCAGTGGTCTCAAGGTAACTATGACTTTATGTTGTTATGTTATATATGGCCTAATGGATAAGGCACTGGCCTCCTAAGCCAGGGATTGTGGGATCAAGTCCCATCTGGGGTGGTGCAGAACTTTCCTTCTGGGCAGACATGGTAGTGCAGCGGTTAGTGTAACGCTTTACAGTGCCAGAGACCTGGGTTCAATTCCGGCCGCTGTCTGTAAGGAGTTTGTACGTTCTCCCCGTGTCTGCGTGGGTTTCCTCCGGGTGCTCCGGTTTCCTCCCACATTCCAAAGACGTACGGGTTAGGAAGTTGTGGGCATGCTATGTTGGTGCCGGAAGCGTGACGACACTTGCGGGCTGCCCCCAGAACACTCTACACAAAAAAAGACGCATTTCACTCTGTGTTTTGATGTACATGAGACCAATAAAGATATCTTAAGATCTTAAAATCTTATGTCTTTGCACTGTACAGCTGCCACAAAACAACAAACTTCACCCCATCTAAATCAGTGATAAGAAACCTAATTCTGATTGAAATTAGCTTTTCATTTGAGATTTTTTAATTTAATCAGCTGGAGATAAATTCCCAGCATTGTGAACTTGCTTCCCTTGATAGTTAATCTAAAACGCTGGATTAGTCATCTAGCAATTCAGCCATTATTTTACCACACCCACTACTTGAAATGAAGATTACCAATGAACCACAATTTGGAAGTAAAAGCCAGCACATATTAACATTCATTGAGCAAAAATGAAATAGTAAGGTATTAAATTATTAATTGTCAGGCCCTGCCAGCTAGAATCAAATCTGTTTTTTATGAAACAGGAGGCAATTAGACGACACAATAAATGGAACAATTTATGTATGTGGGGGAGCTGCTTTCGCTGTTGAGTTAGAAGCCAGCAATGCACCATTGCCTGCGATGCCCATGGTAACAGACATGGTTTACTTTTCATCTGCAGACACTAAAGGAATCCACTTAGAAGTGGTATGGTACGATTAGCATTTTGGTTTAAAATCACACCCTTGTCTCTTGCCTATTACAATTACCGTGTTACGAATCTTTAAGCAATGAAAATTCATGCAGCCTGCAGAAAACTCCACTTCCTTTGCAATCTTTGTCACGATCCTAACAAAGATAATGTAGATCTTCAACTAAATGAAGATGCAAGGCACCTTCGACTAAAACCGCAATCAATACCAAATGCATTTGCTATTTTACAGTTGCAGCAGAGACGATGTTTCAGAAGTACACGTCTGCCAAGCACACTGGGATATGCTGATGGATTATGGATGGCAGTGGTGCAGCTGCCACACAGCTCCAGCATCCCACGCTCAAACCTGACCTTGGGTGCAGACGGTGTGGAATTTGGCCGCTCTCCCTTTGACCGTGTGGGTTTCCTCCCACATTCCAAGGAGATGCTGGATGGTGAATTGGCTGCAGTAAATTTCTCCTGTAGACTAATGGAGGAGAACCAGGGGGAGCTAATGGGCATGTGTGAGAGAATAGGTTACAGAGAATTAAGTAGGGGAATGGGACAGATGGGATTGTGCGGAGCCAGTATAGACTCAGTGGGTTGAATGGCCTCCTTTACAATAAGATGGACTCTTGACCTCACAATCTGCCTCGTCATGGCCTTGCACCTTATTGTCTGTTGTGCATTCTGTTATTGCTTTTCCCTTGTACTACATCAATGCACTGATGTGATGAAATGATCTGTATGCCTGGCATGCTAAAAGTTTTTCACTGTATACAGATCATTTCATCACATCAATTTACCAAGTTAGCTGTCATAATGAATATGAAAAATCTAAGTGGAGACAAGAGACTGCAGATACTGTAACCTAGAGCAACAAACAAAACACTGGAGGAACTCAGCAAGTTGAGAAACATCCGTGGGGGGAGAAGGAATTGTCGAAATTTCAGGTTGATAACCTGCATCAGGACAGTCTTTAATCCAAGTCTTTATTTAAAAATAAGTTGTCCAGTAGGACTCTTTCATTGGAATGGCTAAATGGTTAGAAGTTTCTATTTCCAGGCACACTCTGCAGGTGCTAGGCATTAGTAATCGTTAAATGCTGCCAGTTGGGTAGGTCTGTGCGGAGGGTTTATTTAAGGACCGTTGGATCTTCCAGCCAAAATATATTTACAGTGATTCAGTGTATTACAATAAGCAGGATGACATGTAAACCCTCAATATTCCATTTTAGTTGCAATCAAGGATGACGTCTTTTGGTGCAGCACAGCAGGTAGTGCTGCTGCCTCACAGCTCCAGTAAGCCCAGGTTTGATTCTGACCTTTGGCACTGTGTGACGTTTTCATGTTCTCCCTGTGCCCGTGTAGATTTCCTCTAACTTACTCCCGCACCCCAAAGCGTGCTGCTGTCGGGTACATCAACCATAGAACAGTACAGCACAGGAACAGGCCCTTTGGCCCAAGATGTCTGTGCCGAGAATAATGCCAACTTAAACTAATCCCATTTGCCTGCACAATCCATATCCCTCTGTATTCACGAGCCTATCTCTTGAATGCCATTCGCAGGTTAATTGGCTGCTGTAAATTACTCCTAGTTTGTAGATAGGTGGCAGAGTCTAGGGGTAGTTGTCGGGAACACGAGGAGTAAATGGGTGCTTGTTGGTTGGTATGAACTTGGTGAGCCGGAAGGCCTGTTTCCATGTTGTGTTGCCCTTAGTGCAGGTGGATGGCAGGAGAATCGGGGTTTTGTGCAAGAATAGGTTACAGGGAAATAAAGTGTGGGGATGGGACTGATGGGCATACCCTCAGAGCCAGCATCATCTCGATGGCTACATGGCCTCCTCCTTTGCCCTCCTTCATCAGCACACCAATATTTGATGCTCCTTAATAGGCATGGCAGAGGAAAGGGATTGGTGGGACGCAGCAGAGGTCAAAACTGCTCTCAGGGTTAGCATTTGCTAACAAGAATCATTGGGGAGAAACTAGTAAACACTCTGCAATCCTTTCCTCCCTGGGCCTCAGCCTTATATTTGCTGTGACAGGGATAATGAAGTTGGTTCAGAGCAGGCGTCAAACTGTGGATCAATGTGATCCTACACCGTGGCATCTACCCAACAAGTCACCACAGTGGACCAACACCGCATGCCAAGAGATGGACTGCGATCGAACCTTGAAAGAAGCACCAAAAGTGGAACTACGTATTAAAGTATAGAGGCAGCACTCTAATGGACAATTTTTGACAAGAAGAGCTCTTATACACATATACAAGCAGCACAGCAAGATTAGAAAAATAAAATTATAAAATTGATGCAAGGTGTCTTTTTTGGATGTGGGGGAGAGGGGTGGAACATGAAGTGTAAGAAGTGTTTTAATGTAGAGATCAATGAAGCACAAGGCAGTGGTTGAGCAATCATGGTACTGAACAAGGACCCTATGTATCAGGTTGGCTCAGAGTGAATTACCAGTGTTGGATGGACTTAAAAACCCAATACTTTTACCAATATCCTTCAGGGAAGGGCGCCAGACTTGACCAAGTTGTTTCAATATATTTGCGGTACCTGGCCGAGTCCCAATATGACCATATGATACAGGAGCATGGTTATCACCTTAAGAGGCCAAGAAACCTATCTGTTGTAGAAAATAAGTCTCCAGCAGGCAGCCCACTACATTCAGAGAGCTCAGACCACAAAAGTCTCCATGCTGCTCGGGATGGCCAATTAATGCAGTCCTGCCGGTGTCATTCAAATCAGAGTGCTAGAACAAACCTCAGCTGGGTACGGAAAGAGGTGATCAAGCTCCCTGCCATCCTTAGAGAGGGAAGGGGATGGTGGGGGGTTTCAGTGAAGCAAGTCAGGATCTCAGTTCTAATCAATACCCAGTGATAAGCAATGAAAAATGCAAGCTGCAGCTCAGGTTGTGGTTAAATTGCAATGCCTCCCCTTCACTAAATCTTTTGTTATTCATAGCCTTGATTCAGGAGAGCAGAATAGGATCTCCTGGAATGGAAGAACCCAGGTTTGAATTTAATTACTGCACAGATGGCTTTCTTTCTCAGACGCTGTGTTACAGGTGAATATAGGATGACATCAGGTGCTCTCCACAGAGAGATTAGTGAAGGTTGCAGAGAGCTGGGCAGAAAATAGCGCATTTCTTTGCTTACATCCACCCTTTCGCCATCCCACCAATATGTTCAGATTTCATACAACTCAACTGAGGCCCCAACAGAGAAAAACACGAAAAGGTGCCCTCCGACTCCAGACTTACTCACGCTAAGTCAGTAAAATGTAACTAAAACACTGGTGCACAAAGTAAATCAATACAGCCAATCTATTAATATTCCAGGACAATTTTATTTCTGGCTTCTTAATGTACATCTATACAGGCCATATTAAAAAGGCTGCTACATAACAAATGACTGTGTCTGCAACCTGATTTCTTAAAGAGTATGCATGCCGTTATACACAATGAGAGGTAGAAACACTATTAAAGATCTAATAGTACAAATATTTTATAAATAAAGTCTTCAAAATTAATGGAATCGCTTACAGATAAATAAATGTACACATTAGTTTCTTTTCATAAAATGAAGTGAGAGGGAAAAATTAAACAGGTGACAAGCCTCATAAACAAGCCAAATTCATTGCTACATTGGAAATATTTCCACAAACTGTCTCTGGGAGATTAAACATGATTGTTAATGTTTAATATTCAAGTACTTGAACAGCTGCGAAACATTAATAAAAAATGGAAAACAAAAATGCTCAAGGGTGGAAAAAAGATTGAACAACTCTGGAACAGAATGCCAAAAGGGATTGTTACGTGGGCAGCTCTGAATGCCATTTCGGGCCTGGTCTGTTGGGTAGTTAAACAATGACGTACAAATCAAATAAGCATGCAATTTCTTTTAAAAGAGGGCAAGAGCTGATGTACTGGGGATGAAGAGACAGAATAGTTCATCACTTCCCATTCCCAACCCAAGTACCGCACATCACAATTCTAAGTTACCAACTACATTTTTTTAATTAAAAAGAAATAAAATTTACAATCACTACCCTTTGCAACTTCTTTTGTAAGTTATATTAGTTAGCTTAGCCGTAATCCTCCATACAGTACCCAAGACTGATCCTGACTCGTTCATTTTAATCACACATAATACAAAGAGACGATTGTGCTTGTTTGATTGGTTACCAGAGTCCCGATACTTTTTTCCCACCCCTGAAAATATCACGGGTTACATTAGTCTGTACAATGGGTTCTCGATCTACAGGAAAAATGCCTTATCTACGTAATACTGTCCGCAGAAACAGCATCATTGGTAATATTACTAGGCCCAATGGCACAGTCACTCTTATCACATGCACAACATAAAGCCAGCCCAAAAATATTGTTTAAAAGTCAGCAATCACTGGCAAAAAAAAGGAAAAAACTAGTTTCATTATATACAGATAGTTGCTCTATGAACTACTCAAGTATTTAATATGTAAAAAAAATGGAAAGGCTTGTAATAATACAGGCTAATTTTTTTTTTGCAGTCCTTTGTGTTGAAGTGTCAAGCACTCTGTGCTTTTTGCTCCAAAACAAATGTTAAAATGTCCTCTGTTGAATGCATTGGAGCTTATACTGCTAGGATGGTTTACTCTTTTCCATTACTGTTCTTCATTACTTTCCTCTATTCATTCCATGCAGCTTTTAAGGTGCTCCGTTCTGTGAGGAGTTCTGCATAACATTATGAAAGATGTTCAAAAGGTCTTTAGTAGTGCAATCAGAAGTGGTTGTCCGCAGGAGCACAGTCTTCGCCATTTCAGAAACTCCAGCTTAGGGAGCTACACAAAAAATAAAAGCAAGGAAGTCCCCTCTCTCTGCCCATCCAATGTTTGCCTCTGGTTTACAGGTTATGTGATGGGGTGGGTCACTCCACCTCTTGTTAACTTCTTATTCACATAAAGTGCTCTTCTTCTCCTTGATCAGTTTCTATGGGTTGATATGCATTTGATGGAGCATCAGAAGTTACAAGGCAATGGCTGTGCAAGGATCCTGGTAAAATGTACAAATTCTGTAAATAACATCTGTTCACTTATCACACCATTAGTGTCTCTTATAAAAGGTAAAAGTTTCACTGACAGAAATACAACCTGTCACTGAGACCCGTGCACAACAAACTAAATCAGACAGGGCACAAAGTTCCTTTGTAAGCCTCATTATTTTTCTGAATGCAGGTTTCCAAGTAACCCTCGAATTCTGTGATGAAAGTAGAGGACAGGCTTCAGTTTTACTCCTGCGCTTGTCTTAACAAATCCCAGCAATAAGTGGCTTTGGAAGCCAGAAGCAGTTACTGCCCCACACTTTACCTCTTTGAGGTAAGCTGAAATGAAAGAATATGCTACATTGCTGAGGGGGTTTTCCAGAAGTAATAATCTGTATTTATACATAAATTTCCTTTCTCTTGAAACAAGAACTCCTCTTTGGTAACTCTTCTAAAACAAAAGTCTATCGTTCTTCACCTGGTGGATTGGCATAGGCTGTAGAGAATAAAACAAACCCAGCGTGAACCATTTTCCAAATAATAGGGGTGGGGTGGGGTGGGGACAGGGGAGCGGGGTTGGGAAAAAGGCAACTCCAAGGTTCTAGGAGAGGCGGTGGTCCCTGCATTGTTGCATGTGGTCCATTTCAGAAGGCTAGTTATCATACAAAGCCACCGTGCCATGACACAGTGCTGAGAGTCTGCGCTCAATGCTGGTTTGTCTGCAAAACAAAATACATGTTTATTTAAACACTGGGTTTTCAGCTCGTCTGCCTCCACACACAACTCCAATCCATGCAAAACTGACCATAATTTTTCTCAACACATGATTCATCAGCATCTCTGCCCACTCAGTGTTGAACCTTCTCCAAACAGTACCATGTTATCTTGGGCTTGGTTTCCCCAAGACCCATCTAACACAAGATCACAACCCAATTTAACAAATGAGACAGTTCCTACACATCAATACTATCACTAGGCAGACTAGAAGGAAGGCGTAGCTTTGTTAGCAGATTTTTTTAAAAAAGGGGGGATGGGCTATATGGGCAAAAGTAGGCCCTCTTGGACTTTGTTTATCCCACTGAATCATTCCAACTGCTTGGGTGTGTGAGAGCAAAAGATATACTGCATCAAATTGAATGTACAGCTTTTGAAATTCAATGGATCCACTATTCTGTAGACAATAGGATAAGGCAACTGTCCATACCATGCAAAGTAAAGTCTTCACATTCTAATGAACCTCCCCTAACTCCATTTCTTTCTCCAGTACAGGAGAAAGCATGACCAAAGAGACCTGCATCAAAGAGGTATCTCAAGGTGCTAAGTGTGGAAAGAGACAGGGGAGATGAGGGGAAGAATGTGTTGCAGGGCAGGGTGGTGGCAGCCAGCCGCTTTGTTACCATTGGTGAAGAAGCTGGCAGGGCAGAGGAGGGTGCGTGAGTGACTGCAGTTGAATGACTGAAGCTCATTGATTAGAGTGTAGGAGGATGGAAAGGTAGGATAAGAGGTCCCATTAGGATTTGTAAATGAAGATGAAGATTTGTAATCCATCTTGAGGAAGCCGCGTCACTGGACAGTGTTGATTTTGGGGGAACGGATCAATGCCCACGCGGGCAGGCATGTGTAGCGGTTAGCATAACGCTATTACAGCGCCAGCGATCAGGGTTCAATTCTGGCCGCTGTGAGGAGTTTGCACGTTCTCCCCGTGACTGTGTGGGTTTCCTCCGGGTGCTCCAGTTTCCTCCCACATTCCAAAGACGTACAGGTTAGGAAGTTGTGGGCATGCTGTGTTGGCGCTGGAAGTGTGGCGACACTTGTGGCTGCCCCCAGAACACTCTACGCAAAAGATGCATTTCACTGTGTGTTTCGATGCACATGTGAATAATAAAGAAATCTTCTTTTTATCCTTACATTTGAGAATGTTGTCAATATCAGCAGGATCTTGTAGTGTCTTCGTCAAGCCTTCCAGCAGCAATGCTGCCTTGTGGTACCGGTATGTAATGTCTTCTGTTTGCTGGAACATTTCGTCAAGTGCTGCTGACTGCACCTAGAGTTGCAACAAAGACAGTAGCACACAGAGCTGACAATTCAAGTGTTTAGTGCACTGTACTAATCCAGCACTGTGCCAGTATACCCTAGGAGGTACCTTCCTTAGAGGTGCTATACAGATGCTGTTATTCAAAAAGCAAGTGAGTGGGACAAAACAGACTGGAAGTATGACTAGCTGAGTCACCACATTTTATTTGGTGTCATTCTATTTAGAATTAAATGTTGCTGCCAAATTACACACACACACACACACACACACACACACACACACACGCATGCACACAAACTGGCAAAGATGCCTTGGGCATTCCAACATTTTTTTTGGTTGAATTGAAAATTGATTTACTCTTTACTTAGCTCACTCTGAACCTAGTCCATACGTGAAGGCAAATAACCTGGTCTCGGGCATAAGAAATGTTAATGTGCAGAAATGATAATGTAGTGAATTACATTTCTCTGTGATTGATGGTCGGTGTGGACTTGGTAGGCTGAGGCCTGTGTTTCTCTATGACTCTGTCCTCCCTGCAAGGGGGCACCAGCCTTCAAGTTTCACCCTTCTTTCTTACATTCAAAGTATGATCACGTTGTGTGGAGAGCTGAGGGTGCAGGATGGGCTTACAGTCAGGGATTGTTCTACCAGGTCCTTCCATTCTCCAGAAGACAAACTATTCATCTGCCACTTTATAATCTGATTAATTTACCACATGTTAATCTGCTATCAAATATCACCCCATACAAAGAAATCCTTCAGTTAATTTGAAGGAAGAAAACCTAAAATGGGCAAGGACTGAAATTTAAAACTGTCACTAAAACCTCTATCTGGCACCGTCCAATAGAAAGTGTGCATGACTGAAGAACTGTTTCTATGCAAGATGCCTAGTAACATAACATTAATATTGAAAACTTTACATTTGTATAGCTTTCCTGGTTTTATGATTATAAAGTTCATATCTATATCTCAGATAGTTTTATAAACCAGTCATACTATAGTTACATCTCCCAGCCAGTGTTCCACCTTGAGTTTTATCACAGATCACAGAAAGAGGCCCTATAGCCCATTACGTCCGCACCAACTATCGACCAGCCATTTATACTAATCCTACATTAATCCCATTTCAATTCCCCCCCATTAATCTATACAAGGGGGCAATTCATAGTGGCCAATTAACCTGCCAGTCCACACATCTTTGAGATGTGGGAGGAAACCGGAGCAGCCAGAGGAAACCCTTGAGGTTACAGGAAGAATGTGCAATCACCACACAGGCACAACCCAAGGGCAGGATTGAACCCGGGGGTCTCTGGCGCTGTGAGGCAGTGGCTCTACTAGCTGTGCCACTGTGCAGCCTTTGTCTCTCTTGGCTTTTGTGCATTAAAGCATCTATGCTCTATCAGGTTCTACAGCCTAATCTGATGCAAACTTTTTCCAGTGGAGATTAAATGATAATGCCAGATTAAAAAACAAGTTTAAAACACTGCCCAAATTTCTGGCCTTCTAACCTTATTCACTCGACAACTGTATTTAGTATCAGCTCCCCATGCGCAATCCCTGTATCACGAGTCACTGAAAACAGATCAACTAATCATCAAGTCCTTAGTTATCATTATTTATCACACCATTGATGTCTTGTTATAAAAATTAAATCATTCTTTCCTCTGTCAGAAAAATACTTGGAAACAGAAAAGGTGATAATTACCATTTCCACAGCATAGCTGTAGATCAATTTCTCTGCAGTAACACTGTTGATTTCATCCACAAACCTCTGCTTGTCAGAAAAGAAGCGATTCAGCTTCTCGGTAAGTTTCTTGCAAAATGAGATGCAACACTTGTAACGTTCATTCAAATTTTTAACAACTGTCCAAGAGAACATAAGGGCTGATTAGTGTGACAAATTTTACAAAAGGCATTTAATAACTTCAGCCAACAAACACGTTTCTTCTGGATTTTAAGCCCCTGCCATTATTAATGTATGTACCAATTTACCTATGCACACAATGATCCACAGTGTTCTAATAAACAGCTTTGACATTAGTGTGTGGCTGTAAGGTTTTAATTGATAATGGACCCAAAAACTGGCATGGTGGCAATGTTTTGCTCTCTGCCTCTTTTGCAGAAGGCAGTGCAGTGGGAATTAGCATTTTTTCTACCTCAATTGCAACTGCAAGCACAGCAAGGTCAGGTGAAACACAGGGGACTGAAGATGGAGCTTGTATTATGCTTCATATTCTGAAAGCCATAGCACATTACTTAACTCTGACTAAATGACAACAGAACTGAAGGAAGATATCAAGTTGCAAGGCACCAAGTCAGAAGAGAAATTAGAAGCCTTTTCCATTTAAGAATTCTTATTTGGCCTTTGACTTAATTTTGCACTCACTTTACACGTTCACCCCACCCTATTGAAATAGTTCCCTTTCCTTCCTGGCCCCAGAATAAAAACATGCCAATGATCCAATGCATTGCATTTCCATGAGTACCTTGTTTAACTGCTGTGGATGGGTTCAGCTTGCCTGATTTAACCCGGTCTTTGGCAAGGTGCAAAGATGATGCTAGGAGTTGTGCTCCTTTCATGTATAGCACAAGCTGCTCCACTTGTCTGCAGGATAAATGCAGTGTTAACTTTTCCATAAAAATGCAACATTGAGTCAACCAACAAATATCTTCAAGAGCCCCAGCAGTAATCCTTTAACTCCTCAAAAGGGATACACTTTGGTCCTTACTGGCAGCAGAATGCTGTAATCTGTTACCAATCTCAGAGATCATGAACCAGCGAGAAAGAAAACCAGGGGTCTGTCAGTTAGAGCTACCATGTTTTATCATATACCAACTAGTCGAAGTGGCAGATCCCAAAGAAATATTTCATCTGGTTGTTCATTTAGCTAGGGAATGGTGCAGAAGAAACAGAAGCTTAAGGGTGTTTATGTTTTTAGAAGACAGATATTTAAATTACTATCGTATTACTTCAGAGGAAGAAAGTTGTTCGCATTTAGAGAGTCATAGAGCATGGGACAGGCCCTTCGGCCCACGCATCCATGCCAACCAAGGTGTCCATCTAAACTAATCCCATTTGCCTGCATTTGATCCATTTCCCTCTGAACCTTTCCATGAACCTGTCCAAATGCCTTTTAAATGTTGTCATTTATAAATGTATATATCAAATAAAATAAATGAATTTACACCACTTAATTCCAATTGCCAAATTATCTCAATTTCAGTCCGACACAATTTTAAGCAGCAGCTCCAGGTAAGGGATTTTCCCCCACACAAAGCAATCAATGATGCAAATACTAACCCCCACTCCTTGCTGAGACGGCTGATCTGGTCAACCACTATGCTCTCTTGGATTTGGTACAGAGAGGCAGAAGAGGTCCCCAGGTCTAAGCTACCTCCTTTCATTGCTGCAATGTCCATAATGCATTCTGCAAACGTTAGCATTGTATTCAGGTGGCGCAAGGTATCTGTATGCTCTCTCTGCAATCAAAGGACAAAAGAAAAAGTTGCTTTTGTTTCTATTTTTATTTAAGACAATCTCAGACAAAAAAATTGCCAATAGTATCACATCAACTTCATTTCAGTGAATTGTTATAAAAGCCTTTATATCTGAATGCAAGTCATATTGGGGATAATCATATATTGAAAATTATTCTATAAGAAATCAAACAGCTTACACGCTGAAGCCTCAGTGATTTGTAAAAAAAATCATCAATAGGTAACAACCACAGTGATGCAAGGAACTACATTTTTTTTTTTAAAATGCAGCAAGATTACCCCACAAAAAACAACAATTTCAGTCGTACCTTCAGGATAAAGCCATTGAGAAGGTGGCATGCAATGTCTCTGGAGTTAAAGATAAGAAACTCTCAAAAATGCTGCCTCTCAGCAGACAGTTATAAACTCAGCTTTGGCTTATAAACTGTTTGGATTTTGATTTATAGAGTAGAATAAACAGAATATTTTAAACATGACCATCTGTATGGTTAACAAAATGGACTGAAGGAACTATTTAGGGCTGCAGAGAATAAAAATTTTAAAAGGACAGGCCAGAGGGTTGGAATAAAGTGAGGTGCACAAAGGCAGAGGTGGTGGCAGACCAATAGGGGAGGTGTGATTTAAACTATGTTTAAAAGCCGTTAGGAAAAATTGGAAGTGATGAAGGGCATGGTGCACTATTTTCAGGAAGATCTCAACCTTCTAAAATAAGACACAGTTCGTTTGTTTACACTTCAGCTGTTCTTTATGCTCATGAGACTCAAAGGATGCAGCAGCTGCTGATGTTTCAAATAATAAAAAATGTCAGGAGTGGAGCATGCTCAGATAGGAAAGTCACCAGAGACATGGGAACAGATCTGTTGTTTCTGTTATACAAACCATCCAAGTCTCTGAAGCATTTAATTGTTTGGTCACCACCAGTATTATAACCACCATTATTTCACGGAAAAGAAGCTTTAAGTCCAGTTAGAAACTTACTTTTCATCAATTATGGAGATTTAAACAGACCAGAACAAAACAATCCAAGTAACAAGTTCTCCTTCAAGTTCTCTATATAACCTGGTCTCCTTCTTGTCTCTACTAATGCGCACTATTTCAGAGTCCACAACTATAATTACACCTAAATCTCTTTCCTGTTATGGTGCAGGGGAAAATTACATCTGAGAAATGCATTTTGTTGTGGCTCCCCCAAGACACCAGGGATCCTAGAGCCAAACGCCTTGTTTGTACTACAACTGTAAATCACAACAAACTGGGAGATTTCACATCTATTGTGAAATTCACATGGCAAACACGTGTTGTCAATTTCAGGAAACCACAGTTGTGCGTGCTGTTCTACAGCACTTTACAGTGGCAATTCAAAATGTGGTGGCATACTTAAACACTCCCTGCTACTTGTGTTCTATTTTGCAGCACTGTTGTTGACATAATTCCCAGATATAGTGCAGTGAGGTAAACAGGACACTACTGACAGAAAAGCCTGGGGGCAAAACAGGGTTATTTTTGCTAAGCCTTTGGTGGCAGTACCATTTCAAGTAGCTTTACAAAGGCTGTCACTAAAGCTGAGTCAAGGATCTGTACTGGGTATATAGGGGTATTCAGTACAACAGTACAGGCCTGTCATAAGGGCTTTTCAGTCTGCTTGGACGTGTCAGCAGCAACCTTTACAGGCTACACACTGATTTTGCTAATGCTGTGAATTTGAATTTTCCACAAGGGCTCCTGGCCAATATCACAGTACTATTTCATAAAGCTGTTCTCTATTGAACACTGGCCAAAAATCTTAGTAATAGTATAAAGAATATAGGTCAAACATTTGGAATAATCAAACAGTTCATGGGATTTTCAGGTTGTTGGCTTTTGGCTGATACCATCAAACTTCCCTTTGTAAACGCATTCTACCATCCATCCCAGGAGAATAAGGGGTGTTAGTTTTATTCAAGGACATCAGGATTGAAGTGCAGGGAAGCTAGCACTGATGAAACATAATCTAGTTTTGGGTTCAGGGAGTATATAAACAGAATTATCCTTCAAGAGACCAAATGGATGAGACAAAATTTATAAATGCCGTCAAGAATGGCTAAATGGGAGAGTACTGGAGAGCTGCAGCCTCCCCAGACTTTTGATTTTCACTTCTAAGGAAATAAAAAAAAAACTGCAATTGCAAGAAATCTAAAATAAAAACAGAAAAGCCAGGCCACATCTGTGGGAAGAGAAACAAACTTAATGTTTCAGGTTGAAGACCCTTCGTTAGGACTGTGTGTGAAGAGAAACAGAGTTACAGAACCGATGAAGCATCTTCAACCAGAAACGTTAACTCTATTCCTCTTCCTACAGATGGGGGCTGACCTACTGAGTATTTCCAGCACCTTCTCTTTTTATTTACAATAAGGGAAGTTGTCCAGTGTTGTGAAGGGGGTGGAAATGATATCTCAATGACCTTTCCCAGCTTAATGTTTTCATACATTCTTAAATGCAGTGTCAGGTTGCATTTACTCTTAACAAAAGATTAGTTCAATAGTTTAGGAATTGCAAAAAACATGATAATCTAAATCCATGATCATTAAGGCACAGCACGGGACAATTATATTTTTCGTTGCAAAGATTACCACGTTTGCTTACACTCAAATAGAATGCAGAAGCTGAAAGAGCACTCAGTGATTAATGTTAGCCTGTATAGATTACAGCATTAGTTTTGCTGTATTGCAATACTTAACACAGAACAATTTGGAAGTTGGCGGTTCCTATTCACGTCATGGAGCAACAGAAGTTCCATTTTTCAATTCAAACCACTAAAAAGAGCTCACCTCCATTAAAGTCTCTTCTGGAAGCTCCGGAGCTTCAAATGTGATAAATCCTTCCAAACTGGGAGGTGAGGTACCAAATGTCATGTACTTCAAACTGGAGGGACCCTCTGCTCCAGGAGGGGAGGTGCCCATTGAACCACCTGGCGGAGAACCCATGTAAATTCGCCCACTGTTAGAGCAGAGAGATCCCAATGGGCTGCCCGAGCCAACTGTAAAGAATAGAGGGCAAAAATTAAGGAGGAGGAACAAGTAAGCTACAAGGTATTGTATCTTAATGATGGACATGGAATACGATTGTAAACTAAAGCTAAATTAGGAAAATTTTTAATCACACAACTTTCTGAAGTGGTAAAGAAAATGCCAAACATATCTAATCTGCATGAAACCCATTCTAAAATGTATCAGAAAGTTAGAGCTATTTGCAAATGACATTTTGTCAGTCCTGTAATATTAGTGCAAGTTAAAGGCTGATTAATCATTTTGAATAATGTTCCTGGCTAATCATTCGAATGTCAACTCTCTTCCCCAAACCAGCTGCTAACATTCCCCAGGTAACATGTGTTCTGGAAGGATTGTAGGAAGATTAATGTCATCTACAATTTTAATTTTGACAGCAGCCAAGACTTACCTGACATTGTCCTTGCTCTGGTGACCATGTGACTGCTATGGGGAGGGGTGACACTACTTGGTGGTGAACCTACAGTGAACACCACAGTCCTTGGGCTCACTCCCATCACCATGGCAGGGGAACCTGTTGTCAAACCAGAAGCACCTGCTGGAGCTGGGTAGAAAAAAATAAATCATGCAAACAGGAAGAAATAGTGCAAAATATGCAAACTGCAGAAGGCACCACAAGAGGACATACTAAAAAGAATTTGCTGACACTTTGTGCACTATTTCCACTCTGCACCAAATTAAAATGTATGAACTGATTGGGTTTAAGCATTATGTTGCACCAAGCACCTCTCAAGTTATTCCCACCAAGTGAGTTTTTGATGCACAGAGAGAGGGCATCAAAAGCAAACAAGATCTATTAAGCAGCAGTGTGCAGTCATGGAATTGTGGCTTCAGACTGTCCATTCTCCTGGATTATATGGGTGCAGGAAGGACCAGAAGTAGAAGATAAATACTATTACGCTGGAATTCATTCAGATATATGAACGAGTGTAACCTATCCACTCCACTTCTTTACAAATCCACATTTTTTTCTCCCTCATTTCTTAGTTTGTTTCAGTGCCTTCCTCTTCTGCAGGAGTTGACATGGACTCAGAAGTCCTGGGAGGCTGCAGCCCTCCAATACTTTCTCATTTACTATTCTTGACGACACTTATAATCCTGACCAGTGAATGTCCATGTAGTTTAACAGTGGATATTAAATAACATGAGGCTAAAGTTGCCCTCACATTGTGTGCCTGGTACAGCACTAGCAGCAGAGTGGCCAGCTGTGATAGTGTGGCTGATTTCCCTTCCTTCCTACTTCAGGGTCATAAAGTTTAACTGTAAAACTTCACATTTCCAACGCAGTTTAAAACCAGCTAACTTAATGCATAATAGGGAGCTGTAACACCACTGGGTGCAAAGGTACCATGACAGCACACTGACTGCCAGTGTTCTATAGCCTCCCTACCCATCAACTATGCACTGAACAGTGCTTCAACCATGGCCTTTGCAAAACCCACAGAAGGAAAATGGAGAGGAAAGTAAATCAAAGGTTTGAAGTGGCTGCTCCAGAGTGAATATGGAAAAGGTCACCTCACTGTTCTATTGGTTGAAGACTAAAAATATAAATGTCAACAGCCTTAAACAAAAAGGCAGGAAGGAATTTGCAAAAATTATTTTTTTCTGATACAAGATACGAATCACAAAATAAACACCATTGAAACAAGGGCAGAATTGTAGAGATATCATCATAGTGTTGTCATGAACAATTTTCTTTACCTATATCCATCGGACGTTCGGTATTCAGACTGTCAGTGCTGCCTTGATAGGTCTGCCCTCCAAATGTGGCCTTTGTCACTTGATCTGATAATTTTCCTGTACTTACAGATCTGCAAAAAAATTCAAAACATATCTCATCAGGTTTAACATGGTCTTTTGAGTAATTTGCTCATGTCTGACTAAAGAACAGTGAGCAAATACATGCCAAAATATTGGGGTTATTTGGGGGTGGGGAAGGGGTGATTTTTATAACAATGTCAAGCTTTCCTTCACATCAATACATTGATAATCTCAGGATGTAGCGAAGTAATTTACATCTTATGAAATACTTTTGGATGTAGTCATTGTTGTAAAGAAACACAACAGTCAATTTATAAACAGCAGTCCCACAAATAGCAATGAGATAGGTGACCAAATAATCTGTTTCAGTAATGTTGGAGAGAACATCACTGAATGGTGGCTTGGGACTATTCACCTCAATAAGGACAGCCAGTAAATGGGTTTGTCCAGCACTCCCCCCTCAGTAGTGAGGATTTCTCCAGCTTCTGAGCTCTGAGCCAGAGCTGGCAGGACTTTAATTGATGAAGGATACAACAATGCCCTGTGGTAGTTGCATCAGAATTAGACACCTTCAAATCAATTATAGCTCAAACCACACGAGATAAAGCTTCTTCTGCTCTGCACCAATAGGTATTACGAGATCGGAGCCAATCCATTTGGCCTCTGGAAACAGGTGTCCTTCTTGCCCAGAAAATAATTTTTTTTGCTAGTACAACAGGCCCTGGGTTAACCTGGATTGCAGAGAGAGAGTCATAGAATAATAAAGAGGATGGTACCTGCCAAAAGTAGTTTTGTTCTCCTCAGAAGCTGTACGTTTAGCACTTGCTTGTGGATGATAGATGCAGAACTCCCTAGCCTCCAGCATGGCTTTCGACTGTACTGGTGGGCTCTCAGTTAATTCTTGCTGTGCGGCCAAGGCAAGCAAATTGGAAGATGCTTGAGTTTTAGGTAGCTTGAGTGGAGCAGTAGTCTATGGTAGCACACATACGTTAAACTGAAATTCATCTGAAAAGCATTGGAACACCTATCCCAAACTCCAAAGCAAATTCAAATAACAGTTTCATTCTATGGAAGCAACTAGTATCTCCGTTAATATTTACGCACCTTTGTTGGTGACCCAATGATAGTGGGCAAGGGAGTTTTATGCAGCCAGTCAGAACTTCGTGGAGATGTTCCCATATGTTTTGTAGGGGAAGTACCAAGGCTGACAGGTCTATTGGGCTGTGGAGAATGGCTACATCCATACCCTGCTGATGGAGGATATACTGGCTCTGAGTGCTGCTTACGGAGTTTTTGTTTGCTCTGGTAGATGTCAGTAAGAGTTGGGGCACTCTGGAGTCTTGCACCCAGTAAGTGTGATTGAGGGGATGGTGAACCTGGAAACAATATTCCAGTTTTAGTCTCACAAAATTAGGGAAAACAAATAGCAACATAAATCTCCGTGACAAAGTCCTATACTCATTCCTTTAAACCTAATCATCTTAGTTATGAAGATACTAAACTTACTGTAGACCACAATACATCTTTTAATTAGATCCCCCGAGAATTATCAATAAAAAAGTTGATTTGTTTACATCAAATTATAACCAGCAAGTTCTTAAATTCTTTCAGACAAATATTTAAAAAAAAAATTCAGTGCAAATGATTGTTAATAGCACACACAAAAATAATAAACAGAACTTTAAAGATATTAAGCAGTTAATTATGGTTATTTCTTAGCTGTCTCAGATAGAGCAGAAGAACATCATGTTTAGTTTGGGTGTACAGGGAATATTTGCAGAATTATACATACGGGTTAGAACTTTGAACATCCTTTTTGGAGGTCTTAATATTTTTAAATCTATGCAGTTAGAACTTCAGAAGCTTCTAAAAACCACACTGTATTTGCTACATTAAGTGAAAATTAAAGTACATTATAAGCTGCACAATTTATAAAATCCTCTTTTATCAGTGCATTCTCAACTAATATCAAAATGTCAGCAATAGCACTTTGAAATGCAATTTATCTATAAAAAGTGCACGATGTTTTGATGTGAAAGGTACTATATTTGTAAATTCACTCTCTGTTCTTCACATTTCATCCTGAACTAGCTTACTTCAAACAGGATATCAATAACCAAACAAGTGATTCATAAAATGATTTGTTGAAAACAAATCAAACTTTAGCATTATTGATCTTAATGAAACATTCTCATAGAACACCCACTCCCCTAAAAGACCATCTGTCATCAGGTATAAACTTAATGATAACTGCAGGCAGTTTTTGTTTTAAATATATGAAATCTAAACTTATTCAGTTATGCACAACTTCAAGGGAACTAGTAACACTAGGTGGTGTCCCCAAAACAGGGTTTATACCAGTCTTGCCACTGGTATCTTTGATCTGGCAACTAAGATTACATTTCTTTGTTATTCACATTACAGAAATGTTATCATACCAATCTGCTGCCACACAAAGAGATACCAGGATAGGCGACCGAAAACCTGGACAACAGAGTATGTTTTATAAAGTTGAAAGGAGGAATGGAGAAAGTTACAGTACAAGACTTGGGAATAGACAGCTGAAGGCATAAACATGAAGCACAAGGCAATCTGTTTATTATAAATACCTTAAGTTTTCCAACACTCTTCCTACTTGCACTAATCGGCTTTATATAGTCATGTCCTTCTGCCCGCTTCATCAAAGTTGCTATTTTGTTCATTACTGAGTTTTGCTGACACAATTATGTTGTCCATCAACCCTAACCACTACACAGCTTTATACCCGATCTGTGAACCTCTGCAGAGAACTTGTCCTCCTGTTCCACCTCTTGCTCAGTTTGAATTTCCCATTTTAGGTTCACTTCCTCTCCCTTCCCCCAAGCTAATTTCAAAAATACTGCAATATTGCCAGATTCTGAATAAGGAAATCAGAATGAAAGCACAAGTTATGTTACTTTATTTTCCCCATATTCAATCTTATGATTTTTTTTCTAAAAATCACTAATCCATATATCACTTTTATTCTGTGGCCCTAGCCCTGTTTCCTTCTTAAAACAGTAATTAATTTTCAGAATGTGGCCTACAAAACCAGAGTAGAAGCAAGTCATTCTCGATCTCAAGGGAACAGCTAAGAAAAGATGCAGTGGGCAATGGAGGTATTTTATTATCTATCCTTAATAGTATGAAAATTAAAGGTAATTATATTTTATGTTCTACAATTTCAGAAAACTGTGGTTAGGCCACATTTGGAGTACTGTGTGCAGTTCTGGCTGCCACATTACAGGAAGAATGTGGAGGCAGTGGAGAGGGTGCAGAGGATATTCACAAGGATGTTGCCTGGATTAGAGTGTTAGCTATAAAGACAGGTTGAACAAACTTGGATTGTTTTCTCTGGAATGTCGGAGGCTGAGGGGTGACCTGATCGAAGTTTCTAATTATGAGAGGCATTGGCAATCAGAGTCTTTTTCTCAGGGTAGAAATGTCAAATACTAGAGGGCATAGCTTCAAGGTGAGAGGGGTAAAGTTTAAAGGAGATGTGCAAGGCAAGTTTTTTTGTTACACAGCATGTGCCTGGAATGCGCTGCCAGGGGAGTTGGTGGAAGCAGATATGACAGCAACTTCTAAAAGGCACTTAGATAGACATGGATAGACATAAGAACAGACAAGGAATTGAGGGATATAGAAATGTGTGCAGGCACGGTAGTGCAGCGGTTAGCGTAACGCTTTACAGCGCCAGCGACCCGGGTTCAATTCCATCCACTATCTGTAAGGAGTTTGTATGTTCTCCCAGTGTCTGCATGGGTTTCCTCCGGGTGCTCCGGTTTCCTCCCACATTCCAAAGACGTACGGGTTAGGAAGTTGTGGGCAAGCTATTTGGCGCCAGAAGCATGACGACACTTGCGGGCTGCCCCCAGAACACTCTACGCAAAAGACGCATTTCACTGTGTGTTTCAATGTACATGTGACTAATAAAGAAATCTTATCTAAATTGGCATCATAGTTGGCACAGACAGCATGGGTTGAAGGGCCTGTTCCAGTGATGTTTCACAAGTATTCATTTGAGCAAAAGCCACAGATTGCCTCTTAGAGATATCTGTCATGACTAATGTCAGATTCCTCCTCCTCCAATTCCCCTCTCCTGTCAGAGTAACACTGTCAATATTGTCCCACCTCCCTATTTTGCAGCCCAACAAAAATTAAATCCCACTCCCAATGAGCAACAAGGTTGAAATGGCCATCCACTCCTTGCAAACCCCCTGCTGCTACCCCACTTGTACCCTTACCACTGCATATCATACATCTCTGCAAGAAATATCACAAATCTCTACAAGAAATATCATAGAGATTAGAACCTTTGGACTCAGTCTCCGCCAGTGTCTGTAACTTACTCAGCTACCGCCTATCTATAGGGTTAACAGTTACCCATGCAATATTCAATGATACTGAGACTTTCTCCATGGTTGTGGTTTCAGTGAACAGCCCTACTACAAAAAGACACCAGAACCAGTGCCGTCCCCATCTGGATAGTTAGCTGAGCTCTACGTATTACTATGCTTTTCAAAGAAAGTAGCAAGGATTATTAACATTAGTATTTGACTTTGCAGAAAATTCCAGTCACTCACTATCCTTGCTCCATTCCAAATACTGGCTCTTCATCTGAACTGCACTTATTAACAACCAAAAAGTCTTGACACATTTGACTCAAGAATTTTCTCTACAAGTCAAAATATCGAGTGTGCTATGATGCAATTTGTTAATGAAAAGCTTGCCTATTTGTGATCCATTGATCTCTCATTACATGGAACTAGTACAGACAAACAAATGCATTAACTGTTTGAAATAATTCCATTGACTGTGGATAAGCCTTGTCACCTTGATCCTATGATCACATAACCAAGTACTCTAATGCTGAACAGATGGGGAACAGATGCTTGCTCCAATATGCTTTATACTTGTTAATTCACATTTCATAAAGCAACTGGTATGCAGGAATCTGACTCCTACTTCCTATAATGCTCACCTGATGGTGTTCTGGATCTCGATTCATGTCCCTGGGGCAGACCACAGCAGCAGTGGCTAAGCTGTTCAGGAATAGTGCCAACTGCAGAAACACAACCATTAATAAGACACATTTGGGTCATTTTAAAAAGAAATTATTTTAACATTAATGCAGTCTCACATGAACATTCCAGTTAACTTGAAGACATTTCTAAACTAACAGCAATTTTTTTTAAATATCAAGAGTGTGTGATAACTATGGATCCATTTAAAATATAGCTGCAAAACCACAAAAGAAAAAAAAGTAAACTTGTTAAATTAGCAATTTGAATGAGTCTTCACAGTGAAGGGAATAACAAGATACTAAAAGGTACAAGGGAACAAAAATAAATCATTCGGAAAAGCTTAGTGAATATTAAGATCAAATCAAAGACAGTGGGGAAAATAATGGGACTTAAGATAATTAAATCTCTACTTGACACTTTCCATCCTAAGGTATTAAAAATAATGAAGTTGAAGATGAATTAGATATAATGTTCAAAACAAGGTTCAGGAGTTTTCCCATTGGGACTGGAAAATTACATATGTCATCAAATCATTTGATCAGGGAAGAAAGGAAAACTAGATTCTACAAGCATAGAATCTTAAATTCACTAAAGGGCCAACAGTAATTGCAGGGAGGTCCCTGAAATCTATTTAGAGGTAGAAGAACAAAATACTGGGTAGGAACGAATTGATCAAATAGAATCAGCGTGGATGTGTGACAGACGTAGTATGTTTGAGGTCAGACATAATATCTTCATGCCATGTCCCCTACAGCTTTGTATGTGTCTGGGGTAACGTAGGACAAATTCTGCCTTCTTCATGTTTTTTGCTGCAGCTTGTAATAGAAATCTGACAAAAATCTAATACAATATCAAATGTATTCCATTTACACACCTAATGGTGAAGGGGAATATGGCCTGGAGGATCCAGTGGAGAGTCTGCGGCCAGGGTTTTGTGGTGCATCAGCTGTGGCTGGTGACCCTCCTGCTGGCTTCATAAAACCCATTGGGCTTGTATTAGATCTCTTTACCATTCCAGACCTGAAAAATTCATGGAGAAAACAATGAATTCACAACAACATCTATTTGCATCACAGAGTCACAAGAGACTGCAAATGCTGGAATCTGGAGCAAAACGAGCTGCTGGAGGAACTCAGCAGCTCAGGCAGCAGTGCAGATGAAGGGCCTCAACCTGAAATGTTGACTGTCCATTTCTCTCCAAGAGATGCTGCCTGACCTGCTGAGCTGCTCCTGAAGCTTGTTTTTTGCCTATGTATTTGCATTGTGCTGTAGTTAAACATCACAAGCCATTTCAACCAGTATTATGTTTACATTGATTCACAAGGACAAAAAGGAATTATTGACAAAAAGAAATAGAAAGGTTTAGGGAGGGAGCTTAGAGAGCATGGACCACTAGTGATGAAAAATGGTATCACAGGGGAGCAGAACCAAAGTGCTAGAAAGGTCTTGTAGGAAGTTGTATGATTATAGGTGGCTTTAGAGATAGTGTGGGGGCAAGGCCATGGAGGGAGCTGAAACTGGATATGAGTTTTTAAAAGTTACGCTTTGCCAGACAGAAAGTCAATCAAGTTAACAAGCACCAGGATGATAGGTTCATAGGGCGTGACTAGTTAAGTTCCAAACATCGTAGCTTTGGATAAGCTGTCTATATCAGTGAAACCCTTCAGCCTTTTTGAAAACGGGCAAGTTTGAAGCCCTGAGTTATTTCACCATATTCTTGCATTTTTGAGCTCTCAAGTACATCACCCTAATGTAGTATTATGGAAGCCTAATTTACAAAAGCAATGGGCAACAATAAAGGGATGGAATTTGGTTTTAATTTCTGTACTATTACTTGGAAGCCCTGAAATCCACTGCAATTACAACACAAAAGCAATTAGCAAAGAACATGGATTGAACTTTCTCAGGGACGAGAAGAACATCAGCTTACTAGCTCACTTGAATAAGCTTTCAATTGGTGCTTTTCTAATAACTGAATCTCATTTGCTGTGAAGCCCAGCTCCTCCTTGACATCAAAGGGCTCGTATTCTACCACTTACGTCATATATTTATCCCCTTTCAGTTAAAAAAGACTTCCTGACTTTTGTATAATTATCTGCTTGGTAAATTACTAGCTAATGGATAATTTGTCCTATTTATATCACACCTTTTCATGGATCGGCAACTGGTTTTAGCATGGGTTTGCAGTAAAAGCTGACCTCAAAACCTGCCTCCAGGTGGCACAACACACACGTTCCATAGCTAAGATTGTTTTTGCCCTTTATGATCTATATTTGCTGGGTTTAGCACATTTTATTGACAATGGCTCATACAAGTATGCCCACATTGAAATTATTCTCTCCCTTTATAAACAAAAAACATTTTCCACCTTTATTCTGAGCCTCCGGGCAACAGAACCACCAATTCCAATCCCGAGAAGGCTGAATGATCTGACACATACACCCATATCTCTGTCAATGCTTCCCTTTGACCTGTTAACTTATTGCTTAACTTTCTTATCATGAGGAAGCCACTTCTTGTAGTACCTTTAAAAATCATAAATGATTCTGGAAAACTCAATAATTGGAAAACCCCAAGGTGAAAAGAAACCATTCCATCACATTGAAAATTGTTAGACTATATAAAACTAGGGAAATATAAATTAATTCCTAATAATGTCGCTTACTCACTTTTTTTTACTGCAGTTTGAACAAGGCAAAGTCAAGCAAAAGGTAAACTGTTCAACAACATACAGAGACCTATTCAAGGGTGCCTTAAGACAAATAAAGGAAACAAAGGATTTTTACTCATTACTCAATGACAAACAATTGCCCACAATCATCTTTTCTAGTATTTTAACAACTTTTTTTTCAGTGTTTCAGTATTGTGTGGATTTTGGAGCACATATTCCAAGCCACAGGATGCGCAATGATACACTCAAAAATAAATGGTCAATTTTCAATCTCTACTGAGGTTCTGATGGTGCATTTGGACAACAATGTTGCGGGTGGAAGCATAAAGGTCCAAACTCAATTGGGTCTCCTTTCCTCAGCTACCTACTCCATCCAGCTCAGATTCTACAAAACATATAGTTATTTCCTCTTCAGATAGAAATCTAATGTTTTAAAATATAGAGCACAACTTATGCTTTATATCTTGGGAAGTGGACTTACTAGAAAGGCAAGTATTTTTTGTTTGTCTTGAGTTACTTTGTGAAGATGGTAGTTGGGACTCTGGAAACACTACGTAGTCAGACAGAACTTGGTAGCCTGCTCAATAATTTCAAATATAAAGTCAACCACACTGGGATAGGTGTGGCATTACACAAAGGCTAGACCACTTGTATATTAATGTCCTCACTATACGCACCAACTTCAATCCATTTCCTGCCAGCTTCAATTCCTGACCCATTCTCCTCATTTACCCCATTCCAGGTGGTTTCCCACCAGCGTCTACAGGACACCAAATGTCGTAAACCTTAGTTGCTAGCATAAATGACCTGCAGGCTCCAGCATTAGCAAAACTCAAAATGAGCAAGATCAACATCCTGCAAATCGGCTGATGCACCTATCCCATATTATACAAGCCTGTGCAATCTCAAAACACCTGTTCTCAATTATCCCAGTGATGGCACTCTGAGCAATATCAACAGATCTGCTGATACAAATTAATGTAGAAATCTATTTCCTTCTGTCATAGAATATTGTTAACTCTAATGTTCAGGTGAAAAGTTAATAATTTATTATGGCAGCGTCATTTAATCCCTGAGCAAAGAAGTCAATAACAGTTAATCATTTTGACATTTTTAAAAAGGCATCAACACTTTGTTTATCCCAAATTTTACTGCAACTGGGAATGTAAACAACAGTGGGTATCTAGGAATTGGTTCAAGTATAACTCTCAGGAAAAAAAATTATTCTCAAATAGAAACTGATTGTGTGACAAAAGCAGACAGAGTCATAGAACAATACAGCATGGAAACAGGCCTTTCAGCCCAACTCATCCATGCCGTCTATCTGAGCTGGTCCCATTTGTCTGCAGTTGGTCTATACCCCTCTATGCTTTTTCTATCCATGTACCTGTCCAAATGTCTTTTAAACATTGTAATTGTACCCGCCTCTATGGCTTCCTCTGGCAGCTTGGTCTATATACCAACCATCCTGTGTGGAAAAGTTGCCTCCCTTTTAAACTTTCCCCCTCTCATCTTATATTTATGCCCTCTTGTTATAGACTTTGCTTAAGCATAGAAATACTTTGTGTAAGCTCCATTCATACCACTGTAGGACACCAGTGAAAATCAAACACGGAGTAATGCAACCCATACCAGGTTAGGTTGTAACCTAGTAATTTAAAAACTTTTGTCGAGAAATTTTGGAAGAAGTCATTTTAGGATTACGTTGTAAACTACACGGAACACCAACAAATAACGTACCTGGGTGATCCATAGGGATTAGTGTTGTGGCTGGAAATGACATGCAGGTTCTGTTCAATCCGCTGGTAGTTTCTAATCTGCGTAGGGACAGGAATTGGAGCTGACTCAGTACGAGGGGACACTGGAGGTGGACACTGCCTGGAGTCAAAACACAAGAGTTGGTCTTGAGGCAGGAGTTCTGGCTGCTTAATGTACCTGAACAATTAAAAATCTAATATTTCAGGAGCCAGATAAAAAGTAACGAGTTGCTACTGTGTGACATCAATCTGGCAAGCCGCAGTCAATGGTTGTTTCTGTCTTGTAAACAACATCCCACTTGAAATATGATTACTCTTTGCACAGAACTCCCACAAATCTTTCAACTTTGTCTGGGTTAACCAAATAAGCTTTACTTCAGTGGCTGTCAACAGGATAGGGAAGCTAGTCGTGTACATATCCTTTCTTTCTCCATGCAGCCACTTTAATTACATAAAACCTAGAAGTTCCAAGAAAACAAATATAGGGAAAGTAACTGGGAACACGTTGTCCAAAAGCACCAGTGGTGGCATTCTAGAAATAAAAGGTGGCAATCAACATAACAACGGAAGTGAGTCACAAGGGGAAAAAAATTCAAAACAACCAACAGTTCAAGAGCAGGTCAGTAGCATCTGCTGACAAGTTTATCTCCGACCGCTTGTTGACGTTCAGTGTCTCATATTCAGTTTAAGCTAATGACGCCTGCAAAAACACTCCTGCTTCAAGCTATTCATGGAGTCATCCCTCTCAATTGAATTTCCAAGAACTTCAGTCTAATGAAAACACAAGCTGGATTCAAGAGCGAAGCAAAGGAACAGTTAACCCTTCCTGGGCCAAATGGAAATGATGCATTTCTTTATATTTTCTGAGTGACAATGATTACATTTAGTACAGTAATTAAACATCCTAAACTATCTGCAAACACATCAACTCATGTATTACAGTTCTGATGAAAGGTCATTGACCCAAAACATTAACAATGCTTCTCTCTCCACAGATGCTGCCTGACTGGTTTCTGTTTTTATTTCACACTGATTTCTTCTAACCTTCTTAGTTTATGCAGTTTTCTCAAACAATGTTGAAATGTTTTGAAATCCTTAACATTCTGTTTGTGACGTCTTATCTGTACAGAACACTGTGACTGTTCAATACAGAATGTTCTGTTTGCTAAGTAATGCTCAAATGGGCTTTGAGCCTAAAAATGGCAGATGGCTTCCCTCTGGTGATGCATGTAGAGGGGTGGTGGTGGAAGGGGTGGGGGAGGGCAGGTAATATGGAGGAGGTGCAAAATACTTAACTTCTTCTGCTTAATCAAGAATGAAAAGAAATTAAACTGAGACTGGAGGCCAGGAGAATAGAAAAAGTAATCTATGGTTGATGTCCATTTTTGTCATACAAGTAATTTTTATCAAAATGAATTACCACTAATACACAAAGTAACTCATTTGAATTGCTTTAAGTAATTCTTGTTAAAATGTTATTCAGTCCTAAAGATTTTTTTCACAATTGTGCTAAATGGTAATGTTATGTAACCTACAACATTATGTGGAGTCTACACATTCTCCCTGTGATGCTGTGGGTTTTCTCCAGGTGCTTTGGTTTTACTCCACATCTCAAAGACATGCAGGTCAGTAGGTTAATTGGCCACTGTAAATTGCCCTTAGTGTGGAGGTAAATGGTAGAATCTGGAGGGTTAGAATTAAGATGAGAATGTGGGGAGTGTAGAATGATAGGATTAATGTAGAATTAAGATAAACAGGTCGATGGTCAGCATGGACTCAGTGGGTGAAGGAACTGTTTCCATGCTGTATCTTTCTATGGCTATAATAATACAGTTCAAATACATCCCTCAGTTTCACCAGAGAAGAGCAGACAATCTTTGCCCAGACTCCTATCAAACAGGGGTATACAGGAGTGATGCAGATCCACAATCCCCAGATAACAAGCTACCTAAGAATAAAAAATTAAATGCGGAGGACAAGAGCCATGTCCCAGTATCCGTCACATTATGCAAACAACACGTTACTGAGCTGCATATATTAGTTGAAACAAATTGAAGATAACATGCCATAAAACATGTATTTAAAGCATGGTTAAACAAGAAGTTTTCGAAAACAGGACTCCTTGAGTGATGCAATGGTTTTATGTGCTGAGTGGTGTGGTACGGAGCAAGACAGACAACCAATCTTCCAGTTTCAGTTCCTAGTCCATGACTAGCCTATGCTTTTTCAGCTTGGTCCTTGATGGCAGTAGCAGAAATTGCCTCAGCATATCTGAATATTTCTTCGATGGGGGTTGCCAGTGCCCCCGACCTCTGCTGTAGAATAAGCTTTTGGCCATTGAATGAGACAAATGTTCTTCACATTCAGCACTCATCATTTAAATTATTTTAAAGAACAGTCATTTGGATAAAGTTCTTCAAGTTCAACCAATGTTCATGAAATTGTGTCCGAATAGAAATTAGCATCATTGGGAAAAAGGAGGGAATGGTAAATAAATTTAAAAAATTTATGACCCAATTAGATCCCACATAAAACAGGATTTCACTTTTAGGAAGTACATGCATTAAAGATTTTTTAAAAAACTTACTATAGCCCTGGAAAACAGAATACACAACTGCTTTTCCCAAGAAACATTTCTGTAAACTACCACATCACCTAAAAGAGTAACTGAGGTTGGGATGATCCTAGAGATGTCAGTACTCCAACCTTCTTCATTTGTCTGGACTTTGAACGGCAGTAAACCATTTGAACAAGATGGATACAGTTTACATCTACATCTGAAATAGAGTTTTTAAAAAAAATTTGAGAGACTAGTAACTGGGGAAGAGCAAAGGATGTCAATTTATATAAAACACTAAAAGTGATTGCACAGAAATTAAAAAAAACAATGTATTTTTAATGCAACTAGAATATGAAAGGAAGGATTTTATGGTTCAATGTTACACCAACCTAGGACTAGCGGGAAAAGCTAGATCAAAGATTCAACAGAATGATACGACATTTTAAAGGGCAATTAAGCACAAACCTGGTTCCTTTCTTTACAGTTTTTAATGCTAAGGGCCAACCTAACATTCTTTTTCAGAAATAAACCGAAGGAATCCATTTCTAATGAGCTATTTGAACTAATAGTATAAGAATTAAAATAAACCAATGGTATCAGAATTGTTATTTAAATGTGATTTTGAAAATACATCTATACGGCTCAATACTTCTAAACATCAAACATAATAGAATTAAAATCTAAATTCCCCCACCCCACACACAAAAAGTAGAATTAAAAGCAGAAAATACTTTGGATTGTTGTATTTAAAACCACTCATAATACAATTACATAAAATTATTTTTATTGCTGCTGCTTTTGAATTACAAGGTCACCATCCAATATTTATTCTGCATAAATTATTAACCACTCCCTGTTTTATGTTCTTAATTTAAGCAACAAAAGACAACTACAATTTAGAAAAGAAAATTAAAAGCCACAGTAGGACAGGGATCAAGATATACACTCCTAAGTATATAAGCTAAGGCTCAACTTTAAATAACATATATGCAATGAACTGGTTGAAAAGCAATGGTGTTGCTCACAATCAAGCAGCAAAAAAACTGCAGAAGCTGGAAATCAGTTGAAAAAGCAAAATGCTGGCCATCAGGTCAAACAGCATCTCTGAACGCAAAATGTTTTAGAGCTGAAAACTATGCTGCCTGTCTTGCTGTGTGTTTCCAGCACTTTTATTTCAGAAGGCAATGACAAGTACTTAACAATAAACCAGGTTCAGTTTGCTGGAAGTTAGACAGCAATGTAAAGAAATTGTTGGGAATAATTTTGTTTTGGACACTTCCATAACTGTTTGTCATTTTCTGGCTAAAAGAGGGTAGTCATCATTCACATCTCTATGTTGCATTGTAAGCAGCAGCTAGGTATGTAGGTGCAGTGCAGTTCACTCACTCTTTACCACCAGCCTGTAGGAAAGCACCTTTTGTTTGGCACCTTCCCAACAACTTGACCAAAAACTGGGAACTCACCAGTGTGCACATCCCATTTAATCTGTGGCACAATGCACTGAAACGCCAACCTGCTACGCCACAGGGGTGCAGATGCATTGGATTCTTAAAAGGAAGGGAAAAATAGATGGCAGTCTATATTTTCTCAACTTCCAGTCATAATTTCTCACCAGCAAAACGTACGTTATATACACGTGAAAAACATTCCGACATAAAAATTTATTACTGAATAGAGGCACTGCAGCAGTTTCCCCCTTAAATGAATGTATAATTTTTTGTATATGTCATTGAAGTATTTAAAATGCAGTGTTTGCAGCCTTTAAATTAGTTTTACTTACATTGGAGTGAGCTGTCTAATAGGCCTCCACATAGTAATGGTTATATAAGGAGTGGCACCAAATAGGGGTACATCAATAAAATGGCAAGCCAAAATAAGTTAGCAATATACTGGGAGAATAAATTCCTGGAGTATGTATGAGGTGGGTTTTTAGACCAAGTCGTCGAGGAGTCAACTAGGGAACAAACTACGTTAAGTTAGATATAGTGCAATGAGCAGGTGTTAGTTAATGATCTTTTGGGGGGGGGGGTGGGGGGGGGTCTTTTATAAAAGCATGGTAGAATTCTTCATTAGAATAAAAGCGTAAGTAGTTGAATCTGTAACAAGTTGCCAGCAAAAGTAGCATGCCTGAAGACTGGGAATACTTTAGAATTCAGCAAAAAAAGGATCAAGAGTTCGATTAGGAAAGTGAAAAACAGTACAAGAACAAACATGCAATGTACATAAAAGTGAACTGTAAAAGCTTCTCCAAAATATGTAAAAAGAAAAATATTACTGAAGACAAGTGTAGATCCCTTGCAATCAAAATTGGGAGAATTCATAATGAGGAACAAAATGGCAGAGCAAATTAACAAATACTTTGGTTCTGTCTTCATGGAAGAATTCACAAATAATTTCCCAGAAATGCTAGGGAAGGAAGTGTCTAATGAATAGGAGGAATTGAAGGATTAGTAAAAATGAACTGCAGAAAGTAATGCCACTGAAAACTGATAAATCCCCAGGGTCTGATAATCTACATCCTAGGGTACTAAAAAGGTCACCAATGAAATATTGGATCCATGGTTGCCATCTTCCAAAATTCTGTATATCATGGAAATGAAGGTAGTCAATGTAATCCCACTATTCAAACAAGGAGGGAGAAGGAAAACAGGATACTACAGGCTGATTAACCTAATATCAGCAGGAGGGAAAATTCTAATCCATTATAAAGGATGTATTAACAGAACACTTAAATAAAAATACCAACAGCATTGGATAAAGTCAGTATGAAGTTATGAGAATAAAATCAAGTTTGATAGACCTACAGGTTTTTTTGAGCATGTAACTGTAGAACAGATAAGGGTGAACCAGAGGATGCTGGTGTATTTGGACTTTCAAAAGGCCTTTAATAAAGTTCCACATAAGAGGTCAGTATGCAAAATTAAAGCACATGGGATTGGGGCAATATATTGAAATAGATTAAAAATTGGTTGACTGACAGGAAACAGAGTAGTAACAAGTGGGACTCTGCCAGGTTAGCAGGCAGTGGGGTACCACAGTGATCAGTGCTTGGTTTCCAGCTGCTCACAATATACATTAGTGATTTGGATGAGGGAAAAAAATTTAATCATAAATTTACCAACAACATAAAACAAGGTGGGATTGTGAGCTCTGACGATGCCAAGGGGCTTCAAAGCAATTTAGACAAGTTGAATGAGTGGGCAATACAAGGTAGGCAATTTTGAAGTTATCCATTTGGTAGGAAATAAAAGAAAGGCAGGGATTATTTAAATGGTGATAGATTGGAAGATGTTGATATACAAAAGGATCTAGGTGGCCTCGTGCACCAGTCACTGAAAGCAAGCATGCAAGTGCAGCAAGCAGTTAAGAAATGTTGGCCTTCATTGCAAGAGGTTTAGAGTATAGTAACTGCTACAGGGCCTTGGTGAAATCACACCCGGAGTATTGTGTGTTTTGTTCTCCTAATCCAAGGAAGGAACTGCTTGCCATAGGGGACGTGCAAGCAAGGTTGATTCCTGGGATGATAGGATTGTCACATGAGAAGAAATTAGGTGGACCAGGCCTGCACACAAGAGCTTAAAAGAATGAGAGGTGAACTCATTGGAATGTACAAAATTCTGACAGGGCTAGGCAGATTGCACATGGGAAGGATTTTCCCCTGGCTGGGGAATCTAGAACGAAGGGAAACACAGATTCAATACAAGGGTTAAAACAATTAGAAGGGGAGAAATTTCTTCGCTCAGAGGGTGGTAAACAAAAGATGGTGAGGCCATTGTTGAAATCACTGGAGGAGGAAGAAAGATTTTTGACACAAAAAGGCAGCAAGGAGTATTGGGAAGAGAGTAAGAATATGGTACTGAGATAGAGGATCAAACTTGGCAGAGCAGGCTCGAAGGAGCAAATGGCCTACATATGCTCCCACTTCCTACATTTCAATTTTTCTAAATGAATATTCAGCAATATGCACTGCATGCACAGGATCGCAAGAGGCTGCAGAGGGTTGAAACTCACCACCTCCGTTACGGGCACAACCCTCCCCACCATCAAGGACACCTTCAAGAGGCGGTGCCTCAAGAAGGCAGCATCCATCACTAAGGACCCTTACCCTCCAGGACATGCCCTTTTCTCATTACTACCATCGGGGAGGAAGTACAGGTGCCTGAAGACCCACACTCAACGATTTAGGAACAGCTTCTTCCCCTCCATCATCAGATTTCTGAACGGTCCATGAACACTACTCTTTTTTGCACTATTTGCTTTGTAATTCATGGTAATTTGATGTCTTTGCTCTGTACAGCTGCTGCACAACAACAAATTTCACAACATACAAGTTGGTAATAATAAACCTGAATCTATTCTGATTCACCTACCTAACAGTAATACTGATTATTTTTCCCTGCTATTCCAGCCAACCACTTATGTGTGTAAAGGCCCGCGGGCAGTGGTAGAACTCAGGTATCCTGGCAGGGTACAGATTGCGCGAGGCAAACCTGCAAGTGCTTTCCTTTAAAGGGCAACAGACAATGATGGCTAAATGGCTAAACCACAGTGCTCTTTTGATATCCTAAACACACTAGCTAAGCACAAGCCTAGGTCTGTCTTGTATATGATCTCAGAAAGCACTCAGTAACACACCAGATGGTGCTTTAACTACTGAGCCATCAATGAAGTTAAAGTACAACTAATTCAATGTTTATAAGAATAAACTAAGCCTCGGCACATTAGATTCTCTCTTAAGTAATATTTATGCAGTTCTGTTGAGCCAGTCATTCAACTGTACTGAAACCAATATGCTTGAAGCAGACTAACAGCAATAAAAGAATAATATGCAAAATTCTCTGCTGCCATTTAAATCCCTCTTCATAACATTTATTCCATTTAACTCCTGCCAGCAAGCAAATTCCAAGTCTCACCTTTGTTTTCAAGAATAAAGAGAATTTACCTTTGGTAAAAGAGCAAGACAGTTTTAGATCTGTACTCTTTGGAATGTAGAAGGATGATCTTATTTAAACATACAAGATCCTAAAGGGGCTTGAGAGGGTAAACACTGAGATGTTTTCACAAATGGGAGAGTCATGAATAAGGGGACATGGCTACAAAATAAGGAACTGACCTTTTAGAGCTGAAGAAATTTCTATGCACCTCAGAGGGTAGAGACTCTCTGGTATGAGGGTTGTGGGGAACTAGCACAGAAGAGGAGGGAAGTATTGATCAGCCATGATCATACTGAATGGCAAGTCAGGTTTGAGAATCCTGATCCTAGTTTCTTGTGTACCTTAGTTTGAGGTGGGACATCATCCCACACCACTCAAATGTATTCCCTTGCAGTCTAATCAAAGGAGCAGGATGCTCTCCCCAGAAAAATTGCACATCTTACTTTAATGCAAAATTTTGAGTCACATCTTATCTTTTTGCATGGTAACATTTTTGTCTCGGACTCGAATTGTATATTTGAGCCTTGTTCCAGATTTTGTTTGCAAAGTTTAGTCTGACACTTCAGTACTGCATGCTGGAAGTACCATCTTCGAGATGACACATGGCCATGAAACAGCATGTTAGTCAAGTGATACACTTTGGAATATTCATACATTAACAACAAAGCAGGTAAAATGGGCTAGCAGAAAACAATAGGTTTTAGTGTTGCAACAAATGTCTGTGACTTAGAAGTGCAGTGGATTTAAGATGATTATATATTTATAAAAATTAACTTTAAAATGTTATCTTCTGTAGGTAGAGTTGCAAAAACAAGACAATGATTTAGAAAATGAATCAGTTTATGGTATGAAACTGTGGCAAAGGATCTGATAAATATTGAATGTCACTCACTAAACTAACCTACTGTATTACATAGAAGTTTGCAAATATGATCAATACATGTGATTCTTATCAACAGTGATGCCATACGACGAGGACATGAGTTATTTTGACATTATATTAAAAAACTTCTTCATGCTCCATTTAATAGATAGAGTTTTGTTGCTTTCCAGAGAGTGTGGACATTGGCTCTTACCTTCCAAGTTCCTTTCCTATTCCAGAAGGTGTTAAATTTCTTCTCAAAAATTGGGGTTAATGGTTGAAAATCAAAAGTATGCTGATCTGAAATGCTAACAGTTAACAGGAATTCTTAAACAACAGCCTGTCACAGATCTCAGTTAACAGTACCTGTGCACCAATGGCAAAAACAAGTTCCATTCTGTTTCTTCAAACCTAGTCTCAGAAGACTTCAGGATCTTGGAGATAATTAAACACAGGGGGAAAGTTTCCGCTAGTTCTGACCAAAAGCTTCGTGATTGTGTTTTCCATAATCTTTCACAATGGTTCAAGATTCAATTTGCCAGGTCAAGCCCCATCCACAAAAAACTGAGCATGTCCCAAATCAAAATGGATATTCTGCTGATTGAGGGAGGCACTTGAAATTGTGCTCATTTTAAATTATTTCTCACATCAAAATGTATTTCAGTTTTGTAAGAAAACTACTAGTGTACAACAATGAAGCTATTAAATGTTCAATATAGCTTTTTTAAAATAAAACAATCATTTTCAATTGTTTTAAATCTGATTGCCCACACAGATGGGCTTGACATTAAAGAGGTCTCATTTTGCTGATGAATAGCTTGTCAACTCCATGAGTAAAATTACACCAGGTTACCATTCTTTAATATGTCAAATACTTTAAATGGAAGAAATAAACGATTATGTTCCATTGCACTGCCAACTGCATTAGCTCATGGAAGATTTTCGTGCAATGAGTTTTAGAGTAACTTGGTGCAACTTAAGCAGTGCTAATTCAAGCATATTTTGGGTATAATCTCTTGACTGGGTCCAAAGTGGAAACTCTACCCCATGCTGTTTATTCTTTTATAAACTCGACATGAGGTCCTACCTGTTGGCTGAGCTAGAAGAGCTTGACCTGGATGAGGCTGAGGAAGGTCTCTGCAGTGCTACTGAGCCCCCTGAAGAGGTTAAAGGTGACTGCCTAACAAGTTTGTGAAGAAAGAAAATCAAAGTATATATTTACTTTTCTATTTTGAATCTGATAATTTGCCATAATTTCTTGAGTATTTCCAACCCAACAACTGCCTCCTTTGGCTGGGTAAGTTTTGATTTCTGCCATAACTTTTCCTCGGGATTCTTGCCAATACCCTGGTGGAAGTAACATTGATTTTTATTTTGCCACCGACTTATTTGTATTTTATGAGCCATGTTGAAAGTTGGTAAATGCCTGAATTTTTGGAAACATTTTCTTTTCATATTTCCCATTGATTGGATTGGTATTTGAATCTCAGTAGTAAAAATAAAATATTTACTAAAAATAAGTATATTATTCAGGTCAGTAGTAGTTAAATTATTGGAAGAATACAGACAGAAGTTTTAAACTCCCCGGCATTTAAGGGTAATCTTGGATGCTTTCTACTGCAGACAGATTCCTTAACTTCTCTCCCAGCATCTCCACCAAGAGACTATTTGAACAGTTGTCTCTGCCACTTCTCCTCAACTAACGGATTATACATCTAAAGTCCATCTTGCCCAAGTCCCAAATTTGCATGTTTCTCCAATTCCTCTCCCTCTTTCCCCTCATGCTTCCCACAAACTCATCAGTCCATGAGAAACCCCCCACCCCCGTGTACCTTTACCCTGTTCCCAAAAAAGTACCAACATTTTACTGGAGCAACAAACAATCTACTGGAGGAACTCAGCAGGTGAGCAGCATCCATGGGGGCGGGGGGTGTTGGGTGGGGGGAGGGGGGTGAATCAGGAGAGAAGGGAGAGTATAGCCAGTTTAAACATGACAGGGGGATGGTGAGACAGAGGCCAGAGATAACTGATGCACTGCGGGAGGAAGAGGTTGTTGAAGGATGACGGGCAGATCGAGCTGGGAAGAGAATGGGGAGTAGTGGAGTTGGGAGACATGATAGATAGAGGCAGACAAAAATAAAGAGGAAGATGGAGTCAGGAGAGTGGTGGGAGGGTTCAGATGGAGACAACTGCTGGACAGCAAGTGTCAGAATGTTTTCAATCTGGATGTTATTCTTGACCCTAAGTCAATGTCATCTCCTGGGCTGTTTACTTCTGTCTCCAAAGCACTTCCTTATTCAGGTGACACTGCCTCATTTGCTGCTGAGACCCTCTTCCATGCCTTTGTTACCTCCAAGCTTCATTTATTCCAATGCACCCCTGGCTGGCCTCTCATTCTACTCTCCATATTTTTTTCTGCCTGCAAATTACAATTCTTGTTTTAAAAGCCACCCATTCTCACTCCTGTATCGCCTTCAGCCATGTAACCCTCTGAAATACCTCTGGCCCTCCAATTCCAGCATCTTGAGCAGACCCAAATTTAAATTGTACCATTGTTAGCTGTCATGCCTTCAGCTGCTAAGGGTCTAAGCTCTGGAACTCCCACCCAAGCCCATCTCCCTATTTTTTTTTGCTTCTTTAAATATAAAATCTACTTTTCCTACTAAGCACTTAGTCACCTGCCCCAATACCATCTTGCATTGCATAATTTTTTAAATATATAATGCCCTTAAGAACCTGGGGATTCTTGTGCTGATTTACTATATAAATGCAAGTTAATCAAACTGTTACCTAATGCTTCATTCTACTATTTACAAGAGTTTGCAAAAGAGTACGTTTTCATACAGTGACTCAAGTAAAACAACATTGTTAATGAATGAATACATCTAGACATCTTCAGCATAGTTCACAAATGTAAACACAATACAATGTAACGCAAGATATGCTTTTATTAAAACAAGGTAAATTACTTTCATTTCCCATCTAAGGTTGTGTTATCGAGAGTAAGTAAATGCACCTCACCCAGAGATCAGGGGTCCACACACAAATTTAAATGAGGCTGAAGGTAGGACCGTGACTGTTTCATGTGATGTTCCCATTATATCACAAAGCCTATTCAATAACATGTCTCTCAAAACATTCAATAAAGCTAAAACATCTTTAAAGCAAACATTCTGTGGAATAGCATTCAAATAATCTTAAATAGACAACTTTAGTTCAGATACAGAGTCAATTTGAGGTTAGACACTGAATATTAACAAACATAAAATCCAAGATAAGCATTATACTCCCCTTCCCCACTGCCTCCCTTCACCCCCAACCACACAGCTGATTCAGTAAAGGAGCAGAAAAGCCCAGAAGTGCTGGAATTATTACTGGGCAATGCTTTCAGTTGCATACTTTTGTTGAAAACCATGAATTTTAATTAGGCTAACACTTTTGTTATAACAGCAGAAAGGGAAAGCTCATACAAAACAACAAAGGCTGGTTTAATATTATTGTTAGGAACACTTCCTACACTTGTTTTTCTTGGGGGAACGTACTATCATTTCTCTCTTCTCTAATTGTTCACATTGGGTTGGAGGAAGAGTGAAAGTTGGACAATTCCAGCCCATAGCCATTATTAATTTTGATCATGGTTGCTGCCAATCCCAAAAAAATAAATCATTACTCAAGTGACACCAACTTAATTTACTTCAACTGACATTAAGCTGCATTCTGAAACAAACAGAATACCTCTATGTGAAGCCTGTTTTACTTCATGGTTCTCCAAGTCATTCCTCTTTCATATACAACAGTAATAAAGCATATAATTTAAAAAGCTATACATACCCTCCACACATCAAAAATTCACTGGAAGCTCGTCTGCCAACCGTTCCCAATGGCATATCATCTGCATAAAGTTTCAAAACAGACTTAGAGGCATAAACTTTGTTGGGAACACCAAAATCCTTTTCAATGAAGACAAAGCAGTTCAGATAACCCAAATATTTACCTATTTTGCTTCAAATGAGTGCCATAGTCTTAAAAGGAAGTTGGATTTTGAAAAGAGTTATGAATTCTTTAAACAAACTAAATAAATTTTCTGATCCTGTATTTATCATACACAAGCAATGGTTGCTATGGAAGAAAGTTTTGCAACATATTATGTGCATCTAGTTAATAAAAAACAAGTAAAGAAAAATCAAATTTCAAACACAGGATAGCTCTTCAATCGGTCCACTTCAGACTAAGTCCAAAAGATTAAATTTAGATCAATTCAATTCACTGCAATTTTTATTTTAGCACCAGTTTCCCTTTGAGCATCAACTCTGGGTCAATAGTTGGCCTCTTATCTCTTTTTGCGGTTGAAGGCCAACATGATACTGGACCACTTAAGCAGATTTTAGGACAAATGAATGAATAGTATCCTCAAATCCAATTCCTAAAAAGTTAATAAAAATCCTGAAATCTTTTATAATTTTAAGAGATTTAACTTAGTCAGTCACTGTAAATTAGAAGCCTTGAATAAGATTCATGGCAAATTTGGAAGTGGCGATAAAAATGTTACTACAAATATGATTTTATTCAATACACTTATATTTATGTAAATTTTTGTAGTGTTTGCAGGCAATTTATTTGATTTCTGGAGACTGCAACGTTTCTATTTTGAGCATCCTCAGTCATTAGAATAAAGCATTCTAAGTTCAATGCAGCAATACATTTTAACCTTGAATGCAAAAGAAATTTATAAAAGGAGCTGGGGAAGACAACGATGTTTTTCATAAGTCAGTAAGTAGACTCCAACAGCCAATGAACAGCCAAGAAATGCTTTTGACCTGTTCAGAAATTCTCAGGTTTCCCTTCTTTAAAGATTATGATGATAATTGTGAAGATTTGAAATGAATGAAACAAAACCAACAAAATGATAAGCAGTTGCTTACATGACTGATCAGACGAGATGCTATGTGGAACAAGAACAAAGTCATCTGTGTCACATGAAGAGTTCTTACTGCCACTGCTTGCAGAGTCTTTGGAAACCTGCAGATAGTTAGGAGGACCCAAAGGTGGGGAAGACAAAGTATCCTCCTGTATCCGTTGCATGTCTGGCAATGACTGAGGGGGAAACAAAACACAAATTGTGAGATATTAACAATATCAGAATACAGTTTTTAACTTTAATCTTATAATCTTGGAACTCCACTAACAACATTACAAATTTCAGCTATTCTGCAAGGTTTCTTTTTGAGTATAAAAAAGGTTCAGACCTTATCTTTTGGAAATTATCCTTTGTTGATTTCAATTGTACTATATATTTCACTGTACAAAACATGAGGCAAAAATCGGAATGATCTATTTTCTTTGCAATACATTATATTTCCTCTGTTCACAGATGCATTACCAGAAATTAGGGTGATCCTGGAAAGGTGAAGCACATTAAAAGGTAGCAAAAATAGATGAAGACACCCAAACTCTCAAGTATATTGAAAACTAATATTGTTGAAGAAAGTAGTATTTGGTTCTAATTTGCCTCTGTCTGATTTGAAGTGTTGAGCACCACGTCAAACAAAACTTGTGACGATACATCAATTTTGGATAGAAACATTCATTTTAACTGTAACAGATTAACCAGCCACTAAGCTGTAACATCCCATGACAGAAAGCTGCAATGACAATGTCATTTACTGGCTACTCAACAGCCATGAGCTAGGGTTGATTACATTGTTGATCCCTCCATCTTCACTCTAATGAAAATCTAAAAAACGCAAATGCGGGAAATCTGAAATAAAAACAGAAAATGCTGGGGCACCAAGCAGGCCAGGCAGTTTCACGAGAGTAAGGATCTATGACCTGAAATGTTAACTCTGTTTCTCTTCCCACGATAATGCATGGTCTGCTGGCTGTTTTCAGCATTTTTGTTTTGGTTCCATTTTCAAGTTAACTCATCAAACTTTAGGGGCTGCAGCTTAAAAGTGATCCAATGTTCTTAGGCAGCTTTGAACCACAAGTCTTAAGTTGGAGTTTCAACAAAACTGCTCACCAAAGTGAACTTATTCATTCAGTGAAGTATAATTTTCTGCAAAACCACTCCATGAAAAGATGCACAGAAACAAAAGTGATCTGGCTCAAGGGTCAGAAAATATTTGTCACGAACTATCATAAGAAATCATAGTTCATTTTACCTTCTAAACTTGAGGACTATCAAAAGATGAAGACAATTGGCAAAAAAAATACATTAAGGGGATTATGAAGATTATGTAACCAGATCATAATTTAAATTGGCGAGAGTGGCGTTGTCAGAATTCTGTCATTCCAACTGGTATCCAAGCTTCAAAAACAGATGACATTAAAGAAAGGAAGGAGGTTGTTTTGGTATAACACATGGTATGAGTAGTTTGCTTATGTTTGACCTAATCAAACACCAATAAAATAAAGCCTCTCGGGCTAGGTCCAGTAGTGTTTAAACTACACAATTACTCCTTGTAAACTAACTTTAATTGTAATAAAAAGCAAATTTAGCTAGAACATAAATTATATTGGCATAGAAGAACATTTGTTTGATGGGCAACAAAGCTGGTACCAAGCTAGTTACACTCAAATTACTTAGTCCTTATTATAACCTTGCAGACTGATTCAATTTTTGCATCTGCAACTCAAGGTTAATCACTTTTTGAATACCACTATTGAAAGGAAATTTTTTTTTTAAGAAACTAAATATCAACCTCACTACATTAGAAATAATTGTCCATGAAAGCCAGCAATCTTTACACTGTTTTGAATGATTCACTTAATGAATCAAGGTCAGATTAATTTATCATTTGACATCAATGACAAAACGTTAGATACTATGTGGAAGGAATAATGCATCAATAAATAATGCTACTTACAGGAGGAGAGGCAAAATGACAAGATGGAGAGCTGCCACAAGAACTACCGGACACAGAACCAGGGCACGTGGGCACAGGCACAGGGCAAGCTGTAGATAGAATCAACCTAATCCATAAGTACATTCCAAGACAGTTCTATATTCGAATATCTAATTGATTAAATGTATTTAAAGCACTCTCATTATTCAGCTGCACCGTAACTTCTGCAGGGCAAGATAAAGCGACAACCTTGACAGAGCAAATACAATTTCCATAACATAAAGCTTACGTCTCCCTTGAAGTCATTTACAAAGGGTTAAAGGGAAGGTTGAACAAAACTGAGAGTTGCTGGATGATAATAACCACCAACCAGTTTTTCCTTGCAACAGAGAACCACCACTCTGCTCATGAAAGTAAACTTTACTGCAAAATAAGCCCTTTGCCACCTTCTATCTCTATAATTCTGTTATCAGTTTTATTTTATAATCTTGCATAGGTCATCTACTTTAAGTAAAGTGAGAATGGTAATTAATATTAGCAGCAGAAGCTCGACTTTAAATGTTTGATTAACTTCCCAGGGTCATCGACAATTCACTCATCCAATTTCTTTTATGCTTTAGATACAGATATCAAAGTTCCCATGCAGGAGAGTAACCTCTTAAGATTGTTGTGGTTTTAGATTTCAAAACCTGACCAACTCCCATTCACGTAGTGCCCATATCAACTGCCCTAATTTTATTGGCTGAAAAAACAAAGTTCAATTAAACCTTATTAACCAGTGAAATATACGAGTCAACAGAAAACACAATAAATAAATAAATAGCCATCAATAAAAAACTGGCAAAAGCCCCAAATATCATTCCTGACTAATCTCTCATACACATACATACTATTGATGTCACCAGTGGTATATTCCATCTATATCCAATTATTATCACCCAACAAATTACCCCCTTCCTCCATCCAAAGAGAATCTCACAGAACAGCCTGGTCAGTGTCAAGACAAGGGGCTGCCTTTGAATGATTGCTATTGATCACAAATGATGAAGCAGCAATGTGAGAGGTATGAAGTTACAACATATAATCCATGCACTTGGATATAAATCAGTTAAAAGGGTTGAAGGATAATGTTATCTGGGATAAACTCAATAGCCATTTCAGATTGAGACACAAAGTTCAATCAATACAAGCTACTAATTTTCATTGAAACAAAATGAAAGAATGTCCATATGTGCAAGAGCTCCACAAGAGACCAAGACTTATTCTTGCAGGCACTAATTATCTCTACGGGACTCCAGGCATTTCCTTTGGGAGGGAGATAATAAGATGTTTGAGGCCCAGTCTCATTCTCTATTGCAAAGTACAATTTATGACAAGGATCACTAAATGGTAGAATTATCTGCCCTTTTGACCAGAGGTCAAAACAGTGATTTTTCCCCCTAAAAGTACAGTAAAAGCTGCTAACAATTTTTCATAAATGAAATAAGACTTACATTTTTTGACTGATGATGCCTGATCCATGAAAGGATGGTTAAAGAACGTTTCTACAAAACAAAATTTCAGTTTGTGTCAACATTCATTCTTTGATGTCCTGTAATTTTAGAAGTTTAGAGCTGCCGCTCATTCTCGTGAGCAGATTTCAGTGAACCAATACTGCAAGCTGCAAATGTGTACTTAAACATTTGGCTTAAGGGTGTTGCAAAAAGATTTATTTTCCAATGAAACATTGGAATTTAAACTTGTCCTTCTATACTTTCAGATACCAATGCATATCTATGTCATCTTTACAGCACAACAGCTAGTTAGGATTAAGGAATAAAGTTCAAAGTAAATTTGTACTATATAGAAATTGAAAGAACTTCCATGTGAACTACCAAATTAGTCTCAAATAATAATGTTGCTTTCTATAAGTCAAAGTCTCCAGTTATCAATCTTGGAGCTTAGTCTCAATATTGGATATTGGTAATATTGGAGACTTGATAACTAGTGACATTGACTCATAGAAAGCAATATCATTATTTGTGCAGGCAGGTTCCCTCTGCGCAGTGCCCAATTTTGCCTGCAAATGAGTTGACATACATGCAGTTAAGTGTCCAGGTGGGTTTATCGTATCTCAAGAAAAAGACCGTGAATGTGGGTGAAAAACTGTTTCTTCCTAACAAATATGTAAATCATAAGGATGGCATATAAGCTCTAATTGGTCAGTATGTTGCACAATAGGTGCTATATTTAAGTAGCACCTTTAATGTTGCAACAAATTCAAGCTGTTCTATCCTCCTTTAAGATGGTCCTCAACAACTACCCCATTGATCAACTTTTTGTTTTCCTGTCCTAAAATCTGCTTAAGTGGTCTGGTGTCAAATTTTGCTCCACAATGTTCCTTTGGGAAGCTTTACTAAACTAAAAAATGCTTATTAACGAAGTTTCAGACAACAGGTGGCCTCTAAAGTCTTCAAAGGAGTTGGAGAAGCTGAGAAGCTTAGGGAGGGAATACCAGAGCTTGTAGTTTAGACAGCTGATGGCATGGTCTCCACGGTGAGGTGAAGACAACTGAAGATGAAGAAGCCCAGAACTGCGGGAACTCAAAGACCTTGGAGGATTGTAAAGTTGGAGAAGATAATAGATAGAAAGAGTTTTAAGATCGAGGAGAAGTTTGAAAACGAAGTTGAGAATATTAAATTGAAGACATCAATAGACCAAGAATGATCAGTGAACTAACTTGGCCTGAGTTGCAATAAGGGTGGCAGAGCTTTGAACGAGTTCAAATTTACAGAAGGCACAAGTTAGAAGACCTTTAGGAGGAATTGGCATAGTTGAGTCTACACATAACAATGGTATAAATGAGGGCTTCAACATCAGATGAGCTGAAGTCACTATTATGGATTGGAAGCAGGTAGTTTTTAACAATGGAAGACGCAAGGACAAAATACAGAAACTGACAAATTGACGAGATCTGGCGAATCCAAAACACTACAGCTATAATAATACATGAATAAAGTGGAAACTAACAACTCACCAAAATCCATTCTGTCCTTCTGGTTTCTCTGAAGCAAGCCGAGTAGTAGCCCACCCAGATGAGTAGAAGTTTCACCAGGGATACTATTACCAATAGAAAACAAACAGAAGAAATAATACAAGACCAGATTTTTAAAAAATGATCAAGCATGGGGAGGCTTTAATATAAGATCAGGTATCTTTATTAGTCACATGTACATTGAAACACACAGTGAAATGCATCTTTTGCGTAGAGTGTTCTGGGGGCAGCCCGCAAGTGTCGCTACGCTTCTGGTGCCAGCATAGCATGCCCACAACTTCCTAACCCGTACGGCTTTGGAACGTGGGAGGAAACTGGAGCACCCGTAGGAAACCCACGCAGACATGGGGAGAACATACAAACTCCTTACAGACAACGGCCGGAATTGAACCCAGGTTGCTGACGCTGTAATAGCATTACGCTAACTGCTACACTACCATGCCTGCCCTATCTATAGTAGTGGGGCAAACTAATGCTCTAATTGAAGCTCACCACACCACATACCTGGATAATAATTATTGATTATTTGCACTATCAAGTCTTCAGAATGGACATTAGCACATGCAACTATTCAATATTCTCCAGTTAAATGGATCATTAAAGGCTGATGGGAGTGAATCATCTGCTCTTGGATTTAATAGTTTATGTAGAGTACAGGAAGTCTGGTTTTACAGCAAAGAACTGAACACAATTTCTTTCAAATTAACAAACTCACTTCAAAAGACTTTAAGGGTGGATGATATGAGAAACTGGAAAAACAAGTGTTGCAGCATGGAACATGCTTTTCAGATGAAGGTTAGGGCACAATACTGAAGCTGTAGGAGAGCTTACAGTCTGCCTGTTCAATAACGACGACGTCGTAAATGGAAGTCCATTGGAGTTAGAGAATTGGATGTTCAAAGTAGTAGTTTGCACAAAAAGGATAATAAATCAAAGGGTAAATGACAACAGTATAATGCTTATCAGTGAATAAACGAGAAGGCAATTCCGAATTCATTGATTAGTGATCAAAATAGCCACAACCTCTGAAAATATGGACACCAGAAATTCTGCCACATATATGTAGATTAATGCATGATCTTTCACTTTTGACTGCTTTATAACGAACATGTGGAATTATGGCCCACAGTTTTATTGTAATAACCACAAAACTATTGGTTTCCCCATCACTGCAACAATTGCTGGAGTGTCATATGCCAGATTAAGTGTAGAAAACCAAAGGTCATGGTCAGTGATTTCCAACTGATACACATGGTAACTGTTGTGAAGCCTTCTCCAGTGTAATACTGAGAAATCAGCAAACTGAGTAATTTCACATATTTACATATTCCTTTTGTAAAATACACGGAAAGGGTTGTGTTGTGTGTATATACTAAATGTTTCAAAGTTAATATTTTACCTTAAAATATATATTTCTTGCAAAAAGTCTTTACTGCAACTGCTACCAGTCTTGTGTTTGGCATTCTGTAAAATGTTTAAACTATTTTAAAAACGCACTTGCTTGATCACAGTCAATGAAAAATTTTCAGTACGACTAGATGTCCAGCCAGCTTGCTGACTTCAATGCTGCTTATTGTTGGGATACCTATGAACTGAATCCTCACAGCATCAGGCATCAACTACAGGTGATTGCTAGATCTGTGTTGGAAGGATTTCTCAAGGTCAGTGGTGAGCACTGGCGATTTGCAACCGGATACAAAATCCAGATCAATACTTTCTGTTCATTCAGGTTCTGTGAACAATCCTGCAGATAATTCTTCTAAAACCACTGACAGAAAATTGTTCAATGTCTCATTGTTAAAACAAAACCAGAGCTGAGGCCATATATTTTCCAAATTGCCCTATTCTATGATGTACAACTTGTACTGCTCTCTATTTGCACTTGTGGGAAAAGAAGATTGCATCTCACTAGCACCTGGGTTAAATTTCTTTTTTTAAGCTACTTTTAGAGGAAAGGTAAAGTAGGCAGCCACTCACTTGGGGACCAGACTCTTGTTCTTCTCATAGAAGAGCCTTAAATCCTGTGGGCTGTTTGCCTGCAAGAAAGAGATTTAAATTTCAGAAATAAATTCTGACTTAATTATTCAGGAGGGCAATACCATGAAGAAACTGACCTGCTGATTGTTATATTGCCAGATATTTCCAATTCTATATTCTAAAACACTGATCAGTTGAACAAACATTGCACAGGTAGCTACATTCATTAACTTGGATACATGACCCACTTCTGATGTCATAATAAGCTTATGTTAATTAGCTTTATCCTGAAGAAGTGTGCAAAAATTTTTAAAAGTTCATTATTTTTCTTTCTTCTCTTTTCCTGTGCACATGGCGATTTCAAAAATTGATACAATGTATGTAAAGCATTTTGATTCGTCCCATGAGATATAAAATGTTCCATTCCAGCTACCACCCATCAGGATAGTATCTGTACCTGCACCCCAACCCACCTCACTAACCCCAGTATTTCTCCTGCTACTTCTACTACTTGCATTTCTCACTCCCTGAGAATATGTGCATCCCATCAGGGAGGTGCTCAACTCGTGTCAGTATTTTGCAATTAATGAAATCCATGAGCAAGCCTTACTGCCAAAAACTTGAGATTAATTTGCTTAATTGCAAAATGGTAACAGTCACATTTAGTTTAATGTTTACCAGTTGCACTGTAGTGACCCATTTCTCTCAGCCATAGCCTTGTGCAATATGATAGTCACTTTTAAAAATTATTAAATAACATTTTTACACACTTGTATATTTTTTCTTTCTCCATGTATACAGATATGAAAGGTTGTCCAATTTCCAGTGTCCCCAAAATATCTGCCAGATAATGGGATTTCTAGATTACCAGGCCACTTAAAAACTGTCCAGATCAGTTAAAAGGTATAACCCATTAAAGTATCTTCTTCTCAATGTCTACCTGGAAAGGAGGCTTGCCAACAAGGCACTGAAATATCACAGTGCCTATACTCCAGAGGTCTGCCTTGGCATCATAGTGTTGTGACATGATAACCTCAGGCGCCTGAAACAAAAAAAGATTACCAATAGTACCAAAGAAGCACGAGTTCTTAAACCTTATTATAGTTCCCAACTTAACTTCAATTATGGATTCCAATAAACTCCCAAAAAAAACTTGCCAATCTAAAATTACTTTCATGTCACCAATACATAATTAATAAAATGTTCTTCATGTTGAAGGATTCACATAGATTTCTCTTTCATTTTCTTATCATCAGTTCCACCTTGCATCATCACGTGCTTATCGGAGAAAAAGATTCTTCCATCATTCTCCAGATTCTGGAACAGTCCCGATAGATCCGAAGTTAGAAAATGTAGCACTGCTTTTCAAGAAAGTAGAGAAGGGGAAAGCAGGGATCTGTTTACAAGTTTACCTGATTTTAGTTGGCAATATGCTGGAACCTATTAAGGATATAACACTGAGGAAAATCATATCACTATCTCAAACAAGAGGAAGTTGTGGTTTACAAGTCTAAGAGTTTTTTTTAAGAATGTAATTCAGACAGAAGATAAATTGGAACTAATGAATGTTCTGTTCCTGGAATTTAAAAGACATTAGGTATCTCACAAAAGACTTTATTACACAAAATAGAGTAAAATATTAAAAGGAAAGAGAGATTGGTTGAAGAACAGAGAGGGGAATACAATAGTCTTATTCACACTGGCAAGCTGTTACTAAGGCCCTCATTACTTCAGAATCTAAATTAATCACTTAAATGCAAAGTTTGCTGATGATACAAAGCCTGGTGCCAAAATAAGTTGTGAGGAGCAAGCAAAGAGACTGCAAAGAGGCACAGGCATGTTAAGCAAGTGGGCAAAAAAAAAATGGCAGATGGAGTATAAAGTTGTAAAACATGAGGTTAGGAACATTAGAAAACAGATTTTAAAATAAAGGAATTAAATAGGAAATGTGGGTGTGCATAGAGATCTACATATGCTGTTTCATGATCTGCATAAAGTAATCATACAAGTAAACAAAAAGCAAATACAACTCAGCCCACCAGAATGGATTGGGGTTCGGCACTTTTTCCTTAAACAGAGACCCAACCAGTTCCCTTTCACTACCGTGCTCAGTCTGGCTGAACTTGTTCTCACAATGAAAACTTAACCCTTTAATTCCTGCTCATTTCCTCTGGATAAAAGGGGTAGCTAAGAAGCCTGCAGGGTTCAAACTGTTACTTTATGGGATATGTGGACCATTCCTTGTATCAGCCCCACTCAGGCCCCCCACCCTCACCTCTTTTTCAGGAATATCGATGACCATATCAGTGCCGCTTTCTCCCCCCACACAGAACTTGAATGGTTCATCACCTTGTGATCACGGCATTAATTATTGATGTGGAAGAGTCTTTTAAATTTCTACAACAGTGCTCTCACTTTCCAACTCTTCCCTCCACTTTAGTGACTTCTTTATTTCCATTTTGGGGCTATGATGTGACCAACATCCACTGCAAACTCTCAGACTCCTACAGCTAAACGAATGCACATCCTCCCAGGCTGTCTTCTGTGAGGACTCCATTCTGTTACCCAAGTTTCTCCAGTTCCATCCTATTTATTCTGACAAAGCCACCTTCCACACCAGTCACAATAAGTTCTCAAATGTAGTTTCCCCTCCACTATATTTGACTGTTCTTTTTATTCCATTCATTCCATTCCCTGCAACGCCACTCTTGCCTCCTCTCTGCTTATCATGCAAGGTTTGGTTGCCCATTATTCTCACCTTCCAACATACTAACCTACATATTCAATGGATCACCCTCTGTAAATTAACAAGAACTTCAATGTAATGCCACCACCAGCCTCTACACTTCCAGCATTCTGAAGGGATTGTTTCCCGACCTGGGGTCCCTCTGTTACACTATTCCATCTCTACTCAGCTGCATCCTCCAATGCTACTACAGCAATTGCAACATCTTCTCCTTTTACTTGTACTTCTTCTAATTTAGTATTCTTCATTTGGTGCTCACAATACAGGCTCCTCTCCATTGAGGAAACCAGATGCAGATTGGGTGACTGTTGGCAGAACACCTTCATTCTGAATGCAAGTCTTATCCAGCTGCCTGTCACTTCAATTCTACAACCCACCCTGACCTCCTATACTCTTGCCAACAAAGCTCAATGTAGGCTCCAGGAACAACAGCTTGTGTTTTGATTAGGTTTATCATAACCTTCCAGATTTGCTGAATTCAACAGAAATACAGAAAGATTAAGAAACAAGGTTAGAAACAAGATTCTAACCTTGTTTCTTAATCTTTCTTCATTTCTAATGAAAGATCAGTCATCAAAACATTAACTCATTCTCTTGCTACAGATGACGTCTGAGCTGCTAAGTACTGCCAGCACTTTTTATATTTATTTCAAATAGCACATTATACCTCCCTTCAAGGTAGTCTTGCTCTAATTTCATAGACACGAGACCACAGCTAGTACTACCAAGTGCAAATTCAATTTCCAAATCAAACCTCTGCCTTCAAGTCGATGCAGCATAGATTCAATGGATTGATTCCAGAGCTGAGTGGGTTAATCTAGGAGGAGCAGTTGAGCAGGGTTGACTTATATTCACTTGGGTTTAGAAAGCTGAGAGATCCACCCAAGTCTTTCAAGATTGTAAGAAATACTGACAGGATAAATGCCCAGTTTATTCAGGCTGGAGAATCTGCAGTAATCACAGGTCAGCCATTCAGGACAGGGACGAGGCAACATTTCTTTACTCAGGGTGTTGTAATTCTTTAGAATTCCATCCCAAAGGTCTGTGAATATTCAGTTGCCGAGTACATTCAAGGCTAATTGATTCCCTCATGTCCAAAAATATATCAAGGTATTTGAAGATCAGTGAGAAAAATGAACCCGAGGCACAGGATTAGCCATAATCTTATTGAATGGAAGAGCAACACCAAAAAGCCATATGGTTTACTCCTGTTGCTTTTTCATATGTTCAATAAGTGGCCAGGTTCACCTGCAATAAACTGGCCAATTCATACACTCAACACTTTCGTCATTTTTATAATTCCCTACTGCCCAAGAGAAACATTACATAAGATTTGCTTCAATGAATAATCTTCTGGACTATATCATGATGCTTAACTCACAGTAGACCCTGAACAATATGAGCAAGGATATGCAAGGAGTGCATTAACAATTTCTTACAGATTCCTTGCCACCTAAAGGGGATGGGAAGGTTGGATAATATATGCAAGCACAGCACAGAATTGCTCAATCATAAATACAGATTGTTGTGAAAATGTCACATATCTCATGTAGCAATCTCCACCCACTTAGAAGAAAACAAACAGATTCTTCACTCACCATGTACATGGGAGAACCACAGAGTGTGGCAGCCATCATGTTACTCTGTAAATATCGGGCAAAGCCAAAATCAGCTGCAGAGAAATATAAAGAAATGTACTGCAACATTTAAAATAATTTGTGCAACTTTATTTCAACAATACCTTATTAAAAACAAATCTGAATGAAAGACATGCAGTTGTATAGAATCTCATTATGTCTTAATACCCTTCACATACAGCAAATTATTTTGAAGTGCAGCGACTTATGCATTCACCTTTAATAACAAACTTTTAAAAGACAGTTGGACAGGTACATGGACAGGAAAGGTTTAGAAGGATATGGGCTAAATGCGGGCAAATGGGACTACTTGGATTGGTATCTTAGTTGGCACAGACCAGTTGGGCTGAAGGGCCCGTTTCCATGCTGTATGACTCCATGACCTGTGGCAGTCATTGGGCACATAGCTTAAAGAAGCCTCGATATACAGTGATCGGCAATGAGGAAGTTCTGAAACAAAGCATACTGTAACAGTTGTCACCAAAACAGTGATAACTGAGGAACAGCAATACCATAAGGTGGTATTTCAAAAGAAAAACATCTGCGCAATAGGGCTTTTTCAGGAACTGAAGATGTCAGTATTCAAGAAACTGCAATAAAAGATGCACTTTCTTAAATGTAATGCAAGTATAAGCATAATTAGAATGGATGTAGAATGGCTGGACTGTTACAAGCATATCAGTTTAGTTAATACTATACACCTGCACTTCAAAAAGGATAGGAATATGATCAAATACACAAAAAGGATATAAAGAAGATCTCTACCACAGTTTGTAAAATGAAGGAACAACATTATACATTTAAAACAGCTTAGTTCAAAACTGTTCAGAAGCCATTACCCTTTCAAGAAATCAGTCCTGACAAATGCCAGAAAATAAACACCATCAAGCCAGATAAAAAAAAAATGAATTTGAATAAAAACAGAAAATACTGAATATGCAAAACCAGTTCAACAGCTTCCAACAGGATAAGTGAGTCTCTTTAGCAACTGTGTTTAAACTGAACCTTGAATTAGGGTTCTGTTTACCACATGATTGCCATAACTGGAGCATGACATTGCTTACTGCTGGATGAGTGTGTTCTTTCCATCGGGGTGTTTATACCCCCAACAAATTCATACTTGTCTTTTAGCAAAAGTTGTAAATAACACGTGCTTGGAATCGCTCAGCCCTGTACATGAATTCTTGGAACATTCCATTAGAATGTCTGGTGTAGCAAAGAATAATAAAAATGTTTGTGCCAACTTCTCAGAGAGAGTAGTCTTGGATTAAATTCTTACACCACTTGCATTAACTAGTTTCAAAACATTTGTTCTTATTTTGTGATTTTTTTGGAAATTATCCAATTGTCCTTACTGCTAATGGGGGCCAGCGACCCTGCATTAGCAACTTTTCCAAAAACCATTTGCCGTGAGTGAGAGCCTGGACAGCAAATGTTACAAAGTTGTTGGACTAGCATACCCAGGCAGTCCTGCTAGTCACTAGATAATCCAAATGCTTTCCAGCAAAAGTCACTGACCACCAAACGGGCGCAAGGTTCCAGTCTATTCTTTCTCATTCATGGGCCAGGAGTATTGAGGCAAACTGTGGCACCTCACTGCTACTAGAACCAATTTCTTTCCAAAGCGCTTCATGGCATTTGAGATACACTGCAAGATGCTTTTTAAAAAACACACCTTTAACTCAATGTCAGCAGCAAACTCAGGATTTTGACAGTACATCTCTAGATTCTAGTTTCACCCAAGGCTAGAATTGCAAGTACATTTGACCCTCAAATCTAATAATTCTGCCTGTGCAACCCACACAATTCAGTACAGTTTGATTCCATATTCCTTGTTAGTTGTTTAGTCCTATTCAAAGTTTGGAAGGTCTGTCCCTCATTAGTGGATAAAAATCCAAGCATAGCACCACAACTAGTCGCAATCGGAGGTTAAAAAAAGTGCAAGATTCAAGGTAACATGATGATTTCCAACAGCTCAACACTTCTGGAGAAAAAAATTGGAACATTCTTGTGCAAAACTGTTAAGGAACCATTCAAAATATTCTGCTTAAACATACACAACCAGGACAGAGTAATGTCCAATCCAGGTACTGTGAAACATCCTTTACACAAAACTATTTGGCAAAAGACAACAATCTTTTAACTTTACCTATTTTGACACGAATGCCATTCATATTAGATTTTTTCCGGCTAACATAAGAAAGTAGAATATTCTGTGGTTTCAAATCACGATGGATTATTCCCTTGTTGTGAAGTATTCGCATCGCAGCTGCAATCTGCTGGAGGAAGATTCTAATTGTGTCTTCACTAAGTGTTCCTTTGACTATTTAAAATAAAAAAAAGTTTTAATACAAAGTACTGAGTTCTCATAAAATCTGTTATTGAAGACAGTGTGTGACTTCAGTGCCACTTACAGAAGTGTAAACACTTAACCAACTGAAACAAATAGAAGTCTCAAAAGGAACAAAAAACTCCAATTGTCAGAAATCTAAAAATAAAATGAGCGATACTCAGGTCAGCCATCACCCATTGAAAGATCAGAATGTTAATGTTTTCAGTGGGAACAACTTGTCACAATAGACTCAATGATGGGGACAAATCTGAAACATTAACTCTCGTATTCCTTTCATATGTGCTGCATGACTTGTTCAATGTTTCCAACATTTTCACACACCCTGTGTAATTTGCAGCAAGTCGTGTGCTTAATGCATGGCAGGACTGAAGATGTGTTTCCCATTCTGCAGGATATGCTACCGATAGAAAGGAGTATGCAAAATTATACAGACGACATCTTTACCTCTACAGAATGATGCATGATATACAGTTCAACTTCTTAACCCCAAAGCAAATGCATTCATATTAACGGCAAAATAATCTGTCCTAATAATTATGCAATTTTGATTAATGCACAGGATCAGTTGTGAAGAGGAAGGTAAATCCAGTGAAGATGTTACTTTCTAGTTCAAGATTTGGGGAAAATTGAACATCATGTTTTAGTTACTCTGTTGTCACTTTATTTCAACAGCTTAGATTCATTAAAGAGTAAGTGTACTCCAGTGTCATGGCATTTGTTTTCCCAATATTGTGACTAAAACACAAATAAAATTCATAAAAAGTTCTCAAGAGTACTTTGCTAATAACATTATATTTCAGATTAATTTATAGATCATATGTTCTAACCTACTAACTCTGGCATAAGGTGAATTTAGTGTACAACTGACTCCAAGTTGAATTCGCCCGATGTAGGTGACCTCTACTTTCTCCCAGGGAAGTTAGGGAACAGTGCTGAATCTTGACACCAATGGTGTCAGAGGATAAACAGAACCCGGATTTATAAACAAAACTAAATTACAAATGGGAAACCGAAATCAGGAGCAAAATCAAGAGTTTTTATTAATAATACTGAAAATGCTACATTTCAAACTCACTGACCCTCCCCCAATGTTCTCAAGTTTTTAATGTCAGTTTCAAAATTTCATTATACAAGCATTTGTACAAACAGGACAATGTTGAATTTATTATTGGCACTTTGATGAGATCAGCAGTCATCATTGAATCACAGTTTAGAACAGTAATTCTTTGAACACCACCCAGAGAAAGGAACTAATACATAACCACTTACAATCAAAAACGTTTCAACTTACCTTGCAGATAATCTGCCAGGTCACCGCCATTGCAGTACTAAAGGAGAATTAAAAAATGAAGTCAAAACAATATATTCAAGCCACTATTCTTCAGGAACTTAAAATTAAAATACCATTTATTATTGACACAATGAAAAATATTGCTTTAATTTATACTTTTCTCTTTCACTTCTACCCAAGAGAATGAAGTTAACAATTACAGAGTTTTTTCTAATTTCACTGATCACAATAATCTATCCAGAATCTATCTCTGAAATAACACAGGTAGTGGAGTCTCTGAATACTCAGCATGTTGCATCATGCCTTCTGGACCAAATAATAAATACCCCAGTTGCATGGCAAGAATGAATGCATCTTATGGAAGATAGAGAACAAAAAGTGACCACAGTTAAAGGCAGATCAAATCCCCATTTTCATCTTGCCAGTTAAAGGTATCATTAAATGAATACATATGAATAGTTTTAGGTTGGAAAATATTTTCCAATTCTAAATACTGCTGTACTTAAAAGCAAAACCCTGCAGATGCTGGAAATCAGAAATAAAAACAAAAAATGTTAGAAATATTCAGCAGCTCAGGTTGCACAGGTGGAGAGAGAAAAACAATGTTAACACTTCAGGTCAACGACCATTGATAAGAACCATTCTTCTGAATGGTCATCGAGATTGAGACACGGCCCTGTTTCACTCTCCACAGATGCTGCCTGACCTGCTCTGTATTTTCAGCAATTTCATTGTATTTAAGATTAGTATCAATACAATGGAATAAAATCATGTTCAAAATACAGAGACTTGAAAAGATTCTGCATATTTACATGGATTACCTGAATGGCAGAGCAAACAAAATCTAGCTCCCTAGAAGGGCTTAAAAAACAGCAGTGTATAACAATCCATTAGGTGAAACTCTACTTTCCTTCAGCACTACCCTAAATGGAATTAATAAGGCTGCCTGAGGGAACACTTGAGGCAACATGGAGTGGCAATAGGCTATGGGTTTAGGAAATACCTTAAAAAATTTTGCATTGACCATACTAATGAAAGGAAAAGAAGTTGCTGAGATATTCAAAATTCATGTTGGCCATTGTCATGATTAATAGCCTTTGAATTATTGCATGCAATTCTTAACCATTTTTTTGCTGGTTTAAAATGGATTGGTATATTTCCAAATTACTTCAAAGCTAAGTTGTGCGAGTTTGCAAACCAGTAAGAATCTTTCAATTTTCTCCTCCATTTGAAAGCAAGCAAGTGTCCTGCATCCAGGCCCATGTGGTTTCCCTCCTCTGACTTTGCAGTTGTTAACAGGATTTACTTGCAATGTGGTGGGCATCGAAGACTGAGTGTCAAGGGAGGAATTCATTCTCTCTCTGATAAGGAATTGCAAATTAGTGCACCAATCATCATGGTGCATTGTGTTATAGTTGGCGACATTACAGGTATTGGGTAATTAACGGGCTAATCCTGAAAATTTGAATTGCATGGTTAAAATAAGTAACTAAACCAGATGACCAAAACTAATATACCAACAAAAACATCTGACTGCTTTGCTCATCAGATAGATGAGTGTGTGGATTATATGTTTTTGGGTTTCACAATTACGAGAGAGCTATATGGACAATTATAAAATTGTGCATGGCACTTCAGACTGTTCCATTGTGCTGCAATGAAAAATTTATAGCCATCAAAGTAATTCTTTAGGCTTACCTCCATCACCAAATGAACAGAGTTTGGAGTCTCCTGAAATGGAAAAAAAAAGTATGCAATTATGACTTCGGTTGCAGTTCTTTCCCCTTGATGGGGTGGAAAATACTTACACCTGAACATGTTGCAGAGGAACAAATGCTACAGAAAAACAGCTTACTTCAGCTGATTAAATACGTTAAACCACACACAGCTGAGCACTACTAAGCCAACTCCACAACACTTCCGAAGAATAACTGTTTGTATTAAGACCCAATAACAATATTGAGCAAGGATTTGTTCTGGCATTTGTTACTTGGACTTGCCCTTGCACATTTAGATTTTAAACTTTTCACAAAGCAAGTTGCTGAAAGGGCCAATTGATAATAGCTGCTAACTTTGCCAAATGCATGTCCCAGACTGTCCCATTTGCTGTTCATTGTATTATTGCCTCCCTTAATTCTAACACGAGACACCAATCTTTCAGTCATTGTGCTCTCAGGAATTTTAACACCAAACTATTTCAATTTAGCTATTTTCCTTTGCTGCCTACAAAACTCTAAACAATCACTTTTACTTAGTCTTTGTTCTTTTATTTCACATCCTCTCCTTTGAACTACCCCCTACCATTCCCCTCTTTATGTGTTCATTTCTTTGACTAACAAGTACTTGTTTTGTTCAAATGTTCTTTTTCAGGAACTCTGTGAAAAGTATCAAAATACATTGTGGCGGACTCTATGGCTCAAACTACCCAATCAAATACAAACAACAGACTGTATGACGATACAATCAGAATGGTTATTACTTAAATGCTTGCTTCAGGCAAATTAATGCAAATACTTTAAACAGCAGCTGTAAAATCAAATTAAAGAGTTATCACAAATTTTTGTTTCAACTGAGAACTATTCACATCTATGCCATTTTGCTCATCACCTTTTCTATTAGTCTGTAAATAAATGCAGTGATAAAAGACCCTAGAAAGAGTAGAAATTCAGGACTGTATCATAGCACTGCAAACTGCAAGCTCGCATAGTTCCTCAACCATGTCTCCTGGGTCAGCACCAGAAAAAAAGTGTGATTGTTGCTCAGTGAATCCTTTTTCTGGAAACAGGAAAAAAATATAACCCAACAATCTTAAACAGTTAAATGCTGAAAAAAAATCTCCAATATTTAACTAGAACAACAATTCATTCTGGGCAGTATGAATTTTTGCAACTGCAAACAATTCTTATTGTGTTCAGACTTGGGGTATGGATAGGAAAATATTGTTTTCATTTGTTTGTGGTAAGAACAAACTAAATCACAAAGTAGTCAATTTAATTTCTGTATATCTAACCTCTCTGTAAAGTTAAATACTATTAAATTTGTTATGAAATTTGGTCATATTTAGAATTCTTGCAAAACAAGAGCAGAATTTTTTCTTCTGTTTACAAGCATTAATGGTCTGCAGTAGAACCTCACTCAGAGAAGTGGGCAAAATACCAAAAACCAGCAGCTGGCAACCAACTATAAATATTCCCAGTGTGTGCACACATGATTAGTCACATGGTAGAAAGTACAAAGTTCTTCCTAGTATTGAAACTAAATCCATTCACATCAAGTACCAGCAAGTAGAACACCCAAGTTATTTATCTATATTATGTCTCATTTTGAAGTCTGCATCCTTAATTTTAATTCCTATACAGGCAAACCTGCTAATGAATCTGTAAGAAACAAATAAACAAAACACCTAAGCCAATGCTTTTCTAGTTAAATTACTGAACAGATTAAGCCAAAACAAAACGTATTGCTCCACATTGGCCCAGATGAATGAAGTTCTAACACTCTTGCTCAATAACACCTACCACCCTAAACATTTATTCTCTCCACCATTCATGCATGATGGCTGCAGTCTGTCCCATCTCCTAAATACATAACAGTTACTTGCTTGGGTTACTCCACAGCACTACCCAAACCCTTGACTTTTACCGCCAAGGACAAGGGCTTCAAGTGCAAGGGAACACCATCAGCACATTCCCATTCCTTCATTGTTGCTAGGTCTAAACCCGTGGAGCTCTTCACCCCTCCCCCCCCCCACCCCTGAGGCAGTAGCTCACCATCACCTTCTCATGGGCAATTACGGAATGGGCAGTGAATGACACCTTTGCCAATGATACCAAGATCACCAAAAATGAATAAATGAAAGACTCTGATCATATCAAAGTTCAGGAATAAAACAAAACCATAAATGTCAAGCTGGATAAGGAATGACTCAGAGAAACATGATTTCAATGGAGTACTCCAGAATCTGGTGCCATTGTCAGACACCAATCATTGGACATTACTGCAGAATTTTCCTCAGGGAAGCTTTGTCAAACCAACATCCTTCAGTTATTTCATCAATGACATTTCCTCCATCGTAAGTCCAGCAGGAAAGTTGAGTGACTGATATTTCTAGAAGTAAATCAATTTAATTTATAACAGATTAATGTTACTCGATAATGGAACTGCATTCTAATATACATCTAAACTGGGTCTGACATCTAACAGCATATAACATCATCATGCACAAGCCAGGTAATGATTGCATCTTTTCCCTGGCTTTGAATAAAATAACCATCATCAAATCTTCATCCAACAACATCTTGGAGATTATCCACATCCAGAAGCTTAAACATACCAGTCTTATAAATACTGTAGCCACAAAAGTATGGCAGAGGTTAGGTACTCTGTAACAAGCAGCACAACCCTGGCCCCTGACAACTTACTGATCTTCTCTAGCTCTCATTAGGAATGTGCTGGAATACTCCCCACTTCCCTAAAAGATGCAGTTGCAAAAACAGAAGCAACTTGATGCCATCCTGGATCTAGCAATTGGCTACATTCAATATCCGATCCAATATCTAACCCCCTTCCTCAACTTACCAGGTCACAATACATGCAACTTGCATAATGAATTCAACCAACTCTCTGATTACTTTGAGAACTCTCCAGCTATCTCAACCACAAATAAAGGGAGAAAAAAAACAGAAATAAAGAGGTAACACCAATAAGCTGACATCGTAACACACCATAGACTGCTATCCTTTTGTACTTGGAGGTTGAATGTCCTGAAATTCTTTACCCAATACATTTGTGGAGACAAAGAATCTAGTATTTCAAGGAGAAAATGTACCACAATCTGTTCACTAACCATAAGTGCATCCTGGTCATACCATTGAATTCAGAAAGTCTGTGTATGGATTAACAGGGATCAAACATTCGATATACCCCCCCCCCCCATAACCAATATTCAAAAATGGTAACTTCCAGGTGCAATTTAATGACTTTACTCCAACTGTTGAAAGCTTGTATTCATTCCAATCCTCATCTTGCTGAGCTCCCTTCAGCCAGTCTATTCAAGACACAGCTGCTTGGATCACATTCTAAGCATGCATGCCATTATACTCATCCTCTACGTGGGCAACACTGGTGCAGCAAAAAGTGTTGGTGCCTTGCATCTTCAGCCAGGTTCGATCCAGGCCTCAGGGGCTGTCAGTGTGGAGATAGTATTCCCTAGGACCACATGGTGCTCTAGTGCCCCAGATGCTCTAGTTTCTGCTCACATCCCCAATACGTGCTGCTTGGTAGGTTAATTGGTTACTGTCAACCATCCCTAGTGTAGGTAGGTGGTAGCAGAATCAGGATGGAATTAATGGGCAAATGAAAAAGAATGAATTACAGGGAAATAAATGAGGTGATGGCATTGACTGAATTGTTCTAGGAGCTGGCATAGACTTGATAGATTGAATGGCCTCCTGTACTGTATGAGAGTACAGGACCTACTAAGGCTCCTTCTCTTAAATTTAGAATTCTCATTCAAAGTTATATCTGGACTGCTCAACCTTAACATGCAACGTTCTCGAAACCCCTCTTGTAAGTTAACTCTTTTATCTTTCAACTCTACTGTTAGAGATCACCAGAATGACAAAATGAATTGGAGGCCTAATTAAAAATTCCTGATAATTATTGTGCCAAATGCGCAGATGTTAAACTTTTTTGAGAGACATTTATACATGCTAAATAGGGGAAACCAAAATACTGTCGTATTCTTTAGTTAGATGTCCTGAACTATTTCTACTAGCATCCAAACATCTGCTAGAACTCCACAAATCAGCTGCCAAGTAACTGTAAGTTACCAACAAGAATAACCGATCAATTAATTTGCTTCTTTTCATCCTTCTACTGTTTCATGATTAGACTGATTGCAATACATTCTGGTCCATATATTTTGTGCTGAAATGTGCTGAAGAATGATCCCACTGGATCATCAGTTTCATTCATCCAAGGTTTTCATGCACATCACAACATTTATCAACTACACTTTTCCATATTACTAAACATTTTTGCAATGTCAAACTAGAAGAACATTAGAATAATGCCATCCAATCACCCTTGGAGAAATTGGTTGCCAGCAATCTTGCAGCACTTCCATCAGCATCAAAACTGGGGTCTAAGCTAATGTAGGAGAACAAATGTAGCAATAATACTAGTTGCAAAGTACAGCTTGAAATACACTGATCTCATTTAATATGGAATCATAAAAGCAGTCAATGAACTGAAGAAGTTTAACTTTGATAAAGTAATTCAGAAACATGTTCCAAGTTAAATGAGTCTGTTAGATTTGAGCCAGTGGATTAGTTTTTTTTTTATGATTTGCTTTGCAATTACACACATCTGCCAGAAAGAGCATTAGCCTCTTCCATGTATAAATGTGCAGAGCAATTTAAAGATAGAGTAAGAATGGGTGAAACAGGGCAGAGATGATGTATTTACTGGGTTTCAGAGACATTATAATTACTAAATAACATAGAATTTGTAACAAATACAAATTTTTAATGAACTCTGCAACATTGAAAGAGATGGATAATCATTTTTTTTTCCAGTGAATCACTTTCTCAATACAAAGGTTAACTCTATGATAATTCAACTTTATTTCTTAAGTATTATGGTGCTGCATAATATTGTTGCATCAGAAGACCAGATTAGATCACTCTTTCCTTCACAGGAATTTTGTGATGCCTGTCAAAGTACACTGGACAATGTGCAAAATTCTGCTTGGCCTGAATAGAATCAGTTCATCTAAAATTATGACCTGCCTATTTTTAAAGAGGATTCGCAGTATAAAAGTCATAAAGGATCCATTTTAAAAACAGCTATATTGATGGGGAAAGAAAAAATGAATACATACCTTTGCAAGTGACTATTAAACAATGTCAGTTCTTATGTTTCAACCAGTCCCCTCTCCTAAACTCCAGAGGGAGTACAAAAGTAGCTGTCCGACCTTTCCTCATAAGACAATCCCCCCGTTCCATTTATTAGCTTAGTAAACCTTCTATGAACTGCTTCCAATACATTAACATTCTTCTTTAAATAAGGAGACCAATATTGCCTCACCAATGCCCTATATAACTGAAGCATAACCTCCCTACTTTTATATTCAATTCTCTCAGCAATAAATTATAACTTCTTATAATTATTGGATCCACACAACCTCCGACCTGGAGGTCGGTACCAGTGGTGTTCCGCAGGGATCTGTTCTGGGACCCCTGCTCTGTGATTTTTATAAATGACTTGGATGAGGATGTGGAAGGGTGGGTTAGTAAGTTTGCTGATGATACAAAGGTTGGTGGTGTAGTGCATAGTGTAGAAGGTTGCTGTGGATTACAACAGGATATTGATAGAATGCAGACCTGGGCTGAGAAGTGGCAGATGGAGTTCAACCCAGATAAGTGTGAGGTGATACACTTCGGGAGATCGAATTTGAAGGTAGAATACAAGGTTAATGGCAGGACTCTTAGCAGTGTGGAGGAACAAAGGGATCTTGGGGTCCACGTCCATAGATCCCTCAAGGTTGCCGCGCAGGTCGATAGGGTTGTTAATAAGGTGTATGGTGTGTTGGCCTTCATTAGTTGGGGGATTGAGTTCAAGAGCCGCGAGGTGATGTTGCAGCTCCAGAGAACTCTGGTTAGACCACACTTGGAGTATTGTGTTCAGTTCTGGTCACCCCATTATAGGAAGGACGTGGAAGCTTGAGAGAGGGTGCAGGGGAGATTTACCAGGATGCTGCCTAGATTGGAGAGCATGTCTCATGAGGATAGGCTGAGTGAGCTAGGGCTTTACTCTTTGGAGAGGAGGATGATGAGGGGTGACTTGATAGAGGTGTACAAGATGATAACAGGTATAGATCGAGTGGACAGTCAGAGACTTTTCCCCAGGGCGAGAATGGCTAACACAAGGGGACATAATTTTAAGGTGATTAGAGGAAGGTATAAGGGGCATGTCAGGGGCAAGTTCTTTTTTCCCCCCACAGAGAGTGGTGGGTGCGTGGAACGCACTGTCTGCAGAGGTTGTGGGGGCAGATACATTAGGGACATTTAAGAGACTCTTAGGTAGACATATGAATGATAGAGAAATGGGGGGGCGATGTGGGAGGGAAGGGTTAGATAGATCTTAAAGCAGGATAAAATGTCGGTACAACATTGTGGGCCGAAGGGCCTGTACTGTGCTGTAGTGTTCTATGTAAAATAATAAATGTAATGAACCAGAGAGAACCTGCACTCCTGTTTATTCACTGCAGTATCTCATTAATATTCCAATGCAATGCTCTAAACAAACATCGGATCTGTACTCATCAGGAAAATATATTTCTTGTGAACTGGGAAATGTTGTTTTATTTGACTATTAGCCTAGAAGAAAATAGCTTTCAATGTTAGAATCCATGGGAATTGAAACTACCAATTTAAAGCCGAGATTTTTATTACTTGATTCTGCCAAAAACAGTTTATAGAAGACAGGAGGTTTGGGAGGAGAGGCAAGAACAACTAATTAAATTGAGAAACTGAATTCTGATTTAAAACTCGCATGCCTTGCAACAGTGAGGGAGAAAAAAAAGTCTCTTTTCTGTTACCTTACAACTCCATGCGTTGGGAAGTGTATGAGCAATTTTGATAGTGTCCTAAATTGCTCTGGCAAATTTGAACCAGTTTAACACTCTCCCGTGATAATTTAACTTGCAAGTATTCTGGATTTACCTTTTCCAAGTAATTTCCAATCTTATTCAACTCTACAAAGTACCTTCCATATCACCTAAGGAGCACAAAGCAAGTGCGAGCTAGATACAAGTCTTTTTGAATACCAGGCCTACAGGCAACAAATGCATACATTTTATGGGAAATTATCAGATTGCAGTATCAATTATATGCAGAATTTGTTAAAAGGGACTCATAAAATACTACCTGTATATTCATAACCAAGAACATCCCAATAACTCAAGACAAGCATGTTGATTAAAAGATCCTTTTAAGGGTGACATTGTAATCCAATAAGTGTGATAATATTCTTAAAAACAAATATTATACCACTAGTTTGAGTCATACAGTGTTAGTCATATACTACCACTGTGGATTATGCATGAAACAGGACTGAAACAACATTACCCATGACCATGGTAGTTTAACATATCTCATCCATCATAATTTAAACTGGTTTAACAATGGGACACTGAAACTTGTATTTTTCAGCCCTGAGCAAAAATTCCACAAGCTCAAACTACCATTGCCTAACCAATGTATCATGTAAAATTAGAACATTTACAATCCCAAAGTGCTGTTCAGCCAAACTAAACTTTCACTCTATCTTCACTTCATTACAACTTAAATTTTTTACACCATCATCCATCTCTTTCATTCCTTTTTTTTGCACTATTTATTTTTGTAATTTATAGTAATTTTATATCTTTACATTGTGCTGCTGCACAGAACAACAAAGTTCACGTCATACAAGTCAGTAATAATAAATCTAATTCTGTCTTTAGCTCAGACCATCTGATCATGAAGTCCTTATGCATACCTTGGTCACCATCTGACTCAATTGCCCAAATTCTTTTTAGGTTGATATTCTACATGCCACATATCTCAACTCATTCATGTAACCTATCCAATTTCAAGTTCAGCCTTCCCATTATACTTGCCCACACTGATCTTCAATAGTTCCTGTTAACCCAAACACCATGCCCAACATGTCTCATACTTAACTTTTCTTCCATGGGTTTAAATCTTCCCTCAGCTTCAATCCAACCCACATCTCCATCCTCATCCACCCACTTTCTCAGAACCCTTGCAGTATCTATACATGCCACTACGAAAGTCTTGGGAAATTTTACAGTAACAGTCCCCTATAATAGTAACGTTTACATTTATAACGCTGTCCTAAACCAATAGATAATTTGCCATAAGCTACTGTTACCAAGCACATCCATTCTTTTGTAATCCTATCTGCTTTATTTTAAATGTAACCTTCAAAAACCCCTGTAGCTACCTTTAATGTTTGATAAAATCCTGGCTGTAGTGGGGCAAAACCCTATTTATCAAATAAAAGTTACTACAAAAATATTTTTACATAGCTTGGAAGATAAAATTGAATTACTACACATAACATTTGGATATGATTTCCAAGAGACAGTTCAGAAGAATAACAGTTGATTCACTTGCTTCAATAAGTCACTGAAATGACCACCCAATTAGCTGCTGTGGTTACAAGTGCGGGATGAAATGGAAAATAAAATGCTTTCATATAGCACCTTTTCATATGTAGCAACATTCCAGAGCACTTTACATTTGCATAACTTGAAAAATGAGAGTTGAGAAGTAAAGCTGGATATTATGTACAATATAGTTCAACAACAGTTGAAGAAGAAAATAAGTTAACAATTGCCAAAGCAATGTTTCTGATTGACTGACTTGAAGTTTTCTTAAAATATTACAGATGCTGCACAACGGTAATAAGTTAATGTTCTGATGAAGGGGCTCCAACCTGGAACGTTGGCTCTGTTTCTCTTCCCATAAATGTGGCCTGACCAGACGAGTATTTCCAGCATTTTCTGATTTTATTTTAGATTTCCATCATCTGCATTTTTTTTTATTTTCAGCAACAACCTACTATAATGGGATTGGATTTTCAAACTTCCTGACAAGGTTCCACATCAGTGATTAGAAACCAGGTCTCAAAAAAACCTAGCATAGAACATGGGCTTAAAACAGATCACGTCCATAACAGAAATGTTTTCAAGCTTCAAAGAGGTCAAAAGCAGGGTTAACTAGGGCTTAGTATTGAAATTTGCTTTTGCTGAGCTGGGATAATTATGTCAGATAACACAGTCTGGATAAATAAAAAAAATCAGGAGATAGGGGAAAAGGGTAATAACTGCTGATAATAATAAGCTGACTAGTAGGATTTGACAGTACAAGACAAAGAGATGGATTGAGGACACTGGACAATAGATCAATGAAACCATTAGTACAGAGTACACTTGCAGAAAAGAGCTGATATGAATGACAAATGAACAGTGCTGATAATGAATTGATTTTGAGTTCATGGACTGTACTGATCCAGACACACTGAAATACTCTGTTGACTATACCATAGGAAACTAACCTAGGTACTGAAAAGTAGCAAGGACAAAAACGGTTACCTCAATTAGATACCCAAGCCATTATGAGAGGTTGCAGAAGTTTACATAGGAGAAGCACAAGTTTAAATGTGGTATGACTGAATTAATCAAGAACCATATTAAGGATTAATATATTATGGTTCACTTTGAAGTTCTTTTTGTTAAACTTTTTTTAACTTTCAAAAAATTTTGTTCATTTTGTTTACTAAACATTCAGCTATTCATATACAGCATCACTGGGTCCGTAAAAGAACAACTAAGTGCAAACAAAAGCTCGTAAATGTGTTACAAAACATGATGAAAGATTGGGGATGAATGCAAACTATTGCAGATGCTGGAAACTGAAATAAATACATAAAATGATGGAAACCCTCTCAGCAGTCAGGCAGCATCAATGGAAAGGAAAGCAGACTAATTAACGTTTCAGATCACTGACCTTTCATTTTGAAACTTGAAACAATGGTCCAGATCTTATGAGAAAATGCCAGTAGTTCTGCACTGACATGCCATCAGTTCTCTACACAAGTTCTTTCAAGTTCAGATGATGGCACAAGTGCCAAACTCCTGAAATTGCTGGCTACACTTTGTTGGCAATTTTCTTACTGCCTGATGGAATCCAGTGGCAGAGGCCAAACTTGCTACAATTCCCCTTCAGTTATGCTAGGGAATCTGCCCTTGAACTGGCACAAGTCTAACCTGGCATGAGAGAGGCAACTCAATTTATTTGGATGGAAACGAACACTTGCAGGGAAGTAAGTACTAGGGAATTTAATTTTTGTTGTATAGATTTAGCTAAATGTTTTTAGTTTGCAAGACTTCTTTCAAGAGAGAGTTTAGCATTTACATTTTGTAGTTTTTTCATCATTAATTATATTTAATATGTTTTGTAATAGTTGATTTTTGATTGTTTTTGAACATTTCTGAATGTCAGGGACAATCTTAACAATAGACTAAGCCAAGGAGTGTGGTAGCCTAGCTAAGTGGTAGTTTCCCAACTATTTCATGGATAGGTTTATTCTGTTCTCCCATCTCCACTCTTCCCATTCTCTCACACAGGCTCAGTGTGTTCTTCAACTGCACGATGACAACAGTGGACCTGCAAGAAGTAGGATCACGCTTACCAGGTAAATCAACAACTAGTACAGACAGCTCAACACTAGCAATAAATCCTGGTCAGTTTCTCCATAGACACTGCCTAACCTGGAGTTTTCCTGGCATTTTGTTTCTCATTATTGCTCCCACATGGATCAAATCCTTGAAATGAGTTTAATAATGTTTGTCCTATTACGCAAACTGGACAATTCATCTTTCACAATGAAAACCATATTAAGACAAGAGAATTAGCATTGGTCAGAAGCACTGGAAACAAAACTCTCCCCTTATCTTTCAGAAATTATAATTTTCCAAGCCAGCAATGGAATCCAATGCACTTAAAAAAACTAGGAAAAGGAATAAAACAGCACACATCCAGCTCTTTGACCTAATGGACAAAGAAACATTCTAAAACCAACTATGAATACTAGAAATATGAGCTTGGTGCTAATAAAACAATTCACTTGCATTAGATATGGCAACGTGTTTGAAAAGTTCAACCACGAACAACAATTATCCAACTCTACTGCAGCACCATAACATGCTCAAGAACTTTACTGTATCTGTAATGTAAAACATCTGTGTCATGAATTTCACAATTGGAATAAACAACAAGAGTTTTTAAACTCTGTTTTGATTTACACAATGCAGTTAAGCAGCATTAGAACCTTAAATTTATGAGCCTACTGTTGCAGCATTGGTAAAAAGTATTTTGGAAAACTATTAAGGCTTCTGCATAATGATCTTTTTTATATGTAAAAGGCAGAGAAAACTTGTAGAAAATGAGAAATAAACTATATTCGGCTTCTATCTGAACTTCAGATAGCATGGAGAGGTTGTTATGATAACAAACCAAGGATCCAAGCAGCTGCTGCTTCCAAACAATAGCCTTTAATAGATCTCAAGATCCATTTAAACCATTATTTGTCAGGGAGTGAAAGAGCATTGCCCTTAAAGGAACAGGCTAACAAATAAACACGTACAATAATGCTTCAAATTTCTGATTGCACAAAGGCACACAGGAGATTTGTGTTACATGCCGATTATACTTCAAATAAAATCAAAGGCTCCTTAATAGAAAGAAAGATTGCGAGTCATTTCCTGATTTTTTTTTAAAAACCTCTTTGATAATAATCAGAACTCTCCAAGACTTGGAGTTGGAAGTTTTATGTTGGTAACCTATACAAACTTCTCGTCACAGCTGGCTCCTAAGTTGACTTCAGGATGTGCCTCCTGAAACTGCTCACTCAGAGCCACACCTCATAAAGAGTCAAATTAGGCAAGATAGAGCTCCACTTTAGTAGTTAAACAGCACAACCTCACTCCAGATACACATCTCAAAAATCAATGGCAAGCTAATGTTCTATTAAAGAACTGGATCCTCTCAGTTAGGTTCCAGCTTTAGAATAATTGCTCAGTGTCCATTATTTACTATTTAACTTGTAGCATTATATAAGTTACATTCCTCGACATGAAGAAATGTAAAGCTGCCATATCATTTTGTAATCATTCAGCATGAAATGCATGTGGCATAGTTATAAAAGCAAAGTTGAAGTACAGTGGAACAATTATAAAGTGGATCAACTTCAATTCAAGTACCATAATCTTTGTTTTGTTTTATCACTGCCAGATAGATTAATACTATCAGTAAAAGTCCCAATTTCTGGTATTCTGGCTGGGAAACCAATAAGGAAATCTTCTGGAAAACTCTAGCAGCCATTTTGCTCCAGCAACCAGTATGGTTTTTTTTATAGTGCATAATGCAGTTTATTTTATACAGGTGAGCTGAAGAAACAAAATAAACTCCTCCTTCAATATTCTTAAAAATATTGTTTCCAGCAAGCAAGGAAGAGTAAAGGCTTACATAATAATCATGCTTTACTTTTTTCCCTCTCAGTTCCTGACCACTGTTTCCTGTTGTCAGAACAAGGCTCCTCAGCAGGCAATTTTATACTTTGTGTAACCGCACAACAGCAGGTACTGTTCTGGACTATTTGTAAACACTTTTACCTGTTATCAGATGCTGTGAAAAACTCCATCCAGCAACCAGCTGGTATCAGCAGTTCTTGGCCATTGACAAGAGGTTGATAACCCAAATCTATTCATAAATTCGACAACTCCCTTTTGCCAGATTGAAAGTCTCATAAAGAAATACTGCATGTGGGATTGACGGGTTATGCTTAGATTCCACATTCAGTTTGTAGAACTCCCCAATGTTACAAGAAATATTCCCTGTTGCTTTCATCAAGATAATTGCCACAATTTATCATCTCCTGAAAAGTGGATGACTGCCAGCTTCACCACTTCACACCACCAACATTGTGCAAATATAAATTCAGGTGCCTCGTTGACCATAGAAGTTTCCTCTCAAGTTTTTTTTATATATAAGCAAGCACTTGGCAATTGCAACGTCTATAATTGCTGATCTTAGGTAGTCACACATCAAAGTTTGGGAACATTCAAGTCACACAAGTACAAAGCATGAAAACAAACTGTTCATCTCCTTAGGTACTACGTGATGGTCTTTGAGCTCTCCATAGTCACACACGATGATCATTTAAGATACAACTCACATGTCATTTATTTTGAGAGGGCTGACTAGTTATTTAACTCAAGAACTACTTACTATTACTTTAACTTGGAGCTTCAAAACTTACTTAACACAAGTCCTAAGGTGGCATCCATCACTGAGGACCCTCACCATCCAGGGCATGCCATCTTCTCATTACTACCATCGGGGAGGAGGTACAAAGACCCACACTCAACAAATCAGAACCAGCTTCTTCCCCTCTGCCATCAGATTTCTGAACGATCGGATGAACCCATGAACACTATCTCATTATTCCTTTTTTATTGCACTATTTCTTTATTATTGTAATTTTGTGTCTTTGCACTGTACTGCTGCCACAAAACAACAATTTCACATCATCTAAGTCAGTGATAATAAATCTGATTCAGAATAAAGAATGTCAAGGTAACTGGATGATATTACATCAGAAGCACATTAGTTAACAGACAGTAATATTGATTTGATGGGTACCTGCAAGACCACATCCTCCCACCTTGTGATTATATTCCACCTGTCTCAATCACGTAGAATGTAATCAAAAATAAACCAACGTTGAATGTTTTTCTTTTGCAGGATTGCTCACAAAGGTGTGGTTACAATATATAATCCTAGGTTAATATCTAACACCTACTTAATAATGTTGCATATTTTGACACCCCTGTACCCTATATAAAAGTTTCAAGAGTATGAGCAGACAAAGCAAAAGGCACAAACTACTTGAAATTTGGTTCATTGTGCCAGGTGCTGAGAAAATATATCAGGGTGATGGAGTTTTTTTTTGAAAGGATGTTACTGTTAAAGTACATTATTCTATAAGACAGATCTTCTGACTTTGCTGGATCGTGGTGTCATGGCAAGAAGCTCTCCCTCAATGTCAGCAAAACAAAAGAGTTGGTCATCATCTTCAGGAAGGGGGGAGGAGGCGGTGCACATGTCCCTGTTTACATCAACAGTGCTGAAGTCGAGAGGGTTGAGAGCTTCAAGATCCTAGGAGTGAACATCACCAGTAGCCTGTCCTGGCCCAACCACGTAGACGCTACAGCTAAGAAAGCTAACCGGCACCCCTACTTTCTCAGGAGGCTAAAGAAATTCGGTATGTCCCCTTTGACACTCACCGATTTTTAATCGCTGCACCATAAAAAGCATCCTATCTGGATGCATCATGGTTTGATATGGCAATTGCTCTGCCTGGGACTGCAAGAAACTGCAGAGAGTCGTGGACACAGCCCAGCACATCACAGACACCAGTCTCCCCTCCATGGACTCTGTCTATATTTCTCATTGCCTCAGTAAAGCAGCCAAATAATCAAAGACCCTACCCACCCCAGATATCCTCTCTTCTTCCCTCTCCCATCGAGCAGAAGATACAAAAGCCTGAACGCACATACCACTAGGCTCAGGGACAGCTTCTATCCTGTTGTTAGAAAACTATTGAACTGTCCCCTTGTATGATAAGATGGACTCTTGACCTCATAATCTACCTTGTTATGACCTTGCACCTTACTGTCTACCTGCACTGCACTTTCTCTGTAGCTGTGACATTTTACTCTGCATTCTGTATTGTTTTCCCTTGTACTACCTCATGGCACTGTGTAATGAATTGATCTGTATGAACGGTATGCAAGACTGTATGAATTGGAATCGGTTTATTATCAGTACATGTGACAATAATAAACCGACTCCAATTCCAATGAGCAGATAGTAACTTGGCAAGGACAACCTGCATTTATTAAGATTCCAGATAAATTTCTTTAACCAAAGAAATTTAAGGACCGACAAAAGGAAAAAAAATTGATAAAAAGGTGAAATTGGGCAAACTCAATGTTAAATCACTAAAGTGAAAAGCAAAGAGTGAACTAATAAAAGCAAAAAAGTGAGAATAGAAATTAATTTTCTTTTTTAAATGAAATATTTTAAAATTAAACAACCTGAAGTCTCCATACAATTATTCACTTTCTGGAACTAAGTGAGTGAAAGCCATTAACAATTATCATGCTACTTAATGCGTACAAACTTAATTACTGGACAATTTCTACAGTGAGTTTAATTTACAATTTATAAAGTTGCAGCAACTTCATGAAAATTAAGAGGAGCTTAGAGGCAGAATGTCATTTCTAAGAAGATAATGACGACAAAGATAATGCTCTAACAACTTGCGGGAATTGCAATTCACAGGTATTTCATTTTAGCCAAAAGTTGCTGGCAAATTTACTCATTTTTTAATGACATCTCTGACATTTCCATATGCAGCAAAGTAAAATGTAATGTTGGTCAATGAAAAAAGTAATGTAGATGCTGGAAATCTAAAATAAAATCAGAGAATGCTGGAAACAACCAGCAGGTCAGGTTTTTCCCTCTTTTGTCCAGTTCTGATGAAGAGTGTAGGACTTAAAATGTTAAATATTTCTCTTTCCACAGATGCTGCCTGACCTGCTGAGTGCTTACGGCATTTTTTGCTTTCACATCCATCAATGAAGTTTGCAATGTTCAGCTTGCTGAAGTCCAATTCTTTAGGAAGACGTGCTTTGCTTCTACAAGGATTTCTTTTAGGTTGTGCAATTTACAACAAGTATGTTTAAGTACATGTAATGGTTTATAACTGGAGTTAAATGATAGAATTCAGGTCAATGATTAAGGGTAACATGGGACAAAATACAATTAGAATGAATAATACATGCACATTTTATAGCTGAATATCTGACATTATTCTGATCCCATGCTCTGCTATTAAAACACTGATGTAACTAACCTTCTTAATAGTACACATTATTAAGAATGGTCCTGATTTTAAAGAAAACACATCTTCCAGATAAAAACTGAAAAAGTAATTCTTTCCTTAATAAACTAATACTATACAGTGCTGAAATTCCTAGTAGTAAAATCAATTTGACTTATGTCCATAGTTCTTAGGCACATTCACATTAAATAATTTACATACTCAGCTAGCTCTGGCGTTAAATAATAGTTATAATAAATTCTCTTTGAAAGAATCATTAATGAGTGAAAACAAAACAGAATATTATCTTACCTGAACATCATAAAGTGCAACGATGTTTTCATGTTGAAGCTCCTAAAATGAAGAGCATATAATCATCTTTGAAATTATAAAGCTACATTACTATCAATAAATGTGTCCTTCAGCTGTTGGAACAGGATACAGTTGGACCTTTCAAGTCTCCCTTTATCTTTCCCACAACAAAGTTATGTACCAGACATGGCTGAAAACTCTCCCTTGCTACTAGTTACCATGTTCCAAACATTTATAAACAAATCAACAACTAAAACTATGAAAGGCATACAAAATATATGAAAGAATTCAAAGCTTTGTTTATATTTAGAACTGCATCCCACTACTTTGGGGAAATAAGGCCAAAAAATAAATCACAATTCATATTAATCTCACTGTGTACTATGAAGATGGATTATAGTCAAAAATTCGGATGAAAAATTAGATTAGATAAGATCTTTATTAGTCACACGTACACTTGAAATTTTTGAAAGAAAAGTTATAAAGAACACACAAACTACAGAAGTGGCTGAACATGAAGAATGTTTACCCTGAAGTATCCAGTAATTTCAGCCCTGCAAACATTCTACCAGGACTGCAAAGAAAAGTGGTGGTGGCGGCAATGGAAATACAGTAATCTGGCCTCCACAGCGCTAGTGAATTTGGCTGTTCAAACTATTTTCTTGGCATCATACTGATCACTCAACAGAGTTTATCAGTCATGGTGAATGTTACTAAGCAGCTACTTCTGCAACTTTTTAAATCTAATTCATGTGGAATCAAAATCTTGGTGGGTGTCAATAAAACACTAGGCATTGATATTGCAGAAAGGCAAATTTTCCTTTGAAAATGACAGCGAGAAAGATTAAACACCAGGTAGACATTTGTACCTTTATTTTCAGTGTAATTATTGTTCCATTTATTGCTATGTTTACAATTGTGGATTTGGCAAGGAATGTGAAAACAACAAAAAGGTGATTATAAAAGCATCCAAAATGGGGTCCTGCATATAGCATAAACAGTGGAATGGGGAACTGAATGGAAACAAACCATAAGCCATTCTGGCTTCAAGTATGAACTTTTGCAGTACTGAATTTAACTACCTTCAAATGCCAGTATTAGCTAACTAAAAGGTGAAACTGAGCAATAATCACAGTACTGCTAGCGCACTTGGATAATAAAGTCACATCACATGCTCAATATTACTCAACCAACAAAATCGGTCGCAGACTCCTGACACTTGAGTCTAAACGTCAGAGTGGACATTCAGATTTAACTATTGGCGGTTAAGGGTGGCACAGTGGTGCAACAGGTAATGCTACTGCCCCATTGCCTCCAGAAACCTAGGCTCAATCTTGACCTCAGGTGATGTGTGGAGTCTGCATGTTTTACCTTGGAGCATATCGGTTTCCCCAGGTGCTCTGGTTTCCTCCCACATGCCAAAGATGCGTTGGCTGATAGGTTAATTGACTATTGTAAATTGCCACAAGTGCAGATAAGAAAAATAAAAATGGATTAATGTATATGGGTACTTGCTGGCCAGGAAGGGCACAGGGCCAAAGGGCCTGTTTTCTTCTTTTTGTATGGCTATGGTCTGCAAATCAGGATCCAAACTTGACAGTGTTATCACTGCATTGTTTTAGTACAATGGGATGGACAAACAATTTGCGTGTTTACATTTAGAGAAACCCAAAATCCAAGTATTGACTGCAATTTATCATCTTTACTATCTGTTGACAAGTCAAACACAAGAAGAGGTCATACCTTTAATATCTTTATTTCTTTACCCAGCAAGATTTGAGATTTTGACAAATTTTTCTTGTTTATACATTTCACGGCTACTTCCCAATCCGATTTCTAAGGGAAGATAAACAAAGACATTTATAAAAGCAAATGAGATTAAATTTAAACATGTAGATCAAAATGTAACATGTTCCAACACATTGCACAATATTAATTTTCTTCACTTAAATAACATGAAAAGAAATTAGACTGAACAAGACAGCATTAATAATGGTACATAGTCGGATCTCACTGAACACCTGCAAAATTGTGCCAATACGTAGTCCTGAGCCTTTGGCACCATTTACACAACACAAAGCACACTAACTGAAGGGGCAAAGTCTTTGGGGACTGCAGAACTGAAATACCAAAACAAAAAACACATTAAAATTGGTTTATTCCAAAGACTAGTAGAGTTAAAGAAAACTAAAATGAGAAGTAATCGTTTAATGTGGAAATTTTACATGTTGTAATATTTCACAAAACTGCCTTTATGTTATGTCTTCAATGGATAAAACATTTCAAGAACTTCAGAGGCATCATTAACAAAACATGGCATTATGCTAAATAACAAATTATTGTCATAGGAGAGATAGGTTTTAAGCATCATCTTAAAGGGGGAGGAAGAAGAGACTTACAAGGAACCCAAGCACAGTTGTTGAGTAAATAATATCAGAGATGTACTGGATACCATCATTTGTGGGGCCAGGAGTAAATAGATTTTGGAAGGTTGTGAGCAGTTAGGGGCTTAGTGGGAGGGGTGGTTGTGGAAAGAAAGTTACTGTGTTAGGGTTGGATGAGAGCACAATTTGAAAGTTGTGAATTTTAAACCTGAGACACTGTCAGAACAGACACCAGTAAAGTCAGCAAGTCCAGGAATGAAAAGTAAATCAGAGTTGGTGAGCGTCGCAAGGCAAGGTAGAATTTCGAACATTCAACTTTATAGAGTGTGGAGAATGGGAAGCTAGCCAGGGATGATTCAAATAATCACCTTAAGGTAACAATGGTTTGGATGAGGGGTTCAGCACAATGAATTGAAGCCAGGTAACGTTACTGAGTTCACAGCTTTGATGAGGAATGGGATGTGTATCAAAAGCTCAACTCAGGGTCAAATAGGATGTCATGAATGTCATGACTGTGAATTGTCTAGATCAGTTACAGGGCCTGAAAGGAGGGAGAGTTCCCATCGGTAGAACTTGAAGTTTCAAACTCAACTACAAGTACTGTAACAGTCAGGAGAGGTCCTATTAGAATCATGTTATCAATTTGGAGGAATATCTATTCTCAGTGATTCAGTCTAAAGAGTTATGGTGACTGTGGCAAAATAGCTAGCGCATCTCAGAAACTAAGTAACTGTGTGCTTATTCATCAAAACCTGCCTACACAAGCACAGCAATATAATACTGTTCAATTTACTGAGAGCAGAAATGGGCTCCATACATTTTGTTTTCACTATAAAATCTCTCATTATCAGATACAACGACTGCCTTCTTTCTTTAAAAATTAATCAGGAAAAACAAAAAAAAAGTTTACAAGGCTGAACTAATAACAGCACAATGTTATCTTAACACTGCCCCACAATACTTCAAATGCAACTTCAGTTGACGTCATCATTCCATATCTTCAGAGAGTTCCCATTATTGCTAAATTGAATTGACTGCCACAAGAAAGCTGAGCCCTTTCTGGCCAGGCCTCCAAAAGTACAAAGCTTTCAACTAAGATAACTAATTTCTGTGCTATACATGCCTGCAGATCAGTATGTTGCACAAATCCCTCCAAAGGCATTTAGCTCATCACTGCAGTACGGAAAATGGGAACTGGCTAACACTGTCCTTTTCTGGTACCCCACTTTGAAATCCAGGTCATTAGAAAAGATGTTTCTTTTCCATGACAGTTTACATGAGTCATCACTAAAATCAGTTGCACATATAAATCAGTCATTCAAAGAAAAATGAGACCATATCGTATGAAATGTTCTAAAGATAGCCATAAGCCTACAGATTACATTTAACCTCTGAGAAATTATAAATTTCATTGAAGGTTTTACAAACACTAATCTGCTATACTGAAGTTGAGGAATATAAATAGGGTTGGCTACAAGGATCCCCAAGACTGTGTTCACACTTAATAAGATCAAATCCGATCCTGCACTTCATCCTCTTTCCCTAATTCCTATATCCTCTGAGTTGCTCCAAAAATTTATTGATACCAGCCTTGAATATACACTATGACAAAGGCATCTACAATTTATTTGGGGGTAGAGAATTCAAAGGTTTACAACACTTTTGTATTGAGACTCCTAGTTCCAGATTCTCCAGCTACAGCAAACAGGCTCTTGGCATCTACCCATTCAACCCTCAAAATCAATGAATGTCTTAATAAGGTCATCTTTCATTCTTCTAACTTTTGTATTTATAAATCAATCTTAATTCTGTTTCTTTTCATAAGACAACCACCTCATCTCAGGAATCAATCTAGTGAATCTACATTGCACTGACTCTAAGGTAAGTAAATTCTTCTTTGGATACTGAGGTAAAAACTGTACAGCACTGCAAATGAGATTTCACTAAAGCAATTTCAGCAAGATCACCTTACTTCTGTACACCAGCTCCCCTTGCAATAAAAGCCAAACTACTATTTATCTATCTGCACACTATATTTGGTGTGCTTACTTTCTGCAACTCATGAACCAGCCCATCAAGATCCCTCCGTACACTGACTTGTAAACTACAAGAAACTAAGGTATTTTTTCTACTTTTCTTAAAATGTTCCCACATTATACTCCACCTGCCATCTTCTTGCCTACTTACTTAACCTATCTACTCCCCTTCAATTCTTCTCATAGCTCACTTTTTCACCAAGCTTTGTATAGTCAGCAAACATGGATTTGCTGCACAATGCCTTTTCATCCAAGGCACTAACATAAATTGTGAACAGCTAAGGGTACAGTACTGATTTCTGTGACACTGCTCCAGTAGAAGTCTAAATGTTACCAGTTTAACATACAATTCCACCTGATTTGGCGCGCGCGCACACACACACACAGAAAAAATGTGAAACATTTACCCAACCATTCAGTTGAAAGCACAAACAAAACATAATTTAAATTATAAAGTCCATAGCTGCAGAGCAAATTGAATATAGTACAGACATTTTGAAACATTTCTTGTGCAGACCTCTATAGTTTTGACAAAAGGTCTCTACAAGATGTTAACTCATCCATTCACTCTGCAGATGCTGTGAAAGCTGCTGAATGTTCTTAGCATCTGCAGGCAATCTTACTCATCTAGATCTTGGTTTTATAGAAATAAAGATTCAATTTCAGTGCCATCACAATAAAGAAAAATGAAGAAAAGTCTTGCATTTGCCAAACATATCCTGCTCACACACTGGAAAGAAAGAAACTCTTTACAACTAATTTCCAAAGGGGCAGGGGAGGGGGCAGAAAAGAACTGATACTGTCAGGAATTTGCTATGTGGACATTTTAAGGCATTCTGTGGTTCATATTTTAAATCAAAAGGAACTGAGTTTCCAACCCAAAGAGCTCATAGTCTTGCCCCACCCAAGTTAACTGTTCTCTCAAAGGGCGCTGGCAAGGCCAAATTCATCCTACACCTGAAATTACTTCATTGGGGAACATTACTAATGATAGTGCTAGAAAATATATCAACAGCTGGCAAGAAGTTGTGGATTGGCAAACAAAATTAAGACATTGCGCAAGGGTAGACGAGAATTTTAAAGGTGAAGTAGTAGGATTAAAAATATGGAAGAAATGGCATTATTAGGGAGTGACAGATACTAAACGTATCTGATCTTGGGACACAGAGGTTACTCTGCACAAAATGGAATATGAAGTTAAAATATTAAAGTAAAAACAGGACAAAGATTCCCCACCCCCAAAACATTACAGTAATTTGTGAAAGAAATAGGAACGTTGCAGGATGGCGATAATCAAGAAAATAAAATTCATGCTCTAGTAACAGCATCATAAGAAAGCAAATCAATCATACCGCCACAATGCAAATTAAGAAAATTCTGAGTCCTTGCAGTGGACCTTTGCATTTGCCTGGTGCTGCTCATATGGAAACACAACTATCTATATACATTCTCACCTTCCACATCACTCATCTCCTTTACTATGTGTGTTACACTCTGCGTGGTAACTCTTTCTTAGGAGTTTATAATAGCCATAGGGTCATACACAAGATAGAATCAATGGGCAAGTGACATCCTTCACCATCTCCTCATTGAAAGACTGAATACTCTAAATTTGGGCACACCACACACAAATGAAGCTAGACCTTTTTTGCTTGTGAGGCCACCTCTAAGTTGCACACGCTCCTGATTTGCAAACATATCTTCCATTATTGCTGGGTCTCATTTCTTTAAATTTTTATTCAGTTTTCAAATCTGGGAATTGCTGGTAAGCTTAGTATTCATTGCTCATCACTGATTGCCTCTGACAAGATGGTGCTGAGCAGCCTTCTTAAATTGCTGCAATCTTCTTAGTGAAGGGTGGCAAGATGGTGAAGCATCAGTGCTGCTACCTCATAGCTCCAGGAACTGGGGGGACAATCCTGAACTCAGGTGGCCTGTAACCATATAGGTTTCTGCCAGCTGCTCAGATTTCATCCCACATCCTAAAGATGAGCTAGCAAGTTAATTCGCTACTGTACATTACCTTACTGTAAGCAAGAGGCAAAAAGAATTTATGGATCATGGACGGGCTTATAAGATAAATCATTGGACAACAGGGAAGTAAGAGGGGGAAATGAGACAGATGGAATTGCTCTGTTGGGAGCAAGCATGGAGCTGATGGGCTTCTTTCAGTGTCAAGTAAGGAAGGTCCTCCCACTTGTGCTGTTGGGATTTCCAGAATTTAGACCAGCAATATATTTCTGAATCAGGATGGCGTGTGACTTGGATGAAAACCTGTAGGTGGTAGTGTTTTTATGTACCTGCTGCCTTGTCCAGTTGAGTTTTTAATCAATCCAGAATGCTGATGGTGAGGATCTCTGTGACAGTAATACCATTGAACATCAAGGGTAGGTGCACAGACTCTCTTGCCGGACATGGTCATTGCCCGACATTTTAATGGCATGTTTATTACTTGCTACACACCTGACTATTCATAAATCCTCTCTAGATCTTGCTTCTTTTGCTGAGGAGCTGCAACCATCAGCAAGGTATCCCTACTTCTGTATTCATCATGGAAGGATAGTCTTGGAAGCAGCTCAAGATGGCTGGGCCTACAACACTGTTCTGAGAAACTCCTGAGGTGATGTCCTGGGGCTCCAGCAATCACAGCCATTGTTTTTGTGTGAAGTCCAACTCCAACCATTGGAATGTTTTCCCTTTGACATCCAATGACTTCAGTTTTAAGGTTCCTTAATGCCACACTTGGTCAAATGCTGCCTTGATGTCAAGGCTCTCACATCAACTCCGAAATTCATCTCTTTGGTTCGTGTTCAGACCAAGACTGTGATGAGGTCCAGAGTCTAGTGATCCTGGCAAAGCCTAAACTGGGCATCAGTTAACAGATTATTGGTGAGTAAGTGCCAGTTGACAGCAATGTTAATTACAGCTTCTATCACCTTGCTGCTGATTGAGAAGAGACTGATCCGGGCCGAGTTCATATCAATTTTTGTGAATAGAACAGAACTGGGTAATTTTCCATATTGTTGGGTATTTGCCTGAGTTGTATCTGCACTAGAACAGCTTGGCTAGAGATGGAGCTAATTCTGGAGTGCAGGTCTTCAGTACTACAGCTGGGATGCTGTCTGGTATTCAGTGCCCTCAGCCATTTGGAAATCCCTTACCTAAGAGCACTGTGGGATTACCATCACCAGAAGGACAACCGCAATTCAAGGAGGAGACTCACCATCGCCTTCCAAAGATAATTAGCATTGGGCAATGCCAATGACACCCATATCCAGAAAAATGAATAAATAAAACAAATCTACTTTTGTTTTCTTTCCAATTGCCCTCATGCTCTTAAATGTTACTAACTGTACTTTAGAACTGCATTACAAAAAGAATCCAACAGTGTAAAAAAAAGTAAATCTGAAGACAGTTACTGGGAGGTCAATCTGTAACAAGTTTTGTTATAAACATATTTTGTTGTGGTAAATGCAGATAGTGTTCAAACTGCAATACTTATCCAAAATCTCATGTTATGACAATTCTGTTAACTGCTCTATCTTTTACAAGTTTACATTAATTTAAAATATTGTTTCAACAAAGCCACTAGTAAACTGAAAAAGATATTTACCAGAATATTACAGAGCTGTACAGCAATGTCAGGCTGACCTCCCAGGTTTAGTACTTAAAAAAAATGGTTTCTTGTAACAGTTCAGACCTCATGGAAAAAAGTCACCATTAACTGATAATAGATAAAGCTAACTGACCCATTCTTTAAAATCCGTGAAGCGCAACCCACACTTCTGGCATAACCCGACAGAAGGAACTGCTGTTCCAAATTCTGCCTCATCTGCCCAAATACATAACTTTTGTGCTGTCCCTACTCCAGCGGTTTTGGTCCCAGTGCCTCGAGCAGCTTGAACTTCATTAGCAACACAATTTATGCACTCATACAGCTCATCTTCTTATCCTCCTAGAATTCAGCAGTACAGTGAGGTGCATCACAAGACAAATCGGGCACTTTTGAAATCTTCCTCTAGAAAAATCAGCTTCTTTCAAACAATCCTGGAGATGTAATAACATGGAGCTTACATGTACACTAGGAGGGGAGAATTATGTGTTGTATGCAGTGTCAATGTTCTCATACTAATCTTCCAACTGAAATGAGATATGGATAATCACACACAAGCAATTGCACCAGTTCTCTTATAATAGTAAAGAAAAGGTAATCTTGCTCAAGAGCAATTACTCTAATGAACACACTTTGGGAGCAGTGTAGTAGGCTGGTAATATCTTAGAGCCAAAGGAACAACAGCAATCAGCACTGCTGTCTCTCAATCTAAAATAACCAAAACCTTTTAACAAACAGACAGTGGTTAAATAAAGCCAGTTACATCAGTGGTAGGATTTTCTCCACCCAAAGAAGAAATTAAAGCAATTCTTGAAGCTTTTTTTATGGACAGGCTCTCCTATGCATTAACTGAAGGACAGGAAAAAAAATCACAAAGCGCAGGAGCAGGAATTAAGCCTCAAGTCAATTCTTCAATTATATCTATACCAACAAAAAATGGAAATACCACAAAAGAAAATAATTTTACAACTGTGAAAACTCACTAAGAAACTCAAAGAAATTCATTGCCCTTTTGAGGCAAACAATGAGTGGACAACCTTCTTCCATTCCAATGTCATTCATACATTTCCACAAGGAATTACAAAGTAGGAGCCTGCATCTCGGCCTCCTCCAGTGATTCCCAGACTGATAGATGCCTGTCCTCAGCCAATTCGATTCACTCCACATGATATCAAGAAAATGCTAAAGGCATTGGATACAGCAAAGACTATGGGGCCCTGACAATATTACAGCAATAGTACTGAAGATCTGTGCTCAGAACTTGCTGTGCCCTTGGCCAGGTTGTTCCAGTGCAGCTACAACACTGGCATCTATCTGACAATGTGGAAAATTGCCCAGATATATCCTGTCCACAAAAAGCAGGACAAGTCCAAACCAGCCAATTACCACCCATTAGTCTACTCTTCATCATCAGCAAAGTGATGGAAGGGATAATCGATGGTGATATCAAGCAGCAGTTGCTTTGCAACAACCTGCTCCCAGAAGCTCAATTTGGGTTCCGCCAGAATCACTCAGCTTCTGGCCTCATTACAGCCTTGGTCCAAACATGGACAAAAGAGCTGGACTCCAGAGGTGAAGTGAGAGCAGCTGCTCCTAACATCAAGGCAACAATTGATCAAGTAGGGCATCAAGAAGCCTTGGTTAACCTGGAGTCAATGAGAATCAAGGGGGAAAACCCTCCCCTGGTTAGAATCATACCTAACACAAAGAAAGATCGTTGCAGGTCAAATCATCTCAGCCAAAGGACATCTCTGCAGGAGTTCCTCAGGGAGTGTTCTAGGCCCAACCATCTTCAGCTGCTTCATCAATGACCATCCTTCAATTGTAAGGTCAGAGGCAGGGATGTTTGCTGATAATTGAGTAACGTTCAGCACCATTTGTGTTTCCTCAGATAATGAAGCAGTTCACATCCAAATGCAGCAAGATCTGGACAATATCCAGGCCAGGGTTGATGGGTGGCAAATAATATGTGCCACACAAGTGCCAGGTAATGACAACATTTAACAAAAGAAAATCCAGTTATCACCCCCTGACATTCAACGGCATTATCATCACTGAATCCTCCACTATCAATGTTAGGGGGTTACCACTGACCAGAAACTAAACACAATGTGGCTGCAGGAGCACGTCAGAAGATAGGAATCCATGGTGATCAACTCACTTCCTAATTCCCCAAAGCCTGTCCACCATCTACAAGGCTCAAGTCAGGAGTGTGATGGATGTAGTAAGAAATAACTGCTTTGTGTTTGGCATTTTCCCACCATTCCTGAGTTCTCAGTCCCAACATAACCAGAGTGAAACAATCCAGTCATTGCAGTGTCAATTCAGCATAGCTCTCCTTACATTAAACAATACAAAAGTATCTTCAACTTTTCAGATTTTGCCAAAATAATATCTTCACATGCAAATCCATGGACCAGAAAAGTCCCTGGAACAGTTCAACACAGGGCAGCCCTGGGGTCACTGTATTTGATCTCTACATATCTAGCCAAGGAGGTGACGTGGGGAGAAGAGTAAATGGTTATTGCCCTGGGCCAGCAATGGAAATCACATATAGAAAAAATTTGAGCTTGGCAGTGACTGCTCTCTTCATAACCAAACATCCTGTCAACGTACATCACCCAGGGTCACTTTTGAAGAACAGTCATTTGGCAGAAATACCAGAAACAACCAGGGCAACTACATCCCAATGCAAACTGCTACACTCAGGAAAAACAGAGACACTAACTTAATTTTGTTAAAAAGACTATACAAATCTTCACATTATACGTCATATATCTCCAACCATGCCTGGCAAAAAGACAACAACAGGAAGCCTACCAAACAGCAGAACAATTACTACTGAGTGTCAGTAGATTTCTCTCTACTTATTAGGAAAGCTTGGTTTGTTATCCTGGTATTGAGGTTTTCACAGTTGCCAGGCATCCTCCAGTACCTCACTTGTGCCTTATACAGGATCCCTAACAATGAGTGCTAATGGGGGGGGGGGGGGAGCTCACTGTAACTCAGTAAAAATCCTGCCTCACCCAACATTTCATCAACAGCACTGATCAGCCAACAATAACAAGAGCTCAAGGCTATGTGCTGCTCCTGATCCAGGGACTACACAGTCAATCAATAAAATTTTCAACTCTTGTCATTCAGTGAAATATCATCTTACAGTCATGGGAGGTAGAAGATGGCACTTCCTGTTTACTGTTTAAAAGTAATATATGCGAAGACTACTGCCAGATAGGACATTCAGAGTTCTTGTCACTTGCCCAAAATACAAGATGAAACGCAAACTCTGGCCCCTGTATTTAGCACTACAGAAAGTCACCCAGAAAGTAATGAGCAAGTTCTGTCAGAACACTGAAGTCAGCGGTGGGGGAACAAAAAAAAATGATCACACATTTCTGAAAAGTACACTGCATCCAATTATTTTAAAACAAAAAGGTTAATAATCACCAATGTCACGAGAGGATAAGAAATAGGAATAGGCCATTCAGCCCCTTGTGTCTTTTCTTCAGGCAATGAAATCATAGCTTATCTTTTACCTCAGCTCCACTTTCCTGCACTCAATTTTGATGTTGCTAATACCAAAAAACCTACCACCCTCTGTCCAGTAATATTGCCATCATGCCACAGATCCTGGAAATTAAACACCTGTGTGGCAGAAGTCTGTCTGTAAATGAATCCCTCCTCTTGTTATTGAGAGGCTTTTATTCAACTGTTTTAACACTCTGATTTTAAAACAGTAACACTGGACAATAAATAAAATTTAATACCATGCACTGATTTTTGACTGAAAATGGGATGAAATGGAAGGCAAGCAGTCAAGCACACTTTAGCAAATTGCCATCTATTATTCACGAGGCATATTGCACCACTGGAGAGGCAGCTACAGATGACAAAACACAAGACCACAGCAGTGAAAGACAGTCAGCAAACAGCAATAAGCAGTGAAAGTGTGAGTACCTGTCACAACTCCAGCAGCAACCGTGTACAACGTAACATGTACCGCAGAATGAGGTCCACCAAATATCTACCCGTGCATTCGCTAACATGCAACGTTAGATCCATACTCAGTATGTTCACACAGCATTCATTTGATTGTAATTTACAGTAAAATTGAATACCGTCACGAGTCTGCAAACAGTCCCCCTCCCAAAAAAAAAACGAGGAGGGTTCGAACACTGATGCCGGCTGAAGTTTGCAAAAGCACATTTAACTAACAACCCAGCAAGCGATGCATTATTACCTTCCTGTGGCGGCCTTTAAAGACCACAGCGAAGGCTCCGTGTCCTATGAGATCTTTCCTGTTGTACTCGAAATCCCCCACTACCTCCATAGCCGGCACTGCCGAGGGGCTAAGAGGAAAAGAAGAAGGACGAGAGACAAGTGGTGACTGACGCTGCTGCTGCTGCTGCTGCTGCTGGCAGTGTTTGTTGCTCCCTCATGAAATAAGCGGCACGGCAGAGCCCGGGCTTTCCAGCGAGCGGCACCAGCTGTGAAGGAGCAGCGGCGGCGGCTCTGCCACCATAATCCCATTCCACTGGCGCTCGGTTGCTGCGCATACTTAGCATTAATATATGCGTGTGTGTGGTGGGGGGGGGGGGGGGGGAGGTATATGCGTGTGTTGGATATCAAGCAGATGTGGAGGAATCTCTTTTCTCGCTACAGAGATTTTGCGGCATTTTTCTTTATTGTTTCTTTTGTTCCGGCAGCGGGAGGTTTCGGCGCTGATCCGCCCCGCTGCCCCGCAACGTCCGCCGTCGGCCGCCGACCAACTGACTGTGCGCTGCCGGCCCGCCGCAGCGCGCCTTATATAGCGCCGCAGCACACCCACCCACCCCTGCGTCACCGTCTCCCTGCCCCCGCCGGGAAAGAGTGCGGCTTTTCTTCGCCCCCCCCCCCCCTCCTTTTAAAGCGCTCGGCCGCGGTTTTGCCTCCCGCTTTCTGTCACCGATTGAGGAAATGCGACCAAACGCTGCTCGTCCGCGGCGGCGGCGGCGGCGCTGGTGGTGGACAGCGGGCGGGATCTAACGGTTTGTTTCTCCCTCCGCCGCCTCTTCTCCGCCCCCCCCCCCCGCTACCTTCGCACCGTCCGTTCAAAGCCGTATCGTTCCGCGCGGTTTGTTTACATGGTGCACGCGGCGCACTCCGTCCGGTGCTCATCCGCCGCTGACAAAATAATCCGCCCCTGATTCTGTTTCAAAGGAGAAGCCTCCAGCGCCCCTTTGACTGGAGCCGGTCAATCCACCGACCTGCTTCAGCGCGTTGCCGCATTCTGCGGGTGGAGCCTCGGGAGCATGGGGCTAAAAAGTCTTCGAGTAACTTAATCCAAGCGTGATTTGTTTTTTTAAAAGCGATGGCCTGTGTATTACGTTCCCTGCTTCCGTGCGTCATTTCCGGTGCTTATGTAAACGCGGGGTTTGATTGACAGGCGCCAGAGGCCACTCAGCCTTGGCATTGGGATATCTATCCAGTGGCTCCCTCTGGATAGGGCAAGGACACAAGAGCCAGTGTTAACAACTCTACCCCTTATCATCAGGCTGGGGCCTGCAAAGTCATCGTTCCTATTGCACAATTTCTAGGAGCAAACACTCAATTCCAAGTCACTCAACTTGATACCACAGAAACAACCACCCAATTCTTTTTGACACACTTGCCAGAATTAAGGCTTGCAACATTCATAATGCACAAGATAAAATGCAAAATCACAGCACAAGGGCAGCCATTAGGTTGTACTTTCTTACAGTTGTCCTATTGAGGCCACTGCTCCTTCAGCAACTCGCATTCATATGAAGACTTTAATGCAATAACAGGTGTCAAAGTGCTTCACATGTGTATCAGAAGACAAAATCCAGCCGAGGGTCACGTAACAGATTACTTGCATAGATGACCCAAAGCTAGGTCAAAAAGGTAGATGTTAAAAAGACTCAGACAGATGAGGGCGAGAGATTTAGAGAAAGAATTCCTCAAATCAAGGACATCTTTAAGAGGCAATGCCTCAAGAAAGTGACATCCATCACTAAGGATCCTCACCCTCTGGAACATGCTCTCATCACTACTACCATCAGAGAGGAGGTACAGGAGCCTGAAGACCCACATTCAATGACACAGAAACAGCTTCTTCCCCTCCGCCATCAGATTTCTGAATGGTCAATAAACTCATTGTCACTACCTCATTATTCCTTTTTTTTTGCATGAGCTATTTATTTTGTAATTCTATGTCTTTGCACTGTACTGCTGCCACAAAATAACAAATTTCATGTCATCTAAGTCAGTGATAATAAATCTGATTCTGAAATTGTATCCTAATTCTTCTGAAATCCATGGCCTTTGCAACCAAAGACATGGTTGCTAATAGTGAAGCTATTAACAGGGATATAAAACTAAGGAAAAAAGCAGGAGGAGGATATTTGGCTCTTTTTCATAATCTATAGAATTTTGGAAGATAACAGCCAATGCATCCACTATTTCCATGGCTACCTCTTTTAGTACTCTGAAATGCAGATAATCAAGCCCTGAGGATTTACTGACTTTAGCACCATTAATTTTCCAGCACTTTTTTAAAAAACTGATATTAATTTCTTTTAATGTGTTCTTTTTATTGGCGTTTTGGTTCTGAAACATTTCTAGCTAGAGGCCAGAACTGGAGGATCACGAAGATTGTTAGAGAACATTGCAAAGATGGTGAAACAGGAGAGATTGTGAAGAGGATTTAAAATTATATCTTCCTCTGTGCCTTCATATGAAATTGGCATGTATTGCAATCATAAAAAGGACTATATAAAAATGCAATTGTTGCTGAGGTTGAAAGCAATCATGAGAATTTTAAGAATTAATCCAATTTTCTTTTGAAAATTACAAATGAACTTACTCCTCCACCCCTTCAGGCACCCACTCCTGATCCTAATAAGCTCATAACACTTGCTATGGAAACCAAGTATTTTCAAATATGGTAAATTAAATTCAGGTCTAGTGCCACCTCAAGCCTCGATTTATCCTGTCTTCCACAATGAACCAACAGTATCCTTTGCTTAGCTTTGGTCTTTCAACAAGGTTCTCATTAAGCATGATGCCAAGTAATTAAGTTCATATGTGGAACAAGGTTAGAATACAAGAATGCTTGTTGATGGTGCATAAGGTTTGTGTTTCATTAACAGCCGTGAATCCTAATGTAACACTGCAGCTCAGAACTCAATCTAACTCAAGCTAAATGTCATTTATTTTCTGTAAATACAAACTGTTGCCTCTTTATACCGTTCACACTCGGTTGACATAACAGTGCTCTGAAGTCAACAGCAGTTTTTAAAAATCATAAGACAAGATGGATGGGAATCCTTTTAGTCTATGGCAGCCTTGCTGAATACTATTCTACATCTGGACCATTACTAATATGCATTACCAATGGAACAGTTAGAAAGGGTGAGATATAGTTGATATATTCCATCATATGAGACTACAAGCCACATCAAATTATTCCGCTGGTTGTAAACTATTTTGGAAGATCTTTAGTCTGCTGACCTGTGCCAAATATTCCCCAACTGCTCATCAGCTGTAACTCACTTGCCTGTGAGTCAGGCGGTTGTGAATTTAGATTCCACCTAAAAGATCCGAAAACAAAAACACCAGGCTGATGTACCAGTGCATTGCTGATGTCAGAGGAGCTTTCTTTTAGATGAGATGCTCCCTCAGGTGGGAGCAAGAGATCCCGAACATTATTTCAAAGACCATATCTGGGGACCAATATTACTCTCTCAATCAACATAAGTGAAAGGGAACTATCTGCACTTGATCACATTACTGTTCGCAGAAGCTTGGTGTACACACATTGTCTACCATGCCTCCGGAGTTATGGACATGGGAGGAGCAGGCCATTCAGCCCCTCAAGAATGCTTCACCATTCAATGAGATCATGGCTGATCTGATTGCAACTTTGTGTTCCTGCCTAGCCCCGGTAACCTTTCACACTCTTGCTTCTCAAGAATCTATCTACCCCTGCCTTGAAAATATTCAGACTCTGCTTCCACCAGCTTTGGAGAAAGATTTCCAGTGACTTAAGTCTCTGAGAAAAAATATTTTTCCTCAACAGGATTAGAAGCAAAACTGGCTCTTCAAGCCTTTTCTGCCACTCATTAAGGTCATGCTGATCTACCACACATTTCCTTACAACACGAGAGGTTGCTTCAGCCCGTCTACTCAGTGCCGGCCCACAAACAATCCCAGTTCCCCATTAATTTTCCCAATGACTTATTCTCCCCACATTCCCATTAATTCCCCCAGACTCTTTCACTCACTTACACCCCAGGGGCATTTTGCTGTAGTCAATTAACCTACCAACCTGCACGTCTTTGAGAAACCCAAGCAGTCACAGGGAGAATGTGTAAACTCCACACATGTACACCAGAAGGCAGGATTGAACCTGGGTTGTTGGAGCTGTGAGGCAGCAGCTCTATGAGCTGTACCACTGTGCTATCCCCATAAACCTTGATTCTCTTCATACTCAGAAATCTATCAATCTCTAACTTAATGAACACAATGACTGAGCCTCAACAAGTCCCCAGGGTAGAGAATTCCAAAAGGCCTTTACCTTTGAGTAAAAGAAATTTCTCATCCCGGTCAGAAATAGTCCACTCCTTCTGAAACGATGACTCCCAGTTCTAGGTACCTCAGCCAGGGGAAACATCCTCTCTGTATTCAGGCAGGTGCGAGCCCATAAGAATTTTTTTTGTACATTTCAATCACCTCTATTCTAAACCTTGGAGAACACGGGTTTAATCTACTCAATCTTTATGCAACAAAAACACCATCCCTGGAACAAGTCCAATAAATCTTTGCTGCACTTCCTCACAGCACGTACATCCTTTCTCAGGCAAGGAGATCAAAACCGCAGTAATAAATTTAGTGACTTTTTTAAAAAAGTGATCCCTAGTTCTAAATTCTCCAGCAAAAGAAAACATCCTCTTCACATCCACACCTTCAGGATCTTATGTTTCAATCAAGTTGTCTCTCTCCCTCTTCCAAACTCCAGTGGATAAAGCCTACCCCATTCAACCTTTCCTCATAAGACACCTGACCCATTCCAGGTATCAGTCCAGTGAACCTTCTCCGAATTGCTTCCAACACATCTACATCCTTCCTTAAATGAGATCAATACTGTACACAGTACTCCAGATGAGGTCTCACTAATGTCTTAAACATAACCTCCCTTTTATATTCAATTCCCTTCATAATAAGCAATAACATTGTGTTAGCTTTCCTAATTACTCACTGTATCTGCAAACTTGCCTCTTGCGAATCATGCGCTAGGACACTCAGATCCCTAGGCACCTCAGAACTCGCAAGCTCTCACCCTTTAGATAACATGCTTCCTTTTTAGTTTTCTGCCAAAATGGACAAGTTCACATTTTCTCACATTATACCCTATTTGCCAGATCTTTGCTCACTCACTTATTTTCTAGCTATCTTTGTGTCATCAGCATATTTAGCAACACCAGCTTAGATGCCTTCATTCAGGTAATTTATATCCCTGTGGTACACCACTTATTAAAACTTGCCAACCAGAAAGAGTCCCATCTATGCCTATTCTCTGTTTGTTAGCCAATCTCCTATCCACGCCTTTATGTTAACTCCTATGCTGCAGCACAATAGTGACTATATGTCATTGAAGGAGGAATCTCCAGAAAATTGGGAAAGTTTGTAATGTGGTCAACCTATACGGATTCAAAAGGGATGATGGTGGAAAAAAGGCTAATAGTGCAGGTGGCTCAAAGGTCACTGCCCAATACGTCACAAGCACATCCCTCCCCACCATCAGGAGTATCTACAGGAGGCGCTGCCTCAAGAAGGCAACATCCATCATCAAAGATCTCCACCATCTGGGCCATGCCATCTTCTCACAGCTACCATCGGGCAGGAGGTACAGAAGCCTGAAGTCCCACACCACCAGGTTCAAGAACAGTTACTTCCCTTCAACCATTCCGTTCTTGAACCAACCGGCACAACCCTAATCACCACTACAGTTTAGCAACACTATCACCATTCTGATCATTTTGCATTAAAATGGACTTAGTTTTTTTTGTTCCAATTGTTTTGTTTTCTTATAAAAATTGTGTATAATTTGTTTTTTTTGTGAATATTGCATATATGATGCTATGTGCCTGTGATGCTGCTGCAAGTAAGTTTTTCATTACACCTGTGCATACATGTACTTATGCATGTGACAAAAACTCGACTTTGACATAGTTAACAGGGTAGTACTTCGATCAGGAAAGTGTTTAGATTACAAGGCATAGCGAGCTGGAGCAGATATAAACAAATGTTGATTGGAGTAGAGCTTAAGTGTAGGAGAACTGATCTTTACATAAGCAGAGTTATAACAGAAGGACAAGACCATAAATTAGAGCACCCAATTGCAGAGAGAATCGGGGAACTGGTTGTCTGGTAAAGGAAGACAAAGTCCCATTTGTCAGGTAATTTTATCCCCTGCAAAGATAAAACAAAGATCAAATACTACGTAGAAAAGTGGGCTACTGGTGAAATTCTTAAATCTGCATGTAACTATTGTAGCGCGAAATACTTTAAATCGCTGAAGTTTGTTGGGTCAGTGGAGCTCTCACTCAAAGTGCTCCCCAGTATGCACTGTAACAGAGCCTGAATAAACTGACTTGAAGAAACTCACCACTGCCGTATGAGAGATTTTCTCTGTGTGCTGTCCTGATCCGAGCCGTAATTAAGAGGGCGACTGGGGTCCCATGTGAAAGCCAGATTCAGGGTGCAGGTTTAACACACAGATTCCTCCAACAGTCATAAAGTACTTCAAGTGTAAAACAGTTCAGGACATTCCAAAAGAATGAAAAATACAATTTCTTTCAAAGTAAATCAAATGTCAGAAATAGAAGGATCCCAAGCTATTTTATCCTTGCAGATGAATCAACAACAGTTGGCAGTGGTCACAACCTTGCGCTGTTGGTAAGGGAATAAAGTGTGAGAGAGAAGGAAATAAGGCAGAATGAGCAGGATCATCATGGGTGCCAGAGTGTTTCTTGCACACATCCCAATATAGACCAAGGTTCTAAATTTATTAGTGCAGTAACTACATTTCAATGCAATGATCATGAATAATGAATTTATTGCAGGACTACAGTGGAAAGGCGTTTCCGCTGTGACATTGATGGGATGTGTGCGGGATTCCAACAGGTCCCTCTGTGGTTTTTTACAATGTATTTTATTCTAACTGTTCAAGGAATCAGTCTTGTTCCTGCCCTTGTTGATTCATCTGGATCTCAGACAATCCTTTCAATTTAGAAAAACAATCCACATTAAAGCATTTCTATTCAACTGGGAATAAAATATCAAGTCTTCCCCACTGTGAGAACAAAAGATAACAAAATTAATCAATACTCTTCAGTAAAGTCAAGAATTCCCTCCCAAATCTCTCCTTTAAGATGTTCCTTAAAACCTACCTCCTTGATCAATCCTTTGATCACTTAACTAGAGGATCCTTCTGTGTGTCTGTTACATTTTGTTAGACACCTCTCCTGTTAAACACCTTGGGATATAGTTCTATTCATGGAGGAGATACAAGTGCAAATAGTTGTTCTTGTTATTGACAAAGATCAAGACAAAGGTGAGTACCACTTAACCATTTAATTAAAGTCAAGATTGAGATACATTGCCAAAGGATTCTCTCTCAAACTTCTGCTCATCTTTTTCTTTTAACTCCATGATCAACAGTTAGCCTACAAAATGCTTTACCAACAGCATTTTAAAATACCGATTTTGAAATTCAGAGATTTTTAAAAAAAATTTTATTTACAGCAATGGTAACAGGCCCTTCCGGCCCAACGAGTCCGCGCTGCCCATTTTAAACCCAAATTAACCTACCAATATTGCAGGGATGGATAGATGAAATGCTGTGCAATTCTTCTGTGCAGCCTGTAGAATACTGATGTTCCCAAGCTCAAGAAAAAAATTCTTATTTTCATGACTTGCTCTTCTTTTGGAGCCTATCCTTCCTCTGGCATTGTTTCAAGCCCAGCTGAGAATGTCTAAAGATCAGCCTCTACTAACATTGCTCTATCGCTGGCACCATGTTAATTGTGACGTTGCCGTCACCGAAGCTAACAGGCCCTTTAGCCCTCTGTGTCCACACCATCAAGCATCCATCTACAATAGTACTATTTTGTCTCTTTCGTCATCATCCACTAACTCCCAATCCTATCAATTCCCCTGTCGCCCATTTACACTTAAGGCAACTTACAGTAGCCAATTACCATACCAACTAACACATCTTATTGCATTTCACGTGCCATCTTCTCGCAGCTACCATCGGGCAGGAGGTACAGGAGCCTGAAGTCCCTCACCACCAGGTTCAGGAACAGCTACTTCCCTTCAACCATTCGGTTCTTGAACCAACCAGCAAAACCCTAATCACTCCCTCAGTATAGCGACACTATGACCACTTTGCACTAAAATGGACTTTTTGTCCTAATTGTGTTCTTTCTTGTAAAATGTGTGTCAAATTTATGTTTTTTCTTGTGAATGCTGCTTATCTGATGCAATGTGCCTGTGATGCTGTTGCAAGTAAGGTTTTCATTGCACCCGTGCATACACGTACTTGTGCATACAACAATAAACTTGACTTTGACAATAATCCCATTTTGCGCTTGTGTTGTCATCTACTAACTCCCAACCTCATCGATTCCCCTGCCACCCATTTACACTTAAGGCAACTTACAGCAGCTGATTACCATACCAACCAACACATCTTTGGGATGTGGGAGGAAACCCATGTTGTCTCCACACAGACAGCACTCAAGGTCAGGATTGAAGTTGGGTCCTCGAAGTTGAGGCTGCTTCAACTACACTTCCCCACCGAGACCAATCAGAAACAACCCCTGAACATTACTTGATGACCACCGGCAATATTGAGGTAACAACAACCAGCAATTCCAGCACAGAACAAATGACTTAGTAACGTGCAACAGAGAAATTCAATTGTTCTCCACCTGTTGGAAAAAAATTGGAGCTTGAACGCAGACTGAACTTACTAAAGACATACACATGATCTTCTTCCTGACTGTTTTGTTCACAGTTGTAGTTGGCTGACACAAATGGAGGAGCAGAGGCTGGAGTGACGTAAACAGAGAAATTTGTCCTTAGTCACCACAGATAAATCTGTGCGCCAAGGTCAGCCTCAAGTTACAAAAGCATGGCCACTGTTTTGAAAATAATGACATTTGCTGATCTGCAGAGTGTGTTTCTATTTGCCACTTCTTACATTTTTTCTTGTAATGAGGCTCCCATGCAGTGACATTGCAAAGAGGTCAACACTTCAAGTGCTTGGCCACTGACCCGAGGCTTTCTTGGAGGTGGGGGATGGGATAGAGGATGGGTGAAACTGCGTAATGATGGACCTTATCCCCCCCCCCCCCCCCACCCCCTCAAATATGCGAGCAAAACTTCTGGAGTACCACGTGGTTAAAAATGGACTTTGGTTATTCAGTCACTGCGAGTTCAGGAACCCAGATCCTTCACTGAAAGAGTACAGCAAGTCACAGTCTGCTGAGGTTGACATCCAGGCAAAAGTCCAGGGTTGCTTCAAAATGGCAGACTTGTTCTGCGCCTTCACCACCTCCAGCTGTCAAACAGAGGACACACACAGCACAACTCAGTCCAGACTTTATTACATTATGCATTGACAAACAACTTAAATATAGTCACAAACCTGGGTCCCTCTTTACAGACTATTGTTACGGACTCAGTGAAAGTCCCTTTAAGATAGAGAGTGTGTGTGTATGTGTGTGTGGGCGTGCTTACGTCAATAGAAGATAAAGGCCGTAATGACGTTGTTGAAGTTAGAAGAAGAAGAAGAAGAAGAAGAAGGAGAGAGAGAGAGAAGGGAGAGAGACACCAGCCTGCTTGTTTTCTCTATCGATGGATGAGAAACTATAACTGTGTCTGCCACTGAAATCCATGTATGGAAGTTGGAAGTAATCTGGTGGAGTTCACTTTATTGTTGACCTGTAGAAGGAAACAGGTATTTACGTGTGGATGACCACGATTCGGATGCTTTTCGGGGTGAGGAAGTCACTACCGAGTAAACACTGGAGTGTCGTTTGGGTTCCATCATGGAACATTTGGATTTCGTATTACTCTCTCTATGTTTCCCTACATCTACGTCTTATCTTCTGACAACGGTGGTTGTTGAGAAGCCCTTGCTCATGTTTCACCTTATGGCTTGCGGAAACTGAACTTTAAGAACCATTCCGGAACTGGGAGTTTGGGACTTCGTCAACGAGTTTAGTTTTGGGGTTAACGTTCGAGGTTTAACATTTTTGAATTCTAACATACTAACATTTTTACTTTTATTTTACGTATTATCATAAGTAGTAATTAATAAAATAGTTTTTAACACTGAATCATGCTCAGTGTGTTTCTTTTGTTGCTGGTTCGTGACACTATTGAACTCTGTGTCAGTCATATCCTAAAGCCAGATATACCCATTGCAAGGTGCTCATTCTTTCACCTACTGAAGGGATAACCCAACATATTGGCAGTCAGTGGTAGGGAGCGTGTTATACAGTTCTGTGCCACCGTCCACTTGCAGTCCAATACATAGCAATTACTTTCTTGGCCACTTCTCCTAAATGCTTATCCTCTGTTGATTCCATGATCTACCCATTGACTCTGTTTCTCCTCATCTTTTTTGCTGCAATAGTTTCAATTTAACACAGAGGTACATCCACCCCAGTTCCAAACATGGCCATTTTTGGTCTTCAAACATGGTCAATACGGCACTAATTTACAGGAGGTTTCTTTCCTCCATTTTGGCTCAACTTCCGCTCAACTTGTCTGTTCTTTTTGGCCCATAAATTTTTTTCTGTTTATTTTGAAAGTCAGGTTACACTTCTTCATTAAAGTTCAACTTAATTTCTATATGATCCAAGGAATTGGTACCATACACATTAAAAGTATGTAAAGCAAGTATTCTGTTTCTGGTCAGTAGCCTTTCATCAGAATTGGGATGTGGTGTGAAATATTAACTCTGGTTCCATCTCCACTGATGCTCTCTGGTGTGCAGGGTCCTCAGCATTTCTGTGCTCAAATGGCACATATTTCAAACTTTCAGCGACTCATTTCACGTCATTACGGAGAGAGAGGAGACAAGAGATTTAAAGACTGGAATCAGCAATTTTACATTAAAGGGAAAGGTTTGATAAGTTTAGCTGATAACCCAGTCCCTCCAGTTTTCTAATTCATACAAACTATTCAGTGGACCATTCGGTTCTCTATCTCTACTTACATTCTCAACACTTTGTCTTTTCCACCACTTGCTACCCTTTGTCCATCAGGACTCCAATCAACAGCAAAGACCTGAAAGTACAAATCAAACATTATTCTCTGAAATATTTACAGGCCATCCCAGAGTTCCATTTTTACAGACGTCCATGAGTTGATCTTGTCCACAAGTTGGAAAATACACAAAAAAAATCATTTGATATGGTAACCATAGCTCCACAGTATTTATAATGAACGGCATCAAAAATATGTAAGATTGATAAGAAACAATAACTAGAAGTGGCGGGGTGGAGGAGAAAGCGAGCACGAGCAAGGAGAAAGACAACTGGTTTTGCCATTTGCAGGAACGATTATATGTATGTTATATGTTGGACTTTTAAATTTAAATGTAATGGGAGCTCATTCACATGTAGAAGTGTCCAAAAATCAGGTATTTGTAACCGTGGGACAACCTGTATTGTGGCTGACACCCCATCAGCCAACTGCCGGGAGTTGGAAGATTTCTAATCAGACTGACAGAGGGCTAATTGATCTACTATTGTGCAATAAAATTATATTTAATAAGTAGATGACATGGTTAACAAGTGGCAGATCAGAATCAACAGTTCTGAACCCAGTCAGATGTTTTAACACAAAGTTCTTTGACACCTTCCAACAGACCAAGCGTTTCCAGGTTTCTTTTAACTTGTATTCATGCATCATTCTAGTTTAATGGGTAATTGCATCTCCCGCTGGGTTGATTGTCGGAAGGCATCTTACCTCATCTGCATGACCAGGAAGGTCAACGGACAGCTTCTGTGCCTTCACATCCCACACTTTCAATGTGCTGTCACTGCTGCCGCTTGCCAGCAGCCGACTGTCAGCTGACCATGCAATCTGATACACAGCCGACACATGACCTCGGAGAGATGCCAGGTACCTGGAAACAAGCAGTGGCCTCAATCATTTGTGCATCCTTTTTAAATGAAATAGAAATACGCTAGGCAAAGCAAACAACTGACATCAGCAATAAAACAGTGCCAGGGTCAACGACAAATTGCATTTGTATAGTATCTCTCGTACCATAAGTATGCTGAGGAATATCAAAGGTAGGTTACCAAACAAAATCTGAAACCAGATCATGTGGAAAGATTTTGGGATTGGTGGCCAAAGCTTGGTTAAAGAGATAGGAAGTGCAGAGAGAAAGATGAAGGTGATGTCGGAGCTTCATACACTGGGAACTTGAGACACAGTTACTGATGGATTAAATCAAGCCAGAGTTCGCAAGAGGATAAAATGAGAGGACTGTAGGAGCAGCTGCAGAGTAGACAAATCCCATCAGTTCCCCCCCACTCAAATTTACCTACACCGCTGATTTCAGGAGAGTAGCCCTATGGCCCGAGTGATTCTCTCTGTGCCTTTTTCATCTCCTGTCACTCTCATCATGGTGTCCCTGAGTTAGCAAATGGGAAATCTGGTTCTATAGACAGTAGGCACTAGATCGAAAACACCAAAGTTCATAGCACCCTGTGGCCTCCATGGAAAATGATCACCTCAATAATCTGGGTTTGAATCAGTATTGCAAGAACATAGAACAGTACAGCACAGGAAAAAACCTGTCTGCCTAGCACATGATCCATATCCCTCCATACTCGGGTGCCTTAACACCACTATTGTGTTACTTTCACCACCACCCTTGGCAGTGCATTCCAGGCACCTACCATTCTCTGTGTAAAACAAACTTACCTTGCATACCTCCTTTAAACGTCCCTCCTCTCACCTAAAGCTATATCCTCTGGTATTTGAAATTTCTAACCCTGGGAAAAAGACTCTGACCCTATCTATGCCCCTCATAATTTTATAAACGTCTATCAGGTCTCCCGCCAGCCTCCAACGCTCCAGAGAAAAAACACCCATGTTGTCCCACACACAATACCGGAGGAACTCAGACCCTTGACTGACGAACTCAGACCCTTGACCCGCAGCGTCAACTGTCTATTTCCCTCCATAGATGCCGCCTGACCCACTGAGTACCTCCAGCGTTTGTGTGCTGCTCCAGATTTCCACCACCTGCAATCTCTCGTGTCTCCAAACTTGTCCAACCTTATAGTTAATACTCTAATTCAGTCAGCATCCTGGTGAACCTTTTCTGCACCCACCCCCAAAGCCTCCACATCCTTCCTGTAATGGGCGACCAGAAACGCACTCAATACTCCAAATGCAGCCTGACCAAAGCTTTATACAGCTGCAACGTGACTTCCTGGCTCTTATGCTCAGTGCCCTGACCAATGAAGGCAAGCATGCCACATGCCTTTTTTTAAACCACCCTTTCTATTTGTGATGCCATCTTCAGGGAATAATGGACTTTGACCCCAAGACCAGCAGATTTCCCCACCCTACCCTGTCAATTATTTATCCCTCAAACATATTCACCAAAAACTGGATAAAGAGTTATTATCACATTACTGTTTATGGGAGTTTGCTATTTGTAAAATTTTCTACTGCATTTCCACAAGTTTCATGAAGGGAACACCCTGCCTGACCAACCTATTGGAGTTTTTTGAGGAAATCTCAAGTAGGATGGATAAGGGAGAGGCTGTGGATATAGTGTATTTGGATTTTCAAAAGGCCTTCGACAAGGTGCCGCACGAGAGGCTACTTAATAAGATGAGAGCCCATGGAATTACAGGAAGGATATTAGAATGGGTGGAGCATTGGCTGATAGGCAGAAAGCAAAGGGTAGGAATAAAGGGATCCTGTTCTGGTTGGCTGCCGGTTACCAGTGGCGTTCCGCAAGGGTCGGTGTTGGGACCGCTTCTTTTTACACTGTATATTGATGATTTAGATTATGGAGTAAATGGTTTTGTGGCTAAGTTTGCAGATGACACCAAGATACCTGGAGGAGTAGGGAGTATTGAAGAAACAGGAAGGTTGCAGAGAGACTTAGACAGTTTAGGAGAATGAGCAAAGAAATGGCAGATGACATTCAATGTTGAGGAATGTGCCGTTGTACACTTTGGAAAAACAAATAAACAGACAGATTATTATCTAGATGGGGAGAAAATTCAAAGTACAGAAGTGCAAAGGGACTTGGGAGCCCTCATGCAGGATACCCTAAAGGTTAACCACCAGGTTGGATTGGCAATAAGAAAAGCGAACACTATGTTGGCATTCATTTCAAGAGGTATAATGTATAAAAGTAAGGATGTGTTGACGAGGCTCTATGGGGCACTGGTGAGACCTCATTTGGAATACTGTGTGCAGTTTTGGACCCCTTATCTTAGGAAGGATGTGCTGATGTTGGAGAGGGTTCAGAGAAGATTTACAAGGATGATTCCCAGAATGAAAGGGCTTACATATGATGAGCGATTGTCGGCTCTTGGACTGTACTCATTGGAGTACAGAAGAATGAGAGGGGACCTCAGAAACATTTCGAATGTTGAAAGGACTGGACAGAGTAGATGTGGCTAAGTTGTTTCCCTTGGTGGGCGAGTCCAGGACTAGAGGGCACAGTCTTAGAATTAGAGGGTGCCCATTTAGAACAGAAATGAGAAGAAATTTCTTTAGCCAGAGGGTCGTGGATTTATGGAATTCGTTGCCACATACAGCTGTGGAGGCCCAGTCATTGGGGGTGTTTAAGGAGAAGATTGATAGGTATCTAATTAGTCAAGGTATCAAGAGAAAAGGCCGGGAATTGGGGCTAGATGGGAATAGTTTAGCTCATGGTGAGGTAGCTGAGCAGACTCGATGGGCCAAATGGCCTACTTCTGCTCCTTTGTCTTGTGATCTTGTGAAGTGTCTACAACTCAAAAAGTACCTCATTGGACGTAATGTGCTTTGAGATGGCGTGAGATTGTGGAAGGCACTATATAAATGCAAGTTCCTTTCGTTTTGTTTTTCAGCAGCAAAACTCACCAAGGCACCAGATTTCTGAACGGTCCATGAACATTTCCTCTTTACTCTTTTTTTTGCACTATTTATTTGTTTGTAATTTATAGTAATTTGATGCTGCAAAACAACACATTTCACATCATTTGAGTCAGTGAAAATAAATCTGATTCAATGACGTGGAAGGAATCTACCCTCCACACCCAGCCTATAATTGATTCCAGAACTACAGTAATTTAGTTGATTCTTAACTGCCCTCTGAAATGATTGAGCAAGTCCCTCGGTTGCAGCAAACCACATCACCATTCTAATTGCACTGAGTCAGGAAGGCAGCTAGCCACCAGCTTTGCCAAATTAACTAAGGACTGATCATAAATGCTGACTTTGCCAATGATACACAAATCCCTCCTATGATTAAACAAAAATGTTAGCGTCCTTACTTGCCAGTCCTGCCATCCCACAGTTTCACCGACTTGTCGAATGATGCACTGGCAATAACCCTGGTGTCCGGGGAGAAGCAGACTTGGTTTATTAGAGCCTGGTGGCCTGTCATTCGGGCCAAGGGCTTCTTGTCCTCCGCAGGCTTCCAGAGGAAGAGCGTGAAGTCATCTGACCCTGAAACCAGCCTTTCACACCCCTGACCCTGAAAGAAAACCCAGTTCATTAGGATCAGTTTGCCTAAACAGAAAACAGTATCAAAAAGCAGATTTTGACCTGGGATCTAACAATCCTACTCTGGCATAAGATCTTGTCTTTGTCCTTAGGAATAAACTAAACCCACAGATGCTCTGATGTCTCTGCCACCAAGCACACAAGACTGGTCCGAGGTAACTCACTGACTTAACAACCCTCTTGTTAAAGTGGACCCCAACCTCTACTCACTGGAGTGCTCCATTGGGACAAGTGCAACAGTGGAGGAGGCTTGAGATCGCTTCCCTCTGTGTACCTGGTAACCTCTGTCAGAGCTTGGAGTACCTGTGGCACAGTAGTACTATTACAGGTAGTGCTGAACATCTCACAGCTCCAGCAACCCAGGTTCAATCCTGACCTCAGGTGCTGTCACCCATGGGTTTACCCTCAAGTGCTCCAGTTTCTTCCCACATCCTGAAGATTGTGCTGGTTGGTAGGTTAATTGGCTCCTGTAAATTATCCCTAGTGCAGGTGGATGGAAGAATTAGGAGTTGACTGGCATGTGAGAGAGAAGAGGTTACAGGGAAATAAATGGGGAATGGAGCTGATGGGATTGCTCTGAGAGGTAGCATGGAACTGATGGGCCAAATGTCCTCCTTCCATGCGGTAAGGGAATATGAAGATAATATACACGAAATAGAATGTGTATTTCAGAAGCTTGGTGTTGGGCATGCAAATTATGTGGGCCTTGGAAGTTACAGTCTTGATGCTCAGGTTGTCCTGGGAGAGGAAGCTGATGTCCATGTCGCCTATCCTGCCTATACATTTGAAACACTTTGCAGAAACATTACTAATTAAGCACGTTGAGGTGCCTGCTATAGGTTCAGAAGTGTATGGGAAGGCAGGAGCACTGCTGCCCAGTAGACTATGAGCTTTGACCTACATAGGAAAGTACAGTGCAGGAACAGGTCCTTCAGCCCACGATGTTGTGCTGAACTAATTAAACTAACGACACCTAATCCCTCTGCTTGCACATATCCTTCCATTCTCTGCATGTTTATGTGCCTGTCTAAGAGCTTCTTAAACACGTCTATCGTAGCTGCCTCCACCACCACCCTGGCAGCACATTCCAGGCTCCCACCACTCTGTGGGAAAAAACCTTCCCTGCACATCTCCTTTGAACTCCGCATCCCCCCCCCCCCCCCCCCCCTAACCCCACCCTCACCTTAAAAACACTCTCCAGTATTGGACATTTCAACCCAGGGGAAAAGATACCAGCTGTTTATTCTATGACTCTCATAATTTTATAAACTTTTATAAAGTCTCTCCTCAGCCTCCACTGCTCGAGAGAAAACAACCCCAGTTTGTCCAACCTCTCCTTATAAGCACATGCCCTCTAATCCAGGCAGCATTCTGGTAAACCTCTTCTGCACCCTCTCTATAGCCTCCACATCTTTCCTATAATGACGTGACCACAGTCGAATGCAATATTCCAGATGAAAAAACACGATGGTGCTGGAGAAACTCAGCAGGCCTGGCAGCATCCTGAAGAAGGGTCCTGACCCGAAACATTGACCGCCTGCTTTTCTCCACAGATGCTGCCTGGCCTGCTGAGTTCCTCCAGCATCATCGTGTTTTCCATCTACATTGCAGCATCTGCAGTCCTTTGGTTAGGCTGCATCTGGAGTATTGGAGAAACAGAGTTTTATAAAACTGCAACATAACTTCCTGACTCTTGCACACAATGCCTCGATTAAAAAAGGCAAGCATGCCATACACCTACTTTACCACCCCATTGACCTGTGCAACCACTTTCAGGGAGCTTTAGAGTTGTACCTACCCCCCAAGGATTCCTCTGTGCATCAATGCTGTTGAGGATCCTGCTATTAACTGTGTACTTTCCCTGTGCACAAGTTTTCCCCAGATGGCCAAAGGCAATGCTGGTGCGCTGAAGATAATGGTGAACATGACCTTCAGTGAATGACGGCCAAGGGAAATGCTTTCCCCCTGATGTGGAGTCCACTGCAGCCTTAGATGTACTTCTCTCTGTATTTCTTCATTTAAGCCAGTGGTAGATATGACGAAACGGTGAGGCCCTGATACAGATCCCTGGGGAATGACATCCAGTTTTTCTGCCTGCTTGCCTCCCATCCAATTACCAATCCATGGCTTCATGTTACCTGCAGTTTCAGCTTCATTTTTAAACTAATAACCAAGTGCTGAGCAAATCAAATGAAACTTAAATGTCAGACCACCTCCTGCAGGGCTCAGCAATCAATAGCTTTGAACTTTTATTCCGCTGTTCACTTACCCTCGTTTGCTCATATCTTTGTAAAGCTTTGTGCTTCAGTTCTTCCACTGCGAAATAAACCAATAAGAGGAAGTAAGAGGAGGCTCCAGTGGCTTTACCTTTATCAACAGATCTTTTATCTGCTTGACGGCCACTTACTGAGCAACATAGCAGTTCTTCAGGTTAATTTACAAGTGTTTAAATGTGCTAACTCGCAGGGAAGGGAGCCTCCCACCTGCATTGTTTTCTAGCTCACTGCACGACCTGACTACCATGGATTATATTTAGAACATCTTGTGAACTGGGGGAAGGAGACAGACTTCCGCCTCTGGCTGCTTGTCATACAAAGTCAGTGCTGGCTCAACAACAACTTATTTTTATATAGATCTTTGAATGTCATAAAACGTCACAAGATATTACACAGGAACAATTAAAAACAAAATTTGTTAAGAAGTCACATTAGGTCAAAGCACAGACAAAAGGAATAGGTCAAAAACCCTGTTCCGCCCTTTAATGAGGTCAAAGCTGCTTCCCTACTTCTTACACTCTCATATCCAATTCCTGTATCTCCAAACCCTCTAAATGGCCTAAAGTGTCCCAGTCTTAGCCTTGGACGTATTCAATAACTGAAGGATAACAGCCCTCTGGGATAGAGAACGCCAAAACTCCACAACCCCTTGACAGAAGAAATTTATCTTCATCTTGGTGTTAATATAGTCATTCACTGACCTTGAGACTGTGACTTTAAGTGGTGGACTTTCTAGCTGGAGGAAGTCAGCTGCTAAACAAAAGATTGATCAAAAGAGGCTGCTTTTATGGGGCATGCTAAAGGAAAGTGAGACAGGAAGATCTAGGGAGGGGCTATTGAGGGGGAGCTGCTCTTGACAGAGCGACTAAAAATTGGGCAGGTACCAGAGACCAGAAATGGAGCAGAGAAGTCTCAGAGGATTGTAGAGCTGGGGGATTACAATGAAAGAGAGAGGTCGAGCATCTGGAAAGAAGCCATAGATGGGTTGTGAACACAAGGGATGAGAATTTTTAATTTGACAACCAGAAACAAAGGTGAATCAGCGGCGACGATGGATGAATAGTATATGGTAGCAAAGCGGTTAGCGTAACGCTATTACAGTGCCAGTGATCGGGGTTCAATTCCCGTTGCTGTCTGCAAGGAGCTTGTACGTTCTCCCCGTCACTGCCTGGGTTTCCTCTGGGTGCTCCGGTTTCCTGCCACATTCCGAAGACGTATGGGTTAGTAGGTTAACATGGATGCAATTGGACGGCGTGGGCTCGGTGGGCCGGAAGGGCCTGTTACCATGCTGTATAAATGAAGATTTAATGTTTTATAGTGAGAGTTACGATGCAAACCATAAAATTTTGGGGATCAGGTTTGTTGGGAAGGTGTTCAGCTTCTTACTTTCAGTATTTTTAACTGGACAGCAGACACCACCCTCCTCCCCAGTCTTGAACTTTTCCTTGGGTCTGCCATTGGAGATAAAGGGAGATGGATTTAGCACACCAAGCTCTCAAACCTCCGAATTACTGATGTGGAATCAGCTTCTGACTCACAGAAACATGGGCGAGATCAAACACAGAAGGCCTTATCCTCTCTGATCAAAAATGCTATGGAATGCATGGAGAAGGTTTTACAAGGATATTAGAAATGTGAAATTGTTATCACCTGCAAGGCATAAAAACGTTGGGAGCTTTTCCTCCAGGAAATAAGATGCTTGAAGGTTACCTATTAGTTATAATTAATATAATGAGAGGGTTTGATCTGGTGGATATAGATAAATAGCCCATTTAGCTTCTTCAACCCATTAGCTATTGAGTGAGACCAGGGCTGATCTGTAACCTAACTCCATATAACTGTCCCAGATCTCTTCATACCATTAATTTAGAATTCAGTTTAAAATTAACAATGATTCAGCATCAATTGTTGTTTAGAAGAGAGTCCCAAATTACTCCCATCTTTTGTACATAGAAATGTTTCCAAACTTCATTCCCAAGCAGGAATGATCTAGTTTGCAAACTCTCTCCTCACAACAGTTTCTCCATCGAATCATGAGGAGGTCACTCAAGCAAGAAACTAGCCAACAAAGTCAAAACATTGTGGGATTTAAACTCCACTCATGAGACTTGAACACATATAAACTGTAAAGTATCAAGTTAGTTGACAGAGCCACTGATACTGGCCGTAAATGTCAGGCTCAAAGTCAACATCTGAAGTTTGCTTTTAATATTTTGGAGTGTAAAGGACACGAAATCCTAACATTGTAGAATGGTAGCAGTAAAAGAAAGATTTGTATTTATATAGTGCATTTATGACTCATAACTATTATAAAATAGGAAATATAGCAGTAAATTTGTACACTACAAGCCCTCACAAACAGCAATGACTACATGATCTGCTTTAATGAATTTGATTGAAAGATAAATATTAGCCTGTCCATGGGAGATAATGCCTCTTCAAAATATTGTCATGGGATCTTTTCGTCTAACCTGGCTCGGTCTAAGTCTCATTCAAAAAGGAACAGATCTTTCAAAATGTAGCAATACCACACTGGTAGCATCAGCAAAACTATTGTGCTCAAGTCTCTTGAGCCAACAACCTTCCAGCTTAGAGACAAGAGTGCTACTCAATGAGCCACTTCCACCACTATGAGAGAGCATAGAGATGACATGGTTTCTAACTAAATCTCAACACACAGCGGTTAGCAAGTTGAGTAAAGTCAACAAGATCACCCACAAGTATCATTCCTGTCCCGATGAACAATGGTGGCTTCAGCTGGTTCAAAAGCTCCAGTTCGCAATACGTAGTCCGTACTAAGTGCCATTGTATTTACCCAATGTGCATGACCCTGCAGCGTTCTACACACGACCCCCTGAAAACAGATCATAGAAATAGTTACCAAATGGATGTCAACTGATTTCTTAAAGGAAACAAAAAAGTTACTTCAATACACAGCAAAGCAGACTCACACGTGTGTGTGTGTGTGTGTGTGTGTGTGTTCTGAGTACAAGCAATTTTTATTTCCATATTTCAGCACAAAACACCCTGAACCACAGCTCCCAAAGTGTTAACCCACAAACCAAATGAGCACTTTGAATATGGTCTGGAAATCTGCCTTTGGGAGTGAAAGGACCAGTATTCAGACCAAATCGACTCAACTGATGTCTTTAACATTTACTAGGCACTTGATAGGGTCTGGGATACTTCATGCATTTGTGGGGAAATCAAACACTAGAGGTCACAAAAAGAAGGTAGTGTAGCGGTTGCTACCGCGGAATAAAACAAGACTCTACTCGGAGGATTGCCAAACAGAACTGGTTTATTTTCCCGCCTTGTGCGGGCCCTTTAAGGGAGAAAAACTCCCGCCCAAAAAAACCGGCAATGACGTAAGTCCTACGTCATCAGGACTTTCCCGCGCGCGGGTTCTCCCCGTCGCTCGGAAAGACGAGGCCCGCCGCCATCTTGGGCCTCGTCGCTCCGACGCCGCGCGACCCGACTGCCGAGCCGGTTCGCCCGACTAGACGGTGAGTCGCCACAGTAGCCACTAATAAATCCAATCCAGGAGAAACTTCCTTTCCCAAAGATTAGTGAGAAAGTGGAACTCAGTACCACACGGAATACAGGTGAATTTAAGGATAAATGTGGGTGAGAAAGGAATAAACGGATCTGTTGATGGATGAGATGAATATAGTGGAGGAGGGTCATAAGTACCAGCACGGACCAGTTAGGCTAATTCATCCATTTTGGGATAGATTGTACATAATTCTATGTAGAAACCAAAGGTCACACAATACTTCTGTATTTCCATTTCCTCTTCCACTCCTTCCATTTGTTGAATTATAACCATTAAAAATGGCCACTGCTCAAAGCTGATTCTTACAGTGAAGACCTATTTGCTTCAGGCTGTATACTGCTATATCAGATTCCTGCAAAGATAATTAAGGATCCTGCTTCCAGGTGACAGGCTGTTTTAAAGTTGAACTCTGGAAAACTTACAGAAAACCGCCAGCACCCAGGAATGTGTTGGGCTGCACAGAAACATACATCATCTCTTTGGCTAAAAATATCATCCAGTCTAATCCATTAAATATTTTTCCAGTCTTGCCACAAGAAGCATCCTCCCAACCCACACTCCACAATGTCAACAATAAAGTGTATGGCAGCTATTAACCCTGCTGCACATTTCAGAAGCGCTACCGTAAAAAGTAAGTTCCACTTACATCTTCAGCCCTCCACACTTTTATAGTCCTATCTTGTGACGAGGAATAGAGAAGACAGTCACCACCCCACTTCACGCAGGTTACTGACTGCGTGTGCCCGGTCAGGATCTTATCGCATCGTCCCAGCAACGTGTCCCATATCCGGATACTGCAGTCCTTTGATGAACTGGCCAGGTAACGGCACTGTGGATTTCTAGAAGCACGAGAAGAGACTGTACCTCATTAGAAAGCCAATTTTGAACACTAATCAGTGAATATTTGAGAAAAGTAAATTTTAATCATTTGTTGAAGCAAGTAAATCACAGAATGACAGATTTTCAGCATATCTGCCACAGAATTCATGCTGGTTAAAAGCAAGGTATTCAGCCTAATCTAACTTTCCAGGTGTAGCCCTCTAGGTTACACACATCCAAGCAGCTTAAAAAGTGAAAATTTCAACAGCCACATCCTTCTGGGCAGTGAACTACAAAATGTTGTTTCTCAACTCCTCTATAATCCTTCTATCCATTAACTTAAATAGTCCCCCTAGTTATTGACATATATTCATACACATCAGATGAAAACATTAAGGGCTCAAAGGATTCAGAATTTAGGAACTGTCCACTCCAAATACCAAATTATCCTGTGCTCAAACTAAAGATTTTAAGCAAGTGCAGAATATTAAAAAATTTATTGTTGAGGACTACAATACATTTGTAATAAAAACAGAAAATACTAGAAATAGTCAACAGGTCAGGCAGCATCTATGGAGAGAGAAATTGAGTGAATGTTTCAAGTCAATACTCTTCCAAAAGAAACTGGTAAATTATAGACATCAAATATGTTCTAAGTTGTCAGGAGGGTGGGGTGGGGGGTTGGCATGAAAAGAGCTAAAGGAAAGTCTTTGATAAGGTAGACACCAGGAGAGACTGAAGGACACAAATGGTGGTGTTGCTGGCTGAGGGAGGCATGTTAATCACAGCATATCTAGAGGAGAAGTAAATACAAGGAGATGAACAGAGAAACGCTGAAATACAAGAGAATGCTGGAGATACTCAGCAAGTCAGGCAGCATCTGTGGAGAGAGAAAAACTGAGTTAACTCTGCAAGTTTATGATCTTTCACAAAAACTGGCCAGTACAGACACAAACTGGAATGACTGGTTATCTGAAGTTGCTGAATTCAATGCCGAGTCCTAAAGGCTGTAACACATTTGCACGTTCCTCAGAAGGAAACAAATTGTGTCCTCTACAACTTGTAAACACAAGTCAGAGAACCTCTGGTAAATAAACTGTTACATCTATTAGTTTCTTCACCCTATGCACAAACCCACTTCTTTTTACCCATAACAGCAGATGTGGTGAAAATAAGCTCTTCCCAAATCTCTGCCGATCGGAAACAATCTAGCACTTCTCAGTAATAATTGGTATCACTCACAGCTCTGGATCAGAATAAATTGGGTTCCATTCCTGTTTTAAGCAATCACACAACAATACTAAGTGGGTTGTGACGTATTGAGAACACATTAAGGTGCAATACAAACGTATATTTGTTATTTATTCCTGATGATTTCTTGCGATCCTTTTGTATCATAACCCAAAGACCCTGTTTAAATACTGTATCTAAGAATAGCCTATGTATTTCATTTGCAAAAAAAAGACTAATCACAAGGGTTTACTGCTACAATTCAAGGGACTCTTTTGTGAAGTAAATTCAGTAACATTTGCAGGTTGGATTTATTTTATATTTCACATGCTTTTTGTAAAAAAAAATGGGGATGATCCCACTGTGTGGGAAACATCCAGTACAAAACAGCACACAAATACACTAAGAGCACATTACTGCGTCTTATCAAGTTAATGCTCAATGGCAACCACTATCTAGAAAACCTTAAATTCAGGTAATTAATGAACACTATTAAAAGTTGAAAGCTTCAATATGCACCTTTCAAATTATTTTGCTCTCACTGGTGCTCTGAGCTAAATTTCAGATCTGACCCACTCCAATAAAGCCCACAAAACCTGATGCTCTCTCCTCCTCTTAGGCAGTACCCAAGGTTCGAGGATGATTTACTTCCACTCCAGTTCTGACTGAGAAATGAAAGATCCCCGTGCCTGATTTCTAATAATGTGGTGTGACAGTTAGACAACCTCTGGTACATGATGTTGACAAGACAAGACTTTGATTTAATGGCAAGGAGTTTCAAGATGATGGAAGCCTAGGACTTTATGATCAAGCGGAAAAGGACACAGTTCAACTTTGACCACAGACAATTTCAACAAATATACAGGATCCTGCTCCTACCCTCATCTTCATACTGCCCCTTTATCCAACCCTCCATTACCCTAATCTCTTCTTTTAATTCATCTCTTGCTATGATTTTCCCTTCCCTAAACCTCTACTTCAACTCCTCCTACTCCCTTTTAATTCCTTCTCCATTTCCACCCCTTCTCACACATTCCACTCTCCAGCTACAGGCCATTCACTCTTTCCCATGGTGAGGAAATGTCAAACAATCGCCACTGGTCTTCCCTCTCCATGGATGAACACAATCGCTCTCCCCGATGCCTGATGCCAGCAGCCATGCTGCCCGAGGCCTGTGGCTTAACCCAAACCACTCTCACAAAGACCCCCACTGTCTTAATGGTGCTATGTGAATGTAAGGTGCTGTCACTGAGTGTTCGTTGGTAAGGCAGAAATATGGTTTATTATGTCTCTCTCTTTCTGTCTTTGGGGAAAACGCTTAGTATTCGGTTTGAATTTATTTTGAACTAGTCTCCAAAGATCAATTTCAGCGATTATTTGTACTGGGTTGGCTTAGTTAAATGACAAGCACAGGTTTGGATGCTCAGAAATCAGGCATCACCACATAACATGCTCTTTCTTGTTTTCAAATTATTCCATGCCTCCACTCCTCCCTATCCAGAGTAATTTCCAACCCCACACCCCTCTAAGATCGCTGTGCACCTCCAAGTCTTGTCTCACATCCAATCCCATTTTACTTTTCTTTATCAAAAGCAATCATTTCAAAGAAGAGCTGGTAAGTTATTCAACATTGTTTAAAGAAAAGATTATCTGTTCATTATGACACGGCTGCTTGCTGGATTCAAGTTTGACTGTGATTTCCCTACATCAGATCTGTAGCTATACTTCAAAAGTACCTCATTGCGTGTAAAGTGCTTTGGGACCTTCTGAAAGGGATACGAAAGGTGATATACAAATGCAAATGTCTCTTTCATACCATCAGCTCTGTAGCTCTGGAATCACATACCTAAATCTCCTCAACTTTCTTGAAACTTGCATCCTTAACCAAGCTACAGGTCACTCATCCCAACATCTCCTTAAAGCGCCCTTGTGTGATGTGTTGTTAAATGGAAATTTGTGAAGTGCCGTGAGATGTTTTATGATGTTTAAAGCACTTTATAAATGCAAATTATGCTCCACTTTTTCTACAACATTGACTTCTCATCAAAATTCATTCTTTGATTGTAAAGCACTTGGGGCCAGAAAAGATGTTATAGAAATACAAGTCTTTCTTCAAGTTGTCAGAACACAAAATTTTGATGAAAGGCACTATACCTGGTTTGTGTTGGAATTTTAGAAGCCTCCTGTTTGGTGTACTAATGGAGTAAAGAGTCAGAAGTTTGAATTTAGCTCTCCTAAACCGAGTTCTCCATCAACAGACAAAACCAAGATTTGCAAATACATGGAGATAGTTCAAGGAGGAAAAAATTTCCATTTGTTTTACGTTATAATTCAGCTAAAAGCATTTTTTTGGCTATGATGAGCCCTAATGGGTAACATAATCAGTGAAACAAAAGCAGTGCAATTCTGAAAAATGCCCTTGGGATAGAAGGTAATTCAATGTCCCAAATCCTTGCTTCCCATATATTAAATGGAATTTAACAAGAACATCTGTTAAATAAAAATGGACAGCCACCCTTGGTAAAGCATGAAAGAAAGACCAGTAACTATGAAAAACATCTCACAATATCAGACTTCCTGAAGTTCTTCACAACCAATGGAAAACATGTGAAAGTTAGGCACAGTAGCGTAGGTGGGCGGCAGGGTTAGCACAACGCTATTACAGCGCCAGCGATCGGGGTTCGATTCCCATTGCTGTCTGTAAGGAGTTTGTACACTCTCCCCGTGTTTGCGTGGGTTTCCTCCGGGTGCTCTGGTTTCCTCCCACATTCCAAAGACGTACGGGTAGGTTAATTTGGGTTTAAAATGGGCGGCGCAAACTTGTTGGGCCGGAAGTGCCTGTTACCACGCTGTAAATAAAATCTAAAAAAAATTTATTACATTCTAGGAACCAGTCACTGAGAAAGGTCAAAAAGACTGGAGATTTTTCTCTGATAACGTGAAGACTGAGGGATGATCTAATGTACACCTTTAAAATGATGAAGAGATTTGATACAGTGGAATAGAGAACATGCAGAGAAGAACTAAACCAGTATGAATAAATTGAGGTGTCACTAATAAATTCCAAAAAGAAATTCAGGCAAAACTTTACATAGACAATGGGGAGACTGGGTAAGTCGTTCATGAGTTAATAGTGACTGGTACAGCTCTTTTTAAGAGAAACTGGAAAACACAAGGGGGAAACGAATAGCTGAAAAGGCAAGATAAATTACAATGAGAAATCCTTATGTGGAATGTAAACACAAGGACAGACCAGTTGGGCCTCATGGTTTGTTTCTGCACCATAAATTCAATATTAAAAAAAAATTGCATCATGTCATGCAAGTCACTGCACCTCATTGTTGAGTTTTGTCTAGAGGAAGCTCAGCCAGGGTTGCTGGCTGTTAAAACAACTGCTAACAGGATGTCAGGAGTTACCAGGAGAGATTGGATAGGTTAGGTCTGTTTTCCCTGGAGTGAAGGAAGCTGAGAGAAGACATAATAGAGGTATATAAAATTACAAGAGGCGTTGATAGGGTAGATAGCCAGAGTCCATTTCCCATGGTAAGGGTGTCTAAAACTAGAGGGCAGAGGCTTAAGGTGAAAGGGAGGAGGTTCAAAAGAGATCTACATTTTTCACACACAAAGAGTAGTTGGTATTGGGAATCAACTGCCAGAGGTGGTGGTGGAGACAGGAACAGTAACATTTAAGAGGTACCTTGACAGGTACTTGAATGAGTGAGGCATAAAGGGACATGGAATTAATGCAGGCATTAGTATGGGCACGATGGTCAGCGTAGATGGGCTGGGCCGAAGGCCCTGTTTCTATGCTGTATGATTCTATGAGCAATAGTAAACCTGGCCTCAAACCCCTTCATGAATTATTCACTCACACATGTAGTGGTTCCCAGCAGAGACACGTAATCCACTTAGAGTGTCCTGTCAGAACCTTTCCAATTTGTTTTCCTGTGCTTGGGTCCCATAGGAATATCTGAAATTACACAGGCAACATATGACATTCCCCAAAAAAACATTCGCCTTCTTAAATAAAAAAATTACACACACTGGCAATGCTTCAATAGCAACTTGCTGTACAGATCCCCCAGACTTCAGCTAGCCCACACAGGCAATGCTTGGCAAGCGAAATTGTTCAGTGTGACAGCTGTTTCTCTGAGCATGCTGATGTTCAAGGGAATCGCAATGGTAGTAACTAAAATTTGCCCCCACCCAATCTCCAGATGTTTTAACAGATTATCTCCTTTTTCTGTGGGATGTGATGGGAGAGAGATTGGGGATGGTGTGGAGGGGAATTCAAACATAACAAGATGAGCAGAGGATAAACAAAATAAACTTGAAAGTTTGGGAGTTTTTAAAACTTAAATACCTGACTATTCTTGCATCCAGATGCTAGCCTTTTCCCATCAGGAGACCAGGCTATGCTCAATACCCAATGCTTGTGACCTGAGGAAAGAAATGAAATTCACTGTAGACACATTAACTCAAAACAATTCCTCCAGCTCTGAATTATTAATAAAATACATAACTCAAATGGAACATTATTTTATTCGTGGTAATTTGTTGACTCTTTTTGACAAGGACTTGATTTCATTTCATTTGCTGTTTTAAAGTGAGATAGGTTTCAAAGCGAAGTTTCATAACTGGAGTCAGTTGACTGGCATTCAGAGGAAGCTCAATTCATAATTGCACAGAATGGTCTTGCAATTTATTTATTCAGACAGTAGCATAGATAAAATTAATTAAGCCCACTACTTTAAATAGCTTGACACATCTGTTATATGGCAAAAGGATTCAATAAATACAAATCATGACTTTGGATGGCAAAGTTCAAAGGAAACCAACAGTGGTATGTTTATTCATGATCAGTAACTACTGACAGAACAGCTTCAGAGTTGAAAGGAAGAATTTGCATTTCAAAGCTCCTGTCACAACCTCAGGATGTCCTAAGGAGCTTTAAGCCACTGAAGTTATTTATTTTTTTAAGTGCTGATACGGTTGCAATCTGGGAATGGTGATGGCCAATCTTTGCAATTAAGATAATCCCTTTTTTTTGGTTTTGACAGTTAAGATAGATACTGGAATCCCTCTGCTCCTTTAACTTTTGCATCCACCTTGGAGGACAGACGAGCTGGAGTTCGACATCTCATCCAAAAGCCGGCACTTCCAACAGCACAGTGCTCCATCTGTAGGTTGTTCGACTTGCACTCTGTACTCAAGTCTCTGAGTGGGATATGAAACTGCAACCTCTGACTTAGAGGTCAAATTCTACCCACTGAGACACAGCTAACACAACACAGACTCTATGCCGCAACAATCAGCTTCTTCAAATAAAGTATTTTTTCCCAGTGACTATTCTGATCATCACAGTGAAGTCAGTGCTGGGAGATGGACTGCTCAATGTTTTCCCGGCATCAAGCATTTTCAGCTTGACCGCAGTACCATTTGAAGCTTGTTCTCTCCCCATGGTGTGCTTTAGCCCCAAGTGGAGGAAGAGCGCCATCTGTTGCTTTTGGCCTGTCATTTTTCTATTTTATTCCACAATCAGCAACCAAGTTTATGCCAATTACATGATATCCCAAAGCACAACAGCAAATAACACAGTTTTGAACTGTAGCCACTGCTTTAATGCCGGGACTGCAGCAGACAGTTAGGGATGAACATTAATTGATGGCACGGCCAGCATGAGCCACATCACATAAAATCAGCAAATGACCTGTACAAAAATGCACCCTTGTGTCTGTTCATGTGCTTTTGTAGAGGGGTGTGTGTATGTGCATACACAGATGTACATGCGCCTACACTCTGGGGACTGTGCTCGTACATCTATGCACAAAGGGGTGCACACACAACCACGCACAGAGGGGTGCACCCTATATACACGGAGGGATGCATGTGTGCATACAGAAATGTATGTGTGTGTGTATATATTTAAAAAACCACACACACAGGTTTGTGCTTGGCTGGAGTGAGTGATTTCTTTTTAGAAAGACAAAGCAGACTATTTGTTAAAGCAGGAGGTTAACAGCAGGTCAGCAATACAGCTGTAAAGAGTGTATCCAAGAAACCAATTTAAACTACGCAAGTGGGATCAGGACAATTACATGCATTTCTGAAAAGGAATGGATTGAGATTTGATTCCTTTACGAAACCAAGCTAATGTATCCTTTGATCCCACTCTTTTGTATTAATTAAAAATACATTTGCAAATCCAAATCTTTGGGGAGACACTCAACTTCCTGCTTTGTGTTCCAAAGTTGTGTCACACCATTGAGTCACAGGTGAAACAGAAGTGAGAATTGTATTTTGTGCAGGAAGTATAGCATTAACATATCCAGCATGAACTTGCCTTTGGCTGTGAACTGTGGAGTTTCTGTTGACAGATCCCAGAACCGCACTGTGGTGTCTCCTGATCCGCTTGCTAGATACCTTTAAAGAGAGACATTGGGTCAGTGCTATGCACAATAACCATTCACAAAAACAAAACGGTGCACAAGAATCCATGCCAGAAAAATAACAATAACCAATATTTTGTACACTAAACTAGCTCACCGCTGATCTCTAAGAAAGCAGGCCATAAAGATCTATCATTGTTCTTTTATATTTCAATAAAAAATTTTGTTTGTAAAAATCTATAAAGGAAATACAATACAATCAGTAGATATCTTTCTTTGCACTCACATTGCCAATAAGGCAATACATTCATTGTGTCATCAAACCAATCCATTTACTAAGCACCAATCTCACTCATTGGCCTCTTTGAACATTTAACAATCTCTGTAGCATCGACCTTGACGTTCCTGACTCTCTGTTGCTGTTTAAGAGGTTCCCTTCTGGCCAGCAACCACAATATTGTCAAGCTGAGAGAGCATCGCATTCTCACCATCAAACCAGGAAGTAAGCAGCCAAATTTTCAGCTTGTTTCAAATATTTCACAATATGGAAAATAAAGATGAGAACCTTTACAAAAAATTAGAAGTGCCCAAATACTTCCTGGTATTCTTCAGTGGCACCACCATTCAATAACAATGATCTTCACCTCTGCTCCTGTCCCATTCCCCTTGATTCATTCAGTATCCAAAAAACCTACCAGGTAAGCTCAAACAACATTGCTTCCAATAGTCTGAGGCAAATAATTCCAGAGATTCCTCTGAGTGAAGAAATTTCTTCTCATCTCAGTTCTCAATGAGATTAAGACCCCTGGTGTGAGATTCTATAGCCAACAGAAGGGTTCTTCCATCATCTACCCTTTTAATCCCCTCAAGAATTTAATCTCTTTTGAATTAATCCAGAAAGTGTGTGGTAATGTGCCTTTGGAAATCAAATTCCAGTAGGACATATAGAGTATATGGCAATGACCTTAGGAGCTTTGATGTACAGGAGGACCTTGGAGTGTGTCCATAAAAGCTTGCTGAAAGTGGTGACACAGGTGGATAAGGTAGTGAAGAAGGCATTTAGTGTGATTACCTTCACAGGCTGGGGTACTGAGTACAAGATCTGGGAGATCATATTGCAGCTGTACATACCATTGGTTAGACCACACATGGAGTATTGTGTATAGTTCTGGTCACCACACCAGAGGAAGACTATGATAGCCATAGAGGGAGTGCAGAAAAGATGCACCAGGATGTTGCCTTGGAATAAAGGGTTGTAGTTATAAGGAGAGATTGGATAGGCTGGGTTTGTTCTCACTGGAACATAGGATGCTGAGGGTTGACCTTACAGAGGTTTACAAAATTATGTAGGACAGGATAGTTAGTCTTTTTCACCAGGGCAGGAGAGTCTAGAACTAGAGGGTACAGATTTAAGGTGAGAGGACAGAAATTTAAAGGAGATCTGAGGGGTAAGTTTTTCCATATAGAGGGTGATGTATTCTGGAACAAGCTGCCAGAGGTGGTGCTAGAGGCAGACACAATTACAAAATGTAAAAGGCATTTGGACCAGTACTTGGATAGGAAAGGCATAGAAGGATACAGGCCTTACGAGGGCAAATTAAATTAGCATAGTTAAGCGTCAGTAGGCATCGATGAGGTGAACCGAAAGGGTCTGTTTCAGTGCTATGATTCTTTAGCATTGTTAGATATTCTCAGGAATGCTTATGACAGTGGAGGCAAGATTGCAAGTCCAAAAAAAATTACACTACAGCATTACTTGTACTTAGTGAGTAGTGTGTTCTAAAACACGGTTTGCAATATTTTCTCACATGCAAGAGAATTAGTGCTGTGGGGTTAGGGTGTAACGATCAGGACACTTCTTTCACTTCAGATCATTATATTCATTCTTTATAATCTCTTAAATGCTCTTCCTGTTTCAAAACAAACACGACAGGATAGGCAGGGTCTTTATCCCAGCACACGGGAGACTAGAACCAGAGGGTACAGGTTTAAATTAAGAGACAAGAAACTTAAAGGATATCTGAAGGGTAAGTTTTCACACAGAGGATGGTGGTTATCTGACACGAATTGCCAGAAGTAGTAGAGGCAGATACCATTACATTTAAAAGGCATTTAGACAGGTACTTCGATAGGAAAGGCAGAGAGGCATATAGCTAAATGCAGGCAAAGAGGATCAGCGTAGATAGGCAATACAGTCAGTATGAATGAGGTGGGCCGAAAGGGCCTGTTTCTGTGCTGTATGTTTCTCTAATTCTAGGATACATCACCTCCTACAACACAGATGGAGGCCATTTGATCGATTAGGTTAACGTTGGCAGAAAGCCAGTGGAATACCAGCACCAGGACATTCTTTGGAAGATTTTTAACATAAAATGGGAGGATAACCACACGGACTCCAGTCCCCTTACTGAGGCTAGCATGTTCAGCGTTGAGCGCCTGTTTATCCAGCATCAGTTAAGTTTCAGCATGCATTTTCTGAGCAAGCGTAAAGCAATCCAACTAAAACAATCACTGCATTGCCCAACTCACAGTTTAGGAAAGAAATGAGAAAGCCAAAAGAAATGCTTTGAATAAGCCCTTAAGACACATGTGAAATGTTTTCATATCACCATTACAGACAGGGGCTCAGAACAAGGCAAAGTGACAAAGGATGGAATAAAGAAATAGACAGAGCAAAGAAGGTGAGGATGATGCACAAGCTCAGCTCGTCCATTAGTGAACGACAGAGGAGGTTCGAGCAGTTGTACAATATGTTTAAGTTCCTTGCTCTCTTGTCATCTCATACCTATTGGGTGTACGAGATGAAAGGCCAGAGGCATTTCAGATTCAAAGAGGAGGTTCTCAGTGTTCTGGTCAACAACAACAACTACTACCAGACTGCCCCCTATAAAGCCATCTATTCACTCCCATTCCTCTGCTCTTTTCCTGTCTCCCTACAAATTATTTTCCTTCAAGTACTTTCCAAATCCTTTTGAAATCCCCAATCGACTTCCACCAGCCCTCCAGACAATGTTTTATACCATTGCCGCTCTGCATGATAAATTCCTTTCCTTAAACCTCTCCTCTCTCTTATGCTTCACCTAAATACATTGCTTGTGATTTTTAAACCAGAGACAGACATTTAAATAATGTAGAAAGTGTTATGTGCATTACAATGTGCTGTAGTGTTCTATGTTCTAATGGCACAAGATCCAAACAATTTTTAGTTCTATGTTCTTTGAAGGACTTGCCTTCCAGAGGGACTAAAAGCCACAGAAATGACGGCCTCAGTGTGTCCTTCCAAAGAGCTTGTGCATCGTGTCACTGCCCAAACCCGAAATACTGCTTGTGGTTGGTAAATTATGTCAATAATCTTTTCTGTCTCCACTTGCTGCTCTTGCAGTGTCTTCTCCAGTGAGGTGACTATTTCAGTCTCATTCACGTAGAAAGCCAAAGGCAATGGATCCTCCTGAAGGTAAAAGACAAAGAAAATTCTCCCATTTAGGCTGTTCATTTCTCCGCTCATTCCCAATGGAATTTTGTCTTTTTACAGCACAAGAACAACAATAGGTAAAGGATCCAATAAACCAGCCTGATTCACACGATTTGTAATGTTTAGTTCACTCTCTGCACAAAGTGATGGGATTCCCTTGAACAATTTTACAAAAAGGACAATTTGAGGGGGATAAAAATTGGGGAATATTTCTGGCATCCCTCTCAGGTGGTGAAAACTAGCCAAGAGATCTGAACTTGACCTACCTCCTTTTCTAAGGAGTGACCTCCCACCCCATTCAGAAACTGGCCCAACACTGGCTTGAAGGAATTCAGTGCATCTGTGTCCAGCGTATAAGCTGGCAACTTGGTTCACATGTCCACTATTCTTTGACAAAAAGAAATAGCTCCCATCATCCAACCGAGCTCTTTGGTAAAATTGAGATCCTGTGCTCAGTAAGCTGTTCAATGAGAACAGTCAACTCAAACCAAACGCGATTTATTCCCTTCAATTTATAAATCTTAATCAGATTGAGCCTGGATTTCAGTTCCCCGAGTCTCAGTAAGATGTTTTATACTGGGAATCAGTCTTTTGACCTTCCTTTTCAACTTTTCCATTATATCACCATCTTGTGAGATTTAAACTGAACACAGCTGAGCTCCAAGTTCTTGCACAAAGACAACACCTTGCACTTAGCTAGCACTTTCCAGCACCTCAGAAAAGCCCACATTATTTTTACTCCTACACAATTCTTTAATGACATGGGAGGTGGCCATTCAGCCCAGTGAGTTGATGCTGGCTCTCATTTATCCCATCAACCCCTTTCACCCATTTATTTCCCTGTAACCTGTTCTCTCAAAACATGCACCATCAAGGACAGCTTCTATCCCGCTGTTATAAGACTCTTGAACGGACCTCTTGTCCGATAAAGATGAACTCTTGATCTCTCAATCTATCTCGTCATAGCCCTTGCATCTTATTTGTCTACCTGCACCTTCTCTGTAACACTATATTCTGCCTTCTGTTATTGCTTTTACCTTTGTACTATCTCGATGTAGTTATGTTTGGAATGGTCTGTCTGGATGGCATGTAAACCAGAGTTTTTCCCACTGTATCTCAGTACATGTGACAATAATAAACCAATTACTCCATTAACTCTCCACTGATTCTCCTACCATCCATCCACACTGGAGGTTATTTACATTTGCCAATTAATTGACCAACCAGCATATCTTTGAGGAGTGAGAGGAAACCAAAGTACCTGAGAGAACCCCACGTGGTCACAGGGAGAATTGCAGGCTCCACACAGACAACATCCGAGGCCAGAATCAAAGCCAGGGAGCTGAGAGACAGCGGCACTACCTTCCCCACCACTGTTCCACTCACTGGCAACGGGTGAGTTGTTGAAATGTGGATGAAGAGGAGGGTCAGAAAATTGATTCTCAGAAAGCTCTCCCCACAATCCACAGTAGTGGTGGTCAATTACCGACTGAATACCCTGCCTATGTTCCAGCTGTAAGATACAGGCACACAACCAATATTTTTCAGTACATCTTGCCTCACCCACTAAGGCCTGAGAAGGCTCTCATTGCTTGGTGAACCTGAGTCCCATCGTTTCGTTGTGATAGTGTCAGCTGTGGCTCATTACATAGTTCTCTCATCCGAACTGGTAAGTTTTGTGTACAAGAAGTTCAGCACAAAGACCTAGGCTGACAATTCAATGCAGTACTGAGGGAGTGCTGTTTTTGGTGGTGCAGCCTTTCAGATGAGATGTTACAACAGAGGTAAAAGATCCCAGTACTTTGAAAATGAGCAGGAGAGTCATCCCAAACGTCCTGTCCGACATTTAATTCCTAATTGTCATCATTTTAGACAAAGGTTACCTGGTCATAATGGCCCATACTGTGTTACAGCTGCTGCCTCACAGCTCCAGTGACCAGCATTCAGTCCTAACTGAGTTTGCGTGTTCTTTCTGTGACCGGTTTCCTCCCACATCCCAAAGATGTGCAGGTTGGCAGGTTAAAGAAGCCACTACAAATTGCCCCTAATGCGAAAGTGAGTGGTAGAATCTGGGAGGAGTTAATGGGAACGTTACAGTGAAAATTAGTGTGGAATAAGATTACTCTGGGAGGCATCTTGAACTCGACGGGCCAAAATAGCTGCCTCCTATGTCATGAGGAAATTTGATATTATAACACTACTGCTTATGGAAGACATGGAATAGTACTATAAATCATTTAACAATAAAAATTCTCAATGCATAGTAATGGCTACCTTGTTTGCAATAACGAACACATTTCAAAAGCCTGTAAGATCTGTGGGATGTCCTTGGGTCATGGAAAGTGCTATATAAATGCAAGTATTTTCTGAATATATACACAAGTTCTCTTACCTTCCTTCTCTTTTAGGGGTTAAATAAATGAAATCATCTACTCATTAATAATTTGTATTTATAATGATGAAAATAGCCCCAGAATGTTTCACAAAATTAATCTGGCCACAAGACAATGAAGATTTTTGGGTGAATAGACAATAAAAGGGTAGGTTTTAAAGAAGCATCTTAATAAAAGGGGAAGTCAGTGATGTTCAGGGAATGAATTCCAAATCTTAGGCTGGAGACACGGGTAAACAAAACATCAGCTGGCATTCAGTGGGGGAGGGAGAATTTATTTAACCCTCAATCAATATCACTATGAAAATCTGGTCATTACCACATTGCTGCTTGTGGGAGCTGTCTGTGCTCTACTTGCCTGCCATGTTTCCTACATCGTAACAATGACAAAAATTGCTGGCATATTTTATTAGCTGTATGTTACTTCAGGACTTTATAGAAAGAGATATGAAAGGCACTAAAGAAATGCAAGTCTTTGTTTTCTCAAGACAATTGAAGCCACAGTTGCCATTCGAAGGGTGCCAGAGGCTGTGTAAGAAACGTGGAAGTACTGTAGAGGCTTTTACCTTGGGCAGCAGAACATTGCACACGAGTTGCAGTTTGTCAGGTGTTATGTCGATGGGGACATCGAAAGGTGACCCCAGAACCTCCCCACCCTCATCCTTGAACTGCACCAGCAGTCGCTGAATTTCTTCCTTCATTGTCAAACACCGTGGAAAAGCTGGAAAAACAGTAAGAGATGATCCAACTTTTAGGTCTGGACACAAGATCTCAACACTAATGCTATTCATTTACACAGAACAATGACGTTGATAAATAACAGACACTGACAAAAATAGAAAAACCTGACTTACATATTAAAATAATTTGCTTAACCAGTTACCGTATATCAATTGATACTATTAAATCGTATATTAACAAAATATCAAATAGAAATTTCTTAAGTATGCAAGATTTTGCATTTATTCCTGTTCAACGTTTTGCTTTCACTTTAAATGTTGCCATTTGACAATAAAAATCTCAATGTATACTAGTGTGCTTTGGCTACAATAAATCCCATCCAAATTGAGACCATTATTTCTTTCCACCGCAAATTACAAATTAGGGGAGGGGGTAAATTGCAGGGCTACAAAGAGCAAAGAGCAGGATTAACAAGGCAATTCGTTCAAAGACCCAACGTAGCTGCAGTAGCCCAAATGGCCTAATGCATCGTATGGTTCTGTAAATTGAACAATATTCTCATTCAGGTCAATATTTATTGGGCTGAATTTGGCAAGAAAATAGCACAAGTGCCAACAAGTTCAGGATTCTGCTCGCATATTTTGTTCACAAAAGTCCTGACCTCACTGGCAGTTGTTCGCCCATGATTCCCCAGCTCTCCAGGGTTCTACACCATCTGATGCTGGACTCCACCTGTTGGGAATCCACAATAGGGAGATGTGACAGAGGGTATTCTCATCTGCTGACATGAATGGAGAATAGGTGTAAAGAATTAGGGCAAAGGTTAGTTTTCTTAAAACTGTTTAAATTAACTGAAATGTTTTTCAGTACCTTGAAGTAGGTTTTAATTTTTTTTTAATTTTATTAAGTTGCTGAATCTTGGAATGCTTTCAAATGTTTCTAAAGGTCAGAAATATTCAATATTTGATTAGAACATTCTGCACCAGCCAGCCATCAAAGCTTTCCCCATTTTCAATAATTAATAACCTGATTAATGTTTAATTAATTTGGAATTTCTTGAATGCTTCTTATTGTCAGAAATATAACTGCTTTGATGGTTGCATTATCCAGCCACCTGACTATTTTCCAGTTTCACAGGCATGGCTCATACTGGCCATCCTGCTGGCAAGTAACAAGATTTATGAACTCAAGGTCCTACCATCAAACAGGGCCTGGAGCCAACAGTTTACAGCAAGATCTCAAAAAGAGGACAGAGCAGCCAGGACACCTGCAATCTCTGGCCTTTTACCTTTGGTTTTGCTTTAGATTTAACTGAAGCTCCAATGTGCATCCATTGTCAAGTAATTACAGTAGAACTTAAATGCAACTCCCTTTGGTGGGGCACTTTAAAGATGAATAAATTGGTTTATTACTTTCACATGTACTTTGTTTTGCATGCCATCCATAGATTGTTTCATCACATCAGTAGTACAAGGTTAAAGCAATAACAGAATGCAGAATAAAGTGTTACAGTTAAAGTGCAGTGCAGGCAGACATAGAGGTAAATTGTGAGGTCAAGAGTCCATATTATCATACTTTTTGTATATTAGAAGTGTGCTGTACACCCTGAGCATCCTACAAGAACTTGGCTCAGCTACCAGAGCTGCTATCTCACAGTTCCACCAACCTAGGTTTAACCCTGACCTCCAGTACTGTCCTTATGGAGTTTGCATGTTCTTGTGAGCATGTGGGTTTCCTCCCACATCCCAAAGACAAGTGGGTTGGTAGGTCAACTGACCATTGTAAATTGCCACATGTAGGTGAGTGGTGGAATTTGGGAGAGAGTTACTGGGAATGAGGAGAGAATAAAATGAGATTAAAGTAATTTTGTGAAAGTTACAATCCTCCACCACTGTAACCCTTTTGCTTTTACACCTTTCTGCCATTTGTTTGCACATCTGTTCCTTTTGACAATTGGGAGGCCTACAGTAATAAACCCAGCAAATTGATCGTCCCTCTTTTATTCCTAAACTCTATCCATGTGATGTCATTGGACGATCCATCCAGGATATCCTATGTACTGCTGTTACATTCTCCCTAATCAATAGTGGGACTCTCCCTCCTCTTCTTGTTACAGATTAGGTTACTATTGGTGAATAGCTCTTGCACATCAATATTTTTTTTAGGTGGGAGGAGTGTTACAGATTAAGTTACTATTGGTGAATGTCCCTTTAAGATAGAGCACAGTGGTGTGTGTGTGTGGCGTGATGACAATAACAGAAGATAAGGACGTAATTACATTTTTGGAGCAGAGAGCGAGAGAGCAAGAAGCCTGCTGGTCTCTGTATTGATGGAGGAAAAACAATGACTGTGTCTGTCACTACAATCCATGTATGGATTTTTGGAATAATCCAGTGGAGTCCACTTTGTCGTTAAGCTGTAGAGGGAAACAAGTATTTGTGTGGACAGCCACGATTCAAGTGCCTTTCGGGGTGGCAGATGCTTCGGAACAAAGCAGTGGAGTAGTCGCTGTTGAGTAGACACTGAGGTGTCATATGGGTTCCGTCGTGGAACATTTGGATTTCATAATGTCTCTATTTTCTCTCTACGTTTTGTCTTCAGTCAACGGTGGTTTTGAAGAAGCCTTTGCTCACGTTTCACCTTACGGCTTGCTGAACTGTGCTTTGAGAACTATTCCTCGACTTGGAGTTTGGGAATTTGCCACACACACACTTCGTGTTTAGTTTTTGGGGTTAACGTTCAAGGTCTAACATTTTTACTTTTATTTTTTCTTATCATAAGTAGTTATTAATAAAATATTTTTTTTAAACACTTATACATGACTTGGTGTGTTTCTTTTGTTGCTGGTACATAACATTCTGCATTCCCCTCTGTCACATCTGAAACTTCTACGTCCCAGAACATTAAGCTGTCAGTCCTGCCCTTCCCACAACCATGTTTCTGTGATTGGAATATAATTCCAAGTGCTGATCCATGCTCTAAGCTTATCTGACTTACCCATGTGGTTCTTTGCATTAAAGTAAACACACTTGAGCCTGCCAGCTGTACCATGCTCCCGAACCTGCTTCTGTATGCTCTGCCCACTGGACTCGCTCGATTTATCCTCTATATTTTTCTCTCCACCTACTGCACTGCTACTATGCTTCCCAACCACCCCCCCCCCCCACCCCCGTCAAATCAGTTTAAAACCTCCCTTGGAGCACGAGCAAACCTCCCTGCAAGGATATTGGTCCCCTTCCAGTTTATGTCCCACCTACCCCATAAGCGATTCCAATTTACCCAAGTACCTAAAACCACCTCTTTAGCCTTGTTTATCTGTCCCATCCTATTTCTACCCTTACTAGAATGTCACATAGTGAGTAATCCCGAGATCCTGCCTTTTAAACTTCTACACAACTCCTTAAACTCACTTTGCAGGACCTCATCCATCTTTCTACTTTTGTTGTTAGCACCAACGTGTACTATGTCCTCTTGCAGTTCTCCCTCCGCCTTCAGAATGTTCTATACCCAATCCGAGACATCCCTGACCCTGGCACCAGAGAGGCAACAGACCATCCTGGAGTCTCGCTGTCACCTGTAGAAGTGTCTGTTCCCTTCGCTAATGAATACCCCAACACCATTGCTCACCTGGACTTTTCCCTTCCCTGCTGTGCATTAGAGCTAACCATGGTGTACAAACTTGGCTGTTGCTGCCATTTTCTTCTGAGAGACCATCCCAACAGCATCCAAAGAGTCTCATCAAAAAAGATGGGGCCTCTGGCAGTGTTGCAATATTGCAATAGAGCATGAACCTGGATTTTGTGGTCAGGTCTATGGAGTGAAACTTGAAGTCACATCCTTCGGATTCAGAGACAAAAGTAATACTCTGAGCTAGGAAAGCACTTAACTATCTTTTGTGAGATGCTGGCCACCAAGCTTGGTGTCCACCGATCTTGTTTCTCTTAATATTTTTATACTGCTGTTGTGTCCTGGATTTCAACAGGCTGGGCCTTTTATCAGAGGAGAACTGATGAAAGGTATTTTTCAATTACCTGTCTACCTCAATGCACTCTGTACTAACTCAATGTAACTGCACTGTATGATCTGTATGCAAGACAAGTTTTTCACTGTACCTCGGTACAAGTGACAATAATAAACGAATAACAATACTAAAGTGGTTTGATGGGATAGAGGCAGGTGAGAGGATTTGTGGGCAAGTCTAAAAGAAGATGTTAAAACTACGAGAAGTGCAACCTTGATATAACATGGGTATTGGGGAACAAACTTTAATATCCATATTATAAGCAAGGAAACATTTACCCAGTTTTGGAACCCTTCTCTTCAAGATCAAGATCCTCAGTTTCATTTCCATAATAAATGGAACCCTATAGAAAACTACTTCGCTGATGCTCACACCCTTTACACAAACACACACCTGTGAACAAACACAGTTTCAACAAATTTCCCCAAAGTTCAACCCCATTCTCTCTAATCAATCCCTTTTCCTGCATCCCACAGTTAGAGTCTGTAGAACCGTTTGCCAACACTGGATTACAGATACTTTTGCAGAGTCTATTGCTCACTGCTCAATACTGAAGTCATCAGAGGGACTTTCACAAAGGTCTGTCACATTCTGCTGGGAATAATCCTGCATCCTTGTGACCCTGGAATCACTGGAGTGCAGCTGAACAGAAAACATGCTGAGAACATCGAAGCCATAAAATCCCAAATCCGATATATAGCAGAAGATAGGTGTGCACACACCAACTCTCCCTGGGGTCAGGCCCCACGCACTGATTTTCTCTGGGGTATGAGTCCCACACACACCAACTCTCACTAGAATATTTCCACAAATGCTGAATTTCTCTTGGATGCCACATACGCATTGACTCTTACTGAGCTCTATATTGAAGACAAAACATGTCTATCTTGGGGACATAATACGCGCTGTATATCCAAAACAACCTTATATAAAGGTTGCACTGTTGACACTAAAGTCTATTTGGGTATTCAGGAGAGATTTTTCTACCTACAGAGCATAGACAGATGAGACTCATAGGGTGTGGTTGAGGTGAATAGCAGAGTTGGGGTCAAGCCAAGTAAGTTCACAAGGTAGAAAGGAACAAAGGTATAGTTGTTGAGCTTGGATGAAAGTCGTGGGTGATCTCCTGCATTGTAAAGCACCAGAAGGACATTTGAAACAGCTCTTGCAACTGCTTTTTTATCTCGCAACTTCAGACTGTACAAAAAGAAATTAAGTACAAAAACAGAAAATTTCTGGATTTGGCTGATATTTCCAATCCCCTCAATGGACAACCCCTGAAACATTATCTGTTTCTCTTTCCAAAGATGCTGCCTTACTAGCCGAGTATTTTGAGCAATTCTGTTTTTTTAAAAAAAATATCTACATTTACTCCTAGTCCTCCTAGTGTTCCCATTTAACACCAAGATGGGAAGCTCTGGCCAGACTGAACAGGCTGGGTGTACAGTCACTGGAGTTGAGGAATCAGAGATATTATTGAAATATACAGGAATCTGAGATGGCTTGACAGGGTAGAGGCTGCAAGGGTGTTTCTCCTTGTGGAAGAATCTAGAACATATAAAGGATCACCCATTTAAAACAGATGAGGAAAAATGTCTTCTCTCTGATGGTTCTACATCTTTGTCATTCTACCCCAAAGAAGTGAGGAGGGAGAATCACAGAATGCAAGAAAAGCCATAAGAGACAGGTTTTTGAATAAGAGAAAGTCAAGTGCACGAAAGTGGAGGCGAGGTCAAGGTTTGATCATCTGTGATACTACAGAGCAGAGTAAATTCTATGGGCTGTATGGCCTACTTCTACTCCTCTTTCTAATGTGATATTACACAATGCCCTTGTAGGATGTCAAAGATAATCAAAAGTACAACCAAACACAACTGAGCCAGGTACAGAAGGGAAATCAGGTATGATTCAGAAATTACATATTTTTCTGATGGGTAATTTGATGGATTGAGTTTGTCATCAGCACACTGCTTCTGCTTGTTCTTTCTACAATCAATTGGACTAAATGTTAGCAGGGTAAACACAAAAATGCTGGCTGCATATAGCAAGTTAATTGGTATCCAAGACAAAGGGCTGATTAATCAGCACAGTAGGGGACCATTCCAACCATGTTCATTTATATTAAATCAGGCACCCTGTCACTGATCAACCTAGTGCTTTGCTCTGGGAAGACTTTCCTTGAAAGTTGACATTCCTGCACCTACCCATCTGCATGCAAGTTTTCAATTACACTCCAGACTTCAACTGTACAGATGGTGCAGAGGCTTTCAGTGAGTGAGACAGTGAGTGTGACTGCTGGTTTCAAGCAAGTTACAAAGAGAGTAGCTAAAATAAATACAAGTGCATTCACCTTTGTTATTTTATTTATACATTCAGTTAAAGGACATGGATGTAACTTTGTTTGCACTACAACGGACATTCTCTTGTTCTAATTGTGTTCTTTCTTGTAAAAATTGTTTAATTTATGTTTCTCTTGTGAACGTTGTGTCTCTGATGCGATGTGCCTGTGATGCTGCTGCAAGTAAGTTGTTCATTGCACCTGTGCACACATGTACTTGTGCATGTGACAATAAACAACTTTAACTGGCAATGCCAGTATTTATTGCCCATCACTAATTAGTCCAGATCAGAGGAAACTTAAGGACCAACCACATTGGTGGGTATGGGGTTACTTATCAGAGAGACTGGGCAGAATTCCTTCCCTGAAGGCTATCAGTGAACCTGATGGACTCTTAATGGTAATCTGGTGATTCACATTTAAAAATACAGAGAACAACTTCAATTTCAGAGTTAATTCCCCAAGTTTAAATTCCCCAGCTGCCATGGTGGGATTTAAACTCATGCCTCTGGATCAATGGCTCTGAACTCTGGCTGCTAGTCCAGTAACTTAATTATCACACTTTTGTATCAACTATACACTAGTAGAAACCAGTTGATAGCTTTTGTATTAAAAGCAAATATTACCAGATAAATTAAGGTGTGTTCTATTGAAGAAATGAGATACATCTACAGAGTGCCCAATAACTCATGGAAAGTATTTAGATTAAAAATAAACCCAAAATCACTACCGAGAACATACCCTTCAGCCCAGAGTCCACACCAAACATCAACCACCCATTTATACCGATTTTATTCGCCCCACATTCTCATCAATTTCCCCCAGATTCTACCAGCCACCTACTCTCTAGGAGTGATTTACAGCAGCCAATTTACCTACCAACCCGCACATCTTTGGGACACGGGAGGAAAGTGGAGGACGCAGGGGAAACCCATACGGTCACAGGGAAAATGTGCAAATTTCACTGACAGCACCCGACATTGACACTGAACCAGGATCTCTGGTGCAGTGAAGCAGTAGCTCTATCAGCTGTGTGTGTGAAAGGTGCTACAGAAATTCAAGACCCTTCTCAACTGATTTGCTTCACTAATATGCGATCAAGTTCACACAAGGAGCAGCTGAACAAAAGTGTGCCAGCTCAGCTGGGTATGTACAACATAAATTAAGATTGCCAACTATCTCAGCAAAGTAATAAGGGTCTAGCTTCTAATCTCTGTCAAACAACTAGTAAAGGGCTTATGGAGAGAAAAAATTCTTCAGATGCTGGGATCTGGAGCAATACACAAAAAGTGCTGGAGGAACTCAGCAGGTCAGGCAGCATTCATGGAGGGAAATAAATAGTCGACGGTTCAGGCCGAGACTCTTCATCAGGACTGGAAAGGAAGAGGGAAGAAGCCAGAATAAGAAGATGGGGGGGGGGGGGGGGGGGGGAGGAGCACACGCGTTCAGCAGATAGGCGAGTCCAGGGGGAGGGGGAAGGTAGGTGGGGGAGGGGGAGAAGATGCAATAAGCCGAGAGGTGATAGGTGATAGAGGCAAAGGGCTGAAGGAGGAATCCAGTAGGAGAGGGTAGTGGACCATGGAATAAAGGACGGAGGAGGGGAGGAGGAGATGGGCAGGTCATCAGGGCAGGAGAAGGGAGATATAGGAATAAGGGAAGACCGGGGGGGGTGAAGTTACTGGAAGTTAGAGAAATCGATGTTGAGGCCATTAGGTTGGAGATTCCAAGGCAGAATGAGGTGTTGTTCTTCCAACCTGCATCTGGCCACAATGTGGCTGTAGAGGCAGCAGTAGATAGACATGTCAACAAGATGGCAGCAGAAGCAAGTGCCCAGGAAGGCCACGTGGCTGTGGAAGCGGATCTGGGTGAGCAAGTGGTTGAAGAGCTGGAGAGCAGCAGAGATCAGAGGGGGAAGCAGTGAGAGAGGGTCTCACAGAACTCCAGTCGCAGAGAGGAGGAAAAGTTCTTCAGGGTAGGCGTCCCTGGAAGAGACTTTGCAGTGGAGCAGCAAAAAGGAGATTAAAAAATCTGCAGATGCTGGAATTTGGAGCAATACACAAAAAGGGCTGATATAAATGAGGGCATGATTTGACCTCAATTATAACTGTCTCACCATGAGTTACTGGCCACTTTGGAGAAAAGAAAGGGAGGGCAACATCTTGTCCACCCATGGTACCCCAGAGGATAAGGATGGGGATATTCTGACAAAGAGAAAAAGTAGCAATACAGACAGAAAAACCAGAGAAGATGCTGATTCTTACTGTAGTGAAACATTGTAGTGAATCCTTCAAAAAAGTTAAAATTACACTTGTGGATTCTATTCTACACCAAAGTGGTTTGTTTAAAGTGAAACACCCCCACAAACACTAACACAGCACCTCAACAGCAAAGACTATTTAAAGCATGGCGAGGGACCTGGCCTGAGTTATTTATTACAATGCAAGGAGAGGACAAACTACAGAGCCCTGGCCCAGTCTGCAGAAGGACTCATTACAGAACCCAACATCCCGACTTATTCCGACCCCCTGCCCCAGAAGTTATATAACGTATTGCAGAGCCCTTCACCGCAGACCCAGTCCCTGGTCTCAGTACACTCCAGACCTGGACCCACCCCCACCCCTCCCTTCCCTTCCCCCACGGACGCGGGACCCCTCCACAACCACCCCCCCACCTCACCCCACTGACGCGGGACCCCTCCACAACCACCCCCCCCCCCACCTCACCCCACGGACGCGGGACCACTCCACAACCAACCCCCCCCCCCCCCACGGACGCGGGACCCCTCCACAACCACCCCCCCCCCCCCCCACGGACGCTGGACCCCTCCACAACCACCCCCCCCCACGGACGCGGGACCCCTCCACAACCACCCCCCCCCGCACCTCAACCCACGGACGCGGGACCCCTCCACAACCACCCCCCCCCCGCACCTCAACCCACGGACGCGGGACCCCTCCACAACCACCCCCCCCCCCCCCCCCCCCCCCCACAGACAGACCCGGCCCCCATACCCACTGCCCTGGCCTCTGTAACGGCCCCCGGCCCAACCCCGGCCCCAAATTATTCACAGAACCCAACAGTTAAAGCGCGGCGACGGACCGAAGCCCGGGGGCGGCAGCCGCGCCGCTCCCGCCGCCAGTGACCGGCCGACAGCCGCCGCCGGCCGCCCGCACTCACCGAGCCGCGGAAAGCGTGTCCACGCGGGCCGCCGGCAGCGCCCCCTGCGGCGGGGAGGACGCCAACGGTTGGGGAACTCGTTGAAGTTTCACTCAGTTGCTGCACTGCATTTCTCAAAGTGCAGCGTCAATGTGTTTGTGCTCCTCCCACTCCCTTTTTATTCTAGCCTCGGCCCTCTTCCTTTCCAGTCCTGATGAAGGGTCTCGACTCCAGACGTTGACTGTTTATTTCCTTCCATAGCCGCTGCCTGACCTGCTGAGTTGCTCCAGCATTTTGTGTGTGTTGCAGTGTTGGTGCTGGAGAAAGTGAGGGTGGCGATCGGAATATAGATCAAGTGGGAAAGATAAAGTAAGTAATAAGAAATACAGCATTTTATTTAATACCAGATGATGTGAACAAGCGGTCTTAATTCAGGGTCTCGACGCGAAATGCCGATTTACACCTGTTGCTTCCACATGTCTCCTGGCCAGCTGATTGTTGCTCCGGGTTCCAGCATCTGCAGTCTCTTGTGTCCCTGCTGATTGTTGATTTGAAGGAGCGATTAAGCTTTAAGCTCAGTGAAAGCGGAGGCAACAAGCAGGCGCACAACCCCAGGAACGGTGCAGAGGGGGAGACTGTGGATGCAGGAACACACTTCAACCCATAACGTAAAGAAGAAATGGGCTACAGGTGACAATAATAAACCAATACCAGTGTAGAACGCCCGCTGGGGCTGAACTGGGTCAGTGGGGAGGAGGATGATTCCTTGGACTGAGATCCCGAGAATTAACGGTTGCAGTCTCAAGATGAGGGTCACCCAGACGCCCGGGAGGGTCACCCGGCGCCCGGGAGGGTCACCCGGGAGGGTCACCCGGCGCCCGGGAGGGTCACCCAGACGCCCGGGAGGGTTACCCGGCGCCCGGGAGGGTCACCCAGACGCCCGGGAGGGTCATCAGACGCCCGGGAAGGTCACCCGGCGCCCGGGAGGGTCATCAGACGCCCGGGATGGTCACCCAGACGCCCGGGAGGGTCGCCCGGGAGGGTCATCAGACGCCCGGGAGGGTCATCAGACGCCCGGGAAGGTCACCCGGCGCCCGGGAGGGTCATCAGACGCCCGGGATGGTCACCCAGACGCCCGGGAGGGTCGGCCGGGAGGGTCATCAGACGCCCGGGAGGGTCACCCAGACGCCCGGGAGGGTCACCCAGACGCCCGGGAGGGTTACCCGGCGCCCGGGAGGGTCACCCGGGAGGGTCACCCAGACGCCCGGGAGGGTCATCAGACGCCCGGGAAGGTCACCCGGCGCCCGGGAGGGTCATCAGACGCCCGGGATGGTCACCCAGACGCCCGGGAGGGTCGGCCGGGAGGGTCACCCGGCGCCCGGGATGGTTACCCAGACGCCCGGGAGGGTCGCCCGGGAGGGTCACCCGGCGCCCGGGAGGGTGTGAGCGCGTGAAGCGGGGCCGCGCCCCGCGGGAGCGCGCGGACGCGGGCAGGCTCCACACGGCCGGGACGACAGCTGGGTTCGGGGTGAGGGCCCAAGTCCGACCGCTGGTCGATCCGGACCTGCCTCAGGCCTGCGGGCGGCCCCTCCACCCACCCCCCGAGGCGGTAAGTCCCGCCGTTAGAGCCCGGGAGGCCGGCGGTCTGGTGGCGCAGCCGAGCTCAGCGCAACCCGCCGCCTGCCTCTGCCCGCATCCTGGGTTGAATTCTCCAATGGTAGATGTTCTGTGGGCTTGACAAGACATCTTACATGTACATCCTTCTCGGGGAACGTAAACAAGTCTTCCAATTTGTCTCTGCTGTTGTCTAGATGAACACCACAGGATAGTTTACTCTGAGGAGACATCTCCGTCCTTGACCAGTGTTGCTGAAAACCGCATTTCTGATCATTGCCTCTCACTTCCCCCAAATTTTAATCGTGTTAGAGGTCCAACCAGTTCTGCACCTCCAGCTCGGTCATCCCGCTGGTGGAACTCATTCCCTGGTTGATCAACTTCTCCCTCAATCCCACTCCACTTTCTCCTGATCAAAAGTGTGGGAACTCGCATTGGGACGCCTGTCCTTTGTGGGATGTGCGCAGAATCGTCTCTGTTTCAATTCAAAGGGTAGCAGTCGATGGGACTTCTTCTGGCTGGAGGTCTGTGATTAGTGGTGGTCTGCAGGGATCTGTACTGGGACCTTATGACTGGGATGAAAATGTAAATGGGTGGGTTAGTAAGTTTGCAGATGATATGAAGATTGGCGGTGGATAATGTAGAAGACTGGCAAAGAATACAGCGGGATATAGATCAGTTGCAGATATGGGCAGAGAAATGGCAGATGGAGTTCAACCCGGCCAAATGTGAAGTGTTGCACCTTGGGAGATCAAATGTAAAGAGACAGTACACTGTTAATGGCAATGGATTTTTTTTCTCTCTCCTGTAGCACAGCCTGACCTGCTCGGCACGTCCCAGAGCCTTGCATTTCATAACTTTTTATGCTCCTAAGATATCTTTATCAGTCACATATACATCGAGACATACAGTGAAATACATTTTTTTGCGTAGAGTGTTCTGGGGGCAGCCGCAAGTGTCGCCACGCTTCTGGTGCCAACATAGCATGCCCACAACTTCCTAACCCGTACGTCGTTGGAATGTGGGAGGAAACCCATGCAGACATGAGGAGAACATACAAACTCTTGACAGACAGTGGCCGGAATTGAACTCTGGTCGCTGGTGCTGTAATAGCGTTACGCTAACCGCTACACTACCATATTCTCACTCTCTGACTGCTCCCATTGACTGATCGACCAGATGACCTCTTATCCACCATGGCAATCCTGACCTCACTCAATCAGAGAGATTTCCTTTATTCTATCCATCTTTCCTCTTTCTTTTCTGCAAACTTAAAACTAACACATTTTCTCTCTTTCCAGTTCCAATGAAGGGTCTTCAGCCTGAAACACTAACACTGTTTCTTTTTTTTGTGAATGGTGCCTGACCTACTGAGCATTTCCAGCATTTTATGTTTATAGTTCAGATTTCCAGCACATGCAATTCTTTTGATTCTTATTTAATTTTGATAGGTTGTTGTTTCACAGTTTAATTAAGTTCCTTGTATGAAGTCCTCAATTTTAGAGACGTGTGCCCTTGGTGATTTCCTGGAGTTTTAAAAGGTTATGAAAGGAATGGAATGTGTCTACAAAGGGAGTTTGTACCAACAAAAGTTGGGGATGAGCATAGATTTGAATTTCCTGTTAGGTGAAACCAGATTAATGGTTAGGAGTTGGTTTGTTTCCCAGAGAATATTGAACTTCTGGAAGAGTCTTGTGGTTGAAGCACTGATTTGCTAATCTGCCATTTCTTTCTGGGCTGGATATCCTCTCAAACAAAAAACAACGTGATGTTAATCTGACCAACGTGATTTCTTGGGATAGTTACAAATGACCAGTGATTTGGAGAAGAATAATTTTTTTATTTCAAAAGTCGGATGCTTAGCTGTTTTTGCTGTTCTCTAAGAGTTTCAGATGGAGCTGGGAATATGTATGTTGTGGTATGTGTGTCACAGGTCTATAAGGTGTTTAGAGGGTATAAATGAACTATGGTTCTAGGATACAGAGTTAAAATAATTTACATTTCTGCCCTCCCCTCAACCCCAAGTACAGAAATTTCTGTTCATCACCATCTTAAGCAGCCAATTAAGAATGACTCCAGTTCAAGGCTCATGTGGTAAGAAACATCTTCTTATTAAGATCTGGGAGGACTTTGTTTCAGTAAAATATTCCTCTTCTTTGACAATCACACTGAAGCTTTCTTATCTATTACATTTTTACCTCTTCCTTATTGTCCTTTTGTTTTAAAGCACTTGATTAGGAATTTATGCAAAACATCTTCCAGATGAGAGCTAAGAATTAGCAAGTCTATTACACAATCCTGTGTACCTCACTTTACCTTGGTATATGTGACAATAATAAACCAATAATAGATAATAATAGTAGATCTAAGATCAGGAACCCAGTCGGGCCAGTTTCTGTTTTCTGACTCTGGATCCAGTTCTAGACCCAGTGGTATAGTACTGGTGAGCACAGGTCTGTCAAAATCAGGAATGTGATAAGATTTCTTTATTAGTCACATATACATTGAAACACACAGTGAAATGATCCTTTTGTGTAGAGTGTTCTGGGGGCAGCCTGCAAGTGTTGCCACGCTTCCGGCGCCAACCTGTGATGGAATACTCTCCACTTGCCTGATGGAAAGTGATGGAATACTCTCCACTTCCCTGGATGAGTGCAGCTTCATCAACACTCAAGAAGCTTGACACCATACGGCACACATGATAGAGACCCCATCCACGTCAATTCACTCACTCCACCATCAATGCACGGTAGCAGCAGTTTGCACCATCTACAGGATGTACTGCAGTAATTCACCAAGATAGCAACTTCCAAACCCACGACCTCTACCAACTAGAAGGACAAGGGCAGCAGAAACATGGGAACACCACCACCTGGAAGTTGCCCTCCAAGCCACACACCGTCCTGACTTGGAAATACATTGCTGTTCCTTCACTGTTGCTGGGTCGAGATCCTGAAACTCTCTAACAGCACTGTGGGTGCACACGTACCTCGAGGACTGCAGCGGTTCAAGAAGGCAGCTCACCTACCACCTTCTCAAGGGCAACTAGGGATGGGCAATTAAATGCTGGCTCAGTCTGTGAAGTCCTCACCTCTTGAATGAATACAAAAAAAAGCACATACAAATAACTACTATACTGGTCAGCACAGGTCTGTTATTGTATAAACCCTCGGGTATGGTTCTGAAGGGTACATGTCTGTCATTGTATAATACATGTATGTTTTTTTTCTGAATAGCCTGGAGCTTTGACATGAGATTTTGACTGCATTATTTCCAAGAAGTAGATAAATTTTGGAATGGGTAAATAGCAGCTGCTGTATAATATATTGTACTTCCTCTTTCGCTAACTATCATTTTCAAACAATATCTTTGCATACAGGAAACCATTTGGCTCTTGAGCCTGCGTAGCTCTTCTGTTACTTGGTGAGGTTTGTTATGGCTCTGTTCACCACATGCTCCACCCACAACCTGTTCCTATATTATTGGAATACAGTGCTGGCACATATAATTCTAACACGCAACCTCTCCTCTGTTCAGATTTTATCTAGGTCTTGTTCTGTGTCCGTGGAACCCTTGAGGAGACATCTTGCTCTCACTTTGTGTGAGGTTGGCCCATCATGGAGTGGATTAAGCCTGTGGTAGATGGTGCTCGAGCTGCCTATAACCAGGGCAGAACCCGCCCACTGGAATTCCGCATTCAGCAGCTGAAGGCGCTGGAGAGAATGCTGACCGAGAAGAAGGATCAAGTCTTGGAGGCACTCCAGAAGGACTTGCAGAAGGTTGGAAACAAAGTTCTTGATGCATGATCAGAATCTTAACAAGGCCCTAGTAGAATGATTATCTCATATGTGGGCGTGGGTCCTCCACTCCTGTCAATGATTTCTTCTCGTTCTCCATCTGTTCTTGCCATGTTGCATCTCACACCCATGTCCTGAGTGTCGATGTCAGTATCTGTAATAAAGGAAGGATTTTCAAATAGACCAACCATCCAACAAGCTATGATATGAATGTTTTGTTTACACCGGTCCATCATGAGGGCATTCCTACACAATAGAAGCTTTCACTGCCACCCCAGAGCCTGGAAGAGTTACACACTTTTGAAACTAGAGCTTCTCATTGAGATTCAAGCTATTGACTCTGGTCCTGTAACGACAATGCTAAAGCAGGGGGAAGGAAGAGCAGGTGCATAAACGTCAGTTAGGGACCTGTAGTCTCTTTACATGTCAGCACTTTAGACTTGTAGTTACCTAGCAGGTTGAATGGCTCTTTGAAGAAGAAAAGTGTGAAGGTGGTGTGGTGGTGAACTCATGAGATGTTATGGGAGAGTGTGGTTGAATAGGAAGTGATCCATTCTGTCCCTGGTTTTCTTTGGTTGGCTGACTGATTGTAGACCAGTGTAATTACTATCCACTTCTGACTAAGCCCAGAGGGCAACAAAGCAGCTGGAGTTTCTGTTCCTAGTCATTACATGGTTGTTGCTGGGAATTGTGCGCAAACAGACAATAGATGAGCAGGTCATTGTATCCTGTAATGGGTACACCGTTGACACTATCCCACACATTTCTACCTTCCATCACTTTTCAGAAACTCCCTGGTTCCCTCTTCTACCATCTCCCCTTCTCATTGGCACCTTCCCATACATTGAAAAAGATGCCCCTTTCACCTCCTCCCTTCCTCTCCATCCAGGGGCCCGAACATCCTTCCAGGTGAAGCAGCAAATCACTTGTACTTCTCACTATTTTGCTCATGATGTAGACTTTTCTACACTTGAGAAACTGAACAGCGAATGGGTGCACTCATTTAAAAGATTGGTCTAAATAATTGTTTTATGACGGTTTCATTGATGAAACAATGGGAAGGAATATTGAGCAGAACTAGATCCCATCCTTGCATTTTACCCAGGAGCATCTAGAATGGGGAACATGAGATTGGGATCTGTTTCTGCTCAATATTCCTTCCAATTGTTTCATCAATGAAACCTTCATAAAACAATAATTAGACCAGTCTTTTAAATTAGTGTGCAATTCTGGGCCAGATACATTGGGGTACCAAGGTTTTGGAAGGGGACAGAATGGCATTATGTTTGAGGACCATACAGACAAACCATATACAAGTGATGAGGAGGGGACATTTAGACAGGTACATAGAAAGGAAAGATTTAGAGGGTTATGGCCAAACACAGGCAAATGGGACCAGCTCAGATAGACATCTTGGTTGGCATGGACCAGTTGGGCCGAAGGGCCTTTTTCCATGCTGTATAAGTCTATCACTCAGTGACTGCTTTGCAGAATACTTCCATTCAGTCTGCAGCAGTAACCTGAAGATTCAGTTTGCCTATAACTTTAATTCTCCATCCCACTCCCATTCCGACCTCTGTCTTTGGCTTCTTTAACTGCTATAAAAGGTCATCAACCTTTAATGTTAACTCTGTCCTCTCTCCACAGACGCTACTTGACTTGCTGAGTATTTTTGGCATTCTGTTTTATTTCAGCAGTGTTTCAGTTCCAGACCTTTTTCACGTGGGTCAGGTTTCTTCTTGGATCTTGATCATTCCAACTAGTGCCCCCTATGATGGGATTAGGGGGCGTGTGGTTTGATCCTGGAGGTAGATCTATAAAACAACCAGTGTCCTTATTCCTGTTGCGTGTGTGGGAGAGTGGCAGGGGCGCTGGGTGTTACGTGTGATTGACAGACCTGTTAAATGACCAAGCCCTCTTTTTGTTCTCCCAAAGTGAGAGATACCCAAGACTGTCAGATTTCCCTGGCCCTTCTGAGCAGAGGAAGGGAAAAGGAAAAGATTCTTTTTAAAAAAAAATGACTTTCCTCCTGTCTGAATTTGCAGAATAAATTTGCAGTGGAAATATTTGAAATCGTGGGCATTCTGAATGAAATTACTGTGACTTTGAACAAGCTGCCTGAGTGGACGGCACGGGAGTATGTGTCGAAGAGCATGACGACACTAATGGACACTGTTTTCATCCACCGAGAGCCTCTGGGTGTGGTTCTTATCATTGGGGCCTGGAACTACCCATTGGCACTTGTGCTCCAGCCCTTAGTGGGGGCCATTGCAGCAGGTATGCCTCTGTTTAATTATTCATCCGTTTCTATCAATAATATTACCATTGATGAGGAGCGATGTATTTTGTATCCTGCTGAGGTTTTCAATCACTTTTTCTTTTAACTTCCTTTGGAATTCTACATTTACTACAGTCCCTTCTCTGGGAGGTAGTGTTTCGTGTTAAGACCATAGTTCAGTTTGTGCTTCAGAGATGCTGGTCCTGATCTGTCTGGTGGAGTGTGAGTGGACTGGAGGCCATTCTACTCGTGTCTAGTGCTGCTTTCCCCGGGAATGCTGACTCGCTCACTTGCACTCATCCAGGATCTGGGAACTCTGACCAGGAATCTGGATGGAGATCAGGAGTAGGAACCTCGCACTCAACATCAGCAAGACCAAGGAACTGATTGTGGACTTCAGGAAGGGGAAGTTGGGAGAACACACGCCAGTCCTCACTGAGGGGTCAGCGGTGGAAAGGGTGAGCAGCTTCAAGTTCCTGGGTGTGAACATCTCAGAGGATCTATCCTGGGCCCAACACATTGACACAATCACAAGGAAGGCACACCAGCAGCTCTACATCATTAGGAGCTTGAGGAGATTTGGTCTGTCACCAAAGACTCTTGCAAATTTCTACAGATGTACGGTGGGGAGCATTCTGACTGGTTGCATTACCACCTGGTACGGAGGCTGTAACGTGCAGGATCGCAAGAGGCTGCAGAGGGTTCTAGACTTAACCAGCTCCATCACGGGCACAACCCACCCCACCATAGAGGACATCTTCAAGAGGCGGTGCCTCAAGAAGGTGGCATCTATCATTAAGGACTCTCACCATCTGGGACGTGTCCTCTTCTTATTACTACCATCAGGGAGGAGGTACAGGAGCCCGAAGACCCACACTCAACTTTGTAGGAACAGCTTCTTCCCCTCCACCGTCAGGTTTCTGAATGGTCCATGAACACTGCCTCATTATTCCTCTTTTGTACTGTTTACTTATTTTTTGGTAACTGATAGTAATTTTTATATCTTGTACTGTACTGCTGCTGCAAAACAACAAATTTCACAACATATGTCAGTGATAATAAACCTGATTCTGATTCTGAACCATGGCTAATTTCCAAGGCTACACCTCCCCTCTCCCTCACTCCAGTCAAATGCCCACACTTCTACTCTGGCAGAGGTTGAACAGGGCAACATCCTTGTTTGCCTCAGTATAGTGTGGACACGCCCCTTTCACCCAGGTGAGTCAAGCCAGAGGATGCCAGTTCAAAATCAATGATAGGTGGTATTGAATGTTAGGAATAAACTACTGGACAAGTCAGTAGACAGAATTGTATTGGGGTTTATTCAGTACATTACAGTGGGAGAGTTTGGATATCACCGGGATGAGCTTTGAAGGGCCAACAGCCGTTTCTCATCCATGAGTGTTCTTGAGCTTCTGTGGATGTGGTGACTTCAACTAGAAACGTGACGGTTGGTGTGTGTTTCCTCAGTTCAGTTTGATTCAATTCCGCACGGTTATCAGTTGAAACGTTTAAGGGCAAGCTTGGTAAGTTCAGGAGAGAGAAAGGACGAGGGGGTTCTGTTTAGCGAGAGGGAGAAATGAACAGAAAGTTGTGTTCATTGTGTCGAGGGAGGCTCAACAGGGCTGGGTGTGGTGGGAGGGGCTTTCTCCGGAGAGATGGGTGAAGGGGGGCCCCTAACAGAGGTCTTTAGAACAGGGGCAGGCTTCTATTGGTTGTTGGAGGTGTTCCAACTTATGGCAGACCAGAACTAGGCCCAACTATAAGGGTGTCACCGAAAAATCCAGTGGGGAATTCAGGAGAAACAGAGTGGTGGGAATGCGGAGCTCACCACCACAGGGAGTGTTGGGGTGAATGGAAATGATGCCTTCGGCAGAACAGCTGCTGGAGGGGTTACTGGAAGGACGTGTTGGTGCGGTGGGAGGAGGCTTGCTTTGAGCAGGAATGCCAGCATAGCCCTGTTGGGCCGAATGGCCTGTTTTGGTGCTGTAAACCCCATGTAATAATCGGAATTGCAATCCCATTCCCAGGAAATGCCGCAGTCCTGAAGCCGTCGGAAGTGAGTGGGAATACTGCGCAGCTGCTGGCGGATCTCCTCCCTCAGTACCTGGACAAGGTGAGTGTGGCCAGACCTGGGCACTGCAGCAACAGTGGGTTAAATCAACTCGGCAACCAGGACAACAAGTCACCCCTCCCCACACTGCTCTTGACAGATCACAGGAAGGACAAAGTCCTGTAGAACAAGAAATCCCATCCCCATTGAAGTCACCAGTCAGGGATAGAGGTAGTCAGAGTGGACACCAAGGGCCCGATGTGGCATGGACCCATTTTGTGTTAGCTGAGAGCCCCAGCAGTATGCTGGAAATGGAAGAGAGACTGTGAATCCAAGCGGGTAACAATGGGCCAGCCAGTAGTGCCAGAGAAGGTTGCCGGTTGCATTATCCATCCAGCCATAGACTGTGCCTGAGCCTGAAGGGATTGCAGCTGAAAACTATCCTGCCCCCAACTCTAAGCTCCTAGGAGTTTGTAGCATATTCTGTTTTCACACACCTGAGTAGAGATGGTCCAGAGGTGCTTTAAGTGCTCCTACACTAATTCAACAGCAGAGGATTGGATGGAATAATAAGGTACTATTGTAAGTAATTTCTCTATTCATAGTGACTATAGTACCTGTCTGTACTCACTTGACCCACCTCTGCTATCAACGTCACATAATGCAGTAAATTTGTCCATTTTCTTTACCATGCACTGATTTTATATTTTTCAAGTTGCCAACCATTGTTTCATTTTGTAACCAATCCCACAAGATTCCATTGATCCATGCCTATATCTGATAGCCCCAACAACTTTACTGATTGGAATATTTTCCTGTCCCATTTTGACCCTTGTTGGAGAGCCTTGGGCTTTTTTGTCTTGTTCCTTTTTAATTTTGGGATGTGGCCATGGGTGAGATGGCTGGCATTTACTGCCCATCCCTGATTATCCTGAGAAGGTGGCAGTGGGTCTTCATGAATTGGCTTGGTACCACTGAATGGTCTGCTGAGCCATGCTGGGGGCACTTAGAGGTCAGCGACTTGGAGTTCGATGATTTCAGGTAACCAGCCTTTCTGGTTTATCTTCAAACCCTAGTTCTGAAGTAAGGTTTATTAACCTGTGACATTAACACCATATTTTTCTCTTCATAGAGATACAGGTACTTCCAGCATTCTGTTTTTCAGTTTCAGCAATGGCTGTTTTCTACATCTCACAGCTCCTCTGTTTTCTCTCCCTTGTTCTCATTCTCCTCCCCCTGTGTCCACCTCCTCCAGATAGATCAGCTGCAATAAACAAACTTTCACTACCCTCTCTTAGACCATCTGTAACATTCATGCTTTTGGGACTCCCCCGCTAATCGTGCGTTCCCTCCCACTTGCTTCATTGCAACTTGCTCGTCTTCCAACCTTTTCCTGGTTCTGATGTAAGGTCACCAACCCAAAATGTTAATTCTGTTTCTCTTTGATTGCACATTCCTTTGATTACGCAAAGAAACAAGCAACTGCAGATGCCAGAATCTGAAGCATCAAACAATCTGCTGGAGGAACTCGGCAAGTCAAACAGCATCTGTGGGGGAGGGGAATGGAACTGTCGACGTTTCGAGTGAAAACTCTGCATCAGGACTGAGAGTGGAAAGGGGAGATGGCCATATAAAGAGGAAAGGGGGAGTGGTGAGATGAGGCAAGAGGGTGATAGGTGGCTGCCAGTATAAAGAGGAGAGGGGCAGTGGTGGGACAGAATGGCAGAATGGGAGCTGGATGCCTTCCTCCTGTTCCTATGCCACATTGTTCATGTGAAGGTGGCAGTTTAACTGGCCTTTAGGGTGAGTTGAGGTTTGGATCACCAAGCTTGTTTATTTTCCTTGAACCAAGTGTCTTTCTTCTTCAAGGAGCTCTACCCTGTAATTAATGGAGCAGAAAAGGAGGCCACCGAGCTGCTGAGCATTCAGTTTGATCACATCTTCTTCACGGGCAGTGCTGCCATCGGCAGGGTTGTCATGGAGGCTGCTGCCAAGCATCTGACGCCGGTGACCCTGGAGCTTGGTGGGAAGAGTCCGTGCTACATCGACAGCAACTGCGATCTGGACGTTGCCTGCAGGTTGGCCTCTGGTTGAGGGGGGAGGTGTAAGATGTCACGTGTCACTGTGGAGGCAGCTTTGCATCGATATGATGCAGCAACTGATAGGAAACCGCTGAGAAAGGTTAGATAGCCAACCATGAGGAAAGCACGGAGCAGCAGGATTCATCAAGAAGGGGTGAATAGCCTTAGTTATACATTTAGGGCCAGAGTTTGAATTTTTCAGCGATCAACTTTGGTTGTTTGTGAATAATTGGTTTGCCTTTTCTAGGCGTATAGCGTGGGCCAGATACGCTAACTGTGGCCAAACCTGCATTGCCCCTGACTACATCCTGTGTGATAAAAGCATCCAAGATGAAGTGGTGAAGAAGATCGGCTCCACTATTACAGTGAGTGCAAAGTGAGAGGGAACAGAGGGATGATGAAGGGCGCAGCAGGTCAGTCGGCGTCTGAAAGAGGAAAGTCCAACTCTAGTGTGGTGGGTGCTTTTGTTTCGGCTTATGCAAGATGAGTGAGGTTCTTGATGGGATGTGAATTTGGTCTGGTGACTGGATCCCCAGTTTCTCCACCCACCTTTTCATTCAGTTAATTCTCAGAGTGTGGGTGTTGCTGGAAAAGTCAGGATTCCTGTCCATCTGTACATCTCCTGTGGAGGAAATGTTGGGCTCCATTATTGAGTCTGTGGCAGCACTTTGATGCAGCCCAGCGACTTGCTAGCCAATTTCAAAAAGCTGGTGGGGGTGGTGATGTACTGTGGGAATGGAGTCATGTATAGACCCAGACCAAATAAGGATGTCAGGTTTTAAAATGAAACTCAGAGTCTCAAACTGGTGAGAAACTGAACAGTTCTATGAAACGCTGAAGGAGTGCAGTCTGTATTTTGTCTCCCATTTAACAGATTAGGTTCCGTGATGGGGACATGGTGTTTCGTTGTTTCTTCCTGGCCTCCTGTGGACAGCTCCTGTATCATTGATCCTTTGTATTAGACTCTGCTTCCTCATGTCTTGACACTGACTTGGCCATTGAAGTGTTGTCTTAATCTGCTTGTTTCCTTCTGTTCCAGGAATTTTACGGATCTGATCCCCAGAAATCCCCGGACTACGGGCGAATTGTCAACCAGCGGCATTTTCAGAGAATTATGTCCTTGCTGGAGGGAGTGAATGTGGCGTATGGTGGTCAAAATGACGAAGGGGATCTCTACATAGGTACTTGTAGTAGCTGTGGGGGGTTGTGTAGCCATTGACTGTACTGCACTACATCCTGTCACAGACAGACACCGTACCACAAGGAGCAAAGTACCAGTGGGATGACGTGTGATGTCGATTTATCAAGCAGATATTTGTTTAGTTCACATTCTGATCAGCAAGACGCAGCCTATGTTACTGCCCAATCGAGGAAGTCAACCAGAAATAATTCCTGCTGTTTTCCTTCCACACCCCATGACTTTGGTGTTCTCTGCTTCCACCCCCCCGCCCCCCCCCCCAGTGAGAGTTTGTTTCTCTTCCCTGCTCACAGCACACAGAGGGCCCCTGTCCCTTCCCCTCTCTGGATAGTGACCGTCTCAGAGAGTCTTTCACCTTCCTCTAACCCCCTGAGCTACAACAGTGGAGAGCTGAGCTTATGTTGCCTGATCTCCTGCTCTTACTTCACCAGCAGTGAGGTTAGAAGTGGTGGTGCAGTTGTCTGTTCAGTCTATCTCTTGGCTGTGACTGGGGCAGGGCCCAGACCCAGGTGTGGGGTAGAAGGGTGGGAGCTGGCAAAGGGTGGTCCGGGCTGTGGATCAGGAACGGGGGGGATGGAGTCAGAACCAGCGGGAGGAAGAAGTGAAGTTGGACATGGCAGCTGTACGTCACACCCATCCTTGCCTTGGTGACTGTCCATCACCACGGTGCTGAGGTCAAGAGTTTGAAAGGAGACCCATTCCAGTCAGCCGCCAGTCTTCCCTGCGCTGCACTGGCGAGGTGCTGAGTGAGAGCTGCTCCGTGTCCAGAGGCACCTGGCAGAGGCTGACCCACTGCAGCTGCAGCCAGCTGGTGAGGGCAGGTGGATCAGCAGAGAACCAGGGACAAATGGGACCCGGCAGGGTTTTAATCAGCATGCCAACGGTTTGCGTCTTCCCGTGACCCTTTCCCTTTCTAACCGGAGCCTCTTGTTAACTTGCTCAGCTCCAACAGTTGTGACCGACGTGGACCCCGACTCCAGGATTATGCAGGAGGAGATCTTTGGGCCGTTGCTGCCCATTGTCACAGTCAGTAGTGTGGACGAGGCCATTGCCTTCATCAACAAGCGGGACAAGGCTCTGGCTCTCTACGTCTTCTCCCACAACAAGAAGGTGAGGATCGCTCTCTCCACTGATCACCGGTGCTTGGACTTGCCAGTCCTGAGATAATAAATGCTACAAATGTTGTAACATTTTCCTGGCTGCAATCTCCTCCAGTCCTCTAGGATCTCTGTGCGCCTCAGTTCTGGCCTTCTCCCTGAATGTAATCGGTCCAACATTCGCAGCCATTCCTTCGGTTCCCAAACCCTGAGCTCTGGAATTTCCTCCCTAAACACCTCCACCTCTCCCCTCTTTTCAGATGCTCCGTTAAGCTCCGATCTCTGAGCAAGCTTTCTGTCTTGTCCCCTAACACCTCCATATGTGGCTTGAAATCAAATTCTATTCAGCAACAGTTCATGAAGTGCTTTGCTCTGTTAAAGATGTGATTTAACTGGAAGTGGATGATCACGGCACTTGTTGTGGAGTGTGCATGAAGTGGGAGGACTAGAATTTAGAAGCCAGTTGATCCCATGAGGGGTTGACAGAAACTGGGGAATGGGCTCAGTATTAATTCATTGCACAGTTAGCTGGGTCCTAGCGGGGCAGGGTCAGGGAAAGGATTAGGCTGAGTTCCTGGTTGTAATCCCCACTGGGTGATAGACAAGGGAACACCCTGCCAGAATGCAAATGAATGGGCGAGTTCCCAGGGTGCGTGGTGCCAAGGGGGGCTGTATCACAGCAGGGACTGAGTCCCTTTGGGATGGAAGGGATTGGGAGAAGAAGCCTGATGGAAATGACGCTTTATTCCTACAGATTCCTCCAAGTCTTGTGCTTTCAGTCCAGAGGACAGCCTCTCAACCCTGCCCCAGATCTGCCCATAACGCTGCTGTGTTGGAAGACCCATTTGAAGTCTAAGAATCTCCTCCTGCTTCTCACCTTCCACTCGTTGAGAAGGAGCCTGACCTGGAACTGACAGCCTCCCTGCAGTGGCAGAGCTGAGATAAGGAACTGGCCGAACATAACTCTTCCCACAAACTGCAAACACAAAGTTCACTTGAACTTGGCCTTTTTTTTTGGGAGGTGGAGGGAAAAGGTAGAGCGATTTCTTCTGCATTCTGTGCAGTAAATCCAAACCTTGGGTGTTTATCCTGAAAGTCCTTATCACTGCTGCTGTAAAGTGGGCTGCATGGAAAAGTAGAGTTGCTCATATTTCTACCATTACAATCCGGGATCTATCCACTGGAATTCCCTCCCTTAGCCCCATCACTTTTATCACCTTAAGCTGATGATATTAAGCTAAGATTCTTGGTCATTAGACCCAACATCTCCTACTTTGACTCAGTGTCGGACTTTGTATGTGAATGCTCCTATTGCAGAGCCTTGGGATGTTATACTATGTGAAGGCACTTTGTAGGTGCAAGTTAGTTTATCCTTGTTGCAGTGATAGAAAAGGAGCACAGCTGCTGATCTGAATCTCTGGGATGGATCTATGTTATAACTGTGTTTGTCTCTCTCTCTCTTTCTCTGTGCAGTTGATAAACAGGATGATCACAGAGACATCCAGCGGCGGAGTAACAGCCAATGACTGCCTCATCCATTACACTCTCCACACTCTGCCGTTCGGGGGCGTGGGTGAGTTCAAAATACGTATTTGGCCTCCTGACCATACTACATAGTAGGTCAGACTTAACAAGTACACTGGGAAGGAAAGGGAACTGGTTTCTCCATGGTGAGACCAGGAACTATAAGGAAGCAGCAGAGTCAGAGTTGTACGGCACAGAAGAGGGTCCTGTGGCTCACCTCTTCCATGCCAACTTTTTGCCCACCTACACCAACCTCAGTAGAGGTGGTAGGGTTTATGAATGACGTGATGCACTGAAATGTCGTTGATGGAGTCTTGCTGTAGATAAATCGGCTGCCCTTCCCTTCCTTACTGCAAGAGTGCTCATTAGTTTGCTTTCTCCCACTATTGCTTTTCTTTAAATTCTCCTTCTCTTGAATACCTCGGGTAGAAGCAGTGATGGGCGAATTTGAGAGGGAAGGTCACTATTTTTTCACATGGAAAGGGGCTACAATTTATTACTCACTATTATTCAACAGGGTATAATCTTTGCTCTTGTACACAGCTTCTTCCAGCTCCCTGCCCAGGTTCAGAAAATGCGATGGGACTGACCTACATTGGGCTACTGCTAGCTTTTGACCCCCTTTTTAAAAAAAAATCATAGGGTTATACAGCACAGAAACAGGCCCTTCAGCCCAACTCATTCATGCCAACCAAGATGCCTACCTACGCTAATCCTATTTGCTTGTGTTTGGTCCATTGTCCTCTGAACCTTTCTTATCCATGTACCTGTCTAACTGTCTTTTAAACATTGTAATTGTACCTGCCTCTACTGCTGCCTCTGGCAGCTCATTCCATATACCCAGCACTGTCTGTGTGGAAAAACTTGCCCCTCAGATCCCCTTTAAGTCTTTCTTCTCTCACCTTAAACCTTTCAAAGATATACTAATTATACCGGTTAACAATTTTGCTTGTGGCCTTTGCCTGTATCGAGTTGGCCACAAAATAAATATAGATGCAATCGGCCACTCAGTCCAGAAAACGCCTCTGCTATCATCCGAATAGGTATTGCAACATTCCAGGTTTGTTGCAAGTTCAGGGGAAAGACCCCACCCACCCCAGACATTCTCTCCTCTCCCTTCTCCCATCAGGTAGAAGATACAAAAGCCTGGAAGCATGTACCACCAGGCTCAAGGACAGCTTCTATCCTGCTATTATAAGACTATTAAATGGTTCCCTAAAATGGACTCTTGACCTCACAATCTACCTTGTTATGACCTTGCACCTTATTGTCTACCTGCACTGCACTTTCCCTGTAGCTGTTGCACTTTATTCTGTATTCTGTTATTGTTTTACCCTATACTACCTCGATGCACTGTGTAATTAATTGATCTGTATGAACAGAATGCAAGACAAGTTTTTCACTGTGTCTCAGTACATGTGTCGATAATATTCCAATTCCACCTCTGAATTGCCAACCAAACTCAGAGGTACTTTTCAACCTAACTGCCATAGCACAAAATAACCTCTGGCTCCAATCAGTAAGATTTTATTTAATAAGTTGTACATTGATCTTAAAAGGACTAAATTCCACTACAGCAGCATAATAATGTATCTTGAGTAATGATAATGAGTGATACCACAGAAGGTATGCTGGCTGCAACTGTTTATAATAAAGTGTGGCTACATCAAGCTGTGCACAGACCCAAGGTGTGCAAACAAATGCCAGTATGTGCTGAGATTTGGATCTGCCATCGTAATATGACGGATGGGTCTAGCCACAGAACTGGACTGTGCCCATATTACCTGTCTCTCAGAGAAAAGTCTGTGCAGAAGAACACATTTGATCACAAGCCAATCAGGCAGTGGTCTCCGAGGTCATGTGAGGATAATGGGACGGGGGATGCTGCCGAATGGTTTCCCGAGCAATCATACGGAAGAATGCTTCATCACCAGAACTTTCAGACAAGCACCAAGACCTTGTTCGGCTGGTGGTGAGAGGGGATCTTCTTGTCAGATTCTTCTTGGACAGTTTTAGTCTCAGCACATTGCCCTTGAGGTGGTTGTGCTAGGTTGAGACCGGCATCCATCTGCTTCAGGAGTGTGTGCTTGCCAAGAAGCTCTGGAAAGAAATGCAGTGGTCTTTGTTGAGGTTCATCTGAAGCAGTTGCTTAACACAGGACTTTGTTCTCTTCAGTCTGTTCCCAGGGATGCGTGATGAGTCAAAACATCTGCTGTTGCTGGGAGATTCAACTAATTTTTGTACAAGACTTTGGTGAAACTGCACTTGGAGTACTGTGTACAGTTCTGGTCACCCTGTTATAGGAAAGACATCATTAAACTGGAAAGTGTGCAGAGAAGATTTACAGGAATACTGTCAGAACTCGAGGACCTGAGTTATCGAAAGAGGTTGGACAGGCTAGGACTTTATTCCTTGGAATGTAGGTGATTGAGGGGTGACCTTGTAGAGGTGTATAAAATCATGAGGGGCATAGATAGGGTGAACGCACAGTCTTTTTCCCAGGGAAGGGGAACTAAAAACTAGAGGGTATAGGTTTAAGGTGAGAGGTGAAAGATTTAAAAGGGACCTGGGGGCAACTTCCTCACATGGTGCGTATATGGAACGAGTTGCCAGAGGAAGTGGTTGAGGCAGGTACAATAAGGACATTCAAAAGACATTTGGATTAGTACATGGATAGGAGAGGTTGAGGGATATGGGCCAAAGGTGGGCAAAGGGGACCAGCTGGGCGGGCAGCATGGACGAGTTGGGCTGAAGAGCTTGTAAGAGCTATGACGATGACTAGTTGAAAGTAGAACCTTGGTCTGTCCGAAACTTGCTGGTCCTCCATTGCAGGAATCTGCCCACAGGTGACTGTTGCAGATGGGCATACTCCAACGTCCTGGACTCTGCTGAGGAATGCACTGAAGCTTGGTGCAGCTGCCACAAGGGCAATGTGAGAAAATACCATATTTTAAGCATGGAACATGTCTTAAAAACCTCACAGATTATCACTGATTGTTTGCTTCAGAAAGAAATATTGACGTCATCTGGATATTACATAAATCTTGTAAGCTAATGGAACATTTTTTGTGCTCTGAATCGTGGTATGGAATGTTCTAAATTGTATTTTTGCATTTTTTATGAATAAACTACATTTTTGGAAAAGTAACAGTGTTCTACCTATTCACAGGTAAAAGTGGCTTTGGGGCGTACCATGGCAAATACAGCTTTGAAACATTCAGTCATCGCCGAGCCTGTGTGTTGAAGTCACTGGGCATGGAAAAGGTGAACAGTATCCGGTATGCGCCTGCCAGTGACTCAAAGGAAAAGTGGACACTTTGGCTACTGAAGAAGTAATGAAAAGTGTGAGGCATTTTAAACACTGATTGTCATTGCGATTTGAAGGTAGTTTGTTTTGTTCAATAGATGTAGGCAACTCTGGGATTTATTGCCCATCTCCATTTAACTCGATGGGCCGAATGGCAGAATTAGGCCATTTGGCCCATCGAGCCTGCTCCGCCATTCGATTACGGCTGATTTATTTTTCCCCCTCAACCCCATTCTCCTGCCTTTTCCCTGTAACCTTTGACACCCTTACTAATCGGGAACCTATCAACCTCCACTTTAAATATACCCAATGACTTGGCTTCCACAGCCATCTGTGGCAATGAATTCCACAGATTCACCACCCTCTGGCTAAAGAAATTCCTCCTCATCTCTTCTATAAAGGGATGTCCTTATATTCTGAGGCTGTGCCCTCTGGTCATCGACTCTCCCACTACTGGAAACGTTGTCTCCCTGTCCACTCTATCCAGGCCTTTGCTTTTGAGAAAGAGGAGTGTACGCCTCTTGAAGCCCTGCCAACATTTCCATGAAGGTCCTCCCGTGGTGCTGTTGAATAGGAAATGTTAGGATCTTGATTCACGACAGGAGAGGCAATATATTTTAAAACTGGGAAATAAGGAGACCTGGCAGGTGGTACCATTCCAATATACCTGATCTCGTTGCCCTCCAGCTTTGGGAGGTGCTACCGAAGCTTAGGCAAGTTGCTGCACTGCCCTTTATAGATGGAATGGCAGCTGGGACACCAATCAAGTGAACTTCTTTGTTAACCAAGTTCTTTCCAATATTTATCAGTGCTGGGAGGCCTTGGACTTGCTTTGATTTTTTTTGTTTGATCCACTGATTTCCAAGTCTGCCTTTGAGAGGGAGGGTGAGGAGGCCACAAATGACAGACTGGTATTTACACGTGGTAGACATGTTGTCCTTGTATGTTGCCAGTTGGTTAATATGGAATAGAATTGGTTCTTGAGTTGGGTATTTCCTTGTGTATGATTAGCGTGTGTGACCCAGAGTTGGGGAAGGGTTAGGGTTGATCGGTACAGGCTGTGCACGGGGACCAACCCCCACTTCTTGACATGACCCACACTTACTACTATGTTGGAAGCTCTAATATGTTGGCGCCGGAAGAGTGGCGACACTTGCGGGCTGCCCCCAGAACATTCTCAGTAATGCAAAAAAAGACGCATTTCACTGTGTGTTTCGATGTACATGCGACTAATAAATAAATATCTTATCTTACATGTAAAAGCGCACTAGTTGGGGGAGGAGGTTTGAAGTTCATTTGGTGCCCTGGCCAATATTGTTCACTGAAGTAACATCAGTTTGGTTTGGTACTAAACTATACAGAACAAGATAATCCCAGGAATAGTTGTGGGAATAATGGAAATACTGGCAGGAGACAAAGGACCTGACCAGGTGATAATTGGAAAGCTAACATTGATGTTTTCTTTATTACTCAAAAGTTTTGACGGGTTTGGGGAAAAGGGAATAACAAGTTGAGTCACAGACCTGACTGAATGGTGAGACAGATTTGAGGGGCTGAATGGCCTTCTGTTCGTACACGATGGGTTATAATGCTTTGGATGTGGTCATCCTGAAGTGGTTAGAAACCTAGTCTGGCCTAAGCTAGCCAATTTAGGTTAACGGTGAGGGGCTCATTTCCCCTAAATTAGGAAAAGAGGGGGAAATACCAAGCAGAATTTCTGCTGCTCCCTGTCCTGTGGCAGATGCCAAGCAGATCCATGTCCCAGATCCATGGCTGTGTTCTGGGGAAGGAGTCTATTGACTCACTACCTTCCTTTCACAAAAGAAAGGTAACCTCTTTGGCTAAGAGACTCTGTGTCTCCAAGCAAGAGAACAACATGTCAGGGAGTGGGCAGAGGAGGGAGGATGAAGATGATCGCTTGTTATATCTTGCAGGTAGACACATCATTCTAATGCTGTATGTTTCTTTGTATTTTACTTCAGATGATAAACGGGCCAACTCCATTGGCATTGACCTTCTGACGACCTCGGGATAGAGGTCCCATGCAAGGCCATTATTTTGTGGGAGGAACCAGCTAAACAAACTGCAAGGAAATCTGACCAAATCAGCAACCTGCTCTAGTAACCTAACTCTTCCATTGGAACAATAAACCATGACGATCCTCCAACATATTTAATGATTAAGATGTGCTACAGAGTAGCTGGTGCCAGCATCGGCAAAGTAAGCCACGTGGCCTCCCCTGCTGTCATTTCTGATTTGTTAAACATTTAACCTTTTAACATTTAACATTTTGTATTTTAGAACTACATCGTATTTTGTTTAATCATTATAATGTGTTATTACTAGGGCTTAACCACATACAGAAATAGACTTCCTATTTCTAAACCTTCCAGATAGCTGCTTCACTGGTATAGTGGCCCACAGATTTTATGCCCTTGAATATATTGTTAACAAGATGAATAGATGTTTTAGTGATGAGAGTTTGAAGAAGTATTGAATATAGCCAAGTCATGCATGAGTTTCACTTTGCATGCATGCATGCACACTTTCTCCTCTACAGTCCTCCTCCTTCACCTCTTTTACTTCTTTCTCTCCTTCCTACATTCAAACAGCGATTCTATTACAAAATGTTCTGCCTTGCCTGTGAAAGAGTTTGGGACTTCCTGAGGTTATGAAAGGTGCTCTCTTAGTTACACTCAGTCAGCTCCACTACACTTCATTTGCCTGCTGACACCAGTCTCCCAAAACAGACGCTGTTCCGAGTTCCATCAAACAACCAGGCAGACAAGGGAAAAGATTCAAGGATGTGCTCAAAGCCCCCTTCAAAGACTGCAACATCGCTACTGACTCCTGGGAATCTCTGCCTCATGACCACTCAAAGTGGAGAAGGAGCATTTGAGTATTGAGAACCTGGAGGTCATAGATCGGAAGCACACAGAAGTCCAGCAGAAGGATTGCATCACCTCACAGATGATCCTCCCCTATCAGTCATCTCCTGCCCATCTGAGGAAGATCCTGCAGTCCCCAGCTTGGCCACAGAACCCAATGAACCAGATGGAAGCAAGTCAACTTCAATCCCGAAGGACTGCTTAAAGAGAATGAATGCAAGTGTTTCTCTCCCGATAAAAGAATGGAATGCAATGTGGAGAAGGAAGTTAGCAGCAAAGCTTCCTGGGAATAAGGATCCTCAAGGATTCTGGAATGTTCCTGGATTTCCATCTGACTCTCCGGTGTTGGTACCCAAACTCCCTTCTAAAGTCAGATGGAAAATTGCAAGTAGCTGGGAACAAGCAGAAAATTCCACCTGTATCTCTCTTGGATTGATGGACTATACATCTTTGCTGGGGAAAAATCTTCCCCAGTATCAGACCTAAATTTATTAGGAGTTCAATTTTATTTCACTGCTTTATTTACTTATCATTTTAGGACAGCCATTCTATTTCGTATAATTGAGGACTTGGCTTTGCCATTAAATTTCATTATCTCAAGTAGTAGATCTTGGTGGTCTGATTTATTATTTATCTGAAAACAGCTTCCAGTCTCTTTAAAAAAAAATCCAAAGAATTGCAGAGTTTATTAGACAAAGGGTTGGATCCACTCATCACCTCCGTCCATCACTGAGCTTTACCGCAAATCAAAACGACATTTTTAAGGAGTAAATAATCATCGATGGAAGTAATCTTTCAGGCTGATGGTGCATTCACACGGCCGTGACCAATAATGAGTTCATAAAATCAGAAATGATCATTTCTAGTCTGTCCTATGTTTTAGATTCCAAGGCTGGTCAGGTGGTACATTTTCCTCCAGGAGGTTAGAGCATTGACCACAAGATCTAGTCTGCCATTCCCAGAGTGCAGGGACAAGTGTTCTTCAGCCAGAGGAGCCGTTTTTCTGATGAGACACTAAACCCAGGCCCCATCTTGCCTATTAAGTAGACATTCTTCCAACTGTCTTGAGGAATATCTATCCTCGGGCAACATCACTAAATATTGATCATCTGATTACAAGGCAAAGTAATCAGGCAAGTAAGGAGGCAAAGTCATTGGATGTATTTAAGGCAGAGATTGATAGTTATCTGAGTGGCCAGGGCATCAAAGGTTATGGTGAGAAGGCGGGGGAGTGGGGCTAAATGGGAGAATGGATCAGCTCATGATAGAATGGCGGAGCAGACTCGATGGGCCGAATGGCCGACTTCTCCTTTGTCTTATGGTCTTATGATTACCTCCCACTTTGCAGTTTGAGAGAGATTGCTATGTACAGGCTGGTATTTCCAGTATTATAACAGTGACTGCACTTTTTAAATCACTTTTCAGGATCTGAGCATTGCTGGCATTGGTAGTTATTGCCCATCTCGAGTTGCCCCTGAGAAGGTGATGGTGAGCCACCTTTTCAACCACTACAGTCCTTTTGATGGAGGTGCCATTATTGAGGGAGCTCCTAGATTTAGACCCAGTGACAATGAATAAGCAGTGATATATTTCCAGGTCAGGATGACGTGTGACTCAGAGGGGAACCTGCAGGGGATGGTGTTCCCCTGCACCTGCTGCCTTGTAGAGATCGTAGGTTTGGGAGGTGCTATCAGAGTAGCCTCGGTACATAACTGCGGGATGGTACACTGTGTAGTCATAGTGTGCCAGTGGTGAAGGGAATAAATGTTTAAGGAGGTGGAGGTGATTCTGTTGAGGTTTTTGAGGAGTTGTCGGAGCTGCAGTCATTCAGGCAAGTGGAGGGGATTCCATCACGCTCTTGAATTGTAGATGGTGGAAAGGTGTCAGAAGGTGAGTCACTTGCCACTGGATACCCAGCCTCTCACCTGCTCTCATAGCCACGGTATTTATGTGGCTGTCCCAGTTGAGTTTCAGGTCAGTGTTAAACCCCAGGATGTTAATGGTGGGAACTGGGCAATGGGAATGCCATTGAACATCAAAGGTAAGTGTTTAGACTCTGTCTTGTTGGAGATGGTTATTGCCTGACGTGTTTGTGGTGAATTGTTCCTAGCCATGTCTGAGCCCATGCCTGAATGCTGTTTAGTCCATGCAGGCATGGACTGCTTCATTTGATGAGTTGTGAGTGGAGTTGAACATTGTGCAAACATCCTTACTTCTGACCTTATGATGGAAGGAGAGCCATTTCTGAAGCAGCTGGAGATGTTTGGGCCATGGACACAGCCCTGAGGAACTCCTGCAGTGATGTCCTGGGCTGGGTTATTTTCCTTTGTTCCACAGTTAATGGAGCATTTTTTCCTTGATGCCCATTGACTTCAGTTATCCAGGGCTCCCTGATGTCCCATACAGTCTTGATGTCATAGGCAGCCACCCTCACTTCATCCTGAGGATTTTGATTCATGATGGAACTAAGGCGTTGATAAGGTCTGTAGCTGAGTGGCTGTGTCAAAAGCTAGACTGACATTGGGTGAGCAGGTTAAGTGCCACTTGATAGCACTGTTGATGGCACCTTCCATCGCTTTGCTGATAATTGAGAGAAGACTGATTAGCTTTATCCTGCTTCTTGTTATCAGGAAGTACCTGGGCAATTTTCCACATTGTTGGGTAGATACCCATGTTGTGCCTGTGCTGGAATAACTCAGCCAGAGGCACTGCTAGTTCTGAAGCACTGATCTTCATGGGATATTGTCTGGTCTTGTCGCCTTCGTTGTAACCAGTTCTCTTAACTATTTCTTGATATCCTGCAGACTGATATTAAGGAATTGGTGGGGATCTCAGGCAGAAGCTGAGGTGGATCAACCACTCAGCACTTCTCGCCTTGACTGCTTTAGATTTCAGCACTGGCATGCTGGCCCTGTCACCGATGAGGATAGGGATGTTCCTGAAGCCTCTTCCTGTTATCTGTAAAACTGTCCAACACCATTCCTGCCTGGATGTGGCAGGACTGCAGAGCTCCAATCTGATTCGTTGGTTGTAAAGTGCATTGAAAAGTTCTGTCATAAAGTGTTGATACAAATGCAAGTCCTTTTAATCTTCTGCTCCCAAAATGGCCTGGCGGTTGTTGATTCCTTGATCTGACTTGCACAGTATAGTACCATAGTGATTATTCGATTGGACTGGTAATCGGGCATGAGGACAAAATCTATGATGGTAGATGGTCTAACTAAATACATACTGATTTATTAACAGTAGACCATGAAACCAAATTGTTGTAAAAGAACCATAAGGTTGATTAGTGCTGTCCTTCCCAATCTGGCCTTGTGACCCCAGTGTGGGGTTGACTCTATCTGCCATTCAAATTCAAGCCACACCATTCTATATAAGTTAGGGATGCTGATCATGGCAGTGATCACAACATCCCACAATGAATTGAAATGAAATACCCACACTCCCAGAAGAGGAAATCGTTTCTATCCTTTCATTGCTCTGAAAACCCCAATATAGTTCACCTCACAAATGCAGGGCAAGTACAAAACAAATTTATGCCTACAAAATGGTCTGGTGATTCTGCATTGTACCCTGTCCCAATCCAATTTATTCTACTTGGAGCTTCTCAAGATGAGTTTGCAATGGATGACAATAGGTCTCACCTAACGCTTCAGGATCCAGGAACTGAGTGACATGTAGGACTCTGCCTTGCCACCAGGAGGAGGCAGTGAGCAAGCTAAGAGCCTATCGATAGCTCAGTTTATCACTCAGAATTTCAAGTGGAATGTTGTTGCCTAGCAGCAAGTCTACTCTTTCTGAGACAAAGATCCAGTAGGGCTAGTTAAAGGGCTGAGGAGTTCTAGTTATTATCGGTTCCTCAACCAGCTGGAGATAATGTTATCCAATCACTCTATTGCCAGTTGGGGGCCTCTGAAGGGCAATTGGTCTGCCCCATCATCCAACTTCACCATAACATTAGTCCTGTAGCAGAACATTCTAAGGCATTTCACAGGAGTGTTATCAAAATGCTGAGCCATGGTGTTGGTGAGAGGCACATGGTGACCATAAGCTTGGTCAAAGAGGTGGGTTTTAAGGAGTTTCTGGAAGGAAGGGAGATGGGGATGTTAGGGATGGAATGGCCAAGTTTGGGGTCATGGTGGCTGAAGTCATGGCCGCTACTGGTGGAGGAAATCAAACTGGGAGTGTTGAAGAGGCCAAAATAGGGAAGAAAATTGGGGTTTTGGAAATCTGAAACAAAACCAGAAAATGCTGGAAGCACTCATTTGGTCAGGGAGCACGTGTGGAAAGAGATACAGAGTTAATGTTTCAGGTCTGCGACCCTTCATCAAAACCCCAGGATTGTGGGTGATGCAGAGAAAGGGTGGGTGAGGATGGAGAGTTACTTACACCAGGTGTGCTGAAACAGGCAAAACTGGTGATTTTACAGATATGGAAACGGGTAGTCTTTAGTAATCAAGCAGATCTTTGCTCAGAAGCTTATCTCCAGGTCAAATAGGGCATCGAGGCTGTGAACACTCTTATTCGTTGTGAAAGGCACTGTATTAATCCATCTTATTAAATTTTTTAAATTAAATTTTATTTACAGCGTGGTAACAGGCCCTTCTGGCCCCACGAGTCCGCGCCGCTCATTTTAAACCCATATTAACCTACCCGTATGTCTTTGGAATGTGGGAGGAAACCGGAGCACCCAGAGGAAACCCACGCAGACATGGGAGAACGTACAAACTCCTTACAGACAGCGACGCGAATCGAACCCCGATCGCTGGCGCTGTAATAGCGTTGCGCTAACTGCTACACTACCGTGCCGCTTTCATAGGCAGTAGCTCAGCATCAAGGATGATTTACTTCCACTCCAGTTTTGTGGGTTCTGAGGTAACTAATGAGTTTAATATTGGAACTGCAGACTCTTCCACAGTTGGGGCAGGAGGCGCCTGATGGGCAATATGTGAGGCAGTCCACTCCAATTGCCATTTACCCCATGATTCTGTGTGATCTGGATGTCTGGTCTCGAAGTTCTCAATACCATCCCCAATATTCCTCCTCCACTTTGAGTGGTCATGTGCTAGGGATTCCCAGGAGTCAGTGAGAGGTTATATTTCTTTTAAGGAAGATTTGAGTTCCAGGTCTCAGAAACATATGGGAAGATAGGGATCTTGTACTGCTTTGTTAAAAGCATACATATCTTATTCTTTTCCACGTGGTGGCAGTGTCCACTAAGTCTTGTGGTTTATTCTTTTACCAAAGTCTGGCAAAGAGTCTATGTAAAGAGCTCAGTTTCAGATATACATCTGCAACAGAGGAGGTCCCATCTTCCTTGTGTGGGACAGGAAGGCACCCTAACTTATATAACTAATGACCTCTGATCAAAATCAATTACTTGAAAGTAAATTGAATGCATTTAGTGTTAAGCCTGAAATTACGCACACTGCCCATGTTAAATTACTTTTGATTTCTATTTGATTTTTAAGAATTGCCTCACCTGCTTCAGTGGATTACAATAATTGAAACAAACCCTAAGGTTTATATGGCACCTTTCACAGGAGATCCTGAAGCTTCTTCTAGCTAATGAAGTACTTCTCAAGGTTTAGTGGGGAATCTTGCAGCCAATGGGATGACTGAAAACAGAATTATGAAAATGACTACATAATATGCTTTTAGTAATGGTTGTGAGGATGTATATTGGTCAAGACATTTAATCCTAGCCCTCTGTCTCCTCAATGTGATTCAAACTAAATGGTTATTATGAAAGATATAATTTTTGGCGGTGTCACTAATAGCAGGGTGAGACTTTAACACTACTAATGCTGCTGAACATGAATAAAATTTAGTCTTTAATATTGGCTCACTTCCTGATTAACATGTTAATTGTATTTAAAGAGAACAAAAATTTCACCAACCTATGATTAAAGAACTGAAAGTCAGTCCTGTTCTCCTTTATTTTTGTTCCATCCCTCAATTTATTAATTAATATTAATTTGGATATTCCCTGACCTCCCCCCTGCTCCTGGGATACTCCTGAACTTTTTATTCCTTCCCTATTTAACATTATATCTGTGGATCTCCCGAATCTGCTTCTGCAAGTGGCCATGTTCCCTGTGCAGTGGGTGTATGGACTGGCCCCCACATTGCCCCATCACCAAGAGCTCCCTGCCCACACCCAACCGTCAAGTTCCTGATTTAACCTGCTCAGTTGGCCAATGATTTGTGCCCCAATCTCCTTTGGTTGTCTTCACTCCACATCCCTTTGTAATGTAGAGAAACCACAAGTATCAGTGTCCATCCTGAGAGTACTAATTGGCCTCCAGAACCTAGAGCTTTTACGAGACCTCTACTAATGTACAACTCTTCGTCCAGCGTCTGCTCCTGAACGTCTACTTCTAATTAAAAGATAGTGTTTCCTCTTGTCCTTGATTTTCCAAAGTATAAAGAAATAGTTCCTCTCTGTCCAGTGTCAACCCCTCAGCACTACGTCAGTGACAGGAACCTTTGCCTAAAGGAGTTTAGGTGCTTCATGATGAGGAACACCCTTGGAAGCAACAGAGTCTGTTTCTGCCACATTTTTAATGAACTGCTGTGTATATAATTTTTGCATTAATTATGTTTTCTGAACCAATTTACCTTCAGCCGTTGGGGGAGTCAGTAACTTAGTGGATTCAACTTGTTTGTTGCCACCTTTGGATTCCTCTTTACAAAAAACAACTTGTCCATGGCCGCCTCTACTGGCAAGTCGAGGCTAGATCTTTCTAGCTCCTTTACCCCTTCTCCTTCCCATCTCCCACCCTCACGACCTGCCCATCTCCCACACCTTCCTCCCTCTGGTTCCCCACCTCCTTCCCTTTATTCCATGGTCCACTCACCTCTCCTATCAGATTCCATCTTCTTCAGCTCTTTGCCTCTTCTACCTATCACCTCCCAGCTTCTCACATCATTCCTAATCTCCCCCCCCCCCCCTTAGCTGGATTCACCTGCCAGCTCGTACTGCTCCCTCTTCTTCCCCACCCCTCCCCCTTTTATACTGGCTATCTTCCCTCTTTCCAATCCTGATGAAGGGTCTCGGCCTGAGACATCGACTGTTTATTTCTCTCCATAGGTGCTGCCTGACCCACTGAGTTCCTCCAGCATTTTGTGTGTGTGGTGTTCATCACGTGCCTTGTTTCCACTAATGATGGGAACTAAAGATCAGCTAAGATCTAGCCAAATGGCCGAATGAGCTCAAATGGCCAAACAGACTCAATGTGACACCTTTAGCACCAGAACAAGTGCGAGAAAGGGCACAAGATCAAGTTGCTGGGAATCTGAATTTCTGGGCGAGGTTGGATTAAGACCAGATCATTCATCCTCGAAGAGCAGTGATGAAGGGAGGGACCTGACAGGCGCATTTATGACAGAGTGGAGAATGTTAATCCTGACTACCAACCACACCAGGAGACAAACTGATTAGAGCAGGAGCAGCAGTTTCACCCTGCTCTATCATCGCTGGTCTACATCAGCTCCACTTTCCTGCCCTATCCCCATATCCCATTGAGTCCATTGATCCCTGTCCTAAATATAATTTACGGTAAATTGTCCAATGCCATTTGGTTTAGGAATTCCAAAGATTTGCACTCTGATTGAAGAAATTCCTCCTCATCTTGGTCTTATCCTGAGGGTAAGTCCTTCATCAACCCTCCAGCAAGGCCACAGAAGGATTTGAAAATGGGTAGAATGTTAAAATCGAGCTGTTAATCAGAAACGTGCACAGTGACGATGGACAAATGGGATGGTTGACCAGTTGGCTGAGATGTCCTCGCTTTACAAGGGGGTGGAGTGAGAGAGTGTGGGCTGCAATGCATTGGATTAGTTGAGTTTAGAGCAAACAAAGACACAGATGAAAGTCTCAGCAGTAGGTAAGTTAGGCCAAAGCTAAGTCACTGTTATATAGAGCAACAGAAGTCATTTGGTCAAGGTTCTGCAGAAAACAATGAGATGAGTGGGCCACTAGCTGGGTAAGCACCATGGTCAGCATGGTGCTGTATTGCTCTAAGACTCTATAATTCTATGAGTGATTAATCAATGTTTTTTTAGTACTAAATAAAGAAAGGAAGGAATATTGGTGAGGACATTGGGAGTTCCACAGTACTCTTCGGGAAGCATCACGGCTTTGTTAAATTCATCTATAATATTGGAATAGACATATTGATTTACTTTTCATCCAACCTCAACACAGTGAAGGTCCAACAGTCCGACACCCTTGGGACATTGGTAGTGCCAGACTTGCGGATCTTCCGGACTACTGGATGTTACTGTGAATACCCAAACTTTTATTTCACTTTTTTGACACTGTCACACAGCAATATAATAAATTTTCCAGTGAACCCAGTGCGTTTAAAGGCAACACAGAAAACAGAACCTGGTGAGTTTCAGCTGAAACTTGCAGGCACTCTAGACCCTGTCTCCAGACGCAAACCTATTCACGTTCCAGACCCTCTGTGTTCCTAACCCCAAATGTGGCCACATGCTGCTCACATTATGGATCCACAAACAAAATGCTGGAGGACTCAGCGGGTCAGGCAGCATCTGTGGAGGGAAATGGACGGTTGATTTTTCAAGTTGAGCCCATCATCTAGATTGGGCAAGGTTGGATTAAAACTGGATCAGAATCCAGTCCGGATGAAGGGTCTCGACCTGAGACATCAACTGTCCATTTCTCTCCACGGATGCTGCCTGACCCGCTGAATCACTCCAGCATTTTTGTGTTGCTCCAGATTCCAACATCTGCAGCCTCTTGCTAAATTGGTTTATCATTGTCACATGTACTGAGGTACAGTGAAAAACTTGTCTTAAATACCATCCATACAGATCAATTCATTACAACAGTGGATTGAGGCAGTACAAGGGAAAACAACATAATGCAGAATAAAGTGTTACAATTACAGAGAAAGTGCAGTGCACGCAGACAATAAGGTGCTTAGAGACATAGAATTTAGATTTAAAAGAGTAGAAGAATTATAATTGAAGAAATGAGTGGATCTGCAGAGAGCAGCTTGCCATGAGTCGCCATGCTCCAGCGCCAATTTGCTTCTTGTATCTCCATTTTGTCTCATGTTACGGACCCCTGCTCCGGCCATAAACCTGCCCATATTCCTGACTCTGGTGTTCTCAACTCTGACCCTGGCTCCAGCTGCACATCTGGCACGTGCTCCCAGTTGAGAGCATCCAGTTGTGCTCCCAGTAATACACAGCTGACCTCACAAGTACGCAGGTACCTGAATAGTAAGTCCATGGATAACGAGGACTTAGTGCCCTAATGAGTGAGGCAGATGTCAAACCATCGGGATTTCTGAACTATCGGATTCGGATTATGGGAGTTTAAGCCTAAACTCTGTGCACTACTGAACATATAGACCATGGCTCAGACAACAATGCTACAGACAGTGCCAAGCTGAAACATATCAGAGTCAGAGACTGATTCAGAAGAGGGCAGGGAAACAAAACGACCAACAGTGGAAACCAATAAAAATCCCCGAACTTCTTGTAACCTGTCAAATTACAAGATAGTAATGACTGTGTAATTCCCACAGGCATAATCAGGAGCATCATCCAGCTTAATGTATCAGGTGTGAGCACTTAAACTCTGGTAATGGCAGATATTGTCAAAGTATGATTTATAATCCATGATATTCCATTAAGGTCTTTGTTAGCCTATCGTATTTGAAGCAATTAACCTGCAAAGCAATGCTTACATGGATTCTGCACTCAGAGGTGCTGTTTATTGGATAAACTATTAAACTCAGGCCTTAGTTCCCCTCCCGGGTAGACATAGAAGATTCCCTGGAACTACTGTTCAGAGCTATGGAGTTCATCCAGTGTCCATCTCTCAGCCAACATCACCCTGGTCAATTCTCAGCTTACAGATTGTGGGAGTGTGCATGAACACAATGGTTGGCTTTCTCCCTACATTGCAAAAGTGGCCTGTGTGCATCGGGAACACACAGCAACCCTGTGTAAATGGCAGAAGGAACAGACCACCTCACAGGCTACGTACTCGCCTGTGTGAATCTGCAGTTCCCACATTTGCTTTATCAGCCACTGCAGAACCTACAGAACAGCATGGAAGACAAATCATCCTCAATCATGGGGACTGCCCAAGGTAGGGTGGGCTCACAGAGCCACAGAGCATGGAAACAGGCCCTTCGGCCCAACTCGTCCATGTTGACTATGTTGCCCAGCAAGCTAGTCCCATCTTCCCGCGTTTGGCCCACAGCCCTCTAAACCTCTCCTATCCATGTACTTATCTGGATGGCATTTAAATGTTGCTAATGTGCCCTCCTCAACCACTATTTCTGGCAGCTCGTTCCAAATACGCACCAACCTTTGCGTGAAGAAGCTGCCCCTGATGTCCCTTTTAAATCTCTCACCTCTGATCTTAAACCTATGCCCTCTGGTTTTTAGCACCCCCTCCCTGGGAAAAAGACTATGTGCTTCCACCCTGTCTATGCCCCTCATGATCTGATATACCTCTATCAGGTCACCCCTCAGTCTCCTATGTTCCAGGGAATAAAGTCCGAGTCTACTCAGTCTCTTCTTGTAACTCAAGGCCTTAAGTCCAGGCAACATCCTGGTAAATCTTTTCTGCGCTCTTTCTAGTTTAATAACATCCTTCCTATAACAGGGTGACCAAAACTGTACACAATATAATCTTTTAACTTGGAACCACCGTCATGAACTAATGCTTGATCTCTTTATTATTCTACAATGCATGAATGCCAAAAAGAATTCTATTACATTTTCACTAAATAGGTCTGTTCATCACTCCCCCAGTTCAGGAAAACTAATGAAGTTTGCAATTATCAGCCACTTTTAAAGAGGATACTTACTTATGGTATGGATCTATTACATTGTTAGGTAGATTCAGGCCAAGTGCCACCTTCTGCTAAAACAAGGTTAGAAGACAAAGGCTAATTGGATCCAGGGAGATCTTGCCTCTTGAAGTTAACAAATGAAGGGGTAATGCACCCGTTTTAACAGTCAGTCAGGCTCTGATGACAGGCATTGAACCAAGCACAGTTAAACACAACAGCCTGGAATGAAATATATAAAATTCCAGCCTTTGAGGCAATGAAATAGATCGCCAGCCAACTGGTCTCTGTTGGCATTTATGTTTCACTGTGCCTTGTCCTGGACTTCATCTCACCAGCTCTGCACATGCTCGCATTCCTGATCCCCAAGCTTCCCACTAAATACATCCAAGCCACCTGACTTAGCAACTCCGTAAGATAGCCAGTCCCACACTCTCACCATTCTTTGGGCCCTTAAAACAAACTATGACTGTTCCATCATTGTCCTTCCTAGGCTTCTTTGATCTGGACATCATTGGCAAGGATATCATTGCCCGTCTCTATTTGCCCTTGAGAAGGTGATGGTGAGCTGCTTTCTTAAACCATTGCATTCCTTCTGGTGAAGGTGCTTGCACAGTGCTGCGAGAAGGGAGTTCCTCGACTTAGACCCAGCGACGATAAAAGCCCGGCAATATATTTCCATGTCAGGATGGCGCGAGGCTTGGAGGGTATCCTGCATGATGTTGTCCTGTATCTGCTGCCCTCGTCCTTCTCAGTGGTAGTGGTCACAGGTGTGGGAGGTGACGTCAGGGTAGCCGGTGTCAGTATCTGCGGTGCACTTGATAGATGGTACACATTGCGGCCAATGTGTGCTGGTGGTGGAGGGAACGAATGTTTGGGGTGGTGGCTGGAGGGTCTTGTCCTGGGTTTCTTGAGATTTATTGGAGTTTACTTATTTAAGCCAGTGGAGAGGATTCCATCATCGTCTTGATTTGTGCCTTGTGGATGGTTTGGGTTTCAGGAGGTGAGTCACTTGCCGCAGTCTTCCCAGCTTCTGACCCACTTTTGCAGCCATGGTATCTGTGTGGTTGATCTAGTTGAGTTCCTGGTCAATGGTGACCCCAGCATGTTGATGATGAGGTACTTGATGATGTTAATACCATTAAACATCAAGTGGTTAGACTCTCTCTTGCATTCTGTGGTCTAAGACACCACTCAGCCTTTCACAGAGAGGGGAGGGGAAAACAAAGAAGGATTTACATTATCTCCAGTCTGAACACAAGCCTGGGTCCATGAAATAAGTGATACACATCGACATGAGCAAAACGTCTGAGCCTTGCTGTAGTGCAGAACTGAATGGAGGAACTGTTTATTGCCTGAGAGCAAGAGAGTTATTCAAAGTGATCTGCTCAATAGTTACCTGCCAAGCAACATAAATAAAACAGACGATCACATTAAGCAAATTGCCACACTGTTTTCTGTGGGAATTGGAAACATAGGAACAGAGGCTATTCAGTCTCACCAGACTGTTTCACCGTTGAGTGATATCGTAGCTGTTCTGTAAGACTCCATCAATACCTTTGGTGAGCAAAAACCTGTCAATCCAGATTTTAAATTAACAACTGATACAACTGACCGAGTTCAAAACTAGGAGGGGAGAGAGGGGAAAGATCTAAAAGGGACCTGAGGGGCAACTTCATACAGAAGGTGGTGTGTTATGGAACAAGCTGCCAGAGGAAGTGGTTGAGGCAGGTACAATAAGATCATTTAAGAAGCAGGTGGATAGGTACATGGAGGAATGGGGCTTTGGGGGTGCATGGACTTGTTGGGCCAAAGGGCCTGTATCTGTGCTGTATTCCTCCATGACTCTATGATTGTGGAAGAGAGTTCCAAACTTCCATCACCCTTTGTGTATGGAAATGTTTCTGGACTCCACTCCTGGACCTAATTTTGTGACTGTGCTGCCTAATTCCAGCATCCCCAACCAGTGGCAAATAGTTCCTGACTCTCCTGTCCACAACACTTTATCAATCTGTTGAATGCTTCTCCATTTCAACCTCCACTGGTTTGCAGCTTTACACAATTTAGAAAGTGCTCTGTTTTATCATCGTTGGGTACAAAGTGGATGACTGGATCTCTGATCACATTAAAATCATATTGTCAGTTTAGTTCATTCACTTCATCTATTAGTATCATCTTATAACTTTATGCCTCCATTGCTCCATATAGAAGGAGCAGATCATGTAGCCTTCCGAGCCTTCTCTGTAATGCAATATAATCGTGGCTGATCGTCCACTCAATGCCATGTTCCTGCACTCTGCATAATCTTTGATGCATTTTGTGGCTGGAAATCTACCTAAATGGTCTTAAATATATGCATTCAGAAACTTGGGAATGCACGTCACCAAAGACTCTTACAGATTCCTATAGATGTGCGGTGGAGAGCATTCTGACTGGTTGCATCACAGCCTAGTACGGAGGCTCTAATGTGCAGGATCGCAAGAGGCTGCAGAGAGTTGTAGACTCAGCCAGCTCCATCACGGGCACAACCCTCCCCACCATCGAGGACATCTTCAAGAGGCGGTGCCTCAAGAAAGCGGCATCTACCACTAAGGTCCCTCACCACCCGGGACATGCCCTCTTCTCGTTACTACCATCGGGGAGGAGGTACAGGAGCCTGAAGACCCGCACTCCATGATTTAGAAACAGCTTCTTCCCCTCCGCCATCAGATTTCTGAATGGTCCGTGAACACTGCCTCGTTATTCCTTTTTTCTGCATTATTATTTATTTTTGTAACTTATTATAATTTTGTGTCTTTGCACTGTACTGTTGCTGCAGAACAACACATTTCATGTCATCTCAGTCAGTGATAATCGATCTGATTCTGATACTGATTCTGAATCTATTACATCATCCAGGTTGTTAATAAATACGGTGAACAGTTGAATCCCAACTCCTTGTCTGGAACTACTAGTCATACTGTTCCAGTCACAGTACCTATCCACTTATAGGTCTCTGCATCTTCCCCTCTCAACTAATGTGCCACTGAGGCCAGCCAGTGACATGAATTCCAGCTTTAACAAACAATGAGGGGCTTCATCAAAAGGCTTCTGGATTTCAATATAAATAACATACATAAGAGTCTCCTGTTAACTACTTTAGCACCATCTCCATAAAATTCATCTTAGCTCGCCAAGTCTAACCTAACCACATTGGTTTACTCTGATCAGTTATGAATTTTCAAGGTGTTTAGTTATTCTAATTATAAACTTTAATAATCTTCCACCAACAGATGGTAAGCGAACTGGTCTATAATTCCCTGTTTTCCTTCTCTCACTTTCTTAAGTTGTGTTGTGACACGGGCAATTTTCATTCCAAAGAACATGAGAAACAAGGTCATTGTTGTAATAAAGGGGAAACATTGTCAAATTGTGCACAGCAAGCTCCCACAAATAAAGCAACAGTTCACCAGTTTTAAGCAATGCTTGGTGATTAAGTGGTCACCTAGATATCAAGAAGAATTTCACTGCTCTTTACATAGTACACAATACAGTACAGCACAGGAACAGGCCTTTCAGCCCACAATGTCTGTGCCGAACACGACGCCAAATTAAACTAAATCTCTTCTGCCTGCGCATGATCCATCTCCCTCCAATCCCTGCATAATCATGTGCCTATCTAAACACCACTATCATATCTGTTTCCACCACCACCCCTGGCAGCATGTTCCAGGCATCCACCACTCTCTGTGCAGAAAACTTGCCCTGCACATCTCCTTTAAACTTTATTTCTACCCTGAGAAAAAGATTCTGTCTACTCAATCAATGCCTCTTATAATTTCATGAACTTGTATCAGGTCTTCCCCCAGCCTCCAATGCTCCAGAGAAAACCATCCAAGTTTGTCCAACCTTGTTTACAATTTTTTTACATCCATCCTCAAAGGGAGATGGCTTTGCTCTAACATTCACCCCAAAGACTGTACCTCAGATAGTGCAACACTCCTGTAATACTCCTTGAAGAGTATAGGCCCAGATTTCACACTCACTTATTCCACAGTAGGACCTGAACCCCATGACTCACAAGCAAGAGTATTTCCACTGAGCCACAGGTAATGCAGCCAACTCAAGCACTGTAGCTGTCAATATATCTCTGCTGTAACATCACTTGTGTGCTATAATTAGCCACAAAGTCCCCTGGATCAAGAGCAAAATCAAACTGGGTTCCATTTCCAGTGGTTATTTTTAATTTCTGCTGGGAAGTGTACAAATACAAACCAACACACCACCCCACTGCATGATCATCTGTAATGTTGTGGGGTCAGGATAGGTTCCTTTCTAGCTTCAGTGCCACTCCCAAGGGAACTCTGTGATACATTTATTCATGTGGTTGTGCTGCCAGATTCCATTCGTAGCAGCCAAGAAGTGCATCTGGTGGAAAAAAGGAGTCAGATGCAGCAGGATAAGAGGCAAACAAAACAGAAGAAACCTCCCTCGCAATGAATTAACAGTAAGCTCAAAGCAGCTTTAGAAAAATAGTGAATTGACCATCTGCACAGTTCATTATACAGCAGTATTTTATCAGCCAAGATCGATAATCTTTGAGTACCGGACTGATAACACTTATCTCACAGACCATGCATCTTAAGCTGCTAAGCTTCAGAGCCCATTTTTATGGAGAGTAATGGATATGTGGAGAAGAGACTACATGCAGCTAAGACATACTCTGGAGACCGACAAAAGGCAATATAACATGTTGAAGGGTTGAGATGATGTCTGCTTTGTATCTGGGATTTCAATCTCATGATTTATTACTGGCATCGAACACAACTGTTATTTATATAGGAAATAAGGGATTTCATCTCCCCTCAAATTTCTGCCCTCATTTCATGAAGGTGGTTCCACAGGTATTGGTCTCACTCAGGTGGTTGTTGTCTGTGTGAAGGCAAGGAGACGGTGTGGGAGATCATAGTCATTCTGATCATCAGTAAACAGTAAACAGACATACACAAGAAATAGGCACACTGACACAGGCAATGACATGCACAAAATCACACACATCCGAAACACATCCTCTGCACACAAATGATCACATACAATTTCTACATGCATAAACACACACAAACACAGTCATGCACATTCACAAATGTCTTCACACATACACACATATAGTTACATTCACACACTAATATCCAGGCTTGCAGACAAATACTCAGATGCACACACACACACACACACACCCAGGTACATGCACACACACACACACGGGTACATGCATGCACACACACACACCCAGGTATCTGCATGCGTGCACACACGCACACACACATGCACACGCAGACACACACACACATGCAAGAATGTGCAAACTTACACATAAACATTCTGCACACAGATACACATAAAGAAATGCATACATGCTCACACATGTGCACACTGTGGGGTTGGTGTGATTTGAGGGGGTGTCACCGGACAATGATCAGGACTGGGACTGCAGGTGACTCTTCTCCTCTCACCCTATCAGCCTACCCAGGGCCCAGATCACGGCTCTCCCATTACTCAGTAACCACCACATTGTGCACTTACTATAACAGCATCCAGTTTAGAGGCGGGAGTGCAGGGAGCGGATTTCACCTCTACGGCTTCTCTAAGCTCTCCCCCAGGGTTATGTTGGCTCCATTGAAATCTCATGCTGAGAACACATCCGCAAAAGGAAGTGTTCTTGGAAAACTGAGACACACTTATTCAATGAAGTTCAATTAACAACCACTTTTACAACTTACGTTCTTAATCAGCTGCTCACAGTCCCTTTGATTTGAGACACTGCAGTGGGAATGGAAACGTGGGTGTGGCTTAGACACCAAATGATTGAATCCGGAACTTATTATTCTTTAATTTAACAATGACGTTGCTGTAATTGCCTGGGTATATATAACATTTTCACAGCAGCATTCTAGTAGTTAGTCACCCGTCCCTACCCCTCCATCCTCACCACCATCCAGGGATCCAAACAGACCTTCCAGATCAGGCAAAGATTCACGTCCACCTCTTCCAACCTCCTCTACTGCATTCGGCGCTGTGAAGGTGACCTCCTCTACGTCGGCGAGACCAAGCATAGACTCGGCGACCGTTTTGCGGAACACTTATGTTCTATCCACAGTTGCCGTCCTGACCTCCCATTGGCTTGCCACTTCAACTCCCCTTCCCATTTCCGCGCTGACCTGTCAGGTTTTGGCCTTCCCCGCTGCCAGGGTGAGGCCAAACACAAACTAGAAGAACAGCACCTCATATTCTGCCAGGGTCGTCTACAACCCAATGGTACGAACATTGAATTTTTCAGCTTCAGGACCTCAAGTAATCCACACTCCCTGTGTTCCTTACTCTCTCCTTCTCGTACTCCTATCCCTCCCCTTACTGGTTCCATCTGCCTCTCATCCCTCCCTTATCTGGTTCCACTTATCACCTTCCAGATTCCAGCATCTGCAGCCTCTTGTATCTCCACTCATCACCTTTCAGCCTCTGTCTCTACCTCCACCCTCCGCTCCCCCTACCTGGTTCCACCTGCTCCTTTTTCTATCTGTTTCCCTTATCTGCCTCCACCGATCACCCACCAGCCTCCGTCTCCCAATTCCACCCCTCCCTCTCTGCCACCTGGCTCCATCTTCCCAACATCTCCCCTCGTCACCTGGCTCCCCTGCCAGCCCCTGCCTCACCCCTCCCTCACCTCTTTATACTGGCCATCTCCCCTCTACACCCTCAGTCCCAATGCATGATCCAAAATGTCAACTGGCTCCACAGATGCCTCTTGACATGCTGAGTTCCTCCAGTAGTTTGTGTTTTGCTTGCTGTGGTTAGTTAGCTATTGGCACGGTAGTGTAGCGGTTAGCGTAACGTTATTACAGCGCCAGCGACCCGGGTTCAATTCCGGCCGCTGTCTGTAAGGAGACTGTACGTTCTCCCTGTGTCTGCATGGGTCTCCTCCGGGTGCTCCGTTTTCCTCCCACATTCCAAAGACATACGGGTTAGGAAGTTGTGGGCGTGCTATGTTGGCGCCGGAAGCGTGGCGACACTTGCGGGCTGCCCCCAGAACACTCTATGCAAAAGATGCATTTCACTGTGTGTTTCGATGTACATGTGACTAATAAAGATGTCTTATCTTATCTTATTAGCCATTCACTTATAATGTCCTCTGTGGCTCAGCGCATAGCACTCCTGCCTCTGAATCAGAAGGTTACAGGTTTGTTCCATTACAGGGACTCGGACACAAAATCTAGGCTGATGCTTCCAGTGTAATACTGAGAGGATGCTGCTCTGTCAGAAATGCCATCTTTCTGATGAGACACAACACTCTCTGTTCTCCAAGAGCAGAAAAGTTTTCACAGTACTTTCCTGAAAAGCAGTGAAACTTTCCCTAATGTCTTGGCCAATATTTATCCTTTGACCTATAATGAAAAGATGTCCCGTTCATTATTATATTTGTGGGATCTTGCTGTGCACAATGCAGCTGCTGTGCTTTCTGCACCACAATATTATGTGTAAAAGTCTTAGGATTGTCTGGAGGCTGTACAAATGAAATTTCCTTCTCTTTGCTCTAACAAATCACCTCCTTCTCAGTTAGACAGAGAACTTACGGAATTGTTCGAAAGGCCCCTCCCCTCCCCTCCTTCCCGCCCCTGCCCTCCAACAGGTCCATAACCTAGGCTGAAGGAGAGCTTCAGTACCAAAGGACTGCTGTATTGTCCATAGGCAGGCATGGTAGTGTAGCGGTTAGTGTAACACTTTACAGCGCCAGCAACCCGGGTTCAATTCCGGCCACTGTCTGTAAGGAGTTTGTACGTTTTCCCCATGTTTGCGTGGGTTTCCTCCGGGTGCTCCGGTTTCCTCCCACATTCCAAAGACGTACGGGTTAGGAAGTTGTGGGCATGCTATGTTGGTGCCGGAAGCGTGGTGACACTTGCGGGCTGCCCCCAGAACACTCTACGCAAAAGGTGTATTTCACTGTGTGTTTCTATGTATATGTGACTAATAAAGATTCTATCCTATCATATGTATCATCCTTCGGATGAGATGTTGAGTTAATTACGAACCAGGAGGAGGCCATTCAGCCCAACAGATCCATGCTGGCTGCCAGCAGAGCAATCCCATCAATCCCATTCCCATTCAACTCAGTTCCCAGTATCTTGCAATTTACTCTCCCTTACATGCCCATCAATCTTCCTTTGACTTTTGTTTGTAATTGGCCTACACTAGTGGTAACTTACAGTGATTAATTAACCTACCAACATGTCTTTGGAACATGGGAGGAACTTTGGAATGTTGCCCAAAATTCCAACCTTGCTCTTTAGGGGGCATTAGGGATACTGTGGGAATGCTTGAAGAAATTCAGTGGGATCTATCTAACATATCCATCTAATCCCTGCCCCAGCCAGCTGTGTACAGCTGTTGTGCCTCAGTTGGATGTTAGTGGTTCAGAAGACCCTTAGCCATTGCACATCATCATCACTAATAAATCCAACACAGAACTCAGGAGAAGTTTCTTAACCCAGAGGATGGTGCGAATGTGGAACACAATAGCAGTTGTTGAAGAGAACAGCACTGATGCTTTTATGAGTTTGCACATGAGGGACGGAGTCACGTGGTAACTGGCGGGGGGGATCATGTGGAGCACGAACCCCATCATAAACCTGATGGGCTGAGTGGCCTGTTTTTGTGCTGTAAAGTCAGAGTAGATGAAAAAGCCCACAGTGTACAAACCATTTTATGACATTACATTAACGATTCTTTCTTATAATCTGATCCCTTTTAATTTTGTTTCTAACTGATTGAGGATCTGCAATAAGGGCATCCCCTATTTATGTGTGGGAGTTGTTAGGAATTGCTCTCCCTCTGAATACACTACTTTCTAATTTTCCTCGCCTTCAGGATATGTGGAGCCTCTGCTAGCCCAGAACAACACAGTCTGGCTTTTTAACTTGGGTGGAGGATTGTTAATTGAGGTTCACAAACTACACTGGCCATTCAACATGTCTTGCACAGCCTTCTGCTGAAACATTCAAAAGATTTGCATTTTATACGGAACCTTTATGACTGCAGGTCATCACAAAGTGCTTCATAACCAATAGAGCTGACTAAAGATGTCAACAGGACTCTATTCCTGCAAATTGTTCAGTAAAATTTGATGTAAAGAGACTGTCAAAACCGTGCCAAAGTATTTGGCTGCTGTTTTCTTTGGTTGAGGCACAGAACTACGCCCCACACATGGAAATGGTTAGAGATGGAAAAAAACACTACAAACTTATCCAAGCCTGCCCTAAATATTAGAAACATTTGAAAATTAGGAAGTCTTCTTTCTGTGAAAAGAGTGCATAGACGGGTCTTACGCCGTTTTTAATTAATTTCACTTGTTTTGGCACAGTTTTCGGTATCCTTCTGTGCTGTGTTTAACCTCTGGGATTTATTTAGCCTATGGGGTCACCTCATGTTGTGCAACAGCTGTGATTAAAAAATAAATCCAAGATAATTTGGGAAGTGAAACATTTTCAGTTCTGCTACATGCTGGATGGAGTGGAACGCTCTCTGCTTTTCTCTGCTTAAACGGAGGTTTTTCCAAAAATTTACTGGCTTCTTTTCCTAACAGGGTTGCCGATAACTGAAGGATAAATGTTTGAAAAAAGTACAGTCATGTTTTATTGGCTTTGCTTTCTGCTGTTTGACTTCTGTCTCTCCAGCATAATAGCAGCTCCTGCTCGTCTCGATACTGGGCATGTGGTACCAATTGAAAGTAACACTTTGACCAGAGAATTCAATATCCCTGAGTTAGAAGAGTATGACTACATCGAACTTGAGGACTACGAGGATGAAGAGGATGTCTACAGCTTTCCTGAAGATGCTTTTGTAAATAAGAAACAATTTGCAGCTTCCAAAACCTCAGATTCCATACGTAAAAAATTCAAGGGCAAGTCCCGGATTCAGCGCCTTGCCTTGGTCAACACCGATTTTGCCTTCAATTTCTACAGGACCTTGCTGAAGTTGCAGCCAAGTGCCAAGAATGTGGTCTTCTCTCCATTTGGGCTCTCCAGCTTGATGGCAATGGTAATGGTGGGGACTGGCAACAGGACCCAGGAGCAGATCTCCCGAGCGCTTGGCTTTGATCAGTTTATCAATACCAAACCAGGGACGGGTAGCGAGGTCCTGCATGATGTCTTCCACAAGCTCATCCACAGGCTCTTCAGACATGACTTTGGATACACGCTTAAAGATTTCTCCGGCATCTACGTCAAGGAGGGCCTGAAGATCAGGAAAACCTTTAAGGATTGGTTAAAACAGTACTATGGGGCACACGCACAGTCTGTGGACTTCTCGGAACCTCATGTCATCACCAAATTCAACCAACTCATTTCAAGGGCCACCAAGGGGAAACTCCAGGATATGGTAAAGGACATTGACCCGCAGACTGTGATGCTCATCTTCCAGGCACTCCATTTCAAAGGTCAGTGCACCGAGACATGTCATTGTCATTATGGCACATCTGTAAAGCTGAGGCAATTTTATTTTTATATCACTAGAGTAATGGTGCTTGCAGTTAATTATGTTCAAATGGTGCAGCAATATCAGGTGAGAGGCAGGTTCATGGTTAAAAGCAGATCTCCACACGTGCCATCCACTGTTAGCTTAGCAGAAGGGTGTACCACTGTCTGGGCTCATCACTGAAGCACATTGAATGGAATGAAATTACTTGTGCAGTAAGATATGAACTAAACTTGCCACAGAAGGTGAAATCTCATAGGTTTCAGTCTAAGTACCCTTCTAACAACATCAGAGTTGTTAATTACTGCCAGTGAACCTCTCCGGCTCTGCAAAAGAACTCTTCCAAGAGTAGAGGCTGCTTCCTGCAGCTAATAATTGTTGGAAGTTTTAAAAAATGTCAACTTTTTAATCTTTCATTAAGTTTATCTTCTGCCTCTTTTTTCTCCCTCTTAATCCAATCTTCCCTTCCCTTTCTGTCCCTGATTTTACACTGAGGTCCCTTGCTCTAATTCACACTTCCATCTCAGTCCCTGTGGTGTTAATTTCACAATCCTTCACTCTGATTACGGAATTACACAGTTGCTTCACTCTGATTACTGACACCCTATTTCTCCTTGATGTAATGTCATCAGCTTGTACTTTCAGAAACTTGGCATGCAAAAAAACAAAGATGTAAGGCCAACCTAATTAATGACAGTCACCATTAGATGACCTGCATAACAAATTATGGCCATTATTAAAAAGACAGTAACAATGACATACTGTTGCTGGATTCACAATAAATATATTACACTATGAAGAGGGTGACATTTCCAAGTACTATAGCAGCATTTTAGTGTTCCAACATGTTGTGCCCCACGGTAAAACATGAAGCTGTGTTGGAAATGAATCACATGCCAACCAGAAGCCAGACATTTCACTTGTAAGGCAAGAGAAAGGGAGGGGTGTGGGCGCAGCAGTAACAATGAAGTAGGAGCCACGTCAGGCTGTTCAGCACTATAGGAAGTAGACCAGTGTCCACCTGCACTCTTGGGCAAGTGTGGTCGGGTGACCAGAGATCTCAGAGGTTGGAGTCCCCATAAACACTACCATAACACTGAAAACCTCCCCCCTGCCTCACCCACAGTCTGCCATCTCCAGAGCTCACGATTGCAATGCTCTCCTGGCTGGACTTATCCTCCACCCTCCAAGGAAGTGAACTCAACCCTGCCTGCCGTATCTTAATTGGCATGATCTCCCCTTCACCCACCACCCCTGTGCTCACTGACTTACATCTGCCCCCAGATCCTGTGGGGCTCAACACTAAAATTATCTTCCTTATAATCTCTTCACTGACTCTGTAATTATCATCAGCTCTATACTCCTCGGTGTTCCTGCATCTCTGAGCTGCTATAAATCCCACCAATCAGTATTCTCAGCCATGCCTTCATCTGTGTGGCCCCTACGCTCTGAAATTCTTTCAGTGCCGCCCTTCCTTCTCTCTCATAGAGTTACACACCAAGGAAACAGGCCTTTCAAACCAACTGGTCCATGCCGACCAAGATGTTCCATCCAAGCTAGTCCCATTTGCCAGCATTTGGCCTATAACCTACTAAACCTTTCCTATCCCTGTACCTGTCCGACTGTCTTTTAAAAGTTGTTATTGTACCTGCCTCAACCACTTCCTCTGGCAGCTCGTTTCACATAGATACCACCCTCTGAGTAAAAAAGTTGTCCCTCAAGTTTCTATTAAATCTTCCCTCTCAGCTTAAACCTGTGCCCTCTAGTTGATTTCCCAACCCTGGGAAAAAGACTGAGCGCATTCACCCTATCTAAGCCCCTCGTGATTTTCTACACCTCTATAAGATCACATCTCAGTCCCCTACATTCTAAGGAATAAAGTCCTAGCCTGTCCAATCTCTCTTACTTGAAGACTGTTTGTAAAACCTTCCTCTTTCAGCAAGGTTTTACTCACCGATCTATCTCCTTTTTGGCTTCTGTCGATTGTTGTCTGATTATACTCCTGTCAAGCGCTTTATTGCCTTTGAACCATCAGTTTGGCCAAGCTTTTAGATACCTATCCCAAAATTGCCTTCAGATGTTCTCTATGAATAATGATATCTGACTCTTCTCAGGTTTGAGGATGTCTTGCTTCCACTTCTGCCTGAGGGGTGGAAGATGCCTGTGCATAAATGCTTTTAACACAGGGTAGCCACTACACAGTAGCTAGAATATGAACTTGACAGAGGGAGGTCTCGGCCCAAAACAATTGGAGACAAGCCTCTGCTGCAGGCTGGGTTATCATGCACTCAAGCACATATGTGGCCACGCACGCACAAGTACACACATGAACACGTACACAGATCAGTACACACAAATGCACTCTAACCACACACAATCTACACAACATACATACTCTTACAACTTGCCACCACCCTATTCCCCTCCCTCCTCAAGTCATCTCTCCCCATCCCTTGCCTAAACTCCCTCAGTCTCCCTTCAAACCTACCCCCTTTGCACTCAACTTGCTTTCAACTCTCTCCCTCTTCCCCCTTCCTTCTCCAACCCCAACCCCTCTAGCTGCCATCGCACTACATTCACCAGCCACTCGCCATCTCCCAAGGTAAGGCCAACCCCTATCAGCCTTTCCATGGCCACACCCAATCAGCCTGCCCTGCTCTCAGCAGCTGTGCTGCCCAAGGACAAACCCAGACGCCTCTCTTGAGAAATGCCTCAGGGTGCTTTAATGTGTTAAAGGTACTATGTAAATGTAAGGCATTGTTATTGGTACTTGAATGTCCATGTGGGAGGCAGAAATTCGGTTGGATATCAGGCAATTCCCCTGTGGGGAATTGCCTGATATCCAACTGAAACAGAACTGGTCTCTATGTTTAACATTGGCTACTGGTTTAGCTTAGCCTAAATGACAAGCACAGGTTCTGACACTTGAATCTGGCTTTGTCCTTGTTCTGAGACACACCATCCACAGTCTATGTTACTGGGTCACTTCCAGACACAGCATGGTATTAACTAGAGGGGGTATTAAACAGCACCAATTAAAACAACATGCTATTTCCAGAAACTTGGACACAGGAACAGAGAACAAGGCGGCAATGCATTAATTGCATCTGTTTATATAGCAACATGAAAATCATGGAAAATTCTAATCATATTTTACTAGTGGAGAGAATCCAAATTTCACATATGTTACTCCAATATATACAGTATATGTGTACTGTCTGCGGTAAACTTTGTGGGAGATAATATCCAACTTTGAATCTTTTTTTGATTTCCAATGACATTCCTCTCCTAAAGCCATGATTCCTTCAGTTCATCCAGTCTTTCCAAATCTGCCACCTTAATTACATGCCAGCCAAGAAGGTCACACCCTCACCTCTCACACTGAAAGTTTATTGAGTCATACAGCACGTAAACAGGCCCTTCGGCCCAACTGGCCCATACCGACAGAGATCCCCCATCTAAGCTGGTCCCATTTGCCTGCATTTGGCCCATACCCCTCTAAACCTTTTCTATCCATGTACCTGTCCAAATGCATTTTAAATGTTGTTAATGTACCTGCCTCAACCACTTCCTCTGGCAGCTCATTCCATATACACACCACCCTCTGGGTGAAGAAGTTGCCTCTCAGGTTCCGATTAAATCTCTCCCCTCTCACCTTAAACCTGTGCCCTCTAGTTCTTGATTCCCCAACCCTGGGAAACAGACTGAGTGCAATCACACTGTCTATGCTCCTCAATGTGGGTTGAAAATCCATGTAGAATTTGGGCGACCTCTACAGCTAACCAATTGTGTTCTCTCACCTATTATCAAACACTTCCATGTTCCAGAAGGGAGATCACCAAGAATTTTTCTTCTCCTTGAGAAATGGGGCTAATTGTGATAAAAACAATTAATTTAGTCCAGGTGCCAGTCTGTGGCTTTCTCATCTGCAACACCTAGAATAATCTTTAGATCACTTGGGTTTCAACCACCTTCATACAGTTTTTTCCTGAACTCATAACGTGATATCTTATGTAACACTGATTCATTAAATCCATGAAAGGCAAAATACTATAAAGCAGCAATGGCACAGATGGGTGATTCAGGCCAACTGGTTCCTGTGCGTGTCATCATGTCTTTTACCAGTTCTTCAAATAACTCAATCCTTTCTCTTTGATGAACTCCACCACATCCCCCCCACCACTGCCCCCATCTCCCTCTTTCTCTCTCCCTCTCTCTCTCTCTCTCTCTCGGTCTCTCTCTATGTCCTCCCCCTCTATTTATCTCAACTACCCCTTGCAATTGAACTCCACATTCCAACTACTATGAAGTTAAGAAGCTTTTCCTGAATTCACTGATTTATTGTCTTATAGCCATGGCCCTAGTTCTGGCCTTAGCCCCAATTGGAAACATCTTCTCTATAACCATCATGCCAAAGCCTTTCACAACACTGAACATTTCCACCAAGTCATCCCTTAATTTTCTCTTATTTAGAGAAAAGAACCACAGCCTGCTCTCTATCTCTCTCTCACTCTTCTTTCTTCTGATATCATTACAGCAACTATTTGTTCCTTCAATGGTGACTCTGTATCCTCACTATACAATAGTAAATAAGGCTGTTAACATTTCTCTAAGCACAATCTTACATATTTATTACAATACAGAAGCAGGCCATTTGACCATATGGTCCATACTGGCTCTGAGCAGAGCAATCCCCATCAGTCCCGTTTATCCCCTCCTCATTTCCTTAAAGTCCTGCACTTATTCCCTCTCACATACCCACTCACCTGCACCAAGCGGTAATTTATAGGAACCAATTGGTTTGTTGGAGGAAACTCCAGCGCCCAGCAGAAACTCATGCAGTGATGGGAAGAACATGAAAACTCCACATAGAAAGCACCCGAGGTCAGGATTGAACTCAAGTCCCCGGAGCTGTGAGGCAACAGTACTAATTGCCATGCTACCATGTCAATCCAACTGAGGTCCTACAGAAGTTTAACAATTAAAACAGAAGCTACAGAAGCTTCCCTCTCTCTACAACTTGTACTTTTTATGTTCCATTTAATGTTAAGTCTTGTAATAATTTAGTTTATACATGGAACTATTAACAACAAAAACTGTAGCATCACTTCTCCTTGCAACCTAGGTTACACACGGCTACAAACACATAAATGAACACTGTTTCTTAATTCTGCTAAGGATAGTGACAGAGAAGATTGTTTCCTAGGTCATACAATTCAACTTTATTGTGGTACCTTAGACTCTAATACCTTGACGTTATGTATTTGAGTATGAGGTTCCCCATTTAACACAAATTTGCAGTTCCATCGTTTGTTTTACCAGAAGCTTCATCTCTGGATGAATAGCAGTCAAAGTGGTTGCATGCGATCACCACTTGCGTTAATGTACCCGTAGCAGAGTTTCCAGGGCACATTTTAAAGTACAAGGAGATTTAAGATCCAAGAGTTAAGAGGCAGGAAACAGATTTCAGAGGGTGCAGCAACTGTGAATGTTGATGAATTCTTGTATGGAAAGTTTCTTTGAAACATACATCCCACTACTGTAGCTTCTGTTTTAATTGGATATAACCTGGCAATATTCACAGACTTCTTTTCAAAGCGTGTGCAGAACACATTAGAACCTCAAAGAGTAATATAGTGCAGAGAAAGACTGTTTGACCCATTATGTCTGCTGGCTCTTTGAAATTACCATTTAATTGACTTCAATCCCTCCTGCTTTCCCTGTAACTCAGCAGAATGTTTTCCCTTTCCAAGTAAATATACAATTCCCTTTTGAACATTACTATTGAATCTGCTTCCACTAGCCTTTCCAGATCATTACATGCAGCTGCGTAAAATAAATGTCTCTGAATCCCCCACTCATGCCAATTATCTTAACTTTGTCTCCTCTGGTTACTGACCACCCCCCCCCCCCCCCACCCCATCACCTTGCCTTGTATTTTCGATCAAAACCAATAATTTTATACAGTCCTTTTAAGTCTCTCCTTGACCTTCTCTGCTCTAAGGAGGACAACCCCAACCTTTCCAATCTCTCTCTCTCTCCTCATTCTTAGACTCCTGGCAAAGCTGGGCTTCATCACCCACTCACTGTTGTTAGCAACTTTCAAAACAAGACCCCACCCACCCCAACAGCACATAAACATTGACAGAAATTACACCATGCCTGTGATTTGTGACAATGAGAAATATACCAATGTGATCAGAAACACGAGAATATTTCTGAAACTATTTCATTATAAAATATATTTGCTTCAATGGATAGACTGAGGCATGCAGATCAATAAAAAAGACACATTATCTTGAGCTTTTCACAATGTTCCTAAGTGCTTTACAGTTAATAAAGTACTTTGGAAGTGCAATCATTGTTGTAAATATGGGAAATGCGGCTGCTAATTGGCACACAGCAAACACCTTCAAACAGTAATATATTTACTGGCCAACCTGTTTGAATTATGTTTTCTTACAATATGGAAGGAGGCAATTTGGCCCATTAAGTCAAAGCAATCCCATTCGTCCAATTCCCCCATTTATTTCCCTTTAGCCTACTGTCTCCCACATGCCCACTGGAAACAGGACACATGGGGTGGGGGGAGGGGGGGTGGGGGTGGGATTCCTAGCTCTCCTTTGAAGTAGTGATGTTTGATCTTTTGCTTTCGAGGACAAACGGGGATTTGTTTTAAGGTCACTCCCTTCTATGGCACTGGAGTGCCAACCTGATTTTTACACTTTTGGGCAGGGTTCTGAACCAATGGTCTTCTGGCTCAGTACTGAGGGATTCACCCACAGGGCCACTCGTCACCCCCAAAGCTCGACATCCTGGCGTGCCCTGCACTAGCTGATCCTGGTTAGATAATAATTGCTCCAAAGCTATGGAGGTAAAAATTATGAGTTGGAACTCCCACCTCTGCTTCCTTCATCAGGATCCATCATTAAGGACCTTACGACCCATCACTAAGGATCCTTAGGGTCCATCACTAAGGACTCTAAGCACCTGGGACATGCCCTCTTCATGGTACTACTATTGGGGAGGAGGTACAGGAGTCTGAAGACCCCCACTCAACGTTTCAGAAACAGCCATCAGATTTCTGAACAGTCCATGAACCCATGAACACTACCTCGGTATTCCTCTTTTGCACTGTTTATTTATTTTTGTAACTTATAATCATTTTTATGTTTTTATGTCTTGCACTGTACTGCTGCTGCAAAATAACAAACTTCACGTCAGTCGTCAGTGATAATAAACCTGCTTCTGATTCTGGCTCAAAGTATCTGCCCACAGACACAATCCAGCTATTCGTCAGCTGTTAATGCTCCAGGAGCTCCTAGCTAATGAAAAGAGTTGAGAAGATCAGAGTCAAGGAGCCACAGAGTCACACAGCATGGAAACAGGCCCTTCGGCCCACTGAGTCCATATGACAATCGACCACCCATTTACAGTAATTCTACATTAATCCCATGTTCTATTCTCATCAACCACCCCCCCACCCCCCCACACACACACAGATTCTGCCACTTATTTACACACTTGGGACAATTTACAGCAGCCAATTGACCAACCAACCCACCGTCGATGGGGTATGGGAGGAAAACAGAGCACCCGGGGGAACCCCACACCGTCACAGGGAGAACTTGCAAACCCCACAGAAAGCTCCTGAGCTCTGCCACTGTTAGGCAGCGGCTCAACTAGCTGCACCACTCTGCTGCCTCAAAGTGTTGGTATTGGTTTATTATTGTCACTTGTACCGAGGTACAGTGAAAAACTTGTCTTGCATACCGATCATACAGGCCAATTCATTAAACAGTGCAGTTACATTGAGTTAGTACAGAGTGCACTGAGATAATACAAACTGCATTGAGTTAGTACAGAGTGCATTAAGGTAGTACAGGTAAAAACAATAACAGTACAGAGTCACAGCTACAGAGAAAGTGCAGTGCAATAAGGTGCAAGGTCACAACAAGGTAGATTGTGAGGTCAGAGTCCATCTCATTGTATAAGGGAACCATTCCATAGTCTTATCACAGTGGGGTAGAAGCTGTCTTTATGTCTGGTGGTATGTGCCCTCAGGCTCCTGTATCTTCTACCCGATGGAAGAGGAGAGAAGAGAGAATGACCCGGGTGGGTGGGGTCTTTGATTATGCTGGCTGCTTCACCAAGACAGCAAGAGATATACACAGAGTCCAAGGAGGGGAGGCTGGTGTCCGTGATGCTCTGGGCTGTGTCCACAACTTTCTGCAGTCTCTTGCGGTCCTGGGCAGAGCAGTTGCCGTACCAAGCCATGTTGGATGAATCACTGTTGTGCAGAACAAGAATCTATTCAGTCCATCACGTCCATGAAAGAGCTATTTAATTAGTACCACTCACCTGCTCTTTCCCAGTAGACCTTTTTTTTATTGTAAAGAAACAGCAGTCAGGTACTTTCATGCAATCAAGAACTGTGAATCCAATGATCCAAATACCCTAGGGTTTCTTTTAACCACAAAACAATTCAAAGATGCTTAAGGGATGCTGCAATTGTGATCAACCCCAGCCATATCTTTTGAACAATACGTGTACTGGGAGACGTCTCTGCTATCATTTGGATCAGCGCAGTAACTAATGTGATCATTTTCCACACCGTTATCAACCTCGCTGGTGTCATCAATCTTAACTCGCAGTGTAGTGCTACAAGGCTGTTATTACTCTGCCAATCCATTCTGTTTGCAGGCTTGTGGGAGCATAAGTTTATTAAAAGCAAGACGGCCATGCTCCATTTCCACACCAGCCGGACGGCAGTGGTGAAGGTGCCGATGATGTATGTCAGAGCGACCATGCTTGCCACCATGGATCATACCCACGAGTGCGATGTCATCAGTCTCCCTTACAGTGCCAATGCCAGCATGCTGGTTGTGGTTCCCTACAAAACCTCTGGGCTGAGGCACATTGAGAGAGAACTCAGCTGGGAAATGGTTGACAATTGGCTCAAGGACATGACAAACAGGTAGTGTGACGAATGTGTTGAAAGTGCACCCACTTATATGATCTCATCAACTGTTCTTCAAGTTAATTGCTCAGAAGGTGGGACATTTGTGTGTGTTTGCATCCATTTGTTTATCTGCAGGTTTATATTTTCCACCTGATTCTAGATCCCTGGGAGGGCAGTGCAAACCTTGAGCAAAGAAAAACAAACTGCTGGAGGAACTCAGTGGGTCAGGCAGGACCTATGGAGGGAAATGGGCAGTCGACGTTTCGGGTCGAGACCCTTCATCTCGACTGAATGAGTAGAGGGGAGGTAGCCAATATAAAGAGGTGAGGGGGGAGGGGTGGAGCAAGAGCAGGCAAGTGATAGGTGGATCCGGGTGAGGAAACACAAGAGGGACTGCAGATGCTAGAACCTGGAGCAACACACACAAAACACTGGAGGAACACAGCAGGTCAGGCAGCATCTATGGACGGAAATGAACAGTCGACGTTTTGGGTCGAGACCCTTCCTCGACCCGAAACGTCGACTGTTTATTTCCTTCCATAGACGAGTTCTGCTGAGTTCCTCCAGAATTTTGTGTGTGTTGATCCATGTGAGGAGGTGCGATTGGCAGATGGAGTCAGGTAGGGGAGGGAAGGGTGGAAATAGTGACCGAGGCTGGGAGGGGATAGGTGGAGGCAACAAAGGGCTGCAGATGATGGAATCTGATAGGAGAGGAAGGTGGAGCATGGAACCAAATGAGGGTGGTGGGGAGGGCAGATGAGAACAGTGGTGGGGGGGGAACCAATGGGAGGACTTTGAATTCATATCCCAGTGCCAGAGAACAGAACATACTTCATATTTTGTATCCCTTATCCACCTTCTCAGGTGAATGGTAAAGAAATGCTGATACAGGGGAGTTGTTGTTGGCATCCTGGCAATTGTTTCTCTCCACTGTTGCTGAGGGAAACAGCTTACCTGGGCCATCATCACAGTGTTGCTTGTAGGAACTCGCTGTGAGCTGATTGGGTTGTATATTTACTGTGTTACAACAATTTCAAAATTCCAATATACATCATTGGTGGAAACTGCTTTGGAGCGTCCTAAAAGTAGCACTAGGTATCTTTTACTAGGTTAACCACTTTATAGGTTGGATGTGGGTTGAAGCTCCCTTTACTGCAGTCCATTGATGTACTTCATGTCCAACCTCATCTTCCTCTTCCCCTATTTCTGTTTCCTCTCACCTGTAACCCTCAGGAACAAAATTGCCCATTGTGATTTATTTCAAATCACAGCCCATGGAAACCGGGCAAACGCAGGCATTAAATCATCTTTCAGCCTTCAATGAATGACCTGAATTTCATCAGGCTGAGCTCGATTTGAACTCAGTTTCTAGTAATGAAAGGATTTACGACTACACCAGTTGTAAGATTGAAAACCCGAAATCTGATGCTGCCAACACACTTTCTAGTTATCGCCAGCAGTAAAATACGTCCAATACGCTTCACTGCTAACCTTTAAAGGGCAGTTTGAACCGTGATGATGTCAGGTTTCCATGCACCACATTCATTATCATCACAATCTCTCAGTGATACTGCAAGTCTGGGGCTCTCCACTTCTCATTGCATGCCTTATTCAGGGACATAAGGACAAAGATGATAGTGGGGTGAGCAAACTGAACAGTTAAGTAATTGCAGTAATCAAGTTAAAGTTTATTAAACTTATTACAACCTAACAGTGGAACTTGCACACAATGCTCATAATCAGGACAAGAAACATCTGGATTAAGTTTTGTAGCCAACTCTGGTCACGTGTAAATACTTAGCTTCAGCAATGGGTATTAACTTTCTTTGGCCAGTGGTGTGGTGCTGTGTTGCTGGTGTGACATCAAAGTAAACTCCTGCCGATTTCCTCAGATGAAAGTAAAAGATCTCACAGTTCTATTTTGAAGAGCAGGGGAGGCATCCCAGGAGGTTTTGTGAATATTAGTGCCTAAATTAACATTTAAAAAAAGACAGATGATATCATATCGCTGCTTGTGAGACCTTACTGTGCTCCGTCCCCACACTCACGTTAAACGCACTGGGACCCCCGTCCCCACACTCACATTAAACACACTGGGACACCGTCCCCACTCATGTTAAACACACTGGGACCCCCGTCCCCACACACGTTAAACACACTGGGACCCCGTCCCCACTCACGTTAAACACACTGGGACCCCCGTCCCCACACTCACGTTAAACACACTGGGACCCCGTCCCCACTCATGTTAAACACACTGGGATCCCCGTCCCCACACTCACGTTAAACACTCTGGGACCCCGTCCCCACACTCAAGTTAAACACATTGGGATCCCGTCCCCACACTCACGTTAAACACACTGGGACCCCATCCCCACACTCACGTTAAACACATCAGGACCCTGTTCCAGTGCTCCCTTTACATTTACCTGGTTTACTGGAAAACATATTATTTTGTAACATCTAAAAAAAGGTGAATTAAAATTGTGTTGGTGAATTAATAGGAGTAATATTCAATAGTCAAGAAAATCCACCAGCCTAGCACCACCAAGAGTGCCGGATTATTGGAATTTTACAGACCACCCCAGTGTAATGAGCAGGCTCCTTTTTCACCGACGTGCATAAGTTGATTTTGTCCATTGGTCAGAAAACACACAAAAATCCCTCAATACGGTAACCACACTCCGACAATATTGTGATGAATGGCAGCAAAAGCACATAAGACTGATAAGAAACGATAATGACTAAAAATGGAGCGAGATGGGAAACCGATTCTGTTATTCATAGGAACGCACGTATCTGTGTATGTCAGACTTTTGAATTTAATAATGTTACAGGAGCTCAGAGAATGTAAGGGTGTCCATAAGATGGGCATTCGTAACCCAGGGTCGGCCTGTACTTCTTTCTCTACTGATGTGAATGTATATCTCTAGCTATCAGATCCTGTCATCCTCTGTAGGGACCTCTATATAGTGCCTGACCTCAACCTTGTATTCATTGCATTAATAGATAGCCCAAGCAGTTGGTGCTTAGAATGATTAGAAGAAGAGGGTAGGTGGAGAGAACCTTTAGCCTCTGGTGGGAAAGCACAGGACAAGAGGGACATAATATTAACACTTGGCTATACAGGGATGGTGCCAGGCAGTATCTTTTCACACATGCAGTAGTAAAATCTAGAACCTCACCCACCAAAAGAGTTATTACAGCCACAAACCTCCAGAAGACTGTGTGATTTTTATTAGTAAAGCACATCAACGGGTGTAGGACCAAGGTGGGTAGATGGAATTAAAATTCAGATTACCCCTGATCTATATTGAGTGCTGGAACAAGAATGTTGAGTTGAACGGCCATGCTCCAAGCCTGCACTACACCAAAACTTCCCAGCACAATTCAAGCCAAGGTTGAATTATTCATCCCTGAACAGAAGAGGTGAGGAAGGATTCCCTAGGACTATGGTTGCTTTGGATATGAAGGGAATGGTTATGAGGTTAGTGCAGGAAAGTGGCATTGAAATAATAAATCAGCTACTACCTTATTCAATGGTGGAGCAGACACAAGGGGCCAAATGGCCTTCTTGTGATTCGAAGTCTTGTGTTGTGTGGATGTGGGTCAATTGGAGGATTGGCTTCTGCTTTGATAACCTAGACATCTGTCAGCGCTCACTCACACATGGCCAAGTCTTTCAAACTGAACAGTGTCTTTTACTGAGAGTTGTAAGGTATGGAATTCACTTCTAAGGTAAAGCAGAAGTTATTTTAATGTTGAACCCTATTGGATGGAGGAAAGGGAAAAAAGTTGAAGAAATGTGGGAATAGGGTGGGGTAAATGTGATTCAGACGATTTGCTCAGTTGGAAGGAAAAGAGTAAGGCAGACTAGATGGGCTGAGTGGCCAGTTCCTCTGTTGTCATACTGATCAGGAGAGGGGAGAAAAGTAAAGAGAAAAAAAGAGCACTAGAATTTCACACAACCCGACTGTTCACATACAAGGTAATTTGTAGTAGGTCCCTATAGGGGAATAAATAAAAAATTTATAATTTTAACATTTAAAATTTAGAGTAGTCAATTGAAATTTAAAACCCAATTAACATTTACAACCTACTTTAAAATGGTACAGATACTAACGTGGGACTAAATCTAATAGGCCAACATCAAGCTGCTAGGAGCAGGTATTTTATTAAACATTTTTTTTAAAAAGGATGAGCAATGGAAAGAGATAATTCATCTTACGGTTACAGGCAATTTTATTCTTTTCTTCAGTTCCCTGAACTATTTAAAAAAAATACATATGCTATTAGAATCAGTTTTGTGATTGGTCCAATAAGTCTTCCTACGTTTCCTCATATGATCTCCCCTCCTCCAGAGCAGCAACTTACGGAGGTATAAAGAATGAACTTGTATTGATATAGTGATGTTCCTTTTTTTCTGTGATAAGTTCTAATGTGCTTCAGAACTGGTAAATTATATTTAAAATATAGTAACTGCTGTTGCATAGATTAAAAAGGAAAGGTATGATCATCAGCAAGTTAAATGTTTAGATAATTAATTTATGTGGCATTGATTAATGCAAGAATGTTGGCAGTCACACTCCAAGATCTCCTTGTAGGTAGGATCTTGTTTACAGTATAATTTGAAAGATTCCATTCTAATCAGCTTAGATTCTGCGACCCAGTCCTGGAGTAGGAATTGGCTATCTGAGTATGATTAGTGAGCCAAGCTCACCAATAATTCCATGGGGAGTGGCAGATCTCTGTTAACTCACTCAAGTCTTTACCTGAGTGACAAGATAATGAATGAATGTAATATCTTTGCAGCTGATGTTTTCCTTTTATGCACTGCACAATGCCTCACCAAGCAGTGCAGTTACAGATTGAAAAGAAAGGTATTGCAGATGCTAAAAATCTTAAATAAAAACCAAAAATGTGGAAATTGAATCAGCTACGATTGTATTGAATGGCAGAGCAGGTTGTGTCCTATGTATGTATGTAGGATTTCTGTAGCATCTATGGAGAGGGACAGAATTAATGTTTTAAGTTGATTTCCCTTCTTCAGAACGATTGTAATGAAAGGTCATAGAGTCATACAGCATAGAAACAGGCCCTTCAGCCCAACTGGTCCATGCTGTCCGAGATTCCCATCTAAGCTAGTCCCATTTGCCCACATTTGGCCCATATCCCTCTAAACCTTTCCTATCCATGTACCTATCCAAATGTCTTTTAATGTGTCATTGACCTGAAGTGTTAACCCAGTCTCTCTGTCCACGGATGCTGCCTGACCTGCTGAGTGCAGAATTTTCTGCTTTTATTTTGGTTACACATCAGGCCATCACAGATAGGTTGCATTTGATAATATTGTTATTCCTTCTTGAGATATGGTCATCCATGAAAAAGCCAGTGCATTGTCTCTCCCTAAACCCCATGTGATTCTGGAGTCTCATGGTACCAGGCAAGGGAAAGATGGAAGACCCTTTCTCTCAAGAACATCAGTGAAACAAATGGATTTTTACAACATTTCATTCGTTTTATGATCACCATCGTGACACTCACTTTTTAATTCCAGATTTTGGTAAATTGGTTTATTATTTTCACGTGTATAGTGAAAAACGTTGTTTTGCATGCCATCCATACAGATCATTTCATCACATCAGTGCAGTGAGGTAGTACAAGGGAAAACAATAACAGAATGCAGAATAAAGTGTTACAGTTACAGAGAAAGTGCAGTGCAGGTAGACAGTAAGGTGCAAGGGCACGACGAGGTAGATTGTGAGGTTAAGAGTCCATCTTATCGTACTAGTGAACTGTTCAATAGTATTATAACAGTGGGATAGAAGCTGTGCTTGTGCCTGGTGGTACGTGCTTTCAGGCTTTTGTATCTTCTGCTCCATGGAAGGGGGGAGAAGAATGTCCAGAATGAGTGGGGTCCTTGATTATGTTGGTTTTACCAAGGCAGCAAGAAGTGTAGACAGAGTCGATGGGGGTTTCACCAATTGAATTTTGAAAAGTCCAGTGACTCCATGGTGGATTCCGAACTCTTGTTTCTGGACCACAGAGCAGTAACTTCATCATTGTGCTGTTGTACTCCATACCCTAATGTAAATGTTTGTTGGGAATCCGGGTGTTCAAGTGCACAGATAACTGACAATGGATATGGTGGACTCAATTGACTGTCCTGTGGTTAATATGGTAATCTGATAATTCAATACAATGTGTTCCATAGCATTGACCATTGACAAGGCAGCTTGGGTCATGAATGCACCCTGATTGGATTAGATGGGATACTCAGGGTTAGGATTCTTTCCATTCATCTCCAGGTCCTTCCAACTGTAACCAAAATGGAGTGGACAGTGGTGACACTCAGCCCCAACTTGTGCTTGTAAAACCTCAGCAGGATCCCCATGCACATGGCAGGTGCACAATTTGAGGAGAACAAGAAGAGAAAAAAAGCAGTGGGGAGAAACTTTGGTCATCAGAGCTACAATTATGCAAACATTTTGGCTGTCAGTCACAGGGACTTCTGTGGTTCCAGTGGTTTAGATGGGAATATATCCAGTGACCGAATATGCAGAGTAAATCCAGTGGCTGATACACATGAAACACAAAGACATATTTCACCACAGTTACCACGCCAATAACCTACACGTATTCAGTCTCTGTAGCTTGTTTAATAAGTGCTTAAGCATGGCTTTGCAAACCGAAGTATAAATTCCCCACATCAACTGCATTAGTCAACCAAGAGAATAAATGCAGGTCATTTTCCCCAAGTTCCAAGTTTTTCTAGGCATGCGTCAAATGTAATAAAAGTAGCTGGGGTGACAGACCTCAGATTTTGCCTTCTTTCCACTGTAAAAGTGTTCAGTTTACCTCAGAGAAGGGAGCTGAGAATAGAGATTCAATATTCATGGAATGACTGATATGAATCAATGCCCTAAACTTCTGTAACACCCAAGATTTTACTATTTTTTTAACATTCTGGCAAAACTATTCAGTGCCAGTAATTCACGTAATAACTTACAGAAAATGCACCCCAAAATGTTAAGATGTAGAAACCTTCTCAAATTGAGCACCCACTCCCACGACTGGCCCATATACTTTACCTTTAGAGAAGTTCACTCACTCTGCGTCACATCTACAACGATCGGTGCCAGGGATGCAACATTAGCATCCCCTTGTGAGTTTGGACTAGATATGTGTCCATGTTTGTTTCCTCTAAAGATGGACCAAATTAACACTTGGTGAGGCATGGTTTGATATGAGTCATTAAGCTGCTTCATTCCATGCCATCTAAATGTACAGAGCAACACCTACAATCAGATTCATTTATTTCAATCAATAGAATTGCTTTTTGTGTCATATAACTTTCCTCACATGACTGAACCATCTTGCTGGACTTGGAATTGCTTCCCTGAATTTTGCTGTTTTTTTATGCCTGCCTTTTTCTGCCTGATCGTGTAACATCCTCTTACATAAACCTCTCTAAATCCACTTATATCTTTCTCCACAGAGATTAAACACAGTGAATACTAAGTGTTTTTTATGATATTCTGGATGAGCTAAAGAATCTCTTGTTGCTTTAGTCTCTGGAAAAACTGCAACTGATAAGTAATTTTAATTATAATTTGACCAGAGTCCTTATTTCCAAACCTGAGAATACACCTTAGATTGAAGAATATTGTAAGTATGACTGTATTTTCAAATCCTTTCCATCGGTAAAATGGTTAGAACACCCTGGACATGGCAACATTCCAATGAATCAATCAAAATGAGAGCAATCTGCATTCAGAAAGAAATAAAATATCAAAGGACAAGCTTTTCTAAGCATTCCTTGGAATGATCACAGGTCTGGCAAAATGTACACTAATTCAACACTTTACCTGAAAATGGTGCATAGATCAAACTAGTCTTTTCACAATAGGCATGTAAACATATTATTAACCAAACGTACCTTTCAATCTGATGACATGATCCTCAAATCTCCAGTAGAGTATTCCTTCTGACACCGTAACATCAAACAGCTTTGCTGTCCTCAATTGATCAGCTGGGGAACCATGAATAAAAAGTATGAAAGCCTGCATACATTATTGTACTAAAAACATAAGGGAATTGCTGGGACCATTAACATACCAGTACAGGTATTGCTTTGTGGGAAATAGTTAACCTAAATAGTATGAGTATATTACACCTCCACTTTAAACTTGTTTCTCAGTCTACGAGGCAAAGATTAATTGCAAAAATACAGTCCCACAAACACTTCTTGCAATTTCAGTACTTTTCTATATTCATTTTTCAGGATGTGGACGTCACTGGCAAGGCCAGTATTTCATGTCCATCCCTCATTGCTCTTAGGAAGATGGTGGTGAGACACCTTCTTGAAGCAAAGCAGCCTTCTGGGGAAGGTAATCCCATTGTACTGTTGGGTAAGGAGGTCCAGCATTTAGACCCAGTGATAATGAAGAATCGGCAATATATTTCCAAATCAGGTTGGTGTATCATTTGGAAAAGAAATTCAAGGTAGTGGGGGGAGTTCCCATGAGCCTGCTGCCCTTGTCCTTGGTGGTAAAGGTCATGGGTTTGGGTGGTGCTTCAGAGCTGCTTAGGCAAATAATTACAGTACATTTTGCAGTTATGCTTCATTGGTATGTGAAGACTATGGGTGGTAGATTGAGTGCCAATCAAGTGGGTGACTTTGTTCTGGATGTAAAGCTTGATGGAGCTGCACTCATCCAAGCAAGTGGAGAGTATTCCATCATCTTCTTGATTTGTACCTTGTGGATGGTGGAAAGGATCTGGGTATCACTTGTCCTAGGATATTTTGTATCTGACGTCCTTATGGGCACACAATTTATATGGCTGGGCCAGATGACTTTCTGTTCATTGGTGACTCCTAGAATGCTGATGACGAGAGTCTCGGCCATTGAAATGCCATTGACTATCAAGGGTAGAAGGTGGACTTTCTTTAGTTATACATCATCATTTCCTGGCTCTCCTGTGGCACAAATGCTATTTGCCACTTATCAGTCTATGGCTGCATAATGTTTAGGTCTCATTGCATGCAGGCATGGATTGATTCATTTGGTGAAGAGCTGCAAATAGAATTAAAAATTATGCAATCTTTACAATCAGCACCCAGAACGCTCTGATCAACACCTCATAAACTCACAACCTTTTCCACCAAGAAGGAAAAGGGTTGTGAGCTTTTGACCTGATGATGCAGAAAGGTCTTTGATGAAGCAGGTGAAGATGACTGTATTCTGTCATTGTTTTTACCCTGTACTACCTCAATACACTGTTGTAATGAATTCATCTGTACAAATGGTATGCAAGACAAGTTTTTCACTGTACCTCGGTACAAGTGACAATAATAAACCAATACCAATACCAATACTAGGCAATGGACACTGCCCTGAAGAGCTCCTACAGTGATGTTCCCTGGTTGAAATACTTGACCTGTCTTATGTTCCACACAAAAATAAACAAAATTTAGTGCAATGGAACTCTGTTTTCACAAAACAAGCATTAGAAGCAGATCAGAGTGACCCTTTTAGCTGTCAGTTATGGAAGTGAATTAATTTAGAAATTGCTAAGAATGTTTCATCACAACAAATTGCTGATTGAATCAGTGAACCTTTAATATTCATGGAATAATTTGGAAGAAGGCCATTTGACTCATCATGTCCATGTTGGATCTTGTAGATCCACTCGCCAGTTCTTTCCCCATGGACCTGATTGTTTTCCCCTCCCAGTATTTATCCCACCTCCTTTGGCTTCATTGTCTACTTGGGCAGTAAATTCAAGATTATAATAAGTTACTGAATTAACAAAGTTCTTCTCACCTCTCTTCTGGTTTCTTTGCCTATGAACTCAGCTCTGTGGAACAGGGCTGCAGCGGTCAGTACTGTTGCTGCACGGCTCCAGCGACCCAGTTTGATCCTGATCCAGGGTGCTGTCTGTGTGGAGTTTGCACATTCTCCCTGTAACCTCATGAATTCCCCCGGGTGCTCTGATTTCCTCGCACATCTCAAAGGTGTGCTGTTGGTAGGTTCATTGGCCACTGGAAATTACCCATAAGACCATAAGACATAGGAACAGAATTAGGCCATTCAGCGCATCGTCTGTTCCGCCATTCGATCATGGCTGATTTATTTTTCCCTCTCAACCCCATTCTCCTGCCTTCTCCCTGTAACCTTTGACACCCTTACTAATCAAGAACCTATCAATCTCCACTTTAAATATACCCAATGACTTGGCCTCCACAGCCGTCTGTGGCAATGAATTCCACAGATTCACCACCCTCTGGCTGAAGAAATTCCTCCTCATCTCTGTTGTAAAGGGAAGTCCTTCTATTCTGAGGCTGTGCCCTCTGGTCCTAGACTCTCCCACTGCTGGAAACATCCTCCCCACGTCCACTCTATCCAGGCCTTTCAATATTCAGCAGGTTTCAACAAGATCCCCCCTCATCCTTCTAAACTCCTGCGAGTACAGGCCCAGAGCCATCAAACGCTCCTCATACATTAACCCTCTCATTCCTGGGATCATTCTTGTAAACCTCCTCTGGATCCTCTCCAATGCCAGCATACCCTTCCTTAGATGTGGGGCCCAAAACTGCTCACAATACTCCAGATGTGGTCTGACCAATGCCTTATAAAGCCTCAGCATTACATCCTTGCTTTTATATTCTAGTCCTCTGAAAATGAATGCTAACATTGCATTTGCCTTCCTTACTACCAATTCAACCTGCAAGTTAACCTTTGGCGAACCCTGCACTAGGACTCCCAAGTCCCCTCGCACCTCTGATTTCTGAATTCACTCCCCATTTAGAAAATAGTCTACGCCTTTACTCCTTCCACCAAAGTGCATGACTGTACACTTCCTTACGCTGTATTCCATCTGATACTTCTTTGCCCATTCTCCCAACCTGTCCAAATCCTTCTGCAGATTCCCTGCTTTCTCAACACTACCTGCCCCTCCACCTATCTTTGTATCATCCACAAACTTGGCCACAAAGCCATCAATTCCGTCATCCAGATCATTAACATATAATGTAAAAAGTAGCGGACCCAACACCAACCCCTGAGGAATACCGCTTGTCACCGGCAGCCAACCAGAAAAGGCCCCCTTTATTCCCACTGTCTGCCTTCTGCCAGTCAGCCAATCTTATATCCACACTAGTACCTTTCCTGTAACACCACGGGCTCTCATATGCGGCACCTTGTCAAAGGCCTTCTGAAAATCCAAGTAAACAACATCCACCAACTCTCCTTTGGCTAACCTGCCTGTTACTTCCTCAAAGAATTCCAACAGATTTGTCAGGCAAGATTTACCCCTGAGGAAACCATGCTGACTTCAACCTATTTTATCATGTGCTTCCAAGTACCCTGAAAGCTCATCCTTAATAAATGGATTCTAAAACCTTACCAACCACTGAAGTCAGGCTAACTGGCCTATAATCTCCTGTGTTTTGCCTTCCTCCCTTCTTGAAGAGTGGAGTGACATTTGCGATTTTCCAGTCCTCCGGAACCATTCCTGACTCTAGCAATTCTTGAAAGATCACTACTAATGCCTCCACAGTCTCTGCAGCTACCTCTTTCAGAACCCTGGAGTGTAGTCTGTCTGGTTCAGGTGACTTATCTACCTTCAGACCTTTCAGTTTCCCAAGCACCTTCTCCTTAGTAATAGCGACTACATTCACTTATGCCCCTGACCCTCTCGAATTTCTGAACATCTTTGTAAATTTTCTCTGCGGTCTTTCAAGCTTATTGATATCTTTCCTGTAGGTAAGTGATGAGAACTGCACACAATACTCTAAATTTGGCCTCACCAACGTCTTGTACAACTTCAACATAACATCCCAAGTCCTGTACTCAGTGCCCCCATTTATGAAGGCCAATGTGCCAAAAGCGGTCTTTACGACCTTATCCACCTGTGACGCCACTTTCAAGGAATTATGGATCTGTATTCCCTTTGTTCTACTGCAAATCTCAGTGCCCTACCATTCACTGTGTAAGTCTTACCCTGGTTTGTCCTCCAAAGTGCAATACCTCACACTTGTCTGCATTCCATCTCTGTTTGAAGGAAATATGGGAACTCCTTTCCCTGCAGTTACCAGCCCTTCTGCCACAAGAAATAGTTTACCCTTACTATCCTAAAACCCCGTGTAAATATTAAACCTCTTTGTCTTACCTGTTCTAAGGTACACCTCTACCTTTTCCATTCTCTCCACATAACTGAAGTCCTTTATTCTGGTAACTATTCTTCAATCTATCCAAAACTTCAGAAATGGACCGGTTGTCTTTATTCCCTGGAGGGCTCCACAATTTTTAACCTGTGTTGGCCACTCATTGCTCACTGAGAAATTGGTTTCTGGTGACATTTTGCTGACTGAGTTTGGAACTTCCTCAGGGAATGCAACTTGCAAGTCATGATAATGTGCTAATTTTCATAATAAAATACTGATGCAGCAACTCTTCAGAGCTGACTTCTTTGTACGAGCATCTAGAATGGCTAAACATGTCATGATTGCTTCCCAATAAGGAGGTAGCAAAGTCTGCCAGTTTTGTCCAGTGATGAATTTGTCCTCAATACAAACAAATAACTCATGATGTGAGGCATGGAGATATTCCTGAGAGACATGGTGAGGTACAAAAGTCTTTTAGTTTATTTATAGTTTAATTCAGCTGCCTGGTTCCTGAAACCTTCTCATACAACATCAAAGGTGGGATTACTCACCAAGTATGCTGTTTAGAATCTGAAATGTAGGCACCATCTCATTAAAGTTACATTCTGAAAAGGGGAACAGAAAACAAGGGAAAATAAGTCTGAAAATAGGATTTCTGAAGTACATGATTTTTAATTTACTATCTGGGGAATAACTCACAGACTTATTGGACACATCTAACTTTCAATCCAAATTGGGTAACAAAATTTGCAAAATTAGGCATTTTTCTTACATCAAAAGACTCAGACATTAGGCAATGGTTCTGGATTACTGATGTGCTGAACTTTTCTTTTAAAAAGTCTGCAAAGTTATAAAGCAGTTCACTTAATCAGTGCCCTTCAGCTGGATTCATTCCATCACCAGTGCACTGTGGCCCCAGCATGTAAGATCCATAAGATGCATGGCAGCACCTCAACAAGATTGCTACGACAGTACCTTCCTCTCTGTAAGCTTCTCCAAGTGAGGCAGACTAGAGTAATAGTGCTTTGGAGGCTTCAGTGGTAGGGTCTGAGAGAAAGGTTAACCACTTCCAGCACCCTCCAAGTTATACAGCACCCTGACTCTGTTCCTTCATCACTGCTGCAACTCCCCAACAATACAGTGGGAGCAATGTCACCACAAGACCTGGAGTGTTGCAAGAGGCATCCCACCACCACCTTCTAAAGGCAACTAGAGATGGGCAATAAATGGCAGCCTTGCCAGTGACAACAACCACCCAAGAACATGCAGAGGGTGGTGCATGAATGGAATGAGCTGCCAGAGGAAGTGGTTAAGGGAGGTACAATAATAACACTTAAAAGGCAGTTGGACAGGTACATGGATAGGAAAGGTTTAGGGGGAGATGGGCCAAATGGGACTCGCTTAGATGGGCATCTTGGTCGGCATGGACGAGTTGAGCTGCAGGGGGTGCTTCCATGCTTGTTTACTCTGTGAATCTATAACACATTTTACTTCTTTTAAATGAGTGTCAGCTGAATAATTTGTGCAGTCTCTAGTGTCCACAGCTAATGAAATAAGCATTGCAAATTCTGGAACTGCAGGCAGTATGTGTGGAGATAGTTAACATTTCATGTTAATAATTTCAGACTTCTTGTATCCCTGTTTCCAAATATACAATGTATGGAAACATAACACATTGCTGACCCACGGCTTTCTACTAACTCAAATTACTAGGTGTTCCTTTGTAATTTATACATTCCTGGTTGAGAAATTAGTTGGCTGCCCTTCTCTCTGATCTATCCCAATGCCTTTATGACAGGTAATTAGGTAAGGCGATGTACACAAAACACATTCAGTTTGAAAAGAAAAACAATAAAATAATGACTCAAGCTGCATAATGGATGACACAAACAAGGTTAAAAAGATGAGGTAAGTTTAGAAGTGATACTGTGCTTGGGGTTTAAAGTCCTGTACAGGAAAGATCCTTGAAGGAGATTCACAGACTTGACATCCTGGGTAAACTTTTGCTACCAGTTTTGATTTCAGCCTCTGATGAGTTAAACCATTTCTGTGAGTAGGAATGCTACAATTGACCTCCCTCTCTCCAATTAGTCCCACTGGGGAGGGAAAGGGGGTAAAAAAACAATTAGCCTGGGTTCTGGTGTTTAACTGTTATCCAGCAATGTCTGTTGGGGCCAGATTAGGCCTTGTTGAAATATAGATCGCCCCAATCATTGCCAAGACATCTACATCTGCTGCAATGGTTTGGAGCAACTTGGTGCTTTGGAGTTTCATCCTAAGCCTTTAGAATGGGGGATATGGGAGAGAACACTGACAATACTGATTAATGACTGGTGGAAGAATTAAAAATAAAGAGTAATTTAAAAATAAAGGGTCCAAGAACAAATTAAAACTTCAAGATGCATCATTTTCTTTAAGTGAAATATTTTATAAAATGCATAAATTCAAACTGAGTTTGCAATCTGAATGATTTGTGTCTACCATATAACAGGACAAGAGAGGTCTATATTCCAAAGTTCACTCTACAAGGTGACTATGACTTAATTGAAATGTTTCAAGACCTGGGTGTGATGGATCTCTTCCAGAATCAAGCAGATTTGTCTGGTGTATGTGAACAGGGAAACCTGCACATTAGCAAGGTAAGTAGTTCAGCCATGTTTTCACCATTTATTCTGGCAATATATACACAATTTGGATATTCTTTTAAAGAGTTTGTGATTTGTCAGTTCAGGAATCCAACTGATAGTTGTAATTCATAAGCCTCCCAAGTGCAAGCAAGTTTTTTTTCAGCAATGGCGGTCATTCTGTTGAGTGGTGAGTTTCTCGCTGCAACAGGAGAAGGTTTGTACTGATAATGTTTCATAGAATTGTAAGGGATGATGGAACATTTTCCAGTGAAATGCAATGGGATGGGAGTACGCCCAACACTATACTCAAGGTTTAATTGAATAGATGGTGTCTGCGCTCTGCAATGAACTCACCCAAGGAGTTATCTTCATCGATGGAGTTGAACGTCATTGTAATCCCTGTGTGATTTCCATATCAGGCCACATGGGATGACAGCATTCCTCTTCAGTCCTCCTTCTGGAGCCTTTCAGGGGATCTTGGAGCACATCATCCTGGGATGCCCCTTAATGGGCATTCCAACGACAACATGTCCTTAAAGTCGCAGCACTGTTGTGGGAGGTCAACAGAGTACAGAAGTGATCTACCCTATACCACTGGGCACTTCCCTCAACACTAAAACAACCACCTGATCTCCATTTGGCACCTCCCTGATCCTATAATTTCCCCATTTCTTAGTTGTGCTCTTCAACATCTGACAACTACTGTTCCCCTCCCACCCCAGCAGATACCCCCAACAGTTGAAATAAAAACAGAAAATGCTGGAAACACTCAGCAAGTCAGGAAGCATCCATGGAAAGAGAAAGAGTTAACGTTTCAAGTCCGGGACCCTTCATCAGAACCTGATGAAAGGTCATTGACCTGATATGTTAACTGTTCCTCCCTCCACGGATGCTGCCTGACCTGCTGAGTGTTTCCAGCAATTTCTGTTTTTATTTCAGACTTACAGCATCTGCAGTTTATCTGCTTATTCCACCCCATACACCCCCTCCACCCCTCACCTGCTCCGCCCTGGGGTCCTGGGGTCTGTGTAGCTTCCAATCATCCCCACCCCTCACTTCACCACCTCTGATTCCCACCCCAAGCAATCTGGCAGTCCACCCCACTCCTGATCCCACAGATGCTGTTTCCATGACATCCTCCTCACCCTTCCCCCCCTCCCCCCCACCCCCAAAACCAGGCCACAGCTCGAGTCAAAGCCGCAGTCAAAGTCCTGGGCTCAGCCTCAGGTGAGGAACTGCTGCAGGAACTGGGAAACTGTACAATGTCTAGTATGTTGTGATCACCCCACTAGATGACAACTGAAGCCTTGTGCAGAGGGTCACTCAAACCCACCCTACTGGGGACACTGGAATTTTTAGGCAAACGAGAGGTGACCTGCCTGAGAAGGTGGAGACAGGGTTGTGCTCACAGCCAAGTTTGACCCAATTAGCATCCAGTATTTGCATGGCTTTGCAATAGGAGCTACTAGCAAGAGAGTCCATAATCAGCAGGCATGGATTTAATAAAAGGAGGAAGATGGAAAATGTTTGTTACACATGGAATTTATATTATCTGAAATGCACTGCCTGGGAGAATGGTGGAGCAGCTTCAAATGTAACTTTTGAAGGGGGAATTGGGTAAATACTTTAAGGAAAAAATTGCAGAGAAGCAGAAGTAGTTAGTAACTCTCAGAGAGCAGACAAACAATGGGCCAAATCACCATATTCTGTGCTGCGTGATCAGGAAAATGAACCCTTGTTAATTTTCTTTTCCTCAACCCAGGTGTTCTCCCAAACAAAATCAATTAACTCAGAGAAGCAGATTCAGAAACCTAGGACTTCACTGATCCATGTAGCTCAGTATCCACTAGTCAGTGGTGTCCATCAATCGATCCATCCAGTGAGCTGATACTGCAATCTAATACTTGCTGACTTTACCCTCACCCACATCATATTTTTCTTCCTTTCTTTCCCTCAGATGAAGCAACGTGTTGTAATGAACGTGGATGAAGAAGGAAGTGAAGCAGCCGCCGTCTCCCTTTCTGGGTTCATTCCTCTATCCTCACAGGCCAAATTTATGGCTGACCGTCCCTTCCTGTTCCTCATCTTAGAGCATCACACCAGATCGTTGCTTTTCATGGGGAGAGTGGTGAACCCTTTAAACCAATAAAAAGGAGGCAACCCAAGTGAGGTTATGTAAGTTCCAGCAGGAGTAATAGCACACTACTATGTCAAACAGAAAGCCCAGAAAATCTGCCAAATTAATCACTCCCTAACTTAATTGTTCACTGTTCATTATTCATTCTTAATGCCTGTATTTTGTTTTAATGTTCAGGTACCTATTATTTTCCAAACCTTTAAGTAAGTACCCCGTCACATTTACACCAAAGTGGTTGAGAATGAGGAGGGGACTCAACCCCGGATCCCAGCACTGCTGTGCAGGACAATGCTGGTGCTTAATTATGCTGTCTACTGAGGCTAAACTCTCTGTTTAAGTACATGTATTTGAGTGCCTTCAAATATCAAACTCTTCTTTTTTATTCTGGAGTTTTTTGCCATATGGTTTTGGGTGGGTTGTATATATATTGTAAATAAATACAGAAAATGCTGAAAGTAGCAGGTTCAATTGCATCCACACAGAGGCAGAAGAGTTAATAGCTGAGCTTAGGCAATAGCATTGATGGCGAGACGACTAGTGTTTGCTGACATTGTTCTGTGCAACTGTCAGCAATCTGGGGATTTTCATGCATATATAACAACACAGAAATCCAGATGTTACCATCAGTGATTTGGCGTGCCTTTGCAGACTGCAATGTTTGCAGCCTTATTCACTGCAATCAAGCTGAAATCACTTGAACTGACATAAATTTAGCTTTTTACAAGTTACTCCCACCATAAATTCCCCTGAAAATCTTATGCTTAGTTACACGAGATCCATGTGGACTTTAATGGCATACTAAGCTATATTTACTCCTTAGCAAACTACCTGGCCTTAAAATATTAAATTTACCTATCTGAATGGTGAATTGCTTATATGAATATTTCAAAATAAATGGGATTTGGAAATATTTTAAAATATTAAGAGTGCATTTATGATATTTCAGCCTCTAATCACATACATGTATTCCAACCCTTATATTGTACTCTCTGTAATGTTTAAAAAGTTAATGAAGAAATGCTTTCTGCATTCCTGTCTGTGGGAAGTGTTTAATATGATTCACTGCTCAGCCAACTTGATCGTGTCACTGCTGGTGGGCAGCAGGGATCCTGCTGATGCCTGAGAGGGGACTTTGTCACCATAGATCACTTGATCTTTGTGGGAACCTTTCTTACAGTCAGTGGGAGGCACTGCTTTTTCATCACTAAATGCAAATTGTAGCACAACATTTCACCTCAATGACTTCCAACCTACCACTGGAGTTCATCAACCCAAAGTTAACCACTTCTCCTTCCGATAACATTGCTGATCTGCTGAGGGTTTCCAGTATTTTCTGGTCTTATTTCAGATTTCCAATATTCTGCTTTTGTATTAGTGTATATAGTGTATCATAACTGAACAGGATTCACTGATTGCCTGCACATTCATATTTCTATTCAATATCTTAGAAAGGACACCAAATGTAATGCTTCTATAACTGGAGAATGTCCTGCATTTGTGGGATATCTTTAAGAGAGTGATGAACAGAATTCCCAAAGAGCAGACATTTTATGTGGTAGATCAAGAAGTGATGGGTGAGGGTTCTGACTTTGAATTTTGCTATTCATCTTCCCAGTGGAGGAAAATGAAAAATTAGAAGTAAAATAGGAGGAATGGAAATGAACATCTATTCCTCATAATTCAAAGATGCTTGTCAAATTATCTGATAACACGAATTGAAATCATTGCAAAAACATCTCATATACTGTTTTATTAAAATTGCTTAATCTGAACTGGATAATCCCTTTTTTCTTCAACAAAAGGCAACCAACAGCAGTGGACCAAAAAAGAATTGGCAGTAACATCACTGGGTCAGTGCACAACAACTTATATTCTTACTGCAGCAGAACATTCTGATGTGCTTCTCAGAAATGTCACCGAATAAAAAATGATTCTAAAGGAAATATAAAATGGGAAGTTTAAAACACAGGTCACAAGGTGACTTCAGGGAGAAATATGGAGCAAGGTGAAGATGTTCAGGGAAAGAATTCCAAAATTAAGAGCTGTGGGGCTGAATGTAGAAATGGCAATGGTGGAGAGTTGAAATTTGGGGATGAACCGGAGGAGTGGAAAGAGTTCAGTGGGTTACAGGAGATTATAGAGGCAGGGAGTGTACAGAAAAACTGATGTTCAAAAGGTATTCAACACCAGCACCCTAGCCTTATATTCCTCTAGCTTGGAATCAAAAGCAAATTAAAGAAGACTATCTTCTGTTTAAGTTTTCATTAGTTTAATTCCCCAAACATCAATTTAACTGAACCTGCTGAATACAGCAAGCTTCAATACATATCAAATTAGATGAGATTTGCTGAGAAGTGAAAACTCAGACCATCCTTTTAAGAACCTTGGGTTGATTTTAGTTTGCTGAAATTGGGGGTGGCTGGAGAAGTTTAGTTATAATGAAAGATTAGACATACCAGCGCTGCTTGACTTTGCAGGAACAGGTGTCATTGAGAGAAAGTATATAGGAGAAAGGTGTATAAAAAGTAAGCACTAGATAGCATGGACCTAATTCCCATAGCTGGAGCTGGGACAGCAATATCCGGGGAAATAGAAAGGGAATTCGTAGAAGGATTAGAGGAGAATTGAGGATAAATTTTGTTAACCCACAGAGCGATGAGGAATCTGAAACTCATGGTCAGAATGGATGGTGGAAGCAGAAATTCTCATTTAATTTAAAAGCTCTTGATATGCCATAATCTACAAATTCACAAATCAAAAGCTGAGAAGTAGGATTAGAACTTTTGGTCAACATGGGTCAATGGGTTGAATGGTCTACATCACTGGTGTAAATGTTTATGATTGAGGGCCGAGTGCCTTCCTCCTTCCTCCTACGATAATTTGCCTTCTGTATTATTCTGAAAAATACATAAAATTACTGCACATTTCACTGCACATTCTTTACCTTGATAGCGCTTTAGATCTCAGGTCACGGAGGTACAACTTTACAGAGTGAAAATAATGCCAAAATGGTGTAAATCTCCCAAGCGGAACGAATGCCAAACTAACTATGATTTCAATGGAATATAAGTTCTAACTTCAGTGTAGTGAAATCAAAAAGCGTTTTGCAGGGAGTTTAAATGGAGACTTGGCAGATGTTGGAAGAGTTAGCTTGTGAAATTTGACTTCTGATACTAAATAGAGACAGCAGTGGAGATAAAAGATACAGCTAAAGATCACCAAAGGTTATAGATTGATGAAGCACACAAACTACGAGTAACCTTGGATCAGGAGGCTTTGAAAAGGAGGTAATTGACACATCTATGTCCAGGTAATAACAAAAGAATTTTAAGCTGTAATACACAGCTCATACTAATATATAGTCAGAGCAGTGGGGTACAAGTTTTATATTCACTTTTCAGCTGAGGGTCTTGGTGGCAAGGCCAGCATTTATTACCCAATCCCAATTTCCCTTAAGGGGTTCGTGTTGAGTTGCCTTCTTGAACAACTGCAGTCTATACGATTATAATCAAAGTAGGGAAGGTGCAATTGGGATGGCATTGCGAATCTTGAGGCTGTGCATCAGGAACACACACATGTCCTGCATAAATGGCAGAAGAAGTGCACCATCTCACAAAATACTCATGCACCAAATGCTCAATCTGTGGAAGAGCCTACAGTTCCTATCTTGGCCTCATCAGCCACAAAAGGGGAGAGGCAGCAAGTCATCTTCAATCACGGGGGGGGGGGGGGGGGGGGGGGGGCCTTGGGAAGAAGAGGAAGAGGAAGATGAATTTTAAAGCACTGCTAGCCAAAAGAAGAGGTTGGACAAACTTCAATTGTTTTCTCTAGAGCAATGAAGGCTGGGGAGACCTGATAGTAGTTTATGAAATTATGAGAGGCATAAATAAGGTAGATAGTCCATTTCCCCGGGTAGAAATGTCACATACTAGAGGGCATAACTTTAGAGAGAGAAAGTTTAAAGGAGATTTACAAGGCAATTTTTTTTCCACACAGAGAGTGGTAGGTGCTTGGAACTTGCTGCCAGGGGAACTAGTGGAAGCAGATGCAATAGTGGTGTTTAAGAGGCATTTAGACAGGCACATGAACAGGCAGGTAATGGAGGATATAGACAAGGTGCAGGCAGATGGAATTAATTTAAATTGGCATCGTGGTCGGTACAGACATCCTGTGCTGTACTGTTTTATGATCATGCCAATGGTCCTGTTTTCAGCTGATTTTTAAATTAAGTCCCAAATAAGGATACAGAAAAGGATGAGCAAAAGAACAACAAATCCAACTCCAGTGTAAAGCTGCATTGACATATCAACTGTAAAATGGTTTTTGGTTTTGGCTGACATGAAGCAGCTGTCACGTAGACCCAAAGTCCAACTTTAGGAGCATTCATTTGACTGTTTTAATAATGGGCTCATTTGAAAATGGGAGGAATTGTCTACTTCAGGTAATTATTCAGAAGTGCTGTTGGAAATTTCAAGATTTCTTTCCGATTAATAGATGATTGATTTGTAAATCAGTTGTGCAGTTAACATTTTCATTTTTGGAAGAACTCCACTTGAATTATTCTCAGCAATTCAAGAGAAAGAACCTTCATTAGTCTTGGCAGCAATCCCACCTCCTGTACCAGCTCATTTTAAATTAACTTTATAACTTTGTTTTTCAACTCATGATATTTATTCAACATATATTGGCTGAGGGGGTAGAAGGGTGGGTTGGCAAGTTTGCAGACGACACAAAGATTGGTGGTGTTGTGGATAGTGTGGAAGATTGTCGAAGATTGCAGAGGGACATTGATAGGATGCAGAGCCGGGCTTCAATCCGGAGAAGTGTGAGGTGGTACACTTTGGAAGGACAAACTCCAAGGCAGAGTACAAAGTTAATGGCAGGATCCTGGGTAGTGTGGAGGAGTAGAGGGATCTGGGGGTCCATATCCACAGATCTCTGAAAGTTGTCTCACAGGTGGATAGGGTAGTTAAGAAAGCTTATGGGATGTTAGCCTTCATAAGTCGTGGGATCGAGTTTGAGAGCCATGAGGTAATGATGCAGCTCTACAAAACTCTGGTTAGACCACACTTAGAGTACTGTGTCCAGTTCTGGACCCCTCATTATAGGAAGCATGTGGAAGCAATGGAAAAGGTGCAGAGGAGATTTACTAGGACGCTGCCTGGTTTAGAGAATATGGATTATGAGGAGAGACTAAGGGAGCTAGGAATTTACTCCTTGGAGAGAAGGAGGATGAGAGGAGACATGATAGAGATATATAAAATATTAAGAGGAATAGATAGAGTGGACAGCCAGCACCTCTTTCCCAGGGCACCAATGCTCAATACAAGAGGGCATGGCTTTAAAGTAATGGGTGGGAAGTTCAAGGGAGATATCAGAGGAATGTTTTTTACCCAGAGAGTGGTTGGGGCATGGAACGCGCTGCCTGGGGCGGTGGTGGAGGCAGGTACATTGGCCAAATTCAAGAGATTGCTAGATAAACATATGGAGGAATTTAGAATGGAGCGATATGTGGGAGGAAGGGGTTAGATAATCTTAGGCAAGGTTTAAAGGTTGGCACAACATTGTGGGCCGAAGGGCCTGTTTTGTGCTGTACTGTTCTATGATTCTACGATTATGATTCTGACTCCCTCCAGGAGTTCGTGTTCGCCTCAGAATCAGAACGATCCTGACTCCATATTACAAAGTTAGTGCTGTTGTCAAGTGAGATGGTTTATGCAACAGTGGAACAGTGAAATGTTTCCCATAGGGGGATGAGCTGTGAGAGAGGATTAGAGAAGCTTAAGTTTGACAGTCTGGAAAATAGGTGGTTAAGAATTGATTTCACTTAAGCATATAAAATCTAAAATGGTATGCACAAAGTAAATACAGATTACTACTTCAAAGTAAGCCAGGAGAGTAGGCCAGAGGACATAACTAGACATGATGGAAATGTACGTATAAAATATATTAGAAAGGAATTCTTTATTTTTATATCAGCTATGTCTCACTGCCAGCATCTTGTTTCTGAGGCAAAAGGTCATGAGCCCAGTCCAGGTTCTTGACTCACAATTGGTCTGATGCTCGATCACAGTCCTGTTCGAGTTATGTATGGTCTTCCGGATAAAATGTTAAACCAAAGCTGTGTCCATCCTCTCAGGTGGATGCAAATAATTCCATTGCATTTTTGAAAGTCATTTAGGGCACTTCTCCATGTGATGATTAAGTCAAAACTTAATCATCAACCAACACAAATAAAACAAAGAACTTAGCTGATGTGTTTCCCCACATTGTAACAGGCTGACACCAAACTCCCAAAACAGACCTCTACACCGAGTTCCATCACTGGAAGAGATGACCAGGCAGACAGAAAAGATTTAAGGAAGATGCTCAATGGGCTCCTTGACGGAGTGCAATATCCCCACTGAGTCCTGAATCCTGGGAATCTCGGTCCTGTGACCAGTGGAGATGGAGCATGCATTAAGAACCTCGAGTCTAGTATCAGATGCTTAAAGAAGTCCTGCCTAAGTGGTGGAAAGAGTGCACCACTTCACAAACCACCCAGTGCATGTTCTGTCAGGCACTTCCTGCCCCAGACGTGGAAGAGTTTGTGGTTCTCACATTGGTCTCATCAGTTACTTCTGAACCCCTAAAAACAGAGTGGGACCATGCCTTCCTTGACCCCAAGGGACAAATTAGGAAGAAGCATAACAGTGTCTGCGCTATAAAATTCCTTTATTGGGTGTGAAGTGCTTCTTGAGATAATGCAAGTTGCTAAAAAAGAACAAGCTCTTTTTTAATATTCAACAAGTGATAATTCCTTAGAATGAACTACTGAGAGCATTGTAAGGATAGATTGTGTTTGTTTTCAACAGATGTTTTGATGAGACATTCTAGGTACCAGAGCAGCAGTAGTTTTCAAAATGCTCCTTCTCCAGTTTGAGTGTCAAGGGCCAAGGATTCCCAATGGGTCAGAGCGGATGTTACACATTTAAGAAAGACACAAGGAAATGCAGATGCTGGAAAATGGAGCAACGAACAAAACACTGGAAGAACTCAGCAGGTCAGGCAGCACCTGTGGAGGGAAATGGACAGGGTCAAGACTCTTCATCAGGACTGAAAGACAGAGAGGAGATAGCCAGTATAAAGAGATGGAGGGAAAGGGGTGGAGCGAGAACTGGCAAGTTATAGGTGGATGCAGGTGAGGAGGGAAGAGTGGAAATAGAGACTGAGGCTGGGAGCTGATGGGTGGAGGCAACAAAAAGCTGCAGATGATGGAATCTGATAGGAAAGGAAGGTGGAGCTTGGAACCAAATAAGGGAAGTAGGGTGGGCAGGTGGGAACTGCAGGGGGAGGGGACCCAGTGGGAAGAGTGTGTGGGTAATGGGCAGATGGAGTGGGTGAGAAAGGGAAAAAAGGGGAAAGGAACAGGGTGATGGGGGCTGGGGGTAGATGAGTGTAGGAGGAACTGGGTAGATCAGGAGGAGAGAGAAAGGGGTCGGGGAGAGCAGTTTACCTGAAAATTTTAAAGAGTTGCTGTATTTTCAATTTGTGGACTTTTTATGCCTTATAACATGCAATAATTTCAAACCTTATTCAGGAATATTTGCCCAGCTTTGTGTAATGGCTGAGATCTGGATTCATAACCAATAGATCATACAGACAGCTTTTACAGTGGAAGTGGTGAAATTCACTCAGTTCAATATATTTGTTGATCTGTGGGTGGCACCACGATAAACCTGAAGTCTTTTTAAATGCAAAAGCCCAACCAGTTCACTAATATCCTGCAGAGAAACCTCCTAACTTGTCTGCACAGTCTGACCGCTTTAGGACTCCAGTCTCACACTATGTGATTGATTCCTAATGTCCTTTAAAATGATAACTAAGCCATTCAATGGTTCAACCAACTGGGCATCTCCAGGAGGTGACCCATCTGCCTCACCCACATCCCCAATAACCATCTGAACTTTTCAAATATCACTTTTTGTTTAGAAGTATGACCTTTACATCATCCCCAATTGTCTAGCCTTTGCGGCGTAATTTTAAAGACTTTCCAGAGAACTGTGGTTTGAGAAAAAAAGGACTCTCCAAATGTGTCCGAAGTCTAAGGTTGAAAGAAAAATTTCGACACCACAGAAGAATAAATTTCAGGTTGATTGGCCATCATAATGATTTAAGTTGGCTATATCCTGTTCCATTATAGACAAGAGGTCATTGTACCGTCTACTTCCTTGTTTTTAGTAGCTTATTATGAGTGAAGATTTTTAAATACCTACTTTGAACGTTGCACTTATTAATATTTTGTTGAAGTTTATTTTTTTTTGTTAAACGATGCAGCTGAGAATGATGATTTAAAATATTTGCATTCTTAGAATGCGTTGCATGAGGAGACACTATAAGCTTTGCTCCCTAGTTCTGAGGACTCTGCGATAAAGATCAATGGCTCTAAATCAATCGAGTCACTTTCTTTGTCAGCTCGCATATAATCTGATCAATAAATAAGATAAAGAGAAATTCCATCCTATTTATCTGTAGTTGATGCTTTGAGTCAACAGATCTTCATATTTTGACAATATACCTCTGAACTCTGACTAGTTATGGTAATTCTTGACACATAATACAATAAGAAATGCAAAACCTTAATGATAACTTAGAAATGACATTTAATTTCATGCAAGGGAGTCCACAGTACAGTCTGTGGCCATTTTAATCCCTCAATCTTTGCTTCCAGGCCAGGAAGTATAGACAGCTCCATTCTATGTACATTCACCTTGTATTAAGAGATCAGTCCAGTTTTAATTGAATCCTTGGATGTTGGTTATTCCTAGCACCATTGTCCATTGATAGATAAATCCTAAATCAGAACACCAAGATCTGTTATTAGCTATGGCCTGAGGTATGAGTAAATTAATGGGAGTATTGATTTAAGCTATTTATTTGGGCCCCAGGATCCACTTTTGACTGCATAACCTTCAAAATGGTCTTTTGAATACACTCTCCATAAGCCCTTGTGCCTTGTTATACGTTTCTCTCCCCTTCTTCAAAAGCCTCTTCAAAATCTATCCCAGATTTTGATTTAGGCAGACATCCTTAATTTACCTCCCTCTACTCCTCAGTGTCCTTTCATTTTCACTGAAGTGAAATACTTTGGGAAGTTTTATTGAAGTTCTTTGTAAGTACCTATACAAATACTGGAATAAATAACCTGTTTCTGTGATGTACTTTCCATGTAATTCAGGTTGCTATTGCCGCTGAGCTTGTGCTCGTGCAGCTGTTAATATACTGAGCCGTTCCTTACCTTCATAACCAGTTTAACCATTTTAGCACTATTACAAACTTGAACCGTCAGGACCATTCGATAAAGGTTGTTAATAAAGCATTTGGGATCCTTGGCATTATAAATAAATGCATGGAGTTCAAAAGCAAGGAAGCAAGAAAACTTTCTAAATCATTGACTGCATGGGCCTCAGTTGGAAAATTGCACCCCGTTGTGGGCACCACACTTTAGGAAGGACAGTTAGGTCTTGAACAGAGTGCAGAGGCAATTTACTACAATAGTACCAGGCAGGAGGGGTGTCAGTTATCAGGCAACACTTAGGGGCTTGGATTCTTCTCTTTAGAACAGAGGTTAAAAGGGAGGTTTAATTGAGGTGATCAAAATCAGTAAAGGTTTAAGCTGGAGTAAATACGGAGAAACAGTTTGCACTGGATAGTGGCCTGGTAACAAGATACAGATTTAAAATAATTGGCAAAAGCTTGGAGGGAGATGAGAAAATATTTACTCAGCAAGTTTTATGATCTGGATTGCCGAAGGGGTGTAGCAATAGATTCAATAGTAACAATCAAAGGGGAATTGTAATACTGCTTAAGAAGGATAAAAAAAAATTGCAGGGCTCTGGGGAAAGAGCAGTGATGTGGGATTAATTGGTAGCTCTTTCAGAGAACTGGTACCTGCACAATGGGCTGAATAACCTCCTACTATGCCCCACGATTTTATGAACTAAAATAACCACAGGAAGTATACTGGGGAGAATCTCTGATAATCTTTTTCTGTGACCTGTTAGCTGAACCGACAATAAAGCTGAATTCATTGGTCCTGTAGCTAAAACCAACATCAATTCCATTGAGACCAGATTATAAAATACAAGAACTTCACTCAGTCACTCGCATTGATTCTCCAGCCTCTAGTAATTTTGACATTCCAAATTACTTTGTGCTTCAGCAACACAGGAATTAAACAACAAAAAAAAAATGAGTTTGATTACATGCCTGCATATAGAAGCAGTGTTTCTATATTTTTTTAAAATCTAAAATATTAACAGGCAAATCATTTCTGTTTGTCTTGCACTGATATTATGCATCTGTTGTGTAAACTAATACATCCACTATGACAAAATAATCTGGATGTTTTTATAAAAATATTGGCATTAATATACCTTTAATCCAGAAAACATGGATAAAGTATACTCATATATGCGACTTACATACATATAAACAAATATAAGCAAAACAAAATGCTTATGCACATTAGGTATGTACATAACAAGTCAGAAACATCACACGTGAAAAAGAAACCTTATCTGCTAAGCAGTAAATAACTGCTACAGGCAGGGGATGGGGTGAAGACAAAATAAGGATACAGAATTAATGAATCATGGATTGATCCTGGGACTTTAGCAAGCAAACAACCTCCTGGAAAATGCTATTTAGAACATCTGCCATTGAGCTGAGAAACCCTTGTGTATCAATGACAACTAGAAATGTAACACAAACTCCACCAGGTCATGGTAATATATTGTGTTCTCAGTTTAGCAAAACCAGTGCCAATGATTTTTAATTAGGATAATATTGGAAGGAAGGTAATACAGAAAGATGTTTCTGTTGGGGGAATGAAAAGATTCCAAGTCCACCGTTCCCTGAAAGTGACAACTCAAGTAGACAGGGTGGTAAGGAAGGCATATGGCGTGCTGGCCTTCATAGGTTGGGGCATAGAATATATGAGTTGGGACGTTGTGTTGCAACTTTACAAAACACTGGTTAGATCACACTTGGAGTACTGTGTGCAGTTCTGGTCACCACACTATAGGAAGGATGTGTATACAGTACAGACAGTGCAGAGGAGGTTCACTAGGATTGGAGGTCTTTAGTTATGGGGAGAGATTGGATAGGCTGAACTTGTTTCCCCTGGATCAAAGAGACTGAGAGGTGACCAGATGGAAGTGTTAAAGATTGTGAGAGACCAAAATAGGCAAAAGATAGTCAAAAGCTTTTTTTCCCATGGTAGGGGTATCAAAAACAAGAGGGCATACTTTTAAGTTGAGAGGTGGAGATTTAAAGGGGATTTTGCGGGTAAGTTTTTTTTCCACACAGAGTGGTTGATATCTAGAACATGCTGCCAGAGGAAGTGCTGGAATCAGATACAATTACTACATTTGAGACACATTTAGACATGAACTTAAATACGCAAGGCATGGAAGGCAGAATGCAAGCAAATGGGATTAGTGTAGATGGGCAAAAAGGTCAGCATAGATGTGGTGGGCCGAAGGGCCTATTTCTATGCTGTGCAGCTCTGTAACTCTAGAAGGTGGAGTAGATAGCTGGATGATGCTTGGGTGAGTGATTGTTGTTGGAAGCAGGGTGGGAGAGTCATGGTAAAAATTGTCTGATCTTAAATTCTTAACTTTTTAATGCTTTATCATTACTTATACTTATGAAAAATGGGAAACTGAAGAGCAAATTGAGTCAGGACATTGCTTTTTCAGTTGCAATCTGGTTGAGAACAATGGGATCAAAATCTTCCCTCTGCTGACACCAATGGAAGCTCAACATTAACTATATCCAGTCGCGTCCAGAAATCCATTGATCTGAGTTGAATATGTTCAACAACTGGGAATCCAGAATTCCAAAGACTCACTATCTTCCATCCATCACAAAAAATACACCTAGAGAACATAGAACAGTACAGGTCAGGAACAGGCCCTTCAGCCCACAATTTTGTACCAAACTAATTAAACTAGTAATTAAATGGCTAACTAAACTAATCCCTTCTGCTTATACAATGTCCATATCTTTTCATTCTCTGTACATTCATGTGGCTATCTAAGAGCCCTTTAAACGCTTCTATCATATTTGCCTCCACTGTCACTCCTGGCAGCACATTCCAGGGACCCACCATTCTCAGTGTAAAATAACTTGTCATGCACATCTCCTTTGAACTTTCCCCCTCACCTTAAATGCATGCTCTCTAGTACTAGACATTTTGACCAAATGGAAAAAGATACCGACTGTCTACCCTGTCTATGCCTCTCATAATCTTATAAACTTCAATCAGGTCTCCCCTCAGCCTTTGCTGCTCTAGAGAAACAACCTAAGTTTGTCCAACCTCTCCTTATAGCACATGCCCTCTAATCTAGGCAGTAGCCTGGTAAACCTCTTCTGTACCCTCTCCAAAGCCTCCACATCCTTCCCATAATGGGGCACCATTAACCTGTCTTAATCTCATTTGGAATACTCACAAAAGATGCAAAAAATCCATTACAGATGGATCAGAATCTAAAAAAAACTGGTTAACATTTCAGATTATCCAAGATAAAACCCTTTCTGTTTTAGGTAGTGATTCATCTGGTTAATAAAAGTGGGATGATGTAATCCTGCACTAACGAGCCTCAAAACTGCATTTTGTGAAAATTTTCACTTCATGGAAAATTACAATCCAAAGTAGGTTTTTTTATTTAAAAAAAGAATCTAGTGACAGAATTCATCCAACTTTCAATGTAAATGCTTAGATTCTATTCCAATTTTTTCTGTCTTTTGAAATGAGCTTAAGGAGGAAATTAGGAGAGCCAGGAGGGGACATGAGAAGGTCTTGGTGGGCAGGATTAAGGAAAACCCCAAGGCATTCTACAAGTATGTGAAGAGCAAGAGGATAAGATGCGAAAGAATAGGGCCTATCAAGTGCAGCAGTGGGAAAGTGTGAATGGATCCGGAAGAAATAGCAGAGGTATTTAATGAATACTTTACATCAGTATTCACTACGGAAAAAGATCTGGGGGATTGTAGTGTGGACTTGCACCAGGCTGAAAAGCTTGGGCATGTAGATATTAGGAAAGAGGAGGTGCTGGAACTTTTGGAAAGCATCAAGTTGGATAAGTCACCAGGGTCGGATGGGATGTACCCCAGGCTGCTGTGGGAGGCGAGGGAGGAGATTGCGGAGCCTCTGACGATGATCTTTGTATCATCAATGGAGACGGGAGACGGTCCAGAAGATTGGAGGGTTGCAAACGTTGTTCCCTTATTCAAGAAAGGGAATAGAGATAGCCCAGGAAATTATAGACCCGTGAGTCTTACCTCTGTGGTTGGTAAACTGATGGAGAAGATCCTGAGAGGCAGGATTTATGAACATTTGGACAGGTATAATATGATTAGGAATAGTCAACATGGCTTTGTCAAGGGCAGGTCCTGCCTTACGAGCCTGATTGAATTTTTTGAGGATGAGACTAAACACATCGATGAAGGGAGAGCAGTAGATGTAGTGTATATGGATTTCAGCAAAGCATTTGATAAGGTACCCCATGCAAGGTTTATTAAGAAAGTAAGGAGGCATGGGATCCAAGGGGACATTGCAATGTGGATCCAGAACTGGCTGGCTCACAGAGGGCAAAGAGTGGTTGTTGAAGGATCGTATTCTGCATGGAGGTCGGTGACCAGCGGTGTACCTCAGGGATCTGTTCTGGGACCCTTACTCTTTGTGATTTTTATAAACGACCGGTATGAGGAAGTGGAGGGGTGGGTTGGTAAATTTGCGGATGACACAAAGGTTGGATGTGTTGTGGATAGTATAGAGGGCTGTCAGAGGTTACAGCGGGACATAGATAGGATGCAAAGTTGGGCTGAGAAGTGGCAGATGCAGTTCAACCCAGATAAGTGTGAAGTGGTTCATTTTGGTAGGTCAAATATGATGGCAGAATATAGTATTAATGGTAGGACTCTCGGCAGTGTGGAGGATCAGAGAGATCTTGGGGTCCGAGTCCATAGGATGCTCAAAGCGGCTACGCAGGTTGACACTGTGGTTAAGAAGGCATATGGTGTATTGTCCTTCATCAATCGTGGAATTGAATTTAGGAGCCGGGAGGTATCGTTGCAGCTATATAGGACCCTGGTCAGACCCCACTTGGAGTACTGTGCTCAGTTCTGGTTGCCTCACTACAGGAAAGATGTGGAAGCCATAGAGAGGGTGCAGAGGAGATTTACAAGGATGCTGCCTGGAATGCGGAGCATGCCTTATGAAAGCAGGTTGAGGGAACCTAGCCTTTTCTCCTTGGAGCGAAGGAGGATGAAGGGGAACCGATAGAGGTATATAAGATGATGAGAGGCATTGATCAGGTGGATAGTCAGAGGCTTTTCCTCAGGGCTGAAATGGTGGCCACAAGAGAACACAGGTTTAAGGTGCTGGGGAGTAGGTATAGAGGAGATGTCGGGGGTAATTTTTTTACTCGGAGAGTGGTGAGTGTGTGGAATGGGCTGCCGGCAACGGTGGTGGAGGCGGATACGATAGGGTCTTTTAAGAGACTGCTGGACAGGTACATGGAGATAAGAAAAATAGAGGTCTATAGGTAAGCCTGGTAATTTCTAGGGCAGGGACAAGTTCGGAACAGCTTTGTGGGCCGAAGGGCCTGAATTGTGCTGTAGACTTTTCTATGTTCTATGAATTAGCAGTGGTGCCAGTGAGCAGAGATAATTTGCCAAATTGTATGGGAAAAAATAACATCTTAATGATGCACAACTTTATTAATCTGTGAAATATCTTAAGTGATCTTTAGGAATACTGATGGGAGCTTGAAATGAAATAATAAATTAGAGGGAGCTGGGTAGTAAAATAGATTAAAACGTTAGGTCATTTCACCTTTGTGTTTGGAACTTGAATTCTATCACCAGCCACGTTAGAAAAATAACAGCGAATGTGCTTCACACTAGTCTGGAGCAGCTCCTCTCTGCAACTGGACAGATATCATGGTGTTGTGGAATGAGAGTGGAAATGGTTTATGGATCAGATATTAGTGAGCTGGAGCTGAAAACACGCAGAACGGCTGCCCTGTTGATTTTTATACATGGGAGATTTGATGGCTACGGAAGTCGGACACATGCAGGAATTTATGGAATTTGTGAAACAGCTGGTTCAGATAAAAAATCCATCCTGCTTTCCCTCCTCAGATCACTTTAATCAGAAAGCAATTCATTTAAATCTACCCCGCACACAAGGTCTATTTGGAATAATTTGAAATGGAGCAGAGAAAAAGCACAAGCAAAACAAAAATCAATCTTCATAAGATAAAGTAGCACTGATGTCCCTTACCTTACTAACAAAAATCCAAAATCTACATATTGCTTTAAAGTCTTCTATCACAACGAGTGAAGAAAATACAAGGTGGAAAACTAAAATTTAAAAAAATAATGAAAACTGCTAGAACCACTCTGTACCGGTGGAGAGAGGAAATGGAATTAATGTTTCAATGTTGTCCCTTTACATCAGAACAGGAAATATTACAGGCAAGTGAATTTTAGTTGCTACATGATGAAAAATAAGGTAAAGAGAACGAATTGAAGTGAGCATAGTAGAAGGAAATATAAAACTAGACAGAAAGGAAAGCTGGACATCTTCAAAGTGGGTGTTCCTAGACGAGGAGTGACTTTGTTTCAGGTTAGAGACCTTTCATTAGAACTGGAAAATGTTGGAGATGTGAGTGAGGCTTAGTAAGTGGTAAACTGTTCTGCTTGTTGCTTGTAATCGCCTCCCAACCCCATACTCTTATGACCAATCTACTTCTTCCAGTGAGGCTTTCTGGTTCCTTCCTAACCGTTGATCTCTAACTAACAGAGTTCACATTATTTGCTCAGAGTTTCCTGTTTGAATAACCTGTTTTGGCATTGCTTTAATCAAATGAATTGTACTTATATAGCATCTTTCACATCTTCAGAATGTCATAAAACAATGAACAGAACTTTTGAGCTGTTGTCATTGTTGTAATGGAGGAAAATTGGCACCAATGTTGTGCACATCAACAACTTGATTAAAGAATAAGGATAATGGGGAAAAAGTCATCTGCCCTCCTTCAAAGTTGTGCCCTGGGACTTTCCAATCCACCTGAGAGGATAGACAAGGGCTCAGTTTAACATATTATTTCCGATGGTGTTTCACATGCTCGTATCCTATTGGGAGTGTCTGCCTGGATCATGTTTCCAGGTTTCTGAAGTGAGATGCAAACCCACAATCTTCTGACTCAGAGGCACGGGCTTGCATATTAAAAAATGACCACTGGGGCAATGTACCGTATGATGTGCTCGTCTGTGCTAATGTGCCCCGGTGTGAAATTTACATATTAAGGAGACGAGGAAAAAATAAGGAAGCAGGGAATTAATGAAAATGTAATTTCAGCCTTCTGCTGCTCTTTGGAAACACTGATAGAGTTTATTTTTTCCAGGAAATTATTTTCCCATTTTCCACCTTTGTTAGAATGCCATCAAAGTGAGAGATCAGAGGCAGGCAGGAACAGGAAGAAAATATGGATAATTTGTTGTTACTACATATAGGTACATTTTTAAATTTGAGACTGACAATAAAGTAAAACTTTATATAAATTTTCTTCCTGCCTGGAAAAGTTTGGTGGAATGTTGTTATGGAAGCTTGCGACTTTCCGGACTGACTACAAATGGACTTTGACAAAGTAGAGCATAAATTTTATATTTTCCAAAGTACAGCAGAGCTGCCAGGTCTTTTTCTCAAAGTGTCCGAAGTCACAAGTCACATTCAGACTTCAGATTTGGAATGTTTCTAAACATTTGGATTACCATTTCCTAGTTGTGAATCCATCCTGTTTACCTTGCAGATGGTTTCACACGGGAAAGGTGAGGAAGGGAGTAGAGGGGGGGAGGAGGTGTGGTGTGCATTTTTGGGAGATAGTATGATTGTGGGAAAAAAGGAAATGGTTACAGCCATGATTGTCACAGAATCAAAAGCATTTCAACAATCCTGTCCCAGTGTCTGATTCAAAGTCGAACGTTTTAAAAATTTGTGACTCTTTTTCCTGTAAAGTTTATCAGATTCTCTTCTTAATGTTGTGATTAGGAGAACTTTTGGATTGTTTAAATTACGATGGAGTATGTTTCAACTAACTCTGAAGTTGTGTCCCATCAACATCTACAATGATGGGAATCTCTTAGCTCATATGCGATGAATGAAGTGCACTCATTAAGATTGCAGCAGTTACCGACAGTCATAAAATCAATGAACTTTTATTTTGTCGACATGGTTCCTATTTGTACCTATAAAAGGGACGCAATAAATGTGCTGTTGACAACAATGCAGTTTACCAGCTTCATCATTCGTCATATTTCCATTTTCTATCTCTGGGAGTTCAGTGCCATTTTGAGTAAAGTTATCAGTTCATTGTCGAGTTATATTGCCAGCTTTGTACTCTGACCCATATCCTTTGGGAAATGAACTGAGACTGGCCCAAACTAATTTCACAAAGCAAAGCCTCTTGTAGCCACCAAAGAGAGGAACTCGTTGAACTTTGACCTCACAGATGAAAAGACACATTATACCATCCAGCTTCACTTCTATCCAGTGTTAATATAAAGCAAAGGATATTAAAATCAAAACTATGTGTGACATGTGTAGGGCAATGTTCAGTACTGATGGAGAGAGATTTCCAAAATGCTGCCTGTGTTAATATAGGAATGAAAAAATAAATAATGAACATGTCAATCATTTAAGACACATCTGTTCTCTGAGTAGCGGCTGCTTGCATTGGCATGAGGTCATTTGAGCTTATTCTGTTAATTAAGCATTCATTATTGCAAGCTGCAATTTTTCAAAACCTCATCCATAAATATACTTTCATGTTTTATCACTGATCTGTAAAATGAAGATTGCATTTTAAGTTAGAAAAACATTTCTGCAAAAATTATGTATAAATGTTAATTTATTTTTTTCTTGTGTTTAGCCAATGTACCGTATCGGTAACAGCACTTTGTAATTAGAATACTTTATGAATTTTAACATGAATGCAGTTGTTTAATTATGGCTGAGGGTTTAATTGATCTCATTAGTATCAGCATCGATTTCATGTGGAGTTGCTAAAGAGTTGTCTCTTTCAGCACTCATCTCCCACTTGCTAATTTTGTCTCCTGTTTTCATCCTCTTTATCTTTATCTTTCACTCCACCCACCTTCCTTTTCCTATCTTTAGGTACATAGCTAACACATTTTCATCATATCTATGCACTGTTGCCTGTTCATCTATGATTTACGCAACGATTCCAGCAAAAAACTATTTTGTAAGCATTTCTTATGATACCAAGAATTCTTTATGGTTATTTACTCCATTCATTTAAATGGATCATTGATGTTTCACTAATTGAAGAAACTGCTTTAGATACCATCATATTGTCAGTGAAATTCAAACCTTTAAATCGAAAATACTAATATTATTGGGTCATCATATGGTACAATGTAAAGAGGGCTGTTATAACCAAATAGGTTCAACCTGATTTTGTCATTCAATAAACCTCACAGCAGCACCTCTCAGCAGAACCAGACTATTCAGTGCTGGTTTATGACTAGGTTTTTGGTCTATTTTTGTGCCGATTTTTTTTGGTGCTAATTCTGTTATAACGTTTATTTTTAATAAATTATCAGTTCTGGAAGTCTTCCATGGTGGCTGCATGCTACAAAAATATAGTGCGCAGTATTTGATTGGTCTGTTTTGTGACTGAAGCACTTAGTAATAATGGTTCCATGATCTGATGGTCCCTAGTTACTGGAAAAGAAGTTTGTAATTGGCTCACGCCTCAGGCTAATTGCTACTGAAATGCTCAAATGGATTTTTATTACTCCAGATGCAAGCTTTTCCAGGACTTGCCTATCCAGCCTCCCAGCTTTCAGCCTCCATAAACTTCAGCTCATTCAGTGAACCCACACTGAACCTTGCTTAACCATTAGCTTTGTTATCCAAAGCATGGGAAAATAGTTCATCTATCAATTTAAAAATTCACTGCTTCCTTAACTTAATACTAATCCAAATCATAATCACCCTCCCATTACTTTTGTACAAAGGTTGTTAGTAATAATTTGGCATTTATATTTTCTCCAAAACTTTTCCTTGTCTCATCAACGTCACTTTTGTCATTTAGCCTCCCCTGCCTTCCACCCTGTCACAGACATTACATTTTGTTCTTTTCTCCTACTATCTTGTCCTTACCTCTGTACTTGTTTAAACATTGTTTAATTGTTTTTTCTCCCACTTCTGATAAAAGGTCATCAACCTGAAACATTATCATTGTTTTTCTCTCTCTGCAGATGCTGCCTGATCTGATTACTTCCAGCATTTTCTGCTTGTATTTCAGATGTTAGAAAATCCACATTATTTTGCTTTAGTATCCTTGATTTCCACATACTTGCATATTATGCAATAATAACAGCTTGCATTGTTGTGGTGCATATGAAGATGCAAAATGAGCCAAGGCACTTCACAGGAGAGTTATGAAAAAAAACTTTGCAATTGACCACATAAATTGGTCGATGCATACCTGGATGGATGATGGGGTGCTCTTCCTCAGGTTACATTGGGCTTCATTGGAACAGTATTGGTATTGGTTTATGATTGTCACTTGTACCGAGGTACAGGGAAAAACTTGTCTTGCATACTGATTGTACAGGTCAATTCACTACACAGTGCAGTTACATTGGGTTAGTACAGAGTGCATTGAGGTAGTACAGGTAAAAACAGTAACAGTACAGAGTAAAGTGTCACAGCTGCAGAGAAAGTGCATTGCAATAAGGTGCAAGGTCACAACAAGGTAGATTGTGAGGTCATAGTCCATCTCATCCTATAAGGGAACCGTTCAATAGTCTTATCACAGTGGGGTAGAAGCTGTCCCTAAGTCTGGTGGTACATGCCCTCAGGCTCCTGTATCTTCTACCTGATGGAAGAGAGACAGGCAAGCTGGGGGTAGGAGGGAGAATTAAAGTCATAGAAAATTGGAAGCTCCTTATGGACTGAATGATAATTCAATCTAAGTTTGCCATCCCTAATGTCGTGTGCACTGAGTGCAGTACACTTGATTAGAAGTGCAAGTGAATTGCTGCTTTATCAAGAATGAATTTTGGGATCTTGGATGGTGGGAAGGTACAAGATATAAAGGTGGGAGTTGCATTTCCCGTGGTTGTATGGAAATGTGCTGTGAGAAGAGGGGCTGTTGGTGGAGGTAAAAGGCTCCAACTCGGTGAGGTTGCAAAGGGAACAGTTCTTCGAAATGCTGAAAGGAAATGAGAAGTGAAGATGTGGTGGAATCTCGTTGAAATTGGTGGAGAGTACAGAGTATTTGTTACGTATCTGTTATATATTTGTTATATATTACAGAGTAATATCTGTTGAAAGTGGAAACTGGTGGGGTGAAAGATGTAGACAAGGAGAATCCTAACCTTGGTCTGGCTGGGAAACGGAGGCATGAGAGCCATGGTTAAGAAAAAAACAGTTGATGAAGGATCATTGACTTAAAACGTTAATCGTTCCTCTTTCATCAAATGCTCAGTGATCTGCTGAGTATTTCCAGCATTCCTGTTTTTATTTCAGTTTTCCAGCATCTGCCATTTTTTTTATTTTTCAGTGCTGACCATCTGCCTGGTCACTCAGCTGACAAATATTGTTTGGCATAGATAAGACCTGGTGTACACATTACAGAGCTAAACACACAGAAAGCATGCACCTCATCTTAATCGGTCTATTCATTGACTGTAGAACTTAAGAAATAGATGTAAGGCTGCACTGTTTGACTCCTGTACCTGCTAGCCTTTTACCTCAGAGCTGCCTTCATGCACTAACCCCATACCTCCGTCTTGAATATACTCAATGACTGAGTCTGCACAACCTTCTTGGGCAGGGAATTAGAAAGATCGACTAACTCTAGGTGACGAACTTTCTTCTCATCTCTGTCCTGAACTGCCAACCACCTAGTTTGAGACTGTGAGCCCTGGTTCCAGATATTTCAGCCTCAACTCCACATCTATATTGTTAAGTTCCTTAATAATTTTGCACACTTCAATGAGATCATCTCTGAATTTTCTAAAGTAAAGAGAACATAAGCCAATACAACAAACTAGCCATTACAGAACTCAAGGAGCAACAAACAAAATGCTGGAGGAACTCAGCAGGTCAGGCAGCATCTGTGCAGGGAAATGGACAGTCGATGTTTTGGCTCAAGACCCTTAATCTGGACTGAAAGATAGAGGGGAGATAGCCAGTACAAAGAGGTGAGGGGAAGGGGTGAAGTAAGAGTTGACAAGCAGTAGGTGGATCCAGGTGAAGGGGGTGGTAGGCAGATGGAGGGAAGAGTGGAAATAGTGAGAGGCTGGGAGTTGATAGTTGGAGGCAACAAAGGGCTGCAGATGATAGAAGTGGAGACTGGTGGGATGAAGGGTGAGGACAAGGAGAATCCTATCCTTGTTTTGCTCCAAACTCCAGCATCAGCAGTCTCTTGTGTCTCCATTTCAGGAATCAATCTGGTGAGCCTTCACTGGACTCCCTCTACAATAATATGCTTCCATAGGTAGAGAGCCAGATCTTTACACAATATTCCAGATGTGGACTCACCAGGGCCCTATATAATTGGAGCAAGACATCTCTCAGTTTGTACTCAAATCCTCTTGCAATAAAGACTAACGTTCCATTTGCTTTCGTAATGACGCAAATATATATGCCATCTAGTGGATAAAGCTTGATCAACAACCCTAGAATTTGGTCACATAAACTTTGAATATACTCACTCAACCACTGATAAATATGTCAAGTTTCAAAAGCATTAAAGTGCTTATGGTTACAGATAGTTCATGCATCATAAAACATTTTCCAAATCAAACTCTATTACTGTTATTCTGTATAATTCTGTGAAAGTCAACATAGGTGCTGTTAATTTTTTTTTAGATTGTTGCATTTTCATTTTTTTGAAACAGTTTGTAAAAATGATACAGCAGAAATTGCTACTTTGCAAAAAAAAGGTCACTATTTCAAAGGTCCTGAATTGTGGAGCAGATGGTTTAATTAACGTATTTATTTCTGCCCTTTCAAATCACTGAATGCTGTGCTTTTAACTGTTCTCTTTTTAGTTGTCTTCTCCTGGGACATATTTCCAGGATGGTGAAATAATGCAATTACTTGATAAATGCAACAAATGTTCAAATTTTTCTAATTTGCATACCATACCAGACTGATTAGACACAATCTAACAATAGACTTTTACATCTATTATGTGATAAACATATGCTGGATACCACACAAACACACACATCTGCAACCCTACTATTCCACATACTGAATTCTTTCCATTTTGGCTGCAAAACCACATACCAGCTCACTCCCAGGGCCTATTTTCTAATGCCACAACTTGATTTGATGTCCATCCAGGGAGAGGTAAGATTATGATAAACTTTCAGTGAGTTATTCTTTTTGTGTGTTTAAAGGTATATCAGCAAGCAAAGGGAAACAGGTAAGCTGCCAGTGGGGAACCTTGTGAAAAAGAGAGGTCTGGAGCAGTGGAGAAATTGGGACCTCAATAGTCAGCTCACTGGGGTGGGGATTATGGTTACCTGCTGGCCATGAAAGTCACCATTGGTTGCCACTGCACCTGGGCATTATTGCATCAGATGCAGAGGCCCTGAAGGAAAATTGCTGACTTTGTGGACCTTGCATTAAGCCCCTGACCTACCTTTAAGATTGTAGCAGTTAGTGTAATGCTATTATAGCGCCAGCGACCCGGGTTCAATTCCGGGCACTACCTGTAAGGAGTTTGTACGTTCTCCCCGTGTCTGCGTGGGTTTCCTCCGGGTGCTCCAGTTTCCTCCCACATTCCAAAGACGTACGGGCTAGGAAGCTGTGGGCATGCTATGTTGGCGCTAGAAGCGTGGCGACACTTGCAGGCTGCCCCCAGAACACTCTACGCAAAAGATGTATTTCACTGTGTGTTTCGATGTACATATGACTAATAAAGATATCTTATCTTGTTGGAACAACACACAAGATGCTGGAGGAACTCAGAGAGTCAGGCAGCATCTATGGAGGGAAATGGACAGTTGACGTTTTGAGTCAAGACCTTTCATCTGGAATGACAGATAGAAGGGAGATAGCCCATATAAAAAAGGTGTAGGGTAGGGGTGGAGCTAGAGCTGGCAAGCAATAAGTGGATCCAGATGAAGAGGGGTGATTAGCAGAGGGAGGAGGGGAGAGTGGAAATAGCAACAGAAGCTGGGAGGTGAAGGTGGAGGCGACAAAGTGCTGAAGATGTAGAATTTCATAGGAGAGGAAAGTTATTTATTGGAACTCTAATATGGCGAAAGTAAACATTGAATTACTCGACTGAATTTATTCACCCATGTTTTTTGAGCAGATTTGATAGGGGTGTTTAAAATCAAGGAAATTTAAACAGTAAATAAAGAGAAACAAAATAACTGAAGCATCAATAACATCAAGGCATGAACTTAAAGTGATAGGCAAGACAATCAGAGGGCTTTTCTTTAATGTTTATATTTGGTACCTGGGCTTCAATGGCAAGGCTTGCATTTATTGTCCATCTGTAACTGCCCTTGAGAAGGTGGCAGTGAGCGGCCTTTAGAACTGCTGCAGTCCTCCTGGTGTAGAAAACCCATAGGGCTGTGGGGCAGTGAGTTCCAGGATTTAGACCTAGCAATGATGAAGAAACGGCAATATTTTTTCCAGTCAGGATGGTTGGCTTGGCAGAGAACCTGCAGCTGGTGGTGTTCCCTTGCACCTTGTGCCTTTGTCCTTCTTGAAGGAAGAAGTTGCAGATTTAAGAGTTATAATTGGAGTAGCCTGGGCAAGGAACTGACATAGTCATGATAGGTGGAATGGTTTGTTGTGCTGTACTATTGCACAGCTTTAGCAGTGTTTATTATCCCAGAAGGGTTTAATTCATACAAATGAACGCCTCTCAGAGGTAGAACATTCTGGATACTGTAACATTTCTGAATGCCTCTTAAAACCATGGTCAAGCATTGGCAAGTTCATTGATGAACCAAGGGAACTGCCTCTGATGCCCCACAGTATGGAACCCATGGCATTCATTACTTTATTAGCACAGTGCAAGAGAAATTAGAAAATCTAAAGGGGAACAGAAGAATTAATAGGTGCCAGTAGATGTGCAGATGAGAAAGTAGAAGGATAGTGCACTCTGGGTGATTGGCACTACTGTACATGTGAATTGGAAGTCCCAGCTAATGTTGTGGCACTCAATTTGAAAAAGGTTAGGGAAAGGACTAAGGACTATACGAAGCCCAGTGTTCTGGGTTTGCTAAGTACCATACACTATGTAAATGTCATCCCATGAAAGATTGGGAATAAATAATGCAGGATGAAAGTTGAGGTAGCAGTAATTGAATTTAGCAAAAGGTTCCCCTCTAATTAGATAGGGTTTAGTTAATGATAGAGAAAGAGCAATCTGCGTGGAATCATTGAGGTTTTCTTATTGTGCGTCTTACGTTGAACAAATAGCATACCTTGACAGATCACCTTTAAATTATCTTAGATTATGGATCTGGGGAATTTACATGAATCCAAAGACCAACTGGGTAAAGAAATTAATGATCAATTTCATATCAAGAATTCGAACATATAGAGTGCCCCTCACATCTTTATTCCAATAAAACAGGGCTGAAGTGTTTGCAACTATTGTCAGCTGGAAGTACTGAGTGAAAAATGATTTACTGCTACTTCCATCTAGGGCCACACAATTTCAGAAGCCAGTCTTTGAGGCAATTTCTTTCACTGAATATGATATCAAAAATGGTAATACGTACTGCACGTAAAGAAGGATATGGCCCTAAGAGTGGTCTAGCTCCAATATTTAATACGTCCTCCAGCACTAACCAAACCTCTATACACCTAGATTTTGACAAAGCTATAACACCAACGTGACCCCATGAAGTATAAATTTGTCCAGATTTATCTTGTCCACCAAAAAGCAACGCATTTCAATCACACCAATTCACCATCCTCTCAATTCTCACGAAGGGTCATGAAACATTAACTGTTGCTCTTTCCCCAGATGTGTGGCCTGCTGAGTTTTCCAGCATTTTCTGTTTTTATTTCAGATTTTCGGCATCTGCATTTTAAAAATATTTTTACCACCCTACCGGTCTACTCACAAATCATCAGCAAAGTGATAGAAAATGTCATTGACAGTGCTTGCAGTGATTCCTACTCATGAAAAAACTGCTCATTGATGCTCAGAAATAAAAACAGAGTATGCTGGAAAGACTCAGCAGGTTGGGCAACATCGCTGGAGAAGAAAAAGTCACCTTCTCAGATCAATGCTCTTTCATTATTGATGAAGTGTTAATTCTTTTTCTCTCTCCACAGATGCCATCTGACCTGTTAAATAATTCCAGGATTTTCCATTTTTATTTCATCCGCAATTTTTTTTTTTTTTGCTTTTCAACTACTTATGTTCAGTTTGGGTTTTACTAAGATTATGTGGTTCCAGACCTTTCTGTCCTTGCAAAACCAGCACAAAGACATTCGTGGCTTTGTGAAAATGAAGCAGTTCATGCCTGTATACAGCAAGACCACGACAACATTGCAAAGTAACATTTGCATCACAGAAGTGCCAGTCAATAACCATTTCAAACAATTTAGATTCTATGGAGGGATATTGATAAGTGGTTTATTATTGTCACATGTACAGAAATATAGTGAAAAACTTTGTTTTGCATGCCATCCATACAGATCGTTCCAAACATAAGTACATCAAGCTAGTACAAAGTGAAAAGCAATAACAGAATGCAAAATATTGTGTTACAGTTAACGTTACAGAGAAAGTGAAGAGCAGGTAGACAAATAAGGCGCAGGGGCCACAATGAGGTAGATTCAAAGATCAAGAGTTCATCCTTATCGTACAAGAGTTCCCTTCAAGAGTCTTATAACAGCGGGATAGAAGCTGTCCTTGAGCCTGGTAGTATGTGCTTTCAAGTTTTTGTATCTTCTGCATGATGGGAGAAGAAAGAATGACCGGGGTGGGAGGGGTCTTTGATTATGTTGGCTGCTTTACTGAGGCAGCAGGAAGTATAGACAGAGTCAATAGACTGGGCTGTGTCCACACAACTCTGTAATTTCTTGCAGTCTTAGGCAGAGCAGTTGATATACCAAGCTGTGATGCATCTGGATAGGATGCTTTCTATAGTGCATCTATAAAAATTGGTGATGGTATATTTTTATGAATAAATTTATTTTTGAAATAAATAGGTTCTACCAGGAAGAGGCTATCCTATTGCACTTTGAGTGTGCTGACACTTTCAACATCCCCAAATGTGGGATACTCAACTGCAGTATTTGTAGTAGTGGGGGACTGTGTGCTCTCCCCTGATTTTCAATATAAAAAAAGAGCTGAAAAAAAATTTCCCTGGGATCCTACCGCCACTGGACACTGAGGGAATGGGTCCTGTGTAAAAGCCTCTCAAACATTTCACTTGAGGAGGAAACATGAGTGGCATTGATACATTGTAAAAATATTATTGAACAGATGGCACAACGAACATTGAGGAAGATCTGTCTGGTTGTATTCACTGTATATATTATGAATAAAATATATTGGTATTGGTTTATGATTGTCACTTGTACCGAGGTACAGTGAAAAACTTGTCTTGCATACCGATCGTACGGGTCAATTCATTACACAGTGCAGTTACATTGAGTTAGTACAGAGTGCATTGAGGTAGTACAGGTAGAAACAATACCAGTACAGAGTAAAGTGTCACAGCTACAGAGAAAGTGCAGTGCAATAAGGTGCAAGGTCACAACAAGGTAGATCGTGAGGTCAAAAGTCTCATTGTATAAGGGAACTGTTCAATAGTCTTAACACAGTGGGACATAAGCTGTCCTTAAGCCTGGTGGTACGTGCCCTCAGGCTCCTGTATCTTCTACCCGATGGAAGAGGAGAGAAGAGGGGATGTCCCTTTTTTGGAACACGAGTACCAAATTCCTCCCTAGGCCATGGGCCAACTGGACTGGTCTTCAAAAGAAGCAGCACAGAATCGTTGGGCTGAAAGTTATTGTTTTGCTCTGCTATATTCCATGGTCCTGTATGGATCATGTGCAACTGAATGGGTTTAGTTTAATTTGGCATCATGGTCAGCACAGACATTGTGGGCTGAAGTCCCTGTTTGTGTGCTGTACAGTTCTATGTTAACCATGTACTTCCGATCTTTATTGTCAATACCTTTGCCAAATCATCCAGTAGAATCGAGGGGAAAGTGACTGCCTTTGACAGTAGTTGACCATCTGCTGGTCCATTTATGGCATCAGATAAGATTTCTTTATTAGTCACATGTATATCGAAACACAGTGAAATGCATCTTTGCGTAGATTGTTCTGGGGGCAGCCCGCAAGTGTCGCCACGCTTCCAGCACCAACATAGCATGCCCACAACTTCCTAACCCGCACGTCTTTGGAATGTGGGAAGAAACCGAAGCACCCACAGGAAAGCCACGCAGACACAGGGAGAACATACAAACTCCTTACAGACAGTAGCCGGAATTGAACCCGGGTCGCTGGCGCTGTAAAGCGTTACGCTAACCGCTGCACTACCGTGCCTGCCAAACGACCCTAACCAAAACTGAAGTCAATAAGAATCAGGGAAAAACTCTTCACTGGCTGACTAACACAAAAAAAATCATTATTGGACAGGCGATGGACATGGAAGATTTAAAGGAAAGATTTAAAATTAAGTGTTACCTTCTCCAGGAATTAAAAATTAGTTTCTTATACATTGCTGTCCGTAAGAAAATAAAATCACAGAGCTGCAAAAAAAATTGATTTTTCTTTCATTTATTTTACACTTTATTACTTGTAAAAATAATTCAATATGGGGAAAAGAATTGCTTGACTAGGCAGGAAGTCAGCTGTTGAAATTTCCAGAAGGAGGCCCAATGATATTTGGCAATCCTGATCATTGGAAGAACCAAGAACAAGGTGACGGGTGAGCAAAGCATTGCGCAAGATAAGAAAAAGGCAACAGAATTTCAAACGAAAGACGTTAAAGAAAATAATAGAATCCATGCTAGAACAGAATGAACAGAAGTTTGCACTGTTTTGATCGAACTATATAAAAGATAGAGAATAACTGGTGATCACACAAGATTTACAATGATGAAAAAGAAATTGAGAGCTATTGGGACATTTGCAGCACTTTTCTCTAGAAATCTGATAAACTCTTCAAAGTTGGTAAACAAAGATATGCTGAAAAGGCTTGGGATGAAGTATATCAAGTGGGAGGATACTTGATCAAGTGGGAGGACACTTTTATGAAATATACAGCAAACATCCATACAAAGCAATTGGAACAATGAGTCTGCTTATGCTGTAAATTCTATAAACCTGAATTTCCGGAGTGCACAATCTTGAGCACCAAATTCCATGCCGACACTCTAGTGCAGTACAGAAGGCGTGCTGCACTGCCACAGGAGCTTCTTTCCATTCAGAATGATAAAACCAAGCTTTCAGGCGGATAGTACATCATCCCGTCAGACTATTTAATCTATTAGCTCATATTTATCATTCAACCAGTGTAACAATAGCAAACTACCTGGACAGCACCCTGTTATTTTTTTTTGTGGGATCGTGCTGTGCGAAACACCGACCGGCGCAACGAGCGCCCTTCCAGAGCATCGTCCCCGCCATCCGGACGTCATCACGCAACCCGCGGGTGCGTGCGGCGCACATGCGCAGCGAAGGGAATGAAGCCGCGGTGCGTGGGCGATGATGGCAGTGCGCTTGCGCCTTGACCGTCCCGGTGGCGGTGACGTCGTGGGGGAGCGAGCGCGCGCGCGCGCACGAGTTGCGGGGATTATTTTGGCGCCAGAGTGGAAGTGCGGTGGTTGCTGCATCATTGAGGCTGTTTGGAAGTTGGAGGGATGGCCGTCAGATTGTCGGAGGGGGCCATTGCGGTATGTAATGCACCTTCCTAACTAACCTCACGGAAACGTGGCTTCATTTCCTCTTACGCAACCTGCTAGCATCGCGGCTGGTCCTTATTTTCTTTCTAATTAGTATTTTTCTCTCGTTCTTGAGGGGTGGTTTGGGGGAGCGAAATGAAGTGTAAAGAAGCCTTTCAAATACTTTGGAGCGATAGTCCCTGCATGTTGCTCTAAGGAATGGGACGGTATCGAACCTACGCACTGGGCCCCAGACTCAAACATAGCTGGAGTAAAACACCACAAGAGTCTGGAATTTCCATGTTTCCTCACATAGAAGGAATAGGACGTGAAATGTGAATATTCAGCAGTTTCTATTAAGAAAGAAGTTTAACTTTTCAGGTCAATGATCTCTTTAAGAGAAGAATTTACATAACGCCCTTTCCTTCAGACAGAAGATCTTGCATTTCTCTCGATATGAGTCGAAGTGCTTTATGATAAAAGGCTTCACTCCCGAAACATTCACTGCTGTGTTGTGGGAAAACAGATGGCCTCTTTACACAGCAAGATCCCATAAACAGCAGTGTGATTAAATAACCAGATAATCTGCATGGTCGAGTTGCAGAGCTCGGATAGCACTTGTCTGAAGACTCAGCTTCAAGTCATTCACTTGATTGCTGAAGAATATGAGGTCCTCTCAAAATGGGCAAGTCTACCCCTTGCCCTGTACGTAGATAATTGCATCCTTGAGTAGCAAAGGATATGGCTCAAGTCTGAACTGGGTGAATCTCCAGGCCCAGAATAGACTTGACTTGATTGGCAATAATCTTGGATGGAATCTTGTAATGTGTATCAAGCAATGAGATGTGTTGCTATTTTCTGATCTCCTCCTAGTAGGTGAGGGTGATGATTCCCTTCCTCATGGATTCTGAAGTGCTGCTAATTGGAGCATAGTGCTGTATGCTTTCAATTCCATGGAGCCAGGTAGAATTCCTCTAGCAAGCTACCATTTTCAGTGTCTTGCATGCCTTGAAGGAATGCATTGACATTGTCTGTTTATCCAGGGTTAATGGTTTATCCAGACTCTCATGCTTGTTGTCATTCAAAACCTCCAGGATAGAAGAGGAGGTTATGAGATGTTGTGGTATCTGTGGCTTTTAGATTGTGTAGCTGACCATAAGGATATATAGATTCCTTATTTATCACACAGGGACATTTCTGACCTCCCCTTTTCCTGCAGGCTGATGATTACAGAACTCCCTCTGTGAACCATCACTGACAAATGACATGAAAGTTGTTGTCTTGCAGCAGCAGTAGAGTGCAAAGACATCAAAAATCTATAAATTACAAAAATAAATACATTTTTAGAAGAAAGCACGAGTATGTCTCATCTTACTCTACAGAGTGGGCTCTGGATCAGATGATTATCTTGGACAATTCAAAGGCAAGGAGTGAAACTTTGCTGGCTCTTTACTCTTGGAGCTCTTTGATATCCACCCCCATCAATTGCAGGAGTAGATTTTGCATTCTTTTATGGAGTTGGCCTGTTTCCCTATGACCCTTACTTTCTGAAAACCTTTTGAGGCTGAAGAAGCTCTTTATTTTGATTGGTGCAGAAGCAATCATATTTCTGCAACTTGCATAATCCCTCTTAATTTTCTGGGTTTTTTGGGGGGTGAACACTTTCACCTTCAGCTTCCATGTTCTAATGTCATCCTCTAGACTACATGTAGATGATAGCGAACAGGAAGCATGGTCAGAGAAGGGGACTGATGTGATTTTTTATTTTGGACACAAAAAATTTATTACAGACTGAACTGACCCACTTGGGTTAGGTTATGTTTTTTATAGTGGTGCTCCATCTGGAGACTGGCTGAAGACATTGCACAGCTTTGCATTGTTTACTACTTCACTGAGTAGTTTGAACATGACTTTGGGTTTGATGTCTCTGCAGTTGAAATCACTAGCTTGGTGTTGTCAGTACCAATGGGAAGTGCTGGAAAACGGAAATGAACATCGGGCTGTCTTCAGTGATGGAGAAAGTTACTTCCTCTCAGCAGAATACTCCGGAGTCAGAGCAACCTTTGTTGACCCCTGACCAGATTGATTGCCCATGGGGTCACCATTGTGACATCTGTCAATTGATGTTCAGGTGTGGTAAGCCACACCTGCAAAAAGAAGTCACACACAGTTCATCTTGGTGGAATTCCCTAAAGTCACAATACCATGCAGAATGCTTTTGAATATGCACGTACTAACAAGTGCGATCTTCAAAACCATTTTTAGTGATTAAAGTATGCAGTCTAAAATTGAATCAGTGTCTTTGTTTCAGCTTGCCCAAGGCATTCATGAGGTTGTACTTGCCCAGGGCTGGGATACAGGTTTTGATCTACTCCAGCTGCAGATTTCCACTCTGGATAAGTAGATGGTGTTGTTGGGGGGAGATCCATTTCATTCATGTATGAATTTCTTGTTCACCTTTGATTATAAGATTTCTATACCCAGATTCCTGGAACAGGTGTGCGGTGTTCTCTATGCTGCTCTTAGTTTCCCGGAGCTAAGACACGCATCAATCTTTGTGTTGCTGCTCCCAGGTTTGTAGAGGTGGGATACGTTGGTGCTGTCACTCCCAGCCCTATTCTATGGCTTTTTCTTTGTTAGAAGTGCATTGTTGGCATCACTGCCTTTTCCTCTTACCAGCTTCGTTGTGGCTCTTCAAAAATGTCACTGTAGTTTGGAGGGTACTTCAAACATCTCTGACAGCTCTGAACATTCATTGAGACTAGATTTGTCTTTTTTCCTCCCTTGAGGCACATTGGCGCTGCAAATAGTGCTGCTGTCACACAACTCTGGCAACCCTGATCCAATTCCGATGTCCACTGCTTTGTGTGAAGTTTGCTTTTCCATGCTTGTTAGGTTAAATGGCCACTGTAAATTACCCTTAATGTAATTTACTAGTGGGAGAATCGGGGGGTTTCAATGGCATGTGTGAGATAAAAGGCTACAGCGAAATAAGTGGGGAAATGAGATTAGGATTGCCCTGAGAGCTGCTGGCATAGATGCAAGGTGGTCTGCTGTGTCTGAAGAAAATAAAAGATAACATGATTGAGCAATCCCGCTCACCTCTGCCTTTGGTTTTCTATGGACCTTCTCTGCAGCTTCTGGTTTGGACTCGGTCGTTGTTGAAGGTTTGTACAACATCTCAAATGGGGTGACAGTGAATGTAGGATTTCTGTGATTTATATTATGATTTTCTACATAGCCTGCTATTATTTCCTTTTATGATGATTTCCAGCATTTTTTCAGTGACAAATATTAGACAACCTGGCCTATAGTTCTTGCTATATGAATCCCTTCATTCTTGCGGTTTCCCAATCCCCAGGACGTTTTCAGAATCTATGAAATTTTGGAAAATTTTAACCACGTTTCCCTAGTATATATTCTATTCATAATTCATGGTGATTGAGATGATATTCTTGGAACTAAAATCTCCTGGATGTACTGAATATATGGGACTTGTTTCCTTTCTTTTAGCTGAACACTAGATTCCTGTTTACTTTTATTGTATCATCAAACTAAATTTGATACTGGACAGTTGACCAGAAACTTGGTCAGAGAGGAAGATTTTACCATTCTAAAGCGGTAAGAGATGTACACTTGGGAGTAAATTCTAGAGTAGACACCGGGCAATTAGAAGGATGCTGTTCTATCAGCATTCCCATTAAATGGGTAGTAGGCTTGCAGTGCAACTCTTGGTTTGTAAAAACAAACTTGACTATCTTTTGATGATGCATAATGGTATGTGTAATACTTGAGTGAGGTGCGATGCAATAGAAAGGATTCTCTGTTCAAAATATCTCTCGTTACTTTTGTTTAGACATTGGGTAGATAAAAATACACTGGTTTATAGAACATTTGATATATGCTTGTGGGAGCAGTTATTTGTTCTAAAACCAAGTAGTATGTCAAATGTAAAAAACAAACTTATGCCTGACATTTCTGTAGGAAAATAACAAAATGATGCAATAGGGAATACAACCTAAAAGAAAAGCATACATGTAATTTTAAATTTGAATTCAAATATTTAAGCACATTCCACTGTAGAAAATGTTTTTTTTACTTCATTTCTTGCTTCCTTTTCACAATGGAAAATCAACATTGGACGTGGTTGTCTCTGGAAAGGCTGGCATTTATTCTTTATTCCTAATTGCCCCTAAACTGAGAATATAGATAAGAATCAATCACATTGGTGGGTCTGGTGCCATATACAGCAGACTAGGAAAGGATGGCAGATTTTGTTAATGGAAACAAAAACTGCTGGAAATGTGTAAGCAGGTTAGGAAGCCTATGTGGAGAGACAAACACAGTTAATGTTACAGTTGATGACCCTTCAGAACTGGTAAAGCTAGTTATCTTATAATATTTAAGTACTAAAGATATAATCTGCTTTGTCTGTACCTGAAATGCTGTTCTTTGAGACAGAGTTGAGCTTTGTTGATATAATGTAAAGGCAGTCAAAATAGGAATGGGATGAGAATTAAAATGGAAGCTCAGGGTCTCCTGTGTGGTCTGGAAGAGGTGATCTCCAAAGCGATCACCCAATCTGCATTTGATTTCTCCAATGTAGAGGAGACAAAATTGTAGGTACTTGAGGTAGCATATTAAGTCACAGTCTGTTTTGTGAGTCCATTGTTGGGCATGCAAAAGGTGTCTGCTCAATATCGCCAACTGAGTGTCCCAATACTGGGGATGTTGAATTACATTGATGTAGGTCAGCTTAAGGAATTTGGAGAACTTTTGCAGAGATGGCGTTGATGCAATTTTTCTATTGTCTTGTGATGCATGTTGTAGATAGCCCACTGTATTTCGAGTCCTTTCATGACGAGATTCTAGGCAGACAGAGGAAAAGATTCAAGGGTGTGCTCAAAGCCTGTTTGAAGTGCAACATCCCCACTGACTCCTGGGAATTTCTGGCCATGACTGCTCAAAGTGGAGAGGAAGCATTTGGAATGGTATTGAGAACCTTGAGGCCATGCATCAGTTGCCCAGAGGCCCTGTATAAAGGAGTGGGCCACCTCATAACTACTCAGGAAGTGTCTGCAGTTCCCACTCTGGCATCATTAGTCACCTAAAAACCCACAAACTGAAGGTGGAATTAATTCATCCTAGATCCCAAAGAACTGGTGAAGAGGAAGTAGAAGAAGAATAAAGCCACTAAATAGGAAGAAGTACAAATAGTTCACTATGTCTAAGAAGGAATGTATGAGCTTTGGATGGTGAGAAGGGACAAAGTAAAAAAAAAAATCAGTGCATCTTGTCTAGTTGTATGAAAATGTGCTGAGAGAAGGGAGTGGATGTTCATAGGGATAGAAGAGTGAACCAGGGAGTTGCAGAGAGAATGGTCTTGGAAATCTGAAACAAGAAGGGAAAATGTATCTCATGGTGGCATCATACTGAAGGTGAAAGAAATTATGGAGGATGATCTGTTGGAGGAGTGGAAGGTGAAGAGCAGAGTCCTGCACTGGGAGAGAAGAGAGTGGATGAGAGAGAAATCTGGCAATTGGACCAGGCATAGTTAAGATCTCAATCAACTATGGTGGAGAGAAACATGGTTGCAAGAAAAGATGGGTTTCTCAGAAACACTGGATGTTAGTCATCAGTATAGATATGACAGAGCCAGAGGAAATAGGAGAATGGAATAGAATCATTACAGGAAGAATGTGGGAATAAGTGTAGACAAGATAGCTGTGGGAGTCTGTGAGCTTGTAATGGATATTGGTTGTTAAACTATCCTCTGAGATGAAGGTAGAGAAGTCAAGAAAGCAAAGGGAGAGGAAAATTCAAAGACTTGTCCAAAAGTGAGACCAAGACGAAGATTGGCAGAATTAGTGGTTGAAGAAGGTACATTTCAGCACCCTTGTTCTCAATTTCCTTTCTTGAAGGAAGTTGATGAGCTGGATGGATTTTTAGTGACACTCCTGTGGTTTCATGGTCACCGGCATTGATACTAACTTTTAATTCCAGATCTATTTGTATTTCAACTTGTATCATGATTTGAACTTGTCTCTAGATGATTTATCCAGGCTTTTGGATATTAGTCCAATAATATAACTACCATATGACTGTATCCTGTGAAAATGGAAAAAATACAGTCACATCATGCTACAGTAGTTTTATGAAGTGACATTGATTTGTGTCTGCAATCTGAATTAAAGATGTTGGGGTAGGTGCTAAGTAGTAGACAGGACCTTCTATAATGTTAAAGAAATACCGCAACAGCTTTAACAGTGAGGTTTAATGCTTGTAAATCGTGTTGCAAATTCTCTTTTCTACTTCAGTACAGAGTACTTAAGAATTCAAATGTTCATCTTCATAGCAAATCATAGGCCTTGAATTGCAAATCCTTGTGGAAAAAGCAAAGTACATCTTTATTAATAAACTCTTCCAACTTTGTTTTGCAGTCAATAGTTCAAGGGGGAACTCCTTCACAGCCACTTCTGCAAGTTATTGTAAGTAACCTATTTCTTACTCAGTTAATGACGTATAATTAGGTCCTCTGATTAGCCGTCACACAGCGGAAATGTCTTAATTGTGTGCAACATGATATCCAGCCCAAGCAGTATATTTTTCGTAAAAATAAGTCCCGTAGCAATGAAAATAATGATTTGTGTTTGAACTATGATGTGCTACCTTTCGTAGCAAATCAATTGCCCAATCCTGCCTTTTGTTAACTTGATCCACTTTTGTTGCAAGGAACTTCTATTTATATACAAACATAATTTTTGACTAAAGTTCTCATTTTTTTTTAAATGTAGAAATGGGAGGAGACCATTTGGCTCCTTGGAACCTTTTGTGCCATCAAGTAAAACGATGGCTGATCTATGACCTCATCACCACTTCCCTGCACTGATTGCATATCCATTAATTCCTTAATGTCCAAAATCTATGGTGTCTACCATGAATATACTCAACAACTGATCCTCCACTGTTCTTGGCTAGAGAATGCCGAAGATTCACTATTATGTTGGTGATAATTTCTCCTTTCTCTTATGAATGGCCCATCTCTTACTTTGACCTCAACCAGGGCAAACATCATCCCTGCAACGAGTCTGCCAAGCATCATAAAAAATTTTGCATGTTCCAGTGAGATCACCTTCCCATTCTTCTATACCCAAGCAGATATAGGCCCAATCTGTTTAATCCCTCAAGGGATAAAGCTGAATTTCCAAGATTCAGTCATCTGAAAAACCTTAATAGCATTTTCCCTATTGCATAGGTAGGGAGACCAGAACACACTACCAGGTACAGCACTGTAAAATTTGAGTAAACTTCTTTAGCGGTGGGCTGTCCACATTGCCCAATCTACCCTAATGTCCACCATGCGTTAGCACTTGTGAAGAGACTCGGCTGCTTTACCAGAAAACACTAGGCCTTGTTGTGATGACTCTTTGACATTCTCGTCAAAGTGTTCTCCTCAATTGCTTCTTTCCAGTGACTGAACAGTCACTCCCTAAATCATTATGGATTCTGTCCATCTAGAGGCACAATGGACATGATTTTCTTCATGTAACAATTCCAGAAGAAATGCAGAGTGTGACATTAGCCACTATATGCGGCTGCTTTTGACCTCAAAAGCCTTTTATTCCTTTTGAATTTGCTGACCTCAGAAATTGGCCTCCATCCTACATCTGCCTAATGGGATGTAAATTGATTTTTACCCAAAGGGACCACAATAGGACCTAGCTTCATAGATTGGTGTCAAGTAAGGCTGCTTCATTGCCTCAATATTTTCTCAATCTTGCCACAACGTTGTACCTCACCCCCAACAAACTTGCCGCTACTGTGGCGCTAAGCTACGAGGTGATTGGGGAACCATTCAACCTGTTACTTCCAATGCAGAACCAAAGACCTCTTCAACCTCTAGCATCAAATTGCTGTACGCAGATGATACTTGTGCATACTGGTGCTCCGGTTTCCTCCCACGTCCAAAGACTTGCGGGTTAGGAAGTTAGGGGCATGCTATGTTGGCGCCGGAAGCGTGGTGACACTTGCGGGCTGCCCCCAGAATATTCTATGCAATAGATGCATTTCACTGTGTGTTTCGATATACATGTGACTAATAAAGGTCTTATCCTGTTCGGTCATTGACTTATTTAATGAAGCTTATTCAATAATGCCTTGTGGATGTTTATTGCAAGTCCCAAAGATTCTTTACTGGTCTTTTGCACTGCGCAGTACCTACCCCTAATGAGATCCTGAAAAATATGGACCACTTTTCATATCTTGGGAATCGCCTCTCAAAGAAGGGAAATATTAGAAAGTCAAGACATCAAATCCAGCACAAACCTTTTGGTCTATTAGCTAGCAGTGATCCCTGGCATTCTGTTTGCTTCTGAAGTAAGGAAAACTACCAGGCACTTCAAAAGCACTGGAGAGGTATCACCAACATTTTCTCTGCCGATCCAGTGTCAGGATATGAGAAGCAATGTTGACGATCTCTCCCTGGCTGATAACTCCAGCATTCAGGCTCAAATTGTATTCCGTCCACTCCAATGGGCAGAGCATATTTTGTGCATGCCAGACACCAGACTGCTGAAGCAGACACTCCGAGGTTTGTCGTGGCAAGGTATTACCAGGAGGATAAAGAAAATAAATCAGAGAAGTTCTGAAAGCCTTCTTGAGGAAGCACTAACATACCCACTGACTCGGGAATCCTTGCTTCATACTGCACAGAATGGAGAAGGAGCATTGGTGAAGGAACTGAGAACCATGAGTCCCTTCGCGAACCCAGCAGAAGTGCACTACCTTGCGTTCCTATCTATCCCAACAAGCACCATCTGCTCTACCTATTTCAGAGTCTGGAACTTCCACAGTAACTGCATCAGCAATGGATTGACTTTCTGATTGCTTGTTGTCACTGTATATTAGCTTTGAGTAAATCTTGGACAAAGAGACCCAGGTCCTTCTGAACCCTAACACTTTTCAATCTCTAACCATATATATAAAAAAAACTACTTTTTCTACCAAAAATGGATAACTTCACATTTTTCAGTATGTGCTTTTATTTTACCGTGACTTTACCCATGGCTTTGACCTGGCTTTGTCCCTTTGAAGCCTCCCTGAATTCTCTGAGAACCTGCTGAACTTCTGTGTAATCAGAACTTGGATATGTTACATATGGACCTACTCATCCAAACCATTGGGCTTTAGTACTGATCCCCACAGGACCCTACTAGTTAAAGCTACCTGACTTGAAAAGGACCTGTTTATTCGTACTCCATTTACTGTTTGTTACCTCCAATCTTATGTGCTCTAATTTCACCAATATCCTCTTGAATACCACCTATTCAAACAGTTTTTGGAATTCCAATACACCACATTCACTGCCTTGCCAAAAAAGAGAAGATTTGTCAAACTTCATTTCCCTTCGATAAATCCACATCACTCTGTTAGCACTTTCTTAACAATAGATTCTAGCACTTCTTTTAATAATGTCAGGATAACAGGATTATACTTCCCTTTTTTTTGTTCTTGCTTTTTGCAGTGGGCTTGTATTTGCCTTTTTACAATCTGTGGCAAACATTCTTAAAACCATGGAATTTTGGAGAATGATAACAAGTGTATCCTCCATTGAAATTAAGTGTTTTTTTTTGTATTAATAGGAGTAACATCCAGTAGCTTGGAAAATCTGCTGGTGCGGCACCACCAGACCCATGTGTGTTTGAATATCAGTTTTACTGTACTTGTCTTTTCTATATTATACTATTCTTGTTGGGAGGGATGTGTGTTGCTCTTGATACATTTACTTAGCATTTTGAAGAGCTTGGTATGCTTTTTCTCTCATCTTTTAAAAAATACTTTGATCTGCTTGAAATGTGCCATATTAATAATCATGTGCACTTCACTTGAAGGCAATATAAAATAGACACATGACAGATTTAATAACAAAGCATTTGATACTGTATATTTTAATAAAGCATGATACTCTCATTTTGATAATGATTGGGAAATGTTTCCATGTTTTGCAGTCATTGAAACAAGGAAAAATGAGCTTGGGTCATTTGGCTCTTCAAGCTTGTTCCACTATTTTGATTTGATCACAACTGATCCTCAATGTCATTATTCTTGCTCTCTGTTCATATCCCTTAGATGCCTTTTTGTTCTAGAAATTTGTTTACAACTTAAGTGTATTCAGTGATTCTGCCTCCAAAGCCTTCTGTGATAAAGAGAATTCCACGGTTTAACTATCCTTTGAGTGAAGATATTTCTCTTCATTTCAGCCTCAAATGTCTGTTCCTTTATCCTGAGACTGACCCTGAATCTAGAGCCTCGGCTCCTTATGAGGCTTCTGTACATTTCAAATGAGATTTTCCTCTCATTCTACAGTCCTGCCATCCCAGGAATCTGGTGAACCTTCACTGCAGTCTTTCGATACCAAATATGTCCTTGAGCAGGGAAAGCAAAACTGCACACAATTTCTCCATCTGTGGTCTCGCCAAGATCTTGTGTAATTTTAATAAGATATCATTTCTTCTGTATTTAAAATCTTTTGCAATGAAGATTAACATACCATTTGCCATCATAACTATTTACTGAATCTATGTTTACTTAGTGACTGATGCATGAGCATGTCTATATCCCTTTTGTACACCAACATTTCCCAATCTATCATTATTTAAATCTTTTTTTTGCTGGATGGGTAACTTCATATGTATCCATGTTATACCGCATCTGCCATGTATTTGTCCACTTGTGCCATTTATTTGCCTCAGTCTGTTTGCATCAATCCTACAACTTGATCCCACCTGGTTTTGTGTCATTGGCAAACTTGGAGAATGTCATGTTAATTTTCTGCACTAACGTCTAAAGTTCAACAAAGGCTTCTGAAGGTCCAAATATACCACATCCATTGGTTCATCCTTCAGGTTAAAGTAGCTGAAAGAATAATTTGTTTATTTCTAACAGTTGCACCATTCAAAATATGAAATTAAGTAAACTACTGAAATTTTTAAAATTCAATGACTTTTGAAAATTAAAACATTTTTAAAAGCTGGAATGAAATTAGTTTATTTAATTTTAAAAACAAAACTGCCTTAAACTTGTCTCTTTCCTTCACAACCATGGAAATGAGAGATGTTGTTGAACCTGTACCAAATCAAAATGAGACAGGCTCAGCCACCAGATTTTTCAGAATTGATCCAAAAAAAAGCATAGAACAGGCTCAATTAGCTGACTGGGATTTCCACATTCGTGCATTCTTGCACTTGCCTTGGCTTATTTTTTAAGTCATAGATATTTTGTACTATTACTGTCCAGGTACCATTGGTCACTTGACAATGCAGCCTGGTTTAGAACAGCTGGAAGGACACTAGAAGTGAATAGTTCTCAATCAGTGGAGTTTATTTTCACAATCAAGTTGCAAATTTCACTCTAATTCGCACTGGTTTTGAAGTAATTGTTCTCTCATTTCTGTTCAAACCTGCTTGGTACCTGCAAAATTTATGATGATCCAGGACAGTAAAATGTTTTTATTTTGTTGTAATTTAAAAAAAATCCTTGATATATTTTGTGGTTAACTGCACTTTGATTAATACAACTGAAGATAGATTGTGTGTAACCTAATTTCATATTACTGGAAATATTACTTTATAAAACAAAATATACAGAATCATTTGCTTGTTCAATAGGAGTGCATTTGTCAGTTCCTTTGTAAATTAAATTTGCATTTGAATGCTTTTAAAATGTATCTATAGGTGTCTGTGTCCAAAAGAGGCAGCTTAATTTTTAAAACCGCTTCAAAGGCCTGCAAACAAACAGCAAACACGATTAGCAAGAATTCGCTATGGTGATTAATTCCTCCTGAGAGGTTGCCAGATTTGTGGGTGGTGCTTTCTTCGAGCAAAACATTATAAACTAACATAGAAGAAATTCAATTTGCACTTAAAAATTTGCAGTCTCATTATGGTAAATCAGGGTGAATTGTGACACAAGTGATCAGTCCCATTATATTTCACCTAAACACAGTATTGAGGTGCAGTACACCTGTTGTGACTGCAGCAATGAATTGCTCAAATTTTAATGATCAGTCCATTTGGGTGACTGTATTGGAAAGGTTCCCTTTTGTCTGCTGATGCAGTTATTATATATAGTTATTAACGAACAATATTGCCTTTGCACTGTAAGCAATTCATCTTGTTTATAGAGTATTCGACGAATCACAAATGGGCCCCCAAGGTACCGCGTACTAATGAGTGACGGAATCCATACACTGTCATGTAAGTATTGAAGAAAGAATTTATTTGCATTAGCTAAATAAAAATGATTTAATTGTTCAACCAATTTATGGAATTTTATGCAAGGTATTAGCATACTAATTATGGATATATTCCAATTTTAAACTGGAACTACTACAACCACTTGTATGATGCTCTTAACGTAATGAGAAGTTATTTCACAAACGTGGAGCAGGGATTAAGATCCCAAAGATGTGGGTTTTGAGGAAGTGTTTAAATGGAATGGTATGGGGAATTTTTTTCCCCTTCTATAAAGCATGAGTGCAGAACAGTGATAGACAGCCTTGCAGTGGAAATGGGTAAGAGAAAAATGCATGCCTAAACCTAAAAGAGCAGAAGTTTTTGGGTGGGAAAGGTAGAATATAAAAGGATTTGTTAAACAAAAGCTTTGAAACTGTTGCATTGGTGTGGGTAATCTATCCTAGGGGTTGGTCTGATAGATAAGTCACTTTTTTGTGAAGATTAAATGTGTTTTGGGTCAAATAGAATTTTAGATACTTGCTATTGCTTAGGTGAGTTAATGTAATAAATGGAGGTACAGCAGTGTTTTTCAGACCCATTGAATACCAATTCATGGTGCAGAAGTGGCATCAGCTGGAGGAACTTGAGCTCTTGGTTCTGGAGATTGGGCAATAACTAACATTGCTGAGGTACCTTGGTGAAGTTGGTGTTTTGCAGATAGCACGTTTCAGGAGATGGTCACCCCACTGCCATAGGGTGCAGGTAAAGCAAGAATAAGTGATAGCCAGGGAGATAGAAAAGAGCAGGTAGGTAGCTCGGGCGACTGCTGAGGTTATGTTGTTCTCTCGCTAGTATTCATTTCTGACTACTGATAGTTGTTAGATTTGTAACGGGTAGTGTAACTGGAGCCAAGATCATAGTAACGTGACTGACTCAATTATACTGGGAGGGAGGAGAAGGTCAAGAGTGAGGTCTTTCTGTGATTGAAGAAGTGATTCTAGGATGGAATGCTGCATTCAAGGTGCCAATTAAGGATATCATTCTGGGTGGTAAGCTGGTGGTCCAAATGAGTCATGGAGTTCCACAGCACAGAAACTGGTCCTTTTGGCCAACCAACTCCCTGCTGACCTTTTTGCCCATCTACACGAAGACCATTTGCCCGCACTAGGTCTTTTACCTTCCATGTCTGGCCTTTTCAAGTGCTTGCCTAACTGTCTCTTAAATATAGTGATTGTATCTGATTCCGCCACCATCTCTGACAGTGAGTTCCAAATATCAACTATTCTGTGCAGGGGGAGGGGGGAGAAACTTTCCCTTTTTCTCAAATTCCCTTTAAAACTACTTCCTCTCACCTGAAACCTATGCCACATTCACGGTGTATATCCTATTCCTATTTGACTTTCCAAAATGCTTCAGCTCTCACTTGTCTGGATTAAATTCCACTTGTCCATGCCTCACTCAACTTTCCATCTGATCTATATCCTCCTGTTGCCTTGGACAACCTTCCTCACTATTTCAGTCTCATCTGCAAATTTACTAATCGTTCCTCCTACATTTGCATAGAAGTCGTTAATGTATTTCACAAACAGCAAGGATCCCAGCACCGATCACTGCAGTAGACCGTTGGTTACAGCCTTCCAATCAGAAAAGCATCCTTCCACCATCACCCTCCGCCTCCTCTATCACCAAGCCGGTTTTGGATCCCATGTGCTATATGGACCATATGGGATCTTATCAAGTGCCTTAAGCCTATGTAGACAATAAATCCTATCCCTCAGAATTTTCTCCAATAATTTCCCTACCACTAATGCAAGGCTCACTAGCCAATAGTTATCAAGCTTAACCCTGCAGCCCTTGAAGGAACAATGTTAGCTATTCTCCAGGCTTTTGATACCTCACATCTGGTTAACAAAGATGCAATAATCTCCTCGGCACCCCGGCTATCTCCTCCCTTTCTTCCCAGAGCATCCTGAGATGCATCTCATCTGGCCCTGGGGATTTATCAACCCTTATGCATTCCATGGCATTTAACAGCTTTCCCCTTGAATAAAGAATTACAAAAGACTATTGAGCAAGACCTCAAAGTAAAAAAACAAAAACTGCTGATGCTGGAAATCTAAAATTAAAAAATGTAGGAAAATTGCAAATCGGGCAGTATCTGTGGAGAGCAGAACAGAAATAATGTCTCGGGTCAGTAACCTCAAGGTTGCTAATCCCTGGGATACTCCCTGTGCCAGTGAGTATGGAAATGGGAGGGTAGCACAAGTAAATGCGTGGCTGGAGAGATGATGCAGGAGGGAGGGTTTTGTATTCCTCAGGTACTGAGATCAGATTTGGGGGAGGTAGTACCTACACAGGCCAGATGCATTGCATCTAAATAGAGCTGAGAACTGTACCATGGAAGGTTGTCGCATGCTGTTCTTAGAAAGTTTAAATTGGGAGGGCACAGGAAGGCATTATGACAAAGGTTAAAAAAGGAGCCAACATGATGAATGGGACCAGATCAAGAAATGTTTTTCAACAGTACAATACTAAGAAAGAGTACAAGGGTTTTAGGATAGGTTAAGCAGTAAATGTATGTAAACACAAGCATACATATTAAACAAGATTGGTGAGCTGCAGATCCAGTTGATATGGGATTACCATGTGACAATGGCACAGACCTGGTTAAGAATAGGGTAGGAAGGAGGTTCTGAACATTCCTAGATACACGGTGTTCTGGGAAAAGTGTATGGCAATATTGGTTTAAATGAATGTTGCAGTGCTCTGGAATGAACAAGGACAGAATCTTGCATGTTTAGAGTTGAGAAACAACAGAGGTGTTGATACACTTTTGAGAATGTTATAGATGCTAACAAGTAGTGGGAAGGATATTGAGGACAAATTTATGGGGAAACTGCAGAGATGCACAAAAGCAATAGAGTAGCAATAATGGGATTTCAACTATCTATAAACTGGAAAAGCAATAGCTTAAGGGGCAAAGTGGGGCAGGAGTTTCTGCAGTCTATTCAGGAGAACATGCTTTTGGCCCAACAGGGAAGATGTTGACTTTGGTAAATGAACTGGGCCAAGTGGAGCAAGTGTTAGTGGAGGAAATAGTGTTTATAAAGGGCAGATTCACTTACAGGATTTGAAAGGGAGCTGGGTAAATGACTGGAAGGAAAGAATTTGCAGGGCTTTGGGGAGAGCATGGGAGAATAGGGCTGGGTAGCTTGCTCTTGCATGGAATCCTTAAGTACTGTGAATTCATGTAGATGTGAAAAGGAACATGTTCACAGTAGTAATGAGAGCAACCTGCATCCCAGTTGTTGGTATGGTACATGATAGCCAGCAGTCATTGTCGTGCAATTTTGACAAGACTTTGGGAAGGCTAAACACATTTCATTTCCTCCTGTGCTCACAAGTGAAAGTATCCATTTCCTTGCTGTTCTAGGCTAAACAAGATAATTTGCAGTTTTGTTCTACTTGACTGAGAATTGAACTTCTGTCGCCGTCTTCTGTTGCAAAAACATTTGTTTGTATCTCTTTATCATTGGCCGTATTCCTGCACCGTCCTATTCACTATTGCTCTTGTTTTTTCCTGTTTATGTTTGGCCATTAGTTTTGCATGTATCTCAGATTTTAAAGTATCATCCTAGTGTTTAAAGCTCTTTTCCATTCTGCCCACTCTCACTAACGTGTGTGCTTCTATACCTAAGCTGCTGTTCCTATCCATATTCGTGGCATTAGTGATAATCTGTTATCTTCTGCCACAACCTTGTACTCTGGAATTACCTTTTATGTTCACTCTAAATCCTTGATGTGAAATCCAGGTTCTTTAATCAGGCTTTTGTTGACTTCATCTGATTGTAAAATGTTTGAGTAGTTGTATATTTTGAGTGTTTATAAATAAAAGTAAGATTTAGAGATCTGGTTCTTCATAAGATGCTAAAGAAAATCAGGTGATGTTTAAAATGTTTTGTTGGAAGTGCTGTAGACCTGTGTTTGCATTGCTAGAAAACTTAACTGCTAATTAACTGCATGCATATTTATCTGCCAATACACAAAATAGTTTTGAGAATAGTTAAAATCTATTGCCTAGTTTTGTAACTGTACCATAGGAAACACTTTTACTAATGTAGTCACTGAACAGTAGTTTTTGAAAAGTTAATCAGCATTAGATGAATCTTTGAGTTGTCTAAGATATCCTAGATAGTGAGGTGATAGCTTTTACAGCATAAGACCACATTAAATTTTTTAAATATTGATGTAAATTTAAAATTCTTCTTCTAGCTTTCCTCTTAGCAACTCAACTGAACTACATGGGAGATGATGGCCTTATTGCAGTAAACTGCATCTGTCAAATCAACCGGTTCATCTGTAATACAATGAAGGATGGAAGGTACAAAGCATAGATTGTCTAGTATTTGTAAGCTATGAAAAAATCATGAAATATGAAAATGATAGAGGCTTTTCCTTTAAAAAGGGCATTTCTCCAGCTAAATGAGGAGGTGGTAATTTGATGCTCGATGGTAATGTACTTCGCAATCCCTGATTTCAAATACTTCAAAGAAAATCTGGCATGGACAACTGGATCTAGTTGGAGCATAATTTAAAGAAATTACTTGAATTTATCTAGCCTTTTTCAAGTTCTCAATGTTTCAAAGCTTGATGGTAGCAGCTTTGCATCTTAATTGGGTGGTCTGGTTCTAAGTTCAACTGCAGAAACAATCTTTCCTCAATGTGGTACTAAGGTATTGGTTTATTATTGTCACTTGTACCGAGGTACAGTGGAAAAACTTGTCCTGCGTACCGATCATAGAGGTCAATTCATTACACAGTGCAGTTACATTGAGTTAGTACAAAGTGCATTGATGTAGTACAGGTAAAAACAATACCAGTACAGAGTAAAGTGTCACAGCTACAGAGAGAGTGCAGTGCAATAAGGTGCAAGGTCACAACAAGGTAGATCGTGAGGTCAGAGTCCATCTCATCGTATAAGGGAACCATTCAATAGTCTTATCACAATGGGGTAGAAGGGAGTGGTGTATTGAGGCAGTTCTGTAGATGAGGCAATAAGCAAAAGTCATGCCATGGCCTTGGGTGGATTTAAAAGATCCAATTAACACCTTTTAAAAGCAAAATAATTCTAGCTTCTGTCGTGGTAGGAAATTTGTCCTTAAACCCACTCACTAAAACAGTTCATCACATAATTATCTCATTTCTGGCTGAGAACCAGCTATGCCCAAAATGGCTGCATCATTTTCCCACGTCAAAACTACTTTAGGTACACTTTAACTACTTAATTATCTATAATATGATCTGGAAGGTCTTAAGATTGTGAAAGGCACTTGGTAAATTGGTTTATTATTTGTCACATGTACTGAGGTACAGTGAAAAACTGTTTTGCATGCCATCCATACAAATCATTTCATCACAAAAATGCACTGAGGTAATACAAGGGAAAACAATAACAGAATATCGAATATATAGTGCTACAGAGAAAGTGTAGTGTCCGTCTTGCAATATAAGGGGACTTTTCAATAGTCTTATAACAGCAGGATAGAAGCTGTCCTTGAGCCTGGTGCTACGTGCTTTCAGGCTTTTGTATCTTCTGCCCGATGGGAGGTGGGAGAAGAGAGAATGTATGGAGTTGATGGGGTCTTTGATTATATTGGCTGTTTTACTGAGGCAGGTTGCATAAATACAAAGCAAACAAGGAAGACAGGTGATTTGTACATAGTCAGATCCCACAAAGAAAAGGTCACTCTGGCATCATTGGCTAATTGATAAATAAGAAGCTATTTCCTTGTGTTTTTGTTGAAACAGCTGTGATTGTTATATATGTTATTGCACTGGCAACCAATTTGGTTTAATATCTTGTAGTTGGAACTTTGCAATGAAGTACTGGTCCTTCAATATTGTATTGAAACATCAGCCTGTATTATGTACAAAGTTCCAGAATCGTCATAGAGCATGGGGACAGCCCATTCGGCCCGGCACGTCTATGCCGACCAGTGGGTACCCATTCAAATTAATCCCAAAAGTCATTGAACCAATTCAGGTAGTCAGATTTAATTACTAGGGTCTTGACCTGACCTATGAAATAATACAATTGTGCAATTCCCGAGTCATTTAGATGCACTAATGTGACAAGCCACTGTTTATTTCCACGATTCAACTTTGGAAGAAATTCCCAAACGTAACTTTAAATGTTAGTTTCTTTGTCAAAACACTGCAAGAAGTGTAAGAATGTTTACAATGAGATTGAAGTGCTATTGAATGATGCCCTTGTATGTATGAACATAATTTGCCACTCAAGTCTATGTCAATGCTATCCAAGTCTTATTGTGATTTGGAAACATTGAGCAAAGAGCTAATGTGTGGTACAAAAGTTACTTGCTGCTTAAGTACCAGGGAATAGCTATCTGCATGGAGATAGTGTAATCACGTCCACTTCACATTCAACAACATTATCATCAATAAGTACCCCATCATTAACATCCCGGGTGATGGGAGTTGTTGTCAACCAGATAATTAACTGGATTAGCAATATATAAAAAAAAAATCTGGATTCGAGAGGCTGAGTATCCTCCAGTTTCAACAGTGTTTTCATCACGAGCTGTAGTGGTCAAAGAGTTTCGATCACCACCATTTTCTGAAGGATAATTAAAGATAGACAATGACACCATTTAAGACCAATTCGGCCTTGTCTGATGAATGAGAATTTGCCTTTGGAGCAAAAGTAGTTATCCAGGTCATTGAATAAACTGGATAAGACGTTTTAAATCTGAAATTAATATAGTGGTGTCCTCTATGGAAATTTTCATCAGTTTGGACCTATTAAGGAAATGTGTTTTCATTGCTAAATCTCTTGTGTTCTAATTGGCCTGGATTATGTGGTCTTGGCTTTTGTATTTAAATGTGTGGAGAAAATGGGGAACTACCTCCAATCATCAACTATTCATGTATATTGTAAATATATTTTGAGCCTAGCTATGTATTTAACAACCATAATGGTAGTAGAGCATGTTAGTTGTTATGTCAATGATGGGTAATCGTGAAATTCCCTGGAGTTGCTGGAATGGATTCTGGATTTAAGTCCCAACTAAATGAGAGGTGGGACATATTGCAGCAGGCCAACAACATTAGAGTTGTCGAGTACAAGTGAAAATGACTAACCACACCAGACTAGATTTTTTTTTGTTCTTAATTTACTATATTTTGCCTGATAACTTAGGAATCTTTATTTGGACTTGTTCTAAGACTTTGTAAAAAAGAATAACATGCCAAATGTTAATGCAAAGACTGCCCTACAACATGCCGTACTTGAGAATGTGAACTACATTGTTACTGTTTGACCCCTGTTCACGTGTTTACTCTCCACTGAAGAACTTGTGCTCTTTGTGCAGCATCGTGACTATCAAAATGAAAAGGAAAATAGAATAACTTGTGGTGCTGTAGAATCCTAGGATTCTACAGCACCACAGGAGGCCATTTGGTCCACTGAGGGGTTGGATGAGATGCATTCCCTTCAAGTAGCAGTTCAAGTAGATGAACATGATCACGTCCTGGCCAAGACTAGTATATAACAAATTAATTAAATGTTTATTTAATTGATGATCAATTTATGGGTCCCTGCTTTGTACTGATACCAAGAGAAGTTCTCGAACGTCATGGAAGACGTGATGTATTAATTTTCCCTTTTTTTTGTGCTCGGTCATTTTTCTCTCTCAATTTTCTTTCACGTTCTCCCTTTTCATTTGCTCTTGCCCTCCTTTGCACTCTATTAATAATTTTAAAATCGTGGATCTTTGCACTTGTAAACCTTGTCAAGTATAAACTCCTTTGTCTATATTTATAATAGAAAGTGCCATGTTGTAATTACACACTTGTATTCTCAAACTGGGGATTGGTTGAGAATTGGATCTTCACACTGGGAAGATAAACAAGCTAACAGTACACAGTTTGCAGTACTTGGATAATACTGTAATTCAGAAAGTGAAATTATGGGGTGGGGGGGAAGTGAAATGGCACAACAATGCAAAAATAGGAGGCACTTATCAAAGTGTGTTATTTTCTCTGGGCAGTACCACAGGAAATTTAACATGCACGTAATGTTGCTAATGGTATAGCACTCATTTGATTTTCTGAAATAGCCTCCCTCCAGTATGTTTGATTCTATTCCATTAGGTTGCTGACATAATTTTCTGTAGAACCATTGCATTTTAATGTCGTCTAATTTTTTAAAAATCATCTTCTGCTATAGTAGTTATAATTTGGAGAAGGCTCATCTCATCAAAGAATTTTTATCTTTTGCTGTTGATGAGACCCTGTGCTTGCTGGAATTTGGCAAAATGAGATCAAGTATGACTGTCCATATAATTAAAGTATTAGGAATGTAACAAGTTAACGAGGTTTTTAATGTGCTTGATATGTTTCCATTCTAGACGTGCGGTAGTGATTGTTGACTTGCAAGTCGTTAGATCAGCTGATCAGGTGAATGGAAAGATTGGTAATCCAGTGCCGATCAATGAAGGCAAGTGACATCTAATCAAATTTTCCCCTATAGTTAAGTTTGTATTTTGGTGCAAATGTTTGAAAACAAAAACTTTACTAGTTTTTCCTCTCCTTTCTGGCATGGTTCTTTTGAATGCATTCTGTTATTTAATACGTGCAGCTAGCCCAGATACTTGTACTAGAAGGTCATTTGTCAAATTAACTGAAATTCTTTTTTCTTCTTTGCCTGTAAATCCACGCCCATGTGGTTCATGCAGTACTTGCTGAATGGTGATCAGGAGAGGAGCTCTGCCCTTGATTCCTTTTCTACCCTAAGGATGTTAATCCAGTTGTAATATTCTGTTGTAATGTCAGTTTGACTCAGACTGGAGATTAAACCTGGAATTTGGAGTCTTTGGTTTGGCTATGCACTTAAAGCAGTTGACATTTAGAGCAAGATATCTGATCGCTGTCATGATAAGTTTTCTGCACATTCTATTTTTCTGTGCTAATTTCCAGATGTATCTATGATTTAACATGAACTAATTGGAATCTAAGCCTGTGAAAGTGTTCTATGCTTCTGGTTCCTAATTGATTTTGATCCAAAACATTCTTTGTTTGGTTTGCACAGGTCAGACACAGCAGTCAGCTGCTGTTGCCAACCCATCAACAATCAAACCGGTGCAAAATGACCCTGCATCTGGCACTGCTTCAGGTAAGAAGCTGCGGTGTCACGTTCTTTGCATATGGTTCCTGGGTGCAGTACAACGTTTTATTTAAATGTGCTCCCCTTTGATTTTAATTATACGAATGCTGGAGCTCCTTTTAACAACACATCAGTGAACATTTTGCAGCCCTACTCTAATGAATTACCTTATTTTTGCCAAAAAAAATCAGAAGATTAAGGAATAGGAGCAAGTGAGCAACTCTTGGAGAGAGTGCATGATTAGATGTATGGCTGCATCCTGCAGTGCAGTGGAATGGAATGGTTCTAATTAGTAATCAATCATGAAGCAGGAGTATCGGAAGGAAGGTTCTTTACTGTGTGGAATGTGTATTTGGAAAAAAGCAACCATTTCCACAGAATTGAATAACTATAATTTCTCTACTTTTGGTTCTAAGAAAAATTATGGTGTTAATACATGAAATATCATATTTGTAGTTCACAGTATCCCAGCAAAAATTGAGAACAAGCTGCCAAATAAATCTGGTGGCATGAGAGGACTACCAAGCAGCATTGGAGCATCACAGACAAAGGTGGTGCCCATCGCCTGTCTGAACCCCTACCAGTCTAAGTGAGTAAACTCAGCTTGTTCAAGTTGCTTCCTTAATTGAATGATTCCGGGGTTTATACCTCATTTCTACTTATAGGTATATTTGGTAAACTATTGGATTTGATGTTCGTTTGACTTTGTGCTTGATTGTTTAAGGGTATCTCTAAGGAATCATGATGATTGATGACTACCCTCTCTCAAATGCAAATAAGTTAATAGAGGTGCACAATTAAATCCACTTTTAGTACTTCCCTGCATTAAACTTCCAATCTGTTTATCATTCTTCACATTGTTCTACTTTGAAACATCCAAGGTTTTAATTAACATTTGTTGTGAATGATGTATTATCAAACATGTTGTAATAGTTGCAAAATCTATATCAAAAGTAAAAACCTAAGATGCAAAAAGGAGGCTGTTGGGCTTATCAAGCTTAATCTTTCACAGAACCAGATATAATTTGCTCTTTCATGGATTGTGTGAAGCTTATTCTCACAAGGGATGTGAAGAACAGGTTTTTTAAAAAAAAATTAGAAAAATCAATATGTCTTGCTAATCACTAACTCCCCAAGAGTATTCTTGCAGAATTGTTGGAAATAAATATGGCATTACATTATTCAAGTTGCATTTCACAGATGACATTTCCATGATTGCAGCAGTACAGGAATACATGGCATATTTGATCACCTTTGTCTGTACTTGACCCTGTCACCTCAACTGTCTTGAGCAAATATTTATCCATTTAATCAAATTTAGCATTTGGTTTTTGCTGGAGGCCGATTTTGTGTAACTTGTTATCTTCTAGTGCCCTCTAATTATGTTATCTCCATCTCTACATTTTATAGTATTGAAGTGTTGCTCTTGATATTTGGTCACACCTGAATTATGGAGACAGGTCATGCTGGTTTCTGCTGACCTGAGTAGGCAGACATCACCCCAAGGAGCAATGATGAGAATTTACAAGTAACCACAAATCTCTCATGTTAAAGAACTAATGAAAACAATCTTCTGTTCATTCTGGCAAGCTAGTTACTGCTACTGATCTCTTTTTAAATACAAGCACCTCTACAATTAGATTTGTACTTTATTTGAAGCATTATTATATGGAGTGTAATAGAACAGTTAGATCACTAGTCTGCTGTGCACCACCAATATTTTGTACCCTAAAGGGCTTGGATCAAGTCAAACATCTTGGCAGCAGACAGCTTTGCTCAAGACAGGCCTTTTTATGCTGTTGGGAAAAGGTGATCAAGACAAACATGTCTTTTGTTATATAATGTATTATGCGAAACATGACACAATGCAACTGTCATTTATAAAGTGGTGTAGACAGCACCAAGGGAAAACTGCTAATTTAAATTTAACATCCGTATCACCAGATAATGTAATTACAACTATATCATCTTTGCTGTCATTCTGAAGGTCTGCATCATACCTCCCCACCAACAATACTCAGCATTTCCCCAGTGATGATATGTATTTGTCATTCTGTTTCCTGATTCATAAATTCTTGTCACTTTCATGAGCTGCCTCTAGTACATTGGTGTAATTTTTGAAGAGAACGTGTCTTGCAATTGAGCTATTCATGTGGTGTCACTAATTATATCCTGATAGACTCCTGTCTTGAGCCTTGTATCCATGGCCCTTTTGGGATGAGAGTTCCTGGTTTCCACAGTGCTTTGTGTGCAAAGTACTTTCTGACTTTACTGCTAAATACCTGAGCTCTAACTTTGAGCTTGTGTTCCTTTAGAGCTACAGAGTTAAACAACACAGAAACGGATCCGTCAGCCGATCAATTTATGCCAACCTTTTTTTGCTATCTACACTAATCCCATTTGCCCACACTTCCTCTTTGTTCTAGATTCCTCAGTAGAGACAATAATCTCTCTGTATCTGCCTTTTATCATCATTTTTTTAAAGCCCTCAAGTAAATTGTTCCTTGAATACAAGGGCAAACAGACCAAATGGTTCCCCTAGTTTAATCTTTTAAACTCCAGTATTTTTCAGTTGAATGTGTACAACAACTGCTCAAAGGACAATACATCTTTTGAGGTTTAATGCTCAAAACTCTGAATGTTACTCTAGATCAGGCTTATCAAAGGCTATGTACAACTAAAGGACAATTATTTCTTCAATGATGTTTGATATTTTTCAAAAAACACAAATGAAGACTTGTTACCTTCTGAATTGTATAATTGCAAACTAGCAATTCATCTAGCTGATCTGCAGGTAACTCTAACTTGAATCTTGCTTCTAGAGATTATCCAATACCCTTTGCAAGTCTGTCTCCATGGTTATCTGTTGATTTGGTTGCCAGAAAAAGAATTTGAGGAATTTTGAGCCCTGAATTAATGATTTCTGAACCTAATCTTGATATTCCTGAGTAGGTAAATTACAGCAGCACTGCACTGAAAGGTTTTATTATTTTGTTGCCATAATTGTTTTAAGGTACTCAAATAGCTCTGGGAATGTATCCTTTAGAAAGATGCGTGGTCACCATTTTTTTATTAAAAGGTGACTACACCTGCATTTACACATTCTGTGGATGATTTTATTCTTTTATAGTCATGTTTGTGATTCAGTAATATCTCTGCCATTTTATGTAACAGTATTCTCTGGTGGTTTATTCATTGTTATTTAAATCTTCCCCGCCCCCACTTTACCACTATTTGAAACTTTTTTCCATTTGTATCTTTTTATAAAAAAATTTCTTGAAACTTCCCTCCTGCTGTATGGAACTTGCTTAAAAAAACAAGGAGATTGTGTTTCTATATCTTTCACAATCCAGGAATAGTTCAATGTTTAACACCTCTTTGTATACTTTATTACTTGGCCTGAATTTCAAAACTAATTGGGAAAATTAAGATCCAATTTGCACATAGAAACACTAATGAGATAATATGTTAGAGTTCTTTTAAGGGATAAATATTGGCCAGAGCACCAAGGAGAATCCATATAATGCTCAAAGCTGTATCTTGGGAATTAGTACATCTTTGTGAGTGGGTCATCCAGAAGACTCCCACCTCTAAGCATATTGGTACAATGCTGGTTGTTGTGCTTAAATTCTGCAGAGGGACTTGAACTCACAGCTTTCTGTCTCTGATGCAAAAGTGCTGCTACTGAGCCAAAAGGTTTCATCAAAGAATTACCTGCTTCATATCAAGGTCTCAATTTTAAATAGTGCTGAATCATGGTTTTGAGTTTTTCCTGTTGCTGAGCTCACCATATTAAATTCTCTTCTATCCAATTGTGGCATTAACTTCTGTTTATGTAGCTCCTAAGGAAAAGATAAACGTTTCACAAATGTGTAATCAGACAAAAAAGTGACAAAACCGTAGAAAGAGATATTAACACATGACTAAACAGTTGGTCAAGGAGGCAAGTTTTTAACTACCAGTTTGGGGGAGAGAGAAGGTAAAATACTGAGGGGAAAGCCAAAGTTTGGGGTCTAAACAGCTGAAGGGTGGACACCAATGGTGGAGCAAATAAAATAGGAGCCAGAGTTAGAGGAATGCAGAGAAGTTGGAGGAAATGCAGGATTGGAGAAGTGGGGGTCTTGCAGGTCACCTTATAGTTAAGGTATGTTGTAGTGACAAATTAAGAGTAATGTGCTAGAAACATTGGAGCAATATTAGTGAACATTGCCTAATGATTCTTTTGATATAAGATTACAAAGAAAGCTAGCAACGTTACACTCTGCCACATTAATGATATCACTTGTACAACACAGAATGGGCCTGTTGGTCCACCACATCCATGCAGACCCTGTGCCTATCTTTTCTAATCCAGTTTTCTTCCCACCCCCGCCCCCACCCCCAATTAAGTCTGTAGTCTTCTATACCTTGGCTATTCAAGTACCTGTCTAGATGCCTTTTAAAAATTAATTGTATCTGTCTCCACCACCTCTGGCATCATGTTCTACGTATCAGCTACTCCGTGGAAAATCTTTTCCCTCTAAGTCTTCCCTCTCTAACTTAAACCTATGCCCTCTTGTTTGAAACATCCCCCACACCTTTGCAATTCTAAAGATGACTTCTTCAAAGCAGCTGAAACTGTTGCATTGATCACCTTGCCATTCTTGTATTACCCTGCAGCCGTTTGTTTCTGGATTGGTGCATGATGGTCAAAAGAAATGTGAATCAAGAAAAGAAATATACAGGAAGAGATTTAAAAACCTGAATGAGTGAACCACATACCAAAGGGAAATAGTGGCAGTTTTTCTTTCAGCAATATATTGAAGGTTGTGCAGGACTTGAGACACTTAGAAAATCAAAGAGGAATCTTGCTTTTTCTTAACAAGAAGGTTATCTTCATATTCAAGATAAAAATAGCAATTTTTTCAGATAATGTGTCCTTCATTCATAATCAATTAAGTTAGAGACCTGTTCTTTGGGTAAAATCTTCACTTGTTGTTAGAAAGTATTGTCACAAAAAAAAACAAAACCATTTCCCTCAGGAAAACTGAGCCTCATCTGGTAAAGATGAGAGATAAAAGTGCACTGCAGGGAGTTAAGGATACCTCCCACCCGTCCATGAATTTGTGGAGGTTTTTGATATTTATTCCCTAATTGGCACTACATCGTGGGCCGAAGGGCTTGTTCCTGTGCTGTACTGTTCTATGTTCTATTTATTTTCAGGATGTGCCACGCTGGCAAAGCTAGTTCATTAAAATTTTTTGATATGTATTATACAGAATATTGAATTCAACACTCTTTTATCACAAATCGTATTCTAATTACTTAACACTAGCATAACTTGTTATGATTTATGTACAACCCTTGAGTAAACAGGTCAGGGGATTTTAATGCAGATTCCAGCCCTGGGTATGCAATGGCAGAAGGACCTTAAACTTTGCTTTTCCCCTATAGAGCTTTGCAATGGCAGCACTCTGCTTCAGAGCATCCTTCAGTATATTGTTGTAGACTTTAGAGCATGCCAATTTGCAGCACTCAGTTGTGGGCAATACCAAAGTCGGTTCTTTCCAAAAAAAAATATACTTAAACGAATGGGACAAGGTGTGATTTTTTTGTTTTGTTTTGTTTTTATTCACCATACCGTGCATATCATTATATTTGACAATACTTGCATTACTGAATGTTGAAATGTTGTATCATTCCCAAGTTTCTCATCGGCAAACATTTGGAAGTTTATACACGGCCCAACCCTTGAGTACAGCACTCAGTTGCAGAATTTTGGGTATTTGGGCACACAAGATTGTTTGGGCAGCACAGGTACAGCTGGTAGAGATGCTGCCTTGTAGCTCCAGCGACCTGGCTTCAATCCTGACCTCTGCTGCCTAAATGGAGTTCGTCCATTCTCCCTGTGGTCATGTAGTTTTCCTCTGAGTGCTCCAGTTTCTTCCCCCACATCTCAATGATGTGTGGGTTAGTAGGTTAACTTGCCCCTGTAAATTATCCCTGGTGTTTAGGTGAATGGTAGAATTGGGAAGGGGGAAAATATAGTGAGAGTTGATGGAAATATGGGATTAGTGTAGGATTAATATAAATGGGTGCAGTGGTCTGAAAGATCTGTTTCTGTGCTCTGTAGCAACCACTTGCACTGAAAGACCTACAACTTTTGAGTAGCAGCAGTCAGTGTTGTCTCTATGCATCCCTGGGAACAGCCTGTAGAGCGCACAATCCTGTGTTATGCAGCTGATCAGGCTGAATCTCTTTGCAGACCTTGGTGAACGCACTGTCCAACAGAAGGTGGATGATGGTCTCATCCCTACTGCAGCCATCTCAAGGGCAGCATGTGCTGGGATTGAGACTTTGGCTTTGCATCCGTTTATCAGGGAGGACACTCCTCGCCACCAGCTTGTTTGAGAAGTCTGGCGATAAGGCATGCATTGCTGCCTCCTACAAAGTCTCAAGGGCATTCTGTGCAGAGCACTCCCTAATTTGCCCATAGCTAATTGCCTTGCTCGGCTATTTCAGAGGTCACTTGAGATTTGGCCACCATGCTATGGGTCTGGAGGCAAGTAAAGGCCAGACTGGGTAAAATAATTTCCTTCCCTAAAGGAGGTCCTGAAGGTGGGTATTTGGTCATTGCCACTGATGACTTGTTTAATTTTAAAGTTCCTACTGCATAGATTTGAGCTCCAATCTTGGCCTCTGGATTTCTAATCTCATTATTTAACTGCTGCACCGCAAGTACTTGAGAGCAACTACTTGCTTTGTCCCCAAATTGAGCAATTTGGGTAGTATTTGGTGTGATGAAAGGAGAGCGAATGAAACTATTTTATCATTGGTTACCATTGTGTACAGAGATGCAATGTCATTGACAGTAGTCAATCACTGAAGAATTTTTCACATTTCAGTGCAGTTTTGCTGAGTGCCATTATTGGATTTGACCTGGCCATGGTAACATTCAGATGAGCAAATGATTTCTCTTAAATGTGTTGCATACTTGAGCATGTGTGTCTATTGAAATTCTTCCTGAAGTAGGAAAAAATAGTGGAAGCGAAAGCATTGGCTAACCATACACTGGTTGTAATTGTAATACAACCAGCTCAGACAGTTTAAAATACAATTAGATTTGAGTCTTTGTTATTGAAACTTTGAAGAATATTTTCAGTGTGCAATGCACAAAAGGAAGAATATCTGTTTGGTTTTATTGGGGGAAAAGTCATGCTACTCTTTGTTGCATCAATTCCTTCCAGTGTTTCACAAGTAGCTAAACAGTTTAGAATGTTTCACAAATTGATTTTTGTTTGTCGTGCCAAAGTATTAACAAGATTGTTAGGTATAATCTCTACAGAGTCTATTCTGTTGAATTGGCTTAAGTTGCAAAATAACAAGGCTCTATTAAATCTTGCTTTTTTCCCCAGATGGACAATCCGAGCTCGTGTTACCAATAAAAGTCAGATTAGAACGTGGAGCAACTCTCGTGGAGAAGGGAAGCTATTTTCTATTGAGCTGCTGGATGAGAGTGTAAGAATCCTTCCCAGCATGAATGTTTCTGTTCAATCAGTTTTCTGCTTTGTTCGCTCACCAATAGGGGGTGTTTGTGCCAAACAGCTTCATCTTCAGCAGCCAACCTTGCAGTGGTCAGCAGGGGGCAATCTTCAGTTGCTGCTTGATTGGCCCTTAAGGGAGGACTTTCACAAATGGTAACCAAACTAATCCATCTTTGTTTGGTCTGTTTATACTTAGCATTCTTAGTCAACTTATTGATTGAGTTGATGGACTTGTTTTATTAAACTTTTAAAATTGTGTATTGATTTGTTTTAATTTTTTTATTAGCTATGTTAGGTTTATCATTAAAGCTTTTTGGAAGGGGTGGAATTAAATTCTATTTAAAATTACTGTTTATAATAGATTTTCAAATATTTGTACATTCAGGGACTATACAGGCCAAAAATTTCACAGCCTGGCACCAGACTGTCCAAATCTTTTTGAAGACCTGCCATGATCTGATTTTTTTTTGTGTGTGGTTGGCACAGCCTGCACTGATCCAACATTAGGTTTCAGGCCATCTTGGTTATAGCACTTAACGGAGGGGTTTAGAGCTACTCTCTAATTGATTTGACAAACCGCCTTTCAAATATCATTTTCATACTGCCATGCTAAAAATAACAGCAAAAAAAATCGAATTCTTGTTAGCTGATCCAGTGCTGTTGCCTGCCTGTTCAGTTTCTGAAGGCTGGTGCACATGCTGTATTAATGTATCCCTGCTGATTTAGAATAAAATTTTAACAGCTACAAAAGTTATCACTCGTTAGCTGCAACCATTTCATTCAAAGAGGCTTTTAACCCTTTTTGCTAATACCAGAATGGTTTTGAATAATGGCCTGTTACATCATTTTTTTAGGGAAGATATTTGTGGATTGGTTTCAGCTACTGGCAGCTTGTGGATTGAGTGAAAATGTTTTAACTGACAAGTGGCATCTGTTCAGAACGCATGGGAGAGCAGTAATGTAAATCTTTGTAAACTCTGCTTATCTCACCTGAAATCATAATGTGGAAGTAACTCGTGATATCCATTTATTATTTATCCTGATTGAATTCTTTTTAAAAAGAAGTTTTTCCTGCATGTAAAAGATTAAAACATAAATTACTTAATTAAAATATGCAGCCTATGAGGCTGGTGATGAGATTGCACAGTTGTACTCATTGCCATGGTAATGGGCTGGCACGGCTAGATATGTAGCTGTGCCTCGCTCTTCTTGAAGATCAGCAAGTGCTGCTGTTGTTGTTGCAGTCCTGGATTGGAACTTTTGGCTGGAGAAACCACAATTCAAACAACACAGCAGTCTACCTTTACATTACTTCCTTGGCAGGAGGCACTACTCAAGCTGTTGCCTGAGCACAACTTGTGTTTGATTTTCCTCCTTGCCTTCCAACTCTTTTTCACCATCCAGAGTAGTTGGAGCCCATTTGTGGCTTAGGGTACAAAATGATTGGGCTAGAATCACACCCCTATCCTGTCCACTCTGAGTGCTCTGATTCCTAATTGTTGCAGAGGAATGTTGATAGGATGCAGAGCTGGGCTGACAAGTGGCAGATGGAGTTCAATCCAGAGAAGTGTGAGGTGGTACATTTTGGAAGGACAAACTCCAAGGCGGAGTACAAGGTAAATGGCAGGATTCTGGACAGTGTAGAGGAGCAGAGGAATCTGGGGGTTCATATCCACAGATCAGTGAAAGTTGCCTCGCAGGTGGATAGGGTAGTTAAGAAAGCTTATGGGATGTTAGTTTTCATAAGTCGGGGGATCGAGTTTAAGAGCTACGAAGTGATGATGCAGCTTTACAAAACTCTGGTTAGGCCACACTTAGAGTACTGTGTCCAGTTCTGGTCACCTCATTATAGGAAGGATGTGGAGGCATTGGAAAGGGTGCAGAGGAGATTTACCAGGATGCTGCCTGGATTGGAGAGTATGGATTATGGGGAGAGATTAAAGGAGCTAGGGCTGTTCTCATTGGAGAGAAGGAGGATGAGGTGAGACGTGATAGAGGTATACAAGATATTGAGAGGAATAGATAGAGTGGACAGCCAGCACCTCTTTCCCAGGACGCCAGTGCTCAAAACAAGAGGTCATGGCTTTAAGGTATTGGGTGGGAAGTTCAAGGGTGATGTCAGAGGGAGGTTTTTCACCCAGAGAGAGGTTGGTGCGTGGAATGTGCTGCCTGGGGTGGTGGTGGAGGCTGATACATTGGACAGGTTCAAGAGATTGTTAGATAAGCATATGGAGGAATTTAAGTTAGAGGGATATGTGGGAGGAAGCGGTTAGATAGTCATAGGTGTGGGAGGAAGGGCGTCACAACATGGTGGGCCGAAGGGCCTGTATTGTGCCGTATTGTTCTATGGTTCTACGGTTTTCTGCCCTCAATCCATGCTTTCCTCAATAGCCCCTGTTCCTCTGTACGCCAAGAGGTTATAACCCCCATTAAGGGGCTGGGGTTCTTTTTATCTGGAAGTGAGAAGGCTAAAGGTATGATCTAATTCGGGAGCTTACAAGACCATAAAACATTGATAGGATAAACCTAAAGAAGATGCATTTGTTGGAGAATCTGCAGCAAGGCAAAGCTAGTGGAGCATTCTATGGAAATCCCTTTGCTCAACAGGTGGTGAGAACATGGCACTCACTAACACAGGGAGTGACTGAGGCAAACAGCACAGGCACACTTAAAGGGAAGTTGAATATACACAAGGGAGAAAAGAATAGAGGGCAGGCTTTTGGTGCTAATTAGAAAGATGGGAAAAAGCTCATGTGGAACAAAGGTACTTAGAATGAATGGCCTGTTCGTCTACAGTTTAGATGAGATGCTTCTAAGGATTTATTCATCCAGTCTTCTAATTTATTCCAAATTCTCACCTAGTTATCAGTTCACCTTTGCATCCAGAAACAACAAGTGTTAAAGGCTGAGCAAGAATGTTGCCAGACAGGAGGTTTCTTTGTTCCTTTTGTGTGTTGAGTCCTGGTGTGATATCATTAAAGCTCTGTCTGCCATAATTTGCAACTTTTTTTAATGACTTTTAAAGAGCAATGTGCACAGCAGATAGATGCTTAGTTAAGAGTGCAGATTGTAGTCTCCATTAAACAGTTGACCTTAGACCCTGAAGGAACTCGTAAGATAAATTTTATTCCCAACTCTTCCAGTAATTTTCATTAATTATTCAGTTTGTGGTCATCAGCGAGGCCAGCATTTATTGCCCATTCCTGATTGCTCTGCTCTGTGGCAAGCTGTCTTAAATTGATGCTGTCTGTGTTGGGTAGGCACCACCAGCATTTTGACCCAGTGACCATGAAGGAAGAGCAAAAGGGTAATGTGGCAGCAGCACATGGCAATGTGTGATTTGGAGGGGAATGTGGAAGCAACTGTTTCATGTGCCTGCTGGCCTAGTCTTCTGGAGGTGGTGCAGTTCAGTCAGGAAGATGTTGTTAATGGAGTCTCAGCAAGTTTTTGGAGTCCACTGCTGGTTAAAGGAGTAAATGTTTAGGGTGGAGAATGGTGTGCCAATCAAATAAATGGTTTTTCTTCTGGGTGATGTCAAGCTAGCTGAATGCTGATGGGACTGTACACATCCGGGCAAGTGGAAAACATTCCATTCTTCTCCTGGTATGCCTCGGAAAGGCTGTGGAGAGTCAGAAGGCAAGATGTTCTCTGTGGATATGCAGCCTGGCTGGATCATTTAAATTTCTAGTCAGTGGTGAGGTCCCCAGCATGTGGGATTCGGGTAAAACAAAACCATTGAATATCAAGGGAATGTTAGAACTTCTGGATTGGAATGGTCATAAGTGTGACGCAAGTGCCCAGTACAGTCAACTGCTCTATAATTTTGTCCCCATCCTGCTGCATGTGGAGGTGGCTTACTTCATTGTCTCATGAGTTGCAGTTTTAAGAGAATACTATTCATCAATGAACATTTTCACATTTAACCTTGTGATGTCCTATTGATGGGACACTATCCTGAATAACTCCTGCAACAATGTCCTGCGTTGGAGGTTAATCATCTCAAACATCACCGCCATCGTCCTCTGTGCTGGATTTGATTACCAATAGTCTAAGGTTCGTCCCATCCCCATTCCCATTGACTGCAATTTTATAGGGGTTTCTTGATGTTACTTCTGGTCAAATAGTAACTTAAAAGTCTAATTTGAATGGTTAGGTGAGAATCCTGTTATCTATTTTTGTTATTATAAGAGGTCCAAATAATTTGTGCATAATTTTGGGTCTTCCAATTGCATATTTAACAATCTGTAATAAATTATAGATGAGGCTTAGTACTTCCTGGAGCAATTTGAATGTTAATACAATCAAGGTAGAGGATTGAGAATGTAGTTATATTAGGAAAGCACCTGAGTCTTATCCTTACCACAGTACAAGATTCTGAAATGTATCAGCAGGGTTTTGATTAATGCAACAAGGTAAGAGGTTGGGAGTGAGGTTGTATACATGGAATTTGCATTCCAGAACTGGTCTGCAGGTGTTTATCCTCAACAGCAAACTCCACTTACTGTAATTACCAATTCTGGCTGCACTAGTCTCCATCTATTCTTTCTTGTGTATAAGTCAAGCCACCCCTCAGATCTCAAATGTATGTTTCACCCACTCCACACAGCAACCAGTAAAGACCAGTTGACCAGTGGGTGCTGATTGTATGACTCTGATTTTGTGTAAGGTAGGGTATATGTTCTACACACAGACCTACGTGATTGGTGTGAGTTGGATTGTGCACAGGCTGAGGGTGACTTTTTTGGTGTGGATACCTGCTCTGACTAGGTATCAGTACAAGTCATCCCTGGGTTCTGAACACCTGACTTGTGGACACTGCTACATAAGAATGAGCTCCAATAATATTAAATTAAAAGTTTGGTGCATGTACGTGTGTTTGTTTGTTCCTGCAAACGACAGAACTAGTTTCCTCCATCCCTCCACTTTTAGTAATTTTTTAAAAATTATTTAAATTTTATTCACAGTGTGGTAACAGGCCCTTCCGGCCCAACGAGTCAGTACTACCCATTTTAAACCCAAATTAACCTTACCCGTACGTCTTTGGAATGTGGGAGGAAACCCACGCAGACATGGGAGAACGTACAAACTCCTTACAGACAACGACAGGAATCGAACCCCGATCGCTGGCGCTGTAATAGCGTCGCGCTAACCGCTACGCTACCGTGTTCTTTCTTATCAGTCTTGTGTGCTTTTGATGCCATTCATTACAATACTGTACGGTCACCATGTCAATCAGTTTTGTGTATTTTCTGACTTGTGGACGAAATTGGCTCATGGACGTCTATAAAATAAAACCCGTTCATTGCCTAGGAACAGCCTGTATTTGGGGCAATATACTGCTAATAATTTGGGTATTGAAAAATTATGTGGATGGTTGAGATGGTTGGTTTTAATTGTTTTTCATATATCTAGTAGTATGTTCTAAATTCTCATCATTGTTGATGAGTTCCTCCTAAATACTTTAATTTGATCTGTAAGTGGCTAATTTGTATTTGTGCCTCCTCATCTGGCAGTCACCAGCTTTTCTAAGCCTCAGATGTGCAGATTTTTCTTTTGCTTTATCCAGGACAGCTGATGTAATGCAAGTTGCAAGTCAATACAGAAAATAAATCTAGTACATTTACAGTGCACTCTTCCCAAATCTAAGTAGGCCTGAAGCATTCTTAACATTAATGTGCTAAATGTGTTCACAGTCAATTTAACACCTCTCCCGTGACAAACCTTGATGTATTGCATCTTATTCTTACTGTTCTGAGTTCAGCATTTAAGCATTTTGATATGGTTATCAAATGGATTATAATTTTGAAGAGTAGATTGTATGCTCTTCATAGAACCCCCCCCCCCCCCCCCCCCTATTTTCAGAAGGTTTATCAGCCTGAAACGTTAGTTCTATTTCTCTGCACAGATGCTGCCGACTTGCTGAATGTTTCTGGCATTCTGTTTTTACTTTTTTTTAAGAATTTGCTTTAAACTGATCTTTTTTTCACTCATTGCTTTTTTTGTAATATGTTGCTTTAACTGCTGCTCTAACTTTATATCCATATAGCTTCATATCCATATGATAGAACCTACAGATTGCAGCATTAGCAATGTTAAAATGTTTGTTTTTTTTGTATAACTTAATATTCTTGCCTTCTGCTGATGCAGCTTTTAACTTGTGTAAATCACTTTGGCACTGCTGTGTGAGGGGGAGAAAAGATTAGTTTTAGATCGAATAATCCAGAGAAATCTCATTTACTGCTTTGAACATGCTCCATCCTAATTAGAAGCTACCAACAGGAAGCTTTACAGAGATCAGGTCTGGATATTGTCCTTTTTTGTACTAGAGATGGCAAGTATTGGTACTTAAATAACTATCACAGTTTCTGACAGCTGAAATTATGCTGCATTAAACTGTTTCTTTTTGTTCTCAATTTCTTCCATCATTTGCAAGAGAAATGTGTTATCCATTAAGTAGTGAACTTTGAGGAGGAAAAAAGCTTCCACTTATTTTGAATGTTTTAAGCAATGAATACAATGCTATTAAAAGGAATAGAGTAAAACTCTGATAATCTGCCACCCTTTGGGACTGTGCCAGACTAGCAAATTTTCAGGACCTTTTTGAATGACCGTCATTAATACCCAAGCTCACTTTTATTTCACTTTTTTTTTAAACATGTTACACAATTTCAAAATTTTCCAATGAACTTGGTGAGCTTAAAGGTAGCAGGAGAAGCACAAGCACTCCGGACCACAGCTCTAGCCACAAACCTACCCCCGTTCCAGGCCCCAGGTGTTTCAAGCTCAGACCCTGGCTCTGGGCCCACACCCAGCCCACGGTCCAGAACCCCAGCGCCAGCCACATTCTGAACCCATGGCTCTGACTGCACACCCTGCATGTACTCGATCCCCAGTTCACATTTGGGAAATGAATAAGCCAGATGTCAGACGGGGGTTTCAAACAATCGGATGTCACACTATTGGAGTTTTACTATGCTTTGGTAATGTTGATTTTGTTTTCTATGAACAGCACTAACTTAGCAGTTAGCAGAACGCTTTACAGCGCCAGCGACCCGGGTTCAATTCCGGCCACTGTCTGTAAGGAGTTTGTACGTTCTCCCCGTGTCTGCGTAGGTTTCCTCCGGGTGCTCCGGTTTCTTCCCACATTCCACAGACATACGGGTTAGGAAGTTGTGGGCATGCTATGTTGGCACCAGAACCGTGGCGACACTTGCGGGCTGCCCCCAGAACACTCTACGCAATAGATGCATTTCACTGTGTGTTTTGATGTACATGTGACTAATAACGATATCTTATCAAAAGTTATACTTCAACATTATTACACAAATGGAATGTGATTTCTCACCAGCACAGTGATTTCTTATTCTTAGCTAAGACTCTCTGAGATAATTCCTCCATCAGGAACTGTTTTATACACAGTTGGAGGACTGTGGTGAGGAGTGAGATGAAGTGCCTTTGAGCGTGCTGGTGGTTATTAATGGCTACAATGAAAGTTAATTAATTTTGCTTTTAATTTAAACCAGAAATTTTCCTTAAGTGGATGCAGAGTTCCTATTGATTTCAATTGCTTTGTTTTACAGGGTGAAATTAGAGCCACTGTTTTCACTGAGCAAGTGGATAAGTTTTTCCCACTCATTGAAGTAAATAAGGTAAAGAGACTTGTACTTCAGAAAAAATTATAACCCATCACTGCTGAATATATGAAAATTATACAGGCATTGTTTTGTATGTTTAACATTTCTCCAGTCCCAGCCGAAAGATAGGGAGGATTTGTTTCCAAAGTGACAGTGACCTTGAGAAGGAGGTAAAGAAAGGGATTGTCACATTGGAAGCAGTACAAAGGACATTCACCAGGCTAATTCCCAGGAAGAGAGGGTTGTCCTGCTAAGAGAGACTAAATAGTTTGGGCTTGTATTCCTTTGACTTTAGAGGAATGAGTGGTGACCTTGTACATAAAAAGGTCTTAACAGGGCTTGACAAGGTGGATGTTGGAATGTTTTCACTAGTGGGAGAGTCTTGAACAAGGAGGCGTAGCTTTAAGATTAGGGGTTGCTCATTTAAAACTGAGGTACATAGGAATTTCCTTTTGCAGAAGGAGGTGACTCTTGAATTCTCTGTCCTGGCGGATGGAGGAAGCTGGATCATTGAAGAATTTAAAGTGGAGGTGGATAAATATTTGATAGGTTGAGACAATATATAATGAGGCAAATGCTACTTGTGGCTGGAAGGTTATCAGCTCTTTGGTCTCCCTACAACCTGCCTGTTTTCTGTGGCGAGGAGCTGTTGATGATCAAATGTTGCAGACTGGCATTTTCCAAAATAGAGGACGATGAGCTGAGGGATGCACTGAACTTGTAGCCACTGCAAAGGTCCTAAGGGGAAATGTCGCAGCTTAAGCCTTTCTGTTGTGTACATGGAGGGAATGGAATCTGATTTGGGGAGGGTGGACAGTTTGGTCATGAAATATATGTAAAAGGAAAAATAAGTGATGCAATGTAAATCTTGTGACAAAATGAAATGTCTGGTACTGTGAACAGCAATATATTTGCAAATTTTATGAATAACGTTGGGGGGTGGGAATCGATGGAAAGTCAACTTCCCGTATCCAACATTACATTTATGTTGGTGGACTTCCTTGGAGAGTTAGGCGTACACAACTTGTTTTTGTCTTGTCCTCACAGTGCCTCAACATCAAAACAAATGGCGGTGGTCAGGGAGGGTTACTGATTGTTTCAACAGCAAAATTGAAGCTGAAATTGAGATTTGAATTCTGAAGCCTTGCTCCAGTTGACTGCATTGTAGCTGCTATTCAGATCAGAATATAAATCAATGTGTTGAAGGGTTTTTCATTTAGTTATGCTTCCCTGTTAACTTTACCTATAGGCATAGACAGAGTTTATAATGGAAGTTTAAATAATAAGGGTACAATGTGACCTCAATGCTAAATGAATCACACCAGCACACCTTAGTTATCCTCCACTCTTAGCTCATCCAACCAGAAGTTGAGTTGTGATTCTTGTCTTGTGCATTTAATAGGAAAATGATTCTCTTTGGGTATTTAACTCCCAGAATAATGGGCTATAATTGTGAAAAAAAGACTTGGGATAGTGAGGTATTTTTCACAGTAGAGTAAAACTAAAGGAGATCTAAGATTTTCAGAATTGTGGAAGGTTTGAAGAGGACAAAATAGTGATCGATTGGATCTGCCAGTTGGTGAATTGTAACAGGACATGGACTAAATGGCTGTTATCACTAGAATCACTAAAGCAGCAGTTGCTATTTGGGCACAGACTATATAAGCATCACTTTAAAGGAATTTCATCAAATATGTGAAAAGGAAAAATAAAAGGCTGGAAGGATAGATGTTTCTGGTCAAAACCATGGTGTGACAGTGAGCGGAATGGACCAAATGTCTACTTAACTTTAATGATTTGTCGTCATTAATTTTTAATTTGTCTTTCCTATTGTAAATCTTAAGGCAAAGATGAAAGTTTTCCATTTGAATAAAAATTTACTCTATTAAACCAGAATTTTTTTTAAGATCTTTGACCAGTCAAATACAAAACGAGTTTTGGCAAAAGAGCTTATTTAACTATTTCCCAAAATAATCAGATTTCTTGTAGACAGCTGTGTTTATTTTTTAAAATGTTTTCATCCAAAGACAAAATTACCAAGAAAATGCTTCCACTATGAAATAATTATCCAGTGTTCACTGTTTTCTCCTTGCATGAACTGATGGAGAAATCTTAATAAAGCAACAATGAGGATGTTACCATGTTGTGGACTTGCTGCTTGATCACTTTTCTTTTCCACCGGTTGCTCCCATTTTAGAATAAAAACGTGCAAGAATTAAGATGTGAGCAATTATGCTCAACCTGCATGAGTGTAAATCTTCACCTTGTGCCACCTAGCTACTTTATTTATAACCAGTGTGCAGGTTTTCTTTTGTTTCCAAATATGAGAATTGGAGGTGTAAGATCAAACTTTATTAGCTATAGAAAGCAGCTGAGTGTAAATGTGAACTTGTTTTGTCATTACAGGTATATCTTGTGTCAAAAGGAACACTGAAGACTGCCAACAAACAGTATACATCTGTGAAGAATGATTATGAGATGACATTTAACAATGAAACCTCTGTGATCCCTTGTGGTGATGGAGATGACTTGCCCACGGTACAATTTGAGTTTGTACCGATTCATCAGCTTGAAAATAAGAACAAAGATACAATGCTCGGTGAGGGATTTTTTTTTAGGGGAAATTTGGTGCAGGGCAGTAATTTGTAACAAATTGCTATAGTACTGCTTCTGGTCACTGGATGGTGCTGTCTGGAAACAAGTTAACAAAAAGGAATGCTTTGGATGTCGTTTCTCTGTAGTCTTTTAAAAAAGATATTCCATTACCTTTATTGGAATTTTTGTCTGTATGTTGTACTTTGTAATATAACTTTTAGATTTTCATCTTTTTTCCAAAAAATCTCATTCCAGATGTAATTGGAATCTGCAAGTCATTTGAAGATGTCACTAAAATAACAGTGAGGTCAAATAATCGTGAAGTATCCAAGAGAAATGTTTATCTGATGGACATGTCTGGGAAAGTTGTCAGTACTACACTGTGGGGTGAAGATGTAAGCATTTATCTTTCCAGAATTGATCAGTAGTTGTGTAGAACTTGAGATAATGTGAATATTCTTGCAGCTGAATTTGTGCTAATCAGCTATATTAACTAAATTCTGATAAATGTGCATAGTGCTACAGCCTTTGAGAAAAGCAGTCTCCTGATTATGGCTTAAACCAATTTTTCAAGGCAAGAATGTGACAATGTGGGCATAATGAGGAATTTCTTGCTTTTGTATCTCTTCCTGGAGCCGCCTCCTCCCAGCAGAATTTCAACCAGAGAGGGAGCCTTGCCCTGTAATGCAAGGGAGGATGCAACCAATCACCAACTCAGTGATGTTTCCAAATCATTGCTATAGTATTACTTCTCCAGGTGTTTATATCCTTTTACTTATAGGTTTTGTGTAGTCAAATTTTATGGGCTTGGAATATTGTCCTGTTTGTAATAGATGCTGATATTCTAGCTTTCAGCAACATCAGGACATATTTTTTTAAGGAATGGATGGAGAACGTGGTTAATATATAGTGGAATTGACAGTACAACAAGATTTTTCTGGCACTCAATACAGGAGTGTATGGATGCAAAAGTGGGATATACAGATAGGAGGCAAAGGAAGAATTAATAGAACAAAACTTGGAAATAAAAATGGGTAAAACATTCTAATGTTGTAAATGGAGCATATTTCACTAGAGGAAAAAGTGAGACTGAACTGAGAGACTAGAGTAGAATGTAGACTGATTTAGTGAGTGGGCAAAAAGATGGCAGGTGGATTGTAATTATGATGGGATATGAAACTAATCATTTGGTAGGAAAAATAGAAAAGCAAAATATTTTGAAATGTTAGGAGTTTGGGAAGTGTCGGTACACACAGGAACAGGTCCTTGTATATGAATTGTAGAGCAGTGATGCTGGTTCATTGAGCAGTTTGGAAAGCAGGAGGTATGTTTGCCATGACAGAAATGAGTTTAAAATGGTCTTGTTGAACCTGTAACACAATAGTTGTATGCAGAATTTGGCATTCTATTAAAGCAAGGATTTAAACGCAGTTGTGGGTTCACCAATGTGTCAACACGACGGAGGGTTATAGTTGAAAGTAAGAACTTAAAGTTGAGCTTTTTGTTATTTTGGAATAGAGTGAATTATGGAGTGCCTCTAAAGCAGTATATATTGACGGATTGTTTCCACTGATCAATGAGTTCCCAATTTAAGATTACAGACAAACCCTGCTCTCTGGGTGGGGGTTGCATTCCTAGGTCTATATTGCTATTTTCTGTAACATGAAGCCATGTCATCTGCATGTGCATCAAGAAACAAGAGTTGGAGAGAAGGTTTACTTTTTTTTTCCACAAAGTCTGTGAGTGGAAGTATCTCAAAACTTTTATGCAGTGATTTGTGAATTCTGTAAGGGCGAATTTCTAGCCATAATGTGGGGATTGCTTTACGTGAAAGTTTAGGGGGGTGGGGAATAAAAGGAGACTGATTAAAACATTAAATTTTCTGCAACTACTTGGTGACTAACTTTGTTTCTAAGGATATTGCATTTTTATTCAAAAGAAGAAAAGTATTTAAAGGTTTCTGTGCAAAAGAGCATATGGAGAAATTGCCACAGACTGGATAGTCTTTGTGCTGTTACATTGATTCTATAATTTATAGATGGGACAGTAACTTAATAATATGGGATGTTTGAGATCTGGCTTTAATGTTGAGGAACTGTTGAGTAGCAATGTAATTGTTCTATTGGGAAAGGAAAATTCACAGAACAAGTGTCGGCCACTTTATCATGGCTATTTTAAATGCCTGGCTCAAGACCACAGGTGGCAGTCCCCTGTCTTCGATGAAAATTAGAAATTTAAAATTCTTTTCTTTTTCTAGGCTGAGAAGTTTGATGGATCGGGACAGCCAGTGGTGGCTATTAAAGGAGCCAGACTTTCAGATTTCGGCGGGAGATCTCTATCCGTTTTGTCATCCAGCACTATCTTGATTAATCCTGACATTCCAGAGGCTTTCAAACTAAGAGCATGGTGTGTTTTTAGTACCCTCTTCCTGAACATAGTGCTTGATCTTAAAATGTTACGTATTTGTTTACATGCATTAACAAGGTCTATGTAAAATATTTTTTCTTCCAACTTGTGCTGAATCATAGTATAAATTAATCTGGCCCTGGAGTGATATGCACTTCATGTTCAGTAAGTTTGGTTGTGACACTTAACTTTTATACAGGTGCACCGTTGAAGCTATTTCACACAGATATGTTTGTGTAAATGATGGAAGAAGAAAAATAAACTGCATGTCCCGAATTTGTGGGAAATGTGAACTAGAAAATGTGAAATATTAGAAAATGTCAAAGTTTTGTACCTGGTACATAAGTACAAACTTTTGATACCATACATCATCTATTGAAAACAGTTTATACAAGTAACAATGCAATGCCTATCATTACATTGACTTGACTGACTTGTACATTTGTTGCTAAAGCAGCTTTAACTAAATTGTTTTCCTGGAGATTTGGTTTTCAAGTTGTGTGCATATGAATAAGGAGTAGGCCACTCAGCCCTTTAAGCCTGCTTGCCATTCAGTAAGTCTGTGGCTGATCCAATTGTAACCAGCTCTACTTTCTCATCTAACCTTTCACCACATTGCTTATCAAGAACCTATCTACCTGTGCCTTAACAATATTCAAAAACTCTTCTTCCAATTCAAAGACCTTGCACTTGCCTTGCTGGCCCTTTACCTTTGCCCTCAGGAGCTGATTTTATAAATGACAGCAAGCCAACAAACACAGAAATTTGCCTCCCTTATTTCAGAGTGAAAAGCACTGGGAATTTTTTTTTTAAAGAGCAAGGTTGTTGAATTTTGCAGCAAATTTTACAGCTTTAAACAATAAGTAAAGGGAATTGATTTAATAATCTGAAACAGTTTTGGATTAGATGTTTGTTAATCTACAGTAGGCCCATTTGTCTTGCCAGTAAGTCTATGAAAAATGTCTCCAAATAGCAGTTGGTGTCAATAGTGAAAATCTTTCTTGTAGTTTCCTATCAATAATTCATCTTGCAGGCACATGACACTAGCTTGTTTTTCAATTGCTTGTATGCAACAGTGGGGGTAGGAAAATTGTTTTCAATTTGTATAATGCATTATATTGATAGATGTAGACATGGTAATCAAATGCAGAAGTATCTTAAAATGATGCTGTCATATTTGGGAAATTGCACTTAAAGGGTCCATTAATATTTTGGAGCCAGACAGTTCAAAATTTGGATGACCCTAATGTGAACCCAGCTTTACTGAACATAAATGTGAGATTGTGAAAGGTTCGAGCAGCTTTATTAATACTGTTGGCACCAAGCTGTGTTCATTCCTGATGGCCTTTTTCTAAGACTTGTCTTGGAATGAAGCACAAAGATCATGCATTTGTAGATCAAATGCTAATTAAGTTGATTAAGGCAGCTTAATATAATGTTTTGATTTTAACTTAATATTATTTGTAAGGCAGTGGTGGTAGATTTTCACTTTTGACTTATCGACTTGCTGCTTGCTGCACTCCTGGATCAGGTATTACCCAGTCTGAATCGAGGACACAGCTCCATAAATGCATGACTGACTGCTCGTAGTGAGCATTGCCAGGTGTTCTTTTGTTTTCTGCAACAGTCAAACCTAACTAGCTCTGAGGAGATTACTGCTGACCTGTGGGCAGTTTTGTGTTGTGGACTCCTGGGATTTGGGTGACGATCAATGAGACTTGCATTGTGCCACCTTGCCTGACTTCATGCGCTGGTACCCATTGATAAAAGGCTGCTTTTTATCTACCATCATCTAATATATTGAATCAAAACATCCAGTTCTCTGAGGATGTGTGTGCTGACAAACTCATTTGAATCTGTAAAAGGAGTTTTTATAAAATTCGCCTCAAGCTTGCACTGATTTTTCTTTTTCTTTTCCTCTTTCCCTCTCTTGTTCTTTTTTTCTCTCGTCTCGCTCTCGATCATGTTCTTCCCTCTCCCCTCTGGCATGAATATTCCTGGGTTAGACTGGGGGGGAGGAATTCCCAAGATTCCAGTTCTACTTTCTATTTATTGCATGTCTGAAGGTATGGGTGTGAACAGAGAACTGAATTGAGCAGCTGACAGTGTCATATAGGCCTTTAATGACTAGACTTACTCATGAATGCTGGTTAGACAAAGTGCCTGTAGGATACTAGCGCCTGTGGAGACATGTTGCATTAAAGACTCGATGCCATAGGGAATGGAGAAAATTGGTAAGAAAAGTGTTATTTTTTCCCTGAGTTTCTCCGCGTCATCTGGTCATGTCAATTGCTGTTGGCCCCACATGTAGTAGATTAAACTTACCATGCAGTCAGTCCAGCATGGGCTCTCAAGATTGATTCCTGGAATGAGAGGTTTTTCCTTTGCATGCTGGAACTTGAAGGACTGTGGGGTGATCTGTTAAGGTTACAAATCTTTAAAATTCCTCTACCCAGAACCTTCAGAATGTTTGAATGCTCAATGTATTCAGGGCTGAGATAGATTCCTGGATACCAAGGGAGGATGGTGGGTTTGGGATGCTACCGTGATCTTACTGAATGGTGCAACAGACTTGAGGGCTGTATGGAATACTCCAGCTGCTACTTGTTAGGTTTCTGATAGTAAGCTGTTTGAAAAGCAAGAGAAATGCAGCTACACTTATGTCCACCCGTTTCTGAAAAATCTCTTGGTGGTCAACAGCCAAGTCTCACCAATCGCCTCGAACCATTTCTCACCACCCTCTTTTTATACTGGCCATCTGGCCTCTCCACCCTCAGTCCCGATGCAGGGTTTTGACCTGAAATTTTGATTAATTCTTTTCCTCCCACAGATGCTGCTCAACCTGTTGAGTTCTTGCAGCAGATTGAGTCAAATCTTGCGTTGTTGTAACCCAGTATTTTGTTTCATCTCTACTTTAAATATCATCATTAGCCTGAAATATTATCATTGGTTGCTACCAGCATTTTGCAACCCTTTCAACCAAGTTTATTTCAGTTTAATATCTATGTCTGGCACTCATTGGATTCGATGTGAGCATTCATATATGTTATGTTTGTCATGCAGGTTTGATACTGAGGGCCAGGTGATGGAAGGAACATCTATTTCTGATGCAAAGGGTGGTTCCGTTGGAGGAAACACAAACTGGAAAGTGCTGCTTGAAGTTAAAAATGAAAATTTGGGTCATGGAGATAAGGTGAGTTCAAAGATGGGCTAATTGTTGACATGAGCCCCAACTAGACACAATGGTAAATCCAAATGTTCCATGATCATCAAATTACTCTGTATAACAGTTCCATGCTGAGAACTTGTAGAGAATTGTGTGACTTATTCAATGCTTGTGCTACACCAGATAACTATTATCCCACTATTTTTTTTTCTTTCTCTCCCTTCAACTTTTCTTGTGCCTTTCCCTTCTGTATGCTAAACTCGTTTTTGAAATTAATTTCTATTCATGCCAATGCACATTATTGTCTTGCCCAAGTGACAGTTTGGAGTCTTGCAATCCGTTTGTCTGAAGAACTTTGTAGTCCTACTGAACCATCGTTTCCTTGATCTGCTTTTCTTTTTCCATCCATCTACAAAAATAACTGGTGGTGATTTCTGTGCAGGCTGTGATCAAACTCGAGTTTTCCCAGATCAGTTGTAAACTAGTATTGGGATATCCCATAAGAAAATGCTAGAAGGTTCTTAAGCTTACTGCATCTGATCAGTCTTGCATCCTTGTTTAAGAACCTGTGGTACGTGCCATAAGATGATGTGATGATGCACCAGCCGGTGTTAGGTCTGTTGGTATTTGGCAAAGCTGGGTAAAGGATGATGTGGTTAGACTGCACTGGAGAGCAGGCTTGCACTTTTGTAGAACTGAAACTACCTTGAGAGTTCATGGTTGGTCAATTTTTGCAGCATTGGTATCACGGAGGAGATCTTTGTGGGGAAACAAACCTGAGGTTTTGCATAACTTGTAATGGATGTGGTATCTGATTCACGATGACTTCTTGTCATTCGATAATCCAGTTGAGAAGCATTATCCATACAACAGCACCTGATGCAGGATTCCTACATCTCTTAGCATGATATTCTAAGGAAGGTTGTTTGTCATAATTGGTTCCTGTCTATCTGTGTCTTGTGATCTGACAGCTGTTTGATAAACTTACATATGTTTGGTTGAAAATCTAAACTGAGAATTTTAACGTTCAAGGTTCAGCTTTCATTTTAGGGAGAAGGGGGTAGAGTGAACTCTGATGCAAGTTGTTATGCACGTCTGCTTTTGATAACTAGATATTTTCATATTCTCAACGTAACCAAGGTGATTTAACAGTTGCTTCAAAATTCAACTAATTTATAATTTGGAAGACAGTTGTTTGTTACTGCAGCATGTCATACTTTGCCTCTGGCTCTCATCAGCACTTTGGCTCACTTTCTCAGCTAATGCACTTTCTGAAGTTTATAGAACGCAAAATAAAAGTTGTAGAAGTATATTTGGTAGCTTTTACTACTGCCTACTCCACCTATTTCCATTAAACTTTTTCTCCAAATAAAGTCTTAATTTGTTATCCAGCTTTATTCCAGATAATTGTGAAGTAATTAAGCATAAACTAATAGAAGCTAAAGAAAACTATTTTGCATGCTCAGTTATGGAATAGTAACATGCTCGGGTTGCATTGTGTACCTTTTATGTGGGTTTTGCCTTTGCACAAAAATCAGGCCATTGCTTAAGCTTTTGGGAGAGGCTACTACAAAGATAATTTTTATCAAGGCATTAAAAGGCTCAAACCATTCATTGGATTAAGTATTGTTTTTATCTCGGTAAACTCTTATTTAGGACATTAAAGTTTCAGTTACCAAGGGATAAGTGGCAAATATAGACATTTTAATATATTCAGTAAATTATTGGGGAAGGGTACTACAGTGTGATTTATTGAAGTCTGTTAAATTGCAGACTGACAACTTTATTTGTTTCTCTGCAATAATTGTAGACATTGGCATTAATAATGGATGAAGTTTGATGCAAGTGCAGGCTAAGTGATGGGGTTGCAGGAAGTAGTTTTATAGATAGGAAATCCATGTAGGTGTAATGTTATTGCTCTTTTTATGCTGTGCACCTCCACCTCTGAACTCTTTACTTGGATTGGTTTATTTTGAGGAAGATATTTATTGTAGTTGTGCTTTTCGGAGGGGATAAATCTGAAATTTTTTCAAACCATGCAGCACACCTTGCAACAGATTTATGGATAATAACTGCATGAGGCAATTGTGTTTATTCATCTCAGCTGCTCTGGAGAAAGTGGAAATGAGATTTTTTTGAAAGAAATGAAGTGAAAGGAAAAGCTCTGCAAGGATAAAGCCACTGAGCACATATAGTACTGCTCGAGTTAGAATCCAGTGCTGCTAATCAAGTTTGCCTTATTGTTCACAACTTGAATTGACTGCTGCTTCCAACTTTTGCACCTTGATAGTCCTTTGGAAGTGTGTATATCCTATTGTTCATGATGACATGAAAATTGGCACACAAGCGTTTTGTAGTGTGGCATACTTTATCAATTGGTCATTTCTGCTCTAATAATCTTTTTCTCGAATAACATCTTTTCTGCAGCCTGATTATTACACGACTGTAGGTACCATTGTGTATCTAAGGAAGGAAAACTGTATGTACCAGGCATGCCCCACTGCTGATTGCAATAAGAAGGTTGTGGATCAACAGAATGGCCTTTATAGGTGTGAGAAGTGTGATCGCGAGTTCTCCAACTTCAAATATCGAATGATCTTGTCAGTAAGTATACCCTGAGTACATAGTTGAAAACTTAGTTTCTACTCTTGGTAAATAACTTTATTCTTGCACAGCATTCAGCATCTTATGGTTCAGAACGTTTACAGTCTTTCCATTGTGGTGAGTATATAGAATTGAAAGAGTAGCTTATCAAGCAGAGTATAAGAAGCTCACTGATTTTACTGTCACTTCAGAGCTGTAGGATAGAAGTGCCCTATACAGATAACAGTTGAGCACTCTTACATGTGCCATGTAGTTTTGTTGGACTGGTAGAACTAGTGCTGCAAGTTGGTGCAAGAGTTTACAGTTACAGATGGGATCTTTTTTGGCTATTTTTCTTAACATTGTTTAAATTATTTAGAATTTCTGATAAACATGAAATGTTATCTAAAGTTTGATTTGAAAAATTTTGCCCTGGAAGGATTTTAAAATATCAAGTGACTTTTTACATGTAAATCAGTCTTCAATTATGTCCTCAAGGTAAACCTCGCAGACTTTGGAGAAAATCAGTGGGTAACGTGTTTCCAGGAGACAGGCGAGGCAATTCTTGGGCAGAATGCCAATTATCTTGGAGAGTTGAAGGACTCGGTGAGTATTTATTAGCTTGCTTAAATATATTTCAGTTTTACTATTTGGGCTGCAACAGCTGAATATCAACTTTTCCTTTGGCATCTTTTGTTCCTCTCTTCTGAAGAAACCGATAACGTGCTGTTTTATGCTAGCTACCCATTCCCAAGACAGAGTACCAGTACTGAAAATGGAGTTGGAGTTATTGGATAAAAATTCTTGTTTTTGGCATCTCATGCTTTTGTCCAGATTTGTCCCTGCAGTTTTTGAATGCTTCAAAAGTTATGATTTATTGAAATCTGGCCACTGCATGTGGAAATTTTGTAAATAGGGGTGAATTAGCAACAATTGCTCAACATTCAAACAACCTGCCAAAAAGCAAAGCATAGGAATAAAGGGGGGCCTTTATGATTGGCTGCCGGTAACTAGTAGTGTTCCGCAGGGGTCAGTGTTGTGTCTGCTACTTTTCACGTTATCTGTTAATGGTCTGGATGACTGAATTGATAGCTTTGTGGCCAAGTTGACGGATGATGCAAAGATAGGTGGAGGGGCAGGTGGTGAGGAAGCAGGGAGTCTGCAGAAGGACTCTGATAGGTTGGGAGAATGGGCAAAGAAGTGGCAGATGAAATACAGCATAGGGAGGTGTACAGTCATGCACTTTGGTAGAAGGAATAAAGGCGTAGACTATTTTCTAAGTGGGGAGAGAATTTAGAAATCGGAGGTGCAAAGGGACTTGAGTCCTAGTGCAGGATTCCCTAAAGGTTAACTTGCAGGTTGAGTTGGCAGTAAGGAAGGCAAATACAGGTTAGCGTTCATTTCAAGAGAACTAGAATCTAAAAGCAAGGATGTAATGCTGAGGCTTCATAAGGCGTTGGTCAGACTACATTTGGAGTATTGTGAGTTGTTTTGGGCCCCATATCCAAAGAAGGAAGTGCTGGTGTTGGAGCAGGTCCAGAGGAGGTTTACGCAAATGATCCCAGGAATGAAAGGGTTAACGTGAGCATTTGATGGCTCTGGGTCTGTACTTGCTGGAGTTTAGAAGGATTGGGGTGGGGGGAGGGGGTGGAATCTCATTGAAACATTCTGAAAAGTGACAGGCCTGGATAGAGTGAACATGGAGAGGATGTTTCCAGTCGTGGGAGAGTCGAGGACCAGAGGGCACAGCCTCAGAATAGAAGGACGTCCCTTTAGAACAGAGATGAGGAGGAATTTCTTTAGCCAGAGGGTGGTGAATCTGGAATTCATTGCCACAGACAGCTGTGGAGGCCAAGTCATTGGGTATATTTAAAGCAGAGGTTGATGGGTTCCTGATTAGTAAGGGCGTCAAAGGTTACGAGGAGAAGGCAGGAGAATGGGGTTGAGAGGGAAAAATAAATCAGCCAAGATCGAATGGCGGAGCAGGCTCGATGGGTCAAATGGCCTAATTCTGCTTCTGTATCTTATCGTCTTACTCCAAGACAATGTAGAGATTCACATGTGTTCGTATATTAAAAGCTGTGTACTTTGTATATTTAAGGCAGTAATTTAGCTGGGACATCTGGTTAATACTTGAGCATCAGTTATAGTTGAACATTTCTAAGCTGCTTAATCTCAACACCATATTGCTATCTATCAACATGAATTCATTATCCTTTTCATTTTGTCGAGCACCTCCACTCTGTTCCCCATATCTGCCAGGGTCTCCCGGTGGCCAGCCATCTTAATTCCACTTCTCATTCCCACACTGACGCATCTGTCCACGGCCTCCTCTACTGTAACTTCTACTGCCATGTTGAGGTTAGACGCAGATTAGAGGAACAACACCACGTAATCTGCCTTAGTAGTCTCCAATGTGATGGTGTGAACATCGACTTCTAACTTCTGGTAACCACTCCCTTCCTCTGCCCCCTCCATCTGCCCATCACCCACATTCCTCCTCCTGGTTCCACTCCTCTCCTCCTCCTCCCCTTTTTACTCCATAGTCTACTGTCCTCTCCAATCAGATTCCATCTTCAGCCCTTTATCACTTCCACCTATCACATCTCAGCTTTTTGTATCATTCTCACTCTCCCCCTACCCCACCTGCCTATCTTCCCCCTCAACTGGATCCATCTATCATTTTGCTTCACCTCTTCTCCTCTCTTTCTTCCCCCACCACCTTTTTATATGGGCTATCTCCTCTCTTTCCAGTCCAGATGAAGGATCTTGACCTGAAATGTCAACTGTCCATTTCCATCCATAGATGCTGGCTGACCTGCTGAGTTTCTCCAGCTTTTTGGGTGTGGCTCCAGATTCCCAGCATCTGCAGTCTCGTGTCTTCATTATCCTTTTATTGCTTCCTCCTAACTTTTGTCTTTGGATTATTGGTTGAATTCCATGGAGCATCAGATGCCATATACATGCTGGGGTTACTCAACATGATGGGCAGCATCCACAAAGAGAAACAAGTAAATTTTTCGGGTCAATGACCTTTCATTGGAACATAAATTATTTACTTATCAATTTGCACACTTTTCAAGATGCTAATGATAAAGGATATTTATATCCTAAATGAGACTTTATCAGTGAGGAGGGGCCAGGGTTAAAAGTGGTACAGTCAGATTGCAAACACTGTCAGCCATTTTCTTTCAGGTTTACTTTTGCCTCCTGGGAGCAGACCCCTCTAATCTTCTAAGCCCATGAAATTCAAACATGGCAAACCAGTGCAAATAAAACAATATTGCTTGATCTTTACAGCTTAGTCCTTTTAAGGCTCAGAGTATACAAATGCGGCACTGATGCCAGGCTTACAGTACATAAAATATACTGTGCCTCCAGTGAAATGGTGTTCATTCTTGGTACTTTCTTCCTCGCTAACTCTATTGTGTCTGCAGCCTAATTCTCTCTTAGTGTCTAAGAACACTCCTTCTGCTGAATTCTTAAAAACTATAAAAGTAAATGAAAATTGAAGCACTGATAGATGAACAACTTGTAAAATGAGTATATTCAAGGTAGTCCTAACAAAAGGTTCCTTCTCTTTCCCTTTCACATGATGGCCAGCTTTAACATTTTCAATATCCTGGATTCTTGTTTTATAACTTAGCCTAGTTTTGGATTGTCTCGCAGAGTGAATATTGCTTGAACAGTTGCAGACTCGTGTGATTTCCTTCCTGCACATATATCAACTTGTGTTGTTATTTTCAAGGCAACTTTCTATTTTGCATTTTTGAAATTTGTCCTTTTTGCTTTTAGAGGATTATCCTGGGTTTGTGGTCTGTCCAGGTGTGTCTTTGCAATGCAAGGATAGAAAGAGATGTAATGGGTTAGAAAAGATTCAAGATAAGAAAACAGCTATTGATTTGAAATTGACAGAAATTCATACTGCTTGCTAGCTTGTGAGTTACGTTTATAGCCAAGTTAAACTGGAAAGAAATTTACGTGGGTGAAGTTTTCTAGTTAGATAATGCATTTCCTTCATTTATTTGAACAATCAGAAAAAAATATTCAGTAATGTTTTCTGACGTCCAGGAAAATAGTTAGATTTTTTTTTAGCTCAGTAGCATTACTGTGTGGAATAACGGGTGTCAGTGTGATCTTGAGTTATAGTTTCTGCATTCAGCACTCATGCTCGTATAAATACAAAACCAACGAGGCAGAAATGACAAGGTAATAAATAAAACACAATTAAAGTGAAATATGATTGCATTGTAGTGGGTGCAGGAGAAGCATTTCCAGCTGCTTGGTGATGGGTTTTCTGGTTTGGGGCTGAGGTTGGAGTCTTTCTAACAGTGCATAAAAATAGCCTGTCTTGGGAGGATGGGCAGTTGGCCCTTGTAGATTCCTGCAGTTTTTGAACAGATCAAGAGAGGATTTGCAAGATGTACCTGGTTTTTTTCCTTAGTTCCCCCACCACCACCCCCCGACCCCACCTCTAGTACTATGGAGTCTTGGAATGTCACCTTAACAAAAGTAAAGCTCGTAGTGATGGGACTTGGTCATCCTACCCGCGATCTTCAAAAATGATTAATTGGTTACCTTCCTGACCAATGTACAGGGGGTTAGTTGTTATCTGAAATGGCATTCCTTGGATTGGCAATATTATTAAGCTTTTACGATTTAATTTTGTTGTACTGTTTTTGTTTTTATTATAGAATGAACAAGCCTTTGAAGAAATTTTCCAGAATGCAAACTTCCGGTCCTACACCTGCAGAATCCGTGTCAAACTTGAAACATACAATGTAAGTGACTCAATCTAGAGTAAGTTTTAAATAACATTGACAAGATATTTTTTTCAGTAGAATTCACTGTGGTCAGCATAGTCAGTAATTTTGGAAGAAATAGCATGAAAGGAGCCCCGTGATGCTTAAGTCTGATGTTTTAACTTCCCAGATGAGGTTACAAGCAATTGACATGGGATAATTGTGACATTTCATCAAATTGAATCAAATCCAGATTGTACTTCTGTTTAACACCTGGTGCCACAATTAGATTATGGAAGGTGACTACTCAACTCCTTTACCAGCTCCTTTAAAGTATGACATCACTTTCCCAAATTCCTTGAGTATTTCCATTGCTGAGATCTACGTCACTCCAAAACCAAACTGGAGGTCTAAATTTCCATTAATTCCAACTCGCCCACAGCCAGTCTTGTTTACTTTAGTTTATGTGCCCTCCTGGTTTTCTTGAGGATTACTTTGCACAGTCTCACTATCATATCTGATGTATCTTGTCACCTTTTAACAGCATAAGCATTAGAAGCAGATGGAGACTTTTATTGCCCCACGAGCTTGTTCCTCTGTTCAAGTAAAAGTTGATTTTTTTTTCAACCTTGTCCATACTTCTGCCTAATTCCCTTAGTATGAGCATACCCTATATGGCATCCATAAACCTCTGGAGTAGAGAATTCAACGTTCATGGGCCTCTGTATGTGGGGTAGGGAAGAAAAACTCATCTCAATCCTAGATGGATGGCACTTTACCCTCAGTACGGACTCTAGTTCTGCAGTGAGAGGAAACGGCACCCCAGCATCTACTCTATCAAGGCCCTCGGAATCATGAGCACTTCATTCTTCCAAACAGAATAAATTACTCCCATCCCTCTCCCTTTCACAGTTCATCTTGTATGGAAAGAGTGAGCTCTGATATGATGGGATTTGAAAAGGCCATTTTTTGTATGAAGTATTAAATATGAAAGTAGTTCTGCAAAAAATAAAAAATTTAAGCTGTGCTATTGTGGAAGTTTTTTTTTAAACTGCAGTTTCCACCACCTGCTGGGAAATCTATCTTCTGCTGGATTACATTAACTTTGCTGGAGAATCCTGATGAATGTTTAGTGTCAGCAGCTGTCCTTGAAATTGCAGTTTAACAGAAGTTAACCAAAAGATAGGGAAGGATCTCAGTGAAACATGAAATATTTAAAGTGTAGATATGGTGAGTCTAGTACTTGTGGAGACTTGGAATAAGACGTTAGCTGTTTAGAACTGAAATTTTGTCCCTTTTAGCATTCTCTACTTCAGGGCAGTAGATATGAATATATCTAACTGTGATCAAGAGTTTTTTGGATACCAAGTGAACAGAATAATTTGGAAAGAGTGCAAGAACGAGCAGTTAAGCTATAAGATCAGTCGTGATCTCATTGTTTGGCACATGAGACTTAAAACAGCCTGCTTCTTGGTCTAAAAGGAAATAGATTTCTCACATTTGACCTCAAATATTGAACCATTCAATGAAGCAGCTGATTTAAAAAGTTGAGATTCTGCCATTTGTTTTCCACTCTACCCTCAAACTTTTGTTTACAGCTGTCCCTCCACATTTTTTTTTTACCTTCCCAGTGTAGTTAATTGCATTGATCTTTCAATCTTTGTACAGTGTCTCTTCTCTGCAGTCCATCTAGGTGCTGCTGCCTTTTCTAGGTCTTGTCCTTGCTTGTACTGATAATGACTTGTTTTATCTTGCTATGCTTTCTGCGCCCCTGCCTGCATTGTCACCATAAGTTTGTCACCTCCAGGTTTCCATCCTTGGTCTCTGTATCACATTCAGGCTTTTATTCTTGATTTATTCTGTTTTAGATTCCATGGTTTTTTTTTCCCCCTCCTGTGTCCATAATATTTTGGCATACCCAGGTTACCGGACAGCCTATAGCACAGTGAGCAGTCAAGCAGAAAATTCTCCATTCTAATTTTGCCTTTCTGGTTTTATTGTGCCCCCAAGTGATCATCCTGACATTAAAAGACACCACAGTAGACTGAAAAATGTTGTTTGCTTGCAACTATTTAATAAACATGCCTTTTTTTTTTAATAACAACTGCAAAAAAAAAATAACTTTCTCCAAGTAGAAACTGAGTTTTGAGTGGTGTAAAAAGACTTATATTAAGTGGCAGTTCATTTCAGTTTTAAAGCATCCATGGATGCTGTCTGGCCAACTTAACACTAAATCAACCACGGTAAGAATGAATTTCCAGGGAGCTAACTATAAAACACCTCCAGTTGAACAAACTAAAAGGTTTGGCCCCTCCTTTAGATGCTAATTGAAACAATTTTTAATATCTATAACATTCCGTCAAAATAACTTGGGGATATGCTGTGCATTTTAATCCCATTTGGAATGGTGCTAATGCTATGATGTAGATGAAAGAAATCACTTTTGTTACTGTCTCTTCTCTTCAAACTAGTGCTGCCAGCTTCAGGATGCCCGATAGCATGAAATAGCTTCCAGGTTTATGTTGATGTCCACTTCACTTTCTATGTCCTTTTAATTCAAAGGCTGCTTCTCAGCTCTCCAAGTGCACTTGATGAATCAAAACATCTCTTTCACTATTCTGTCAGTTCCTACATGTGCCAATTCTTAAGTGCATCCATATCCCAAATGACTCTCTTGGGCTCAGCCCATTAATTTGGGACCTTGTTGTATAATTTCAGAGCTTGGCTTTCTATCCAGATCTGTTTAATCAATGTCCTTTTACAACCTTTAAAAAGTTGCCTGATCTGCTTCTATACCTCTTCCTTTCCTCTCTTGCTCTCTTTTCACTTGCAGCCTTGACTCTAATCCATGCCCTTAAAACCAAAATTGTTTCTCTAATGCTGTTCTAACTAGTCCCTCTGCTTCCAGCTCCATACAATAAACTCATTCTAAATGCTGCTACCATCCACATCTTTACTCACTTCGAGCCCTGCATTACAGCTCATTTATTTATGTATCAGTTCCAAATCCTTCTGAGGTCTCAATTTAACTTGCCTCTGCTTTAACCAAGTTCTATGCCTCCGCTAGCTTCTCTGATCAGCTGTTTCTCCGATGCTTTGTTGATCAACATGCATCTACCCTCTAGAATTCTTTAAATCCCTCTGATCGGTCCCCCTTCCTTTGAAACTGGTCTGCTGTTCCTCCATGTCCAGTGAAACTCCAATAATCTGGCACTCTAGGGACTTTGGGGATGTTGGACTGGCAGATTTTCCAGAGTATTGGATGTTATTCCTATTAATACTCAAATGATGCACTTTTTTAAATGTTATATATTATAATTTTTCCAGCAAACACAGTCAGTTGAAAGGTAGCTTGAGAACCAGGGCCTTGGAGTTGAAAGAGAGCACAGCAACCTGGTGAGCCATCAGGATGCCTGAATATTCAAATAGCAGATTATCAGATTACTGCACTTCTATCCTGCCATGCATATATATCTTTGGATGATACAAGTAGTTTGTGTGTGTGTGTGTCTCTTCATCAGCGTAGAGAACTTTGTGACGTGCAAAATGTATAGTTACTTCTAGGGATTTGAGACAGTTTAACTAATAAAACAATTATTTTTATGAAGTATCTCCCGTGTATTATTTATTGGTGTAAGCCTGGCCTGCCGCCTTCCGGCTGTGATAGGTCCTACTGAACGTATCTTTGCTAAAAACCTAGATAAGAAAATGTCCACAAACCAGACCTTAAATCCCTCTTTCTGGCCAGTCACTTGTCATTGAGTCTAGTAGTATTTGGGAGTTTAAAAAAATCATTCATTTAGTTTTTTTTTTAAACAGAGAGTGCTGAGTCATAGAAGATTCCTGAGGGTTTATATAGAGAAATACTGTAGAATAGCTCTATGTACTTGGACTTGGATCAGTCTTGCAGGCCAAACAATGACAAGAATAGCCTTAATATTTAGTGGGAAACTGCTGTTAGTGGTGTGCAAGGTTTAGAACTTGTTCTTCCTAAATATTAAAGCTGCCTGATATACTCAGCTGGAGCAGCAGCATCTGTGGAGTGGGAAAGTGTTTCAGGTTATTAACCTCTCTTCAGAACTGTTATAAACCTCAACCCCTGGCTGAGTGAATAATTGGATTATAGTTGAGGGTCAAGCAGAGAGGGCATTTGATAACCTTTCAGTTCTAGGCTTTATTCCACAGTCCTTATGCATGAAGTCTCGTTTTTAGTGATTATGTGTACAGTATGGTGAAGATGACAGAATAGAGCCAGCACATTGATTATGCCACATTGCTACTTGAATGCAGCAAATGATGTTGGAGGGATGGACTTGGTTCCTGTGCCCACCAGAGACTCTGTCCAGAAGGCATTAATGGCATCTGATTTTAAGCAAGAAATGTTTGAAGGAGCCAAGTCTTTTTCACAGCTTTTGGATACAGCAGAACCTTAACCTTAAAGGAATATGTCAGAGTGCTGAAATTATGAGTCTTTAAGGTAAGTAGTGATTTAGGTCAACTCGTTAAAGTGTAGCAGCTTGCCAGGACATTTTATACCAGTAGCCATTCTTTAGAAGTAGATTGAGTGAGACAAAACACCACTACTTGTTATCTTTTAAGGGCATTAAGAAGATTTTAATGCAAGTTGAACAACTGGAGGTGATCTATGATAATAAGGCAATGAGAGCAAGTCTGTGATATAGATTTTAATTGTTTCTGGTTCGTATTTGCAGGATGAATCTCGCATCAAAGCGACGATGATGGATGTGAAACCAGTGGACCATAAGGAGTACAGCAAGAGGCTGATAATGAATATTAGGAAACATGCAGCTACACAAGCTTACTGAATGCTGAGTAGATGTGAAGAATGAATGCCAGTGGAAACTGGGTGCTTCAGATATTCAATTAAATACACATTCTTTCGGGCTTTGAAAATGGAAGACTATTTTAATTTGGAATCAGTTGCAGAGTTCTGCATTTCCAGAGTTACCGTGGAAATGCCGGCTGCGTGGATTATAGAACTAGAGCTGTTGAATTCTGATCAACTTGTGCTAGATGACGAGACTGAATATGTGTCTGTGTAAATAGGCTTTCCTACCACTATAGGTAATCACAGGATGAACAGTAAAGCCATTTATTTACCCCACCCCCCAACTCCATTGTCCCCCTTCCGCTTTCAAATTTTGCACAACTTATTTCAGTTCTGCATTCTAATAAACATTGACAAAAGAACGTAGATTTGAGTGTTTTTTGTATGAACGGTCCTATTTCAAAATGGCAGTTGGTGATGAAAATGATGTTCAACAGCTTATTTTGTAATGCTTACAGCTGATTTCCTGTGGCATCAAAAATACATTTTCTGTTTGACTTGTTCTTTCCTACTCAATCTTCCTGTGCTCTCTTGTTTGTATTCAGCTTTATTTTCTCTGGTGTTATCAGTGGCTCAGTGAATCAGAAAGTTGTGTTTTCAAGGCCGCTCTAGAAAGCTGAGCAAATAATCAGATTTCCAGTCCAGTGCCACGCTGGGAGAGTGTTCCACAGTTTGTTACAGACTATTTGTTGCCGCTTGAAAGTGGGAATATTGCAGTGGGGTTTATCTGCCACGGCATTTGACCTAGTTCAAGCTAGATCCTGCAACATGGTATAGAATACAAAAAGGATTTGTACCCTTGGCCCACTTTCTTTCTCTTCCACCCCCCCCCCCCCCCAAAAAAAAAGTTAGCTTTGCCTTTGATCTAGATGAGGAATTAATTAATATCAATATCAGAGCTGATAGTAAAGTTAATTCTGAAAATCTGTCAAGGCAGACTTCATGTTTGATTCTATTTCATGACCAGATAGCTTGAGTCTGTGTCTGCATGGGTTTCCTCCAGGTGCTCCGGTTTCCCCTCTCATTCCAAAGACGTACGGGTTAGGAAGTTGTGGGTGTGCTATGTTGGCGCTGGAAGCGTGGCGACACTTGTGGGCTGCCCCCAGAACACTCTATGCAAAAGGTGGATTTCACTGTGTTTCGATGTACATGTGACTAATAAAGATATCTTTTTGCCTAATACAAGAAAGATCAAAACTTGAAGCCAACCAAGACTTGGATCAAGTGTCGCCTGGGGTTCACTGTATGGGATTGATGTGATTACCTTTGAATTTAAGCAAGTCTGCAAGAGTTCAACCTGAGTTGTGTTGATTTCCCTGTTTCTTGGATAATCTGCTAGTAAGTATGTCCAAATACTTCCAAGGCGTTAAATTTGATACCTTAAAAACTTGTAGTGGCCCATTTTTTTTATTAACTGACAGATTTGCCTTGTACTAATAAAACCATGGTGAAATTGATTTCCAATTAATGTGACCTTTTTAGAAATCAAATAATAAATTAGATATTAAGATGCTGGTCAGGGATGCAAATACCAAAATTGTATAAAAACCTTTTACTCTTTAAAGTTTCAGAATTGAGTTTGGCACTTTTGAAGGTTGATGTAAGGTTCTGTCGATATTAACTTAAATTGGATGCATTATTGCTGTTTTAATCTTAAAGAAGCAGTTGGGAATAATGTAAAAATGAAAGGCAGTGGAAAAGTACAAAATGAGTATATATGTAAGAATATTTAAGACCAAGGCTAGTGAATTAAGTCTAGAAATAAGTCATGATGTTCTACTTGAATGGTGGAACAAGCTTCAGGTGTTGACTGCTTGCTTGTGTTCTGATAGTTCATTATCAATTCTCTTACTTTCCTGTTATACTGATCAGCATCTTTGCCATTGTCGAGGACCTCTAATAAAATAAAACACCTAGTTAATACCAGCTCGATATCTAGCTCTGGGGGTTCAGAATATCAGTCCTGTCCTTCATGTGTAGCGTAATCTTGACACAAGACTGCAGATGCTAGAATCGAGCAACAAATAAAATGCTGGAAGAGCTTGGTGGGTCAGGCAGCATCTGTGGAGGGGAATGGATAGTTGATGTTTTGGGTTGAGACCCTTCATCTGGTTTTGTACCTCCTGGCTGGTGGTATCTGTGAGAAGATGGCATGGCCTGGATAGTGGGGATCTTTGGATGTTGCTTTCTTGAGGCAGCGCCTCCTGTAGATACTACTGATGGTGGGGAGGGATGTACCCGTGATGTATTGACTGTACTAAACTTAGTTTTATTGTGAAGGATCAGTTGTTGAATGTGCTGTACATGGATGCATTTTCCAGTTCTGTCCTCCAGGACTTCTGGCATAGGTGGTTCTTTGCCCTTCAGATGAAATCAGTGAAAGAAACTGTTCTTTGTTGCATATTTAATGCACAGGTTTTATCTGGGTGTTTTTGTTTGGAGAATGGTCAGTGGCATATTTGGACATCTCCATTTAAAAAGTTTTGCATTTATTATTAAGATGCTAGTGGAGACTTCTTGTGAGGAAAGTTGTTACCATTTCAATGAAAGTGCATAATTGGGATCCAGCGTGGCTGTGAAATGTGCATATCTCCGGTGAGAGGATAAGTGCCGTGACAAGTGATTTAAAATAAGGTAGGTCTGATGAATAAGCAGAATCAGGTTTGTTATCGCTGACACATGACATGGAATTTGTTTTGCAGTAGTAGTACAGTGCAAAGACATAAACTGTAAATTACAAAAATAGAGCAGCAAAAAAGGAATAATGAGGTAGTGTTTGTGGATCATGGATGGTGGAGAGGAAGAAGCTGTTCCTGAATTGTTGGGTGTGGGTACCTCCTCCCTGATGGTAGTAACGAGAAGAGGGCATGTCCTGGGTGGTGAGGGACATTGCCTGAGCGTGAGTGCCACTTGGTTAGGACTCCATAACAGCTATGAAATTGGCATGTGGAATCTGTTTTCATTGAATTCTGCAGCAAGATCTGGTATAGAAATACATAGAATTTATAGTACAGAAACAGGCCATTCAGCCCAACTGGTTTGCACACTGATGTTCCAACCTATCAACACTTGCATAATTTACATAAACAGTGCTAAGGTCAAGAGGGTTGAAAGCTTAGAGTGAATATCACCAATCACCTGTACCAGTCCAATCACCTGTACCAGTCCAACCACATAGATGCCACAGCCAAGAAAGCTCACCAGTGCCTCTACGTCCTTAGGAGCCTAAAGAATTTTGGCATGTCACCTTTGACCCTCACCAATTTTCATCAATGCACCATAGAAAGCATCCTATCTGGATGCATCACAGCTTGGTATGGCAACTGCTCTGCCCGTGTATGCAAGAAACTGCAGAGAGTTGTGGACACAGCACATCATGGAAACCAGCCTCCCCTCCATGGGCTCTGTCTACACTTCTCGTTGCCTTGGTAAAGCAGCCAACATAACCCACCCCGGACATTCTCTCTCCTCCCCTCTCCCGTTGGACAGAGGATACAAAAGCCTGAAAGCACGTACCACCAGACTCAAGGACAGCTTCTACCCCACTGTGATAAGACTATTGAACAGTTCCTTAGTACGATAAGATGGACTCTTGACCTCACAATCTACCTCGTTCTGGCCTTGTCTGCTGGCACTGCACTTTTCTCTAACCGTAACACTTTATTCTGCATTCTGTTACTGTTTCCCCTTGTACTAAATGCACTGTTGCAATGAAATGATCTGTATAGATGGCATGCACAGTTTTTCCACTGTACCTCAGTACATGTGAAAGTAAACCAATTATGTCCCTTATTTTGGATTTTCCCCCTTCACATGAAATGGGAAGAGAATTTATTTTAACGTAGTGTAGCCTCCTGTAATGGATATAAACAGAAAATGCTGGAACTACATCAAGCAATGGTGATAGAGAGAAGCAGTTAATATTTTAGATGGAAGATCATTCAATTGAAATATTCCTTTTTTTATTTACCCCCATTAAGACTACATGACCTAAATTTTCAAGGATCTGCAGTTTTTTTGCTTTTGAATCCTTTGCTTTTGTTAACTTGCAAGTGCTGGTCTGTGCAAAAGAATCCAGAAACTTTAATCTAAAAGCTATTGTAGGCTATCTTTGGGTTGACATAACTTTAAAGTTTGTTTTCTTATCACTCTGGTTCTTGCAAACTGCCTGCGTTGCTTTGAACTGATCAGAATGTATACAAGAGAAGTTCCTGGATGGTTTTACACACCGCCCCCTCTTTTCACCTTCCCTGTCAGTAATCAACCAGAGTTGGTGGTGCAGTGCTGTGGTATATAGTCTATATTCCCTGTAGCATTGTTGTTCTTTCTACTTGCAAAGTTACTACACCGCCAATAAGTAATTGAATAGATAACTGATTTTGGACAGAATTTTGTGCCTTACTGTAAGTTAATGGCTGGACGCCCAGCAGTCCATCATAATATCAATGCCCTATCTATTGCAGCACTGCTCCCAAAGAGATCCATCAATATATTACCACCGCTGTGACTGCAAGCTTATGAGACTATATGTAATCTAACTTTTTTTTGTATGAATGTATCACATTTCCTCTCTGTATTGTGCAAAAGATATCATTCTTGAAATGTTCGTGTGGTGCTAAGGCCTTTGAAATATTTCTTATAATTGTGAGATGGTCATGTTTGAACAATGGAATAATTCCCTATTTTGTATCATTTCCAGGACAAGGTTAAAACCTTTCTTTTTGTGCTGTCTGAGGTACCCAACCCCTGCAGAATTCGAATCTAAATTTAAGAAGTGGAAAGATCTGTAATTATATAAACGGAAAATAACCTGCACAGGTTGTGGATCAATAATGCTTTAAAGCAAAATTTGCTGTACATGAACTTTATTTTTGATTTTAGTCTTGTTATTGTACATCGTGTCCAGAGGCAATGAAATCTGTTGTTTAAAGTAGTGTCCACAGATGCATGGAATTCCTAATCTCCTGTAGTGGGTGGGACAGGTGCTTCCAGTAATTGGAAAGGATAAACCATTCCCCTGCCTCTGCAGCTGGTTCAAGACAGCAATGTCAGAAGCCTGTCTTCTGCTATCGGAGTAGGAAATAGCAAATTCTGTGTGAAACCTAAAAGTGGGAAAATGACTTTAAAGAAAGGTATTAGAGCTTTTGCTTTCAAATAATTGCCTTTGCGATGCCGGCATCTATTATTAAGGAGGTAGTAGCAGGGCATTTAGAACATAATGATATAATTAAGCAGAACCAAAAGGATTTATGAAAAGGAAATGGTACTTGACAAATGTATTAGTCTTTATAATCAACAAGGTGGATAAAGGAGAGCTGGTACACATGGCATATCTGGATCTTGAGGCATCCATTAATGTATCACTAAAAGGATACCATGCAAGACTTTGGACAGCGCGGCAAGTAGAGCTGCTACCTCACGGCACAAGAGACCCGGGTTCAGTCCTGACATCGGGTGCTGCCCGTGTGGAGTTTGCACATTTTCCCTACAACCGTGTGGGTTTCCTCCAGGGGCTCTGGTTTCACAAGATCACAAGACAAAGGAGCAGAAGTAGGCCATACGGCCCATCGAGTCTGCTCCGCTACCTCACCATGAGCTAAACTATTCCCATCTAGCCCCAATTCCCGGCCTTTTCCCCATATCCCTTGATACCCTGACTAATTAGATACCTATCAATCTCCTCCTTAAACACCCCCAATGAGCAGGCCTCCACAGCTGTATCCACGACCCTCTGGCTAAAGAAATTTCTTCTCATATTCTGTTTCCCCTCTCACCCAAAGGGTTGGTAGCTTAATTGGCCACTAAATTGCGACGAGTGTGAAGGTGAGTGGTAGAATCTGGGGAGAGTTGATGAGAATGTGGGATTGATGAAATGGGTGGTTGATGCAGAATCTGTTGCCCAAAGGGCCTGTTTCCGTGCTGTATCTCTCTGTGACTATAAGAGCTTGTGGTATTAGGGGTAATGTAAAAAGTAATGCTTTGTACAGAAAACTTGTGATAAATGAATCATTCTTAGTCTACCAGCTACCGCTTGTCAACCTACCACAAGCATCAATGCTGGGGCCTTAACAATTTTGATCCATTTTCCTGACTTGGATGAAGGGGCAGAGTGTACCACAACCAGACCTATTACGTTAGAAAATAAGAATTAGAGGCAGGAGGAGGCCATTCAGGATCTTCTGAATGCTCTGCCTTTCAAAAAGATCCTGGCAGAACCTAGAGCCACTTTCCTGTAATAACCCCAATATCACCCAATAAGGGTTTAGATGAAGATAATACCTTTCTGTTCTGAATATCCAGCCCCTTATTTTGAGATTATGACTGGTCAGCCAAGTGCGTTATTTCAGAATCTATCCTGACAAGCACTATAGAAACTTTTGTGTTTCATTGCAATCACTTCTCATTCTTCTCAATTCCAGTGAGTTTAGGCCTAATCTGTTCAACTCTTCAATCTGGTCAACCTTCTTTGGTCTCCCTAAATTGCAAATGTATCTCTGCTGAGGTGAGGAGACCAGACCTGTACGGTGCACAATAGTCCAGATGCCATCTCACCAGGGTCCTGTAGAATTGGCATAAGATGCCTCTTGTACTCAAATTCTCTTGCAAAAAAGTACTAACAATATAGGAGGAGCACAGTCTGTAAAGAGATGTAGATAGATCAAGGCAGTGGGCAAAAATTGGCAGATGGAGTAGAATACGAGGTTATCAAAAAGCAAATTATTACTTGTGGAGTGAGATTACAAAATGTGGTACAAAGGGAGCAAGAGATCCTAGTGGATGAGATACAGGTTTGGCAAATAATTAGGAAGGCGAATGGAATGTTGGCCTTTATGGAGAAGAGAACAGAGTATAAAAGTAGGGAAATCTTTGAAATGTGGCATTGATGAAACACCTGAAACATTGTGTACGTACAGTTAATGATACTTTAAGGATGGATGTTCTTGATTGGAGGCAGTTTTGGAGAACGTTCATTAGATTGATTCCTTTGGTGAAGGGATTCCATATTTTCAATAGCACAGAAGGAGATCATTCGGCCCATTGGGTCTATGCTGGCTCACAGAGCAATCCCAGTTGCCCACTAATTTTCCCTACCAGCTATTCTCCCCACATTCCCATCAATGCGACCACCCAATTAGGGTGGTCCGTGTATGGAATGAACTGCCAGAGGAAGTGGTTGAGGCAGGTACAGTACATTAATAACATTTAAAAGGTACTTGGATAGGAAGGTTTAGAGGGAGATGGGGCAAGTGAGTCCAGTTTAGATGAGAATCTATGGACCAGTTGGGCTGAAGGGCCAGTTTCCGTGCTGTATGATTCTATAACTACATTAGGGGCAATTTACAGCAGCTAGTTAACTTACCAACCTCGTAAGGAAAGGTTGAATAGCTTGGACCCATACTCAGTGGAATTTAGAAGAATCAGTGATGATTCTGAGGGGCATGACAAGGTGGATGCTCAACAGATGCTTCCCTTCCAGGAGGATTAGGAACCAGGGGCATACTCTAAGGGCACAGACAACGTGGTTTCTTTGAGAAGGTGTGGCTGTTTGGGATTTGTACCCCACAGTGGCATAATGGAAGAATGATTATATTCAAAACTCCAGATTTTTGCTCTAAAGAGCTATGGGTTACGGGCAGTAAAGTGGAACTGATCAGTCGTGGTCATATCGAATGGCAGAGAAAGCTCGAGACGCTATAGGGCTTTCTCTTCCACATAATTATATTATGTTTCGATACTGTTACAGGCTAATGTACTCAAATGCTTCAATGACTTGGTCAGTTTCTAATTCTGTCATGTGTCCTAAAGCATCAGGTTAATTGTTGAGTGCCCTGCATTGGGAGCAGAGAACACAGTATCCACTCCTGTGTAATGACTCCTGTCGGAAAGTCTATATGTGAATGTTGAATGAAGCCAGAAGTTAGTGTCACTACTTGGATGTGGTGGATGGGGACCATTGAACACTCCGACTGCAAGCTGTGTGTGTGTAAGCTGTAATGAAACAATGACTTGGTCAGGATGAAGCTCTGAGTTGCTAGGTCTCCATCACTGCTGTGATGATTTGTCAAACCATATTCACAGTGGGTTGGGTTACTTAATGAGCAGAAATATTCTGGATTTACCACACTCCTGATGATTGCCTGCAGTTGTTGATTTCACTGCCAGTAGCTATATCTTGTGTAATGGAGTCAGGTTATGTGACTGCTTCGGAACCATTCAGAGGATCATGTTAATGCTATGGACTTTTGTCAGTTTTATCTGCCATCAGCAACGTCCTCTAACATTGTCCCTGTAGAGACAATTTTTTTTAAAAAAAAGATAAGTGTAACATGTGTAATATGTGTGCTTAAATTGAACCCAATCCATAACACTGACAAATATGGGCCGCTTTTTTTCAGAAGAAAAACAGTAGAGAAGTGAAAAATCTTAAAACTCTCACACTTACTGCAGTTGGCCTATTTATCGCATCAAATAGGATGGAATGAAACCAGTTTAGGTTAGTGAGCAGCATTTAGACTTCAACTATTTTTATGAGCACTTAATACATTGCTTTATCTGTGATATTATTAGGACAGTGCACAAGAAGGTGCAGCATAACAAAGACACAAAGAAATAATTGAAAAGGAAAATCAATCATGGGCCAAACAACAGTACACATTAGCCATAAATTCACACTAGCTAGAGTCTGGTGTCAAAGTGACAGATTTTCCCTGAAAGCCAAGAGTCGATAAAGGGATTAAGTCTGTAAGATACTGGATTGAAGGTGGTGAAAATGAACTTTTTTAAATAAATAAAATAAACTCTTACAACCAACAAGTGAATTCCTGTTTGCTACAGGACCTCATTCTCCCTGTCACGCCATATCCTATGACTGTCAAGAAGGTAGCTGTGTGATCTAATAGGATGCTGTGCTGTCAACCAGCTCTTTTTCATTTTATCATATGTGCCTGACAATGCTTTGTTTTTGTGGAAAACTCTTACTTTATCACTGGACTCCAACTGTTTCCTATCCTTAATTGTTTTTGAAAAGTTGCTGGCAAATTGCTTTCATTAAGTGCTGTAGTCCTTGTGGTGAAGGTACTTTTAATGGGCCAGAGGCACTGAAGTAATGGCAATATGTTTACAAGTCAAGGTGAGGCGAGAGGATATTGCAGCTAATGGCATTCCCATGCTTCTACTGTTCTTGTGCTTCGAGCTGAAGGCTTCTTCATCAGCCTGGGACTCCATGCATCTTGCAAAGAGTACATACTACAACCACAGTGTAGTGGTGGTAGGAGGAGTGAATGGTTGCATCTTATCCGGATGTATCACAGCTCGGTATGGCACCGAGACTGCAGAGGGTTGTGGACATGGCACATCATGGACACCAGCCATGTACTCTGTCTACATGTCTCGCTGCCTCGGTAAAGCAGTCAACATAAAAATCAAAAGACCCCTCCCACTCCAGACTTCTCTCTTCTCCCCCTGCCATCAGGCAGAAGATACAAAAGCCTGAAAGCATGTACCACCAAGTTCAAGGACAGCTTCTAATCCCACTGTTATAAGACTATTGAACAGACCTCTTGTACGACCTCTCAAATTCACAATTTACCTCATCGTGGCCTTGCACCTTATTGTCTACCTACACTGTAACTGTAACACTTTATTCTGCATTCTGTTATTGCTTCTCCCTTGTACTACCTCAATATATTGATGTGATGGATGGCATGCACAAAGTTTTGTTTACTGTACCTTGGTACATGTGACCATAATAAACCACTTGCCATGTGTTTTTGAGCAGCCCCTTCACCCTGGTGCCACGTTAGTCAATGCCTGGCCTGGTTAGCAACTGAGCCACCTTAGAATTCCTGCTGTAGTAGCTAGTAAAATGCCACAACTGAAATTGAGCTGTATTGCTACCTAACAACTACTGTGGGGAAAGTGACAGCTCCACAGTGGCTAACCCTGAACTGACCTCATTGCCATTTTCCAAGAATTTTCTGCACTCTCATTTAAGGTGCTCGTTAAAACTTAAAATTTACATGCATTTAATGGAGGCATTTCTTGTACACTTCATTAGTTCTCCCATGGCTGGACAAAAATACAGTTTGATCCCTGCCTGTAAGCCTTTTATTAACCCCCCCCCCCCCCCCCCATGGAAGTTGAATGTTGCCGGTTTCCTTCTCATTTGGAAAATGCGTTCATTTTCCGCCATGGGTTGAAGGCAAACAAGGCGGCAGATGCTAGAAACTGGCACTAAAACCAGAACAGAAGAAGGACTCAGCGGGTCAATGGGCATCTGTGGAGGCAAAGGGTCGAGGTCGACATCTTGGGTCAAGACTCTGAATCAGGACCTGAAGCTGCATCTCGACCTGAAATGTTGACTTGCACCTTCTGCCTCTACAGATGCTGATTGACCTGAGTTCTTCCAGTGTTCTGTTTATTGTTCCTCCTGGGATTGCAGCATTGCACATCAGCCAGGTGTTTATTCTCTAGTTAAGGAGTACTGACAAAAGTTGCATTAACCTAGAGTAAGATGAGCTGTACAATCCTCCCAAGTATCTTCCAAGTTGGTTCAGTTCTGGGCAGTACACTTCCCAAGTGCATAAGGAGTACTACAAAGTAATTCCTGATAGCTGACAAGTCAGTGTTACAGAATGGGAGATGCATGAAGAAGCACTTGCATTTTGATTAACTTTCCACATCAGGATACCCCGAAGAACTACAGTGAAGTACTGTTCTATTGAGGCAGTGGTGGGGTGGCGCAGTGGAGCAGCTGCCTCACAGCTCCGGTGACCCAAGTTCAATCCTGACCTTGGGTGCTGTCTATGTACAGTTTGCAAGTGCTTCCTGTGACTGTGTGGGCTTCTCCTCCCCGCCCCCCCCCCCCCCAACCTCCCCCGCATCTGATTGAATAAGCTAATTGGCCGTGGTAAATGATCCCTAGTGTAAAGGTACATTGTAGAATCTGGGGGGAGTTGATGGGAATGTGGAGAGAATAAAATAGCATTAGTGTAAGGTTAATGTAAATGGGCACTCAATGGACGGCATGGACAATGGGCCAAAAGTTTCTATGCTGTGTTGGTAGTGTTGTTGACCAGGAAACCAGAATGAATCATTGGTGAACTCTCCTTTGAAATAGTGCAGTGGGATATTTCCTTCCCACCTTCAGTCAGCAGGTAATACATCCTGCTTAACTTGCATTTAAAAAAAAGTAGTGAATTGCTCCCACAGAACTGGACTGGAAGGTTAGCCGAGAAATTCAAGTTTTGGGATTGAGTCGTAAGCACCCAAAGAGCACCTTGTATCCCGCCTGGGTATTCTACAGCCTGATGGCATTAACGTTGAATTCTCCAGCTTCAGGTAAACTGCTTCCCTTTTTTCTCTCTCCTCCTGCGCCCACCACAGCCCCCATCACTCTATTTCTTTCCCCTCCCCCACCCACTGTCTGCCCGTCACCCACCCACTCCTCCCACTTGGTCCCCTCCCCCCACCTCCCTCACTTGGGTCCATGCTCCACCTTCCTCTCCTATCAGATTTCCACCATCTGCAACCCTTTGTCACCTCCACCCATCACCTCCCAGCCTCTTGTCGCTGTTCCCACTCTCCCTGCCTATCACCCCCTCCTCACCTGGATCCCACCTATCACCTGCCAGCTCTCGCTCTGCCCCTTCCCCTCATCTTTTCATACTGGCTATCTCCCCTCTATCTTTTGGTCCAGATGAAGGGTCTCAATCCAAAGCGTCAACTGTCCATTTCCTCCACAGATGCTGCCTGACCCGCTGAGTTCCTCCAACGTCTTGTTTATTCTAGCAGCCAAATGGCTATGTGGAATTGTGTGAGACAGGGCAGGGAGTTGGGTGAGATGTGCCCTAGTGAATCATGTCCATGTCGGAAGCGAATTTGCTTTTGTTACTCATAGACTTCAGATTTTTTTTTACATTGTTTTCAGACACTGCATCCAGTCTGGTGCATGCAGATTTAATCCCTTTAGCAACCTTCAGATTTGTTGGAAATCTGTTACTGTGACACAGCTCTGACTGCTGTGAACTGATGTTTGAAGGATAACATTTAAAGATCAAAGATTTTTCCTTCCCTGATGTCAAAGGAAATCATGAAATCGTGCCATGTGTAATGAACAACCAATTCAATATTGCGTATTTTCACCATTGCCAAACATTAAAATGACCACCAATCTCTCTCTCTCCTGAGGCCTCATCCTATCTCTTTAAAGTTAGGCTTTGAAGTTCAGTGTTTTAAAAATCCTCATCCTTGTTTTAAAATTCCATCCCCACATCCCCTTCCCAATATAAAAACAGAAAAAGCTGGAAATATTCAGCAGGTCAAGCAGCATTTGAGGGAAGAGAAACAGAGTTAATGTTTCAGGTTGTAGACCATCTGAACTGGCCAGGATGAACCCCCTTCTTTATCTGTATAGCCAAGATGCTCAACTTTTTCAGGGGTTGGACCTGATTTAGAATCAAAACCATTTCAGAGGGCCATTTGCAACATGTTTTACTGTAACTACTCATTCACTTTTAAATGCAGAAATACCATGCTTAGACATAGAACTGAACCTGGGCATTAGGATAGGTTTTTCCCAAGTACAGGGTTCTGTTTTTACAGATATCCCTAAATCAGTTTTGTCCATTAGTTGGAAAATGCACAAAAATCACTCAATTTGGTAACTGTACCTCCACAGTATTGTAATGAATGGCATCAAAAGCACATAAGACTGATAAGAAAGAGCGAGTACTAAAAGTGGAGCAAGAGAGGAAGCTAGTTCTGTTTATGTACGTACATTGGACTTTTGAATTTAATAATATGGGAGCTCGTTCAAACATAAAGGTGTCCATAAGTTGGGCATTCTTAATCAGGGGATGGCCTGTAATAAGCAGCTGGAGTTTTACTTCATATTTCCCCATAATCATAGCAGCTAAAACTTATGTGGAGCATTGCAGCAAAAATAGGCTGACCCACGACTGCATGGCACTGCACATTTATGCATTCAGTCCTGCGCCTCTAGATTACTAAACCATTTTGATGAAACTGGAGCTGTCTTTTATTAGGATGTCACACTGCAAGCACAGTTGGTTTTCTTTATAAGAAACTGTGATCACTGCCAAAGTAAACTGTCAAATATATATTAAAAAAAACAATATTTGCAAATAGCTAACTTGCTGTGCATTATCTTTCACACAAATAATAAGCTATCTCCAGTAACAGATAGAACAATTAAAAAAAATGAAACGATTGTTTTGCAGAAGAAACCTCCTTCAGCAATTGAAACTGTGAAATTGGTAACAAGACAGGGTTAATAGTGCGTATCTAAACCCTGAGAGAGCTGCTCAAAGCCAAGGCTGTAAACAAGAAAATTCTTTGGTGTTTGAATTTTGACATTCACATTTCAAAAATTTGTTATTAACCCTGTGACTTTTTAAGTCTGTTCCTCTTTGCAGTTCTGAAGATAGTGAAGTGCAGTCCCCATGTGACCGCAGTGGTATTCTTCACCTTTCGAGGTCGTTACTTATTTGAGCATGGGATCAAGCATAGCGAACTTACCCCCCCTCATTGTCTCAGTATGGTCTACTGATCCTAGTCCTTCATTCCCCCACTTCGGCACCAAATTCCCAATCTTTACCTCATGTTTCCCCTCACAGGTGGTGGTTGGGGCAATCAGGATGAGGAACACTAGTTCATGATCAATTCCTTTGAAGACGGGCAATATGAACACAGCAAAGTCATAGAGTCATACAGCATGGAAACAGGCCCTTCGGCCCAACTCATTCATGCTGACCAAGATGCCCATCTAAGCTGGTCCCATTTGCCCGCGTTTGACCCATATCCCTCTAAACCTTTCCCATCCATGTACCTGTCCAAGTGTCTTTTAAATGTTGTTATTGTACCTGCCTCAACCACTTCCTCTGGCAGCTCGTTCCATATAAGCACCACCCTCTGTGTGAAGAAGTTCCTCCCTTTTAAATCTTTTTTTAAAAATTGTGTATAGTTTATGTTTAATTTATGTTTCTCTTGCTTAAGTGATGCTCTGTGCCTGTGATGCTGCTGCAAGTAAGTTTTTCATTGCACCTGTGCACACATGTACTTGTGCATTTGGCAATAAACTCCACTTTGACCTCTTTTCCCTCTCGCCTTAAACCTATGCCCTCTAGTCTTTGGTTCCATTTCCCTGAGGAAAAAACTGACTGCATTCACCCTATCTATGCCCCTCATGATTTTATACACCTCCATCAGGTCACCCCTCAGTTTCCAATACAAGAAAATAGGAGCAGGAGTAGGCCGCCTGGGCCCTCAAGCCTGCCCTGCCATTCAAAACGATTGTGGCTGATCTACTCCAGGCTTCAGCTCCTCCTCTGTGCCAGACCCCCATTGCTCTCAATCCTGCAATCTTTCAAAAATGTATCTGCCTCCACTTCAAATACTTCCGATGATCCCGCCTCCGCAACTCTGGGGCAGAGAATTCCGGAGATTCACCACCCTCTGCCAGAAAAGAGATTCACCACTCTCTTGTGAGCTTTCTAAACTCCAACTCCTTTTGCAAGAAAGGCCAATAAAAGGACCCTTTATCTACGCTGCAGCTGCGTGTTAAGTTTTTAATTACTCTTTGATAGGGCTATTTGACAATGTTTTGTAAACCAATCCAATCAATGTGCAGTATCTTAGTTTAGAAAGCAAGGAAGATGTGACTTCCTTGGTCATCCGCCCTCTGAAGAGTAGGATCCACATAAACAATGTCCTTGCTCATTCATTCTCTGGACGTCCATCCCATTGGCTCTACCAAACCTTCAGCAGCAGCAGGGCTGGTTTACGTTAGCTCTCAGCCCAGTAATGGTATTTTAAAATTCTCATCAATGTTTGCAAACCCACAATTTTTAAATTCAGGATGTAGGTATCACAGGCAAGGCCAGCATTTATCACCTATCCCTAACTGCCCCCTGAACAGTGCAACTTGCTCAGTTATTTCGGTAGACTTTGAAGGGTTACCCAGACTTTGGGGCTGGGGTCACATGTAGGCAAGACTGGGTAAACACTGGCACACTTCCCACTGCAAAGGACATTGGTGAACCATATGGATTTTTATAATAACCCAGTAATTACATGATCATCGTCGTTGGGAATAGCAGTTTCTTCAAAAAACAGTTATTAACTGGATTTAAACTTTATAGCTGCTGTTGTGGGATTTGAACATGCTTCTGAGTTACTGTTAATCTCTCAATCTACCTCGTCATGACCCTTGCACCTTATTTGTCTGCCCGCGCTGTACTTTCTCTGTATCTGTAACACTATATTCTGCATTCTGTTATTGTTTTCCTTTTGTACCACCTCGATGTACTAACCTTTGGAACAATCTGTCTGGATGGCATGCAAAACAAAGTTTTTCACTGTATCACAGTACATGTGGTATTGGTATTGGTTTATTATTGTCACTTGTACCGAGGTACAGTGAAAAACTTGTCTTGCATACCGATCATACAGGTCAATTTATTACACAGTGCAGTGACATTGAGTTAGTTCAGAGTTCATTGATGTAGTACCGGTAAAAACAATAACAGTACACAGTAAAGTGTCACAGCTACAGAGAAAGTGCAGTGCGATAAGGTGCAAGGTCATAACAAGGTAGATTGTGAGGTCAGAGTCCATCTCATCATATAAGGGAACCATTCAATAGTCTTATCACAGTGGGGTAGAAGCTGTCCTTAAGTCTGGTGGTACGTGCCCTCAGGCTCCTGTATCTTCTACCTGATGGAAGAGGAGAGAAGAGAGAATGTCCTGGGTGGGTGGGGTCTTTGATTATGCTGGCTGCTTCACCAAGACAATGAGAGGTAAAGACAGAGTCCAAGGAGGGGAGGCTGGTGTCCATGAAGCGCTGGGCTGTGTCCACAACTCTGCAGTTTCTTGTGGTCCTGGGCAGAGCAGTTGCCATACCAAGCCATGATACATCCAGATAGGATGCTTTCTGTGGTGCATCGGTAACAGTTGGTGAGAGTCAAAGGGGACAAACCGAATTTCGTTAGCCTCCTGAGGAAGTAGAGGCACTGGTGAGCTTTCTTGGCCGTGGCATCTACATGATTTGACCAGGACAGGCTGTTGGTGATGTTCACTCTCAGGAACTTGAAGCTCTCAACCCTCTCAACCTCAGCACCATTGATGTAGACAGGTGCATGTACACCGCCCCCTTTCCTGAAGTCAATGACCAGCTCTTTTGTTTTGTTGACATTGAGGGCAAGGTTGCTGTCATGACACCATTCCACCAAGCTCTCTATCTCCTTCCTGTACTCCGACTCATCGCTGTTTGAGATTCGGCCTACAATGGTGGTATCACCTGCAAACTTGTAGATAGAGTTAGAGCAGAATCTGGCCACACAGTCATGAGTGTTTAGGGAACAGAGTAGAGGGCTGAGGACGCACCCTTGTGGGGCACCAGTGTTGAGAATAATCGTGCTGGTGGTATTGCTGCCTATCCTCACTGATTGTGGTCTGTTTGTTAGAAAGTCAAGGATCCAGTTACAGAGGGAGGTGTTGAGTCCTAGGTCTCGGAGTTTGGTGACAAGCTTGCTTGGGATTATTGTATTGAAGGCAGAGTTGTAGTCAATAAACAATAGTCTAACGTAGGTGTCTTTACTGTCCAGATGCTCCAGAGCTGAGTGAAGGGCCAGGGAGATGGCATCTGCTGTAGACCTGTTTCGGCGATAGGCGAATTGCAGTGTGTCAAGATTGTCTGGGAGGCTAGAGTTGATGTGTGCCATGACTGACTTCTCAAAGCACTTCATGGTAGTGGATGTCAGAGCCACTGGTCGGTAGTCATTGAGGCATGTTACCTTGCTTTTCTTCAGTACCGGGATGATAGTGGTCTTCTTAAAACAGGTAGGAACCTGAGACTGAAGCAGGGAGAAGTTAAATATGTCCGCAAATACTTCTGCCAGCTGATCAGCACAAGATCTGAGCACACGACCCGGGACACCATCTGGGTCAAGTGCCTTCCTCGTGTTCACTCTCTGGAAGACTGATTTAATGTCCTCCACTGTGATCACAGGTTCAGCTGCATTGGTGGCTGTCAGGGTGGATGGTGGAAATCCACTTCAACCAGTGTTGGATTCAACTGTTTTAAGTAGTTTTATTAACATGTATAGTGTTTAATACACCTCAAATGGCTGCACAAGGAATGACCGCTTCCTAGCTGATTGGTTCGTCCATCAGGTGAATATGTGTGTTCTCATTGGTTGGTTTGGCCACAGGTATCTAATAGGTTTCCTGATTGGACTATTGTTAGCTAAGGCGTACCTCTTATCTCAGTATAAAAGGTGTCGTTTTTTGTTAATCACTCTCTTGCTCTCTTCCCCCCACCCCAGCCCTAGCTCATCTTTAGTTCCTTTTGTCTCGGCTCATCTCCCAGTAAGAAAGCTGATGCCATTTGCTCTGTGACTGTTCCTTTGTTTTAAATTTTTCCAATAAAACTTTGTGAAGCACCAAGTTGTTTTCAACTCATTCCCGGACTCCTGAAAGAACCTGTGGATTCGAAAATAACCGGATCTGACACCAGTTACCAATTACTAGCCTCGTAAGTTAACCATTGCACCATTGGCCTTGCCTTTCCTAATCTTTATAAACTACATCCCTTAAGATCTCGTCACCTCCAATTCTGTCCTCTTGAGGATCCCCAGTTTTAATTAGTCCACTGTCAAAGGGCTTGCCTTTAACTTTAGGATTATCTTCCTGCATCTTTACCACTATCTTCCTTAAGATGCTCCTCTTTGACCCAGTGTTTGAACATCTGTTGTAATGCTTGCTTGTGTAGCTCACTGTCAAGTTTCCTTTGATGGTACGATGAAAGGTGCGCCAAGGGATATAACATTCAGGAGAGATGGAGAGGTAAATAGCTGGTGGAACCTGTATATTGTGGCTATCTGGGAGCTTATAAAATCACATGATGAAATGCTCTGCTTCAGCATCTTGTAAATGTGAAAAGGGCAAAGTTAACCCCGGGAATATGTTACAGAACACCAAGCTAGAAGGGAATGAAAGATGAGTTATTTTTCGAATAGATAAAAAGAGTATGTGAAACTGTAGGTTATTTTAGTGTGAAACAAACATTCAAACTAAAAACATCAAAATACTTCATGAAATTTTACAAACTTAAACTACCTAAGTGCTGTTGTTGCTGATAACTCACTGGGAGGTATCCTGTGGAAAAAGGCTTACATCCTACTGTTCTATAATATTGAGCAAGGATCAGGGGAAGATAACTCCCTCATCGTCTGGTCAGGTGCCGGTGCTGACAGACGAGCTGAGGAAAAGGACAAGTTCTGAGGCAATGCTTTCCTTTGTTGCAAAGACATTCAAAGCCTTATTTTGCACCTGAAGGACGACCACCCAGAGGGGATGTACTCCACAGCAGGGACGAGAAGGGATTACTGAGCAAACAGCAAAATGGTTAAAAAAAATCACTCTCAACCAGGCTGAGTTGGGCTGGTTTCTGGTTTACATAATTTCGATATTATCCCTTAAAAACCATCCACTGCATTCGGTGCTCCAAGTGTGGCCTCCTCTACATTGGTGAGACCAAACACAGACGAGGTGACCGGTTCGCAGAACACCTGCGCTCCGTCCGTAACTGCGACCTGAATCTCCCCGTTGCCGGTCACTTCAACTCCCCCTCCCACACTATCACTGATATGCCAGTCCTCGGCCTCCTCCACCGCCCGGAGAATTCCAAACGCAAACTGGAGGAACAGCAGTTCATTTTCTGTCTTGGAACCTTGCAGCCTAACGGCATGAACATTGAATTCTCCCACTTTAAGTAATCCCCACAACTCCTCTCCCCCCCCCCCCCCACCACGCTTCTTCTCTTCTTCCCTTTCCTAGCCTCTCTTTTTTTCTCTTGTTTTTTTTCCCTCTCTCTCCTTACCTTTGACCCATCCCCCGGTGGATCTGCTCTCCACTGCTCCCCCACACCTGCCTGTCACTAGCTCTTACCTGCATCTACCTATCACCACCCTGTGCCCACCCCACCTCCCCTCTTTTGTCCACCTATCACTGCTCTGCTTTTCCCTCCTATATATCGGGCTTCCCCTTTTCCTATCTTCAGTCCTGAAGAAGGGTCCTGACCCGAAGCGTTGACCGCCTGCTTTTCTCCATGGATGCTGCCCAGCCTGCGGAGTTCCTCCAGCATCATCGTGTTTTTCATTCAGATTCCATCATCTGCAGTCCTTTGTTTCTCTAGCCAGGTGAAAATGCCTTGCTCTTATTCGAAACGGTGTCATGAGAACCTTTACATCACCTAAAAGAGCCAATGAGGCTTCAGTTTTATGACTCATTCAAAAAATGGCGCACAGCCCAGTAAATCAATCCATCTGTACTGCATTGGATTGCCAGTCTAGAACTTTGTGCCCATATCTTTTGAGTCTATAACTGCCTGACCCAGAGGAAAGAGAGCTACAAATTGAGCCACAGCTAACATGTAAGCAATGTCAAACAGCTGATAAAATGTTGAATCCACTTTGTTGATCATAGTGTGTTGGCCCCAGTGTGATTGACGCTGTATGTGCAGTGGGGGCAGTTTATAATAATCTGTGCTGTTTGTAGCTTTGTACAGTGCTACAGAATGAATCATTCCCTCACATTTGCTTCTCATGCTGGCTAATAAAATTCAACATTAAGCTAAAAATGTCTGACACAATATTCACTTACTGCATGTGAAATGTGACATGTTATTTTCCATGCAAGTAAATGAGGGGAAACAAAGTAGTCGCTTTAATTACCGTCAATGTACTTTGGCTTGGAACTATTCGAGTTGGGAAGTAAAATGCAGTTTTTAGATATCACCCCAGCATGTGAAATCCCCTTCTAACAACTAATTAAACAGGCTAACTAAGGGATGTAAGCTGCCCTGTTCACGCATTTGTCAAACACCTTCACTATTAGCTGACATCACTTAGAAGTGATTAAGTTTAATAGGTAATTGCTACTTAACTAAGTGTGAACTGCTTGCTCAACACCAGCTCCTGCCCAAAATGTTTGCATATAATGACACCACTATTCCCAAATAGAAAGGAGATCATTGTGTAGCTCTGTGTCAACAAAGCCTTGGAGATTGCATGCTCTAAATGGGGCTGATTGTATGTACACCCTGTGTGCAATATAACTCTTCTCTACTTCCTGCATTTTGCTGGTGAAACAATTCTGCGTTGGTCAGGTGGTGTTGCTGTAGTTTTGGTCAGAATTGTTGTGCTTATGTTTGGTGAATACAATAAAACTCCATTAATTTGGCAGCTGGTGGATTTAGCTGGTGCTCGAATAACAGATTTTTTTTGGAACTAATTGGATGTTATTAATGCTCCAACATACTTCTAATTCCTGATGAAGGGACTAGACGTGAAACGTCGACTGTGTATTTCCCTCCATAGATGCTGCCTGACCTGCTGAGTTCCTCCAGCACATTTTGTGTGCGTTGCTCCAGATTCCAGCATCTGCAGAATCTCTTGTGTCTGCTTCTAATTCCTTTTTTGGATGCTGCACAATAGAATAATAAACTTTCCTGGTAAGTTTAGAGGAAGCAACAGAAACAAGGCCCTGGAGAGGTCCAAAGGGGTGTAGGGAACAAAAACCAGATGAGATTCAAGGGAGTGTGGAAAACAGAACCAGGTGAGTTTGAAGGGAGTTGGGGAATCAGCACCCAGTGATTGAACCAGGTGATGAACCATTTGCATTTCTGAATAGACAGCAGATTATTGAGTTTTATTCACACGTTGTTTATTGAAACATAAACTGTTTTGTGTGAGTACCTCTCACCACATCTCCAGATCATTGGCTGATACAACCACTCCCAATGTAGCTGGTGCTCTTAATACCCTGTCAGGCTGCAGGCACAGTGGTGTAGTGGTTTGCGTAATGCTTTACAGTGCCAGAGACCCAGGTTCAATTCCGGCCGCTGTCTGTAAGGAGTTTGTACATTCTCCCCGTGTCTGCTTGGGTTTCCTCGGGGTGCTCGGGTTTCCTCCCACATTCCAAAGACGTACGGGTTAGGAAGTTGTGGGCGTGCTATGTTGGTGCTGGAAGTGTGGCAACACTTGCAGGCTGCCCCCAGAACACTATGCAAAATATGCATTTCATTGTGTGTTTCAATGTACATGTGACTAATAAAGATATCTTAAATGGCAAAGGAAAATGGCGTGTCATTTCCATGATTCAGTTGTGGATGGTTTAATTATTGAGAACCATACCTGAGACAAAGAGGTTGTGAAGGTGGTGCAGGTGAACAGAACACAAATTCTTATGCATCTTAAATAAACTTTGATCTGTAAATTCAATTGCGTCGCAAATATAACTAATGTTTTTCAGCATCAATGATAGGTTAAGAAGTGGTGCAGCGACAGTAGATATTATTACCAACACTTTGTTGACCAATAAATTGGAGGGGGCTGTAGGTAGGACATACAATTCTAATAAAGTTAAATAGTAGTGAAAATAAACTGCAGTCGCTTTCTCTGGTAAAAGCTGGTTAATTTTTCCAAAAAATCACAGTGAGTCAAGAATACTTACATTACGTGCATAAAGTCAATATTAGTTCCTTGCAACAATTTGACCACCATGCTTGATTGACAAGGGAATTGTCCAATCATTTTTTTCATCTCTCCATATGCAACTTTTCAATATAGCAAAACACCACAAAGCACTTCACATGAATAAAAATGAGACAAATAATTGAGAAGAAAATGCCAGGGCAGTAGAGAAAAGCTTGATTCAAAGAAGTTGCTTCTTAAAGAAGGAGAAGGAGGAGGAGAGGTTGAGGGAACGGACTCCAGAGGTTAGAGCTTAGCCTGAAGGCATGTCCATCAGTGGAGCATTGAAGGAAGTGGGCAATGCACCAGTAGTCAGAATGCCAGGAACACTGAGCTCTCAGAGGGCTCCAGGGCCGGAGGAGGTTACAGAGATAGGGAAAGATTGGGCCCATGAGGGATTTAAAGGTGAGAGTGAGGAATATTAAATCTGGATTATAAATTGTTTTGAACAACATGCTATTTCAGTTGGCATCGACTGGTATCCAGGTCTGTAGACTTTGCAACAAATTGTACTTTTATCCTTACTCAAGCTGTAAAAAAAAAACCCCACAATCCAAGATAAGTTTGCCATGTCAGAGATGTCGGACATTTAAGCTTGAGCTAATATAAATTGAAAAGATTAGAAATAGTTGGTAGGGCAGGCAACACAATGGTTTAAGCTATTGGGTCAGTGACCAGTAAAAGAATCAGGATTAGTTAAAGTTTTTAAAATGTAGAGGAAGGGGAGGGTACAGTAGGGGGAGGGGATGAAAGGGAAGGTTTGTATTGGGATGAAAGGACAGGAAAGGCTACAGAAGAGGTGATGATGAAAAGAGATGGGAAGAGCACAAAAGCAGTTACCCAAAACTCCAGAATATTGTGGAATGATTGTTGGGAATGTTAAAATACTGAAATGATGGTTACCTGAAACCAATGAATGTTGATGGTTACCTGAAACCAATGAATGTTGAGTCCCTGGAACAGCAATGTACCTGGTCAGGAGATGAGGTGCAGTTTCCAAAATTGCGTAGAGCTACAATGGAAGGAGGCTGAGGACATTGATATTTGAGTGGGAGTGAGATGAAGACGAGCATTGATCTGCATCTGCTCTTCCCAGTGGAGAGGAGACTGTCATGAGCAGTAGATGTGAGACACCAAACAGAAAGAAGGTCAAGGAAGTGGCTGCTTCACGTGGAAGAGGTCTTTGGGACACTGGATGCTGGGGAGGGAGAAGGGAAAGGGATTGCACTCTCACTACAGAATTTTTCCCCTAACACCCACAATGAAATCTGGGTCTATAAATTGTAGGTCAGATCTTTCGATGCTTACACTGGATGAACTCCCTTCCCACCTGGAAATGCACAAAAGTTGGTACATGGCTTATTTTCTCCCTCTCCCCCTCTCCCTCTCCATCCCCTTCTCCATCCCCCTCCCTCTCTCCCTCTCTCTCCCCTCTCTCCCTCTCTCTCTTCCCCCTCTCTCTTCCCCCTCCCTCCCTCTCTCTCCCTCCCCCCTCTCCCCCTCTCTCTCCCCTCCTCTCTCTCTCCCTCTCCCCCTCTCTCTCCCCTCCTCTCTCTCCCCTCCCCCCTCTCCCCCTCTCTCTCCCCTCCTCTCTCTCTCCCTCTCCCCCTCTCTCTCCCTCTCCCCCTCTCTCTCCCCTCCTCTCTCTCCCCTCCTCTCTCTCCCCCTCTCTCTCTCCTCTTTCTCCCCCCCCCCCCTCTCTCCCTCTCTCTCTCTATCTCTCTATATCTCTGTCTCTATCTCTCACACACACTTGCATTTTGGTAAGTTACACCAGGGCAGGACTTACACAGTAAATGGCAGGGCCCTGGGGAGTGATGTAGAACAGAGAGACCCAGGGGTACAAGTCCATAGTTCCCTGAAAGCAGCAACACAAGTCGTCAGGGTGGTGAAGAAGGTGTTTATCACGCTTGCCTTCATTGGTCAGGGCACCGAGTACAAGAGTTGGGACATCTACAAGATGATGGTGAGATCACACTTTGAGTATTATGCACAGATCTGGTCTTCTAGCTACAAGAAGCATGTCATTAAGCTGGAAATGTTGCAGAAAAAAATCTGAAGGATGTTACCAGCACTGGAGAGCTTGAGTTATGAGGAGCGACTGGATAGGCTGGGGCTTTTTCCCCTGGAGTGTAGGAGGCTGAGGGGTGACCTTATAGAGGTTTATAAGATCATGGGGGGGGGCATAGATAAGCTGAATGGTCACAGTCTTTTCCCCAGGGTAGGGGAGTCTAAAACTAGAGGGTATAGATTTGATGTGAGAGGGGAAAGGTTTAAAAGGGACGTGAGGGGCAACTTTTCCACACAGAGAGTGGTAGGTATGTGGAACAAGCTGCCAGAGGAAGAGGTACACAGAGCAAGTTGTGTTCCGGCCACTGTCTGTAAGGAGTTTGTGCGTTCTCCCCGTGTCTGCGTGGGTTTCCTTCAGGTGCTCCGGTTTCCTCCCACATTCCAGAGACGTACGGGTTAGGAAGTTGTGGGCATGCTATGTTGGCGCTGGAAGCGTGGCGACACTTGCGGGCTGCCCCCAGAACACTCTACGCAAAAGATGCATTTCACTGTGTGTTTCGATGTACATGTGACTAATAAAGATACCTTATCTTAAATGCAATGCTTAAGAGACAGTTGGACAGGCAAGATGGGCTAAATGTAGGCAAATGGGATTTGCTCCATAAGGCACCTTGGTCAGCATCGATGTCAGGCCAAAGGGCCTGATTCCGTTCCGTATGACTCTATGCCCTCTCTCAGTCCTTCTCTCACTCAGATTCTTAAGAGATATAACCCTATTCTTTGCATTTGTTTAGCCCGTGTTTTATATATAATATATATACACACATATATATTTGGCTGTGATTAATTGCTCCTTAGACTTTAAGCGGGGATACTATAATAAAAGAGCAGTAAAGATCAGCTCATACCCTTTAAAAATGCAATCCACCATTTTAATTAATCCACCAAGTGACATCCACAAACACTCATGATTACTGACATGGATTAGTGCTCCAGTTTGCCTGATTAGATACCACACTTCCAAAGAATTACACACAGCTGCAACAGCTGTTAAGAAGACAGGAATGCATTTAGTACTGATAATAACACACCTAATCCACTCATAATTCTGTTCTAGGCTTAGCAACTGAAGGCACCTTTCCCATTCATTTCCCTTATATTAGAAACTCTGATTCCCAGCATAATATGCAGGGTCTCAACATAAAACGTCGACTGTCCCTCTGCTTCCACAGATATCGCCTGACCTGTTGAGTTTGGTTGTTTGCAGTCTGTTTGTTGCTCCAGATTCCAACCTCTGCAGTCTCTTATGTCTCCATAATATCCACCCAGTTTGAAACACTCAGGTCTGAGCATCTGATGTGCACTGATAGATCGCTGGATGAAAATCTATTAACAGACGCAAATCCAAGTCTTGTTTCCAGCCAACTTGTTGAATAACATTTTCAAAGGATGTCAATTGGAAGAAAAAATTGCGAATTAGTATGTAGGAGGCAAAGTCTGCTGGCAAAGGGTAGGGAGAGCAGAAGCAGGTCATTCACCCCTCAAGCCTGTCCT